>NC_083777.1:19489403-21901903 GCF_963514075.1 Conger conger | reverse complement strand
GTGTGTATGTGTGTGTGTGTGTTTATGTTTATGTGTGTATGTGTGTGCGTGTGTATATGTGTGTATATGTGTGTGTGTGTGTGTATGTGTATGTGTGTGCGTGTGTATATGTGTGTGTGTGTGTCTGTGTCTGTGTGCGTGTGCGTGTGTGTGAGAGAGTGTGTGTGTGTATGTGTGTGTCTGTGTCTGTGTGTGTGTGTGTGTGTGTGTGTGTGTGTGTGTCTGTGTGCGTGTGTGTGAGAGAGTGTGTGTGTGTGTGTATGTGTGCAGAGGACTGTGCTGGTTGTCAGTGATGGATAGTGGCAGCTCCCCCTCAGTAAGCGGGAGAGATGGTATCAGAGTTCCGTCCCCTGGGCCTGTTTCAGCGTGGCCCCGGGCCCCCCTCTCAGCTGCCCCCGCTGGCCTGGGACATCCGTAACTGCCAGAGCGTAATGGGGCTCAGGGGTAGGGCTGACAGCCTCCCTCTCTACGTCTCTCCCTCTCCCTCTCTCTCTCTATCTATAGTTATCCATTCTCTGCACCTGCTGGTGCTGTGTGAAAATGAGTGTGTTCATACTGGGTCTTTAATGTGTGTACCTCTACATGCTGAGTGTTCAGTTTATCAGAGCGAGAGTGCGTTCGTTCGTGAGTGTTTGAGTGTGTGTTTGTGCGTGTGTGTGGATTATAAAGTGAGTGGTGATAAAGGGTATTTAACGTGCGTATTTACTTGTTTTGTATTCAGTCGATGGGCGTTGGGTGTGCGCTGTGCGTTCGGGGGGGGGGGGGGGCTGTGTTCAGACTCTGCCGGCCTGGCGATCCATCACTGTTTGCGGGACGCAGAAGGGAGATCGTGGAGAAAGGTCAAACTTCACCGTCAAATGCCATTTCCGCTTTTAAATAACTTTCAACCGGCTGGCGGAAACGTGCTTGTCTGCAGGGCCCGGATTAAAGCGGAAAACACAGTCCACAGAATCCCTAAATAAAGATTGGCTCCACTGATAGAGAGCTGTGCCAGGAGAGGCGCTCAAACCCATTTCCCACTGAAAAAACGCTGAGCTCCAACCGGCACTGATGCCATATGACCTTTCTTTGAAACGAGCATTTATGCTAAGCTTTATTACAGGCTCAGAGTCAACAGTTTGACAGCATATCTCCATTTGTCAGTTACAGAGAGGCTACGCACTCTCCTTTTAAAAAAATTCAATTCCGTGCTCCTGTGTGCGGAAGCTATCTCTGTGTGACTCAATTCTCCACATTCTCTTTCTCTCTCTCTCTCATATTCCCTCTCTCTCATTCTCTCCCTCTCTTTCACTCCCTCATTCTCTCTCTCTTGCTCACACTCCCTAATTCTCTCTCGCTCATACTCCCTCCCTCAGTCTCTCTCATAATCTCTCTCATTCACTCTCTTTCTCTCTCTATCACTCTATCTCCCTCTCTCACTCTCTCTCTCTCTCTCTCTCTCTCTCTCTCTCCCTCTCTCCCTCTCTCTCTTTCTCTCTCTCTCTCAGTATTTCTCTCCTAGTCTCTCGCTCACTCCCCAATTCGAGAGACAGGGGTGGCAGGTGACAGCAGTGAATCCAGGTGAAGGTCCCTGTTTCAATTTCGGTACGTAGTAAAATGTCCGATGTTAAACTCTGATAGAGTCCGTTTTTACACTCATCGAGTAAACTCTGCGCTGACCTTTGATCACAGGTAGACTCATATAAACGCTATTAAAATAGAAATAGAGTGGAGGAGATAGCGCTCTGCAGTACGTAAGGGGAAAGAGGAGAACGGAGAACAAAAACACAGTCCCCAGTTGGGGTTGCGAGGGGCGTGCGATGGCCTTGAGCATGAAGACTGCTGGTTGCCACCGTGGTCACCCCCGTGTGCCCTGACTCCTGTTGACCACACTCCATTCCTAACGGTTTGTAATGAAGTTTGTAAGCAAACATTTTTGACACGTAGCGCGTTTTACGAAATTAGCGTCCACGTTCCCCTACGCGGGCCGTCGGGACCCAGCGGTCAGCGGCCGTCGCCCCCGTCAGACCCCGCCGCGCCCGGAGAGGGAGATAACTCCCGCCCGTCGCCCGGCTGACGTTATCAGCCCTGCCTCTATCAGCGACGCTGAAGCGCCCCGAATATGTGCCGCTGTCAGGAGCCTGTGAGACTCCAGATACAGAGACGAAAAATCACCTCCCGAAAAAGTGCCCACGGAATCATTTTTTCCCCAAGGTCCTCTATCCGGGTGGATTAATATGCCTGTAAGTGCGTGTATCTGATGTGGATGAATAATCCTGGGAGGCCCTGTAATCGTGCAGATTAATAACCTGGCCGTAACAGATCGGCGCTCTGAATGGGGAAATTATTGATGAAATGGCTTTCTTTACGCGGGCGCCTCCGTCGGTACACCATCATTTGTACGGAGAGAAAGAGGGGAAGAAAGGGAACAGAGAGAGCCTGACAGGAGAGATAGAGGAAGAGAAATGAAAGCGAAGAGGTGTGAGAGGAGGCGATGATGGAGAGGGGGAATATCGAACGAAGGGGAGGGACCGGGGAAGAGAGGGATGGAGGGAGAGGGATAGAGAGGGAGAGAGAGGAAGAGACAGGGATAGAGAGGCGGAGAGAGGCCGAGGAGGCGATAGGTAGAGGGACAGAGAGGCAGAGAGAGGCCGAGGAAGCGATAGGTAGAGGGATAGAGAGGCAGAGACAGGCCGAGGAAGCGATAGGTAGAGGGATAGAGAGGCACAGGAAGATAGTGGTAGAGGGTTAGAGAGGGAAAGGGATAGAGAGGGAGAGAGAGGGAGGGAGGGAGAGGGAGGGGGAGAGAGAGGGAGGGAGGGAGAGGGAGGGGGAGAGAGAGAGAGGGAGAGAGAGGTAGGGGGATAGAGAGTGGTGCGCCACGCTCCCCAAAGATAAACCGTTGGATCCCTGTCATGGAGGGGTTAACGTGGTTCCCTAGTCTGCGCGCTGTTCCCTAGTCTACGCGCTGTTCCCTAGTCTACGCGCTGTTCCCTAGTCTACGCGCTGTTCCCTAGTCTGCGCGCTGTTCCCTAGTCTGCGCGCTGTTCCCTAGTTTGCGCGCTGTTCTCTGGCACGCCTCTAACCAGGCGCTTCACAGCGCGGCAGTTGAAACAGGGGCTTTAGCTGCAGTCAGTCAAATAAAGATAATCTGGCCACGATACGCGCAGAACGGATGAGCTAATCGGCAGATGCCATCTGATACTGTCTCAGCGGTGTGTGGGAGGCGCTGTGGACTCGGTTTGTGTGAACTGAGCAGGGACCGGCTCTTGAAAAGAAGGCTTTAATAGAGAGAGAAAGAAAAGAGAGGGAGACGGAGAGAGAGAGAGAGAGAGAGAGGGGGAGAGAGGATTTTCATTTGAAAACGTGTCTGCAGGATAAAGTGCCTGCACAGCAGAACAGGGCTTTTGTTGTTATTCTTTGAAAGAAAAAGAAAAAAAAGAAATGCATGTTCTTTACAGGAGCACACCCACAGATAAGAACCGGGCCATAGATCCCCAGGGAACGGGGAATGTGTTTACACCGCGAACACCGTGCCATGAAAGTGGCCTCCGTCAGAAGCGCATTTAAAGATAACATCCGCACAGGTCGCTATACCAGCGTACATACAGCTCTCCTGTTCAAAAATGACACACTTTACTTCTGAAGAAAATTCTAGTATCTTCATTTTTTATGCTTTTGGAAAAAGTAAGCGTGCATCTTTATCTTGGAGCGTAATGAGCCCTCCACATGTGAGGGAAAAAAAGTGATCTTTGCGCAGTCTGTAAGACGTCCCCATTAGCGCACATTTTAAACAACCCCATGGCCCTCGTTAGTCTCCCTCCATTCAGTAATTACACACCTTTCGTTCCCCCTACACCATCGCTACACCACCACTATAAGAAGTTTATCACCCATCTGTGAGTGCTGCGTGTTTTCAGATCCATATTACCTCGGATAAAAAGTGTCAAGTATATAGAGGGGTATAAAGTTTGAAGGCTTCCTTTAATAGAGATGGTCTAATATTCCTGTGAGGGTCCTCATCTCCTTCCCGTGAAACGCTCTTCTCTTTACGCTTGCTGGCTTTCTCCCGGGAAACCTCAACGCTGAGATTTTGCACCCCACTGTTCTTCTTATATGTGTGATAAAATGGCAGGACTGCAGAGGGGGGAAGGGGTCTTAAATAATAGAATAATAAAAAAAAAAAGAACACAGAGCGGTCTACAAAATCCATGTGTATAAAAGATGGATGAACGTGGAGGTGTGTGTCAGAGATCAGACAGAGGTGAGCTCTTTAATATCTGCAGGGGGGTTATGGCACTGGAGAGCTATATTTTCAGTGTTAACACAGGACCAGGAGGATGTCCACTAAAACACTGACTGCAGCTGCCTGTTGTGTAACGTCTTTTTTTCTGCGTTCGATTTCCTGCCAGGTAACGTATTGTCAACTCCCGATTTTCATTTCGGGTTTGCTTTTCTGTCCTGGAAAAGCATGTTTGTGTTTGCCAAGCAGGCACAAGTGGTGTAAAAACAGTTTTACAAAATAGAAGTATACACTCACCTAGCACTTTTTCTCACCTGGGAACGCCTGTAAACCTACTCATTCATGCTATTATCTAATCAGCCAATTTATAAAAGATGAATGATCTTAAAATGAACGTAGGTAAAGCTGGTGGAGCTCCGAACCTCCCTCAGCCAACGCCCCTAAACGCTCTCAGAGACACCGAGACGCAATGCGAGGCGTTGAGGTGAATGCTAGCGGACGCGCTGGCTTGCCTCACCGCGTTGCGGAAGGTGAAGGAATTGCGCTTGACAGCGGACGGCTTTATCGAAGCGGCGCGGCTTTGTGATCGCTGTCAGATCACAAACGGGCCTGAGTGAAAGTGTTCAGCAGGCGGCGGCGCCGTTTCTGCCCATTTGCTTCCAGCAACCTGACCTGAGCACTAACTGTCCTCCAGTGCAGGTCCTTCTGTGTCGCCTGTCGGCCGTGTGCATGCCTAGTCCCAAAAATATCTTTCACTGTGGACAAGTAGTCTGCCACAGTGTACTTTCCTGTAGCACTCAAGTTCATTCTGTTCATTCTGTTCACGCTCATTTCCCTCGCCTAGGCTGTGACCCGTCTTATCTAAGCTATGACCTGTCATACCTGTGCATTGGCCTGTCTTACCTATGCTACGACCTGTCGTATCTACAGTATTCTACGACCCGTCTTACCTACGCTATGACCTTACCAGTCTCATCAGCGCTATGACCTGTCATGTCTGCATTAGTACCTGTCATATCCGTGTTATTACCTGCGTCAGCCGCGCTCCACTGTGACCCGTCTCACCTGTGTGAGCACCTGGCTGGTGTGCAGCTGCCGCAGCGCGGTTAATTCCGCGGTTGACTCCGCCGCGTCGTCAGAGCAGAGAGGAGGGAGGGCCATTAATCCTCATCAACAGCGCCGTCACTGCCAGGAGCAGGGGAGACACACACTCCTTAATCAAAGAGATAATTACAAGATAATTAGCAGGTTGGAAATTTGGACAAAAAAAAAAAAAGAAGAAGAAAAAAAAACAATTTCACTTCCACCGTCTGAGGCAGATTGATGTGCGGTGTGCCTCGGGTCGGGCGGGGCTACCTGGAGGCGGGGGGGGGGGGGTGGCTTTGGGAGAGGAGATGCGAGCGTGTGTGTGTGTGTGTGTGTGTGTGTGTGTGTGTGTGTGTGTCTTTATCTGTGCATGTTTGTGTGTGCATGCTTGTGTGTGAGAGCCTGTCTGCGTGTCTCTGTGTGTGGGGGTGTGTGAGCATGCGTGTGTGTGTTTTGTCTGTGCATATGACCTCTCTTATCTGTGTTATCCACCCCAGTCAACTGCACAGAGACACAAACATTATTTTTTTATACTTTTTTAATACATATTCATATACATCCATAGCCTCCGATTTCAGGGCAGCATAATACAAGTGTTTCTGATTAGTTGGGTGTGTTCAATAGCTTCCTTAGTGCAGGTATGAGGCAGCTGTCAGTATCTAGTATCTTGGCTGTAGGCTCTTGACTGCCTGTGGAGGCTGTTATTGTCATTTGTGCCTGAGCTGTGCCAATGACAGTCCGGGAAGCCATTATGGGACATAATGAGAGAGAGAGATTGAGATGCAAAATGAGACGTACTGAGCCTGTGAGACTATACAGAAGGAAGTACTAATATCATGGGTCACCCCCCAAATGTGGGTCACCGTGAGCTGCAGACAGTGTTGTGAAATTATGATTTATGACTGACACCTTACATGCAGGGCTATTCTACCTCTCACTGCTTCAGTGTGCAGAAAGATGTTTTTAATGTGTTATTGAGCCACATACCTCGATGGCAACATCAAGTTATCAAACCTTGTATGCTGTTTCAACAAAAGCAAAAGCAAAAGCAATAGCAATTGCCCTTTTTTCTCATTTTTGAAATGTTGAGTTTGGAATGTTATTTGACTGGCTGGCAAGGAAATTGGTCGGAAAACAGATGGAAGATGCATCTGGGAAAGCAGGCAGTATTTTATCCAACACCTGCGGTAATCAAACACAGGAATGTAACAAACATACGTAGCTTTAGCCACAATAGATGTCTTATGACTGAGACCAATCACACATTGGCCAGGTTAAAATTGCAATTAAATATTTATCCTGCCTTACCTGTTTGTGTGAACCGGTTAGGCTGTTCCGCCAGATCGATTGGAATGCGCCCTCCTTTATTTAAGCACAGGTAACCCAAGACTGAGCGGATTTCCTCTGTGCAGGAGGAGTGTAAATGGCGACGGACAGCGCATTTAGCGAGAAGCCAGAACCGCATTTATTTGAAAGACGTGTTATTCGGAGAGATTGTGCGGTGAACTGATCTCTCGCCCGTCCAGGTGTTTATCAGTGCTGCCAGGATCAAGAGTCTCGGAGACTGGCAGTGGCTGCTATTAAGCCAGAGTGTGTGTGTGTGTGTGTGTGTGTGTGTGTGTGTGTGTGTGTGTTTATTTACAGTACACACTCAGTAAATACATTTCCTTTTTTAATGGCCGTAGTCGGGAGTGTATTTCCGTGGAGGCGGCAGGAGTCTCTCCCGGCCTGTGAGCCCTTCTGCCCTTCATGGACTACAAGGACATTAAAAATGAGATTTGGAAAGCTTCAATCCCCGTTTATCAGCTGGCGGGGGCCTGAGGCGCCGGGACGGGGTGAAATATGGCACATATTTATATCTGCTGAGGAGACACTAACCGTGCCTTTATATGAGTATTGATTCAGTGCTTTATGAAAAAGCCGCTTTTTTGTTATCTGTTTCAGCTAGTTATTAAAGTGGAAATTGAGTTATAATTCTGATGGATTTTTCCGTCACGTTTGAGTCCCGGTCGTAGTATTTTTCCTCACTGGCTCACAGTGAACTTGACCTGCTTTTGTGATTACTCCAGATCCCCTACCGTACCCACATCTGCCCCCCTGCTCGCGGTTGATGTTGATCTTCATGTTGTTGAAGTTTGGTCAGTGAAACTGACTGTTGTGTTTTACGGTCGTGCTTGCAGCCAGCTAAGATGCTGGGTGTCACAGTTAACTAAAATCTTTTCTTCAACTGCTCCCTGGTGATTTGGCTTGCAGCACCGTCAGAACGTTTGGTACAGATAGCATACCGCACAGTAGACACCAGCACCGCGTGGCTGGAGGCACTATGGAGGACGTGATTGTTGGTCTTCACCTCGCTGAATTAACCACAAAGGTTGCAGCGAAGGAATGGTCCTACTGTACAAATATAACTGCTTGTTGCATATTGGGATAGAAGGAAGGTTAGGGATAAAATTATTTATCTTTAGTAGCCGATATGACTGTACTGTATTGAAACAAAATGGCCGACATACATAAGTTGTAAATGCCTGGCAAGGCTCTCTCATTGGTCGACGCTCCGGAAAAAGGTGTGTGGGTGGTCTGATCTGGAGATCATATGGGACTGGTCTGGGTAAAGTTGCTAAATTGCCCACAGTATCGGCATGTGGGAAGTTGATAGGTGAAGGGGTGTTTAGCCTAAATTCAGTGGTATCTGCGATTGCCATTCTTCAAGTTGAATTTCATCTGCTGTGACCTCCACTCAGTGTTTTGGGTATGAGAGAACTTAATAACAGGATATAATAGTTAATGATATCGTCATATCATGGACCATTATAGATAATTAGTATTCTGAAACTGGTAAGCACTGACTCTTTATTTACATCCAGCCTCAATGTGCAGAGGGAGCAGCCTATTGACTAAAGAATGTTCTAGAAAGGTTCCAGGGTCTGGTGTACCCTGGGAAATGCAGTGTAAATGCCATTCACAGTACTCTGTGCCACCATCCACCTAACTTGCACTCAAACCACATCGGTGAGGTGGCCTGGAGAGAGGTTGGACGATGAAGTGTTTGGATGTGTGTTTTTCACCCGCCGCTGGAGGGCTTCTACATTAGCTTTTTTCTCTCTCTCCTTCTCTCTCTCTCTTTCTCTCTCTCTCTCTCCCCCCTCTCTCCCTCCCTCCGCTCTCCGCTCTTTCACTTAACTGTCCCTCCACTCCTCCCTTTATGAAATCGTGTTTCTTTCTGCCCCACATCTTTTCTTTATTCCCTGATTGCAGCAATCTTTTTTTTTTTTTTTTTCTTCTTCTTCTTCTATTTGTCGAAGAATGGGGAAGCAGAGAGCGTTTCACTCTAAGGAGCTTTGCCACAGCGATCCGGGCTCCCACAATGAGAGGTAAACGCCGCGGTGTTAAGATGTGGCGGGAGCCATTGTGGGCCTCGGTGTAAGTCATCTTCTGCGCCTTTGTGTCTGCGGTTCAGAGGCGCCGTCCTGTAAAAGGAAAGAGCCTTAATGCCGTATGGGCTGTGGAAAGGAAAATGAGGGGCCGCTGCCGTGTTGTGGGTCCCAGTGGAGGCATCGCTTACACTGCAGCTTTCCTGGCCCGGGTCTGGACCCTGCCGGTACCACATGTGGCTGTGGCTGGCACCAGTGGTTACCGCAGTTTGCAGTTTATTAAGCCTCTGTTGCCAAAATAACACATTTCCCCGCGTTGAGGTCCGTTCAAAACTGCCCTGGTGAGGTTATACTATTTTGGACCGTACTTTACTGAATTAAAAAAAAACAATTGCGGTTGAGAAGGTATTAGATGTTTGTAAGAAGATATTGGATGAAGGAAATGAGTCTCGTTCTTCACCCCTTCATGTCCCTGTACCCAGTGCCCATGCTCTGGAGCTAAAAAAAAAAAAGCCTCATGGTCAAACATGGCAGTCTTCATGAACTAGCTTCATGCACCATTGAGCAGCTCCCATAGGAATCCATGGAATCGATAAGTGGAAGCTGTCTCCAGTTCTTCTATTCCTAAAATTTCCCTCGGGATGAATAAAGTATCTATCTATCTATCTGTCTATCTATCTAGATGGCTGGGACACCTGCAGAGCATCGCCCTAAAGAGGCAGACCATGACTGTCCCCTTGTTTATCGCTCAACAGTGCCACCTGTGGTTGAGTGGGGGCCGGCGATATGCCGGTACCTGTTGAGCAGTCCTCTGGCCTGCTGACTGACACAGCGTGATTGGCGGTACAGTCAGCTTGGATTGTGGGAAGGAAACAGCGGCACACGTTTTGATAGATGCGTGTGCCAGCTGGTGCCCTCAGGAACTGACAGCAAACCACAGAGACGAGATTGGCCGTTCACTCCGTCTTCGTCTGAGTGTGCTAACCGCTAGCTCCTCACGGATGTGCGCCGTATTATTTTCGGTTGTGATTGTGAACCTCTTAGCTTTTCTTTCTTTCTTTCTTTCCTCTGGGCCTGTGAATTTGGCGTAACGCCATTACGCCTACCCCGGACTGCCCAAGAGAAGCGTGAAAGTCATTAACCACCATGAACGTGAACTTCTGACCACGTGTCCAGGGAAGTACTCACAGTGCCTTCCAGTGTTCACAGTGCCCTCCTGTACTCACGGTGCCTTCCAGCTGAAAAGAGTTACAGAGAGGAAGATCTGGGATACGGGCTGATTAGTGGCCCGGCCTACGGGTTCAGCCCTCCTCTTCTGCAAGCCCACATATGCATTGTTGTTTTATTTATTTATTTATTTTTGAAATGTTGTTTGAAATGAACCTGCTCTGGGAGTAGAGCTGAGTGAAGGGCTCAGATAAGCACTCTGCACTGTAGCACTTTTAACTCCCTGCGCCTTTGAAGTGAGGCGATTGCTTTTCACTTCTTCTTGTATTGCCATGGGAACCATTGCACCCCATGCAGGAAGGGTTCAGTAGTGCGAGAGCCCCCCCCCCCGCTCTCCATTCCAGGGGGAAACTGACCTTTCCTCTCAGGCTAGGGGTAGTGCTCTCATTTAGGGGGGCGTGTGTGTGAGTGTTACTGTCAGGTGTGGCAGTGGGATGTTAGCTTGGACTAAGCAAGACTGACCCGCTATGAATGGTAATGCATGATTCAGGGCAATAAATCAGAAAAATGTATCGCAATGTTGTACAACGATCCACACTTGAGATGTGATGTATCTTCAAGAGCAACAAGTCAGAGGTGCGATTAAGAGAAAGACGATGGGAAAAAAGAGGAACCTCTCCTCTTCTGTGGAACATAATGTCTTCCGTTTGTTCTTTCTGGCCCTAGGCGTTCTGTTCTGCAGCCTCAGGGCAGAATCTCAGAATAGGGTTTGAGTGGCTGGGTAGGATCACCGGTGGCAGGTGCTTTATGATGGATGCAGCTGTTAAACAGGTCATGGAGACAGGTCGTGTGTCTGTCTGTGACCGCAAAATGGGGGCGACATGGCTCAGATGGTAAGAGCACTCGTCTGGCAGTCGGAGGGTTGCCGGTTCGATCCCCCGCCCGGGCTGTGTCGAAGTGTCCCTGAGCAAGACACCTAACCCCCAAATGCTCCTGACGAGCTGGTCGGTGCCTTGCATGGCAGCCAATCGACGTCGGTGTGTGAGTGTGTGTATGAATGGGTGAATGAGAAGCATCAATTGTACAGCGCTTTGGATAAAGGCACTATATAAATTCCAACCATTTACCATTTACATCATCAATCATCTCCGTTACCTGTTTAACACCTGCATCTGGCACTTGTTTATGATTCTTCTGTTTGCTTTTATCTCGATACGGTGAAGGATAATCCCCTGCTTTCCCCTCTACATTTGTACATGCTTTAAACACTCTAAAACCCTTTTACTTCCAGAAAAGAAACAGGCAATGGCTGTGGCCAATTATTACTCACCGGTATTGGAATAAGAACATAAGGATCCATAAATGAGAAGAACAGGCCATTCAGCGAATTCGCACGTTCACAGTTTATCTACAAACTAGAGAGTATCCGGCACCGCGTTCAGATTGTCGGGGAGGGAGGATGTACAGTGTGTAGTCTGTTGGTGTGTGTGGGTGTGAGCATGCCACTCTCAGGTATAGCAGGGAAACGGACAGATTTATCGGGGAGGGAGGGTGTACAGTGTGTAGTCTGTTGCTGTGTGTGGGTGTGAGCATGCCACTCTCAGGTATAGCAGAGAGACTGACAGATTGTGGGGGAGGGAGCGCATTTTAATAGTATCCACCTCCACTGTGTGATTATCACTGGAGACGCTATCACCACGGAGATCTGCAGGTTTCTCTGCCGCGCGAGCTTCGATTACACTCCATTTACTTCCCGTCTTGTGTTTATCTCGAGCGAAAGCGCAGACTGCCGAGAGTGTAGGCAGCGGTCTGGGAAACAAACCGTGATCTCGGCCGGAGCCTTTTTAGTGTTCCTGCTGTTCTGTGTGTCAGAGGGAGAGGGTGTGATTTGTCACACGAGGTCATTATAAATGTACAGTCTACGGGTCCCTGCGTTTGTGCAGACAGGTGACGCGGTACCTTTGATTTTAGAGGGAAAGGTGAGGGCCCGTAATGGAACTCATTCGTCAAAACCCTGACCTTGTCGAAAATCGCTTTTGTCTTTAACGAGAATATGAAAAAGGTGTAATATAATGGATGCGGAGGGTTTGATACCCTGCCCAGCTCCTATATCTGGGTCTGAAGCATCAGGGAAAGTCTGCATTTCGGTGAGCACGAACACATTATTCTCAAAAAAGTGTTTTATGCAAATGAGAGAATTTCTGGAATAGTGCGGATTCTTAACATTTCGTTTTGTGGCAGGCGAACAACAAAGGTTTCCTACTGTATTATAATAGAATATTTGTCAACATTACCCTCCTACGGTGTATCTCGCTGTATCCTCCCCCCTTCTCTCTCTTCCAGCACACTTGTCAGAGTCTATCAGGAGCCCCGCCGTACAGTAAATTAGACCTCCAGCCGGTCCTAGCTCAGCCGCGTGGCTCCCTGCGGTAGAATTATGAACTTGCCTTTCAGACTCACGAGGCCCGTAGTGGATACTCTCTTGCTAATAGCTTCCTAATTCTTGGAGAATGCATAAATTATCTCTCTGGCGGGGAGGACGAATGCCTTTTAAACCAGTCGGACCTCACAGTGCCTGCTAGCACCAGTCAGCGTTCACGTTGCTTTTTACGTTAATTCAGATAAACTGCCAATTTGGCTCTCATTTTAACTTTGAATTAGGCTACTTACTCATCAGATATGTAGCAAATAGTGTACAGTATTGTAAAGCAGGGTTACTCATTACATTACATTACTGGCATTTGGCAGACACTCTTATCCAGAGCGACATACAGTTGATTTGACTGCACAGGAGACAATCCTCCCCTGGAGCAATGCAGGGTTAAGGGCCTTGCTCAAGGGACCAACGGCTGTGCGGATCTTATTGTGGCTACACTGGGGATTGAACCACCGACCATGTGGGTCCCAGTCCTTTACCTTAACCACTACGCTATGGGCCGCCCTCTATAGTCCGGTCCTGCAGGCTACAGTATCCTTAGGTATTTGCTGCAACCATGATTTCACAAATGAGCTTACTTCCTGGACCAAGGAGGTAAAGTAATTGGTGAAATCAGGTGGTGTAGTGCATGGTGGGAGGAACTACTCTGTGTCCTTGGGGTTAGGCCTGGGGGTTAAGTAGCGCTATAAAGTAACAAGCGATTACTTTCTTCATTAAAATGTTTTGTCCATTTAATTAAATCCTCAGCTCATCTATTTTTGACCTTTACATTTTTTAAATTAATTTTCAGAACTAAACAGGAGACAATTTTGCTTTGAAGATAAACAAAAATGCATAAAATAATAATGTTATGTTTTTGTTAATGTAGTTGCATCCGAAGGATGTGAACCAAGAGAAGTCAGTCTAATTTTACAAGTTCTGAAAGCCTACATTGGTTGCATAATTTCAGTATAAATAAAAAGCAATTGATTGGAGACCAAAATTCCACCCACTGGAGAGTATATTTACTTGCACCCACAGCACAGAGGGACCTTAGCTCTACCACACTGATCTAATGATACCTAATTAGCCAGCAGCCTCCTTCCATGTATGCAATAATTGGCTCGTTACCTTTGTGACTGTGAACATTTTTTGGCTCAGGTACATACCAACTGTGCTACGATACTGACGATGGAAAACCCTGAGTGAAGGCGATGTTGAGTTTTTGAAGGCCTGAATAGTGTGTATTGCTGTTATTTGTTGTGAACAGGGCCGTGACCGTAACTCCTGTTGAGGACATCGAGGTCTTCAGTATTTTTTCATTTCCATAGCCAATATATTTCATTTCCTTCTTTAGTGAGAGCGGCAGTTGCAATTCTTTGCAGGAAGGAAATAGTCTGTAATAAAAAATTCTAGAGCATTTCCACTCTAAAATTCTAAAATGAATAAAAAATTAACAAATTAAAGAAAGAAAACAAACGCCCCACCAAGCCTCTTGACCTCTTTTTCAGGTTTTGGTCATGAATGTTTTTAATTCTATACTATCCCTGATAATGAAAAGGAATGCACTTAAAAAATAATAGCAGCTATATTTGTTCTGTGCTTTTCATTCTGGTATGCAAAATGCTTTTACGGACATTTTAAAACTGAGTGAAATTAAATAATTGAATGAAATGACCGGTCTCCTCTTTGTGTTTTTTACCAAGACAAATTAGCAGAAGCAAAACTTTTCTGAATTAGATGGCAATGCAGTGTTGGACACAAAGGTTTTGGGAATGTAGGACAGTTATTCAGTCAGTCTGGTCAGGATGGATGGGAATGGAGCTGTGTTATTCAGACAGTATGGATGGGAATGGAGCAGTGTTATTCAGACAGTATGGATGAGAATGCAGTAGGAATAGAGCAGTTATATTCATTCAGAATGGATGGTAATGCAGTAGGAATGGAGCAGTGTGTTATTCAACCAGTCAGGTTGGGAATGCAGGGATGTTCTCGGATTTTGTCAGGCCATGAGTGCAAGGTCTTCAGGGACTAATAGCGCACAAAAATACCTCAGACTTCAGCTGCTATTGCTTTTTTGGTGATCAGGGGCACGGTGTTCTTCCCAGGGAAAAGCTGTAGGATATCCCTCTAAGACAAACTGCGCTGGGGGTTCTGTTGTCTGCTGTCACTCAGATGAAGAGGCTTGTCATCCAGTTGTTTTACTGTGTTAGACTCTTTGTGGCATCGCAGCAGAGCTCGGCTACGCGTCCTTTTTACCCGACCATTTCACATTTTCCTCCCCGGCACCTGTGAAGCTGTGTGAATGCCCTTATTTCCTGCTCCTCTTGTGGGCTTTACTCAGTTTGCCTCAAATCCTCTTTGTGTTCCCGCTCTCTTTGATGTCTTTATGCTGCGCTAACCCAGCGCTGTAATGGATTACCCTGCTTTGTAATGCTTAGCATAATGAGGACCGGTTCAGTTGTGGTTCAGGCTGAAGGCAGACTGAGTTAGGTAACAGGCAGCAGTAATGGCCTCTGACTGGGAGAGCTGGGGGTGGGGTGGCCTGAGCTGATGGAGACATGGGTGTGATGAGCTGCTCTCGTGTTAGATAAGAGCGTTTATGTCTGCTCAGCAAGTAGGGAGAACGCCTACATACTTTATACACATACACACACGCGTACAGTACAGATTCACACGCGTGTGAGCACACAAACACTCACATACAGTAAACATACATATACGCAGATACACTTATGTATACACACATACAGAGGCACGTACAGTGCAATACACACAATACCCACACACACAGATGCACACACACATAAATATACACACACATATAAATGCACACGCACACACGCACCCATTGCAGGCTGTTTGCTCACTGCCCCACACCCACACCTCATTCTACAGGGGAGACTGCCTGCCTTCTCAAACCTCTGGTCATGACTTTCCTCTAATGAGAAAAATACTCGTCGTAGCCTAGAAATATGGTCAGTGAATAGAATAGCTCACGTAATGAGACTAGACACATTATGTAAGGGCAGGTTATATAACTGATGGGCTTTACAATATGATGAATTTGTTTGCTGGGTTATCGCCCCTGCTGTTATTCTGGAAGGATCTGTGTGGCTGGAAAGACATATTGCTGTGTCCAACAGTAACAAAGCCTTTGTTAGATTTTCACTGACTCGTTTCATTTAAATTAGGATGGGATTTTCTGGACTATTACTCTTAGACTTATAGACGGAGGAGGGGTGGTTTGAGGTACCCGCCGAGGTAGGGAGGTTTTCGGAGAGGGGCGACGCAGAGAAGAGAGAATAAAATATGATTGAGAGGGCGGAATGGAGATTTTGTCACCGTTGCCCTTGTTTACACCGCCGGCGATGCGCCGTTTCTCCCTCGCCGCGCGACCGCTTCCCCGACGACCGTCGTCAGGGCGGTTAGGTTGCCAGGGGTGCCGTTTGGAGTTAATGTCCTGTGGAAGGCGGTGATATTTAGAGACTCCGGTTAGGGTGGCCTTCTAAACCCGTCGCCCCCCCCCCCCCCCCCCCCCCCCCTCCCTCCTTCCCCTTTCCGCTCGCTGCGCGAAACGTTTTGCGAAAACGCGAAAGCGCCAGAGCTCGCCAGCAGGAGGGGGCTTGTATTAATCAGCGCCCCTGCGTTCGCCAGCGACGCGTGGAACGGGAATTAATAGCCGAAAATTCTGCCAAATGACGCTTTAACGATCATTCAGAGCTGTTTGTGTGTTTGTACAGTGCAGACATTAGCAGAACAGGCGGATTAATCTGTCTCTTTGCTGGGTTTGCCCGGAGCCAGCAGTCTAATGGGCTTCTGCGTGAAAGTGAACAACTCATTTATGAGATGGAAAACACAATTATGAACGCTTTGTTTGTCGCCCGGGATCGCAGCCTATGCTTAGAGAGTAAATAATCGCTACGGTAATGACCGCGGCGCTTCACACCTGGGTCGGGTTGGCGGTTCGACCCGGGTCTTCGGACGAGGAACGCGGGGGTGAGGCTTCGTCGCGCCCCTGTATGTGTACGCGCGTCTGCGTCTCTTCGATTGTGCCAGATTTGTACAATTGACGCCTCGTTATGGGGTAATCGATGGACTACGGGGAGCACAGAGGCGTTATTTTAAAACGGGGGTTGGGTTTTGCGTCTGCTTGATTCGTGGTACGTGCCTCGTCGTTCCCGCCCGTCTCCTAGCTGCCCCTAGTGTCGCACCGGTTGCCGGGTATAGAGCTCTTATAAAGAGTGTTGTAGGGTGTTATAAAACCGTTATAAAAGTTCACCTTCTTTGAATGGTCCTTCATACAAGCTTTATATCTACTTCATAAGCACTGCATGATCCTTCATAAATGCTTATTACATTAACATTAAAGGCATTTGGCAAAGGCTGTTATCCAGAGCGACATACAGTTGATTAGACTAAGCAGGAGACAATCCTCCCCTGGAGCAATGCAGGGTTAGGGGCCTTGCTCAAGGACCCAACGGCTGTGCGGACCTTATTGTGGCTCCACCGGGGATCGAACTGTGTGTCCCAGTCATGTATCTTAACCACTACAGGCTACAGGCCGTTCATAGCTCGACAGCCATAGGGTGTGTTGTGTCACCATCGATGCAGCACATGTCATTACCTTGTCACACGCCCAAACCTAATTATACTTATTGACAAAAGTATTTAGAAATATCTGTATCATACTTATGAGTGCCTTTGTACTGCTTATGAGTGTATAGTGTTAGCCTGAAGTGTAAGGGTTCATGCAAGTGTTGCCACAGTCTGAGAGATGTTTTGGGGTATTTGGGAGTATTTGAGGATGCCCTTGAGAGTGGCTCAGTGTGGCCACCTGTTCGACTGCTGTCTTTCTTTTCCAGTCTTTCCTTTTATCTGATGTGACCCATGACTCCACCTCTTTTATTGTTTCCGAATATGTCTGACTGACTTTTCCATCCTCTAAATTCTTCCCTTTAACTTGCTGTCCTCTGTTGCTCCTCTCTGGCTCTATCTCTGTCCACTTGTCTCTGTCTGTCTTTCTGGGTGATTTGGCACGTTCGTCCCCTGTTCACCGCCAACCACGTAGCCATGGCAACATTGTGTCATCCCCCCCCCCATCCAGCCCCCTCGTTTCTTTAATTACATTTAGACAAAAGTGAGACGTTTCCCTCTAAAATGTCCCTGCTCATCTGTCTGATTAACATTCGTCAGGAGCATTTGCATAATAAGAGTGAAGCGACAGGGACCCCAGAGAGATTATTGCATTAGCATTCACGGCCTGGAGGCTGCTACCATGCACCAGATCCTCCCTCTCTCTCCCTCTCCCTCTCCCTCTCTCTTCCTCTCCCTTTCTCTCCCTCCCTCTCTCTCTCTTACCTTCTCTCTCCCTCCCTCTCTCTCCCTCTCCCTTTCTCTCCCTCCCTCTCTCTCTCTTACCCTCTCTCTCCCTCCCTCTCTCTCCCTCTCCCTTTCTCTCCCTCCCTCTCTCTCTCTTACCCTCTCTCTCCCCCTCTCCCTCTCTCCCTCTCTCCCTCCCTCTCCCTCTCCCTCTCTCTCTCTTACCCTCTCTCCCCCTCCCTCCCTCTCCCTCACTCTTCATCTCTCCCTCTCTCTTTCTCTCTCTCCCTCCCTCTTTCTCCCTATCCCTTTCTCTCCCTCTCTCTCTTGCTCCCTCCCTCTCTCTCTTTCTCTCCCCCCTCTCTCTCCCTCCCTTGCTTTCTTCCCCTCTCTCTCCCTCTCTCTCATCTCCCTCTCCCCTCTCTCTCCCTCCCTTGCTTTCTCCCCCCTCTCTCTCCATCTCCCTCTCCCTCTCCCCTCTCTCTCCCTCCCTTGCTTTCTCCCCCCTCTCTCTCCCTCTCTCTCCATCTCCCTCTCCCTCCCTCCATCTCTCCCTCTCCATGTCTCTTTCTCTCCCTTCCTCCCTCCCTCTCTCTTTATCCCTCCCCCCCTCTCTCCCTCCCTCTTTCTTTCTCTCTCCCTCCCTCCCTCTCTCTCTCTCCCTCTCTCCCTCTCTCTCTCCCTCCCTCTCTCACTCTCCCTCCCTCCCTCTCTCTCTCTCTCTCTCTCCCTCCCTCCCTCTCTCTCTCTCCCTCTCTCCCTCTCTCTCTCCCTCCCTCTCTCCCTCTCCCTCCCTCTCTCTCTCTGTCTCTCTCTCTCCCTCCCTCCCTCCCTCTCTCTCTGCACCGTGCGTGTCTGAGCCTCATAGTGGGGTTCAGGACTACAATCATGCACCTGGCGGTAGCCGCGTGCGCTGGTCTCCCCGATACGGCCAGCCTGGCCCAGCTCCACGCCAGAGCTCCGTGCCCTGGCTTGTCTCTGCCATCGCAGGGGGGCTGTGTGCCGGACTCAACCCCCGGGCCAGGCCTGCCCATCCCAGCATTCATTTCACTTCATCCATTTTGACTTTAAGTTGGCCCGAGTGAAGCAGGAAGCGGTTTTTGAATAGAAACAATAATGGCAGAAGCCGTTTAGAGCTTTCTGTAGAGCTGGTGGGTGAGCGTAGCCATGCGGAATTAAAGGGAGGAAGGAAGGAGAAGTATTGCCTACACCCACAGTACAGACAAATGATGGGTTCTGAGTGCCAGGAATAAGGGATGAGGCAGAATTTGTGTCCTCCTCTGAGTTCTGTGTACATGGGGTACAGTGAGTGGGCGACACAGATGGAGGGAATGTGGCAGTTAGCTAGCGACGGTTAGCCTTTCATGTTGTGCATTAGCATTAGAGAAAGCCCACCTACCTCAGGGGGAATTGGTGAATACAGTCGTACAGTAAAAGTCAATGTTTTTCCGACTTGTTCCTTCGCCTCACTGTCGTATGCTGCCGGATAGCCCCCATCGGAGCGATCGTTTTCCTCATGTGAAAAGTTCTGTCTGTGTCTGGGCCCGTAAGAGTCGTGTTGGGACAACGGAGTGCAGCCACCATATCCTTCACTGCAAAACAAATCTGTCTTAACAAGTGTGTTAGTCTGGCAGTGAGAAAATAGCAGTTAAGGTACTGTTTGCTTGAAAAATTTCTTACCCCATTGGCAAATCTTCAAATGAATCAAAACTGTCTTACTTCATTGGCAATAGCTTTGTGTTATTTAGAAAAATATCATATAAATAAGATTTTAAGTCTAAATGTAAGACTAAAATACTGGCTGAGATTGACTTTTTTGCTCTGTGATATATGATATGATATATTGAGGCTAACTGTGTGTTCCTCTGATAGGCCATGTGCTTCAATACGCTTAAGAATAATTGTCAGAGTAATTAGTCCAGAATTTTCCTTGGGCATGATTAATTAATGATTAATAGTTGCTGTTAAAGTTAACTGATAATTTAAAACATTTTACGAATTTCAATATTTTATTGCTGCTCCCCACCCAACAAAACTACAACGTGCTGTCCCTTGTGCATTTTTAGGCGCAGTGTTTTTGCGCTCTGGATGTATGTAGTCTCCTAACCAGAAGCAGCAAAACAAACAAGACGGACAGCTCTTTTAAATTCACCGCAGGTAGCCTGACTCTCCCGTTCACTGGATAAAAAGATCACATCAGTCACATCAGTCTCGAGACCGCAGTGAGGAGAGTGAACTGAAGTAGCATCGTCCCCTGCCTCTGCCCCCCTCCTACCCCCCTCCTGCCCCCCTCCGCCTCTCGTCCTGTCTCTCCGTCTAACAGCGGGGATTCGGCCCTCAAACCCAAATCCGGCCCTGGTTTTCTTTCCTCCTGGGTAATTAGTGCTACTGATTGGCCGGGCTGTCTTCCCGCCGGGTAAAGGGAAGGTGGAAAAGCGGCAGTTCTCAGCCCTGGAGGTCCCTGATTTGAGGAACAGAGGCTTACGCTGTCATCTGGCCTCCCCCCCCTAGGGAACAGGGCATTAGTATGTGGTGTTGGCCTGACGCGCGTCTGAGGGGGTGGTGATGCATCACCCAGACACCTGACGCCCGGCCGGCTGGAGTCGCCGGGGGAAATCATGCGCGCGCGATGTCCGTCTTTCTCCGGGGCGGGGGCGGGGTCACGGGGAGTGGGCGTCGCAGCCGAGGCGCAGGGAGAGACGGGAGGGAGCGCCTTCCCGGTTCCGTGAGGTCCGTCTCTCTGTTCCTCTACGGGAGAGGCTTTTACCCAGAATTCCTGCCTTAATAAGGGATCCCAGAATGCTTCACAAGAGTAGACGAGGCGGGGCGCAGGCCAGGCGGGGCACGGAGGGGGCGGTGAGCTGCAGCCACCTGTCGGCGGAAGAGAGTGGCGAGTTGTCGCCGGCTCAGGAAGGCACAGCGGTGATTGGAGAGGAAATATTTGTGTTTCCATGTGGAGGAGAACAAACCTGCCCATCAGCTGCCAGGCGGTCTTAGCTCATTGGCCACTAATGACCCAAGCAGGCCCAGGTCCACTCTGCTTCGGCCATGTGGTAAAGCCCCAGGGTGGTCTGCCCATCTGTTCCCCCTCCTCTCTGCGTTTGTGCCTCTCTCTCTACTTGTCTTTCTCTGCGTCTCTCTGACAGTTACCTGGTTCCCCGCCTGTCCCAGGTCTGTTTCTGTATCTGTGTCCACTGCCAGGTGCTTGAGGTGCAGCATTATGAACTGTGTACTGTCTGGCTGGTGGCAGTGTGCTGCAGCGCCCCCTATCTGCGGCCCTGTGCAATGACTTCAGAAAGGCAGCCCTAGGTGGCCTGTGGATAAAAGTATGCGTGGTATAGGATGCAGATGGGAGAGGCCGTTCATTGGCACGGGGATGGGAGAAGCGGTTCGTCGGCACGGGGATGGGAGAAGCGGTTCGTCGGCACGGGGATGGGAGGAGCGGGTCGTCGCCGTGGGGATGGGAGAAGCCGCTCGTCGCCGCGGGGATAATTGGCGTGTCATTCCGAGGAGCAGCCTTTGGTTGAAAGCAGTCGATTTACCTCTGGAGGAACGGGATCGTTAAGCAGAGCCTGTTGAAAGAGAAGGGAGAGTTGACCCGACAGGGAGTTCAGATGAATACACATACATTA
Organism: Conger conger; assembly: GCF_963514075.1. Lineage (NCBI taxonomy): Eukaryota > Metazoa > Chordata > Actinopteri > Anguilliformes > Congridae > Conger > Conger conger. Next base: position 21,880,687 of record NC_083777.1, on the reverse strand, counting down.
CTCTGTGAACTTTTCTCACTGCCAGCTCATCCCATTAAAATGCATTTTAAAGTAAAACATAACCCAAAAGAGCATTCTGTGGATTTTAAGGACTGTCAATTCCAAGAGTCCTTTTGAAATGATTTCTTTTTAGTGTAAATATTCTCTTTTCCGGAACACCTCTTTCATTTTTTTTCCTTTCGTGTTTTATAACCAGTGCCGGCATTTGAAATGATCAGTGTGCGTGTGTGTGTGTGTGTGTTTGCATCTGCGTCTGCGTCTGTGTCTGCGTTCTTCAGAGCACGGTTTCCCTCCATTTTCTTTTTCTTGGATCCTCATGTTGCCAGGTGTGCTTGTCCCCAATTGTCCTCTGTTTTACCTCTCCCTCTCTCTCTCTCCCTCCTCTCTAGCCGGCTGTGCCAACTCCCTAATTAAGGAGGTCCATCATTTCCGGGCTCTTGGTGAGGAGCAGGTGGGTCAGGGAGACTGTGCTGGAGCTCCTCTCTGATGAGGGAGCAGCCTGACCTTTGCCCCCGTCCGTCTCAGGACTCCTGGGAAACGGGCCTTTCTTCTTCCTGTCAGTGTCACTGCTGACAGAGTCTTAATTGCAGCATCTGCCTTTCTGTTGTACACCCCCTCACACATACCTTCAGTCCACACATATGCGTGCGCGCACACACACACACACACAGAGACACACACACACAGACACCATCAAACTTTCCTCCTACACATTCACACAAATGTGCACACACACATTTTAAATCTTCCCCCCTGGATACATATACCCATACTGTCTAGCTTTTCTCCTACACACACACACACACACACACACACACACACTCACACTCACATACACTCACACTCACATACACCCCTGTATGTATACATAGACATGATATAGTAGACCAAATCTGATGCTCAAAGCACAGAGGGTGGCCACATCCATTTCCTTACGAAACAAATTAACATGGATGACTGGAACTTCCTGTGATGTGGTAATGGCCCAGTAGTGATATGAGCAGTAACTTCCTGTGATGTGGTAATGGCCCAGTAGTGATATGAGCAGTAACTTCCTGTGATGTGGTAATGGCCCAGTAGTGATATGAGCAGTAACTTCCTGTGATGTGGTAATGGCCCAGTAGTGATATGAGCAGTAACTTCCTGTGATGTGGTAATGGCCCAGTAGTGATATGAGCAGTAACTTCCTGTCATGTTGTCATATGGTAATGGCCCAGTGGTGATATAAGCAGTAACTTCCTGTCATGTTGTCATGTGGTAATGGCCCAGTGGTGATATAAGCAGTAACTTCCTGTGATGTGGTAATGGCCCAGTAGTGATATGAGCAGTAACTTCCTGTCATGTTGTCATGTGGTAATGGCCCAGTGGTGATATAAGCAGTAACTTCCTGTGATGTGGTAATGGCCCAGTAGTGATATGAGCAGTAACTTCCTGTGATGTGGTAATGGCCCAGTAGTGATATGAGCAGTAACTTCCTGTGATGTGGTAATGGCCCAGTAGTGATATGAGCAGTAACTTCCTGTGATGTGGTAATGGCCCAGTAGTGATATGAGCAGTAACTTCCTGTGATGTGGTAATGGCCCAGTGGTGATATAAGCAGTAACTTCCTGTGATGTGGTAATGGCCCAGTAGTGATATGAGCAGTAACTTCCTGTCATGTGGTAATGGCCCAGTAGTGATATGAGCAGTAACGTCCTGTGATTTGGGAATGGCCCAGTGGTGATATAAGCAGTAACTTCCTGTGACTGACTGCAGCCCCACACACAGCCACAGCAGGCTGAAGGGGAGGAGACCCTGCTCATGCATATTGAGGCCAGTACACAAATGCAGTGCTTTGTCACTGTAGCAACCTGGCAGCCCCGGCGACGTTCCCTAAACGTTGTTAAAAGGTTTGGCGGTCCCCGGGGGATTCCGGGTGGGACAGCTCCAGCTGGTCGCGGTCTACGTCTCTCTCCCTGTGGGCCTGCAGCCAGGGCCTCCTGTTTAGAAACTCCACCATCGTTCTTCATGTAGAAGTGTGATTGAAGTGATTATTAATTAAGGCAATTAGGAGCTCATTAGAGAACGAACGTCTGCATTTTTTTTTTTTTTTTACGCCGTATTGAAGTGATTTAAAGTATTTTTGTTAGTGCACAAAGACGTCTATCCACTGACTGACGGTGAGTTGTAAAGGCCCCCACTGTTGTGTTAATCTGTACTTGCTACATTAGTTGTGTGTGTGTGTGTGTGTGTCTCCAGTACGAGTGCTACCAGTGTTATGTGTTAGTCTGTACATGCTACATTAGTTGTGTGTGTGTGTGTGTGTGTGTGTGTGTGTGTGTGTGTGTGTGTCTCTCCAGTACGAGTGCTACCAGTGTTATGTGTTAATCTACATGCTACATTAGTTGTGTGTGTGTGTGTGTGTGTGTGTGTGTGTGTGTGTGTGTGTGTGTCTCTCCAGTACGAGTGCTACCAGTGTTATGTGTTAATCTACATGCTACATTAGTTGTGTGTGTGTGTGTGTGTGTGTGTGTGTGTGTGTGTGTGTGTGTGTGTGTCTCCAGTACGAGTGGTACCAGTGTTGTGTGTTAGTCTGTACATGCTACATTAGTGGTGTGTGTGTGTGTGTGTTGTCTCTGCAGTATGAGCGCTACCAGCGGTACGCGGCGGAGGAGTGTGTGTTGCAGATGGGCGGGGTGTTGTGCCCCGCCCCGGGCTGTGGGGCGGGGCTGCTTCCGGAGAACGGCCTGCGCAGGATCCAGTGTGAGAGCAACGCAGGACTGGGCTGTGGGATGAGAGCAAACACACACACGCACGACACAGTCCGTGTGGGGGATCGAACCGGCAACCCTCCGACTGCCAGACGACTGCTCTTACTGCCTGAGCCATGTCGCCCCCCCCCACACACACACACACACACACAAACACACACACTCACACACGTCACCTTAGATTTAGATAAGCAAGCTGTAGCAACAAAAAACCTCATCCATTCTATATTTGGCAGGCATTGGCATCAGTTTTAGTGACTGGAGGGGGCATTTCTAAAATTGCCTATATATTCTCAGTTGAACACAATCTCGAGGATAACAATGCCAAAGACACTTATATGGACCCTTATACTGTAGTTTAGCACTCAGAGCTATACGATACTCATCCCAGTACTCTCTATAAGTCCCATTTTTGGCTGGACTTTCACATGATTGCATAGTGCACAGGTGTAAACGGCAGTCCTGGAGGGCCGCAGTGTCTGCCGGTTTTTGGGGTATCGATACCATGTTTCATTGAAGGCATTGATTGGCTTAAGAAACCCACACACATTGGATGTTTCTCAGTATCGGTTCTTGTCCATTCCTGTGTTCTTCTGTCCTTGGGAACTTGTTTAATGACATCTTTCATGGCTCAAGTGCGGTTCCAATACTAATAATAAGAGCACAAGCAACCAAGAAGAGATAAAATGCCTGGATGTGTTCTTGGTCTGTCCCTTTTATGGAGGACGCATTGGATGCGTCCTTGCCCATTGAGAACAGACCTCATATCCCACCATTCATTGCGCGATGATGAGACAAGCCAAGCTCATAAATTAAGTTTTTGTTTCACCATGTCTGCAATAAAAATATTTATTTTGTAAGAACGTAAATGTGAGATGTGTGTGTTAAAATAGCTGAATTGTATCTAGTTTTAATCATAGCTACAGTGTATAAAGAGCAATTTTAAATTATCGAAACAGTTCGGCTAACTTGTTGGCACTAGTTCGGTGCATCCCCCCTGTTGCAGTAGGTAACTTCTTTGTGTACAAAGAGCAATCATTCTCTATACTTATGTTCTTACAGCTCCATACTTCCCAAGAACACAAATACATTCTGTTTACATCCCTAATGAAGTCTGTGTGGGGTGTCTCTGGTATTGATACTGTAAAGAGATAGGTAGTTGTGTTTACATATAAACTATGGAACATTCTGGAAACTGGAGAATGTGTCTGACTGCGCTCCTTGTACTGTTGCAAAGAAGTTGACCCCTGACCTCTGAGTGGCAACACCTTCCTGCCCTGACCCCGCCCTCCGTCATTATGTTTGAATTGAATGCAATCACAACGCAATTAAGGTGTAATTATGACACAATTTGCATGATGTTCTCTAATTACCCAGTCGATTAAAGGATAGGGTTTTAGTTCACCATCCATTAGGGCTGAGTGATTGCATGTTTGCAACAGTGTCATCACAGAAAAAACAGAATAACTTGGAGAAAACATTCCTCACCCTGTCACAATGAAACAAAATATCAACAGATACAGATACTGCCACAGCAAGTTTGGAACGACACTCCAGTTTTTCATTTATTTTATTTTTATTTTTCTCTCAGACAAACTGTACTTTCCTCTAGGGTCTTGAACGTACTTGTTCCTGGGTTTGATTTGCACTTCATTGTACATCGCTCTGGATAAGAGCGTCTGCTAAATGCCTTTAATGTAATGTAATGTGAAAATTTCTGCGAATGTAATCAGCTTTATTAACGTGGTAAATGCACTGTAGAAAACCCAGAAAAATTCTTTTTACAAGCATTTTAGTCTTATTTTTGGACTTATTTCCCAATGAGAATTCCCAATGGATTGATACTATTTCGCATGACAAGCAAAAAGCAAAAAAAAAAAGCTAATATTTTCTACTTGAGATAAATACGATTTTAAGTCTTATGACTTTAGAGAGAATACTTTGCAGTATGCTTTCTTCCTCCTCTCCCTCTCCCCTCTCCACTCGTGTATTTCAACTCGATGTGTTCCAAGAAGCCTCTGCTCAAATAGATGGTTAAATGAGGAATGTCTTTATACCGTACATAATGTAATTTTCTAAAATGATGATCATTGCATTGTAGGTTTTTGTGTTTGGATGTGTATATACAATGTAGTCCGTTAGTGTTTGGATAGAGGTGGCTCAGTAATCCAGCACAGCGGATTCGGTATTAAAGAGACTGTCAGCATTAATTTGCAGGTATCTGCATCCGTATCGTGTGAACCATGTTAGAATTACAGCCCTTTTCAAGCAGTATCGGTGTCCAAATGCTTACAGACTGCACTCTCTGTGCGTGTATGTGTGTAGGTCAGCACGATCTCCCTGCCTGCTGTCAGTCACATGTAATTGTGTGGACAGGGGCAGTCAGAGTTATTTATGTGCTGTGCTGGAAGCAGGTGTCCTATCCGGGAATCTCGGGAGGGGTTGGGGTTGGAGGCAGCAGGCAGCAGAGACCAGCGGGCGTTTCGGTGAGGGACCTGGGGTGCCTGTTCCCCCCCCCCCCCCCCCAATCTCTCTGCACCCGTACAGAGGAGCTCTGGTTCAGCACCGTGGCGTTTGAGATAAGCAGGGCTTCCTCCCAGGGCTGATGGGCCCTGCCTGGTCTGGAGAGATCTCCTGGGGGGTTCAGGGGGAGGGACGTAGCATTCCTCTGGAGGTTTGGTGTGATGGCGTCCAGGCTGGATGGCGGTGGGGGAGGGTGAGGTCCGCTCCCGGGCCTGGGGGGATGCAGATAGAGAGTTTATTGGGCGTCCCAGCGGTAGTATTAGGAGGTGTCCTATCACCGACACCCTGATGAATTTCTGTGGTCTTAAATCTGGTCTGAGGCCCCTCTGTTCTGTAACGGACTCCGCGCGCGCGCCGAAATCGATAATCCCTGTCTGCGATCCGTCCTTTTTTTAAATGGAGATGGGTTTAGGTGCTCCTGCTGCAGAGATAGGGCGAGTGACCGCGCGCGTCAACGTCAGCGCTGTCGCTCTGAGTCGGGGACAGCTGGACGTGGGAGCGCTTGGCCTTCTCTGAGACCGCCGCGTTATCTCCGCCCGTCAGCCAGGGAGAGGCCCGGGAGGCCAGAGGCACCGCCCGGCGGAGTGGCAGCGCCGCCCTGCGGGCCTCAGAGAGAACTGCTGGAGTGTGTGTGCGTGTGTGTGTGTGTGTGTGTGTGTGTGTGTGCGTGTGTGTGCGTGTGTGTGCGTGTGTGTGCGTGTGTGTGTGTGTGTGTGTGTGTGTGAGTGTGTGCGTGTGTGTGTGTCTGTGTGAGTCTGTGTGTGTGTGTGTGTGTGTGTGCGTGTGTGCGTGTGTGTGTGTGTGTGTGAGTGTGTGCGTGTGTGTGTGTCTGTGTGAGTCTGTGTGTGTGTGTGTGCGTGTGCGTGTGCGTGTGTGTGACTGCTGAGCGTGTGTGTGTGTGTGTGTGTGTGTGTGTGTGCGTGTGTGTGTGTGTGTGTGTGCGTGTGAGTGTGTGTGTGTGTGTGTGTGCGTGTGCGTGTGTGTGTGTATGACTGCTGAGCGTGTGTGCATATGTGTGTGTGTGTGTGTGTGTGTGTATGTATGTGTGCGCGCGCGTATGACTGCTGTGTGTATATGTGTATGTGTGGTGTGTGTGTTTATGTGCTGTGTGTTTGTGCGCTTAATTTACAAAGACAGATAGCAGGTGTCGATGTGTGTTTATATGGAAGCGGGTGGATTTGAAAAACAGCAGTGTGGCCGTTACCGCCAGCATCACGATACTGCAGGGTTTAATATGTCTCCACAACAAACCTGTTTATAAGAGCAAGAAAGAGGATTGACCTCAGTGGTGTAGGTTTGTCAGTGTGTTGATTTTATAATGTCTCTCACTGAGGCACAGCAGGGCACCACTCCCCTCCCCAGCCTCTCTCTGGTTCCCTTTCGGCCCTGCTTCAGTCGTGTTATCCATCCTCGTTCGGCCCGTGTGTTCAGTATCGGCTGCGGGTTGCGGAGCGGGGGCCCTGCGGGTTGCGGAGCGGGCCCTGTGGGTTGCGGAGCGGGCCCTGTGGGTTGCGGAGCGGTCCTGCGGGTTGCGGAGCGGTCCTGCGGGTTGCGGAGCGGATGCTTCAGCCTTCGGGAGGGGCCGCCACGCGCGCGGCGTCCGTGCGAGCGCTGCTTGGTTTCCGGCTGCTCGCTGGAGAGTGACGAGGGGAAATGGGTTTATCAGCGCGGCCGACCCGGGCCCGACCCCGGCCCGGCCCGCTCATGCGTCTTCCACAGTCCGCGGGCGGGGCCGCTCAATCTCCGCAGCCCGATTCGCGGTCCGCTGGGCCGGCGCCGCCAGAACCGGAGCGATTCCCGCCGAGCGGGGCATCACTCACCGAAGTCGCTCACACATGCAGAGTGGACTTATGATGCTTTTACTGTCGTTCAACAGCACAGCTAAATGAGTGAGCACACAGGGTTCCTACGACAGGGATGTAGTCTTATCTGAATCTAAACAGAAGCTCTTTTTACAGACGACATTACAGAGTCACAAAAGAAAAGGGCAAACACCAGGCCTGAACCCTCAAGTGGCAGGCAAGTTTTGCAAAAAAAACCCCCAGTGGGGGAGAAAAACCATCAAACTGCGGCGAGGAAAAAAAAATCCCCTTCGAGAAGAAATCTCGGGAGAAACCCGGCAAATCTCGAGAGGAGCCCGGCGACTGCTGATTGTCATTGAGTGTTCTTCTGAGGCTGGCTCTGTGTACGTCTGCACGTCTCTCGCGGCGGAACGTGCGCTGATAAACCTCCCAGGGAAACCGAGCTTTGGGAAGGAGTGAACGGAGCCAAGAAGCTCCGTTTCAAATACACGGCCCGTCGAGGGAGGGAGCCCGTCGGAGACAGCCCCTCGCCCCTGTAGATTTGTCGCGGCAGATGGAATCCTTGATTGTGGGAACGAGGACCCCGGCGGAGGCGGAGGCGTCCTGAGACTTTGCCGGTCTTTAAACAGGAAGACTGTAAGGGGGAAGAAACACAGCCCGTTCTCAAACTGTGCTGTTTGATGATGTGAGGCCTCTCTCTGCTGCCTTTTCGAAGACGCCGATGAACTAAAAATACAAATGAGCGTTTGATCCCCACGGACGCGGGCGTCGGAGAGGAGCCGGTCCTGTGCTTTCAGACCAGTGCCGCGGCTCAGATGCTCTATGGGATTCTGTGAGGGGAGGGCTCCATCTAATGGCTGTAAAGCAGACTTGCTTATGTTAAGCTTGGGAGTCTCGAGAAGGGGTGAACTTCGAAGTAGCGTTGTAACATGTTGCTTTAGCTCCCTCTGGTGGAACGTGAACAATTTTCCGAAATTGATTTTTTCAACAAGAGAGGAATTGCAGCAACAAACGCCCTCAAACCACAACACTGTTTCTCCCTCCCCCTTCTCTGTGAACGCGCTGGCGTTGAAACCCCCTCCCCCATGGCATTGGCTGTGGCTATTACCGATTTTCAACCATTGAGCTTGAATTATTGTACACCTATACAATGTTTTGGTCGGTCCATCAACTGTATATTTTGAAACCCGAATTTAAGGACTATAAACACAGGCAGAGGGTGAGTCAACATGTCAGTGAGCATTTATCAATGATAGGAAAGGTTTTTTAACAATGTTTTAACACAAAAATCGAATCTATTGTACCTTTAAGCAAAAAGGAAATTTGATGATGTTAATATGATATACAGTATATGCAGGTATCTCGCCTCTCCCGGAATTTGTCACCTGCTCCCTCATACCGCGGCAGAAATCTCTCGCAAACCAGTAATCTGCACCACAGGCGCAAATAAAATTTAGAGATTTGCATAATCCCGCTGCGAATTGGCAGACAGTCGCAAAATGAAGAATAGGGAAGGAATCCCCCCGGTCACGTAATTTACAGGGGTCCCCCATTTCATCTGAACATTTAAAAAAAACATCTAATATTCTACCAAAATGTTCGTGTTTACACTAGAGATGGTGTTTTATAAACTGTACAGAACTACGTGCTAATGGAACAGCTGCGTTTGAGTGTATGTGTGGAGCAGAGCGGTGTCGGATAAGTGTGCGTTGTTGGCAGACGTGTCTGTTTTCTGTCCGCAGTTCGTTTTCTGTCGTGAGTGTAAGGAGAGCTTCCACGAGGGCGAGTGTCAAACGAGGTCGCCCCCGGAGACAGGTGCAGCCCTCCAGGTAGGCCCGCGGCTTTCGGGTGTTCCTCTCTGCCCGTACCGCTGATCCTGGATCAGCCCATCTGTTCCTCACACATTCCCCGGGCACCGTGTGCGCTAAGACGCGCCTGATCCAGGATCATTGAATGGGGCGGAGTCTGCCAGCACGTCAGCCACATCTGGAGATTGTGTCCCACAGCAGGATGTCCCATTGGTGTCCCAGACTGAGGAGTCTCTTAGGGGACTCTACCAATTCACAATCAGTCTGCCTGTGATTTCATCTGGTTTAATAATACAGCCTCTTTAAAACCCATCCTTAGTCATGTGGCAGATTACAGACAGTGAAGGTGTTTGGTTGGTTTAAAGTACTGGGACATAGGTGTTCACTTAGTCCCATAAAAATTGCTATATTTATGGATCTAAATCAAAGCCTCATGAGTGCAGCACATTTAATCTTCATCGTGAGCATTGCTATTTCTGAAGAAATGGTGGCTTTAGGTGGCTAAACGGTCTCATTAGTAATGAAAAGTGATTGATTGAGGGCGTAATTAGCAGCGGTCTGATCCCTGTGTGGCCCTCAGGGCTATGTTGTGGATGAGGAGGCGGCTCTCCGTGCTCGATGGGACCAGGCCTCCAGGCAGGCCATCGATGAGACCACCCGGCCCTGCCCGAAGTGCCGCGTCCCGGTGGAGAAGAACGGTATGGCACCCTGTTCCCCTGTCTCGTACTGTACTATACCATCCTATTATACCACCCTGCATCTCTTATGTTATACTGTCCTACATCCTCCCCCTGTGTCCGGTACTATACCATCCTACATACTCCCCTGTTTCCTTTATGTATTATACTATACCGTCTTCCATGCTCCCCCCTGTCTCCTAAACTATACTCTACAACACCTGTGTCATACACCATAGCATCCTCAGTCAGCTACAGCCCGTCTCCTGCATTGTTCTGTGATGTAAGCGTGCTCTGGTTGGAGTAACAGCTCTGTCTCCTGTATTGTTCTGTGATGTAAGCTCTGGTTGGAGTAAGAGCTCTGTCTCCTGTATTGTTCTGTGATGTAAGCTCTGGTTGGAGTAAGAGCTGTCTCCTGTATTGTTCTGTGATGTAAGCTCTGGTTGGAGTAAGAGCTCTGTATCCTGTATTGTTCTGTGATGTAAGCTCACTGGTTGCCTGAGTAACAGCTTTGTCTCCTGTATTGTTCTGTGATGAAAGTTCTGGTTGGAGTAAGAGCTCTGTCTCCTGTATTGTTCTGTGATGTAAGTTCTGGTTGGAGTAAGAGCTCTGTCTCCTGTATTGTTCTGTGATGTAAGTTCTGGTTGGAGTAAGAGCTGTCTCCTGTATTGTTCTGTGATGTAAGTTCTGGTTGGAGTAAGAGCTCTGTATCCTGTATTGTTCTGTGATGTAAGCGCACTGGTTGCCTGAGTAACCGCTCTGTCTCCCCAGGTGGCTGCATGCACATGGTGTGCCCGCGCAGTGCGTGTCGGTTCCAGTGGTGCTGGCTGTGCCGCGTGGAGTGGAACCACGACTGCATGGGGAACCACTGGTTCGGCTAAACCCCGGACTGAACCCTGGACCGAACCCCAGCCTGAACCCCCAGCCAAGGCCTGGGGGCGACGGGACTCAGGGACCCTGAACAAAGACATTCATAATAACAACCTCCTTCCTCCTCCTTTTAAAGCCGTGACTTATTATCAGTCGTGCGCAGGTACATCCAGCTTACAGTGGGTCAGAGGTCACAGAGGTCACCCCAGCATTCTGATCACTGCTAGAATGTAAAGCGGGTGTGCGCTGTATCCGTCATATTGGTGCTTTTCGAGTGGGTCGGGGACCTTTGTGCGATGACGCTGGATGTGATGTTCGACAGCAGGGCAGGCGGGTAGATGTGTCTCTTTGAACCCTGCAATCTGTTTCACTTTTAAATACACCGTTTCTCAGCTCCATTTGACCAGGTAGAACACAGGATTTGTGACACTGCCTTTTGTACAGGCTCCCGGATTAAACAGGATTATTAGTGTCACTTTGATCCAGTTCCCTGCTGACACATTTTAAGATTTAATTGCCTGTCAGAGTACATAATCAACGAATAAGGGAGGATGTGAAGTTAATATTACATTTATAAGAATTGCGTTCTTATTGTACCCGTCAGGAATATGAAGTTTGACTGTTTTAATAAGAGCCACCCCTGCATCGCGAATACATTTATACGTCACATTCTAAAGAATGAGTGACAAAACATGGTTGTATTATGCATTTCTCTTAAGTCAAAACAATGCCCCGAAGGGACATTTTAATTGCACTCTTTGTAGTTAATTATGTGAATCCGTCAAACTTTTTCCCATCCATTTGCATTGTTCAGAACTGCCTCTGAAGTTCACAGTGGTGGGAAAAGCCTAAATCAGCTTTAATACACTGTCAGGTGAACACGGCGGGCTGTCAGATTTTACTGTTCTGAAAATTACTTCATTGTCTGTATGCAAATTGGTACATCATAGGATCGTTGTTTTCTCCACATGAAACCATTAAAAAAAAAAGCTTGTTTTAATTTAATGTTCCTTTGTGTTACAATGCAAGTCATTTAGAGTAACCCCATCATCATCATGTTCTAATTCAAATTATTTCATGTGGAGTACACAAAGGTAATTATTATTGTAATTATTTTAGTGGAAATGAATCGGTTGACGGGGGATAATCGGTGCTGAAACGCGAACGCTTGAGGAGCTTTAAGGCCGGTTTGTGGTCCTGCGATGTGCAATGGATGTGGCTGTGAAGCGACATTTTGTTCATACTCTGGGCGGCTGGAGTGCGGTCGTAAGGGCTAAGGACAATGACCGCAGTCTACGTCAGGTGACAATCGAACGTTCATGAACGTTTTGTGATTTCAGTCAAGCGACACTGTCGCTGGCCTTTAGACCATTGAAAATGGTCGATAGCAGATGCAGGGTGATCGGGGCGCGAGCAGAAAGGTTCCCGTCCTTGCATATTTATTTATGACAGGAAACCACTGCTTTTTAGAAACGGTACTATGATCATTTGTGACACTAATTATCAGGGGGTGTTGCTCAGATGTTTTATTTTCACTTTGCTTCACAAACCTTACTGTGATGTGTAAATTGATTTGAAACAGTGGAATTGTATTTGGTTGGCCAAGGGCCCGCTGATACTAATTTAAATGTAATCACATATAGCTAATATGTGATTTAGAAGCAGAATCGTCATTATTACATGCAGTATTAAAGGAATGTAACTGGTTTGGAATTTGTGAATGTGTGGTTCCTCATACCTGTTGAGTTGTTATGAAGTCTCCATCTTATCCGTCAGTATAAAGTAGCAATAAAAACCTGATCCTACCCAACCTCCTGCTCCACACCTTCACCGATGTTTCCTATCCCTGTGTCACTGGCCTCTACCTAACCTGGGCTCTGCCCTAGCGATGAACTACCAGGGGCTCTCTCTAATCACTCACCTCCTTTCTGTGTTCTCTGCCTGACCTGGAAATCGATCGAGGTCTGGTCTGCCATCTTTAAAGAGATTCCTTCCAAGAGCTGGAAGCTAGCAGTTAGGAGGCTCCTGAACTGGTCTTGAGCAAGGTAACATGAGCCCATCTTCTGCGGAAACATTTTTCTGGAATGTGTGACATCTAAGTGATTGACCTGTGGATCCACCTCTCCCTCTCTCCCACTCACCTGCCACCTCTGTAAATGACGTTGCTTCAAACTGAAGTTTGAAGGAGCAAGGACATTTGCCCAATTCATGTTTTCTCGAGTTCCTCGTCTTCACTTCTTTTTCTTGCCTCTCCCTATGGGTGGAGCCAGGAACCAGAAAGGAAAGGAATAAGGAGGTGGAGAATAAGCGATTGTGAGGAGCCCCAGGAGTGTCGCCGGCAGAGGACCTGCAGTGGCCCGGCAGTAAACCACGGAGCTGCTGTCCGTCACAGCGTGGGAGCGCTCCCTCCCCTGTCACTCAGGAATGACCGTCCAGTCACCCGCGGCTGTCACGGCAACATCAGGGACAACATGTCACATTTCCGTGCATTCTGATTGGACAGTGGACTTTTCTGCATGTGGAAGAGCCACGGTCACTGTATCAATCAAGTTTAATCTGTGCTGAGGGGGGACAGCCTTCACAGTGTGTTTACTTATTGATTGACAGGTGCTCGTATCCAGAGTGACATACAGGACTGATATGGAATTTAAAATAAAATGCATATCATAAGAGCAAGGAGAACAGCAATGTTAACTGTCTTCTATACCATCCCCTATAACCCCCTCTCTATCTCCTCTGCCATCTTCCATAACATTAAAATACACAGATTCCTTTGCGCTGATCATCTGGGGTTATAATATGCCATAATCTCTGTCACTCTCGATGAGAACGTCTGCTAAATTAAGAAAAGTGATTGCAGCAGCATTTACAGAGCAAAGCCATTATCTACCGATTGCTTAGAATCAGTGAGTCAGTGGCACCTGAGGGGCTTCATGTTATTATGGTATTAGATCGATAGTCAGGACAAACATATCTGAATGCAAAAGTGATCTCTGGCCAGTATCTTTAAACCGGAACGGATAGGGACCTGGAGCATGCAGAGCTTTTACGTGAAGCAAATGAAATGAAGAGAGGATATTGGCGATTTGTTGTCTGTGGCTCGTACAACAGTCTCCTCTGTTAAATAAATGTTCTTATTATAAAGCTTTGTATGCTGCATATGCGTACATGTATAGGTTTGCCATGATCCCTTTCATTTGCTTTAATTCACTGAAGTATGGTTTAGTGTGATGTCCAAACACACACGCACACTTCTGCAAAACCTGACCAATATCACAATGTGTAATCTTGTGCAATTTGCCATTCAAATAGCCTCTTGGCTAACCTTAGTTTCTAACCATAGCATCCATATTACAATATTCAGTCTTATTACTCTCAGTACTGTCCTTTTTATGAATCTTATACAATTTATAATTTGCCACAAACTCTTACGTATAGCTTCATTCGCTCGCTGTGGAGATGAATAACAACATTAACGAGAGGGGCGACGCTTTCGCGTTTCGATCATGACCGAGCAGTGATTCGTTTAGGCTGATGATTGACAGCAAACGATTTTAAAATCTCTGAGCGATGAATGGGAGCCGAGCATATGCGGGGCGTCTGGACGGATGATTGACAGCTGACACACGATTTGTTTAGGCTGATTGGCAGCGACTGACACTGTGGCACATGATTGGGCATTATACCCAGATGAGATAATTATATCCTTGTCCTTCTCTGTAGAGGTATGTGCGTGCACGTGTGTGTGTCCTGTGTGTGTGTGTGTGTGTGTGTGTGTGTGTGTGTGTGTGTGTGTGTGTGTGTGTGTGTGTGTGTGTGTGTGTGTGTGTGTGTGTGTGTGTGTGTGTGCGTGCGTGTCTGTGCGTGCGTGTCTGTGTGTGTGTGTGATGACTCTTTGCAGTTGGAGTTTATCATGCGTCAGGGGACTGCACACCATTGTCCTGAAACTGATCACGGTCAAGTGGAACTTGTATGGCAGGTGAGTCCGTACCCATGATGCTCTTCTGCCCATGCACACCCAACACCCTGCACCTGCAGTACCTAGTCTGTGAAGGCTTGCGGGCGTGTATCACAAAGCAGGATTACGGAGTTAACTGGATAAGTAAAACCTGGAACAGCTGTTTTTACTTCAGTCCATGTTCCAGTTTTGGAAAGGTTCTGTGTTTTCCACATTGAATTTATCCAGCTAACTCTGTAATCCTTCTCAGTGATATGCCCCCCCCCCCCCCCCTCCTGTTCCAAACAGCTGTCTTTGTTTGAGATGACGTCACTCGCTAGCTGAGGAGACTGTTCTCTGGCCCCAGATCTGGCCTTTGTGGGGTCTTGTTGCCGTGGTGACACTGTGGGCTTATGGGAGTACTGTAGGGCTCGATGAAGGCTCGTATCTCACTCTGGAGCCTGGACACTTCTCCTCAACCTCCTCTTCATCGTTTCCTGGACAACAGTCGCCATCTCTGTCTCCGTGACCAGTTCCCTCGGGGAAAGGGACAAGGGATGAAGGCTACTCCCCCCCCCCCCCCCCCCCCCCCCCATTTCCAAAAGAATATTTCTCCCCAATTTGGAATGGCCATTTGTTTGAGTTGAAGGCCATAGGGGTCAGTTTATATGAGTGTATTTCAGTGATGAGTATATGTGAGTGATGAGTGTATTTTCTCATGACTCCACACAGGAGAACGTGATGGAGGATTTCCATGATGTCATTTGCTCTCTTTTCCCCCCCTCTCCCTCTTGCTTTGTCCTTCACTAATTTTTCCCCATATTCTCTCTTCATCCCTGCTTTCTTTCATACATTCTTTCATACATTGTGTCTCCCTCTCTCTCTCTGACTCTAAGACTGGTTCTGGCGCTGGTTTTCACTGTGCTGGGGCGGTATCAGCAGGTGGCAGAGGTGCTGAGATCCTACAGAAAGCAGAGGAGGCTGCAGAGCTGGTGTGAGCGCAGAATAAATGACGAACTGCACACTGCACCCCATGTGGTCTGAGGTACACAGCGCCCTCTTCTGGTCAACATGCACAGTACCATTCTTCTGTATTCCCACACAGGTGCTTCTGGGTATGATAGCAACATTCCATCCTGTTTTGTCATCCCGCCTACCTAGTTACCCCATGTTGATTACCGAATGGATTTACGATGCTAAATAATTTTTCTCCACAATATTAATAAATGAGAGGCTGACATTATCGATTGATCTTCTTGGCCTTGTAATGGCTAGAATAAATCATTGTATCCTTTTTATAGTTATTAAATTATGTTTTCCAGTCTTTTTGTTTGCAGCAGTGTCTGATGCCATGATTGAATGAAAATATTTATTAATTTATACTGTTATTCTGTTTTGAAGGAGAAACATTTCTTTGAAGAACAAATTCATTTAATTCGGAAGAGGAAGTTTTCATTCTTCCATCATCTCTGGTAAATATCTGGTAAAGATATTATAAAAAATAAAAAAATAAAATAAAAAGGATACTTTGCATAAAGCAGGGGTTCCTGGACAAGTCCTGTGGCTTTCATTCAAGCCAATTATTTTATTATTTATTCAACTTATTAATTTCAAGTTCTTGAAATGTGTGCTGTAACAGATTTTAACAAATTGATTTTGTTCAATAAATTGCTTTGTTTATTTCCCACAAATGGTCTGGGTTCAATGATCAGTTACCCACACTTTCAGTATTTATGTGTTCACTGATTTCAGCTGTAGGTGAACTGTAGCTCTGCAAAAGGCAACATAAAAAAAAAAAACATCTACAGCATATTACAGAAAGTTAAAGCATTACATATATCAGGCTGTTATGACATATTTTAGAAAGCTCCCATGTGTTATAAGTTCCTTTCAAAGAGTAATGTGCCCCACTGTGTTACTAGTAGTAGTAGTAGTAGTAGTAGTAGTAGTAGTAGTAGTAGTAGTAGTAGTAGAAGTAGTAGTAGTAGAAGTAGCAGCAGCAGTAGCAAAAAAAAAAAAAAAACAACAAAAAAAAAAAAAGCTACTACTGGCCCTATTACTATGACAAAAAGAACAAGCATTATTTATAAAGTGAGTATATTTAAAGCTCTAATCAGAACCATTGTAACAGTGTTCCAGGCACATCAGCAGGGCACGACTTGCAGACCGTCCCCAGCCACAGCCTGTGCCGCCTCACGCTGGTGGACCACACCCTGGCGGGCGCTCGACACCGCGGCCCACCTGCTCCGCGGCAGCCTCCTGGCCCTGTGGGGCGTCCTCCTGGCCCTGTCGGGCGTCCTCTCCCCCCCGCCTCTCAGAGGTGCGTGCCAGCCTGCCAGCGCCTGCCTTCTCTCGTCAGGTCAGGAGTTCCGCGCCAGCGCACCTGCGTGTGTGTGTGGCGTCAGGGGCTGCGTGCCGAGCGTGTTTGGTTTCTGCTTCTGTTGGAGTGACGTGTGTGTGTGTGTGTGCACACGTTCGCCCACGCATGTTTCGGTGTGTTTTTTTGTTCTGGGCATTCGTGTGTGAAAGCTTGTGTGTTTTCATTTCGAGAGGTCTCAGTTTTGCGTTTGAGTGTATGAGCATTAGCTTTGTGTGCATGTCTGTGTCTGAAAATGTATGTGTATGTGTGCTTATTAGACTTATTTTTTTAAACGTATTGGTCTTCTGCTGCTGTGCCCTATCCACTTAGAGGTTTGATATATGTGTTCAGAGATGCTCTTCTGCATACAATCATTCCCCGGTCAAAATCACTTCGATCACGTTTCTTCCCCATTCTAACATTTGGTCTCAAAAACAGCTGAACCTCTTGACCACATGTGCATGCTTTTATGCATTTAGTTGCTGCCACATGAATGGCTGATTATCTGTATTTACAAGCTGGTGTACAGGTCTACCTGATAAGGGTATGTGCCTCTTCTATCTTGGTGTGTGTGTGTTTCATAGTGTACGTGTGTCCACCCGTGTTCTGTATATTTCTGCATCTACTCGCTAGGTGTGTGTGTCTCCGTGTGTGTGACTGTGTGCTTCAGGGTTTATGAAAAGGCCTTGACGAACGCAGTCAGGCAGCAAGCCTCCCTCTTCCTGCAGGTGGAGGAATTGTGCCCCGTTTCCGTGGTTTCTTTGACAACCTGCATATCCGGCATGACTGTGCCCCTTTTTGCAGACGTCTAAGGTGAAGACCTGGTAACCAACCCTGACCAGCACGCGCAGATGAAAAAGATCACTATGCAGATCAAGGTGATGAAGTAGTGCAGGAATGCTTGTCACGCAAAGTGTGCGCGTGTGTGTTTGAGTATGCACACGTGAACTGAAACCCTCTTAACCCATTTCTGCAGGAAACCCTGGATGTGTTTCTGGAGCTAAATAAGGATGTGAGTTTGCTGAATCTCTTCAAGTCTGGCAACCGGGAGAGAGGAGCTGAGTCTCAGTGTTCACCCATGAGCTTATCTCCTTTTCTATTCTTTATGTTTCTATCCCAGCATGCTCTGTGGGCCATTTCTTCCTTCATTGTTCTGTCTCACTCATGAGTGCTGCTACTGCACCCTTGTGCATGTGTATTTTGCTAGTTTCCTGTGTATTTTGCTAGTTTCTGGATGTGATGCTCTGACTTATGGTAGAACCTATGCACTTGTAAGTCGCTTTGGATTAAAAGCGTCTGCCAAATGACTAAAATGTAAATGTAAATGTAATGTTGCTATGGTAATAGTGCTAGCAGGTTGGAGGGGCTGATTCTCTCATTCAGTAAACCTTCAATAGGTGTTTCTCTGGGTTGGCTAAGTTTGTCACATGGAACATGCATGAAAACTATGTCCTGGGGCAGGGGTAGGGGGATCCCATGAATTAGATGATGGGGATGCTGGCCACTCCTACCTCCAAGTGAACTGCTCAATTTGGTGTCATTTATGATGCTATGGGGTCTGGGGAAGTTGTATGTTCATTTGACAATTAGATTTGTTTATATTCATTTGTATTAAAATTTCTGGCGGTTAACCTTATCCAAAAGTTTAATTCTATGTTTTAAAAAAATATAACATAAAAAGGAATTACTAGACAAACGGTCCAAGCCAGTGGTCCAACCGAGTTACATTACATAACATTACATTCATGGCATTTGGCAGACGCTCTTATCCAGAGCGACGTACAACAAAGTGCATACCCATAACCAGGGATAAGTGCGCTGAAAGACCCTAGAGGGAAGTACAATTTCAACTGAGTTGGTGTTGATGCATCACCAGCTGCAAATAAGTCAAGCTTGAACAACGTTAGGCCACTCCAACCAAGCTAGGCCCAACGCATTTATTGAGTTATCAGAGAACCTGTCCAGACTTACTGAGGGATTTAAGCTCAATCGCACTTTGTGAAATTCCTCCCCAATGTGGTGGGAATTCGGTGCCACATGATGTTTGACTGAGTTCACCAGACAAAAGGAGGATGTGCACGGAGCCTCTCCCCCTCTCTCCCTCTCTCTTTCTCTCTCTCTCTCTCCCTCTCCCTCTCCCTCTCCCTCTCTCCCTCTCTCCCTCTAGAGATGGTAGATTCTTTGTCACAGGTACAGCCCCAAATGTCTTTAGACCCCCCAAGCCTCAATAGAATTAATTTTAAATTAGAAACAGAAACGCTTGTTGAATCATAATTGTCTTTAAACACATTCCCGTTTATCCATATCAGATTTTCAATGTAAAAATTATCTGTTGAGAGTTTTTAAATTTTTGCACATTTTGGATATAGCGATAAATGATGTATTCTGCAGATTTTTTTATCACAAATGTCTTTAAATGCAATTTCACGCAGTAGTTGTTAAAAAAAAAAAACGAGAAAAAAAACAATGAGTGTACTTATGATTTGAAGTGTAAAAATAATATATTTAAAATGTTTACATGTTTCCACTGTTTGACATAAGAGCTACTGTCTGTATATGTAGACATGTATTTTCCATGATTTTCTTTGATTTTCTTTTATTTAACTGTGATTGTTAAATAAAAAATATTTTCCATGATTCTAAGTGTAAAGATTATATATTTACAATGTGTATTTTTTCACTTTTGAGTCATGAAACAATATTATTGTCTTATGTATTTTGCTGTTTGTTTGAACCAAACACTATTTTTTTCACAGATAGGGTTTTACCATACTTTTTGTGTAAAAATGATTTGCAATCTGAATGATTGAAAGTACTGCATATTTAGAATGACAAACATGTTCCAGTCTTTTGCTGACTATCCACTGAAACCTATTTTTAATCAAAATCTTGAAAAATAAATGTCACTGTGGTTTTTGAAAAAACAACAATTTATTCCCCATGTGTTAGAGTATAAAAAGTATATATATTTAGAATTTTTTTATTTTCTGACATTTTTGAGTGTTTCTTTTTTTGTTGCTAATTTTCCAGTGAAACTATTGAAATACAGTTTTATTAATATGCATCACTGTGGTTTTTGAATAAAAATGATTTTCAACTTGCCTTGGTGTGAAAATGTTTTATTTATGAATTTTGTCATGAGATGTAATTTTCATCATACAATTTCAGAAATCTTTTTATTCAAAAATTATTCAGACTCATTTTTATGACTCATATTTGTGGAAAAAACATGGTTCCCTATCTGTATCAGAAAATAGCAATTATTATTAAAACTACGATTCATGAAAATTTTCAGAGACATCAATAATTATTTATTTTACCGTGAAAGTGAACAGAACACTATTCCCTTCATATCTATGAAATAAAATGGAATATTATTTTTTTCACAATTTTTGGACAAAGGACTAAAATCTTATGTATTTTTTCAATTGCCACCAAAATTCATTTTTCTTCATGAAAATTTTCAGAGACCTCAATAATGATTTATTTTACTGTGAAAGTGAACAGAACACCATTCCCTTCATATCTATAAAATAAAATTGAATTTTTTTTTCTCAATTGTTGGACAAAAGACTAAAATCTTATGTATTTTTTCAATTATGTATTTATTCATTTTTCTTCATAAATTTTTTTTCAGAGACATCAATAATTATTTATTTTACAGTGAAAGTGAACAAAACACCATTCCCTTCATATCTATAAAATAAAATAGAAAAAAAAAATTCCTACATTTTTGGACATAAGACTAAAATCTTATGTATTTCTCCAATTGCCACCAAAATTCATTTTTCTTCATAAACATTTTCAGAGACATCAATAATTATTTATTTTACTGTGAAAGTGAACAGAACACCATTCCCTTCATATCTATAGAATAAAATGGGAAAAGAATGTAACCATTTTTGGACATAAGACTAAAATCGTATGTATTTTTTCAATTGCAACCAAAATTTATTTTTCTTCATAAAAATTTTCGGAGACATCAATAATTATTTATTTTACCAGGAATGTGAATAGAACACCATTCCGTTCATCCATCCATCCATTATCTTAACCCGCTTATCCTGAACAGGGTCGCAGGGGGGCTGGAGCCTATCCCAGCATACATTGGGCGAAAGGCAGGAATACACCCTGGACAGGTCGCCAGTCCATCACAGGGCACACACACCATTCACTCACACACTCATACACTCATACCTATGGGCAATTTAGACTCTCCAATCAGCCTAACCTGCATGTCTTTGGACTGTGGGAGGAAACCGGAGTTCCCGGAGGAAACCCACGCAGACACGGGGAGAACATGCAAACTCCGCACAGAGAGGCCCCGGCCGACGGGGATTCGAACCCAGGACCTCCTTGCTGTGAGGCGGCAGTGCTACCCACTGCACCATCCATGCCGCCCTCATTCCGTTCATATCTATGAAATAAAATTGAATTTTATTTTTTTTCTACATTTCTGGACATGAGACTATATTCTCATGTATATTTCTACTGAAATGCATTTTACTTCATAAAAAGTTTCACAGACATCAATAATTATTTATTTCACCGTGAATGTGAATAGAACAACATTCCCTTCATATCAATAAAATAAAATGGAATTTTTTTTTTTTTTCTACATTTTTGGACCCAAGACTATAATCTTATTCATTTTTCATGTTTTCCACTGAAATGCATTTTTCTTTATGAAAATTTTCAGAGACATTATAAATAATTTATTTCACCATGAATGTGAACAAAACACCATTCCCTTCATATCTATATCATGAAATGGAATTTTATTTTTTTCACCATTTTTTGACATGAGACTATTGTGTTATATATTTTCTGATGTATATTTCCACTGAAATGCATTTTTCTTCATGAAAATTTTCAGAGACATCAATAATTATTTATTTCACTGTGAAAGTGAACAGAACACCATTCCATTCATATTTATATAGTAAAATAGAATTTTATTTTTTTCACCATTTTTGGACATATGACTATTGTCTTATGTATTTTCTAATGTATTTTTCTACTGAAATTCATTTTTCTTCATGAACATTTTCAAAGACATCAATAATTATTTATTTAATTGTGAATGTGAATAGAACACCATTCCCTTCAAATCAATAAAATAAAATGGAATATTATTTTTTTCTACATTTTTGGACATAAGACTATATTCTTATGTATATCTCTACTGAAATGCATTTTTCTTCATAAACATTTTCCGAGACATCAATAATAATTTTATTTCATTGTGAATGTGAAGAGAACACCATTCCCTTCTTATCTATAAAATAAAATGGAATATTTTTTTTTTTCACAATTTTTGGACTAAAATCTTATGTATTTTTTCAATTGCCACAAAAATTCGTTTTTCTTCATAAAAATTTTCAGAGACATCAATAATTATTTTTTTCATTGTGAATGTGAACAGAACACCATTCCCTTCATATCTATGAAATAAAATGGAATATTTTTTTTTTCTAAATCTTTGGACAAAAGACTAAAATCTTATGTATTTTTTCAATTGCCACAAAAATTATTTTTTCTTCATAAAAATTTTTCAGAGACATCAATAATTATTTATTTCATTGTGAATGTGAATAGAACACCATTCCCTTCATATAAATAAAATAAAATTGAATTTTCTTTTTTCTACATTTTTGGACATAAGACTAAAATCTTATTTCTTTTTCCAATTGCCACCAAAATTCATTTTTCTTCATAAAAATTTTCAGAGACATCAATAATTATTTTTTTCATTGTGAATGTGAACAGAACACCATTCCCTTCATATCTATAAAATAAAATGGAATTTTTTTTTTCACAATTTTTGGACAAAAGACTAAAATCTCATGTATTTTTTCAATTGCCACAAAAATTCATTTTTCTTCATAAAATTTTTCAGAGACATCAATAATTATTTTTTTCATTGTGAATGTGAACAGAACACCATTCCCTTCATATCTATAAAATAAAATGGAATTTTTTTTTTCACAATTTTTGGACAAAATACTAAAATCTCATGTATTTTTTCAATTGCCACAAAAATTCATTTTTCTTCATAAAAATTTTCAGAGACATCAATAATTATTTTTTTCATTGTGAATGTGAACAGAACACCATTCCCTTCATATCTATAAAATAAAATGGAATTTTTTTTTTTCACAATTTTTGGACAAAAGACTAAAATCTCATGTATTTTTTCAATTGCCACAAAAATTCTTTTTTCTTCATAAAATTTTTCAGAGACATCAATAATTATTTTTTTCATTGTGAATGTGAACAGAACACCATTCCCTTCATATCTATAAAATAAAATTGAATTTTTTTTTTCACAATTTTTTCGACAAAAGACTAAAATCTTATGTATTTTTTCAATTGCCACAAAAACATTTTTTTCTTCATAAAATTTTTCAGAGACATCAATAATTATTTTTTTCATTGTGAATGTGAACAGAACACCATTCCCTTCATATCTATAAAATAAAATGGAATATTTTTTTTCACAATTTTTTCGACAAAAGACTAAAATCTTATGTATTTTTTCAATTGCCACAAAAATTCTTTTTTCTTCATAAAATTTTTTCAGAGACATCAATAATTACTTCTTTTGCCGTGAAAGTGAACAAAACACCATTCTCTTCATATCTATAAAATAAAATTGAATTTTCTTTTTTCTACATTTTTGGACATAAGACTAAAATCTTATTTCTTTTTCCAATTGCCACCAAAATTCATTTTTCTTCATAAAAATTTTCAGAGACATCAATAATAATTTTTTTCAT
Source organism: Conger conger (assembly GCF_963514075.1). Lineage (NCBI taxonomy): Eukaryota > Metazoa > Chordata > Actinopteri > Anguilliformes > Congridae > Conger > Conger conger. The sequence continues at coordinate 21,857,182 of NC_083777.1, read as the reverse complement.
TGTGAATTAAATTTTAAATTACATTTTTTCAGAGACATCAATAATTACTTATTTTACCGTGAAAGTGAACAAAACACCATTCCCTTCATATCTATAAAATAAAATGGAATTTTTTTTTTTCACAATTTTTGGACAAAAGACTAAAATCTTATGTATTTTTTCAATTGCCACCAAAATTCGTTTTTCTTCATAAAAATTTTCAGAGACATCAATAATTATTTTTTCCATTGTGAATGTGAACAGAACACCATTCCCTTCATATCTATAAAATAAAATGGAATATTTTTTTCACAATTTTTTCGACAAAAGACTAAAATCTTATGTATTTTTTCAATTGCCACAAAAATTCTTTTTTCTTCATTAAATTTTTTCAGAGACATCAATAATTACTTATTTTACCGTGAAAGTGAACAAAACACCATTCTCTTCATATCTATAAAATAAAATTGAATTTTCTTTTTTCTACATTTTTGGACATAAGACTAAAATCTTATTTCTTTTTCCAATTGCCACCAAAATTCATTTTTCTTCATAAAAATTTTCAGAGACATCAATAATAATTTTTTTCATTGTGAATTAAATTTTAAATTACATTTTTTCAGAGACATCAATAATTACTTATTTTACCGTGAAAGTGAACAAAACACCATTCCCTTCATATCTATAAAATAAAATGGAATTTTTTTTTTTCACAATTTTTGGACAAAAGACTAAAATCTTATGTATTTTTTCAATTGCCACCAAAATTCGTTTTTCTTCATAAAAATTTTCAGAGACATCAATAATTATTTTTTCCATTGTGAATGTGAACAGAACACCATTCCCTTCATATCTATAAAATAAAATGGAATATTTTTTTCACAATTTTTTCGACAAAAGACTAAAATCTTATGTATTTTTTCAATTGCCACAAAAATTCTTTTTTCTTCATTAAATTTTTTCAGAGACATCAATAATTACTTATTTTACCGTGAAAGTGAACAAAACACCATTCTCTTCATATCTATAAAATAAAATTGAATTTTCTTTTTTCTACATTTTTGGACATAAGACTAAAATCTTATTTCTTTTTCCAATTGCCACCAAAATTCATTTTTCTTCATAAAAATTTTCAGAGACATCAATAATTATTTTTTCCATTGTGAATGTGAACAGAACACCATTCCCTTCATATCTATAAAATAAAATGGAATATTTTTTTCACAATTTTTTCGACAAAAGACTAAAATCTTATTTCTTTTTCCAATTGCCACCAAAATTCGTTTTTCTTCATAAAAATTTTCAGAGACATCAATAATAATTTTTTCCATTGTGAATGTGAACAGAACACCATTCCCTTCATATCTATAAAGTAAAATGGAATATTTTTTTCACAATTTTTTCGACAAAAGACTAAAATCTTATGTATTTTTTCAATTGCCACCAAAATTAGTTTTTCTTCATAAAAATTTTCAGAGACATCAATAATTATTTTTTCCATTGTGAATGTGAACAGAACACCATTCCCTTCATATCTACATAATAAAATGCAATTTTATTTTTTTCAGCATTTTTCGACAAAATACTAGAATCTTATATATTTTCCGATGTATATTTCCAATGAAATCCATTTTTCTTCATGACAATTTTCAGAGACATTTTACATTATTTATTTCGCCGTGAATGTGAACAGAACACCATTCCCTTCATATGTATACAATAAAATGGGAATTTTATTTTTTTCACCATTTTTGGACAAAAGACTAAAATCTTATGTATTTTTCCAATTTCCACTGAAATTCACTTTTCTTCATTATAATTTTCGGAGAGATCAATAATTATTCATTTCACCGTGAAAGTGAACAGAACACCATTCCCTTCATTATGTATATAATGAAATGCAATTTAATTTTTAATCATTTTTGGACATGCTTTCTTATGTATATTTCCACTGAAGTGCATTTTACTACAAAAATATTTTCACAGACATCAATAATTTTTTATTTCACTGGAGAATGTGAACATAACACCATTCCCTTCATATCTACATGATAAAATGCAATTTTATTTTTTTCACCATTTCTAGACATAAGTCTATAATCTTATGCATTTTTCCAATTTCCACTGAAATGCCTTTTTCTTCATGAAAATTTTAATTTTTTTCACCATTTTTGGACATAAGACTATATAGTCTTATGTATTTTCTTATGTATATTTCCACTGAAATGCATTTTTCTTCAAAAAAGTTCACAGACATCAATAATTATTTATTTCATTCTGAAAGTGAACAGAACACAATTCCCTGCATATCTATATAATAAAATGGAATTTTATTTTTTTCCAACATTTTTGGACATAAGACTAAAATCTCATGTATTTTTCCAATTTCCACTGAAATGCATTTTTCTTCCAAAAAAATTTCAGAGACATTTTATATAATTTATTTCACCGTGAATGTGAACAGAACACCATTCCCTTCATATCTATTTAATATAATGGCATTGAATTTTTTTCACCACTTTTTGGACTCAAAATCTTTTATTTGCTATTGTTAAATAAACATGATTCTCCATCCATCTGAATAATGAAATCCCATTCAGAATTCCTGTTTTTCATTTCCACCTTTTGACGTGAGACAAAATACATAGGACTATTTGCTTATTAACAAAAACATACAGATATAAAGGGAATCTTTTGTCACAATCATATCAGTTGAAAATGTAAAAATACATAAGACAGTAGTATAAAAATGGTTAAAGAAATTACATCTTTTCTTTTTTCTTTTTATGTATATCCCCCCAACCAAATTTTTTACTTTCCTCCTTTCATTGACTGGGGGGCGATTAACTTTATTTTTAAAAGCACACCTACCACTAGGGGGCATTGTTCACCATAAAAAATTCCCTTCCATATTTCATAATCCTTCCCTGATATGAGGACCAAGACAGTTAAATTCATCACTGATTAATTCTAATATAAACAGAGTAAAGGTTACAGTTTACATTAAATACAGATAATGAAACAATGTGTATCTTGGCACCATTCGCTGGGAATAAACATTTGCTACCATTCGCTAACTCTTGATTCGGAAGGCATGGTGTAATCTCAACATTCACAAAATCATTGTACTCTGGCAGCAGTATTTTTCACACAGACAAAGATGGTGGTTTACCCAATAAATACACTTTATAAGCACACCATTGGAGACCCTGGCCACATGTTGTTTCCCATTGTTGAGGTTAATGGACTGCACTGAGCACTGAGATTATATTAATTTTACAATTACACAATTTAATATTCAAGCAGAGCATAATCAGTATTATTTTACATTACATTTAATTTAGCAGACAGTTTTATCCAAAGTGCCATACAAAAAGTGAATATCAAGGAAGGTCATAGAAAAAACAACAGTATCCTTGTTTGCTTTGTATCTTTGAGATTATTGAAAACCCGCACAAATGTTTTGCTGTCCATGTAAACAAAAACAATTAAAAGGTTGAGTAAACACCATATATAATCAATGTGATGTCATTACATTACAGTTATTTAGCTGATGCTTTTTATCCAAACTAAACTAAGTAAACTGGATCAAACTGAGCAGGGGACAATCCGCCCTGGAGCAATGTGGAGTTGGGAGGCACTTGAACCACCAACCTTCCAGGTCCCAGTCATGTACACTACCTAAGCCACAAGGCTATAGGCTACCCCCCACAGCATGGGTCATATAAACTACACAATCTATCACAAAGTGACAAGTTGGTGGTTTCATCAGTATATTTTCATTGTGACTGAAGCATTACAAAACAACCATTGACAAATGACTCAGTCACACTTTACAAAATCGTTCATAAATTGGCATTGGTAGTTGTGGACATGAACTAATAATGAACAATTACCTGAAGCATGAAATAAAACTTAATTAGTTAATGCATTTGTTAAGAACTAACTAATGCATGTGTTACTGTGCATTATATTTATACATTAGCAAACCATAGGATGAACTTCACCATTAACAAATACACTAACTGACTTTTTCATTCCAATATTTATTGGTAATAAATAATGTAGTTGTAACATGAATTAATGATGTACAAATATATTATCAGAGCTGTACACATTGACTTCTCAGTCATAGATAGTTAACATGTACAATATTTCATGCCAATTCGTGGAACCTTATTGTCAAGCATTATCAATGACTCAAACACAATGACACAGCACAAGCAGTAGACTGCGGAATAAAAATAAGCGTCATATGTCATTATCAATGACATATTGACTTCTCAGTCATAGATAGTTAACATGTACAATATTTCATGCCAATTCATGGAACCTTATTGTAAAGTATTATCAATGACTCAAACACAATGACACAGCACAAGCAGTAGACTGCAGAATACAAATAAGCGTTGGTCACATCCCCACCCTTCAGAGAGAAATTGCTCATCAGTGCTCCCCAGAATTGAGCTGAATTACAAATTGCATAGACTTGACTACTCCAAATTCAAAGGAAAGAAAAACAACAATTATAAACAATTGACATACAGTTGTTATACTAATTGAATAACAAAGGACAACCTCCAAGAAAGACAATTATCTGATCACAGCAGAGGTTTCATGTAAAACGATATCATTCCTGCCCACAGCAAACCTAGGTCAAATATGGATATGGAATATGGATATAATTTTGGATTCAAATACTTTTATGTGCTCCATTGATTTTGCCTGGTGCAATTGAAGCAGCCAACAGGACCAGAAGACGGGGTTTGCAGTTTTTGAGGATATTTCAAACTGCCAGACACAAGCTCAGTAAAGTGTAGAAAAGCATCTAAATCCAAAACAATTACATATTCAACCCAGGCCTGGTTGACAGTGGTGTGGGTATTTCACTGGTATCTCATAAGAATTGTCTATTAAATTGACGTTTACAAACCCACATGCAATGGTCTGGACACTTCACCATGCACACCTCTGACAAAAAAACTCAAAAAACGCTAAAAAACACAAGTACTCTCAGCAGTAAAATAACGAGTCTATTCTGATCTGAAACCTGGCTATGTAGTAGTGTCATATGCCAGATATCTGTTGCACGTTACATCATGCTACTCCACTCTCGGTGTGCGTAATTGCCAGCTTGGAGATGTCTGTGCTAGAGAAACAGAATTAGCTCGGCTTCCCAGCAGCACATATGAGGAGTACTACGCAAGTACGCATCCGTGACCCTCAGACTCCATCCATCTGTGAGATTCAGCAATTTGCCCAACACATACAACACGTCACCCACTGCCAGAACGGCACAGTGGGTCCTTATGCACACAGGTCTGCCAGTAGACCCTTTGCTTGTATTAATTTATTATTAACCTTGATATGTATACAGGGACATGACATTGAGACACAATGCAAGAGCTAAAGGTTACAATCGATAATAATAAATAAAATGAACGAAAACAAGAAACAATAAAAAATAATCAAACAATTCAATTGAAGGTGAACATTTACAGTGAAGCTGATATTAGCACCATTAGCCTCTGATATCATCTCATCCTTAAGCAGTAAGTGAACAGTGAGGGTGGGTTGGGTCGGGGCTCCCCCTCCTCCACCATCAGGCACTCCTGTCATCCCCCAAAACTAGAGACTTTCAGGACCATGGACAGCAGCAGTCCCATTGCAGGTGTACACAGCTGCGTAAACCGGTAATTATACCAGTTATACCTGCACATATAATACTAATTTATAATGAATACTAATAATAGTATTCATTAAGAATGACTGAATTTGTATGAATTATTATTATTACAATAATGTCCATTTGCGATTTAAAAATCTTTGATCATCACCATCATCAAGATGGGTGTGCCTGCCAAAGCATATACACACACACAGGCACGCACACACACAAACACACTCACTCCCCAGACACACACACACACACACACACACACACACACACACACACACCCCTCTACCCCACACACACCCCACGCACACACACAAACACACTCTCTCCCCAGACACACACACACACACACACACCCCTCTACCCCACACACACCCCACGCACACACACAAACACACTCTCTCCCCAGAGTGACTCAAGATGGAGGGGACGTTGCAAAGGAACTACCTCACTGGACAATCTGGTAACAGCCAACGCAATGTCCCGTTATGGCACCTTTTGAGTATTTATATCAACTGACACCACAGACGCGTTATAATATAACTGTACCCCGGAGGAAGGAATCATCAAAACACGGATCTAAAGGTGAGAACGCCAGGACATGGGACATGAGGTGCTGAACAGACTGCAGCTATTTCAGTCCCTCGCTGGGCTGACCCTGCTGAAACATAATAAATGACCCTGAATTTCTTCAGTGATTTCAAACGTTACCAGCATATACAGAAGTGAAGTATTTCAAATACGCATTTGACTGGGCTCAGACCGACAACATGGCTAAGAAAAGTTAACCACCTTGTCTGTCTTGGCGATGAAAACGGCAGCAACCCGTCCCGAGTGGTCACTGTGACTCAACATCCCCGATAAGCCATTTAGCACCTCACACCCACATCCCCTCTGTGTGAAGACACGCATTCTGTTCACGCTGCAGAATTTAGCAGCATTTCGCCCGCAACTCATCAGTGTTTCATATTCTCTGTAGTTACGTGTGAAATAAAGTTGTGGCCAAACCCAAGCTTTCCTTTAACCCTTTAAAAGGTAACTACATCCGAGATCAAAACTTTTTTTTTTTTTTTGTAAAAGTTTTTGTGTTTCACTTTATAGTGAAGTGTTTTAATCCATGCCATTATTTCAACATTGATAATATCATTTTGGCTTAAAAAACTGGTCGGAAAAGTGTGTTCCGCTGCATATAGATTTTGAAAAATCTGCAGTGCACTTTGGCCCTGCCCAAATCACGGTACTTTTTTCTGGATATGGCGATGTCATACATAGATGTCAATCAAATATCCAGTTGGAAAACGGATCAATATAAAACAGAACACTGCCAGCACCTGATTGGTTAGAGAATGCTTTATGCAAATGAGACAGACACATCTACTCCACCCACCACAGAACACATTTTCTTTAATTGTGTAGAAGTTGGAGCCAGGCTGAAACAGTGAAAGCAATTACTCTAAGTGTGAGATCACAAACGTGTGATTAGAATGTTCTAATGCGGATGTAACAATCACTAGTGGCAATTGAAAGCAATGGATTTCTAGAACACAGACTAAGAATTTAGAAAAATACATTCCATAAAAGGTACTGTTCAAAGGGTTAAAGATCAGCGAGTGAAGGAGTGCTGCTTTCTGCATGCAAACATGTTGCCACTGTCTGCTGCAATGGCCCTTTAAGCCAGACTACATGCTGGAACAAGGAGACCACATGGTACTCCGCACAATTTCTGATGTCACAATGAATTAAGAGCAACTAAAGTTAAGCACTACAGCATATTTAAATGAAAAAAAATATGTAAACTACTTCAAATGCCTCTTCCACATCATCTGTTGATGAACACAGGAGACAATATGGATTTCAGGTGCAATTCCTTCTTGTTGATTTAAATCACTAAATCTGTGAGACAGGTTTGACTAATCGCACATATTACTCACTCTCGCTCATTACTCACAGTTATGACTTCTCTTGGCATTTTGAGTTTGTGCACAAGTAGCCTACTGGTGCTTAAAATGATAATGATGTGACAGTAGCATTGGTGGAGGTGGCTGTAATTTTGTAATGTTCCACTTCAGACATTGATATTTTGGAATGAGCCCCACATTTGGGAGTGGGTGTTCCTTCCATTTACCGGTCTAAAGCTTTTATGAAGAAGTGGGAGGTGGACCAGAATATCCCAGAAAGAAATTACTTTAGCATTAAAATCGTGAATCCCACCCACGTTCCATTGTATGACACATGCTACAGCCTACATAAAATTGACTACTTGTTTCAAGTTATCGTGCCATTTCAAGTGCAGTAGATTCATTAATTCAAACAGACACCTCGAATTATCCATTGATAAACAGCCTGCCCTTCGACATCCCATCCGAGAAAAGCCATTTTAAAATGCAGCCCTTGTATGGTCAATGACGCAACTGTACATTCATTGACTCTCCATAAATACATGGTACAACGAGCCAAGCCACCACGATCTGTCATTCACAATACATCAGCCGTTATATAGACTATAGCGTACAGAGCCACGCACAGGATCTGTAACGACTTAATTCATAGAAATAGGACAGTAGGCTGCAAATATCTGCCTCCACGCACATTTTAAAAGTGTCGTTTTACAATAACACGTGTTGTACGTGTTGTAATCCCGTTCCAGGCTAAATAATGACGGCCAAATCCCTGGAGAAAGCCGCAGTAAACCTCAGCTTCGGACGCCCTCTCCTAGAGAACTGCTCAGGGGATGCAGTTGTGCAAACTTCAGTAACAGTTTTTCCAGATGGGGAATTGGGAGGGAATTACGACCATATAAGTGGAACTTCCGCAGGTAAGCTTAGACTATCACCTTTTCTGATGGTGTCTAATGTAATAGTGACGTGACAGTAACGTTTTACCTTTATTACAATACAGAAGGTTTGTGCTTCTGTAAAAGTACTTATATTCCGTTATCAAGAGCGCATCTCTAGTATAGTATCTGCTATCTGCTAGCATAATGCACTACCCCTTGCATTGCTTCAAGACTGATCAGTGATCATTTGGCTGTACGCCGCTCTGGATAAGAGCGACTGCTAAATGCTTTGCAATGTAATGGAATGGAATTAATTACCACTAGTACGCAGTCCATTAATTGGCTATGTTTGATGACATTTACTTACTCTGAAAGTATAAGTATTGCCCAAATCGTTATATTAAATACTTAGGTGTTCCGTGCTGCTGCTACTTTGTTTACTATATCAATGTCCAACCTGTTAATGTTTTTTCTTTTCTTTTCTTTTTTCGCAGATGGAGATGTTACACTTGAAAATCGCTTTCTCGACTTCTATTCCAACACTTTTGCGCAGTCAGCAGCGCCTCGCGACCAAGCCTTCGCCTATGTGGGGAAGTTTTCTATCGATTCTTCAAGTAGTAACTGGAATCCAGACAGTGTTATCAACATCGTCAACGCGGGGATCTTGGGCATGACCCAGTCATGCTCGACGCCCTCTTCGGCGATACCCTCAATTACTCCGAACCAGTTCACGGACACTCCGGGCTGCACTGTGACGCAAAGTCTGCCCATTGATAGCGTCTATTCATCGCCACCACCTTACGCGGACGACGGAGAGGTCTACCAAGACACATGCGTTTTTCCTTCAACATCCACTTCTCACGTTTTGTATCATCCACCGCCCTACCAATCACCAAGGACGCCCACAGACTGTTCTCTTTTCCCCATTAACTCGGACTTTGCAAATTTACTTCACTCTGCATGCCAACGGGACATCCAGATTGTTCCTGACCGAAAACCCTTCATATGTCCAATGGACTCAATCAGGGTCCAGCCCCCTCTCACTCCTCTGAACACTATCAGGAATTTTACATTAGGTGGGTCGACCTTAGACGGCCTAAGACTACCTACGGTTCACAACCCCCAGAATTTGCCTCTGAGACCGATATTGCGACCCAGGAAGTATCCGAACAGACCGTGCAAGACACCTGTTCACGAGCGGCCGTTCTCTTGTCCAGCAGAATGTTGCGACAGAAGGTTCTCTCGCTCTGACGAGCTGACCAGACACATTCGAATTCACACCGGGCACAAGCCCTTCCGCTGCCGCATCTGCATGAGGAGCTTCAGCCGCAGCGACCACCTCACCACGCACATCCGCACGCACACCGGAGAGAAACCGTTCCCATGTGATTACTGTGGCAAAAAATTCGCCAGAAGTGACGAACGAAGGAGACACACGAAAATTCACATCAGACAGAAAGAAAGACAATCATCAACGATATGCAGTGACTCAGAACACAGAACGGTCAGTTAATTATTAGTGTATCCACAAGGTAACTTCAAAGAAACCGTGTGCATGCCCACCCAAGGCCCCACGAACACGAAGCTCAACAGTTAGTTTATTTGAAAAGCTGAAATAATGTATTATACACAGGCTATTTATTCACCCAGACCTTCGTGTTTTAGCCTACGCACTCGCACAAACTGCTCCCCTTTCCCATGGACCATCGGCCGTTCTTGTCACTTACCGTAAATCCTTAAATCCGTAAATTGTGTCCGGGGTCTTTTATTTACTTAGGCTGCACAAAGCACAGGCCTTTATTTGGGGCAGGCTTGTATTCGAGGCAGGCCTTTATTTCTTATTAGGCTTCTATTGTAGAATTTTATTCTTAGAAATAAAGTAAAAGGCTACACTTAAAGTGGGCCAACACTGTTCAATACTTCATGTAACCGTTCAGAAACGCAACTTGAGTAGCTAAACCATTCATGAAAGCCAAAACAGATGCGTCTTCATAGAATACCAATTTGCCAGACACGCCTTCATGAACAATAACAAATTAGCGTAGATAACAGCAAGTTATGGATCTTTTTTTTCCTAAAGTGCGTTTTATTGTGAGACATGCGTTTCGTTTGGAGCAGCATACCGGTAGGCTATCAAAAGATTTTCGCTTTGGTTTGGGATTTTATTTACTTTTGGACTGTTTGATTCAATTGCTAAATGTTGGGACTGGTGGGCACTGAAATCTGGGGGGTATTTGATGGTTCACTGTTAAGTTTTATGTAGTTGAATGAGTGTCGGGATTTCCTCCCGTCTGTTTATTGCGAGTCAAGACAGCCGCTTTCATTCATTCATTGAACGTGCGCTGTGGTGTAAATACATGGAAACCTTATTGTGTAGCCAAGTAGCCTAAATTGAGTTAATTTTTAATTTTGCCTGATTTACTTTTTATTAAATTCGTAGGCTGGAATGCCTCGCGGCAACAATTGTGTTTAAATGTATACTATGCTTCAGCTTTTGGTAAGCTACTCAGAAGGGGGCGGCAAGCGACTGGTAGCTTGAGAGCAACGTGTTGGAGACCCATGGTGTAGGACAACGACTTTTCATTGGCAATAGTATTAAACCAACCAACAATATTAAATATTAAGAAGAGCTCTTTTATTTCATTGAGTTAAATGGAAACAATGTCTTCTAGTGCTCATGGACTGATAGCCCTACTGGTAGGCAATATTACCCCGGCTTGTATTTGGCCCGAGGCCCGGCTTCAAATAGAATCCCGGACACAATTTGAGGATTTATTGTAAATGAACGAATTCATCAATTAATTAACAGAAAGTATACATAAAACCGATCTTACACTGCGTCGAATGAATGATGCTACGATTACTTGAGATAGGTATACAGCTTTATAAAGTTATTAAAGATATTAAATGCAGATGTGTTAACATACTAGTCTTTTTCCAGTTGACCTAATTTGCACTTATTCGAATGTGAATGAAGCGTTGAACTCTAAATAAGTAAAAATAATAATACCGTTAATAAGCATTATAGGCCTACTTGTAAATACTCTTAGTAAAATAGTTGCCAACGGCTAACTAATAAATTGAACAAAGCGATATAAGTAGACCCACAAAATATTTAACTTCAACTGACGTTTTACGCAGAAAACACATCCACTCAGTAGGTTACTGGATCAAACAAACTGTCATAATGTTTGCATAGTACAGAATTTACTGCAGGGCGTATTTTAACCCTGACAGCGGGGTTCATATTCTAAAAACTAGCTAGAAATGTAGGCCTCCTTATTAGACCCAACTCGCACTGGCTGGATGAGTCAACTCAAAATCAAATCGTAATGTTCAAAGTATTTTTTCCAACCACTTAAGGTGATGTTTGAACAATATTTTCCCAATCACCGTGGGGACAAAAGACCAAATAAAACCAAATTTGGATCAAACCTGTCTCTGCCTAATTTTGTAACCGGGTTTGTAGAAAGTGAGTCAGAACGTTGTTTCATTTCTTTTTTTCGCTTGTGTTTCATGGAGTGTGACTCAACAGAACACAAAAAGACAACTCTGGGTGCTGGACGAGAAGCTAAAAATAGTAAACAAAGCAAATATAGTGTATATCAGCTCTGGTAAACACTTTTTTTTTTGCCGATAAGAGTAATTTTCATCCCTTGTGGACTCACATGAACCTTGTTTGTGCTGAAGTAACACTGAACGTCACTGTGTACAGGTGTTGTATCAATATGTGAATCTGGCATGTGCAGGGGGGTGGGGGGCTCCAGGTGCACCTGCCCATTTAGCACCAAGTACCCGATGTGCCGCCTTGATTTGTGTTAAATATATATATACATATATATATAATTGTTGTGCTGTCATTACATTTTCATTCGTTAATGTTGGTAAGATATATCTCTCTGCACGGCCCTGCTGAGAAGTAAACTATTTTCTACTATATTCTTGTGACAATCTGTACATTCACATGTAGATCAAGAGTTTAAAATGAAAGGGTATAGATTTCTGGAACAGAAATTATGTAGAGCAGGCCTGCAACAGTGATGAGTCAGAACACAAATCCTTAGCAGTACTGAAGCAGTGATGTCCTACAAACTTAATATTCAACTAAGTGAATATTTGTACTGAAAAAATCCTAGGATTCTGGCCGGTAGCTTAACTTGCAAAGGTTGTAAAAATGTACAGTAACAGAACAAAGACAGCCATAAAATATCATAATATTGCTGGTATTGTCACAATACTGTTCCTAACCATGAGATGGTGCAAAACCGTACTCACTTCACAGATGATCATTTTGATTCCACGAGTGAAAATTACAAAATCATATTCATCCCCTATGAAGTGGTCACTCGACAACTCTGCCCCTCTGAGGTTTCATGGAGTCTTGCGTTCCCAATACTACCTTTGAGGACACTGACCAACATGCCAAACATACAACCTTGCATAAAACTAAGCAATCTGCATCTCGGGATGACTGAGAAATGGCTGCATTTTACTACATAAGTCTCAGCATTAGAATACTTGCATATGAAGTCTCTTTGAAAATAAACTTTAATTCCCCATACATTACGCAAAGTTCAGATGATTAATGTCAGACATACATTTTTTCGTACATTAAAACACACAAGGAAAAGCTACAACCTTCTCATTATTCACTTTGTTAAAAAGTGACATGCAGCACTGTTCAAATCAAGAATACTCCACACTCTTCCTAAGGTTCTATTCCAAGTATTCATATTATTTGAGCCAAAATGTCAGTTCATATCACATGACAGAATGCACTAACCACTGGTAGCACATGCATCACAACGAGCCATCGCCTGTGGAGCAGCTGTGTGGTAAGTGTTTGGATTCAAAATGGCTGCCGTACATTACCCAATGGTTGCTACACACTTACATTTTAGTCAGTTAGCAGACGCTTTTAATCCAAAGCGACTGGGCTAGAAGGTGGGTGGCTTTCCCCTTGAGAAGATGAGGGATCCGGCAGACGTTGTGGAGGAAGAACCAAGAGATAACAGAACCAAGAGATGTAGAGAGAGAGGATGGGGACCAAGAACTGAGCCCTGCAGGACACCAGTCCATAGGGGGCGTGGGTCAGAGACTGAGCCCCTCCAAGTGACCTGGTAGTAACGACCAGAGAAATAGAAAATTAACCACGTAATTGCTCCCCGTTATGCCCATACCCGTCAGCGACCGGGAACTGCCAACAAGTCGAAAAGACAAGTACAGAGGAGAAGGATTTGGCTCTTTTGTCTCAGCTAAGGATTATGTTCTTGACTACAATAAGAAAGGGACCGGACAAAGATGGGGTTCATGGAAGAGTAACAAGGCAGAAACCACAGCTAACCAAGAGTTTGGCTGACATTTACAAAAAAAGCACCTGGATGATCCCCACACCTTTTGGTATAATGTTCTATGGACAGAGGAGTCAAAAGTGTAAATTATGATCAAGACATGGGCCTGCCATATACATGTTGTACACAGGCGACCAATGTTCATTTTACAGTAAGAAATCATAACACTCAAAATCAACTAAGTGTACCATTTAAGATGCTATACATAATTCAGAACAGATTTCACTCTTTCCACCTTGAGCAGTTAATGCATGCAAGGCTGTTTGTTGAACAAAAGAACAAAAACATGACTTCTAGGAGGTGAAACTGGCGTAAATCTAATACATATTTGTATGGATGCAACCATCACATTAAGAACACAATTTAAAGGGCATCCCCCAAAACAGTGCCGTGGGTTCATCGTTTTTCTTCCTTAAATAAGCAAAATTGCTTTAGGTAAATATAAAAATAGATTCTCCAAACATATTTTCAATTAGTAATGGTATCATTAGTGAGTAACATGTTTTTAGGAACAAGCTATGCCCAAGGATGTGTGCAAGCTATTACTAGCATTGTACACATCCTTAGAGAAATATTTTTATTTCTGATGAAAAATTAAAAGAAGAACACAGTAGTAAAAGCACAGCTGTGAATACTAAAGAAATTAAATGGCACATCGAAAAGTTAATTCACTTTTATTGCGTCAAAACCCATTCATAATTACGTCATATACAAATAAACGTAATGCCTTTGGAAATTGAATCAATCTGAAAATATAGAACTGATACATTTCATTTTTTATAAATAGCACTATACGTCCCGAATGCAAAGACCATGCAGCGAATGACTGAATACAGTGCATTTTCAAATAAATCAAGTCTATTGTAAGGATAGTCCGAGTTTGTAGCTGATCACTCCAATATTGAGTTCATGCCTTTGAAACAAGCGTAGGCACATACATAATGATAACAAACGCCTACAGCTGGAAAGTGAAAGTTGTTTTAAATAGCCTATTCGACGTCACTAAAAAATAAAAATACGATTGAACCCAGTCATGAAAACAGAATTCTGCTGATAGTTGAAGAAAAACAAGCAAACGCACGAAGAAATAGCTCCTTCAAACGTTTTTCATCGTCCAGTCTGTATACAAAAGTTCGTTTCATAACCTGCTTCGTTGATCACCCACACCGCACGAAGCACTGTTTAGCCTACAGGCAGACCTCGGGCCCGGGAAAGGGTTCCCCGCCGCACCAGAAGTTTGAAGGCTGGGGAATCTCAAGCAGCCACACTTCTCTCCGTTCCTGAGAATCTGCCTTTTTGTCTACCACTCCTGAAACCGGAGTAAGCACTTTGTAATAGTGGCAGTCTCTCCCGTCGTCTGGGTCGTAGGGGGGTGCCAGTATGTCGAGAAACGCAGTCGGTCCGTCCACTGCATCAATCTGATGAAGGTTGTCTGTATTTGGCGTCAAAATGCACGGACTGCTTTCCTCCGTGTACTCGCCGACCGACCTGAGCATGGATCTCCTCAGAGCGTCCTTTTGGTAGGGCAAGAGTGGTGGCGTGAACTGCGTTTCACTCGCTGCCTCCGACTGCTGATCCAACTTGTCGAAGCAGCTAATCCTGACCTTGCCGTAGAGAATTTTCAGCATTCCGTTCATCCCCGGGTGGTCGTGCAGAGGGATGGAAGTTCCGTTCTTTAGCAAGAAAACCCCCATGCTGAAGGCGTCGGTCTCGCATATGTGCATGTATGTGACCGGCGGGTTGTGGGGTATAGAAATTGGGGAGCTTTCAACTTTCCGCGGTACAATCTGTAGATCCGCCGCCCTCATTTCCGCCAGAAGGCTGTAAAGCTTACTTTGATTTTCCAAAAATACTTTATCCCCAAATGTAGACTGATTTCTGAAGGTAACTAAGGCTTGCCTGGCAATCTTTTGGATGAGGGAGGTCATGTTGTCCCGGGGCATTGTAATCGTCTTGCTAGCATATGCAACGACGGTCGTTTTAATCAAGTGCACAGCCTCTCACAGCTGCTGTATATAACCGTGTTATATGTGTACGTCTCTCCGCCCGTTTCGTCTAAATAAGAATCTCAAGCAGGCCTATATATCTGCAACTGTCAATAATAGTATTTGAATCTATTAAATAATATCGTAATATCAATTACCTTCAGAACGCTCATCTTTATTGCGTCTATTCACCTCCCCATTCGAACACATCTGATTCACACGTCCGCAGTGACGGACGTAAAATAGTGCATTGTGGGACATGTCGTTTTTTCCAGGTTTTTATTTATTTATTTATTTAAATTGAACGTTCTCTAAAAAATAAGATCACGCAGTTTCAAAGTATTTAACTGTGACCCTAAAACCAGGCTTGCTCAACATAAACATATATATGCATTGCCTACATTAATCATAAATCATCACCACGAATAACATAGCCCATTTGAAGGAAATCGCACTACATTTCCCACATACCCTGTCACACTCCTTGGCGTGCGCGAGGAGCAAAGTCAGTCAGGACATTGACCTTTTATTTATTTATTTATTTATTTATTATGGAATAGGCTTACTGTATGTATCCTTAATAATGTAATACCTTCTTGGGATCGTGAGATAACCATAACCAACACAGCCCTGTGTGAACATTTAAATGCCTTTTAATTTTGCTTTGGAAGTTAATGGACACCCTTGTTGTACACCTACATGTATCTAATCATACTGTAGTTACAAATTCATTGTAACTTTTTAATATAAAAATATATAAATGTACTGTTACAGTATCAGTGCAATAACATTTTTTATACCAAATCAGACAAAATAGCTCACATTACACATTGTGAGAGACAGTAAACAAGCAAACATATTGATCCTGTCATTACACAACTATGATGTTCTAAATGCTCTAATATTTGAGCAATTGACAAGCACCTTTATCGTGTTATTGCAGACCATGTTGTCCAAAGGTATGTGTGTGTTATTGCAGACCATGTTGCATTTACAGTATATAGCACTTTTACCCAAAGTGCTTTACAATGAATGCCTCTCATTCACACGTTCACACATACACATACACACACACCAATGGTGAAAGGCACCAATCAGCTCGTCAGAAACAATTGGGTGTTAGGTGTCTTGTTCCGACTTTCGTGTGTAGTCTACTTATCTGTTTATCTGTATCTCTGTGTAACTATGAAAGTTTTTCCCAGACATTAATTTCCTTATTACCGGGCACCAAGTTCTTGAATGCGTTGATAGTGATGCAGTGAGTGAAAAGTAGACAATTCCTCCTCTGCTTCTCCAATTGTTAATGATCCTGAATAGAAAGGACATATTATTCACATCTGTTTAAAATGTGCATCTTGCACACAGAAGTGAACTTTGTTTCTTGTGGAGACCTAGCAAATGAGTCCTCAATGAGCGGAGGAATTCTTTTCTCCTGAAATCACCACGCATGTCATTGTGGAGCACGGGTATTATGGATTCTCTGTAAATCTTTGTTTCAATAAAAGTCCACAGTCTCTCCGGGTTTTCTCATCATTATTCTTTGCATCCAGAGTCTGTTATAGGTTCAATGAGTCCATTGTTGATCTTCCAAGAAACAGAAAAAAAATAAAAAATAAAACTCTGTTAAAATATGTTAACAATTCTGAATGGTTATGAAAATTCATAAGTTGGCCGCTCTCAAGATAAATGCTTGCATATTTTAGAACAGAGAAGCAATACAAATATTTGTTCTTTACACTGATCAATAGGGAATGTTTCTTGTGAAGGTCATTTTTGAATATGCACATGGACATGCACATGCAGTCCAGTTAGAACTGGTTTCAGAATCTTAAAAGTGTGCATTAAGTAGTCACATTAAGCATAATCGGATATTCACATACAGTATCATACATTCCAATTCAATACAGTCGTTGCATGCTAAAATTAAACATGGATAAGGCACAAAATTGAGGCCTCAATTCATTATTCCAATGCTCATAACCTCCACAGCAGTGATTCCCAACCGTTCTAAGCCCAGTTTCCACTTGAGCAAATATTTATTCTGTGACTCAGCCAATAAATCCGAAACCTGTTTAATATTTGTATATTTCTATTATGCTTCTTTGCAATAAACCTACAGGTCATGTTTCCTAAAAACATCAACGGTGAACATGAAGACACAGCTATTTGTGTCTACAGATGGCTTCAATATATTCTTTCACATTCTAATATTGCACAATAATAAATTATGACCGTAAGCTGTAGCAATGTGCTTATGTTTATATCACTTGGCCTGTGGAATTGCATTATAATACTGTGTTTGGAATTGCAATTCAGCCTCTGGTTTTGGAATGAATGCTATTTTGAGAAACCGTTCTATTCCAGCAGCGAGTGCAGTAATAGCATTTAAATTGTAATTACAAGAGCTAGATAGATCATTTACACAGCAGATTTTCCACTGCAATTGATTGTTCTCACCAGGCAGAAATTGAAATGCATGACCATGTTTTTTTTGTTTTGGGAACAGCTAGTTGCCATGGTTACTAAGCACCAGCAGGATACTATGTCATACTTGATTGTTTCCATCTGGATTTTAGAGTTGTGATCGTTGAAGAAAAAGCATGGAATTTGCTATATCAAATATCATATTTCAAAAATAGTTTAAGGTTAAATGACACTTAAACACAACTTAAAACCTTAATTGTTACAGCCCCCAAAAAAATTATTTAGTTTCCTTTTTTTTCTGGTTTTAAATGGCTAGATAAATAATTTCTTCCTGTTCCAAGATCTAAAGGAATTGCATAATATGATGCATGTGATGCAGATATGTATATTATTTCCAGATTACCTGAGTATGGTATTTAGGTATATATTATTCTTTGTTATCATGGAAATCCTGAAAAACTTCACCAGAAGCTGTCCTTAAAGTAATTGTATAAATCTTTGTAACATAAGGACATTTTGTAAGTACATTTCTATGAGAGCTTTAATGGGCTGGCTCTGCCTTGATTGGCGGACGGGACAAGCATCGTACAATAATGACTGTCATTTTTTTTTCTCGATGGCTAATAAACTAATACCCTCATATGAGAAAAATAGCAATGATGATGCAGTTGCTGTATGTGACTGTATATGTGTGTGCATTTTTCACTTTTTCTTATGTACAGTATATCATTTTCAAGGGGAAGAAATAAACCGAAGAGCTCTTAGATCATTCTGCGCATTACGCTGATGTGGTCCCACTGGGTGTATCCAGGAAACAGAGCTGTTCTGAGACCTCTGCAGCCATGTCCCCAAGGTGATCAGGTCCACGTCTGCTCTGACCGTCCTGCCAAGATTCAACTGTGAAACTGGAAATCCCCGGCTTTTCAAACACAATTAAGAAGCAATCTAAAAACAACATTTGCAATGGATTTGAAATGCATTTGTCTCAATGGGTTATTTAATAAATGACTAAAATAGATAAAAACATGATAATTACTCGGAATGCGCTGGGGGGATTCTTCATAATGCAGGATTACAGAGTTAGCTGGATAACAGTGCTGAGTAAAACCTTGCTAAAAGAACAGCTTTCTTCAGTCCAGGTTCCAGATTTGCCTGATCTGCTTATTGGGGAAAGCCACCAACATGAGCATCTTATGTCCTTTGTGAATCAGGTATCTTCATTGTTTAATTCATGCAGTCTTTCAGACACACTAGCCTGTACCAGGGACGTGCAGCTGTGTCCAACAAATACAGGGCCTACTGGTTCCCATTATCACTTTAATACATTGATTAGACAAGTGACTCATCTGACACGGGTCCTTGGATCTAAATTCATTGCTGATTTTATAATCAATCACAGCAGACATTGTGGTTCATTACATTACAGTACAGGCATTTAGCAGACATTGTTATTCAGAGCGACATACAATGAAGTGCAAATCAAATCCAGGGACCCTAGAGGAAAGTACAGTTCCAACAGTTCCCCAGAACCAGGTTTGGGAAGGGGTTCAAAAGCGGAATTTTAGGCCCAAACAGTCAGAGAGGATGCAACTGTTCACATGAGACGTGTTTATTCAGCGCTCGTGTGTATTCTGCGTGATTCACCACTCTTTCACCCTTATTTGGCTGGAAAGGAAAGGGATGTTACTCGCCTCAGACATCTGTATATATTTTATAAAATGCAACAGCACATGGGTTAAGGGCTGGGCGTTCGTGACAAGGACTATCGCACTTGGCTCTGTCCTCTGAGGAAGGTCCTTCATGTGCTTTAATCTGCTGCAGTGGAGGGAACGAGACTGACTGGGTGGGGGTTGTGCAGGGTCCAGGGGCCAGTGACATCAGATGTGCTGGCCCATAGCTACCGGTCTAATCCGGTCTTTAAGTTTTTAAAACGTTGAACTTTTGTATAAATGCAACATCCAAACGGAGGAAAAAGGAAAATAAAAGGGTAATACTCTGTAGCATTGGGTATCTTGTTTTCTATCATTTTCTGTGTGTAATCCAAATTTAAATCAAGAAGCACACTAAAGAGAAAAAATGGGCATCATTACCTCTAAGACTACTTCCAATGCCAGCCAATGATATTCCTTTCAGTTCTTTAAACTCTGAATCTACAGCCTTCCCTGTTGCTTTCAGACACATACGAACAAACGACAAATCACCTCACAGACACAAAGACAGAACAGTTAAATAAATCCAGTTTTATTTCCATCTTGGAGCCCCACATCATGGTCCTGCAAGGGCCAAGGGTCAGTGGAGCTCAAGCCTCTAACACATGTTTCCATTCTGCAGAGTTTATTTATTTTGGCTGAGGGCCTTCTTCCTCTAAACACTTCCTGATTTTTGTCTGTGTATCTTAATTTTCTTGTATTTTAGCATCCCAAACCTTGCTTTTATGAGTGCAAGGGCACAGATCCTAAGTGACATATACAATAAGATATAAACACAGACACTGCATTTGCATTGCGTAACGCATTTCACAGAACATAATCTGGGAACCTGACCTTATGTATTGTTATTTCAGCTCAGTGATCACTGCTATAAAGGTGACAGATAGGCTATCCCTCATCCTCTGTAAAATTTTCCATCTGAAACTCATCATACGAGACAGAACGATAGCTATGAATGCTGTCCCCTTATGATGGTTGGAAAATTGATAACAGTCATTCTTTTTTGTTACAGCTGAAGAGTCCTGTAAATTTCCAGAGCTATTTGATATACATTTCTGCCTTATACACTGTAAAATGTCAGATATAAATCGGTAATAATAATAAAGTTTTAGTAATCAGTTACAAATCACATTTAGCGTCTACTACATAAATATGAAAGATCTACATTAAATCTGCAGTGTGAAAATATTCACACAGTTACACTGCAGTTGTGGTCTAGCCTATCTGAACCTGAAAACCCTATCCAGAAAAACACTGAAGTTGACCAATGATATTTTGAAGACATTAGCAGCAGAAGCGAACATTAAACGGGAAATTAAACAACAGCCATCAGTATAAGACAGTGAAACACATTTTAATGCGTTTTGTCACACATTGACACAAGACAAACAGATACACCCCTGTTTTCCAAATAGAAATACAGATACAGGTTATATTTCTTTCTCTCCGCACTGTTCTTTCGCATAGCATTAATCTTCTCTGAAAATAAAATGGCAGATGCTGTTTTTTCCAAAGCTTTCCTACAAGCATAACCACCATCTGCTTTGGCATGCCTCTGTACAGTCCTCCATACTGTATCAGTATCCTGTAAATAACCAAGCCATTTGGAGCAGTATATCCGTTTAACCTTTCCTTCAGATCGGCGCAGTCCAGCTGACGTAACTCAACGAGCAGCAGCTAGGGTGTTGAATTTTACACAGGACAAGCTGTTTTTATTCTTCCCATGCCCACGGTCTGTTTTACATCGGTCTGGGCTCGTCAATCTGTTTGGATCGTTTCTTTTCATTTTGCTTCCTCTCCTCTACAGGCTAAACTTCGCAGCTGACACAGCCGAGCTAAAATCCATACACTAGAAAAACTGAAATGAAAACTGTGTTCTTTCGAAAATACACCAAGGTGAGATTCGGATAGCTTGGAGATGTGCAACAATTTATTGGGATGTTGCCATGGGGACACACTGTTATTTATTGACAAGCTGGTGTTTGGAAGGGCTTTGTCTTTTATGTACAAATGAAGGTATCAAATTAAAATGATGCGAATACACAAACTATTTTATAATATCTTTTCGACTTCCAGGTACTGTGGCTCATTGAAGATGCCATACTAAAAGTATGGTCGATCTCCTGTGCTTGATGGAAGATATGGTTCCCTCTGAAATTTCACCTTTGACCCTACAACTTACCCTTGTTTCTCACGAGTAGGACATGCCACTCTTGTAGACTGAAGCATGCTTATACCCCTTTCATTCTGAAGCAAAAACCACTGGAGAGAAAGGGCCAGCCCACATTAGTATGCGAGAGCCTAGATTCACAATAATTTGAGTATTTCACTGTAGCACATCCTACCCAACTAAACAATGTTCTGTTACCGATCACTTAAGAGTGCACAGTAGATGTTTGCCAACATGGATGACAGATGTTGCTTGTGTTTATTGTTGAAGTTGAAGTTCATGCTTACCTAGTACTGTATGTTACTGATGGACATGTTAATACTATGCCGCATGTGTATGCTGTCTACTTGAACAATTCCTTAGCGGCAGCATGAAAAACAAAACCAAAGCTTGCTAAATGTTTTTTATTGGGCTCTTTAGAATAAGTGCCAACGCACCTGACTAAATTAAGTGATTACATCATTCAGTAAACACAGACACCAGAATTTGTCATCTGCAGTCAGAGAGTTTTTCCGTACTTGGTCACTTCATCCACAACATCCTCATTCATCTGAGCACCGTGACCTCTGACCTCTGACCTTTACCGAGAAACCGAGGACAAGGAGAACGGACCAAATGAGCAGCCTTCAATGAACTACTGTACACATTTCATTCACAACACTGAGGCTTTTTGTTTGCTGAAAGAACAAAGTGCACAGTTTTATGGTGAGCGATGTGTTTCAGTGGTATATTGAGCATGGATTTCAAACTCACCACAATTGGAATACTGAGCTCTGAGCTGGATGTACTATGAAAAGATGAAAGCTCACTAATATAGGAAATGAAAACCTAAATATTGTGAGCTTGCCTCTGTGTCATGTACTGTGTGAGAGTAAAATGGCCACAAGTCTAAAGGATTTTCAAAACTGAGATTCTCTCCAAATAAATTAAGGACCACACGCTATGCAAGGTGTTGTTTCATTTCATTTGTACCAGGTGGCCCATTGTGGGTAATGAACACATCCACTATTCATATTGGTAACCCACCATGATAATAAACAGAAGCTAAAACAACGAAATGTGTGTGCATACTGTAGATCATTTAATTATTGAATTATCTGAATTGTACACAAAGTCCCCCCAACTATAGGAGATGCTTTGATTGAAAAAAAAAAAAAGACAACAAATCATCTTCTGTGTGCTTGTCCAAATGTTACATACGGCAGCAATACAAAGATGATGCCAGCATCAAAAGCCCCACAGCTCAAATGGTGTCTTGTTAGGATTTTGTGCCATCTAGTGGACTAATACTTCATATTAAGAACAAGAAATGGAAAACAGTAATATTAATTGCTCCGGACCTGTTTAAAATGAACATTAATTTATTCCACATAACCACAATATACAAAACAGCATTTAGTAGAGGGTTAGATCAGTTTGTAATTTTGTATCCATATTTTAAATGTCCCTTTGGGTTCAAGATGACCTACTTTTTCCGAAATTATGAATTCATAATGGATTACATTTTTGAATTTAGCATATTCTTTTACAGATTAAATTTTTGCATACAATGTTTTAATGCATCTGGATATTTACTGAAACAATTCAGGCTAAATACCTTGTTCAATGGGAAGCACTGCAGCTGGGAACAGCTAAGGTGACAATCCCAGTTCACTAACCATTTTCTACACTGTTGTCACTGCATTCTTTGCTAGTTATCTTTCAGTTCTAATCCGAACTGGATTTCACACAATAAGAAAAATATGATAACATAAAAAGTAAGAAGGTACACACTTTTTAAATCAAATTAAAGGGTTTTAAGGGTACACAAAATTATTACATTCAAAATTAACTGTGTAATGTAAGAATGACCTGGTGTTTTTCCAATATACAGTTCTCACAGATTTAAAACATTGGGCCTTCAGTGCTATGTAATGTTATAATCCTGAAAAACGTCTTTCATATCTCACATATAAAAGTGAGTTCATTTACGACTGTCACACCCCAAGAGTTTATTTTCAGTGATCAGCCTTCCACCATTCTCCTTGCTAATTACCGAGTCACCACTAGAGGGCAGTCACAGTGTAGATAACTTCAGTGGTTGTTCACTGTTCAACTCGATTACTTGTTGTCCTCAGCTCCTCCCTTGCTTTCACCAGCTTACTTGCTGTCTGGATGGTGTCAAAGTGTCAGCTATTCCCGTACTAATCTGACAGTCAACACTGCCTGTCACGCAGAACTTGGTTTGCCTGGCATGGTCCCCCGACAATCCCCACCCAAGGATCAATGCAGCAGGCAGTACAAAATCTAGTTCATCCCAAATATACATTTGTATGACAATAAAATTTGGCATAATATTTTATCCCTTATTTGTTTTCAATATTTGGATAAAATGTGACAAATGTAATAACGGAAAAAGATGTAGCTAAGTTGTTATTTCTGCACCACAACACATAGTTCAAGAGTAGATATGACAGGATAGCTGGATAACAGGTAGCAGGGTTTCAATGCTGCTGCTAGTTCAGAAACTGGAGCCTTACCACAGAGTGGAATAAAAGGGCACTG
Source organism: Conger conger (assembly GCF_963514075.1). Classification (NCBI taxonomy): domain Eukaryota; kingdom Metazoa; phylum Chordata; class Actinopteri; order Anguilliformes; family Congridae; genus Conger; species Conger conger. The sequence goes on along the minus strand of NC_083777.1, from coordinate 21,832,567 downwards.
GGGGCAAGAGAGGCTTCCGGAAAGTCTTAAAGTTTTAAATGCTTCATGACTCCGCTGGTGGAGAGGTGAGCAAAGCCTCGCATGGATAACAATGACTGAGACCGAACACTACCTGAGCAGCTCGGCCGAAGATCAGTCAGAGCACCTGGACACAACAACTATAGCTTACAAAAACCCTATAAACACATGGGGTACATGGGGTGGCAAGTGATAAAGATATTACATTCATGGGTTGGAGAATACTTTTTCCATACATCGAGTGGCTTCACTGTTCTAAATGCAAACCAAATACATTTTATGATTCATATACAGATAAGAGACCAAAGGAAATCATTTAAAATTTTATTCTTTATGATTTGACAGAGAGCAACACAATTTTTTCGTAAGAATATACAGTGTTGTGTTTCTCACAGTGTTTCAAAGGCTACATGTTTTCCAAGTGAAGGCACACATACACAAGTGACTAGTCTTGTACATTGCCCACTTAAACAGAATGCAAAAGCAACAGGACTCAACATCAAAAATATTAGATGTTATAATATATTATATCATATGTAATATCAATATACCCATTATGAGATATTACAATAGTCATAGACAAAACATTAAGTTAGCACATTTTCTTGATCTGTCTGATTGTCAGGTGTATTGTGTTATATAGAAACCTGCATTGTTGTTTTACGCACCAACAGATTTTTCACAACAAAAATATACCTTGTCCACAGAACATAGTGCAAGTTATTATATCGTAATACAGGTTTTACCATCAAAGAAAGCACATGCAGATCCAACAATACGCAAATAATCAGGTCATGCATTTAATATTGTTATTTTAAAAACACTTCTGAAAAGCTGAACCAAACATTTCTGGCCACCTAAAAAAATAACCCTACCAGAGGCATATACCATCAAAACCATAATATCACAGTATCTGATTCTAATGATTATTTAACATTCAGCAGTATTAATTATGAGTCAACATCTGCAGTCATTGGTATTTACCTCTCCAGTATAAACACAGTGTTGGACATAGAGGAGTATCAGTTTAGAGAAAATATATATTTATTCCTATTGCACAGTATTGCTCTCTATTCAGAATCGGACAGCAAAAAACATATAAACAACAGTACTATTATAATGACAGCACTATTTTTAAAAAATGCATTCAGAAAACCCTAGTATGTAATTAGTTACCAAATATCCACAGTTCAATTTTACGGAATACACAGTATCAAATAAATACAAAGTACACTATAAACAAGACATGACAATAAATAGTATAAGGTTATTTTATCCGTCTGACTGAGCTCTTACAAAAGCTTACAAACATTCGCACCTTTAATTGAGCGTGTGAGATTGTAAACAGAAGCAACCTGCCCTATATGGTGAATGACAAACACCATTTGGCAAAAATAACGGTTTTGAAAGAAAAACACTGTAATTACAGTCACTATTCCAGCTAACAACATGGTGTCTGATATCCGATGACACAATTAATTAAACGATTAAATATTTTGTAAAATAGATGTGTCCATATGAAGATCGATTCCTAGATGTCAAATGCTGAATTTGCTTCAAGGAAAAGCAGCATCTCTCAATGGTCGTTCTTAGGTAGGGATAAGAATAGACAATGCTGGTCTGTCTTCCTCCACTGGCTGGTTCACCGATCCCCAACGTTAGCACACGTAAGGGAAAGGAGAAAAAAGACAAAATAGTGTCCTCCCTCACTAGGAGGCCTGGAGGCTTCTGCCACAGGCTCAGGCCTTCAAACACAACTGTGGTCCTTTGGAGGCTAACATTCAAGCGGCTGACAGAAACATAGCACTAAGCTACAAATCTGGAATATTCCGGATCATTTCACTGGAGGGCCCCCCCGCCCTGGGCTTCCTGCTCAGACCTCATAGTGGGCCAGCGGCCTGTGCTGACTCTTCCCTTCTCCCTTGTAGTCGGGGGTGTGTCCCTGGCTCTCTCGAGGGAATTTTGGAAAATACCGCCCTTTTCGATCGGATGGTTCCCTCGTCTCTGTGTCTCTGTCCCCTGATTCCAGGAGACCGCCTGCCGACCTGTAATTACAGAGCCAGATTTCCACCTGTAAGTAAGGTTATACTATTGTGTAGCCAAGGCAAAAGATCTACACAGGCACAGAATCGCATTATGTAAAGAAGCAAACACATAGCAGCGAGGGGTTTTCAAATAATTAATTGAGAATTGTTCTTATCTTAAATAACTGCAACTATGTGTCTGTTACATTAGTTCTGTTTGATATTTTCTGTTTCTGCAAAAAAACGAAAGCAACTTTCACCAGAAATTACCTGCTTTTGGTTATTCTCAGAGGTCGATTTTCAATGGTGTGGGACATCTGGAAACATTTTAAAAGGTATGAGTTTCCACTTTCTCCCCTGACAATTAAGCAGACACTTCCTTATTTCTGATCTTATCTCTAAAGTGGCCTTAACAGATGGACATTTAGGAAAAAAAACATTTTCTGGAAATTGCCTTCCATTTTCTGTTTCCCCCTCAAGCCGACATTGGCCGCTAGTAACGTCTCATTTTCAAAACTAATTTTCCTAATGGCCAACATATGTGGCCCTGCCTCACTCATCCCATGAAGCCAGACAGGAGTGATTTCATGACCACATTTTGAGTGAATAAGTGACAATCAAACACCTTTCAAAACGTATTCACTTAATTGCTGAGATACAGTAAAAGAATAGAAACCATACATATTTGAAAAGCTAACTTTCCTAAAGGGAGCCCTGCTGAAGAAGTCATGAAAGTCAAATGTAACAGATTTGATTTCTGTATACACGACAATACACAGGAACATTGGATCTTGGAAACAGGCAGGAATGTAAAGAATGTTTTTGTACAAACTGCATCATTTAACCCTTTGAAGAGTAGGTTTCTTGGAATGTTTTTTTTTATGTTGTAGAACTTCTTGAGGTTACTTACAGAGTGAGTGGTGCAGTTGGGCCGACTGGAACTGCTTTGATAGTATTTCAAAAGCCTCTCTGCGAGTGAAATTCGCTGTAAGAGGTTCTCGATGAAGTTCTGAAGTCGAACTTTCCCACACATCTCATGCTGAACAGCTGTATCCAGAAAGTGATGAATTGTAATAGCTTCCCTGGAATGAATAAAAAATGAGAGTATGGGGGTGGAGGGGGAATGAACGAGAGGTGAAACGAGAAGGCTCATTTCTTCTAGATCTTTTTGTGACGAGGCTGCCAAGGTTTAGGCCGAGGCAGTTACAGGAACAGCAGCTTCCAGATGTTCTGCCAGTATAACATATGACAGTTGCAAGGTTAAATCGTGATATTTCACAGGAGTGTTACTGTACATACCAATTATACACTGTATACTGTATTTAATGGAGATTGCTTTGGCATTGAACTCGGTTAGAGGGTCTTCAGATCAATATCAAATATCTGATTTACAGTACAGGAGCTACAAATGTTACATAAAGCAAAGAAAGATGAAAGCAGGATGCACTGAGCAGTAACAGTTGCTGAACTTGATGAGATTTTTTTTTTTTACTGCATTTAAAATGTGTGAAGGTTGGCCATCTGGCTTTTAGAAGACCCTAGTTAATCAAGAAAACAAAAAATATTTACTTGCAGTTGCATGCTATCATTGAGAACATGTATAAATATGTATAAATAAACACTAGAAATTTCAGTGTGAACTTCTTTCTACCATCATTGAGAACATACAATATTGATATTATGAATTTGGCCTTATGGACAAAAAACGAATTAAATTTAAATTGAAAGCTATGTGTCTTGTGGTATAGCCAGATGGTGAATGTGCCATCTGTGCTAGGCAGTAGTTGCCTCTTCTCTCATTAGAAGGGAAGGTCCCCCCTCAATGAGTTGCCCATGATACTGACTTGTTGTATCGCTTAATAAAACTCTGGGGGTGTTATGTTTAAAGGTAATTCACTGCCAGCAATATTTAAAGGAGTTGTTATTGCAAGTTTCACTTTACTGACTTTTCTGTTTCAAGGTGCCCAGCTCAATGAATCACTTACAGGAGATGGAGAACGGGGAACTTTTTGCATAGTGCATAGCAAGAGTTGGATGCCACACCAATAATTGATGGACCAACTAATACACATACATCTATGCCTGCCCTAAGAGGAAGACAAACAAGCAGGTGGACATAGATAGATACAGGCCAGTTTCACAGACGCAGATCTCAAGAGACTTGTCTAGGCTGAGATTAAATTCAATTTTGAATGGAGATTCCCCATACAAAACACAATTTAGTCCACGACTATGCTTAATCCGTGTCTATACTTGTGTATATATGGAAAGACAGATGTACTCTCTGAAATAAAGTGACAGTGGAGATATTTTCATCAAGGATCAAGTAAAGTTCTTCGGATACTACACATTTGTCTATTTTCCGTGCAAAGAAAGGAACAAATTAGTTATATATTTTTGCCTAGGGGTACAATTTTAGGCACCTAGAGCAGAGGTGGCCAACCCTGGTCCTGGGGAGCCACAGGGTCTGCTGGTTTTTGTTTTCACCTGAACAACAAAAAACACTTTAGCCCCAAGAAACCAGGTGAGCCGAGTTAACTGTGCAATGGACTGCTTTAATGGATCGATTAGTGCTGGGAAACAACAAAAACCAGCAGTCCCTGTGGCTCACCAGGACCAGGTTGGCCACCCCTGACCTAGAGCATACTGCCCCAGTGACAAGCATTTGTACCTTTTTAGGCACTTTTTGCACCCTTATTTAAACAGAGAGCCAGAGAAACGGAAGCTGCTGAACTCACTGCTCCTTCCTCTCCAGCTCCTGCTCGGAGACGCAGAGCTGCTGCCGCAGGGTGGCGATGACCATGACGGCCGTGTCCACCTGCCGGCTGAGGGCCCTCTCCCGCTGGTGCAGCTCCTGCTTCTCCTGGGCCAGGTGCTCGGAGCGTGCGCGGTGCCTCAGGAGCTCCGAGTCGGCCCGGGCCAGCTCCGTGCTCACCCTGAGCAGCCTGCGCTCCACGCTGCTGTCCGCGGCCCTCAGCATCTCCTCCAGCCTGCGCCGCACGCACGCCCCCACCTCGTCCTCCTCCTCCTCCTCTTCCTCCCCCCGCCCGCCCGCAGGGACGCGCCCCACTACGGAGAGGGCGCCGGAAGCGGGTTTCGGGCCCCCCTTGTCCGCGGGGTCTCCCGGGCGACGCGTCTCCACGGACGCGCTCTTGCAGCGCTCGGTGCAGCGGCCATCCCGGGCCTTCCTGCTGTCGGGGAGCAGCGCGTCCGCAGGGCGCCACCTGGTGGCGGGGCCGAGGTCGTGCAGTGTGTGGTAGGCGTGGCTGTAATCCAGGTGGGCCCGCAGGGACGACAGGCTCCTGAAGCGTTCCTGTTCTCCGCACCGCGGGCAGCGAAACGGAAGCTCCCGGATCTCTTTGAACAGCGGGAAGTTCCTCACGCTCAACTTCTGCTGCATTTCATTAATGCCCTGGAAAGAACAGCTTTACCACTGTTGGTATGATACATATAGATTAAACAAAGCACTGAAACATGCCTGTAATTATAACATAAGATAACAATGATCAGAACAGGCCATTCACCCCAGCAATGCTCACCTTTTCCTACCACTAATGTGTATAATTACATGACCTAAAAGCTAGATAGTATCTAGCACCATATCAAGCCTAGACTTGAAGACCCCTAGAATGTCTGCCTCCACTACATTACAAACAATAAATATATATACAGTACTGTGCTAAAGTCTTAGGCACCTGTATAACTATTCTGTACATAAAAGATTCTTTCAAAAATAATTCAATGAAAGGTCCTAAATAAACATACGATACATTTTACATTACATTTGAGTAATTTGGCAGAATAGTTAAAAACTGAATCAAATCAATATTATTTGTGACCACCCTTCGGCGGTAAAACTGCATCACTTCTCTGAGATATAGAACTGCAGGACCGTGTTGGCTAAGACAATCAGCAGGGAGGTTGTTCCAAGCATGTTGGAGAACTTGCCACAGTTCTTTTGCAGACTTTGGTTGGCTCCTTGCTTCTGATCTCAGACAGCCTTGATCAAGTTTTTATGTAAAAAGTAGTCAATTGTTTACAGTAATATGTTACTTTTTAAAAAATTAAATACAAAAATGTCTCTGTAAAATTAAATCTTTTGGAAAATGAATATTTGGAAATCTCAAATGTGTTCCTTTATACTAACACAAAAAAAATGAACATATATATAATAAAGATTATTGATGGGAGAGTGAGGATTCATGACAGCTAAAATTATGCCATATGCCATTTTTGACTCACTGATTTTAACCAATAATTGTATTTTGCTCCAGTGTGCAAATTTCTTTGATTGGTTGAGTCAGTCATTGACTGCCAACTCAGTTTATGAAACCCCACTCTCCCATCTCACTCTAGCAGACATTCTACAATTTATTCTTGTAAGAAATATGGATTTATTCTGCGGGGTACTATACTAACAAGTACCTTGGACACAGGTACTGTACAGCATTGTTTTCTGGTATGGAATATGGATTCTAGTCCAATTTCTCAGAGGTCACATTACGCAACTAACCTGTCACGATACTGCCCTGTGTCAGACCTGAGGAAAATGTGCAGAGTGACATTTATATTGGAGCATTTTGGGAAAATGGGAAAAAATCAAACCAGTTTGTACCTGGAAAAAAATCCACAACTCAAGTATTTTATGACATATGTTGTACAGTACAAATAAATGCAAGCCTAAAAACACTGAATCTACAGAAATACTTTCGTTAGAATGGATCGCTCTGACCACTCAAAACCTGGACGACTAAAAAATACACAGCAGAAAGGTTCCTCCACTTTATTTTGACCGATTTTAGCTTAGACAAATGGTAAATTGTTCAGGTGGCATAGAGACGGAGGTTGCTATGTGTGACACACCATTGATCATTCGAAAGCAATCACTAAACACCAGCACAACATGCTGCCGAGTCCAATTTGTTCTTGGACTGCTATTGAGACATGTTAGCAAAGGTACAGATCAGCTGTCATAAATATTTTCTTCGTGAATGCTTAACATAGCTTTTTTGTAATCAGGTACCTCTCTCACGAGTTACATTTGCGATATCAGCTCAATGGAATTATGATACCCACGACACAGGTTGTGGTATATTGTAGGTTTTGCAATATGGTTGCAGCTGGTTGGGTAGCTAGTAACCTGTAACCAATCACATATGCACAAGGCAGTAATTAATTAATCAATTGCATTTCAATCTGGAACGATCAAACCACCCCGATCATTTTACATGCTATAACAGTCGTTCATTTCTTGATAAATGTAATTTTTCTCGCTATTCGTCTGCGTAAAAACGCGTTTAGAAGACAAAATCTAACAGGTCCATTTAGGAGCGTTTGCTACATTTTCACGAAGAATGATACATAACATGCAAAGACGATACAAAAAAGACTCGACAAATGTACAGTTGACCATATCGATTTCATTACCTTTCGTAATATCTACTGAATCAGAAGGCATGTTTATGGCAGCGTGATTTTATAGCAATTGTGAATTGCTACAAGCTCAAATAAAAGGCTGTATGAATAAAATGTAAATGACTTTAACGATCGATGACATACTGAGAAGTTTTACCTGGGTGCACAAGACGTCATACAGCCAGTTTGGTGCACGTGAAGTTTTATTCCTCGCAGGTCGCTATTCTGGCTACTCCCGTGACAGACTGGCCAGGCAATTGAGGGAACCAATCAGTAGCCTGGATTTTCCCACCGATACCGCTTTAACTTGCCCAAATATACCTTGGGTTTAAATAGGCTAGTAAATGTGGGAGTGGCAGCTAGTTTGGGAGGCTAGCTGCATTCAGCGTGGAAATGTCATGCCTTTGAGGTACACACAAATGCAAACGACGTTAGATTTTCATTTGCAAGAATTGCTTCACTTGTGAAGAGAACAGCCTTGACTAAATAATCTTGACAGCTACAGATATGCGGAAATACACCCTTAAAATAAATGGGAACCCATATTTGCATGCCTGGATACTCTCGGATCATACACAGAGTGAAATACAAAATCAAATCAAATATGCACTCGCTGTCAATCTGATTCTGATTCCTCACATATTAGCATTCTTGTCATAGCAAAGCGAGACGGGCATTTGAACGAAACCATTCTACGACAGACGGGGATATAAATCATCAAGAAACTTCAAAACAAACGGTAAAATGGGACGATTTTCCTTAATATAAATCACGACGTCTTCAGAAAATTGCTGCATGAATTACAATATCAGTTAAAAACATGTGGATTTTATCTAAACATGTTGCGATAACTCCTAAAATTCAAAAAATGAGATATGGTAGAATCCTATTGTGGTCTCCAAGAGGCGGACCTTGCTCTGTTTAGTGACGCTGCAGACAGACGTAGCAGCTGGTCTCCGTTTATTGTGTCAGGGTTGCTCTGAGCGAATGGCGAGTATGGATAGTCCGCGCGACATTCAAAACTTCTTAAGGAATGAAAGGGCCAGGGCTACTGTTTCGTCCTGCTCTTCCCTCGGTATGGAGATTAAAAGAAAGAAGATCAGGCAGAGCACAGTATTTCTACCAAAAGAGGTGACCCCCCCTTTTTAGCATATAACTTTATTTTAGGAAACTAACTTTAGTTGTGCAAGATTGCTGGTTCCCAAGAGCTAGCTACTGTTAACGAGCAAGCTACCTAATACTGAATACTCAGTCATATCGAAACCGTGTAGGCATGTATTATGCTTTGATTTTATTTCCATGTTGCTTGTGTTGTGTCTAGGGAATTAGTCCAGTAGTCCACAGATTTCAGATTCAGATTTCCAAAAGTCACTTCTGTAGCTGCGGAAGCCTCAAGACTTTAGACTACAACCAGAAGATATTAAACCCATGACGCATACGCTTCCTGTAATATGTTTCCGAAGTAGCTAGATCAACCCTTATAGTAACAGTTAGTTTATGATTGATACAAAAGTGGATGAGAGCATCAGACCGATTGGCGGGTGTTGTAAAAACCTCATCGCTGTGGACTGATTATGTAGGTCTGTGCTTTCCGTCAGTTATAGCCGTCTGTAATCTTATCATGAAATGAGAAGCTAAGGACAAAGGTCCTTTTACCCATACGCTGTGAAAATAGTGTGCGCTGCAATCAATTAATGTAATTACAACGTTCATGTCATTTTAACGATTTCTTTGGTTTTTCATTGACAAACTAAAATGTTCTTGCAGGCAAAGTTCATGAAAAGGTGTACAAGTCTGAATGACACTCTTCAGATTGTAGAGGACATGAACTTGTTGTACATACGACAGATTTCTAAGAAAATAAAGGTAGACAAAAACGTGTTAAAGGTGGATGATGATGGTTATTTTCAAAATTCTTTTTTTTAACCTTTGCACTGGTATTCTATACCAAAGTGCGCAAGTTTCAGGTTGCTCAGCTCCGTATCATTACTGTCATAAGAATGAAAAGAGTTTCAATTATAGGCCAATTTGTGACGTACAGTTGCCAGGTCATGTACAATATATATATATATATATATATATATATATATATATATATATATATATATATATATATATAAACTGGCCTAGCATGAGAAAGAAATTGATTTGATTTGTTATAAGCATCATCATAACACCGGGTTGACACTGGTTCACTAGATGCTAGATGTCTTTTGTGTTTGGTTACGCATTCACGTCCCCACCCACCCCTGCCCCCACACACGCATCGACGTCATTTCATTTGAAAAAAGAAGGTCATATTTCACATACAGTATTTCATGTATATTTACCTGTCTACGTGTCTCATTGGGTTAACTCTGTTGTGGCTTGGGGTGTAGTAATCGGCTCTGGCTGATTGCATGGGAATAAAGTGATTATCAAGATTTACGCGTTTATCCGCCACTGTTCTTAATTTCCTTGACCTGCATGTTTTCTACACTGAAGTTAATATGTTCTGTGGTCCTCCTGACAGATTGGGTATTTTATCCGTTATTTTTTCATTCCCCATACATTCATGTTTATTCAGTGTTTGTAATCTAATCTTCTATGCAAGTTAACAGATGGTGTTTTTTGGAACGTGATGATACGCAAAACATCACATTTAAGCCATGTGTTTGAAAATGATACAAGATCTATTGCACTAAACCTGTTCCAAAATTTAAATCATATTTCCTTTCTGAGATTGAAACAAAAATATTTTCCCTCTCCACCTGTCACCCCCCCCCTCATTTAGTTGAGCTCTTGTCCTTTACTAATACACATTCTCCTGCGTGTGCTCTTCTGCGACACCCTGCCATCTGTTGTGTTGGAATTCAGAGATGCGGACGCTGCTACATTTGCACGTGTCCGTATTTTTATTTGGGTCCTGCAGGATAGCAGCATTCCAGAGAAGATAGACTTCGAGGTCCGCATGCGAGAGGGAGCCTACAAGCTCCTGGTGGCCAGCACCAAGCGGGACCAGATCCTCAACGCCTCCAGAAGCCTCCTGACCTGTAACACGCGCATCGTGGCCTACGTTACAGAGCTGCAGAGGAGGACGGAGGACCTGGATGCACAGGCTGCAGTGAAGGGCAGGTGAGGGTCTGTTCATTTAGCACAGCAACCCTGCTTTTACAGGCCTTCTCTAAACCTGTATAAACAGGCTACTTTTATACTGTAACATTAGTCTTTTCAGTGGAACCTTACTTTTGTGTTTTTGTACATTTATACTGATGTTTGTTGTGTAGTGACTAGCATTGGTGAGTTTTCTCCGTCTGTTCCGCAGGGTGTCAGATCCAGTTCCTAAGGACCGTGTACCATGCCTGGGAAAAGTAGCCCTGTCAGGTACAGTCAGTGTATTGTGGCATTTGAAGCTGAATTAAAATGCAGTGAGAACGAGGAATGGTGTAATTTACACCATAGTATAGTCTATGTGCAATTGGGATGGTCATGCAAGAATAAAAAGGCTTCTGCTGGTGTACAATTTTCGCATCTGACAAGAGGATAAAGTGTATTTCTTAAGTGTGAGTGACATGGGAATTGGGAGACTGAAAGGATTTTGCCCAGGAGCAGCAGTCTAAAGAAAAATTAATAAACAAGGCACAGTACCATCCCTTCTAGATCAATTCTCCTTTGTTCATTGTTGCATTAGATACAAAAATTTTAGGAATAATTAATCAAACATTATGAATGGTGTAATATGGTGTCTTTTGTGTTTCCTCTCCAGGGCTCAGAATACCATTGATGTGGAAAGACTCTGACCACTTTAGCAACAAAGGAAGTAAGCCGTTTTTGTTTTTTGAACAAAATTGTGAACTTGAATTATAGATAGAAAGAAAAACACCTCAACTGCTCCTTTTCTGCTAGTAATTTCATACTCTGAAAGTCTAATTTGTTTCTGCTTTGGCTAGGCAGTTTTTCCATTCTGAACTGAATGAATCTCATTCTAGCCTATCTAAACCTTTTTACCTAGATCGGTGCAGGAATGGTCCCTGGAGAAGTTCTCTAATAATAACAGTGGAATGAGTGTGATATTTTTATCATTGCCTCATTGTGACATTTTCATCATTTTCTGAATCCTTCCTATAGGCTCGAGACGAGTGGCTGTGTTTTGCCTGATGAAAATTGGAGCACAAGTTTTTGACACAGAAATGGTGGTGGTGGATAAATCAGCGACAGACATTTGTTTTGAGGGCTTAACAATATTGTAAGTATTGAGCCGGTGACGTTATTGAATGGAACAATATGCACAGAAAGTGAAATTTACAGGTTACATTGAAGTGAATTTAATTTAATTGCAAAGAGTCTATAAAGTCTATTTAGTATTATAGAAAACTGATCTCTTACTTAAAGACAAGCTGAAGTCAAAATGTACTTTTTCCTAAATATATTAAATTCTTCATAACCATACAAACACATCTTAAATTATATATGTCAATTTTCCATTCCCCTCTAAGCAGTAGCAGCACACATCCTTATTTCACATTAAAATAGACTTCCCGGCCTTCAAAAAGTTCCCCGAAAGATCTGTTTCACTTGTGTATACATCATATCGTGGAAACTATTGCTGCTCTTCGGTTTCAGCTTGTCATTAAACAATTGTTTTCGTCCTATCTGTCATATAAACCTGTGAAGATAAGTGTGATCAAGTGGGAAAGTGGCCTCCGGGAGAAGTGCACAAATTCTCATTCTTTCTGGTACAATGCAAGTGCAGTCAGATCTGAACGAATCCATTAACATTCCTCAGGACCAGATGCCCCGTCTGGCTGCCTGACCGGTTTTCGCCGCGACCGTTAATCTTGGCGATGCGGGTGGAATTTGAGCGTGTGGAGCGACCCGGCCGGCTCTCGTGTTTCACGCGTGTTCTCCCGTTGCAGCTCCGGGGCCCGGCCGCACTTCCAGCTCACGCTGGAGCTCTACGGCTGTGCCATGGAGGAGGACGCGTCTCTGGTCAACACGCCGAAGAAACTGGCCAGGAAGCTGCGCAACTCTCTGGGCAAGGCCTCCGGGAAAAAAGTCTGCCCCCTGCTGGAGGCTGGGGACCCGGAGTCTTTCCTGCAGTCTCATCCCATACCCCAGTAAGAGTCTCCGTTTCCCTTTGCCAATCACGTCACCCTTGATGGAGCCGCCTTTGTCTCAAAGCTTTTGCTCCCGGGGCTTAGCCGAATGCTGTTGTAATAAAGGACGTTCTTTCAAAGGCAATTTTAGAGTCCTGAATCAATTCCTTTTGTGTTTCAGCTCAGCGAGGTACAGTCTGCTGGCGTACACGACCCTGTGCCTCGCCCAGGCTGAGGGAACCTTCCAGTCTCATTCACTCATAGTCACAGAGAATGGTGAGGCCGCTACGCTAAAAATAAAAAAAGATTCTGTGGCTTTAAAACCCTCCTTTTAACAATCTGCACATTTGCCATTATGAACCAACTTTGCATAATGTGTGCCTTCAGTACGACCGGCCTTGCAGTAATGATGTTTAGACAGAAATTGTCTGTTCAAATGGGATACACATAAATATGGCTTGTTAGCATTACCTTGGACATGAAGCATTTCATTTGACACACGTTCAGAATGTAATTGGATGAAATTCATATCTTAACTATGTGTTTGTTTTTCGGTCTAGCGGAGAGTTCCTCTTGGCTGCCCCTGTATGGAAGCCTCTGTTGCCGCTTGGTGGCCCAGCCAGACTGCATGATCCAGGAAATGATGAGTGGCTTCCTGAACCAGCAGGTAACCTGCATACCTGAGTCACAGTCACTGACAGTCCCAGCAGGTAACCTGCACACCTGAATCAGTCACTGACAGTCCCAGCAGGTAACCTGCACACATTTAAAATCCTAAGAGATTTGAAGACGCTCTGGCCTTAGAAACGGCACCATAACAAACAAATGTATTCATGAAGAAACGGCTCTCGTATATATTAATGAACAAAGGCCTCTTCACAAGCAATAATGAACAAAGGCCTCAGCTGTTTAGAAGGAACATTGTTTTCATATTTGCCTCTTTGAATTGACATGTTTCTTCTTCATTTAAACAGAAAACCGCAAAATTAGTTGTCTATAAGGAGGCTTTGTGGCTTTAAAAAACAAAACCTAAATCTGCCAGGCCTAGGCAATCATTTTGGCAAACCACATGCAGTACTTGCAAGCAATACTTGCAATGGATGGCCAAGGCTAGCTGTGCTAGCCACCCTAGCACAGGTGACCCCAGCAAGTGTGATTTTTTAAATATATGCAACACCCTGAAAATAGCTAGGCTTTCCTAAATGCTTACAACTTTCCCTCCATTTGTCTGACAACTAAAATGAGCTCTAATCCTAGTAGAGCTCATAGCCAAAAGAGGCTACTGTCTTAAAGAGTGTAGCAAGAGATGTTTGGATCAGTAATAAACAGAGCTGTGCAATTGCCTGCCGCTTTTAACTGGAAGGGTGTCATCACACCCTGGTTGGACAACAGTAGAATGTGCAACAGCTGCTCTCAGTGACTAATTAGCAGCCAGTCTCCCAAGACACTTATCAGCAGCTGATCCACATAGCCCAACAATCCACAGCTGATACACATAGCCCTACAATCAACTGCTGAGGCAAAGGAATCTGAGCGAATACGAAATCGAGAAGAAATAACAGACTAAGCTAAAACAAGATAATCCACACTGAAGGAAACAAATTAGGAAGCACCATAGAATATGGGTGACCATAGAAGTCTCAGCTTTCCCTGCTAACAGGATGGGTGGATTAAAGTGTGTGCGTTTGGTGTGTTCAGCAGAGCGTTGGGGGTGTGAAGAGGTGCTGCTCGCTGTACTGTGTGCTGAGCGCTGGCAGCCTGGCCTGCTACTACTCCCCAGAGGAAATCCAGGCCAAGATGGAGCCTGCCCTGACCATCCCCATCAACAAGGTAAGCCCTAAAGGGTCACGGCAGCAGCCAGACATGGGTCTGTCGTGTATCTACTTCAGCACTTAGGATGCTGGGAGAAATTGAAATCACTCTCCTGCAGTTCCTCAAGAATTTAGAAAAACATAAAATGATATGGTATGAGAAGTTTGGCCTAAGTATTGGTGAAAATAAGTGTCAGTAATCTGGACAATGTTTTATCTAATATTTCATTTCTGATCACTTCATTTATACAGTGCTTTTCAGTGCAACTCATAAATTATACAACCATAAACCCAATCAAAATCAAAATCAAATTTTGTACGTACAGTACAAATAAAGACAGGATTAATAGGTCATCGTAAAATCATTTAAAAAGTAAAAGTTTTGTGGTGGTGGTGTTGTTTGGAGTCCCGGTATGATGATAGCTGTCCTCTCTGCAGGACACACGCATACGCATGGTCTATAAGGAGCAGGGCAAAGGCTCAAACAGCCTGAACATCATCAGCCCTGGGGCGGGGCAGGCGGGAGAGAGCAGTGTGTTCACCGCAGACAGCCGGGAGGAGCTGCAGGCCTGGGTGGAGGCCTTCTGGCAGCACCTGTACGACCAAGGTGAGCCCCGAGCAGGACCGCGCGACCGCGTCGGCGAGACCTCGACCGTGGCCGTAACCGCGGCCGTAACCGTGGCCGTAACCGCGGCCGTAACCGTGGCGTCTTGTCCTTTCAGCCGAATGGCAGCACTGCTGCAGCGAGCTGATGAAGATCGAGGTGATGTCTCCAAAGAAACCACCGCTCTTCCAAACCAGACATGCAGATTCGGTCTACAACGATCTGAGTGAGTGCACTTTACCCATGGCAGCCTAAATTTGTTAAAAGTTTGCTTAAAGGGCCAGTTTCCCCAGACATGGATTACACCAAGCTGTGAACAAAGAGAAAAATTCTGTGAAGTTCTCCATTCTCCAGTTCTCCAGTAATCCAAGTCTGGGAAACTAGACCAAAGTGTCTTTCAGTTTTCATTTTAATTTGGGAGAGTGAAAGGTGATTGGTCATGTGCAAGTTGATTGCTTGTCAATTGCTCAAAACAATACCAAGCAGTCGATTATTTGATTAGTTGATTGATTATTATTTAGCATAATCGTCGCAGAGATGGTCGTGAACTAATGTGCTCTTTGACATGTGCTCCTGGGATATAGTACACAACATCAGTACACAACATCACATGCCATTTTTTCTGCAGGCATCGGCTCCCCAGGGAAATTTGAAAGCCTCACAGACATCATCCACAACAAGATAGAGGAAACTGGAGGCCGTTTCCTCATTGGCCAGGAGGAGGAAACGGAGGCCCCTGATTGGTCCGCTCTGTTTGGGGGGCCCCGCCCCCTGGTGGTGCAGAAGAGTGTGCTCTCCCCCAGCCGGGACGACGGGCACCCCAGCCCCAACTGCAGCGGCCCCAAGAAGAGGCGCGCTCCACCCCCACCCCCTGACAAGCAGCCTTACGCCCCAGCCACCGACAGCACCGCCCACATCCCGCTCAACAGTGCCCCCTACGCCTCGAGCATAACCAGTTCCCCCTCCACCCCAAGATTAGCCAGTGTCCCCCATGCCCTGCTTACCAACGCTCCCTATGCCTCGAGCATAACCAGCGACCCCTACACCCCAAGATTAGCCAGTGCCCCCCATGCCCTGCTCAACAACGCCCCCTACACCTCGAGCATAACCAGCGACCCCTACACCCCAAGATTAGCCAGTGCCCCCCATGCCCTGCTCAACAACGCCCCCTACACCTCGAGCATAACCAGTGCCCCCTACGCCCCACTCCAGCAGAAGCAGAGGAAGCCAGGAACACGCTCAGGCAGACCCTCTCTGGATGCCAAGTTCTCCGCCATCATCCAGCAGCTGCAGAAGAACCACGGCCCCGCCCACAGGCCCGCCCCTGTCCACCCGGAGGACTCTGAGAACCAACCGCCGGACCGCCCCCCGCAGCCAGTCCCCGCCCCTCGCCACAAGCGCAAGTCCTTCAGGGAGAAGATCAATCCCAAAGGCTGGTGAACCAACCACAAACCAGCTCCTTTCAACCTGAACCAACCACAAACCAGCTCCTTTCAACCTGAACCAACCACAAACCAGCTCCATTCAACCTGAACCAACCACAAACAAGCTCCATTCAACCTGAACCAACCACAAACCAGCTCCATTCAACCTGAAGAAACCACAAGATTGTGCTAATTAACCAGCTCATTTCAACCTGAACAAACCACTAGACTGTGCTAATTAACCAGCTCATTTCAACCTGAACAAACCACTAGACTGTACTAATTAACCAGCTCATTTCAACCTGAACGAACCACTAGCCACTTATTCATGCTGCTTTGAGCCAGAGACATTTATAAATGTCTTATATAAACATTCATAAAATGTTGGATTTTAAAGAACGTCGCATTATACACTTTAGAAACCAAGTGGTAGCCTCCGTAGACTGCTTAGCATTTTAGCGTGAGATGAAGTTGTATACTACAATTTACTAACTGAATGTGAAAGTAATGTATCATGATGAGAAATTAGTGTAAGCTATGTTGGCAAAGGTGTCGAGAATGTGCAGTTGCTCATAGCAGATGTGCAATTAATTTTTTTTATTTCGCTTTTTTAGTCTTGTTATTTTAAAATTATACAAACGGTACATTCTATCGAGGAGTGTTTCCTGGTCCTGCAGAATAAATAATAATTGCAAATAGGACTGTTCACTTCAGATTACCGCTGGCTCTTACTAAGGCTGAACAGTGACAGTTTATTTTGACATTCGCTAGAGAATGAAAGCCAGTGGGTGGAAAAAGACAAATGCCTTTGGGTGTCACAAAACATTCAAACATTCAAAAAGTGTTTTTTTTTTTTTTTTTTTTTTTTGGTCAGCCAGATAAATATTACATCATACAAGGAACTGTATAACATCTGTCCAGCATTCATACTCCAAACACTGACAATTAGAGTGGAAATATTTCTCAAATCAGAAGAACCTTTGCGCTTTAATGTAGCTGATTTTAACCAACATATACGCCCATCTCGTCCCAATTTAATTACCTGCTGTTGTACTAATGATCCAGAGATGCTGGCTGCCAAGGCTATAAAAATAACATCAGTACATGCTGTGGAGCAGCAGGTGGCGCTAATATCAAACTTCAGCAGGAAGTGCACTCTACAGAGATGAGGCAGATGCAGTAAAGGTGCAGGCTAATTATTCTCCAGGTTTAGCATTCCAGTCTCACAATAGATTGCTTTGTTTGAAAGATGTGTGTGTGAGAGAGTGAGAGAGAGATAGAGAGAGTGAGAGTGAATACATAGAGTATACTTCACAAGAGGAGAAAAGCAGTTACAGTAAAGACCTTGAGATGTTCCAGCTATAGAGTAAAAGCATTGCTTTAGTAAATCTGGCTGACCTGGTTTTCAGGGTCTGCTTTATTTCCAACAGAACACATGTTATTCAGCCTCAGCCTGCATTTTACATATTAGTTTTCATTTGGTTTTTTTCCAGGTTGGGTGTAGCCTACTATTAGTATTGGAGAAATGGAAAAGGGCTGAATATAGCCAGACCCTTTGGGAAATCCGGCCAACATCACTGCACTGACCCAGAAACGGGGTGTGAATCATCCATAAGAAGGCTGCACTGTGTAGATATCAGAAACGGGTTATTGTACAGTCATAATACGAGGCAGGAAGGTGACCATTGCGAAGACATAGATTAATTTACAGAGCGCGCAGCGGGGTCCAGGGGGGTGAGAATAAACCTGTAATGGTTCCTGATGAAACGCCTGGGACCAAGGAGAGGAGGACGCTTCTCCGGCAATGTCAAAATCACACTACAGTGAAATAACAACGTGGAAGAAGAGTGCTGACATCACCTGTTCTTCATTAAGACACTCTCGGTCAGAGGTCACCAACCCTCTACCTGGAGATCTGCTGTCCTGTTGGTTTTCACACCAACCTCAGCAAAGCACAACTCATTCAACAGCTAGAGATCCTGTTGAGCTGCTAAATAGTAGAATCAGGTGTGCCAAATTTGGGTTGCAATGAAAGCCTGCAGGATGGTAGATCTCCACGAACAGGGTTGGTGACCACTGCTCTAGGTAATGGCTTCAACCACATATGCATATGCCGAATGTTCACATTGGTCACCATGGAGTCCATTCCATATGCTGTATCAGCAGAGAATGGAAAGTAGGCTGTTTCCTTAAAATGCAGGTGAATACCTCTGGGACAGTTGAGATACAAATTAAACATTACTAAAATTCCCAAAATCTATAATAAGGATAACCTATCCATCCATCCATCCATTATCTGAACCCGCTTATCCTGATCAGGGTCGCAGGGGGGCTGGAGCCTATCCCAGCATACATTGGGCGAAAGGCAGGAATACACCCTGGACAGGTCGCCAGTCTATCGCAGGGCACACACACCATTCACTCACACACTCATACCTATGGGCAATTTAGACTCTCCAATCAGCCTAACGTGCATGTTTTTGGACTGTGGGAGGAAACCGGAGTACCCGGAGGAAACCCACGCAGACACGGGGAGAACATGCAAACTCCGCACAGAGAGGCCCCGGCCGACGGGGATTCGAACCCAGGACCTCCTTGCTGTGAGGCGGCAGTGCTACCCACTGCACCATCCGTGCCGCCATAGGATAACCTATAATATAGCATAATTCAAAAAGATTAATTCACTACGATAGTAGTCATGGCAAGATTTGCATGAACTTCAGTGTGTTCTTACTGTAGCTTGGGAAAGTACACAATACGCAATTATTGCTTATGAACAGTATAATGTCTACGGTGCATTGGGGCAGAGCACCATTGAAACAGGAGATATTATATCACTGAAGTTGGTAGCAAAATATTTTAATTATACAGTGGATCATAAAGTACAAAGTTTTTGTTTGCCAGTGATGTGATTGAACTGACAGCACATCGTATCAAAAGCATTTCCAGAAGTTCAGAAACAAATACAAAACATACCAAGGGTGAAAATGAATACTCCACTACCTTTCTACCTGTAGTGTTCAAAATTAATTATGTGGTCCTTCAACCTTATAAACAATAAAACTACACCTTTACTATAGCATTACGGTATACTTAAACAACAGCCACAAACACAATACTAAAGGTTTAAATATACATTATTTACAGCAAGGAAAGACCATAGGAACAGGTTTGACTGCAGCTCACATACTGGTTAATGCGACAAAAATACAATGAAAGAAATCGTTTAAGTGCTATGAACAAACAATCTTGTTTTTTTTAGATTCCCAGTGCTTGTTATGGCTGTAATGGTCTGCTCCTTTTGTGACTGTCAGTGAGACTAGCACTTGCCATGACACTGAATATATACAGTACAGTATGAGTGTAAATCACTGGCTGGGATTCAGTCAACAGTTGTCATTTTTCTCCTGCACAAACACGGTTTGTGAAGTTCACTGATCATTAAAACTAAGACTTCAAACTGAGATTGTGAAGAAAACGTGTTACGTGCTTTTGCTCAAAAGTCAAGGTTCAGGACAAACGCTGACTGGATATAGGCAAATGTCTGGTGAGAAATTCTGCTTCATTTTCTGCTTTCTTGAACAGATTTTTAACACCTCCACATTATTATCAAATGCACTGTAGCTACTCATAAAAGGCACAGGATCTTGCAAAGCAGAAATTTATTTAACACTGTTCTCTTCACGTACAAAAAATGTAGCTACATATGACAAGAACTCCAAGAATGACAAAAATCACTTGACTCCTGCACCAAAATCAAAGCACTTATAAAATATTTTATTATCCAAAATGTTACTTTTAAGCTACTGCATGAGTGCTTCTCCAGACGTATTTGGAGAAAATGCATTCCAACTCAGTTTTAATAGCCAATGATGTAGTTTTGTCTCATGTCTTAATTCTTTTCTTTTTCCAATTCCTTTGTGCAAAAATGGCATAAGCCTCTAATTTTTCAGAGCTTACATAAAGTTCTCATTAAATATTGCATCATTATAGTAAGAACCCTTTTCTTTAACTGTGGTAATCGTCTTTTAGTAATTCTCAACTGCTTCAACCACTCCCCCACTTTCATTGAAATCCCATTGGAAAGTTAACATGCTTAAAGAACAGTCACTGTTAGAACATCATTTCACAATGACATCTTCAGCAGTGGAATACTGCACAAATCAAAATGGCTGAAAACGGTTCACATTTCCATGTAGAAATTTCCCAAGGAGTACTGGACATAAAAGCTGCTAAGTTCAGCTTTGCCAGACAATATGGCAGTTCTTGCATTGCTGTGGTTGCATTTGTTTACTACATTTAATACCTGTTGTACTGAATGAACTCTAGAAGTACTATGCTATGGATCACTTAACTGTGCGCTTACATCTACAGAGAAAACAGGAACCATATTGAAATACAGATTGATCTTTCCTGACCATGTACCATGAATACAGTGCTTAAACGGTGTAACTGTAACGTTAATGTTTGAAATGAAATTGCACTGTACATAGCATTGATTTGTCACGCAAATGTCCTTTGGACCCCCCCGATAGTGCTGCGATCGCGTCGTCCCCCTTGTGGGAATCGGAGGTCTACAGCCACTTCACAGGGCTGAGGCTAGCGTACCGACGCTTTAGGAACGAATGTGCAAATCATCAACGGGAGGAGGGGGAAATAATCTCCCGCAGAAGAGGCTTCATCTTGGGTTCTGGAAACGTCCGTCACCACCGGTTTTATAGGTTCGATGTGACAGCCGTGATCTCTGCCTGTGCACTTCTCAACCAAAAAGAAGGACAGGTTAGGTCTGCTGGACCTCCCCCAAACAACATCATTTGGTACTTTCCATCTTCCCACAGGTTCTGCCTGCACTTAATTTGACAAAATGAAATCTTTTCATTTGAAGTGAATGCCTCTTTTTTATAATTTATGGAAAATCCTGTGCAAGGGTGATCTCTTGTTCCCACTATATTTCTGGAGTCACATTCACAAAATGTAAGACATAACCAAAGTGTCTTGGAGTCTTGGTTAGGTTATATATTAAAGGTTCTGCATCCATTGTGGGGAAAAGGGAGGGGGTTCGTCAAGGGGTAAAGCACCACGAGAAATAAGAGATAATCCTGAAGGTGAGGACCAATGTTTTGTTGTTTGCTGGAGTTATGCTGTAAAGGGGTGAGTGTTGGGGTGCGATATTAGAGTTTGGTGCTGGGGTGCAGAGAGGGGAGCTGGGCGGGGCTGTAGGTGGGCGAGGGGTTGAGGCCGGACATGGGGAACAGGCCGTGGTGCAGGAGGTCTGTGTACGAGGCCCCGCCCGGGGGCCGGTACAGGTGGGGGGCAGCGGCCGAGGCCAGCAGCTGTCTCTGGACCAGGAGGGAGTGCAGGGCGAAGGGGGGCAGGAGCGGGGACACCACCGCCTGGCTCTTCAGGCACTGCAGGGGGTGGGGGTACCCGGCGGAGGCACCCAGCCGGTCGCACAGCTCTGGAGCCCCGGGGTACAGCGGCGGGAAGAGGGGCCCACGGACAGGGTACTTGAGCCCCTCCGCGAAACCGTCCCCTGGCTTGTCCTGGGCTTCCGGGTCGGGGGTGCGGGCCCTGATGGGGTGCATGGGGGTGACCGCCCGGATCTTCTTCTCCGGGGGCCCCCTCTCCAGCTCCTCCAGGGTCCTGCGCAGGGGCCGGGACGAGCACACAAAATGGCGTCCGATGACAGCGTCCTTCCCTAGGGTCCTCGCGGGAGCGGGCAGGTCCTGGGGTTTCCGGGGGGCGGAGGCGGTCATGGGGGGCACGCGGCAGGCTTTGGGGTGGTAGTCCAGGCTGGAGGCCGGGAGGAGGGGGGAGGCACAGTCCCGGTGTGGGGCGGGCAGGGCCCTGGAGGAGCATAGTGTGTGGGGGAAGGGTTTGGGAAGGCTCAGGTCTGTGGGCTCGTCGTCGGACGGCACCTCCCCGTAGGGGGGGTTTCCCTCGCTCAGAGGCAGGCGGTAGCCCGACCCGGTCCTGTCAGGATGCATGTTCGGGGTAAAACGGGGACCATTCCCGTTGTTTCGGGTAAATGAAGCCTCCCTGCTCAGGCAGTGCTCCCCATGCCGGTACAGACTCAGCAGGGGATGGGCGGGGTAAAAGTTCGGGAAGCTCGAGGGCCCGTGAGTGGGGTGTCCCATTCGTCTCTCCGCTGGGTACAGACCCACAGTGGGGCCGGGCTGAGCCGGCTCCCGCTGAAAGAGCTCTGAGGTCACTTCCTGTTTCCTGTGTCCCAGAGGCTTGAAGCTCTGGGCGTGCTGGATGACGGACGGCCTGCTGACCGCTGCTCCGGGTCCGTGAGGGTTCTGGCCGTTGTGATTGGCCAGGGCGAACGCAGGAGGCGGGGAGAAGGGGTAACAGTTAGCCGAAGCGCTGCCGCTAAACTGGGACAGCAGCTTCTTCTTAGCCAGGGGCGACATGATGCCGGCATTAGCCCCAGCGGGAGCCCCCGTTTTATAGCTAAAGCACGAGTCCTCCCCGTCCACAGGGGTCTCTGAGCCCACGGGGGCTTGCGGGGGCTGCTGCTGCTTCAGGGTGGGCAGGACCAGGCCCACGTGGCCGTCGGTCTCTCCGGCCGTTGGCGGGTCTGCCCTCCCGTCGGAGTGCAGGGCACTACAGTCAGGTGCCGCGGCGGGCCGGGAGAGGCAGAACTCTGGAGGAAACGTTCCCGCCGTCGAGGCTTCGTCCAGGGGCGCGGGGGGCGGGGTTTGAGGGTACCCCTGCGTGTGAGCCGGGGCCTCGGAGAGCCTCTCGGCTGTGCCGTCCTTGGTAGAGAGGTCGCGTGGCGGCGTTTTCTCCTCTGCCACGTCGACACACGGAGTCTCCTTTTTCACGGTGAGCTGCAGCTCCTCCTCATCCTCCTCGTCCTGACTCTTCCTCTCGTCCGTGGCCTGGTCTGCAGGTTCAGCACTCTCCTCCTTACTGTAGCACTCCTGCAAGCACACAGAGCAGTCAATGATGTGTCATTGACATTTTCATTACTTCAGTGTCATTCACAAAGTGACACTGCCGAGTTTATTTCAGTCTTACAATCATTACAACCCAGTCTCACCTATCAAAATAAACCCTGGAAAAGCTGAATGTCCACTGTCTGCACAGTATAGAAAGAGTTCCACTTGAATAGTGACAATTGAATGTCGGTGTTTTTGCAATATCCGTGGTGTTCATGTTACATATAATTTTGCCATCTTTGAATGAAATACCACAGGTGAACAGACCAATGTAGGCTTTCAGTGCAAACACACAGAATAAATGCCTTAATTAATTGCATAAATATGTACATGTGTGGGGTATATACACTAAGCACTTCATTAGGGAGACCCGTACACCAGCTTGTTAATCCAAATATTTAATCAACCAATCATGTGGCAGCAACTAAATGTATAAATGCAAGCAGACGTGGTCAAGCGGTTCAGCAGTTTCAGACCAGATGTCAGAATGGGGAAGAAATGTGATCTAAGTGACTTTGACTGTGGAATGATTGTTGGTGCCAGACAGGGTGGTTCAAATATCTCAGAAACTGGTATCTCAGAAATCTCCTGGGATTTTCATGGACAACAGTCTCTAGAGTTTGCAGAGAATAGTACGAAAAACCAAGAACATCCAGAGAGCAGCATTTCTGCAGGCATAATAATAATGAGAGAGGTTAGAGGAGAAGGGCCAGACTGGTCAAAGCTGAGAGGAAGGTGACAGTGATGCAAATAACCACACATTACAACAGTGGTATGCAGAAGAGCATCTCTGAACACACAACATGTCAAACCTCTGTAGTGTATAGGCTATAGCAGCAGAAGACTTAATAGTCTAAAAAATAAGTCTAATGGGTGTCTCGGTGGCGCAGCCTGCAGAGCACTGACCGCATGCTCATTGTGAGCCGCGACGTCAACGGTTCGTATCCGACCGTCTGACAATTTGTCGCATGTCTTTCCCTCTCTTTCGCCCCCATTCTTCCTGTCTCTATATACTGTCCAATAAAGCTGAAAAAGGCCTAAAAAATATCTTTAAAAAAAATAAAATAATAATAAGTCTAATAAATACCTAATAAAGTGCTTGGCTGAGTGTATGTATGTATGGTTGTTTTGACATAATTCTAAAAGCCTAGTCTTTTAGATGACTCTATTGTTGATTTCTCATTGCTTTCGAATGAGCCTCTTTTGTCTCCTGTGTCTAGGGGAACTGGCAAATCACCATGGAATTGCTTGCCTTTTTTGAACAGAACAGCCTTCCGCAATAGGAGCATATGGCACCACTTCTCCCACAACAGTCTATCAGACTCAATCTAAAGCATCTCCACAGACACCATCGGTTTGCACTTGCAAATAAGCCTAAATACCGCCCTGCTTTTAACAGGAAACACACTGCTGTTGCACAGCACCAAGCCAAAAATATGATGCTTTACTCTTGCCTTGTCATTTTCCTGTAGTACAACTGCCTAGTGTTCCTGTTTTTACTATATGTGTACTGTATTAAAGAGCTAATGTAGTTACTTTGCTGCCCTTTTTAAAATATTACTGTGCAAACTGCGCTCAGTCAGTGGATGAATGTGGAACCATTCTTTCTACAACCAAAAAATTCATAGGAAAACAGAGCTTCAAAACCAGAACACCTGCAGTCGCAGCAACATTTTGGCCTTACACACTGCATCTCAATTTGCCCTAAATGTATTCTGTTACAACCGACGGTTCCTGGCAGCACCATTTTAAATCTGGCAGCTTGTTTGTTGGGTAAAAAGAAACAGCTTGTCTGAAACGAGTTGTCTTTTTTTACTTTGAGAACAGAGCTGCTTGGCAGGGAGCGGGGGTGAGGACTAACCGGTGAGGGCCCGGGGCTTTTCGGGGAGGGGTCCGTCTCTCCGGAAGCCTCCAGGTTGTGCGTGATTTTCGGGCGTTTCCCCGCCGCGGCCTTCACCTTGCTGTCGCCCTCCTGAACGCCGGGTTCTGGCCGTCTTGGTTTGACCAGGGGGAGGGGCTTGTCTTCCTCTCCTTTAATATATCTCTCGTAGGGGAGGAGGAGCCTAGAGGAGAGGCAAGAAGAAAGCTGATTGGTGCTGACCCATGACACTGCACCCCTTCCTATTCTACGATTAGCTATTCTAGCTCTGTCAATCAAGTTTTGATGCGTCACTAATTTTTGGTCACAGGCCAGTTCTCATTGGCCAAAAACCAGCCTTTACCAAGTGCCACTTACCAAACCTATTACAGATGATAATTTCTTTCACATTCCTTTGCACTGCCTTCTGCACAGGCATTTAAAATAATTAACAAAATGTGTAGCCTGTCGGAAGTAGCTTGCAAGCACACACGCACTCACGCATCTTTGTATTCTTGAAATAACTATTTCCTCGGTTCTAATTAAAAGCCAGTCTGGTCCCAGTAGCTGCTGACATAAGACCGGTCCCTCTGTGCTGCCACACTAACGGTGCCCTAGTTAGGTCTCTCAGAGGGCTCCCCAGGGACCCGCGGAAACGACTACAGCTTGAGAAAACACAGTCTGGGCTTATTCTCCACTCCTCACGTCATGTGATATCCTTCCCTTTCTCCCCCACAGAACTTCCATCCAGATTAAACACTGCAGAGATTTCTGCCTCTAATCTATTTTGTTCCACATTCCAAGAGCTCTGATAAGGGGGTTGTAATTGCGTGGAGTATATTGTGCTGCAATCACACTGTTATAAAAATAATGTTATGTGATTATTGAGTCGCAGTGGGAATACTTTGAGTCATGCAGAATGAAAAATATCAGCGACTACAGGATGCTGCAAATTCACTGGCAGCCTGGGAATAGGAAATATCCACACATATGAACATACACACTTATATTCTATTCCATTCAGAAAATCTAAGTTCATATAATATATTCGGCATAGATAAAGGCAAACACACATTCAGTAATTTCACCTTTTTTCTATGCAAATAGCACTCAATTTAGTATCACACACAATGTGCTCAATGTGCATTGAGCATGCTCAGTCCCACTGTATCTGGCACACACTGAGCATGCTCAGTCCCACTGTATCTGGCACACACTGAGCATGCTCAGTCCCACTGTATCTGGCACACACTGAGCATGCTCAGTCCCACTGTATCTGGCACACACTGAGCATGCTCAGTCCTACTGTAGCTGGCACACACTGAGCATGCCTGGGCAGGCTGAGGGCAGTCAGCCAGTTATGAAGCTCAACTGAAGCCCAGAGGGAAGGTTCATCATCAGCTCCCATTACCTAGAATTTAAACAAGTTACAGCTGCTCAAAGTGGAAAATATTTGCTCTACACAGCAACAGAAAAAAAAAAAAACTACAGCTGTGAAGTGCCCGTTTCCCACACAGTAATGCTTCAATTATGTTTATGTAATGGAAACCTAATACATACATAGGGACATGTAGATTTATGCAGCATTAACTAATACTGGGAAATATTTAAAAGTCTGAAGCCATTTGAGTTTTTAAAACCCTGTGCTCTCTTACTTACTCTCTTACAGAGGTTTCATGATGTACACAAGTGCATTTCATTTTCTGACCTTACACAAATGCCAGCATCATTTCCCCTATGTTTCCTTTCAAGGAAAAACTATTCGGTACCCTCTCCTCTCCGACATCACCGCCAATTAAAAAAAGATGGCAAAATGGCTTCTGCCCCATCAGAGGGACAAAATGCAAGAGCAGGACAATTTTCCTGGTGAGTGGAGAAGCCAACCCGATGAAAGTAACAATCCTCCATGTCATGGCAGAGAAGGTACAACTGCACTACCAGGGGAAAAATGCAGAAACTGCATATTGCCTTACACTGACAAATGAACCTAAGGCAGAATGCCGTTCTGAATGCCCTCTTGCTGTGGCGCACTTTAGCGTTTCATTAATTCCAAGTGGAATACGGATTCATTCACTCGACGTTTCCCTCCTTTATGGGAACATGACATACGCTGCACTGGAATGCGTGGTGCAGGGACTGCAGTTTCCCCCCACCGTCTGGCTGACTGTGTCTAACGGGGCCTGGTTATGTCAGGATGCCAGTCTACTGTCAGGCTGCAGTCAGACGGCGGCCATCTTATTATCGCCCGTCTGCCACGACAGCCGCTTCTAAAAATCACCATCTTCAACAACCATTTACATTCTGTCAGAAATATATGAGCTGAAGATGTAGTCCTCTATTCTAAAACCATAGCAATATACTGCACTTCCAGTTTAGGAACAAATTATGCTGACTGACAATGAGTCATGGCAGATAATTTAACACTTGAGTTTTCCAGAGAAAGTCTTTAACTATGTACTTGATTCACTGCGCAATGATACTCCTTTGAGCAAGTGAGTCATTGATTAATTGACTGGCTGACAGATTGAAGTTCATTTGAAATCCACACTATCGTTTTTTCTGTTCTCAAGAAGTGGGTGTAACAGGCAACCAATCCAGGCAGGAAGAATTCCCAAACACAAGAGCTCCTTACTGTATTATTGTATTGTGTACTACACTATTCTTAATATCTGGGTCGCACCTATTGGCAAGAAGGTCATCGGATGTGCATAAGGGCTTTGGAATCAGGGACAAAGGGTGTCTCACTCTAAAGGCTGAATGGACTATGGGTGAAGTAAAATGTTACAGTGCTGAATACTTTTAGAACATATGAAAGTAACTGAAATGACAAGATTTTTTATTTTAATCTGCAAAAACGTATTTGGGCTTCACAAATGTATCCCTGCTTACTCCACCTATAACATATGCTATGAGGCATATGGGGGGGGGGGCCTTATGTGTTCTTTTTTTATCTAAAGAAAACTTCGCATTTCTAAGGTTGCAGCATGTAAAGGGAAACGTAGTTAACAAAATGTCTAATCTTTGGAGAACTGCACTTTGTATTCACTGTACCCTCAGTGATATCCGCCTCTTGTAAATGCAAGTGGGTTAAGTTTCAAATGCTTCAGGCTTGGCCCTGAAACGACCAGGCCTACACACTGCCTTTGTGATACCTCAAGTGTTCACTAGGGGTGCCATTGTTTGGGCACGGGTAATGAGATTTATCTGCAGTGTCCACTTCCTCCAAGCTTCTAATCCTCATCTTATATAACAGCCATTTCAATAATAAGCATTCAAAACGCAGACTCCTTATATAATATCGCTTGAGGAACATAGTAATCACACAAAGCGCTGTGTTTTATTCTCAGCCGGGATTCTGAATAGCCTTGTCCTTGCCCTGGGACACATAACAGTAAGTGGACTGAGCAGCATTACACAAAGCTTGCTGCCAGTAAACAAGTAAGAATTAAACACTAGTACAGGCATTAACCATGTGACCATGCAGTACCGGGGGGGTAAGAGAATGATGAATCGCAGCGTTTTTCTTTAAAAGGAGTAACTTGAGGTATATGCTGTTCCATACACTATGGTGTGATTATGAATATGAGCATTTTGCAATGTCCTTCACGGTCACCATTGGCTCTCTGTATATAGGAAGCCAGGCCTAGGGGAGGATTTAGCTGCTCACAGGAGAAGTAACGATAGATAAGGACCGTTGGGGGAGGGCGGGGGGGTTACAGACAGGCTTCGCCCATGAAGCAGACACACCTGAATGGCAGAGAGCTTTGTGCGTTTTTTGCGCACACAGAAGTGCGCTGGCTAAAATGGGGTGCAGTTGACTCATTGGTGTCAGCGTTTTGGGGACCTTTGTACAGGTGACCCCCTGAAGTTGCCAAGGAGCACAATTTTTTTAAAATAAATTCTGTTTGCGCAAGCCTCTTGCCATCCTGACCCTGACTGAAATCTGTCCTTGAGTGTAAACATATACATAGTGCCCTTGGTCTTTACATTATGTATGCTGGGACACAATAGATGGCAGTAGGAGTGACATTATATTCATTTATGTTTTTATGAAACATTCGCAAAACTGAGCAGTTATACCGTATGTCACAAATGTTATTTTGCTGCAACACCTTTCATTGGTCATTAGAGGGCACACTATTCCATGATGAAAGAAAGGAAAGAGCAGCGTGATACTGACTGTGGTTTTGCCCAAAGTAATCCGCTAACATGACAAAGCCAATTTGCAAATACAAGACAAAAATCTGACAAAAGGTAACATGAGAATTTCATGGATATTAATGAGCAACGATCACATAAAACCATTTCTGTCAGTGGTTCCGTTCTGCAGCATCGATAATATATTGAGCTTGACTGCGTGCGCTATATTCAATAAAATCTTATCACAAGGAAGGACTTCAGCATTAGATAGATGCGTGCTTACTTTGCATAAAAGAACGCAACACACAATATGGCGGATAAGGCAAGGCCCAGACTGCTAGGCTTACAGCTTAGTTTCAAGCTGTCACTAAGACTTGACTGGGGAAAAATGGGTCTCAATTTTTCTTTTTTTTTTTAAAGACATTCATTCTTTTCGGAGTTGTCTGTACCACTTGAGCCTTTGATCAAGAGCATGCCCCACACCAGCATACTAAACACGTATGTGGGCAGAGCCATTGAGATTTGAATGTCTGCACACATGCAAGTCACATGGCTACATTTGAGTTTCATCGTTCCATACAAACACGGGACGAATCGAAACTAAAACAATGTTCACCCATCTCAAAACAGCTGAAGTGAACCGGCACACCTCTCTCCATCTATTTAAAAATGGTTTCCCAAACAGACCTTGCGCACCTCTTTTTAACCAGTGCTAATTAAATTAGCACCAGGCATAGGGTGGCTTTTAATTAATGCTGATAACCTGAGACCCATAACTGACATCAGACAATTAACTGCTCAAGGTGCCAATTATCTTCTAGCCAATTCAGGATAATTTGAAGACATTTGGTTTCTTTTGACACATTTAAACAACCATCTGTTTCACAGAGAGCTGCTACTTCACAATACTGTGCTTCAACTTTGGAGAGTAGATCTAACACCAAGTCTGTTTGGATTTCATGACGATAAAGGTATTCATTGATACAAGCAAAATTAGCTACAGCGATATGTAAGTTTAGTATTTAAGGCTGCAGTCCACATAAATAGCTCTAACTAATGCCTCTTCATGGATACCTAATTGCCTTAATTAAGCTCCTGAAAGTTTCACTAATTGGCTCCACTCACATAAGGCATGATTACTTAACCCAATTTACAATTGAACAGGAGGGAGAAACAGCCATAAAATTAAGCTTTTGTACAAATGTAGCAGTGTTAGGAATGAGGCATTGCCATATGGGCAATTCCACGGTAACCAACATTACAACCGCAGGATATTTGAGTGGTAAAGTCCAATACAGCTACATAAGCATGCATATGCTTTATAACCCTAGACCAGGGGTCGGCAACCCTGGTCCTGGAGAGCCGCAGGGTGTGCTGACTTTCGTCTCCACCTTAAAATAAGCAACCGATTCAGACCCAAGAAACCAGGTGAGGTGAGTTAACTGTGCAATCAACGGCTTTCATTGATCAATTAATGCCAAGTAACAACGAAAGCCAGCACACCCTGCGGCTCTCCAGGACCAGGGTTGCCGACCCCTGCCCTAGACCCTAAACCCAAACTAACTCTTCTCAGACTCTATTATCTAGCTGTATTGGGTTTTACCACCAAAATATCAAGCAGTTGTAATGCTAGTTACATGGCTAATATGCTGATTTCTCCACAATAATGCCACTTAATCTCTTGTTTTTCTCCCATTTAGAAGTCTGGGATTTCTCCTGCCCTCATCCCACAGTACAAGTGCTCCTTTGGTAACACTATTTCAGGGTGGTGGACACATACAGCGTTCCCTTACAGTGTGTCAGGGGTGTAAAGTCCAGTCCTGGAGGGCAGAGTCTGCAGGTATTTGTGATCCTTAGCCAATAAATGACTCTAATCACTGAAATTGCTAATTAATCTAATTAATCACTCGTGCTGAAACCAGCAAACCCTGTGGCCCCTCCAGGACTGGAGTTTAACACCCCTGCCTTATGTGAATGCAAATAAAGGCTTCAGGAACGCCACAATTCTCACCAAAAATACAGTATTTGATATACGGTGCAATCAATGCCATTCCTACAACAATCTCGTAATCCTCTATCCTCACATACTTTTCCAAATTAGAATGAGCGCTGAAAATGACCTCAGAGGAACTGGGTAAGCATTTAATGTCTGGTTTGTTAAATGTAACTTTCTAAGGGTGTACATTACTCGTGGGTTATTGTAACGCACGACTGGATTGTAGGCCTGAAAGTGTTTGCTACTTAATAATACATGCTGAGCAAACAACTGGAAGGGTGTGATGGAGGCTGCAAACAAGAGAGGGATCTGGGAGCAGTTTGAAGAAACCAGAAGAAGAGTTTTAGTAGCACCACTGCAAAAAGTATGATTAAACTCAGCATGAGCAGGAAGTACATGGTTTTAAGGCTGCGCTCACAGGAAATAAGAGCAGAGGCTGTGCTCACGTCTCTTCCGTCTTGGTTATCGAAGGTCTGCAGATGGTGGCTTGTAGCGTAGTGGTTAAGGTACATGACTGGGACACGCAAGGTCGGTGGTTCAATTCCCCGTTGTAGCCACAATAAAATCCGCACAGCTGTTGGGCCCTTGAGCAAGGCCCTTAACCCTGCATTGCACCAGGGGAGGATTGTCTCCTGCTTAGTCTAATCAACTGTAGGTCGCTCTGGATAAGAATGTCTGCCAAATGCCATTAATGTAATGAAACTGGCCTTTGTAGCTTCCTCACATTTTGTAAAGGACCGTAGAGAAAGATAAACACATTTTTTTGTTCAGCCTGGCTTTTGACCCAAAATGTCATCACCCTCTCCAGACAGCTGAAGTCCATTAACTATGGATGGTAAACCTTAATTATTAAATCTGTTGAATAACATACTGAGATAACACATTCCCATGTTATGTTCTGTCTGCTTCCCAATGGAATTTGCCTTCTGATTTCTAAAGACATTTAAATGATTATTTTGAAGACACACAAAATAATATTGTACCTCGCTGCCAAGCTCCTCACTCAACATTTATATATAATACAAATATATTATATAATACAAATTCAGACCCCTTTCTCTCCCCAGACATTCCAAAACAAAGTAATAAATCATCCTTACGTGCTTACTACAGTACATCAATACAAAATATAAATAAAAAATAAACAAAAAAAATATTTATTTGAGAACCCCCCGATTTGGAAGAGGGTAAACTTGTGTTATCTTAAGAGGGTAAAGTTCATCTTATTTGTGGCAGTTTTGGAAGTTGAATGCTCTGTAAGGGAACTAATGACTTTAGTCACAAGTGAGCTGTCACTGACTAAAGACTGACTGACTGGAGATAGCTGAACACACAACGTCCCTCGGGGAGACAGGCAGTGTTCACAGTTAACACATCTCACAACGTTTCCGCCACAGAACAGCACAGTCATCCGCGGAGAGCACTTTTTCTCTTCCAGCGAACGTGATAACGGCTCATCAGTGGAAACAAAGTTGTGACTTTCGAATGCAAATGAAGACGAGGAAATCGGGCACGGCACACACCCGGCTTCAGAGTTCTGATCTCAACATCCAGGTAAATAAAGGAATGGCACAAAGCTAACCAACTCAATAAATCCATCGTCGGTCACAATATGTCATTTGTCATTTCAATAAATTTGCTGAACAACACGCAATGTATGAGATCTGAATAATCCAAGTTTAACCTGTGATGTTCGCTAAACGACCATCTTTTTGACTGCAAAAACTTTTGAAAATAATCCAGAATAATAATCTCAGATGGGGAGAGACAGCGGATGGGTTCTGAAAGGAGACACCCGGTTTGAGAGCTCAGCCATCAAAGCACACTTAAAAGCGCGGCATAATAAATCTGTCACATTCGCTACTGTTTCAAAGACA
This sequence comes from Conger conger, assembly GCF_963514075.1. NCBI lineage: Eukaryota > Metazoa > Chordata > Actinopteri > Anguilliformes > Congridae > Conger > Conger conger. The sequence goes on along the minus strand of NC_083777.1, from coordinate 21,799,378 downwards.
GCTTGCAGCTCTGAATTTAGAGCAAATATTAATTCCACGGGGGAATACAAGATCAATAAAATGGGATTTACATTCAAGGTTTTTTCTTCCTACAGAAGTACAATACCCACATACACAGCTTTCCTGCTGTGCATGCATTTCTGTTTGCATATCTGAGCTATGAATAAACATGATAACCATACATGTCACGGTACGGACGGGATTTTATATCACATGTAAGACGGATTGGTTGTCGACGTCGGTGTGTGACAATGTACCCGCAAAGCCTTGAGATACAAACAGTCATTTGTCATACGTTTCACAGTCGCCATGGATCTTTTTCACTTAATTATGCACAAAGGCATTTCCCAGGTGTATATATTAAGTAGATAATAAGGTCTGGAGACTGGTATGGGCGAAGCTGAATCCGTAAATGAAGGCTTTTGAAAAAAAAAAGACCTCTCCGCACACTAGCAGGCGAAATAAATAACAGGGTCACCACTGATCAATGGCATTGACCTATATAATTTAAAAAAACAGCGTGAAATGTAAGGTAATGGATGCTGGTGTCTCGCTCTAGGTTATTAATGTCTTTTTTTATTACCTAATTCTTATTCAATGTGTTACCGCGCTGACAGCTAATCTTAGGAACTAGTTAAATAAATATCATTAAAAGCATTTATTATTTGGAGCCTGGACCTTAGTGGATGTTAAATATTGATTTCCGTTATGAGAATAACAGTCTCATAACTGATTTAAGCAGCCTACATTTAATACAATTACTTAAATGATCTTCTGTTCAGCTAAGGCAATGTAATTTAATGTCTGCGAGAATGATCTGTCGAGAATACACTATAAGCTCACCTAAGTAAAACTGATAATGCAGCTCAAGTAAAAAATATCCCGAGCCAAGACATTTATAAATTACTTAGATATAAGTACATATAAAAATATATAACAGAAAAATGGGTTGTTTAAAATGGCTGCCTTCAAGCCTACACTTTACAGAAGCCCTATTTTAAGGCTATGGCTGAGAGGGGACTCGCAGTTGGAGAGTATATCTTGTTCAGTAAGTTTTTAAAGACGTCCAGGGAGTCAAGCCTTTGTGGAGAGACTGCTCGGGACAACAAGGTACAGTCAGTGCAACTGCAGAATGCAGAACAATGCTGTCACACATTCATATTCAGCTCCAAACTATGCACAGGGAGGCAGAGGGAAAATCATTTTGCAATACGCAGTTTTGCAAAAACATCAGCAGACCTCCTATTTGTACATTTTATCCCACTGTTTTGAAATGAGAATTTGGTCTTTGTAAAGCTGTATTGTTTTTTTTTCACTAAGCAGAAGCCAGTTAGTACTATAGCAGTCCTCTGCTGTAACTGCTCAAATATGTCCCCATGCATACATATACACACACAGACACACACACACAGACTCACACACATTCACACACATGCACACACACACGCGCACATGCACACACACACACATACACACACAGAGACACTCACACACAGACTCACACAGACTCACACACATGCACACACGCACACACACACACACACACACACGTATGAAGATCATAAACAAACATGTGTAGCTACAGATTGATAAAGTGCATCGAGTAGAAAAAAAACCCAGAACAGAACTGTAAGTGTTGAGCACGGAGCTGAGTATCTTGTGTGCCTATAGGATCTGTGGCTGTGCCTGCAGTGATGGTGAGCTCAGATGGTGAGGACAGGAGGGGCCCCGGCCCTGGGCCCCATGCTCAGGGAGGACACGAGGGGCCCTGTGCTCAGAGGGGACAGGAGGGGCCCTGGGCCCCATGCTCAGGGAGGACACGAGGGGCCCTGTGCTCAGAGGGGACAGGAGGGGCCCTGGGCCCCATGCTGAGGGAGGACAGGAGGGGCCCTGTGCTCAGAGGGGACAGGAGGGGCCCCGGGCCCCGTGCTGAGGGAGGACACGAGGGGCCCTGTGCTCAGAGGGGACAGGAGGGGCCCTGGGCCCCATGCTGAGGGAGGACAGGAGGGGCCCTGTGCTCAGAGGGGACAGGAGGGGCCCCGGGCCCTGTGCTGAGGGAGGACAGGAGGGGCCCCGGGCCCCATGCTGAGGGAGGACAGGAGTGGCCCCAGGCCCCAGGCTCAGGGAGGACAGGAGCGGCCCTGTGCTCAGAGGGGGCCCCGTGCTGAGGGAGGACAGGGCTCAGGGCCTTACCGTTCGTAGTGTCTGCGTGTGCACGTGGCCGCGCTGGTGCTCCCTGGGTTCCCGCCGAGCTGGTCGTACACGTTCTTCCACTGCCGCCGGGCCGTGATCTGAGGAGAGAGGGGCACCAGGTCAGCGCTACGCAGGTCTGAGGTCAAAGTCCAAACCTAACGACTGGCCTCCGCCTCACACCACTGGTGGTGTTGAGTGTTTTCACCAACACCTCGCCGCCCTGTGAGACAGCAGCCACACCTTGCACCCGGCAGTTCCTGATGACTCACTCGAGTTTCTTTAAGTATGTGCTAAACCAGCATGTGCTAAACCAGTATGTGCTAAACCAGCAGACATTCCTAAACCATGGCAAGACTGCACATACAAAGGACAACAACAATCATTTCACGTTTTGGCGAAACAATACAATAATCAAAATAGTAATTTAGGATTTCCTTAGAACGCTAAAATTAGTCATGACAGCCACAATGGAGCATGCTAGTTTCATATCATGATGGTTTAACGACTCAGCTTGATGAAATGCTTAGAGGTACCATGGCTGATATGTAGGCCACACCTCGGTCATGCACGCCTCATCGTTTTAATAATCAAACACAATCCCTTTCAAGGACCAGCACAATCTACTTTAGCCCATACAGCCCGTATGAGTGGAAATATTTGTTTTACATAAATAACATTTGGTCCATGGTATTATAGCCCATTTTGTGCTTTTTGGTCCTCGGTGCAGCCCTTAGAAATTCATGCAATTTGTTATAAATCCGAAACCGTGAATCATAGCACAATAACAGCCAAGTAATACATAAAAAGAAATACAGTATGTTTTATCAGGATGGCAATTGGAGAGCTATACCGATAAAACCCTTGAAAAAAAAAAGAGCCAAATTCAATCTCAACCTCAACCTATACGTAGTTCCATGGGGCAAGTTTTATTTGTGGAACCTGTCACTGCATCTGATAGAATTAGGAGAAAGGAGCAGGGGAGTGCCTGTAAGTGATTTTTAATGTGTGAAATCAAATGCGGTGCACACTAAAAAATATGTCAAGTGTGAAATATTCTGCACTGATTCTTTCACATCCCTACCATTTGAAAGGAAGGTTTTATGTTTAGTTTTTGACAAAAAAATGCTGAAAGGCTAAGATATCAAGAACTCATTCCCACCATTTTGTGCAATGTAAATATTTCGGGTGACATCATCTTCCTGTGCCCACTGATTTTTATTACCGTCTGTTACAGAATCTGAGGTCAGCAAACGGGCTGGAGGTAGTTCCAATGGAAACAAGGCACTCATAGCAGTACGGTCAGTAATTTCATCCCTAACTTTATTTCATGGACACATATGCAATTCACTATTCTTTCTACAGGCAAAGGCGTAGTGCAGCTAATCCTACAATATAAACCAACTGACAGAATAATTACGCGAGCAGCATCCTGTTTACTGAAAATATTTGCTGTCTGGCTGCCTTTCTCTCTCTCTGTTTAGTTTTACACTGCTAATAAATAGTTACTAGCAATTGCAAACAGATTAGACTGGAGTGATTTTGATACTTTTCCCATATTGTAACTGAACACGTCAGGTAAGGCTGCCAAACGGAGTCTATTTATTGTGCAGTTGGGTTATTAAGAAATGCAGGGCCTCTCTAAAGACTCAACATAGGAAAAATACAGACCCTACCAATGTTCATAACAGAGTCACATGTTTTCCACTTGCAGACTGTGCCAAAGTGACATCATTTCTCCAAAGGTGGACCTAACCAGTGTCTGGCCCAAATGCCGCTAAGAGAACCAGCCTGGTCTTGCACTATTTCAACCACCGCTGACCAAATTTTCTGACCACGGCCTCTGTGTTTCCGAAATCTGAACATCCACCCCTAGTATATGTGAACCGATTTCCAGGGCATGAAAAATCGGTGTGAGATCATGTTGAGGGAACACGGATGTGACAGAATTCCCTAAAACCAGAAAAGGATCCAGTTTTTTAAATTAAATAAGAAATGATGCACAGTCAAAGGGGGAATTACTATGATGAACATTGAAGATGCACTTACCGGCTCATAGCCTCCCAGTTTCTGGGCAGCTTGAAACATAGTCCAAAGGTTTACTGTTAGAGGGATAACAAGCATTAGGATCAATAAATAATCACATAGGCAGAGCACATTCCTCCTGCATAACATTCATATCCAGACTCAAAACGCACAGCCTCACAATTACTCCCATTTCACACAAAAATATACATGGAGAAATTCAAGGACACGTGATACATTACCTAAATATAATATTTTCAGTTACAATATATACTGTATATTATATATAAAGTATAACTGTATAAGGAGGGACTCTAATACAAATCCATTAAACACACAATACCTTGCATTTTGTCACAATAGAGTTTTCACGTATGTGGGTGTGCTGCCATTGATCTTATTCCCCAAGCTGGTGTTGAAAATGCTCACGTAACATCAGGGTTTATGTTATTTTTAAATGGTTTTTTTTACCCTGGCCCATGGCATCAGGGTTTCAGTCTCACATCAGACCCTCTGTTAGTGGGGCTTTATCACGGAGATGCACACGTCTGATCTGTGCGCATCCAATGAGACCAATTAGCCTCTCTCAATATGCAACGAGAATGAGAGCTGTCTGTGCCCCCCCCCCCCATCAACACGCGTGTGCGTTTGTGTGTGTGTGTGTGTGTGTGTGTGTGTGTGTGTGTGTGTGTGTACCTGTGTTTGTGCATGTGTGTGTGTGTGAATGTTATTTCATATCAAGTATCACAAATCTACTTCTCTATTTATCCAGCCTTTCCCAGAAGAAACACAATGAGAGCATAAAAGAAACATGAAGTGAGCCGAATATAGGCCTGAGTCTCTCCAATGTTTTCCACACTGCACATATACTATATAAAACTCTAGCTAAATTTGACTCAGCAGCACCCCGAGCAGTAACCCTGAACAGCATCCCTGAATGACACCCCTGAATTAAATCCCAGAATAAAATCCCTGAACAGCATCCCTGAATGACACCCCTGAATAACACCCCTGACTGACACCTCTGAATGACGCCCCTGAATAACACCCCTGAATGACACTCCTGAATGATACCCCTGAATGATACCCCTGAAAAGCATCCCTGAATGACAACCCTGATTGACACCCCTGAATGACACCGAAGGGTACCTGGGGCACATATCCCACAGCAGCAGGCGGGTGAGGACAGAACATTTGAATGAAATGCAGCGCTCACTCTGTTTGAAGCCCAGGTACGGTATCCTCTCGATGGCGGTCCCCCGCTCCTTCATGTACTTGTACAGGGACACAAGAAAGGTCTGCTCCTCTCCCTCGCCCTTCGCCAGCCTAGACTTGCTCTGTTCTTCTGTGGACAGCTTTCTCCAGCCCCCGCCGCTGCTCCTCGGCTTCGCCACAACCGCCTTCACTTCACATTTTACCTGAAAACAAACAAGAAAAATACTCAGGGGAAAAAAGCAAAGCAACTTTTTACAAATAAAAAAAACTCTTAGACTTACCCTTTGGACACCAATAAAATTATTTATTTTTTCAATAATATCCAGAGCATAAATGATTCCATATGACTATACGTATATCTTTTGATCAGTGGCATGTAAAACTTTTATGGGCAAGCATGTTGGACATGTGTTAAACCCTGGCCTCAAAAGCATTCTCATGTGAACATAGAGTTTAATGTTTAGTATTGATTTATAATGACCAAGAGGCAGGGGAAAATAAACCATGTGGCTTACTGTTCTTCCAAACAGAGCTGCTAATCAATGCTTTTTACCTTGAGTTTGATAAGGAGCAGATTGGTTTCGCTGATCTGTACATTTGAGCACATCTCTAAGCTGGTGCAAATTAAATAAGGATTTGTTTATAGGGAACCTCACTGTACAGTATGTCTGTGAAAATGTCCTTGAGGATCACAGGTATGGTTTTATCGCACCCCTCCCAAAACGAACCCAAAACTGAACATCAGCAGAGCCTGTGCACTGGACCTTTTAATTCCCACTCTGTTTGCACCCGGGTCAGCATTTCCTTTTGATTAAAGGAGTCTACTCCAACCTAGGGCTAAATTCTCACAAGTTACCCTTGTGAGTATGAGCTAACAGATACATGTAATTGGGTCTTGAAATAACAGTGCATGTTTGAGGGGAAAAAGCTGTAATGTTAGAAAATAGACAGACAAAAGGAATTGCACAAGCAAATAGCATTCAAACAAAAAGATCCATAAATATGGTGCAAACACATTCTCTATATCTTTGGATGGGATCTTCTCAGAGCCTTGATGCTGGGTTCTTAGACTGAGCAGCAGTTAGTGGTATAGTCCTGGCCGACTGAATGATACCAGATACTCTGTGCAGACAGACTGAGAATCCTGGTGAATGATGTCATCATGACTCACAATGATGTCATAAGGACGCTGCCACGGGAAGTGTCATTGCGAGCCCACACACTTCTGCTTGTTCATCTGTCACAGAGCACCGCAGGAACTCTTTTTTTGAAGAACACAAGCACAAGCAGGAAATGCAAAGTCAAACAAAACTGCTCTGACATTTCGCAACCTGTAAAAATGAATTCTAATAAAACGAAAGTGCTTAACACAGACATACTGCATAATAACAATGTAACAGGGCTACATTGCATTGCAGTTGAAATTGTACTTCCCTGTAGGGTCTTTCAGCGAACTTATCCCTGGTTATGGGTATGCACTTTGTTGTACGTCGCTCTGGATAAGAGCGTCTGCCAAATGCCAATAATGTAATGTAATGTAACAGAATTAAGCCTAATCTGGTCATTCAGACATGTGTCTCCTCATTAACAGTATAGATATGTGGACACAAACAAGGCACTCTAACATACTGATTTAGTGAGAGATATGCCTGACTGAAACATGGTTTTCCCTTAAACTCCACGAGTCACACCTCGACCACAGTAAGGGCCTGCTCTGTTAAGGTCCTAACAGCCCTGGGAAATACTAAGGGCCAAGAAAGGCCTTACCCTATGATATGAATACAGGAAAAGGAAATACAATAAACTATTACCAAACAGGTAATGGAAACATAACCAATTCAAGCAAAGAGTTGATTAAAATAATTGAAGAGGAAATAATATCAGGAAGAAATTACATGAATATTTTATATGCTTGTTTATTATACTATAACTGAGCATTATTAATTCCCAAGAAAGGCTGGATTTCTGTGGCTAAATTTGAAAATGGAGTTAAGTTACACGTATTGTCCTCTGTATTTGACCCATCCTAACAACTTTGGAGCAGTGGGCAGCCACAGTGCAGTGCCCGGGGGACCAACTCCAGTTCTGAGGCCAGTGCCTCAGTCAAGGGCAACGGCAGGAGAATACCTAACCTGACGTGCATGTCTTTCTCTGAAGTGTGTGTAGGAGCAGGGCGAAAGGGCTCTTTACCTTGGCAGGTACACTGGACTCCACACAGCTGCTGTCCTTAGCAGGGCCCTGGGAGTCTCTGCGCTGGGATATCGACGGCTTCTTTTTACGTGGCCGGCCTTTCAGATTGGGGGCTGAAGAGATGGGACAAGGCAGAGCTCAGTCAGAAAACTCTGGGCTAAACACTACATCCACTCACACACAGGGCTAATACAACATACACATACAGCCAGGACTAATACACAACCCAGGGCCAATACACCATATACTCACACACCTGGAGCTAATACAACATACACGTATACCCAGGACTAATACACAACCCAGGGCCAATACACCATATACTCACACACCTGGAGCTAATACAACATACACGTATACCCAGGACTAATACACAACCCAGGGCCAATACACCATATACTCACACACCTGGAGCTAATACAACATACACGTATACCCAGGACTAATACACAACCCAGGGCCAATACACTATACAGTCTACTCACATACCTGGAGCTGCATTAATACATTATAATCACACACACCAAGGCTAATACACCATACACTTAGACACCCAGGGCTCATAAACTGCACATATTCCTAGGGTTAATATAACATACAGTACACATTCACCCAGGGCTAATACACCATACACTCACACACCTAGGACGAATATAACATGAACTCACACACCCAAGGGCCAATACACTATATCTGGTGAAACACACCTCATATCTTTGTAGCCAAAATCCTGCAGCAATCAGAAACAGGGAGGCATTTGTCTTTCTTTCTGAGAGCCTACAGGTTAGTAGTACAGGTTTAGGCTGTAAGCACCTTGTGTTGAGGTGGTACATCACTGCTGAAAATGGCAGCTGTAAATGCTACAGTACATGCACATTCATAAGGTTTATTACCCAAGCAGAGTAACTCTAGCACAATATTAGCTCACACTGTGCACAGTACATGAATATGCTCTGTGAAGCTGGAGTGTAATTATTTCTTTGTAGTATCCTGATAAAATATGAGCGTTTTTTTTTTCAAAAGGAGTTACAGGGCTACAGGGTGCATTTACAGGCAGTACATTTTTACATTCATTTCACAGCACAGCAGTTTGAATGCAAATGCCTTTGGTTTTTCAAAAATGTACCATCAAACAGACTCCGAAATCAAATTACAGACATTTCTGAGAAAAGTACAGACCTAAAATAAAGCGGAGGCACTCCATCGACTCAAATGAAGAGATCTGTTATTCCACATACAATGATAATTACATCCAATCACAGGTTAGAGACCTCAAGGGTAATGGCTTTTTAATTGTATTTATTTTTCTAATCAAATCGTATTTCAGTTGTAGTTGAAAGCAAAACGACAAAATCTCATGGAATATAGGACAAAATAATTACTGGAGCTGAAATATGTTCCGACAGCTTGACATTTTACTGCATTATCCGTCAACCAGCAGCACAGAATGGCAAACCAAATTAACAACAGTTTTACCAGGAGAGCGTTTACTACATCTTATCGCCTTGGCAACGGCAAGGTCTTTTTCTGAACCAGCACTGAAACAAATGCTTTCATTTGTACCTCAGAACTAAATCCCAGACATCACAAGAGGATACATGGACAGTCTGTGGAAAATATAATTTTTTCTTATAAATGTGAGCTGCTGCCTTCACTAAAATTAATATACACTCAACCTCAATACACACTCCCACTCAGTACCAAACCTGTATTTTCTCTTGATTGCTGAATTAAAAATAGCTTCTATTCAATGTGGCTCCCTGCTTGCAGGGCCACGTATCTAAACATATTCAACACACACATATTTTAAACTATAAGTTTAACATCTTGTTTGCAATGTGACCACAGGCATACAAAATTAAGCATACATGACAGTGATTTTCAACAAACATGCTGTCAGCATTCTGTACTGTTGATTATTTACTGTAATCAGACTCCATAGAGACAGTTAACCTTAATTCTCCCATCACCCCCTCACCAATCATGTTTCAGTTCAGCAGAATGCAACTAATGACTCGGACAGCTGCAGCACAGCTATAGCCAATCACAGCTCCAGCCAAGCACTACAGTAAAACAGTTACACCACACTACAGCGCAGCCCCAAGTTTAGAGATCCTTAACTATACACTGCAAAAGCATCTGTCTTAAGAGTTTTAGTCTCGTAATGAGACTTACATTTTTTTCCTCAAGTAGAAAATATTAGCTTTTTCAAAGATACTTTTTGCTTGACAAGTGACATTGTCTTAACCCGTTGGGAAAACACGAAATGAGCAGATTTGCCTCACCTCACTGGCAATCATTTTGTCTGACTTGGCAAAAAAGTTATACAAATTAGATTATAAGTCTAACTATAAGACAAAAGTACTTATGTTTTAGTTTTTGCACTGTATGAATATGTTGGCATTTCTCTCTATGTTTTGGCCTCCATCAGACTTCAGCATTGCTCACACAGAGACCAGCCGAAACAGACAGGGGAGGGAGACACTCTGGAAGGTGGCTTCCTGTCTGCGAGCGCCCTACTTCCTCCTGCCGCCGAAGAAAGACCCAGAAGGCCGAGCGACCGAGCGGGGCTGTGTCACACGTCTATCTGCAACGCCGTGAGTGGAAGATCAAAGGAGAGACAGAGCTCAAACCGAGAGAGAAGCTCCACAAACCCCGTCTTTCATCTCTGAATCCGGAGATGTATGCAGCAACACACCCGTGCCTGCCCCCTTCCTTATTATTGCAGTGGATATTGGCAGTAGCGCTCATGCAGAGCGGGCGTGCAGTACAGCGCAGTGGTGCGGGAGTGACCTCGCGGGTTTGTATTAGCGACGTTGCTGCGCTATATTTAAGGCCCCAGATGTAACAGAGACAAATGAGAGAACCAGCCAGGCTCTCTGCGTGGATGCCTGGACAAAACATCAGCTCGAATTTCATTTCATTTCTGCTCTTCTCCTTAAGGACAGACCTGCCGTTTAAGCCGGATCTCTGGACACGGCCCCAGCTCAAACACAGAGATCCCTCGCCGGAGGGGAAGTCTTTCAGGAAATCAAATGAAATGAACAGCGCTAAAGGAGGATATTCCCCTGAGGTCACAGGGAGTATGTGAGGAATTTCAGGCCAGCAGTGCGCACTTAGCCGGCTGTGTGATCTTGAACAACCTTACGTAAAGTTATTACGTGCGTTACATTACCGAATTCCAGTTTAGAAGACATCAAACTGGCCTTTTCCAAAATACCGGCACGCGTGCTATTTTTACCACCGTCGTTATTGGGTTTTTTTTTCTCCCCGGTATCATCTCTCATCCTGTTATTTCTCCATCCTTAAGCAGCACTCCGACGTGTGAAAGCCAGAATCGATGCGCCACTTAAGACAGCTTCATTTACTATGCAACAGAACACTCCTATAATGGCCGACAGCGCCTCATCCAATCCGATTTAATTAAGAGCAACGCAAACATAGCGTTCAGCAGACACAATGCTATTACAGGGCTGCTCGAGAACCTCTGAACGTTTCTGCGATGTAGCGCAACAAATGTGACCACTCAATCAGACGTAAGACGGGAGTTAATCCGAGGTTGGGAATGGCACTGACAAGGGTCATTATGAGGCATCGACTACCCGCAATAAAGCAGGAACTGACTTGCGGCATTCAACAAAGTTCTGGATGTGATCCTCCTCATTCCTCCATCTGTCAACCCCCAGCTGGAGTTAATCACATTACATGTTAAATTACAGACAGGGCTCCGGTGGAGACCAGCAGCGGTACATCTCCGAGTCTCCAGCCAGGATACGATCAGCATTTAACTCTGACTTGCAAATTAATCTGTTAGCGTGTTAGTGTTTGAATTCACCTGACAGTTCCGTCGGGGAGCTTTGCCGATTGCTCAACTCATCAGACTTAATTTGAGAAGAAACACTCGCGTTTGTTTACGAGTCAAACGTAAGGACATGTGCTAATTGAATCCAAGCCTTGCTGTAGTTGGTATGTCAGTTTCATCAACATGTGAAATGAGTTTTACAGCCCTCGGTACAAAACACACAGGGAAATATTCGCTTTAGGAGCACAGTAAACAACAGTCTCCTGACATCTGTCTGCAGGGAATCTAATGTAACGTCTGCAAAAATGAAAAGGAAGAATATGTTCTCTCTCTTTTGCTCTCTTCCTCTCTCTCCCTCTCTCTCTGATTTAATACTGCTGTCCAGAGCAGATGGCACTGCAAGATTCAGCTAGAGGAAAACCTACACCATGAATAAATGATACCTTCTTCAGTAAAGTACTGCTGTTTGCTCCTAAACCCTTGTCGAAAATAGCAACTTGTTCTATTTTTTAACCTTATATAATTATGTAGCTCGTTCTACATCGCCAGAGACCTATATTTTACCGTCTAAATCCGTTCCCCGGAGAGCTTGGAATGCTGGTCTCTTGTAATAAGTAGTTACATCCTATTGGTTGAGCATGATTTCATTTGACACTTTTTTCTCTCCCTCCGCCGATGAGGAAGCGGCGCAGCGTAGCGGCGGTCTGAGAATCTCTGGAAGGTGAAAGGTCAAACGCTGACTCAGAGGGAGGCAGGTGTGGGACCGCGGAGAGGAAAACTGGCTCTACCCGCCGCCGCATTGGAACGGGGCTCGTGTTCCCGCTCTGCCCGAAACTCATGAATAACATTTCTTTGTGCTTCTGCGATGTTTATTTCAGCGTGTGCTGCGTCAGCTGTAACTCATACCGGGCATATTTAATTTATGGATCTCTTTGAATTACGCACTCATAATTCATATGCTGATACGATGTATTTATAACATCTCTATTTGACTGCAGAGTGTTGTGCTCTTGTAATATTTATCTGCGCTAGTCCACCGTGATCGCTCTCGGTGTGCATGTGCTCACAGGCCTGGGAGACAGCCAGCTACAGAGTGAGTGTGCTAATGATGAACACGCCACGGAACACGCTGTATGTGAAGCGCCGTGTTGTGGGCTCATGATGAACGTACTGTGGAACACATCGTATGTGAAGCACAGTGTTGTGGGCTCGTGATGAACACATCGTATGTGAAGCACGGTGTTGTGGGCTCGTGATGAACACATCGTATGTGAAGCACGGTGTTGTGGGCTCGTGATGAACACATCGTATGTGAAGCACGGTTTTGTGGGCTCGTGATGAACACATCGATGTGAAGCACGGTGTTGTGGGCTCATGATGAACACATCGTATGTTAAGCACGGTGTTGTGGGCTCGTGATGAACACATCGTATGTGAAGCACGGTGTTGTGGGCTCATGATGAACACATCGTATGTGAAGCACGGTGTTGTGGGCTCGTGATGAACACATCGATGTGAAGCACGGTGTTGTGGGCTCATGATGAATGCACTGTGGAACACATCGTATGTGAAGCACGGTATTTTGGGCTTGTGATGAACACATCGTATGTGAAGCACGGTGTTGTGGGCTTGTGATGAACACATCGTACGTGAAGCACGGTGTTGCGGGCTTGTGATGAACACATCGTATGTGAAGAACGGTGTTGTGGGCTTGTGATGAACACATCGATGTGAAGCTCGGTGTTGTGGGCTCGTGATGAACACATCGTATGTGAAGCACGGTGTTGTGGGCTTGTGATGAACAGTGTCAAGCAGCATGAGATAAGTGCAAATGTGGGAAACAGAAATGGCAAGAATTTAGAACAGAACAAATGACTGCTATATATATATTCCTGTTATAGTGTTCATATTCCAAAATATATATATTTGGGAATATGAACACTATAACAGGAATTTATGGGTCTATATCCAGCTGTTACACACACAAACACACACACACAAGCATGGACACACAGTATTCAGAGCACAAAGGACAAATACATCCTGGGAAGAAAGATATTTTTTGCTCATCATCTTTTATAAAGTGTGCTGATGTTAGCAGCCAGCATTGTAAACTCAAGACCAGCTGTCCCAAGATCATTATCTAAGAAAGAAACTTCAACTTCCTTTTCTCTCCCCCATTGTGAATTTCTTTCTCTCTCTCTCTCTCTCTCTCTCTCTCTCTCTCTCTCCTCCACACACATATAGACAACCAAACAGAGACATAAAAACAGAAACAAAAATGGCTAGCAAGAAACTCTCTCCTCTGATGGTACAGTACACTCCAATGCAAATGCAGTTCTAAATGTAATGGTGGAGAGTTCACTATCCCATTATTCTCTTAGGTTAGAAAGCTCTACATGCTGGCAATTAGTTGCCCTCTAGTGTAAGTGTGAGATACTGCACTGAATTTGAGCAATAATGATTACCTCATACAGATGGAAATAATGGTGCCTATATTTCTCTGCACTGACACAATGAGAGAGGAGAATTTAATTAACCATTTCACACCTGGACAAAATTATTTTACCAGCAAATCTGGATTCAGGAAGCTTTGATCATTTAATATAAAATAATATACATCTAATTTAAAATAACATTCAACAGCAAAGCTTTGTTTAGTTTCCTTGCCAGAATAACATACAAATGCACCCAAACTGTCACAATTATAATGAGCAGTAGGACTGCTTATTCTTGTTGAATACTACAGTTAAATGCATACAAAGAGTGATCCAGCAGTACAGTATTTTGATTGTGCTTTACTTAAAACCTTTTTTTTAATTCTCTTATCCTATTTCGCATATTTTTTCATTGTAAATGGCACATTCCCCACCTCAATACACCTCACATAAAGGCTAAAGCCTAAAGGATAAAAGCAGAACATCTAGAGAAATAAAAGCCCCTTGAGACGCACTGACTGTAATCTGACACATGTCCTCAATGCAGTCAGCAGTTTCTGAAGATTAAGGCCATATTAGAATGGGGGGGGGGGGGGTTTGAACTTTGTGGTACATACTAAACTGACTGCTCTATAAACAAAGCATGTACAATGAAAGAGCTGCCACTCTCTGTACGGGGGAGGGGTGGGGGGGGGGGGCTGTGGCTTCTGCCTTTAATATAAGTCACTCTGAAATGAGCAGGGGAGATGAAATGCTTTCTGCTGTCCTGACAGTAGGGACGGATTCCACCACAAGCCAGAATACCCCCACACACACATCACTTTCTGTGATATAATGTAAACTCATGGGCAACATGAGCTACAGCACTGAACTACAGCACTGAGTTACAGCACTGAACTACAGCACTGAGTTACAGCACTGAGTTACAGCACTGAGTTACAGCACTGAACTACAGCACTGAGTTACAGCACTGAGTTACTGCACTGAGTTACTGCACTGAGTTACTGCACTGAGTTACAGCACTGAACTACATCACCCAGTTACAGCACTGAATTACAGCACTGAGCTACATCACTGAATTACAGCACTGAACTACATCACTGAGCTACAGCACTGAGCTACATCACTGAGTTACAGCACTGAGCTACATCACTGAGCTACAGCACTGAATTACAGCACTGAGCTACAGCACTGAGCTACATCACTGAGCTACAGCACTGAGCTACATCACTGAGCTATGGCACTGAGTTACAGCACTGAGCTACAGCACTGAATTACAGCACTGAACTACATCACTGAGCTACAGCACTGAGCTACATCACTGAGTTACAGCACTGAGCTACATCACTGAGCTACAGCACTGAATTACAGCACTGAGCTACAGCACTGAGCTACATCACTGAGCTACAGCACTGAGTTACATCACTGAGCTATGGCACTGAACTACATCACTGAGCTACAGCACTGAGTTACGGCACTGAACTACAGCACTGAGTTACAGCACTGAGTTACAGCACTGAACTACAGCACTGAGCTACAGCACTGAGCTACGGCACTGAGCTACAGCACTGAGCTACAGCACTGAATTACAGCACTGAGTTACAGCACTGAGTTACAGCACTGAGCTACATCACTGAGCTACAGCACTGAGTTACAGCACTGAGCTACAGCACTGAGCTACAGCACTGAATTACATCACTGAGCTACAGCACTGAGTTACATCACTGAGCTACAGCACTGAGCTACATCACTGAGCTACAGCACTGAGTTACAGCACTGAGCTACAGCACTGAGCTACAGCACTGAGTTACAGCAGAGTTACAGCACTGAGCTACGGCACTGAGCTACAGCACTGAGCTACAGCGGTTGATAAACGTACTTCCTGCTGGCTCCTAAATTTGGATTTGCGGTCTGTACGATGCCACAGTAGGACGCGCGTCTGTCGTCAGCTGGAAACAAATTATTTTCCGCGGGACTCACTCCAGCATCCTAAACCCTCCTTTCACCACGGACTTAATCCCCAATTATTTTCAATAAGGAGACACATGTTTATTGGCCCATGGACTACGTGTATATATCTAATAATCAGGTATGGCAAAACATATTGACATAAAGCAGCTATTCAACTTTAAAACTTATTATGACTTTCACCCTGAAATGATTTCCAGGGTAGAAGTGGGATGCAGACACAAGCTGAATATTTATGGTGCTCAAGATGAGGCCCAAAGTCAGGCAGAGGACATAAATCTTTGCTAATCACCACAGTGCAGATACTGGCCATGTACCGGCGCTCCTTGTCAAAAAGTTGGCCACCGTTTCTGAACATGTACTTACAAGCAGCTAAATGCATCTCCCTCCCGCTGAGCTGCTGATCATTCCCCCTAATGGGTTTATCTACTCCTCTATTACGCTATAGCACTTACGCGTATACACACGCAAAGCCACACGTGTACACACACTCACATAAGAGGATATACAATATGTGCACACAAGTGAGAACACATACACATGACAAGAGGAGAAAGAAATGTAGTGTCAGGAGAGATATGCATGCTATGTATGTACTGACAAGACAGGACATACACACCCTGAGAAAATAGACGTACACACATACCAATGAAAGCATCCACACTCAAACACAAAAGCACACATATACATCCTCACAAAGCATATACATTCAAACACAAAAGCACACATATACATACTCACAAAGCATATACACTAAAACACAAAAGCACACATATACATACTCACAAAACATATACAGTGTGCACCATATTCTTTTGGGACAGAGACGTATTTATTTCTTGATTTGCAGCTTTATTTAAAGAAACCTAGTTTTACCTCACACGGTCATTATTTCAAGCCCCATGTGCTGGAGTACAGAGCCAAACTAACAGGAACCGTGTCACAGACTGACCAGAAGAACGTAAAAAAAGGATAAATGTTGAGTAAAGTGGATACACACTCACTGACAAAAGAGAAGAATCACACTGACAAGAAAGTACTGCACACACACACACACACACACACACACACTCACACACACACATACACACACACACACACACACACACACACACACACACACACTGTGTACAGGGAATAAACATTTTACACACGTCTCCTGTTATTGTTTTATTCCAGTTTAAACAAAACAGATAAAAACAAAAATAAATAGCTCACCATCATTCTGAGAAACGATAACATCCCTTCTGTGCTTTGATAACAGACTTCACTGCACTGAGCTGATGATTCTGTAGATATACCTCCAACTGAGGCATAAGGTTATAGAACACCTATTTCATCTGAATAGCAAGTTTAGAAAACGGGTAGGATACACAATGTTATCTAAATCTGGTTTTCTGCAGAAAACCTTTGATCGCCTGAAATCGGCTCCATGTTTTACATTTGTCCCTTTTTTGACTCTAGGCCCCATGGCTGCTGTTGGAAAGGGAAGCTGCCTGGTTCACGTGCGAGCAGGAATCCATCTTAGTGAACAGCAATGCCAACGCCAATACAACAAAACGACTAAACAAATCATACCTCACTTCCCGTCCCCTGAGAAATTCCAATGCCTAAGAAATTCCCTCACAAGAATTCCAAGTAACACAATATGCACACTCCCTGAAAACAAACTGGCAAACTGGATTCCCCTGACCATAGCCAACCACGCAGATAACCCACAGGGGCACTGTAGTTTCCAAACAGCCTTCCACGATACCGGCATTATCACCGCTAACAGATTCTGTATGTGGCTTGAAACAATGAGCGTGCACAGTACACTCATATTCATGCCCTACTAGCTGTGTGCATTTGTACATTTCCACAAAGTGGAGTTCAACCATGGGTCTACTGCCTTCTTTGTCATTGTGTTCAAACAGTGAGGAAAAAAGATCTAACTGCATTTTTGGATAGGCTACCAAAGCATCGGAAATGCAAAACAGGCACAGCCTTTGTTTACTCACGCTAATTCCTGATACTTGTATTTGTAACTTTATTTCTGAGACATGCACACTTGAGAGAACACATTTTGCATTTATTGGATCAAATTAAGTGAAACCAAGCAGTTCCAGGAAGAGGCAATTAAACTCTTCAAATGACTTTATTGTTAGCTTTATGAATTCACTCACATCCAAAAAAAAAAAAAAAAAAAATGCTTTTAACACGAGGAAAAGTAGGTCTCAATGTTCATTGGCTGTGTTATTAAATCAATGACATTTAAGCATCCGCACCGCTGCGCACTCAAAATCCCCCAACGCAACATTTCAGAAAGCAGGAAAAACACCAGGCATAGAAAACACCCATTACAAAGCAATGTTTAACGCCATTAGTTAGGATTTCAGTGTGATCAAGGGCTCTCTGGCTTCATCGAGAGTTGCGAACTCATTCCACAGAATAACAGTCTTTGTAATTGTGATGTATGGGCCCTGCCATAGAATCAGTCAGGTCTGATCACGCTCAGAATGCTGACAGAAATGTTCAAATTCCTCTGACAAGCTGCGAAGCAAGGCTCCATGGGATTACACATCAGAAATTTGAATGTGTCAAGTGAAGAATAATTTGCATCTGTTCCGCCGGTTGTAACAACTGCAGTAATAAATGTTCTTGCCGTCCTGTAATATTTACACAGCCAGTGTGCCGCTGGGGGAACGAAGCTACTGCTTAAATAAGCGCAGAAGCACCATAACTTCACAGCCTTAGACTTGTGCGAGATGTGACCAATTCCAAAATGTGTTTTGACAATTGCATGGGGGTATACTGAAATTAGTGTTATTCAAGCAGTTCCCCAACCAAAAAGCCCTGGAGGTGCAGAAGAACAGCCTTTTCGTTTGTGTTTTGAAATCTTTCGGTACTTCGCATTCTGCGGTTGGAAGCGGCGAGCAGGACGCCAGAGTGAGAATTTATGACATGCCAGCTCGAGCAGGAACAGAAGACTGTTCAAACCATTAACAACTCATCACAATGAATGGCAAAATGAAGCTCTGTCATGTTGTAATTATTCCTTTCAAATTGCTTTATTGATACGCTGCGCTTGCATCGGCATTAATTTTCTCAAAATGAGATGCGATTTGGCTGAGTATTCTTCTGCTTACAAAGACCGAGGAGGCAGAGAGCAGAGTGCACTAATTGATTAACTGAAGCTCCAACCTATTAGAGCTGCTAGTGTACAGATCTCCAGCGTGGCTGTCTGTTATTTCTGCATGAACGGCTCTGTGGTATGCGCACTCATAACAGACCCAAGCATAATGAAAACAACAGCCTCTACATATGTTATTATGATAAATATCACATCCATACAGTAAAACCCACACAAAAAAAGGAAGTAGGCCAAACACACAGATAATTACCGTGAATATGAAAAATATGCAGCCACATCTTTTGATATTCTAGAATGGTTTTTACAGAATCATATTAAAATATGATTTGCTAATCCCAGACTGCATTGCTCAAAATTACAATTGGGCATTATATTTTCATATCTTATCAACGGTCAGCCAAACACACTCATTGTAATATTTTGTGTAAATGTGCTGTTCTTCTGTTAAGTAGAAACAGCAGAATTTACAACAGATACGAACGTAAACAATGGCATTTCCAAACTTGCCCAGAAATCATATGTATTCTGTTCGAAAGACACATAAGGACCAATTACTCTGTAATGACTTTGAAAACTAGTACCTTATTTTTCAGGAATCGTGAGGCGGTTGGTTCCCTT
Organism: Conger conger; assembly: GCF_963514075.1. Taxonomy (NCBI): domain Eukaryota; kingdom Metazoa; phylum Chordata; class Actinopteri; order Anguilliformes; family Congridae; genus Conger; species Conger conger. The sequence continues at coordinate 21,779,799 of NC_083777.1, read as the reverse complement.
TTGTTGTCTAGATTCATAGCTGGCCATGTGACACCCTCATGATCTCTGTTAAGTGTCACAACTGCTCATTAACGTGCATCACAGTCACAGAGCCCACTACTCAGAGCTTTGTACCAGCACTAATAGAACTTTGACCTCTAAACTAATAACTTTGACCTTCTTCTAAATCCCAGAATCCCATTGCGATTTTTTAACATGCATTAACTTCCCCCTGCCTCATCCCTTCTGCAAAAATGCTGTATGGCAGAGCCGTTGAAGGGAACAGGAGAAAGAAAAAAAAGGGAAAAAAAGATGAATCAGTTTCCTGGTCTAAAAATACACATCTGAGCAGTTCACATGCTAAGTCGCTCTGAAAGCAGCTTGGCCATGGCTGCTGTGCTTATTGGCTATTGTTTAGACAGAAAAAAATCCCCTTTTAAGGATGAAATTGATGATAAACCGCAAGGCTGCAGTACGCCCGGCGTCCTGCGAGCCATTCGAAAAAATACATTACGCAATCAGGACTCGAAACACACACAACCTTCAAAATGTTCCACATTCATTTCAGAGACGGAGTGAAACAAAAGTAAGTGGGCCGGGCTTTTAAATTCATACAATGTGCCTCGCATAAGAAGTGAGCTGCAGCAGAAACCAGACCATATGTTATCCATTACAGGGAAATGGCATTGTGTGAATCAAGGACTACCTGGAGAAATGAACTCATACATTAATGAAATGCACTCATTTTAATGGGCTGCCAGTTAAATAGAAAAATTCAAGGTAATAATCAAAAATTGCATAATTACTGCAGCCGTTAAGTCCACTAGCTTATAATAATAGTAATTCCACATCCAATTTAATACTTTCCATGAGCCATTTCTTAATTTGCTCTATTAATTTAATGTGGCTCTTTCAATCTCTTCAACAAACAACATGCCTGTACATATAGTTCATTGGTTCAGGAAAAAGCCAAGTCTGGCTTTGACAGTCATTCGATATTAGCAACAACTGTTACAACAGAACTCAAATAGAGGTCTACAGGCCTCTGCAAAAAATAAATAAATTATAAAAAAATCTTCACAGCAAATCAATTTCCAAAACACCAACTGTTCATGAAGAGGAAAGGGCAGGCAGTTTGAGACAAGCACTCTCAGAGATTAACTTCTTTTTTTCTAAGAGGCCGGATTAAATTACAATTTTGAGCTATTTCACGTGGAGTATATCAGGACCCGAGCAATAAGATCTGTAAAATGTGACCTCTATCTATCAGCGTCCATCACAGTGTCTCTTCTGAGGCCTACTCCTCACACATTCCTCAGAGCAATAATGACAGGGAGCGGGTAAAAAGAGACTAAATAAATAAATAATGAAAACAAAGGAAATGCAGGCTCTAACAAGGAAGTAATGGTTTCATGGTGTCACACAAAGGAGTCCTTGAAACATCATCTTTGCTTTTAAACCTGTTCTGATCTCCGAATATTTTGTGTGTGTCTATGTCTGTGTATGTCTGTGGGTATGTGTATGTGTGTATATTTGTGTGTTTGTGTGTGTGCATACATGTATGTATATGTATGTGGACGTGTGTGCACGTGTGTGTGTATACATGTATGTGTGTGTACATGTACGTGTGTACATATGTGTGTGTGTACACGTGTGTGTTACGTCTGATCCGCATATTCAAAGTCATTAAATGTTTCGGGGGAGAGGCAGACTCTGTCAGGCTGGTAATAAATCACTCCCTCTACCAATCTGCTTAGAAGCGGCAAACAACCTGCGCACATCAGCCAGAGTGCGACCTTACACAGATTCAGAGATTCAGAAATAATAATTAAATACTGTATCAGGCTTTAAGTGACATTTTATGTCCATAAAGCGGTCATTTTTATCGGTGGCTTTGAAAGGTAGGTTCCATTTTTTTGTCATGAATTATTCATATCCCCTTAAGTCGCCTGTTGAGGATTGGAGGCACTAAAATCAAGCTCAACATTTTCCTTCTCGGCACAGAATTACAAATCAATGCACTTCATACGGAGGGTATATCTTCAAAGTTAATAACAACGGTGAAAAACGAAAGATGAAAAAACGCCGACAAGCTGCTCTTCGGTCAGAGTAGCAGCCCTGCTTTTTGAACAAGGAGCATCGCCTTTCCATCTCAATTCCGAGGACTCCCAGCAAAGTGCGAGATCTCTGACTTATGAGAATGATCCGAAAGGCATTAGGCCAAATCATAGACCGCTCTAAAAATAACAGCTCCCTCAAAAGTGAAAGGCTAAAATATGGCGAATTCCGGGCGAGCGACTGGACGTTATTATTATTTCATAAAGACCAAGCCGTTTGGTCAGGGCTCCTGTGAATCACCGACATCGTCTCCATATATGCACCTGACCGCGGCAATGTGGAGAATGTCAGAAATGTGCCTTTTTAAGTCGACGCCGAGGCAAATGGCGTCACATAGTCCAGGAAATATCCTCCGTGCTGCTGGGTAATGGTGAGGGTTATGCTGACGGAATCCACTCCGTCTCTGAGCTTAACAATGTTGGCCCTCCCACAGGGTATTTTCACAGCACTTTAATAAAGCTTCTGAAATAATTCATAGCTGTCAGAGCAGTGAACTGCTGAGGCCCACTACAGCATTAAGGAAAATAAGAGCCATTTGCTTTGAATCTGATGTAATGACTGCTAAACAGTCGCTGGGAAATTTTACATAGTTTCTACCCTCGTCTTCAACAGTCAAAGAATTCATAAACAGGGTGTATGGTTACAGCCCAGCTGCCGCGGAACGTTATTCTAATGTTTGACAGCGTTGAGCCAGGGTTGTGATGAAAAACAAGGCTATGGACATGTTTTTTCACCACCCCAGAACCACAGTGTCCCAGTTATATTGAAAAGGGATCGCTTCCATTTTTCCTGCCGTAAATATTTTTACGAATGTAAAAATAAATCACAAGAACACAATGTTTTCCAAACTACACACAGAAGGGAAAAAACTTTTTGAACTGTTATTTGGCTGAATGGTATCCTACAGCTGAACACAATCCAGCTTGTTTTTTTGAAGTTCTGGTCTCAGTAATGAAACATTAAAAGAATTGGAAGTGTTCTTTACACATCAGCTGTAAGAAACGCATATGCCCCAGAGTCAGCCAAAGCTGTGAATGTCCCATGCCACTCAATCTCAAAATCCGTTTGATTACTGATCTTAGAGGAACCAGCACACCTCCCGGTCACAAATCACTTGGCAATCCTTAAAAGATTTACTTGGCCCTCCAGAAACAGGATCTCAACATTACAACTGCCACTAATGTCTCAACAAGTGTCAAAACAGGATCCGTCCATCAAGGCGGGTCCGTGGATTAACACGGCCCACTTTATAAGCCATCCTTACACCTGAGAGTCTCTGATTTCAAAATGTTGTGCTGATCGCTGTACACCGTGCAATTCATCCCAGCTCAGCGAGCTGACCCTGCAGCCTACAGGACAAAGCGCAAAATTAAATATTTATAGGGCCTTTTTTCCCCTCGCTGTTTGTTTTTAATACGCAGCACACAGTAAATGATATTTCTCGCTGCTGTTCACTGGAGGAGGCTATGCTAATGCACACGTGAAAGGCTTGCTGGATTTCAATTAAAGACATCGGAATGCTGTACTTCACCCAGTCAATTATGTTTTCACATACACAAAACAAGGAAATGTCTATTTCCTTGGGAAGAAAATGAAATTGTTGTCACAGTATAATCATATCAATTTCTTCTTGATTCCATATTCTTATTCATGAGAAAAAGGCATATGGTTATTAAAAAATTCATGACCTATAGTTAACACAAATAAGGCAGTGGAAAATAGAGCACAGGACACTGGAAACAGTACGTCTCAGCTCTGGGAAACATTTCACAATGGCCAGGATAAAGGTACGATTCAGCAGGTTTAATATACTGTGCTAGAACAGAAATGCTCAGGCTACACATTCCTCAGTAGCTCTAATTACTTAGCAAACAGAGAAATCTGCATGTTGTGTTTACATAACCGTGCATGCAATCCATGCATTAGTACATTCAATCATTATATCATTTATATTCTAAAATATCCAAGGTATTGCAGTCCTGCAGAAATAGATATGTTTGGAACATCTGGATAGCATTAATAGTCTGCATTAAATCTGCCAACTCCAAATAAAAGTCCCCCGACTGCAAGTTCCCGTGTCTCTCTTCTTTATATGTAATCAGCCCTGTGCTATACATAAAAACAGATAAACAAGCAAACCACAAGGGCAAGAGTAGCTCAATATTCAGTGTGGCCAACAGACAAGGGCAATGTAAATAGCAGGAAAAGACCATCGAGCAAACAGGCTAAAAGGCTACATGCTAAATCAGATTGTTTATTCATGCACTGTGTCGGATAGCAGAAGGAACTGGGTAAAAGGTAAATCTGTTTACCCTTCCTGGGTTATTGGCAGGCGGAACAGGCCGTTCTTAATGTGGAGTTACATTGTGAACAGGTATGTTTCTGTGCAGGGTCTAATTATTCAAATGTTCCATGAAGCTCTTTTTCCTTCTGAGACTTGCCTGCTGACCCTGCACTTTTCCCCAAGACTAATATTCCCTTCAATTACATTCTCTGAGAAACCCCACATATTTTAGTTACTTGGAAAGAGCTAATATTATCCTGAGTAAGTTTCCTGAGATACAAGACAATATGACACGTTTTTATTAAGCTACATGGATTCTGTAATAATCCACCCCCCCCCCCCCCCCCCCCTACATACACACACAGCAATTATACAGAGCTAATATTGCCACAAAACAATCTAAATACCAAATTCTTACTTCAAAGTACTTTGACAAGAAAATGACTCCATAAATAATCTGGAATGCAAAACTTTCCAGACTCACAGAAGGTGAGTCACGGAGAGATAAATACATAACATGCACAGTACGTTCTGTCTTTTTTCCACTGTATGGTTTGTAAAATATCAAATTGCTCGCTTCTGCTGAGAGTCTGATCAATGGCAACGTGCATCTCCTTCCTCACACAATGTCATTCAGATACCCTTCATTACTATGCAAACCTCCTGCTGTACAGTACATCAGCCAGAGAGGACTGCTTGGGGTGGAACACAGAGACTTTACCCTGTGAAGCATCAAGAACCCAGCCTCCATAACTGAAGCTGTACACCGAGTTCCACACAGGACAATCACAAAGGCGCTCGCACAAACACACACAACATGGCTCCGGACTGTCATGTGGAACACACTCCTTCGGCATTATCCAGCAGACACTGCAGCGCTGAAACGGTGGGCCTAGAACACGTCTCTGGGTGATGGAGGACATGGACAGAGGTACTGTTATGTGGAGGGAGGTGATCTGCACACGTGTATGTGGGGGTCACAGACTTCCCAGGGCTGCACCAGGCTGAATGTATGACTGCTGTGATGACTTGTCATGATGTGAAAAGTGACAAAGAATGGAGCTATCTTGCTTAAATCTGATCAAAGCATAATGCGTTACTTTTAATGACAATGTATGATGATGATGATGATGATGATGATTATTATTATTATTCTCTATACTTCTGTGCCAAATGGGCAATAAAAAATATACTTTAATGGCAAAACATTTTGGATATGCTACAGTAAAATAGCAATATTATAGCACAAATAGTAATATTATAAGAATTGGGCATCAAAACACATTACAGTGGCCACTTTCTTGTAGTGGTAATAGTACAGCATAATTCCCCTCCCCCTCACTGTTTTCTTTTACCAAGGTTGTTTTCACTTGTTTTCACTAATTAAATATGGAGCGGGGTGTTTCCCTTAACAATAATGTGACACAGTATAAAATCACACATCTGTATTATTCTTCGATCCACATTCTATCGGACTTCTACTAGGTGTGACATGAAAACACAAACACTGTACAATCTGCAGTTTAATGAGTCAATACATCTCAGTGCTTTCTGGGAGCCAGATGCTATTACTGCAGCTGTTACGCCCATGACTAATATGAACAGGAACTGTCGTCGTGAATTTACCTGAGTTAAAGAATTAAAAAGCTACAAGACCGGTGCCAAAAATTGACATTTCGGCATAAACAGAATTTTCACGCTTGTCCATGTTTCTGAAAAGCGAAACTTTCAGCCCTCTAAGTACCGTATCAAACCCTGGGCAACAGGTTTTTCCGACATATAAGCATCAAGCCTAAGGCACATAGTTGCATGTAGGTGTTGAACATGCTCAGATCCAGACAGAAGACAATTATACTTAAACTGCGACATTCTCAGTGATAATTTGTGTTAGACTGGAGATGCTCGTAAAAAGATCATGCAGATGTGTAACTAAGAAATAAAGAGCTAAACCTTGTCTTTCACCGTCAAATAAGACTCTTTCCTGAAACTGGAATCTGCAGGAACTAACCAAATTTTAATTAAGAATAAAACCAAATAATTCTCTAACATGGAAACAGAGGATGTCGTGGTTTAATCAGCAAATGGGTTTGAGGATACAGTACTAGCCACAGCACAGGTAGGGCTCGCGAAAGCAAATCAAATGTTTAACAAATCAATTAATTAGTTGAGGTAAGGTGCAGTGAAGGGGAGATTAATATATTATCAGCAATATGAAAAAACTCTGACAGTATCTCCAAATTCAGTTGATCAGGAAATTAGAAAAGGTATTTTACTATTGCATGATATTGCGCAAGACATAAAAGTCTGTCACATGGAATTTTGAATCAACATTATAAGACATACAGCCATGAAACAGACAGGACACATCTGGTGATGCTATCTTACCATTCATACTGTATATCAAACTCAAAAATTTGACAACATTGGCATTTTGTTTCAACTTCATTTGCACACAGATGTAAAAATATCAAGACCACAAAAAGTTATAAAGTAGAGAATGATTCAAAGCAAATAGCAGAGCGATTACATACAGTGCACTGGTGAATTAGACCCTACATGTCAGGCCAAGGTTTTCAGATCTCATCTCTCACAGCTGGACTTTCTGTGTGGAACCCAAATCCACACAGTGCTTGTTTCCCACAGCTGGTGTTAATGGGGGACACGCATTTAAAATGCACGGACATGGACTGTAACACATCGAGGTAATGGGTGCAGGTGCTAACTGGCACTGGGGTGTCCCTTTCACATGGAGGGAACACAGTTATCATCAATCAGATCCTGCACGACACATCTAGCCTTCACCCAGCTAGCCCCAAACCCCAAAAGTAGCGGATTTTGCGTCACTCCAAACACAAGAAATAACCTGTTGTGAGGTCACAGAAATTAACACGCTGGTGCCAATAGGCCCTACAACAGTGATAAAACAAAAGCCTTCTTTGAATGAAAGGCAGTGCTGGAATTATTTTGCCCTTTGGTTAAAATGTCAGGCTGCATACTGCTATTTATAATGCATTTTCCAAAGAATCAAATTGCTTCCCACTTATCTTCTCTCTTAGGTTCCAGCTTTCTTACCGATTGCCTCTTTAAAAGATCTCTTGGCTTGTTTCACCATTTGTATGGTATCAAGCCACTAGTACATGATTCAAGAAAGCTCTGAACTACAGACTTATTTTAAAAGCACATTTCAGCCAAGATAGTAATTTTAAGAATAAAAACTGCTTCAAGGAACGCAATCTCAAAAGGGATCTCGTAAATCTCTTGTCCAAAACACAATCCATACCATTGTAGTCGACTCAGTATTTTAACCTTTGCATGAACCATGGCATCATGCGATCTGAGCCAGCTTCAATAAACATTATTATCCTGTAATGTTAACGTAAAGACTACGCTTACATTGGGTCTATTATCCCTTGTTGATATACTTTACTGCGGTCTGTGGAGAAATAAGGCAGAATTGCATTCCTATAAATCAATTTATGACAGTAAAATCTCATAATATCCTGTTATTTGTTTTATTTCAGCCACGGAAGTGCAGTGTTTATAGCACAAGACATTTCTCATATCAACACTCGCCTTGCATTGATGATCGTGCAGAGAAAGTCCTTGCTGACAAGGAATAGCCCTGTTGAAATGATTACAGCTACAGCATAATGTCTCTACATTTCATTCTAGCCCATATTTGGTTTTGTTCTGAGCCATTAAAAGTTCAGCTCCCACTCTGTGCATGAAGCTTGGTCTCTCTGGAAGTCCTGTTGTGCCTTACTGTATATTTCCTGCCTACCCGTGAGCTCAATACTGCAGCTCCTAACAAGCAACACGGCTGCATTTTAGATCTACGTGTTGCCTTAAAATGAGAAAGATTTATTTATGTTTCTAAAGAGAGGGTATGGTCAAAAGATCCATAATGTGATGATTCTTGGTTATGTAGCCCAAGAACCAATTTCCCCAGGGGACAAAAGTTTGACTGATTGATTGATTTGCTAATAATGGGACCGCAAACTAATCACTGAAAAATTGAAACTGAAGAGCCCAAGCCTCCCAGTGACATGGAAGGACTGGCGCGCCACCCAGCCCTGTGCATGCTGAGTGTACAGGAGGAGGTGTCCATAAAGACTCACCAAACTCCTCGCTGATGCTCTCGTTCTGGATGAGGGTGGGGTGCTCGAAGGTGTCGCGGCAGTACAGGATGCGGGTGCTGCCGTCCAGCGAGGCGATGCCCCCCAGGGCCAGGACCACCTGGTCCATCAGCAGCGAGGAGGGCCTCTCCCTCAGCCGGGCTACCACCGAGCGGTACCGGCAGTACTGCGGGTAGCTCAGAACCAGAACCTTCTTCCCCTCTTCATCGTCCCCTGTGGGAGAAACAGCAGGGGTTTTTACAGAATTATTTCACTCGTTACGTTACCTTTCAATCGTCGTCTGACCCTGTACACGCCCTCTCTCTCACTGCCTCACACTGGAACACCGCCTACATAAGACTATGACTGGCAGAAATCAATCATTGCCAATTGGTTTATCAGCAAAGTACGTCCCTGGTTGACTGGACAAAAAACCTTAACTTAAAGCTTGGGTCACCTATATAAAAGATAATAACTTCTTGTAATATGACTTCTGAATATGAAACCTGGTCAGCTGTGCACGGAACTAGCACTGAATTGCCAAACTTGGTGCATCTGGTCCAAGCCAAAGATGTTCTAGGGAATGTTTTTTTCTTTCGCTGATGAAGTTGTGTTTGCTTCGGTTTTTGACATTGCACAGCTGTACATTTTTTTAGTCTGGCATTCAGGAAGAAATCATAGTTACTGGCCCACAGCTGTATGTACAATGCTGTCATGCTTTGTTCCTGGCTGGAGAGAGAAGTAACTAATAAGGGGATAGGCAGTGGCCATTTTCAATCAGTCATGGCTAATGGAACAGACATGTGGTTGTTCATCTTTAGCTGACTGTCGGACAAATGCAATCGACATTCGGAGACAGTACCTATTTGAAAACATGAAAAGATAAAATCTTCAGCACATATTTGAACACAAAGAAAACAATAGTGAAATTAAGGGGCAACTCACGTAGGCTTGTATTTGCACACCAGGAAGAGTACCTACTGTCCTCACAATAGCTAATAGAGATCTAAATAAACATCTGAACTAAATAAACATCGATGTGCTACAGGTTTCAAAGCATGGCCCCAGCCAACTGCTCTGCATAAAAAGAGAGTGGACGAGCCAAGTCACCCAGGCAAGGGGGCATTCCTACATCACAGCCTGACAGCCATGCTCCCTGTCACACAGGCACAGACGGCCCCCATCTTAGAGGCCCCTATTTCACGAACTGCCAGGGTGTTTTAAAAAGTGGCGTCTTCTAATCAATTCAGGTATTAACAAGATGAATGTGTCACATCGGCAAACAAGTTGTTGCATCACACATCGTTTCCTAGGTTTGACAGTTTATTATGCCTTTAGGGCTATATTTAATTAAACTCAAGTCGTTCTGCCAGTGAACTCATACTTACAGATAATGGGTGTTCACTAACATTTAGTTTGAGAATATGCTATACATTTAACTGGTTCTGTTATGCAACGCCTATGTTCTGTCTGCCTCTTTATGCAAAACACACTGTATGCCTGTGGCATATCGATGACAACTTGCTGACTTTGCTTTTGAGTTCAGTGTAAAATTAGAGCATTTAATTCTCACAATGTTCACCTCTTCATAAACTCCATGGCGGAAATCAATTACATCAGCATATAATCATCAGAAAAACCTAATATAAAACTACTGATGCCCTACTTTATTGCTGGCCATTAGATTCGCCATGGCTGTATTTCTCCCATTCCCATTTGTAGTGCCGAATACACCCCATTGCAGATCTCTTTGTTGAAATCCTAATGGAATATAAAAACCCATGGTAGAGGATACAGTGTGCTTCTCCACTACCATACTACAATACACTTAGTACAAACCTGACAATAAGGAATATTTCCTACATAGTTCATAAAGACAATTTCTATTCACTTCTTTGGCAATGAGATTGGGTTCTCTCCAATGCACTACGGGCGAGGAGCGAACTCATCCTCTCTGCTCCTGATGTACTGAAGAGCACAGGGAAGAAGGGGAGAGAAAAGAGAAGTAATTCCCATTCAGTCGTGGCATTGAGCTCTTATAGGCATGGTTACATACCCATTCATTTCAGATTCCCGGACGCATTGTGGTTTTTGTTTTTTTTCCCTTGTCAGAGCATGACAGGCCGAGAACCTTTCAAACGTGTTCAATTTTCCACTGACTAGCAATTCACTCTCCTTTGCACGACCACGGACTATAACCAATTACTGCAGTTTGTTTGGGAATATATGGGTTTATTATTATTATTCTAATGATTCACTCTGGTCCACCTAATCTGACTGGAAGTCCCCATTTTGTTGTGCTGATTACATTAGCTTCAAGCAGCAATGAGAAGGGAACACTCTCCCAGGCTTTTTGTGAATAAAAATCCTCTTTCTCAATGAGAGTGCTTATCTTTACATACAGTTTAATTGGCACTGCACAGTTATTCGAGTGCAGAGAGAGGGAAAAAAAACATTTATGAAATTTTCAATTTTCCAATAATACATTTGAAAGGCCACATTTGTCAGGAACCCAGGTACACACTGATTGGTTGCAACAGCAGCCCTAAAATGTCCCTAAGCTTCCCGTCTTATCAGATCAGGGAGGGCTGGTTGAGACTCTTAACTTAGTCAATATTCAACTCCTCTAGAGCTCCAGTACTCCAGCAAAATGTCTGGCCAACTGTGGGAATATTTACATAATCACTTTCTGTAGAGCCCTGGTGAAATCTGAAATGATCCCAGTGAAAATATTTTTCCAATACTTTGCTCACAATACATTGGCAATTAAGATTATTTTATTGCTTGGAAATGAAATATAGAACATAGTCACTGTCTGCTGGGAAATATCCCCTGCAAACACAAGGAGGAACTTAGAGAAACAATTCTTGGAAACGGTTTCAGTGGAATGTGTTGTTTGTACAGTTTTAGATTTGGAATAAATTCATTTAAAGGCAAGTACCTGCTGTTTTCTGGCTCCAAAGAAAGGATATTTTTGGACACTGGCTATTAGAACAGGGAACATTTTTGATCAGTGCAAATGCAGATAAAAACAATTACAATGTTCAAAACCCATAATGAAATTAGGCCATGCTTCACTGCACTTCCACAATAAGGTCCACAGTAGGTCCAAATCATTACCAAAGCATAATCTGCTATGAACACTAAACATAACCTTGCATTTTAAATTGTACATCAATATAAATATGTAACTATAAATCCCATCTGAATGAGTAACTCACTTTAAAGCACAAGCTTGTCAATATCTAGTTATATTTCAACAGACATCAGCATTCATAATCCAGCAACATTTTGAGCTCAGGGCAGCAAAACACGTCTCATCTGATCACAGGATATTAGTCCACACACTGCTACTGAAATACTCTACCACATCGCAGTAATACATTTACATTTTATTCCCGATGGCTTTGTTCAAGCTTAATTTACATTAGACTGTCACCACTCACCTTATCCCCTAATGTTTCATAACTGCTCTCTGTTTTACATTATTTGTCATAAGTACTTTGGTATTAAACTGTGGGAAAACCCACTAGAACTGAAACAAAATCAGTTTGTGCTAACCTAATATTATGCTTAACTGAATGCTATACATCTGTACTCTAAAATATAATTGCAAGTGCCAAAAGAAACAATATGTTTTGGGTTGTTCTAATGTCACTTGTACTTACTGTTCCTCAATACCCTATCAGTTCTCAAGTTGCTAGGTCAAAGTGGAATCCCCCTGGACCTAAAGTCTAAAATATCCCCCTCCTCTGTGAAACCTTCCTCAATTTCTAGTTTCTCCCAGTCAGCCACTAAGTTAAATGATGATATTCTCCTCATTCTTCTCATTTATGATCCTGACACACTTCTTTACCATTGTCATACTGAATGTAATATTCTGACACTCCTGCGATTGTGATATTTTTGTGCTGTAACAGAAAATCCAGATGGCGTCATAATACAGGTATGTCATAGTTATGAATGGGCATGACTCCCTATGCTGGGTAGTATGTCATGGTAATGACACTTCCATGTCAGAAGGACTATGTCAAATAAAGTTTTACCTTGATCCTCAAACTTAAATAGCCACCAAATATTCAGTCACTAGTTTTGTACTGCTGGTCCATTTTCCATCATTCAAATAACACTCACAACCTGCTTTTAACATACTCTCACTTCACTCTCACGTATATATTGTGTAGTAATGGAAGAGTGACGTTATGAAAAAACTCCTAATAGTCTTAAGCAACAATAAGCTGCCAATAACTGACTTTTCAACCAATCATAAGAATTTTGCTCTCAACAGCAAAACACAGTGTTTGGTTGACATCACCATAGCTCCACCCATTTTGAGGTTGATGAATCCTCACGTTCTCGTCATTACCTTTGTGTGTACACAACATGGCGGCGTTTCCTGATACATTACATTACATTACGTGGCATTTAGCAGACGCTCTTATCCAGAGCGACGTACAACAAAGTGCAAATCAAACACAAGAACAAGTGCAAAAGTGGACCTGAGAGGACAGTACAGTTCCGAGTCCTAGTGTAAACATACAGCAGAAGCAGCATTCAGTACCCTTTTATACAGGTGGAACAAGGTTCGTATTCAGCAGCAGATTCCTACAAAGCTTTCTCAGATCTCTCATAAAGAGAATCTGTACAAACAGCTGCTAAATGTAACCTTAAGAGGATACTTCTACACTTTGATTCTGAAAAAGTATGGGAATAAAATTAAGCTTTTGCATTATGAGTGATATAAAGATGTACTATATGTTCCTGTACACTGTACTCTAGATGCCCTACTTGCAGCACGCAGTAATCTATGGGAAATTAATGTTGACATTCCATCGTCTTCCCCAGTCCTAGTTGCTACTATATCATTTACATTTCATTGAGTATTTACAGATTGCCTTATGCTGAATATTTTCGTTCTGGTGGCGCACTGTGTGTCATTCGCTATGTCTTGTTACTACTAATGAAGTGCTGGATTCCACCATTACCTGCTGAGAAAGTGACAGATGAAATGAAACACAGGTATTAATGTTCTGTGTAAATATATAATCTCAGTGGTTCGCACCATTGTGATGCAGTGTAAAGCAGAATAATTGTCTATGAAATATATGTTTCTAATAATACAGACACATATACTCACAGTGTATGTTCCACCCCTTTATGAATTGAGCCAAGAAAATAAACCAGAAGGAGAAACAAGGCCCTCACACATTACTGTAGGTGGCTCATTGTGTACTACAATTTTCTGTAATTGTGTCTATGGGACATACAGTATAACAGAAATATAGCATTACAGAACATGGACGAGAACTTTACTAAAATATGTTAGTGTGTCACAAGTGGCACTTATGTTGGGGCTAAGATTAGATTAGCCCCAGCTGCCAGGTTCCCGTGGGCAGCTCGTCTTGCATAAGCACCAAGGTTCACCGTTTTGTGTCAGATGTCACGAAAAGCAAAAACATTATTCTTATGTGATCTATCGTTTGACCAAGTGGAATATAGAATATCCGCACTGGCAACACTGCCGGATTATTGAATGTGTCAAGGAATTCACTCGAGCACCATTCTGCGACGTCTGCAGGCTTCGATGCGTATCATCAGTCAACTTGATAGATACCAGCTTCAGTACAATGGGACATGGAAACACATGTAAAAGATATAAAGTTTAAAAAAGAAAAAAACAATAGAAATAAAAAAAACCAGCGAGCTGCTTTGTATTCAGTGAATGGTTCCATTCGCTGTTCTACTTGTATTGGTTACAGGGTTGCCCTGTTTTCATTTAAGCGGACCTCTTTCATATGTATAACACAACTCTGATTCACCCTCTCCTTTCTGCCACATCCACACATTTTAACAAAAGGCTTACACGCAGTTAGCAGCAGGACGCGACCCTCCTCGATCTGTTTGTCTTTATTAAAAAAAAACAGCTGCCAAGAAAATATGTGAGAAGTTTTAAAGATGGACAGTCTTCAGACGGGGTTTGGTGTTGCTACCAGATATAAATAAGAAAAGTCCTTTTCATATTTAAATGAACTGATAGGCACCCGGGAGCTACTGAGCTGTTCTCTCCTGTGAACTGTCTGGAGCTGGCACATGCCTGCATGTGAAGGGATGGGGCTGTTGTTCTTCAGCCGGGATCTGCTCCTTCGGTTCATTAGGACCCATTAGGGGCCCTCTCAGCGGGCCCCAAACTATTCAAAGCATATCATATTTGCACTAAGGTTACAGAAAGCCACAGGAAACCTTCTATTGAAAACTATCTGCCTGGAAGAAAAAAATTAAAAGGAAAAAGACTGCAAGTTTGTTCCTGCTCTTAATTATCTAAACAGCCCGATGGGCTTTTCTCCGTCTCCGTCTCCGTCTCTCTCTCTCTCTCTCTCTCATTCATATGATTGTATTTTTCACAGAAAAATTTGATTTGGCTTTAATTTACTTCCAATTTACTGAAAACAGAAATGGCAGCTCAATGTTCCCTGTTCCCCTTTGTAATATGATAACATACTTTGTTTTTGGTTGTTTTTTATTTTTCTTTGCTAATACAAATTGCCTGAAACCATACTTTCCCGATATCCCCGATGCCAATGGAAAACGCTTTCCTGGTGATTTATGTTTGCTGGTGTTATTTTATTAGATTAGACATTCCGTTCTCTAAGCCCCGTGCTTCCAGAGTGGCTCCCTAGCAACAAGCTGAAGCGGTGCTCCGAGTTTTACACGACTGGCGCCGATCCAGGTTTAACTGTCTGCGTTATTGATTGCTAGATTGCAAAGTTTGCATTTAATGGCTTCTGTAATGCGTGACAGAATTATACTAAATTCCTCTTGCCAAATTATTCATTTGCCTAACAAAGAGGTTGCTGTTAAAACCATAACCAATATATCACTGATCATAGGGAAGCACACTCCACTGAAAATATAACCCCCCCCCCCCCCATCCTCCCATCCCCCGAACACCCCCCTACCCCCATGAAAAATGAGCCTGAAAATGTCGAGATACTGTCATTGTTTGAATCAAATGTATGGGTGAGCCGAACAGCACAGCCTTAATCAGCCAGAATAACTTCAACCTGCAAAATACAGCTTGTCTATTACTGCTGACATTCTGAACTGAAACCAAATTATTTTTTGGCTTGCTTCTTTGTTGCTTACAACTGGAACCATGAAATACATCGCAGTAATCGGTACGGTTACAGAGACATTGATTTAACCGACAACCTTTTTTTCTGTGAGAATGCTTATGGGGTTTAACGCCATGAAAGTGGGCCTGCAATTTAATTTAAACTTCTCTGAGTATTCGCTCTGCAGGTTGACACATTTAAACTCATAATATTCTTAGTGATTCAATTCAAGTCTGGTTGGATGGAGCTCAAATTAGTTATCAAAGAGTTCTCAGTCTTAAAAACTTAGATCACTGCAAGAAATGGATGTCTTGTTTACTGAAATGTATTTTTCATGAAGCACAGAATTCACATTTCAGTCCAGCCTTCAACGGGATGAGCGAAACGGATTCTGAAGCGGGTTAAGGGAACTATATGTCACTTCAAATGAAACCTGCAGTGTCTATATGCTCAAATAAACCTACAACAAAAACCGACAGAATACTGACTACACAATGTCGAGCATTATTTCATATCCCTGATGTACTAAAAAGCAGAAAGAGGGGGAAAATGACTATTTGGGGAAAGCGCATCTCCCGTTTGGGAGTGAAGAGATAATGCATTGTACACACTTGCCATCATGAGGGCATTTAACCTATCACACCATCTGGCAAGTTTGAAAAAGAAAACAACAACTGCCAACTGCCAACTGTGCCTATTCCATCTATATACCACAGATCAAACCAGACAGACTTACAAAACATATACTTACAGTATATGAATTATAGGGAATGGAAACACATTTAAGCTAAATTATACATTACATTATTTACATTACCAAGAATTTGTATTACCATTGATTTAAGTCACAATGAGGAAATGGCTAGCTTCCAGTGATGAATGCATCATTGAAGTCATTTCCTCAGTTGATTAAACATTATTATTATATACTCATTTTAATGAGATAATGTGTCAGAAGCAGTATACAGTACATACATTACACAGAGCAGAAGCAGGCTATTGTGTGCATACCATGTACGAAGCACATAATGCAATTGTATACACAATAATGAGCACGCGCATTATATCGGTAAACAGGGAAATCCAGCACATTAAAATTCCCTATATAAATGTAAAAAATGATTGTATAATTATAATTCAGAATGTACTACAACTGACAGAAATGTTAAGGAATACAAAAACCTAAAAATGAAAAGGGAAATGTAAAAATACACTATGGTTACTCTCTTTTCTCGGTGACGAGGGGATGAAATGATTGCATTTTCCCCCGTGCAGGAGGAACGGCAGTGAATAATGACACTGCTCAATGAAACCAATTAAAGGATGTTTAGAACCGTACACAAAGGAGGGATTAGACAGCGGCCGGCGTAATAAGATTGTACATAATCAATGCGCTATTGTGCCATTTCCTTATTTGCACCCACTTCTGGAGAGGCTTTTCAATCACTTTCCAAAGAATAAATCATTGGGATTTATAAGGCCCGGTCACCGAGAACATGCATAGTAAATCACTTTTGATCAGTTTAACAAGAGACCTGGACCTTTTCTGTGTGTGTGTGTGTGGAGGGGGGTTACCTACCACCCAAGCATTATCTGGTCTGTGGAAAACCTGAGAGCAAGCGGCACACTGGTCTTTAGCTCTGATCTGTGTGTAAACACAAACCCCCTCCCCAGCCCTTATCAGAATAAATAGCACAGCTGCATGCTGGCCAGGAGCCATCACTCTATAAGTATCATCACTGTTACAAAGGCAACTGCTCTGGGTCAAAGCTCAGATCAGGCTGTGACATTAATCCACCGCCAGCCAAATTTTGATTGTGGCTGGTAAGATTCTCACTCTAGCAGCCACTTTGGCAGGTGTCCAACCAGTTTGGGCTATATTGTAAAAGGTAATGTGGCTGGCAAAATGCTAAGGCTAGTGACTTTATTTACAGTCAACTAGCCACTCTGTCTAGTGGATGAAAAGGTTCATTTCATGCCCGGTCTGGAGCATAGCAGATGACACGCACAGAGTGAATCTGCCCATCGGGTTTCCCATTGTTGCTATGCCGATAGATGGCCCTGCACATGGGCCCACAGCCACTAACCATACAGAAACACTGCAATATATTCCACATATATTCAGCTGGAAAATGCAGTATGGGTCACAGCAATACATTTTTCGAAAACCTGTACTGCAATATCTCAGAGTGGCAATAACTAGTATAGAGTATTTATCCATTTATTGTGAAGTGCTACAGTACACCTTTCCAATTTATTGTATGTTTCCTTTCCAATTTATTGTTTAGTACATTAAATATCTGTAATGTCATAACCAAACTCCTCTGTGTTCAGCCAGTCTGTGATGCAGTCACCAGTAAGACTAGTTTCTGTCCAGGGGGGTCAATATACCATCTAGTGAGGATAGAAACACAAAAACACCACAGTACTCTCCTTCCTCAAGCCGCAAAAACAATGAAATGCCACTTGTTTTATAAATATATACATGCAGCTGTAGCTGAGACGTGTGGTAGCCGGTGACTAATTGGATCCGCATGGACGCCATTGACTCATCGCAGTCCGACCAAACAAACGACACTATCACGCAAAATATCCTCGGATAGTTTGCGCCTCCCAACAACGGTCGACTTGTTTCTTTGATGTGCTCTTCCGTAAGTTTCAGTGCGCCAAATACTCAACGTACTGACCAGCTGGCAATAATAGATTAGTCATTCTGATGTTTCATTATGGCTGGGCAGCACCACGCTTTGAAGAAACCACACTGTGTTTTTCAGCATACTGCTGGTCCTTAGCATGAATGATGTCAGAATGCCTGGCGGGGAGGGGGAGACAATAAACAGGACACTGCTCAATATCAACACTTCATTGGCCATTCAGAAAATTTAAATGATACAATTGCAATTACAAATATAAATCTCACACATCATAAATCCGCTAAATAGATCAATGTTGATACTGAAGCGGGTTATTTTATGTTTTGGGAGAGGCTAGATTAATAACTTCTCTATTGTTTCAGTGTCGGCAATGAATGGACAATAAAACTGTTCATTTCCTCTAAGGACAACACTCAGAGACACTGCCATTGTTTAACAGCGGATGGGCTATTACTGCTTCCACAAAGTATGTGAGATTCAAAGCAGCTGGAACTGTAGCATAACATAAACACTGTATATGGAATTAAGAGATGATTACAAGGCACATACTACATATCTCCCCCATATTGAAAAACACAGACATTCCCTGCGACTAATAGATGTTTCCACTCCAGCTTACAGAATTAGAAGTCCTGGCAAGGGGCCAAACTTTAGTCATAAGGGAACTAATGATATGAGCAGAGAGTTGTACTGAAAAAAATAGCACATGTAAACTTCCAACAGGCCTGCAAGTAATCAAGGCATAGCTATAAAAGCCTGAAACTGCTCACAGCAAATACCGAGGCACTCGATGATTCCAGCTAAACGTAGCAAAATTTAATGATAAATGAAGCATTGATTTCATTACTGTGGAAAAACGGGCATTTCTAAAAACGGCATTCCAAAAATGAGTGTAATGAAAACAGCACATGAAAACTTGTTTGCGTCAGTCTTGATTCAGTTTCTCTTTTCATTTTATCAGGCCTCTGCACAAGAATATCCATGATTATGTTTGCCTGAAACACAGAACATGGCCCGGATCCCCACACACAGTTGCTGTGCTGCTTGTCAAAATCATTTGTACAGCGTTTGGAGCAAAGTAAATTACCTGCCTGTTTGAGCCAACATGGCATCTGTTTCCACTTCCCTGCCTCTCTGCTCCTCTGTGTTGCGCACATTTGGTGGGCCGCACAATATCAGGCCTCCATACATAGGAAAGCACTCTCCTATGGCCACCTCATAGGTTTTCTTACAGATGTGTTGACGAGCAGCTCCTTTCAAAGCATTATGTAATTCATACTAGGACCCCAGTTTCTCCCCCTTTGTGAGTGCAACCAAGTGGAGTTGGTTTAGTAGCCTCAAATTGAGACGCGCGGCGGTGCCAAATTCAGTTAACGGATGAATCCGCTCATTCTTTATTCCCGCTCGACAGCAAGCGGGCTGTGGGCAAGCGCAACGCCCGCTGAAAGTCACGGAAGCCCGGGCAGCGTTATCCCATGAGCTAGCGTCTGACGCAGGGCCCCGTCCGGTCCGTTATGGTGGGGGATGGCAGGAGTGGTACAGGGGTCTCAGCGTTACCCCATGAGCTAGCGTCTGACGCAGGGCCCCGTCCGGTCCGTTATGGTGGGGGATGGCAGGAGTGGTACAGGGGTCTCAGCGTTACCCCATGAGCTAGCGTCTGACGCAGGGCCCCGTCCGGTCCGTTATGGTGGGGGATGGCAGGCGTGGTACAGGGGTCTCAGCGTTACCCCATGAGCTAGCGTCTGACGCAGGGCCCCGTCCGGTCCGTTATGGTGGGGGATGGCAGGAGTGGTACAGGGGTCTCAGCGTTACCCCATGAGCTAGCGTCTGACACAGGGCTCCGTCCGGTCCGTTATGGTGGGGGATGGCAGGAGTGGTACAGGGGTCTCAGCGTTACCCCATGAGCTAGCGTCTGACGCAGGGCCCCGTCCGGTCCGTTATGGTGGGGGATGGCAGGAGTGGTACAGGGGTCTCAGCGTTACCCCATGAGCTAGCGTCTGACGCAGGGCCCCGTCCGGTCCGTTATGGTGGGGGATGGCAGGAGTGGTACAGGGGTCTCAGCGTTACCCCATGAGCTAGCGTCTGACGCAGGGCCCCGTCCGGTCCGTTATGGTGGGGGATGGCAGGCGTGGTACAGGGGTCTCAGCGTTACCCCATGAGCTAGCGTCTGACGCAGGGCCCCGTCCGGTCCGTTATGGTGGGGGATGGCAGGAGTGGTACAGGGGTCTCAGCGTTACCCCATGAGCTAGCGTCTGACACAGGGCTCCGTCCGGTCCGTTATGGTGGGGGATGGCAGGAGTGGTACAGGGGTCTCAGCGTTACCCCATGAGCTAGCGTCTGACGCAGGGCCCCGTCCGGTCCGTTATGGTGGGGGATGGCAGGCGTGGGGACGAGCTGGCGATGACATGGTCCTTCAGCTGTATCCGCCATTCTGGATCATGACATTGTCAGCGTGCTGGGGGCCCGTACCCTTGCTCTCTTGGGAAGCGACAGGGCACCGTGGCACAGTTAGAAAACAGACTACTGTACCACGGCTGCCATGTTCCGCATAAAGCTCCATGATAAATTTGTGAGTGAAATTTGTCTAATGACATAATAAACAAATCAGAAAAATAAAGTGCATGCAGCAAAATGCTATTTTTTACTGGAATTTTCCCTTAAAGAATGGCTAAATACTGCAATATACGGTACACATGTTTCACAGCAATATTAAATATATTGCAGGATAACACACTGCAGTATGTTCCATTGTTGTCAATCCCTATGGTTACACAAGCAGGCCAGATTGTGTTGACAACACAGAGCACTGACTACCGGCGCTGTGATTATCTTTAAGTACATCATCCTGATAGGGATGCCCAGCGTTGGATAGAAAATGCGGTCATGAGTTAAACACCGATATTATCCATGTTCTGGAGCATGAATTCTGTCCTTGGCCCCCAAGCGTGTGGTGATGAACGCAAGCCTATTGTGCAAGGTGTTTTCACCACATGTGCACACGTGTACATGACTCACTCTATGAACCAAGAGCCATTTCATCACTGAAGAAAAACATAATTACTGTCGCCGTGTTTCTCTGTAAGCCCTGCCGTGGTCCTGACTGCCTGTTTCCAGCAGAGGTGAATCACGGATTTGTGGACCGGCGACCCTCCCATTGCCCGACTCCAGGGATCGGGTGGGGATTTCAATTTCCACCCCGCGGCAGCAACGAGGGCATGTATGCTAGGAGGACCTTGCTGAATGCAAAACTCAAGAACTTGAAGATCTAACCCACATGGCAAGATAAACCATTAAAATGATCTCAATGCCTGCACAGGCCCTGCAGCTGAACAGAGAGCTTTCATATTTCTGCTCACGAGATACAGGGATGTATGCTTTCATATCGGCCAAGTATTCATTGCTTCCTGCCTTGATTATTTATAATAACAAAACTCTAAAAACCCAAGTGTCAGTATGCATCTGAAATACTTTAACTCTTGAAATGCTCTTGAAAATATAGAATACACTCCCCGAGGCCCATGAGAATCTTTAACGAAACAAGCGGAAGCATAACATGCTATCAATGGAGAAATGGGTTCTGAACGTTTCTTATGAAGCTGCTGATTTTTACAGCCGCATGAAGGGTTTCTAAGAATTTCTACCAAATGACTGCTTGGCCCAGGTCTGAATCGCAGGCCCAAGACCCCAGCAAAACAGGAGCATGATGGAAGAAATGACAAGCTCACAAAAGTATAGTCATGCAGAATGGATATCACTTCAGCTGATAGAGCAGATAAGCGCAATATTGCTGTAAGACCAGCACTTCCAAGGTAGTGGAACGGAAGAGTCAGTAAAATGTTCAGTGTTAATTGTGGCCATAATGAACTCATGTATATTTAACACTGAATATTTTACTGTGTAGTTTTACTGTGTATTTTACTGTGAATCTGAAATGATGTACAATAATACAAATTTCAGTGATGAAAGGGCATGTTATGCTCTAAAATAATTATCGCACAGTGGCCTTCACCCAAGAATGGCTCTCCAATGTGAGACAAGCACATATTATATATGGGCTGATTCAGCCTTAATTCAGTGACACACACCAAATACAGTGTACACAACTATGCGAATGTCATTACTACATTATAACAGCTGTTGGTCACCAGCAAACCTCTCCTTCAATATAACGGATGATTCTGTTCAGTTCAGTTGAGAAAAAGCTTAATAATGACTCACACATTTTAATTCAATTGAGAACAAAACGTTCGCCACTGAGCTGTTCGGCAAAATATTTTTAGGACCATCCAAGCTAATTACTCACCAATCGCAGCTGTGTTTTGACCTAGCTGTCATCTTCAGTAGATGCACAGAGATTCCCTGAAAGCTGTTTCACGTAATTATTTAAACACACGGTATTTCAGCACAATTAGCAGCGGCTGCTAAATTTGCATCAACAGGGGTGGGTCTAAAATGTATCTTTCTTTCCCAAGCCATTTTTTTTAACACAGCTGACATCAACAAAGGAAAATAGCATAAGTTTGTGTACAGACATGAAAAGAAAGATTCATAATAACTCCCTATTGCAACACAATGTCAATTATTATTTTGTTCCACACTAAATAATGAACAACCTTCAACAGAGGCAAGCAGACCACTCTCAGAGCAAAAGTTATATTGCACGTCAATACATGTACCTGTTTGATTCATGATTGATGTCCATTATCAATACTGCTGTCTCTGCTATGGATTGGCGACCTGTCTGGGGTGTGTTCCTGGCTCTCACCCAATGCATGCTGGGATATGCTGAAGCCCCCTCCCCCCCCCCACCCCCCCCACCCCTGCCCCCATGACCCTGACCAGGTATAAGCTGATTAGATAATGGATGGATGGATTGATGGAATACTGCTTTGCCCAACTACAAGTGCACTGGCTGAATTATCCCTTTCTTTCTCTGACTAAGAGGATTCGGGAATAATATGAATCACTGCATTCACTGTCCTGACAACACAGACCAGGCTGATGTGGTCATTAAGAAACAACTCATTAGCATTGTAAAAAAAAACAAAAAAACCTACACATATATAATAAGGCACTTGTGTGACGACCAATAAATCTCTGAACACATTTTGTTTTGCTGTTTCCCAGTTATTGATCATTAATGTGGTCCCAGCTCAATGAGTAGGTGAAAAAACAGCCATCATTGATTCATACATTAATCTCTGTATAAGCAACTACAAAAGCTGACTCAAGGGCTACATTACATTTGAAACAATCCGGTGTGCAAATGGGAATGACTGGAACAGGCATAAACATCAGTTTCCTCTCCGTAAGTGCATTCACCAAGTATAATGTCCTGTGTGTGAGTGTGTGTCTACTGCATTTGTTTTGCTTCTCTTTTTAACCCTAACAATCCAGACAGTTCCTTAAACAGAATTGAATGTACCCTATTATACAATGGTTCTGAAGGAAGCGCATGTGTATTGTGGTGTAAACTGAGCCCTTAACAATATACAGATCTTTCAGGGAGATTTCCAGGCATGGAATTCTTCTGTTTGGGCAAATAGGAAACCAGTACAGAAAATGACACGTTTATGAGCCAATAAACTTTACATTTTAGGCTTTGCATGGAGCTGGGAAAGGCTTCGGCACGACCTCAAGCCTGCTAAAGAGATGTATAAATGTGTGTTATATCGTTTTTAACTTCGCTTAATACTGTACAGTAAATGTAACCACAACCTTTAGCATGGATGTGTAATTTTCCTTAGAATGAAAAGCATGTTTAAGTTCCTCATTATTCACAAGCTGCACTATGACACAACAAATTGACAATAAAAATAAAAAAAGGAAACACTTGCGGAGATGGAAATTTCATCCAGAGCAGCGGAGTTTCATGCAGATAGTGTTTAAGCAGTGCGTGTTACATACAAATCTCAGCCTTACAAGCTTTCTTGTACACTACAGTGTGCAAATATTTGACTGAGATCAAGGAGGTCGATCTCCAAGCCTTCCAGTCGTCTTTTTGGAAGTTTCCAGAAGTAAGCCTCCAGCATATAGCATTTAGGCAGCTCCACTACTCCCTCTCTTCCCTAGAGTGTGCCCTCACACCCAGCCATCCCTGGTGAGGCACTTTGAAGCCCACCCTTCTCAATCCCACTCCTGATACCAATGTGGCGAGCAATGTACATTACACTACTTGAGAGTACAGTTGTTTAGCTGACGCTTTTATCCAAAGTGACTTCCGGTTGATTAGACTAAGCAGGAGACAATCCTCCCTGGAGCAATGTGGGGTTAAGGGGTCTTGCTCAAGGGCGCAACAGCTGCACAGATCTTATCATGGCTCAACCAGGGATTGAACCACCAACCATTCGGGTCCCAGTCATGTCCCTTAACCACTAGGCTACAGGCTGCCCCAAAGATGTCTGTGCTAAAGTAGAATTCTCCTCTCGCTGAGCAGTTAGGCGGCCCCGCTAGCGGATAGCTCTGAGCCTGATGGCGGTGAAAGGAGAACGGGCAGAGGCTTACCGAGTTCGGCCTTTTCTTTCAGGACGTCTTTGAAGCTGAGTCCGCTGTTGAGGGTGGACTCTCGGTACTGGTGCAGGGCCTCCCGGCGACCGTTGTTTCCCAACTCCTTCAGAACAGAGGGCTTCAGGGGCTCTGGCCTCAGCCCGCGCCTCCACTGCGACACGTCCCAGACCGTCCATTTCAC
This sequence comes from Conger conger, assembly GCF_963514075.1. NCBI lineage: Eukaryota > Metazoa > Chordata > Actinopteri > Anguilliformes > Congridae > Conger > Conger conger. The sequence continues at coordinate 21,754,849 of NC_083777.1, read as the reverse complement.
CAGGTTGTCCAACTTCACTATGACCTTGTCTGAGACGGCAACAATCTCGTCCTGCGTCGGAAACAGACGCGGCGTTAGGCTGGACAACATGGCTACGTTTTTCACATGCTCACCATTTTGGTGTCTGACATAGAGAGGGTCTAGTGGCCTGGGTTTCCTGTATTATACTGTGAGTAACACAAAGATAATTTAAAGGATGACAAAATAGAATACCTATATGCCGGGACTTTTTTTTCTTGTCCTTGTGGTTATGTAAAGGTCTCCATGCTGACTCCTTGGATGGCACCGCCCAAATGAAGTTGAGGTTTATACCAAAACCCACTTGTTTCACTTCCTGAATTTCACATGATTGTCTGAAGGCTTATTATCCACACATAATGCAGAAGTAAATAGCGGTTTATAAGTTCACAGAAATGTTGGTATCATGTATCACTATGTGCAAATTTCATGTTTCCATGGTTCCTGTAAAACTATGCCTGGACTGCAGTATTGTATATGGTCTTTAGGGGTTGAACATTTTTATAGCCTTCAAAAGAGAGATTAATATGGCTGTCCAGTGTTATCCGAAAAGGGCCAGTGTGGGTGCGTATTTTTGTGTTAGCCCAGCGCTATGACACCTGATTCATCTAATGAAGTTAATCATGGTCTTCAATGAAAAACCTTGATAAGTAGAAGAGTTGTGTACATATAAGGTATAACATCTGAAAATACAAAAACAGATATAACATAGTTTGGGAGTGACGGCGAGTACCTCCCCTAATCAGCACCCCAGATCCCACTTCTCTTTTTCATTTCTTTAGAAGAAATATTGCTATATAAGTCTATATTTACAATTATGTTGCGTTATACTGGAGACTCTCCCTCTCAAGATTTGGCCCAGAAACCTAAAAGGCATGACATCACAAAACTCTGTTTCACAATAGTTGCCTTAGAAATTCATTTGATCAAGCAAGCAAGTCAACTTTCTCTATAATTCAATCTCTGATCTCTTCCAAGACACCCCCATAACAAAGTGGTAGCAAAATAAAAAAGATTATTGAAGTCACATCTATTATGTACCGTTTCATGAAAAAAAATGTATACACATTTTTAAATCCATAGGCATGATTATCCACACGTGATTAATGTCAGCCTTGGCCAAGTTCCAAAAACACTGTTCTTTTAACTCATGATGCAGTATGAAAACATCAATTAGCGACAGCTACCGAAATAAACATAATAATATAACATATGCGGATGTTCCACCATGCATTGACAAGAAACTGATCTGTTATTGAGCAAAAATGTAAATGTCTTTGAAGACAGGCCAAATATACCATGTTAAGAAATTAAAGTGAGAGTAAAACAAATGGAGTTGTGGTTAATTGAGATTCATTCGCATACAGTTGGAAGTGACACACAAATGCTTAGTTGATCCAGCCACTCTTTGGATTAATGTTAGGGCAATCACCGCAAAGGTCAAAGGTTAAAAAGAAATAGCATGACTGATGGATGATGGGAATGCTATAATAAGGATAATAATGCTTTAGAGCAATAAAGAACCAGCTGGGTTACATCAAAATGAGATTACCATATATCAGTGAATTTGACAAAACTGCATACGAGGCAATGTGGTAATTTCAAATTCTCTGCAGTAGGACATGGATGAATATTCATGAGTCATGAATATATGGATCCAGCGCATAGTTACCATGCCTGTATCCTTTAAGAGGCCAGATTTCATTCCAGTTTGATTTTCACAATTTGCAAAACAGTTTTTTAAATCAAATTTTAACACACTGTACATGCACTCGCAGAAATTAAAATACAAATGCTTTTACCTTTATGTACCTATAGCTACATAAATTCGTACCCCTAACCAGCATTATATAATTAATCGGTAGGTTTTTTGCTTGGTAAACATACTAATTTGTACCCAAACAGAACATTACTGTGCTTTCAGGCTTCATTTGGGAAATTTGATCCATCCTTGAAGAACAGAAATGTACGTCCACTGTCACTTAAATTGTGCGAGAATGCGTGCCTAACATTGATTTTGTGCCTAACACTGAGTTCAGCAATTACTAAAATTATTGTGCAAAGCCAAGGTTTCAGATCCTCCAAACTGATGACGGCACTGAGTTTCATTACATTGCATTTGTATTGAACACAAAACATGGAGATCGCCCGCATGCTCTTCCCGTTACCTCATTCCTGGCTTCTTTACGACAGCTGTAATAGTATTCTTATGACTAGTTGCAGCATGCGTGTGATTGCGATATTATTACAAATAGTATGCGTATTATGATTTAAGCTACAATATCAAAACTGAGACGAATAACAATGTTTTCATGAGATGTGTTTGGGTAATTTTGGTACCCTTGAGATTAATGCACATATGAAGTTCCAAAATTTGTATTATTATACATCAAGTTAAATGGATGTTGCACTGAGAATCTTCCCCTCCACTGATCCTGGGGGAGAGGCCACTACTGATTTTTACACTTTCTATAATGCCTATGGAATTACTGACATGGTAACGAGCAGACCCTGGGTCAATGAAGTAAATGTTTTGGATTCAAATACTTTTCTGTGCTCGATTGATCTTGCCAACCAATAGGATAAGAACTTGAGGGTTTTAACTTTTTGAGAGTATTTCATTGCTTCCAGTACACCAGACAAGCTCAGTAAATCCTGGAAAATTATTTTACAGTAATTACATACTGTAACTGACCAAGGTCTAGTAACAAGGCACACAATACGCCATTTTGCCAAGTCAAATGATAACTGAGCTTTCTCACATTCACACATGAAAAAGATCACACTGTCATCACATGTAATCAAAGCTGTTTCTGAATTTAAACAGAAGTGATAAATATATTGGTATTCAAATATAATCTCTATAGCTATTTGTATATTAAAAATATTGCGTGGACAGTAGAATAATTAAAATAGTCTTTGTTTTTTGGATTGGATTGACTTTACTGGTTGGATTTGTCAGCTCTCCATAGAATAAATAATTTAGTTTAAACTGTATACTGTATTTTTACTTGATTCTCTGGTTTCTGACTAGCCACATGCAACATTCTACCCCTTTGCTACAAAAGGCTACTACAAAAATATCTAATTTTTAAATGTCAATTTTAAAAGTACATTTTCATTATTTATTTTTTTTAGAGATATTTTTTTACTCAACCTTTCCTTCACTTCACATTCACTAGTATTGGTCATCTCCCTCATCAAATGACCACATCACACATCAAAGTGTAACCCATGTTTGTAATTAAGAGAAGCCAGGAATATCCTTTCAGCTGTGTCTCATTGTAAAAAAGCACAGATCTACAAAAATAGATCATTTTAGTGCAAACTGTTGTGCAATCACAATACAAGCTGGACTGCATGCTGTTTATAAGATTGAGACAGTGTGCAGTCATTTATTCATGGTTATTTATGCTATTTATTAAAGGCTGTATTCTGCTTTTAAAGGTTTAGTGTATCATCTGAGAAAAGTGATCTTCTGGTTATAAATGCTGAGAACAAACACTCAATCCAAATATCATGTGCTCTGGTGTCATTTGTGTTTTAACACGAAAACTGAGGTATGCAGCGATCACGAAGTGGGTAATGACCGAAATCTGCAAATAATTTCATTCTATTAAGAAATTAATTTGCTGAAGGGCAATTTTCACACTCTATTCAAGGAGCAGTTACGCAAGTTTGCTTTTTTCCACCCCCATTCAGAATTCCAGCCATTGTTTCAGGCATGTATCATGTGGTTTGTTGCATATGGTCCATATGAAACACATATGGTCATTAATATTTGCCACTTGTGTCCTAATTTTAGGAACACCCCTACGGGGGAATGTGCGCTGAACCGTTAATACCGTATCACATTAAAGAATGGTACCTTTAAAAAGAAAACATAACAGATCATCTCATTTTAGCTATAAATATATCCACGGCACATGGGCCTTTGCCAAGCAGCAAGAAGAAAAAACATTCTGGATTCATGCCACAAATTTTTTCCATGATAACAGTGTTCAAGTGACAACCCTCATGACACGCTGCTTTGTAATTCAGAATAATAGCTGAGAAAACTAATTAGATACTGCTCACTTCTCCCTAGTCCACCTCATATTCTGATTACGTTAAACCAAATTGAAATCCTAAGGCACAAGTCAGCCCCAATATTAAAATTGTTGGAATTCTAAATAGGACACTAAAATACGGTACAGAAACTGCATAGGAATCTATAACCCAGCAGCCTGTTATTACACCAGTGTACTGTATCATTTCTTGAATTAAGTCTTTGTAATTTATATTAATATATATAAAGGTTTGTTTTTTCTCTCTCCAAAAATAGCACTACTGCGTCAAAGCGTTGTACTAATGTGGAAAGTTAGGACAATACCTGTGCATTTTCCACCAGTTTATTAACAATCCCAATCCCAATAATAACTGAAGCATATCCAAACCCCAGTTTGAGAGTGTTATTGTTACATCCACTGAGGTTGATTTCACACATATCTACTGTGCGGTGCCATGCTTCGAGTTTCATATGCCATACTTGGCCTATATTCACAATGTGAACTGGACTACAGGTGCATGGCTGGAGACGACTGATACTTTATGTGAATCGCACCTCATCTAACCTGTCCTGTAGTTGCTCCAATGCCCTTCAGTTTGCACTGATTGTATGGCGCCTTGGATAAAGCATCTGCTAAATAAATGTAATGCTACGTAAGAGCTACAGAAATAAGCATTAATCATTACAATCGACCAGGCTGCTTTCTGGAAAAGAAATGGAGTCTTGCTTGCTGAGAAACAAGGGTAGTTGTTTTGGCAGCGTACTTAGTTAATTTGTTTAAAATACAGCACATGTATTAATGTGAGGGTAATTGTGCTCTCCCGAGCTTCTCCCCAGCCTTAGACTAGGCAGTAGTCACACTACCAGAGTAAAGATCACTGCAGGCTTGTTGTGGTTCCTGTCACTGCTCTTTTGCTAGAGAATGACAATGTCAGACTGGAGAGGAAATGACATCACCTGGGTCTAGTGAAGTGAGCCACCTGGAACATACAACCTGCTCTCAATATTCCCTATAACTGTCACTTGCTCACCTTCAATAGCTGTAGTCTATTCACTGCAACTCTGGCTTCTTTGAAACGCACTGTATATGCCTTACAGTACAGCGGGTATTGGGTTTCAAGACCCCTTCCAGACAGACGGATTCAATTCAAAGCTAAAAAATTAATGGCAATAATTATGTACATGATATTAATGAATGTGAAGTTATGCAACAATTACAAATGTTGCTGATTATTAACAAGCGATTAAATAAAATACAATGTTATATGCCAGAAAATGTGTTTTTTTTCTCCTATACTGTTGTTTTGATTGACAGCTCTTGAATATAATGCATTTGTTGAGCTTAAAACATAATGGCACCTGTTTGCTCGCTACATACATACAGTTCTTTGTCCTGTCAGCTAGATCTATATTACCTGTCACAGGCTCCTGGATTTGGAGCAGGGTCATCACCAGAAATTTAAAATATGAATCCATCCTTTTCAATCAGTTTGAGTTGTCCAAGATCTCTTGCCAGATTCATTTGTAGGTTATTTGAAGAATGAACTGGGATAATTCAGAATAAAAAATTTTACGGAAGTCATCACAGACGGGTTGTGTGAGGTAATGATTTTAGAATTTGTATGGAGGTCATTTTATTGATGATGACTTTTGAGGAACATTGTGGAGAAGTCCCAGTTTCCTGGCAACACTGCACAACCATCAAACCAATTTTAACGTAAAATAGCCTCATTGTATGACAAATACTTCATCAGTGACCCTTTGTCAATAGAATACTAGCCACTGTATGTACTTTGATTCAACAACAAAATACACTGCCCATGAATATTAATAGTGTGTAAAAATAGTATTTACTCACAACAAAGCTAATACATATTTTCAGAAACAAGAATAAAGATTATTCATATTTTAACAAATGCACTACCTTTTAAAAAGTCAGTTTGAATTCTGAATGTCTGAATGTCACTTCAATTTAGACTGTCACTGTTCTGGTGTTGGCACCAAACTACACAAATCACACAACCAGAAATGAAATTTGTTTGGATTCAAACACTTTGTTTAGCCTTAATAAGCCAATTACAAAGATTACAATAGATGGCCCCATTTGAAGTGCAATCAAGGCAGGGCATGCAAGAGTACACAATCAAATTTACTAAATATATTCATATATATTTCATGAATTATAATATATTAGATCATATATTTTGAAAAGCTAACAGAGTTCTAGAGCATTGTCAAAATGACAGTCCTATATGCACTGAGTTAAATTCTCAAATTGAATATTGACAGAGCAAATTTATTAAATAAGCATCAAAGTCTGAAGCAGAAAAAAAAGGTTTTTGAGAGCTGAAGTAAAGAACAAAGACACAAATGAACGTCAGAGGAGGGCAACCTGTTCTACGTTTTCTCCCCCCCCCCCCCCTCTCCTCTCCTGCTGGGGCCGCTGCATCTGAAGGGGCCTAAAATCTGCTTACATCGGAGCAGTAATCAGCGTTCGCAATTTACCAAACGACAGGGGTCATATCCAACTTTGCACACACACTTTGTTAAAAGAGCGAGACAATAACTATTTGGTGCATTTTCAAAACATGCAAGTGATTAACTATTCAGTACTGCAGTTATTTTCAAGAGTAGTTTTTTAATTATTTTTTTTAATGTTTTTTTAAATTCTGTGTCAGTGTTCTAGAACTCTGCTTTCAGCTACCAGTAGTGATTGTTACATCAGTATCCGTTCAGTTGGTTGGGAAAATTCTAATCACATATTTGCGCTCTAACACCTAAAATTAATGTTATTCAATGATGGTGAGGTCATTATGGCATTTGACACTTTGATACCACTCATAAAATGCCAATGGTCTTCAGGTGGTAAGATGAAAGTCAGGGTTAAGTTACAATAAATAATTTAGCAAAAATAACATTTATAGGCGATTAATACCAAGTTATGTAATAAACATATATATCATAAAGTAGGATAATGTATCCAATGCTACCACACGCTGCTCTTGGATTGCTAATTCCTCACAATAAAATGCTTGAGTTAAATCAACTCTAATGTACATTGTACTATAGTATAGTGGCCTAAATCTCTTGGGGTCATGTAAACGTTATACGTTTGGAAAGCAAATAATTCACAGTCAAGCTGGGGGGGCTAATGAAAAGTCGTTGGGGAGTACGATCACAAGAGTAGATTAAATACATTATGAACTTTAAACGTATATCAGGAGCCAACACCATATTCTTTACGGTTATTGGTGCATATAAGTTAAACAGACAAATATTCCCGGCTAAACGTGCGATGCGCGTAACATTTTAAATCGACATTTACATGTTCGGATTTTGCTAAGGTCGTCCACACGTGGAACCTGTTGCATATTATCAAACGGAAATATGATTCTTGACTCTTCACGGGAAACACATTAAAAACTGAAATAACCTCGTCTCCCCAAGCTGTTGATTCGCGGTGTCTACACAGTTCGCTCGCCAAATTTTTTTTTTTTTACACTTTCATTAAACTACCAACGCGTAATAAGCAGTCGTTATCGGTGCAATCTACGCATTGAACTTTGCAACAGATCATGAGATAAGATAATGCAAACATATCCGGACTCGCTCTCACACGCTTAATCCCCAAATCAAGACATCGTGTTACTTTAACTACAGAAGCATGTGTAAGAGGCAAAAACCGAACTGCAGCGTTTTGACATAATAACCTTCATAAATGTCACGCGTCCCCTTTAAGACACAGAATCAAGCTGTCGTTATCAGATTGCCATTATTAATCGTTGCAGACCGAAAGCAAGGGAATGCTTACATAGAAAATGACCGTTTATAATACTTCTTGACTGGAGCTATGTAATTTCTGCCTTTAAGGTTGCACGGTAACCGTTCGAAGTTGTAAATTAAAACTGACAGATCATGTTTTATGGATTAAGTGCGAATGTTTTGCTAACTGTTAAACATGTTGGTGCTGGTTGGTTTCATGTCTGCTTAAAACTACGCCCGGACAGATCTACCACAGATTTGAATGTGGGCTATTGCTGTAAATGTCATGTATCATCTTATTATGTCGACTCGTAACGTGACGGTTTCTGTTATTACATTTGCCTCCATTTCGTAATTTCCTCTCTATTTTACATAATACATATTTTAATATAAAACACATAATTTCAATAACTTTACTGAACACAATCGAGTCGGCTATAATCTTCCACGATAGCATATAATTAGGCCATCTCATTATAAAAACCTTCACGCAACAGAACGGTAAAATGTATAGTTACAGACCAAACCCACAAACTGCTATTCGCAATTTTTTTTTTTTTTTTTTTTTTTTTGTACTTAGTCAGATGATACCATGGGAAACAATATAATCCTCCATACATTTAGTCTACTGAATCTCGACTCGCTGTTTCACTGATAAAGCAGACTCGAGCGCATGATTTGGTACGTGCTATGTGGCTTTACGTCATTGCAAATTCAAAGACTGAATACATATAGGTCATATATACCCAGTGCTTCAATTGAAATGAAATGAAACGCCATTCAAATAAATAATGTAAGCATATAACTTAAGCCGCGAATAAGCATCACAAGATATTTGTAATCACCTCTCCGTGACAGACAGTTCTTCCCTGGGGAGTGTCTTCTGGTAGAAAATAAAGTTTGGAGCTAGATAAGAGTTGCTTGGTTGTCCTTTCTTCCCACAACAGCTGCAGCTCCGCTACGCAGATCGGATCTCCCGGTTTACATCTCACAAAGAAAAAGTCGCCCAGGGACAGAATTCTTGGTTTGCCTTCAAGGTGAAATTTAAATGCCTTGTAGAAAACGTAAGGTCCGTGCAAACCACAAGGTGAGCCGACCCACTGCGGAAACGATAATAAACAGATAATTCAATAAATGATCACATCTCCATTCAATAAACACACAAACGACATGAGTTAATTAATTCGGGAGTGAAGGATGAATGAGCAAAAATAATTTCAGGAAACAAAATAAAGACATGTAGATTGTACGATTTTAGAGATGAAACGATATATTTCATGCTTGCTAACACTGCATATTTTGTAATAAAAGTTTCTTGGTAATTTCAGAGTTTCAAAAATGACTGCTATGTATATATCAACGCAGGTGTAACATAAACGCTATCAATATATTTTAAAAATCTAAAGAGAATTGCTAATACCTTAAGTGAGTTGGGCTCCATCTCGACGTTCTGAATTGATTAAACACAACATTCTCTCCAAACTTGTTGGCTTGAATGGATTGCTAACGGTCCTGGAAGGATACAATCTTTCCTCCGCTACAGCTGTGACACCCTCAATATGAAATCAAGACAGCTCCAATGAAATACCTCAAAAATGTAAACTATGTAATCCATTTTTTTTGCATTTGAATAATGTTTCAGAATTTGCGACTGTTATTCGGCTCATTCGCATAACATTCGCATTACATTCGAAATTACGAGGGAACATACGTTTCTGTGTACGTTTATCTGTATTGATTCAGTTTTAAAAATGCAAGTAGCTCTTTTTGTATTTTTATTTTACTTCCCGTGAAAGGATACGGGTATTTAAATGTTTGCTACGTTTACGCAATACGTAAAATGGCTAAATTGTTACTTTGTTATTTTAAGCGACGTGATTAACAAAATATATAGCGTACAGGACCTGTGTCGAGGACGACTGTATCTATAATAGAAAGAACATTTCCTGCAGAGATTCGGGGGCGCTCTTCTTCTTTTTTTCCAGTTATGCGCGTGTACTGTAGCAATTTGGGCAGAGTTTGACTTTGTGTAGGACTACGAGTCCAAATATTTGACTTTAATGTGTCAGTTTATACTTGAAATGCAATAACCACTGAGTTCCGTTTAATGACAATCGCCTCTATACAATGTATATGCTCACCACTGTTCACTTGAAGAAAGCGCCTCAACTGTAAACGGGCTGCTATAGTTGGCAAAACACGGAAACAGCAGGCAACGTCGAATTACTGCCATAATGCTTATAGCATAAATATTTAATCACTGTAATAGATCACCAAAGGTCTACAGCTTACATTTTAGGAACCTTGTTGATTTAATCAATAATATGTATTCATAGCAGGCTGCAGGATTACAAACATATAACTGCAACAATGGGCTAATATTTGACTAGGTTATCTTACTGTAGCGTAATTATCACACATAACCTGAAATAACAATGTGTTTAAATACAATTACAACGCGCAGTTTACATGACAAATTTGCTGCTAAACCCGTGACATAACACATATGTTTATGATATTGTTCCCAAGACTGTATTTAGGCTTCTGCACATAAAATATGACATATCGCGAAACAGAGGAAGCAGAAAATCTCTGAATATATGGGAAACGAAAGCCAGTAGCCAGCGACAACCAGACTGTTAATGCATTGCCTATTTCATGTTGTTGTAATAAAAATGACTTTAGGGTACTTAATACTATTGTGTTGCATAGCTGCGTGGCTTCTACTATGCAGTTTTTATATAGCTAGCTAGGCTATAATCCAGATAAACTGGAATGACAAAACGAAAGTTAGAACATGTTTAATACAGTACCCCCGGATGCACTGCGGTAGTTATGCGGGCTATTTTTGTACCTTATGCAATGTGTTGTTTGAAGTCACGAGGTGGTGCCGATGCACAGCGAGCTCAATGCGTATGCGTGCTTCTAAGAAATCGATTTGCTTATACTTTTAAGAACTGTTCGTGCACTTTTTTAAAATGACTGAAATATGGATTACCGTCACGTGATGTTGGAAAATGTAGCCATTAACGTGCAAGGAGCGATCATGACATATAAAGGGGGTTTATATGGGTGTTGATTAGAAGAGTGTGACGAAAATGTAATTGAGTTAAGTGGGTGTTGCGAGGAGATTAAATAGGACTAAGCGAGACGAGAAATAAAACCTGTTATGACGCGCTGTAATGGAAAATGAATGACATTACGTACTATCTGCTGTTCGTGTGGAATATTTCAGACTTCTACAGTTTCTAGGCTGTTATTCAACTGTATAGCTAATGACCATAACGATACTGGCGACGATAATAACAGATAATAACAAATAATTTCCCCTATGTCTGTAGTATTGCACAATAACATACCAATAAGGCTTCGTTGTGTGGCAACACTAATTGCTGCATAAATCCACATTATTACATTTGGATTGTAAATTTGTTACCAAAATAACGTGGATTGTTGGGCGTTCCGTAGGTCTGGTGTTAACATGCCAGGTTGAAGGTGATATGAATATTTATTTATTTTATATGTATTCAAATAAATGATATTGGACTCTGAGGCAAATATAAAACACTGAGCTGTCTGCTTCATACAGTACAGTGCGCTTTAAAGGCCCCCTCCATGCATGTTAGACATCAAAGGGACACACACACGCACACACACACACACACACAGGCAGGAGGGAATGAAAAGAATGTTCCTGCGCCGCAGTATTGCTGACACTATTAGATAGATACTTCGCATAAAATATACATGTGTGCGAGAATCAAGATGTCCGATTATTAGTCTGGTGCTGTCATTTGCTAATGTGTTAAGGTTCCCTTTTGATTTAGATAATGTGTTTTAATAGAAAACTCAGCACAGTACACCACACCTTTTCATTAGCACTTGATCTCATTTACATAACAATGCTGGATAAAGAAGCCTCCCTCTCGTTGTTATGCACACGCATACCCCACTATAAACCAACAGCAAATATCGATATTATAATTATTAAACAGCAGGCTATATAACAGCTATTTCACTTCGTATACTTATATAAGCCCAATCCAGCTGTTCCTGCTAATTATTAGCTTCAGATATCAAAGGCTGATAATAAAAGATGATGTAATTGCATGGGGTAATGCGATCTACAGTTCACATTGTCCCAATACAGATCTCCTCTACAGCACGGGTTTATCCTTGTGGGTGACTATATGAGTGTATCAGATTGATGGCCTAATCTTTCACCTTTCTGAGCTGCTGGGAAAATGTGTAGTTTGAGGGCTTGTGGTGAAATTGAATTCTTTATACTGTATTAGAGAGAGAGAGAGAGAGGGGGGGGGGTGGGGGGAGGGAGGGAGGGAGGGGGTAAGCACTTGTGTACATCTAGGCAGAATAAACTAATCATCATGCCAGGGTGAACAAAGTCAGAACGATGATTGGATGTGCTTTCCAAAAACATGAGTCGATTGATCTGAATATAAATGCAGTCATCAAACTCATTAATGCATATTATTTTTTTTGAATTTACATTAATTAAATGCAGCCGTGACTGACACATTTCTGGGATTTGCATTTGTATTTACAGTTCTATTGGTATTCAACATATGCGCTGTTGACAATTCTCTGTCAGATACTCTTTGGAGGTTTCCAGACCTGTTTTGAATTTAGAGTGGGTCTCCTGGGGGTTCACACACACTTTACCTGAAGTAATTTATAGAAGTCGAGCAAGGAAACAGCATCAGCATTTTTCTACTTTTCTAATTGAAGCTATTAGAACTCTACACTGTTCCCAATGGAGAAATGCACTGTGTATTATACAAAATTGTACTGAAATGATTCAAATTACCGCATTCTTACAGACAAAAAAAATAACATTTGCTAACCATTCAATGAATACATTAATAAAATATCCATTTAACCCTTCGTGTGCAGGTAATAGTTGATACATAAAGTACACCAGGGAGTGAGTTTGACATGCCATGAGGAGATTCTTTGGACTTGTTGTTGGAGCAGGTGGCCCTGCTGTGACATCCTAGCCCTTTGATCATTGAGAAGAAAAAACATACATACAATGACATTTTTTTAAAATTGTGACTATGCCCAGGTCTGTATCTGCAGTGTGTTAGTACTAACAATAACAATAATTAGTAGCTATGAATGTATTAACAATGTTGCAATGTCTCTTTCCACTCCTACAATGCAACTTATGCATACAGTTGCTTTATTGATAGTTTGCGGGAAAATGGCTTATGCATAATTTTGAATATGAATCTGATCCCCTGGAAGAAGGAGGTTAAGAATAGGAATGCTCTCACATTGGGCCAGAGAATTAGAATAGATGAAATGCCTCATGGGAAATGTAGTTTTTTAAGGCGGCTCCATGGGGTAAGGGATGGCGGATAGTGGACAGGGGGTAGGGGGAGTTTGTGATATGTGTGAAATATGTTGTCAAATTAAGCATGACAGCTGACACCAGGTATTGTGTATATAGATGTAGAATGTGAATAGGTATTCACTTGTTTAAAAAAAGCAGAATTTGATCGCTCCAGAAAAGTAATCAATTATTGACAATTTCGTCCATTATGTGGGTTGTCAAATCAGTTCGGAATTTTTTAACCCCCTCAAAATTAGTTCCCCTTCATTTTTCATGTTCTTCCAAATGAATTCCTCAACATTAACGCTGAAGGAATGGAAAAATGCTTTGGAAATCATCAACCTTCCCACTGCTTCTCATCTGAATAAGTGGAATGTCAAACGAGTACATAGTGACTAACACTGTGACCACAAGGGGCAGCTTCCCATCCTGTATGGAGCACTGCTATCATACTGTCGAGCATTGTAATCAATCATCAGTTAGTACCCAGCAGAAGTAAGGGACTCCTGTGTCATAATTTAGCCAACTGCATAAAGCTGTTTGGTACTATTTACTGTGACTATACGGTGATAAATGCAAGTCTACTTTGACCCCATAAACCATGACGTAAGATAAAGGAAGAAACCTACCACACACACACAGGCATACATGCACATGCGCGCACACAGAGACATGCGCGCACACACACACACACACACACACATACACCCTGTGAATATGAACATATTTCAAAAAGAACATAAAATATTTGACAATATAATATATATTGTTCCTACAAGGTCATATTGAAAATAATGCCCTGGTTATTTTGAACGACTACAAAAGAGCTTTAAACATATCTTTCAAATATTTCGAAAATAATCAGATTGCTATCATGCTTAAATGACAGTTTCTATTATTGGGGACAAAAAAAGGTTGATGACCAAAACATATAGTCTAAAAACATAATTTTTTAATTGAGCTATTGACTGTTTTACTTCTGTGTGGATAGATTAAGATAGCAGGTCAATGGAGTTACAGTAGATCATCTATATTGTGTACTGCAGTTTATTTTAAATGTGAATAAAACAGTACAAGACTTTTGTTGGTATTTGTCTTAAATTGGATCTGAGAAACAGTAAAAAAAAAGAAAAAAAAAAAGGAATATCTTGTCAACAAAATAAAACATCACTAGGGTAGTTCACAGAGGTCAATATCAATGATTGATCACAAGACAGTTTACTGCAGTGGTGAAACCTTATTATATTCTAAAGAAAACACTTGGCAAATAAGCAGGAAGCCTATTTAAGCCCACCAGGTGAAATCAGCAGAGAGGTGGGAACCTCCTACCACTAGAAATGAGAACTGTCAGCAGCTTCAGGTAAACCTCTCTCTCACTACTGCATACCTACATCATTTTATTTTTGTGGAATTGCTGTAATTGTGACAGACTGTTGCCATGGTGGTCCACATGTGTATACCAGTCTTTAGCAGACTATGTGCAAAGGGTTCTGGGAAAGGTGAAAGGTCAGGAAAGTTGTGCGCAGGAGAGCCGCAGCACTCCTCCTTCACAGATGTCACACATTTTTCACTGTGAACTATTTCTGCTGAATGGTCCGATATGGAACAATACTGTTCCAGCCTAAACAGGCCACCATCTGATAAGGTGGGTTACTTATGATTCTTCAAGGCCAAATAAAAAATTATTGCAAGGAACCAGAGATTGTCTGGTGACCATTCTCTGTGTTTTGATTGACAGCTAGATAATTATGATTATGCCAGGCCGATTTGATTAATTAGCTCACTTATACTAACAGTGTGTTCATAATATATGATACACGTATTGTTTAAGAGGCTATATCAAGCATATGAATGTACCTAGACAAACTCTAAGCTGTGATCAATAATTTAATTTCAATGTATCAAAGTTCAAAGAAACAAAGAATGTATAAAATAAATGATACAAGTAAGGACCTATATGGTATGCTCATTGACAATTATATTTACACTTATACACTTGATCAGAAAAAAAGATCAGCTCAGTTATTGACACCCTACATCCTGTAAAATAAAAGGCTTGCTGGAGCACAGTGATACACTATGTGACACTCTGGCCGAAGCTGAACCCAACTGTAAGTCCCCTTGCATGGCCGTCGGTCATAGCTGAAACTGTTTTCATACCAGATGATGAGATTCCGCCGGGTACTCAAACAGTACCAGGAGAAGCTACACAGTAGCCCTCATACTGTACATTTTAATGGAGTACACCGAGCCAACACTGGCCTACTTCAGTTCAGTCCACGAGAAAAGTAAGACCTATTGTGAAAATGGATGGAGATGTTAGTATTTACCAATATTTACCAATATAAGTGTTATTCACACACTATAGTAACTACTACCGATTGCTGTCATAACATTTAAAACATATTCCCTTTTGCTTTTGCTCTCATAAATAAATACATGTATATATAGCTGGGTAATACCATGATTAAAATGGTGAATTATGTTCTTCTGACACAACGTAAGCACAGTCAGTTTAAACTATAAAGCTGGAATTGTAAGGAACATTGTAAAAATGGATTTACTGCCACAAGCACAAATAAGAATTAATAATTCACAATGACACCTTAGGACTCAGTGAATTTCATTTTGTGAGCGACATTTGTGATCGTTCCCAAGGCCCAAAATGAAAATAAACAATCATGATTGACTCGCATATTATGCTCATCTGTTGGCAAACTGAAATGTTGATTTTGTGTTGGAAACATGTCCGCTTTCGTGTCTATGAGCCTTTGTTGATGCTTGTGTGACCTTTGAAAGCTCTTGTGAGGAAAAAAAACAGAGCAGATACTGTAGGTTGTCCTGCTTTGAAAAAAATAAATAAAGGCAAAACAACAGAAAATACATAAATAAAACAAAAGAAACACACCTGAAAAGGCCATAAAAAATAAGCGTTTGTTGATTTTTATATGACCCAAGGAATAGTCATACAAAAATCATTATATCTGTATGGCTAATAAATAATAGTTATTACTGTATTTGCTTATTTATTTCTCGTACTCTGAGTGGCATATTTTATTTAACAACACAACCACGACTTTTGCTCGAGGGCTTCAATAATGCAAGTGTAGCCACACACTCAATTTAACGCGGCAGTCCTGTATTTTGCAATGAAAACAAGGTTTTAAATGACATAGTAATTAAAGAATGTGTGGGAAGTGAAGAGGCTGTTACAGCAGTTGAGAGACTTGGACAGCTCTGTTCCTGTGAAAAAGCATGTTCAACTGGGTCACATAATATATCTGTACATGTTTCTGACTCTGGATTCCTTTCCAGTGACATATTAACACACTTCTGAACTTTAACACGAGGCTTACTCTCCACAACGTCGAGAGGACCGATGCTATTGTTTGCTAAGTCACCTGTAACTCATATTTTTCTCGAAATCCTGCGAGTGTCCCCGATATCTGGAGGCAATAATAAAAGGGGAATAAAATAAATAATGAATTCCTGTTCTACCATTCAAGAATGTGGTTGTTTGAAATAGCCATGCCGTTACAATTAGCCGGAGAGGGCTCTTTTCCACAAACTCCCAGTTCTAGCCCTGATATACGAGAGCAGTTCAGCGGGAATGCTTGCAATATCCTGTGACTGCAGTGATAGTGGAGAATGAACAGGTCTGTTTGCACACAGTCTGTAATAAGAACCAGTTCTGTGATGTAGCGCAAGATTAACTGCTCCTCTACTGTAAAACAGCCACAGATTGTTTTATGAATACTAAAAAAAACGCACATAAAACACCAGACAACATCGAGTTAAATTCAATTACGGCAAAAATGAAAGAAAATTACCGAAATATACAGCCGCAAGAGCAAATGTCCCTTCTCACATTCAAATTAAATGCATTAGATGAATGAGGACTTATTCAGAGTAATCAAAACTGACCTGGTGATAACACTGCTTTCCATATTGTGGAAGAGCCAGTCTCTGCTCAGCACTTGGGATCCTAACGGCAAACATTTACACATGCGAAACAAATATGTCCTCCATCAATCAAGAGCACACATTAGAAAATGATGGATTGGCCTCGTCAATGTGTTTGCAGAAGGACCTGCTGCTTTCCTCTCTGCCTCCACTGCGTATGCGTCAAAATGCTTTCCTGCTTATCATCTTAAATTGTCATTGACATTGTCACCTTAATTGGTACCTGAAGTAATAAAGAAAGCAAAACTGTCACAGTTTAAGATGAAATGATTGACTACGAGACAAGTTCAAAGGAACGGAATACAAACTTGAAAATTTATGCAGATGAGAGGGTGCACCAGCAGAGGGTGCTGTTTTTGAATTTCCCCGAGTGAAACTCATCCCTCTGTCTATTGACCCATAATGGGGTCAGACCTCTTTTGGCTGAGAAGAGAAACTATCAATTTAGGAATTTAAAGAGTATTTCCAAACAACATGCTGTGGATACATGTTCTCCAGGAGTTTGGACAAAGCCTATCATCTTTCTGGCCTGGCACAGCTCCTCTGACATAAACATAGCAACCAAAGCCGATGAAAACAGTTTAAACAAACATTCAGCAAAATAGAAGTGAACCGGGACAATGCCAGCATGAAGGTTTTCAATATATATACCATTATCTGTGGTTGTGTTTACCAAAATTAGTTGAGAGCTTTCCTGTGGTATGTCTTTTCTGAGTAAAAAAACAACTCATGCAAACCTTAACAGTAATGGACAAAATACTGTTGGAAAAATAGATCAATTTTGTTCCCTTCTGGGAAGTACAAGGCTTCTAAAAGTGACTTTATCCAGTTCCACAAAATGAATCAGGAACCAAAGACGATTCTGACAGTCCAAATATAAAGCAATGAGTTATGTGTTCCCGCCAAGTCAACATTTTTGGAGATCAACACACGAAAAAACAAAAACAATGCGACATTTAGCATTATGAGATTTATTTACAAAAAGTGTATTTTATAAATATAGAAATACTGTATATTTATTTTAAGTATATATACATATATATATATATATTTATTTTATGTACTATATAGTAACATATACAAACAGTATCATACTATAGTCTCTATCCGACACATTATATGAACCACATTCTGTACTTGGGAACTATGAAGTAAGAATAGAGGAAGAGTTTATCATCTCTGACGGTTTCCCTCGTATGTAGTCATTTTGTGCTGGCTTAGTCAAATACAGAGCTGAGGCAACCATTCAGTGTTAATAATACATCAGTCTACCCATACAGCTCTGCCTACGAGTCGCTCTAGGTTGCCATAGCACTGGTGTATTTTAAGACAGTTAATGACTTATGAGAAATGCTCACTGCAAAGAGTATACAAGCTTAATTGGATTTGTGATTTAGCTGCAGACTGATGATACATCACAAGCCTTACTTGCCTTCAGTGTCTGTCATATGACATTTAACTGTACACACTCTCAGTGAGCACTTAATTAGGTAGCTATTAGACTTATTTCTTTATTAGACTTTATTAATTAAGTCTTCGGCTGTTGTAGTCTATCCACTGTGTTGTTTGACGCGTTGTGTGTTCAAAGATGCTCTCCTGCATACCACTGTTGTAATGTGTGGTTATTTGCGTTTCCGTCCTCAGAACTGCCGCTCACTGGATGTTTTTAGTTTTTTTGCACCCTTCTCTGTAAACTGACTGATGTGCGTGGGAATCCCAGGAGATCAGCAGCTTCTGTCTGGCACCTACAATCTTTCCACTGTCAAAATCATTTTGATCACATTTCTTCCCCATTCTGATATTTGGTCTGAAAAACAATTGAACCTCTTGACCATGTCTGCAGACAGACTGGTCAAAGCTGACCGGAAGGTGACAGTAATGCATATAACCAGGCATTCAGCTCTACAGTGGTATGCAGAAGAGCATCTCTGAACACACAATGCATCAAAACTCTAAGTGGATAGGCTACAGCAGTGGAAGTCTAAAAAATAAGTGTAATAAATACCTAGTCAGTGAGTGTATATATATATATATATATATATATATTTATACTTTTCACAAGCACACTTTCACTTTGGTGAGTTCATAAATCACTAAGACCCAGGCTGGAAAGGAAACTAATCACTCTTGTTGTTCTGACTCTTGGGAGTGACATCACTCTTGGTCACAGGCTCCTGCTGGAATACAATCAGCTCCACTAAACATTTTTTAATCACAGTCAGTCACAACAACCAAAACATGGAGGCTTGGCCACATACACGCGTTACTTCACTGTAATACATTTCAGCCGTGGCTCAAAAAGTTATTTCAAATATTCAAAGTCATTACATTCCAGCAAATTTTGAAATCACCCCTGCTGAAAATTTTTTATGAAATGTTACTAAACACAATGGACACTTAATGTAATTTTTTTTTTTTTTGGGGTAGCAGTGAAACTAGAGGTTTCTTTTCAAATGATCAGTGATTTGCAGGGATTTTACTGTTATCTCCAGGGATAATGGAGCTATGATCTTTATCTGGCCTAGCTCATTCATTGCTATTTTTACCAATCACGGCACAGTCCAGCTGATAATTGTTTGAAGGCCGAATGCTGAAAGCCTGTGAGTCAGAGAAAAATGGATTATTTCACTGAAAATAATGTTCTGGATTTGATTCATTTTTTTACTTCTATTTTTTACTGCAGTCACCTTGTGGCATGTCAACACCTGAATTTGTTTTAGATAAACCTTCACCTGTCAAATCAGACTTGCGTATTTTACTCAAATGCATACATACATATTATTACAATATATTCTGCATACAGAGCATTCCACTGAACACGGACCATTGTACAATTTTGACAATCCTTCTGTCAGAATCCATTTCTTTTGACAATTATTTGACAATGAGTCTGCGTCAAGGCCAAAGACCTTTGAGCTGACGTTTATTCCCCACCTTTGCACAAACCAAATTCCTATGGCATCATGAGCTGATTTGTATTCTGTCGTTAGTTACAATGATTTTAAAAAAGTGTATAAAATATTCAGGTCCCTGGCTGGGTTTTTATAGGCTTTAGTAATGACATTAATTGCACATACATAAATGAGCAATGCTGTGTGCTTATTCATGCACATCCACCCATGCTGGCTACATCGACTGTCCTTGGAAAAATTATTATGTTTGAAAGAAATATTTGCAGATCTCTGTTGACCTAACTGCGCTAAGCACCATTTACCGAAAGGGAAATATGAAATTTAGTTATGAATACTTAAGATGTGCTAGCAAGTATCGTAGCAACAGGGTTTATAAATCTCAGTTAATATGATTGCTGGTAAAAATGTGTACAGCGGGATTGTTGATCATTCCACGGGAGTGACACATCACTACAGTGTGATCGTAATGTGAAAGTCCACAAATGTAATTATCTGGAAAGCTCTGTTAGCCTATTTCTGCTCCCAGCGGGACACCAGCACCGCTGTTCCAGCAAACACATTGGCATAAAACCTCCCCAGCCTTTGACCCACTTAATGAGACAACATACTTTCCCCATTAAAATGTAGCACAACTAGCCACAAATATGCAAGGAAAAGCTTCAACTAGCCCCAAATATGGAGCGGTTTGTTTTCTTCATCAAAGCAGTAAGCATTTACAATAACAACTTGCTAGTTCTTGGAGTTTATAGTTGCTGTAGCTTCCTTTTTTTAAGGAAATATAGTGAAATAACTTTTAACAAAGACATTGTGGGGTAACAAACAATCTCTAATATGTATGTTTACACAGTTTTTATACAGACTACATAGATTACCTATGCACTTCAACCCAACATTGTATTTGTAATGCATGCAGAGTCTGGAACAATCATTTGGAGTCTACCCAGCTGGTGTACTGTGTGTATGTATCATATGCGATCAATTTGCTTCAGATTTCACATGGCAAATGCTTAACACATGTGACTCTCAGACCATTTAAATGCAGAAGATCAAGAGTAATTCATCTTTAAATTATGAATGCTCCCTTCCGACTTCAGCATAAATGAAGACTTCATCTACATGGCAGTCATTTGTTTGTATTCTCGAAACGGCAGTGATCTTGAACTCCAGGGATGTTTCATATAACCTTTTTTCCTTTCATTATGAAAATATTGAGTGTCATCTGACATTTCACAGACTAGCAAAAGCATAATAATATGACTGGGAGTTGACATTCAATAATTATATTTTTCATTTGAAATGTTTAAGCCTTTAAAAAACCTTTCATTTACAAATGCACTTATGAAATTGTAACAATTTGGTATGTAATAAAGATAACTCAACTGCACGTTTCTTGAGATTTGTCCATTTCAGAGTTTACCATATATGGTCAGGGATGATGAGATCCACATGAGTTATTAAGCTCCTGGGAACTTTGACAACCAAAATATCCCCAGGAAAGCGGATGTTATGATTAAATATCTCTCTCAAAGCAGACCTGCACGATCACTCCCCACTAGCCTGTCTACATAGAGGGAACATCACACACTGCATAAAATATAGGTCTGCATCCCAAGAAAATAACACACACACACACACACACTGATAGTCAAATTATGAAATGAAATTGTTTCATGGACAACTTATTGTTCAGCTGAGACAAAATCCAGTTTTTTTTATCATATTGGATTTATTGAGTGCATGTTGACCTTGTTCAGATAATAAGATTGGGTAGGTCCTTGCAAATTAAAGCGAATAGCCTTATAAGTTTCACTCTGCAATACAAACGGATGCATGCACACTGTATGAACCATGCACCCGGCCTTGAAATACAGAAATAACTGCTCAGTAAAATCAAGCAGCTGTTGTCAAAAGGCTATTTCAAACATCCTTTCATAATATTCCATAAAAGTTCAATTGTCATGAAGGGCATGACATTTGTCATGAAGGGCATGACATTTGGATGAGATCACACTGCTGGTCTTAGAAAGATGCCCTCTCTGCATAGACTTGGATATGTCTGAACATCTTTACCATTAATAACAAAATGATATGATATTTACAAACAGCAAATCAGCTCACGGCACAGATTTAGATTATATAAAGTTAATTTGTCACACAGGGAGTGGGTAGAAGATGATCAGTGATGTCAACCTTGCCCTGTACATCTTCTGAAGATGATTTTATCTCTTCATAATTAAGGGGAAACAGAAAGAAAAATAGGAAATAGTAGTGATCACTGCCACCTGATGGACTGAAGAAGAATAACATGGAAATAAATATTTCTTTAAAATCACATATTTACATTACATTACTGTCATTTGGCAGACGCTCTTATCCAGAGCGACGTACAGTTGATTAGACTAAGCAGGAGACAATCCTCCCCTGAAGCAATGCAGGGTTAAGGGCCTTGCTCAAGTGCCCAACGGCTGTGCGGATCTTATTGTGGCTACACCGGGGATTGAACCAACGACCTTGCAGTTCCCAGTCATGTGCTTTAACCACTATACTACAGGCCGCCCATATAATGTGGTTATTTCAACAGTATATATTTTCATTTATAATATAATGACATTTTAAATTGAGTTAAGTAAATAGTAAGAGTTATATTTTTGTACAGTGCAGAGATTGTTAGGTATTGGAGGCTTAATGCCTTGTGGAATAATCTAGAAACCAACCAACCCGAGCATTAAGCCTCCAAGTATTAAACAATCTCTGCCCCATAAAATGCAAAAATATTACTATTTACTTAACTCGTGAATTTATCGAATAAACTCAGTTATCCGTTTATGGTACAATAACACCCAACGTATTATTTTAATTACTCAAACATCCAAATACATATTTTACAAGCTGTATCTACAATGTTCACGATATAATGTCTGTCATTAATGCAATTTGCATACCTTGTTTTTAATATCAAAATCTTTTTAGACAAGCATATCATCAAATTATACTTTGGGTCCAAAAATATCAAAGAAAGGCGTTATTTTCCCAGCAATCGCTCCATGACCTATATACACCCCTGCTGCAGGCAGTTAACTTCAAAGCAAATGGCAATATCGCTCCTCAAACATTCTCGAGTCAAGTCCAAAATACTTAATGTGCTACAAATGCAATACTTGTAAATAACACATTATTTTGTTATTAGCGGTAAAGACGTTCAGACATATCCAAGTCTATTTTGTGCTATCAGCTCAAGGGACAGATTTAGATTATATAGAGTTATTTTCTCAAACAAGAATTAATACAATTTCCTGAGACGTAGACATTCACAGTGTTCAAACAACGTCGATGTTGTCATGCGGGGATTTGGTGCTCGCCCCCCCCCCCCCCCCCCCTCCGCCCCCACGGCGGAGTTAATAAACACATTAAGTATGGAACTGAGACGTTTCCGCATTATCGGAGTTTTCAGTGTCACAGAGAAGATTCGTCTCTGTCCGCGTGTGACAGACCTACAGTCCCGGCCAAAAGTTTTGTGGCATGAGTGGACAAAAGTGACAATTGCTAATTACCCAACTCTTAATTAGCTATAAAGTTAGGAAACAACACAAATTAATCATAAGTGTCTAAAGTTTATTAGAAGCTAGCAAAATTACATTTCAAAATTGTTACTAAATTGTTACAGCTTGATAATGATCAACAGTTTTGGCCGGACAAAAGTCTTGTCGCAATGGCCAACTCCAATTTCTAGGCCACAGTGAATAAGGAAGAAACAAACTTGATTAGTCAGCTGTAGGTAACTTTAAGCTATAAAAGCAGAACTTTGACACTTTAAGCCATCAGGTTCATGCTCAACATTGCTTCTGTCAACATGCCCAAGATCAAACCAGAAACCAAAGTGCTGATCATCAAGAATCCAAGTATCCTGCTGAAGTTGCAGACATCTTCAATGTGTCTAAACTGCAGGTGGAGAGGATTCGCAAGCGCTACCAAGAGACTGGTGACGTCCATGAAAGACCCAGGTCGGGCAGACAGCACAAGACAACTGCTTGAGACGACAGCTTGCTGGTCCGACTGTCAAAAGCCAGTCCCATGTCAACCGCCACACAACTCCAGGAGGAGTGGACACCAGCAACACCTGTTTCGTCAAGAACTGTACGTCGGATTCTTGCTCACAATGGTCTCCACAGTCGTATTGCTGCCCAGAAACCAGCGCTAAACAAGAGACAGCTAAGAAACCGTGTTGCGTACGTCAAGGCCCACAGCCGGACGGAAGGTTGGACAGCAGAAAAGTGGCGAAAAATTGATTTTTCAGATGAATCGTCAGTTGAGCTCCATCCCAAGCGCTGCCAATATTGTCGACGACCCTCTGGGGCCCGTCTGGACCCACGGTTCACCCAGAAGACAGTCAAATTTGGTCAAAGGTAGAAAGATTATGGTTTGGGGTTACATCCAATACGGATGTACGGGAGATCTGTAAGGTGGATGGTAACATTGACAGTGCCAAATATCAACAGATTCTTGCCTCCCAGTACATTCCCAACTACAAGAGGGGTCAGATTTTTCAACAGGATGGAGCTCCTTGCCATACCTCAGGTTCCACTATGAAGTTTCTCAGGGGGAAGAAGATCAAGTTCCTTCAGGGATGGCCAGCACAGTCTCCAGATATGAATATTATTGAGCATATCTGGGGAAGAATGAAGGAGGAAGCTTGGAGGACCAAGCCGAAGAATGAAGGAGGAGCTTTGGGATGCCTGCAAGGTGGCCTTCCATGCAATCCCCGACGACTTCATCAACAAGCTCTACAACTCTCTGCCAAACCGGATGGCAACTGTTCTGCAGGCCAAAGGAACCCATACAAGATATTCATTTCTTAACTTATAGTCCATGATGAAATACTAGACTGATTTTTCATTTGGTATTTTATTTACTTTTTGAGAAAGATCAAATTTATTGATTATAATTTGATTTGCGACAAGACTTTTGTCCAGGTAGAAACTGGCTTGTTCATCATTATCAAGCAATAAACCTTATAAGCATCTATGAAATTTTTGTTTTGCTAGTATCTAATTAGTTGGGTAATTAGCAATTGTCACTTTTGTCCACTCATGCGACAAAACTTTTGGCCGGGGCTGTAATTCCAGGCATAGCCACACATCACCAGAGACTCGAAAATGAACTGTGCTCATGTGCTTTCATTTGACCTGCACACTACATAATGTCCAAGCAAATCCCTTAAATGTTGATTGCCATTTCCCTTTAGTCAATTCAATCTTATTTTCTAAATTTTCTAAATTGCAATTAATATATTGAGACATGAGACATCTGATATAGTTGATTGAGTAATAATGCAACACAAACAACTACTACCACTATGACTACCACTACCTCTACTACTCCTACTACATACGGTAATAATAATAATAATAATAATAATAATAATAATGGATCCCCACAGCAGCACTATATCCACATTGTATATGACAGGAAAGCCACACACACAAGGTATCTTGATGTTTTCATGTGAATTTAGAAATTTCCATTTCCTGGTACATCCTGGAAAATGGGTTATGCCATTCACCTTTACCGCCATGCCTGTTATTTACAATGTCAGCTTGATAGCAGGTTTAATCGATCTCATTCAACAGACCTTTCATTTGGCCCATTAGAAATCCTCCAAGACATTTTACTGGAACATAACGAGTATAACAGATCACAACATGGAAACTATATTTAGGCTCACACTGACAGCAACTCGCTGTGAAACACAATCAATGACACAGAGAGCAAACCAATAGTTGCGTAAATAATGATACACTTTGGAGATATTGTTTTAAGACCTGACAATCAGAGAATCAGTTGAATTGTATGAATGGAGTACTATACATGAGTAAGCTCTAATGCAGCATAAAATAGCAGACAGGCAAGAGTAATATTTCTATTTTCATATTTCTAGAGATCGCAAAAACTATCCTGGCTGCTAATATCTGCAGTGAAAATGGCTGTATTGCATTGATTAATGTATTTTATGAATCCTACCAAATCTGAAAGAAGTAATAAAACAATAAGACATATAGGATAATTATGTTTTCTGGAGTATGTTACAATGCGCATAATGAAAGTGCAGCGTTTAAACTAAAAAGTTTTAGTCTACAGTGACAGAGTTAATAACAGTTAAATAAAGACCTCTGTTCAAAATAGTGTAAAGTTAGTGTGAATTATTAGTATATATGGACTACTAAACATGATGTAATATGTAATAAAAATGTAATAATGTAGTCAATGTACACTGCGTACATAATTATTATGAGGAAAAGACAAAATAGTTAACTTTCAGAGGGATACAAAACAATTGAAATTGCAAAGAAGTTGAGTCGTGATCACAAGTGTCCACAGGGAAGGCAAAAATGCGTTGAGATCTAAATGCGCAAATTAACCTCAAGAGACTTGAGAAGAATTAAAAAGTGCCATCATCTTCCAGAACTGTAACCTTCCTGGACTGCAGAAGCACAAGGTTCAAAGTGCTTCACATGATTGGCAAGGTCAGAAAGGTAAAAAACCAGCCTCCCTTAAATACTAAACACAAGCAAATGCGTCAAGAATGGGCAAAACAATACATGAAGATGGATTTTTCGAAGGTGTTGCGGACGGATGAGATGAGTGACACTGGATAGACCTGATTGGTGGGCCCATGGCTGGGCCTGATGGTGGGTCTGTAGCTGGATTGCTGACCGACATCACACACCAGTTTCACTGAAGCACCAGCAAGGTGGGGGAGTGATAACAATATGGACTGGTACTATCGATAGTGAATTGGTTGGACCATTTCGAGTGGAAGGTGGATTGAAAATGAACTCCAAAAACGACTGTCAGTTTCTGGAGGCCACCTTCCTCAAGCAGTGGTACCAGACGAAGCCAGCATGATTCAAAAGGTCCACGATACTGATGCAAGACAATGCTCCATCCCATGCAGCCCAGTACACCAGAGATTGGCTAGCCAGCAAAGGGTTCAAAGATGGCAAAATTATGACTTGACATCTTGCTCACCTGATTTTAACCCAGTTGAAAACCTGTGGGCCCTCCTAAAAGAGGGAGATTCACAGTCAAGGTAAGCATTACACATCTCTGAACAGCCTGTGGGCATCTCTGTCTGCTGCTTCAGCTGAAATTGAACGCGATCACATTTAAGAAAACTGGCAGAATCTGTGGATATGAGGCTAATACAAATGTTAGAAAAGAAAGGTGGCTATATTGGCAGATAAACGTATTCTTAGCTGTTAAGCTACTGAATTTGTTGCTTTATTTCATAATTATTTTTATAATCATGTAAAAATGCTTTGTTGTTTGGTTATGAAATAAATTGAAAAAGAAAATGTATTTCCCAGGTGCATAATAATTGTGCACACCTACCTTTTGGAAAAAACTATTTAACATCAAAATCTGTGTTTTTCTTTGTATAACATTTATTTTTCCTGCAAGGAATTAATTTGGATCACTCATACTGTTGTGTCTTTTTATCTGCCAAAAACACATTTGCATACTAATTATGTACACAGTATAAATATATAGTGCAATATATTACTCGTCGATCTCCAGCAATGCATTATTTCTTGCCATATTTTTATTCAACATTATAGTAATGTATTTGTGATATTATATTATTCATTAAAGTATGTATTGGGGGAAATTCAACTATATGTTTCGCTTTAATCTATGCCCAATATGTCATTTTAAAGTATATCAAACAGTGTACATGTACAGTTGTGTTCAAGAAAATAGCAGTACAACATCAGTAACCTGATGAACCACTGTAATTAGTAGTAGTGATATTTCTGCATGGCAAATACTTTACTTATAGATGTAGTAGTGTAATACAAAAACAACAGACCCAATTGTCATGACATGCATGCTGATTCATTCATTGAAAGGGGCGTGTTCAAAATAATAGCAGTGTGGAGTTTAATTAGAGAATTCAGGTGTCATTAATTGTCCTTTATTAAGGAAGAAGGGAAGAAAATGTTTCACACATTGTTATCAAATATATTTCCTTCTGAAATGCTAACTAAAATGGGCCGTTCCAAACATTGTTCGGGGGAACAACATCATTTGATTAAAAACTTGATTGGAGAGGGGAAAACGTATAAAGAAGTACAGCAAATTATAGGATCCATCCATTATCTGAACCCGCTTATCCTGATCGGGGTGCAGGGGGGCTGGAGCCTATCCCAGCATAGGCAGGAATACACCCTGGACAGGTCGCCAGTCCATCGCAGGGCACACACACCATTCACTCACACACTCATACCTCCGGGCAATTTAGACTCTCCAATCAGCCTAACATGCATGTCTTTGGACTGTGGGAGGAAACCGGAGTACCCGGAGGAAACCCACGCAGACACGGGGAGAACATGCAAACTCTGCACAGAGAGGCCCCGGCCGACAGGGATTCAAACCCAGGACCTCCTTGCTGTGAGGAGGCAGTGCTACCCACTGCACCATCCGTGCAGCCCAAATTATAGGATGCTCAGCTAAAATGATCTCAAATGCTTTAAAATGGCAACAAAAACCTGAAACAGGTCGAAGAAAATGAGCAGCTACTGTTAAAACGGATCGAAGAATAGTCAGAATGGCAAAGATTCAGCCATTCATCAGCTCGAGAAAGATCAAAGATGATCTACAATTACCAATTACCTGTAAGTGCTGTTACAGTCAGAAGACGTTTGATGGAAGCTAAGCTATCAGCAAGAAGCCCCCGTAAAGCACCATTGTTGAAAAAAGGGCATGTGCAGAATCGGTTCAAATTAGCCAAGGAACAGATAGATTGGCCCAAAGAGAAATGGTGTAACATTCTGTCAGATGACCCGCGGGTACTGAATTCAAGCCACAGTACACTGTGAAGACAGTGAAGCATGGTTGCGCATGGTATGGGGATGTTTTTCATACTATGGTGTTGGGTTCATATACCAGGGATCATAGATCAGTTTGAATACATCAAAATGCCAGAAGAAATTATGTTGCCGTATGCCGAAGAGGAAATGCCCCTGAAATGGGTGTTTCAACAAGACAACGACCGCAAACACACAAGTAAGCGAGCAACATCTTGGTTCCAGACAAAAAGGATTGAGGTAATGGAGTGGCCAGCTCAATCCCTTGACCTCAACCCCATTGAAAACTTGTAGGGTGACATTAAAAATGCAGTTTCTGAAGAAAAACCTAAAAATTCACAGGAACTGTGGAATGTAGTTTGTTCATCCTGGGCTGAAATACCTGTTTCTAGGTTCCAGAAGTTGGTTGACTTGATGCAACGCAGATGCACAGCAGTTATGAAAAACAATGGTTATGCAATCAAATATTAGTTCAGTCATTTAAAGTGAAGTTAAATCTTGAAAGATTTCTTCAGTTTATACAGTTTGAAGAGAGTTTGAAGAGAAAAATTGCTACTGCCATTTTTCTGAACAGATTAATATTCCTTTTCTTTGCTTCCTGTAAAAGAATAACGCAGACATGATAAAATTAGCTAATGCTTTGATTTGGAATTGAATGTGTAATGTTTCCACTACAGTTGAAATATTGAAGTAAAAGCTATTAAAAATATATTAGCACTTTATTCAGCACAACGTACTGCTATTGTACATACTATAGAAAAAACAGGAAATAATCGTAAACAGAGATTAAAGTCAACTCTGGTACGTTACTATGATGTGTAAAATATGATCTCTTCTGCTTATGCTTTAAATAATCTCAATAGTTTGGGACAATAATACATTAAAAAATGTTAGTGGGCTATAATCCTTAATGTAGGTCAGCATTGATTTCCAGTACAAAGGTGATAGTTCAATATTATTTAATTCCAGACTTTGTTCTTGTTACTTTTTTCTGTCCTCTTTTGCTTCTTCCATATAGGCTTTATGGGACATTACATGAGAAAGAGTCTGGTGGGGATATATGTAGATATATATAGATGTTGCTCCTTACTGAAGAGGTGTAGCAGAGCTAGAAACCACTGGAGGAATTTGGGTGGTTCTAAACAAGAATGAACTCGGTGGAACCTATGGTGGAACCTGTCATGGAGCCAAGTGAGAATAAGTGAAGCGAATTACACTGATTCATACACAAAGAATGTCGCACAGGTATACACATGAAGAAATACAACAATCTAAGATGTCAAAACAGGAACTGACAGGAAAGAAAGGGTGTGCAGATTGTTGAGGCGCAGCAATGGGATTCTTGGTTTCTAGTTGACTCCAGGAAGGGGATTTTGGCTGATTTTGAAAGGCGGAAGATTCAGTGAGACCACATGCACATCTCTTGTAATACATTTTCTTAGTAAATGTGTTAGCAAATAGAGGAGCACACATAATACTAATGAATAACGAAGGACTGAGTGAATTCACCAACTTCATTGTCTTTTCAGAAATTAGCTTTGGATGCATGGACTCATATATTCACATGCGAACACGTTAAAATACAACATATGATTGATAAAAAGGAGTGGGCTAGGCTTGGGTGTGCAGCATACAAGCATACAAGAGTCACTGATCCATCCACACCTGCCTCCAAAAGAATGTTTCTGATCTGTCAGATGGGTTTCTCTTCATTGCGGCATGAATTCTTCAGTTAGTTGCAGACATCTTCCTTTGCTATTACTGATTTTTGTGAGCCTATTGTTTAGCCTTTTTGTTTTTCCTCATTTCTCAGCCTCATAGTGGCTTTTTTGACTTTCACTGGCACAACTCTGGTCCTCATGTTGATGAACACCAATAACAATCAAAAGCCTAGAATCAATACTAGATACTGAGAGCTCTCTTATACTTGCACTAAGAAAGGGTTTGAACACAGATGACTAATCATAAACACCTGAGAAGCCATTTATGGTGCCCAGAAATGGAGGGACAATATGGACACAAGGCTGTAATTCCTACATAGATCATCCAATATGGACATGACAGGCTACACTTTAACCTCATACAAATTTCTAATCCAATGTGCTGGATTACAGAGCCAGAACAACAGAAATTGTGTCACTGTCCAAATACTTACAGACGGCACGTTATGGCCTCCACAGGCACCTGATTTGCAGCATAAATGTGCAGCTGAGAAATATGCAGGAACTGCGTGGTGCTATCATATCAACTGTAAATCATTTTGAATAAGAGCATATGTGGGGAATTTGGGATTAAGTGGCCCCCCATCTCATTTTTTATTCTACAAATGTAATGAATGTTTATAATTGATTTAATACCTTCATTTTACAGCCAGCATAGCAGTAAAGGAGAACTATTTATTTATAGCGATACTAGTTCTTGTCACAGGAGGTCGCTATAGGATTGCTAGGACATTCAGGTTCGGACGCTCGGCTTGACTCCACTGCGCTCGGTCGGAGCCGTCAGATGACAGTTGAGCAGAATGTGAACCACACTGATACAGCGTCTCTGTACACTGATGTTATTTCTAACAGGTAGGCAGGTAGGTATGAAAGTGAAATAGGATTTGTGTGTGGGATAACGTGGCCTATTACAAGTATCCACGAAGCGAATCGCCTATTTATTTTGATTCATAAAAGTACGGTAACGTTATAACTAACGTTAGCAAAGTGACGGTTAGTTTGCTAGTTGCTAACTGTTGCTAACTGAACTCCCGCGGAGTCAGTCTGTAGCTAACGGTGACGTTACTTGTCTATATGCATAATACAGTCTGTTTAACCCCTTTTACTAGCTATGTTTGTAGTGTGATAGCACTCTGTAAATATGAGAGGTACGTATGTTTTATTTTTGATACATCCACCCCCGTTAATGGATTTCGACATGTAGCTATGTTAGCTGTGAGCTAGGCTACGCGTGTTCTGAATGAATGTACTTATTAGCGCTCTTGTTTTTATTGGTCGTCAGATGACAGTTGAGCAGAATGTGAACCACACTGATACAGCGTCTCTGTACACTGATGTTATTTCTAACAGATGGAGAATAAAATCAACTACACAACACCCTTGTAAGCGTCGTCCTTGCAAGTGTGCAACGCATGAACTAAAGATTAGTTCAACCACAGTACAAAGTTCAAGTTAAATTTACAGTACAAACGTGCAGCCAGCAAACCAGCTGCACCTGCATGATGGTATCATGTCATCATGGACAAAACTATGAAAACATAACTGACTTTGAGTTCAATGCCAGAAGGAAAAGTATTGGCGTTTAGTTTCTGAAGGACATTTGAGTCAGTGCTTAGTGTTAAGTGACTGAAGAGTACTGGAGTTAGTGTTTAGTGTTTAGTATCAATGATATGAGTGTTTTTATGTCAGAAAGTGCCTTCTGAATTATGGCTGACAGACCAGTAGAGGAAAGTTCATACTGAAAGCAATATTTTACAGCAGAAGTGTAATCTGATGTGACTATCTAAGGTGACATTCAAATTTGAACTGTGTCTGTTCACTCAAGATCAGGACATATTCTTCCATTGTGAGCGCACTAGTGGATAATTATAAACCGAGCTGGACCCTTTAGCCCTACTGGCTCAGAGGGACAAAATCCCAGACAAGTCATGGGAAAATGACGGGAAAGACAAGACTGGACATTGTTACAACAATAAACTGCCCTATAACCCACAGACCTTCAAGCACACTGTGCAGTTATGAGCGGTTACAGGGTTTCCCAGATTGAAAATGTATCAGACTCTCTTCTCATGTTCACATAACACCTTTCCCACGTGTACTAACCTTTTCTGCTAAACATTCCAGTTACAGGATTTACATATGGATGCAGTCAAATTTTTTTCATTTTATCTTCCAGCAATAAAATATTAACCCAACGTTCTGTGACCGTTTTGTGACTTTTTCAAATATATACTACATTCTTCTTTATAAACATATTTGAAAATAGAAGCAAAAACTATTCCGACAGAATTTTTTACCCAATAATTTAATTTATGTATCTTTCAGACTTAAGTCTTCTGCTGCTGTCGCCTATCCACTTACAGGTTTGACGCATTGTGTGTTCAGAGATGCTTGTCTGCATACCACTGTTGTAATGTGTGGTTATTAATAGTTGCTGATTTGATTTGAAAATAGTTTAATGTGAATACATTAATGCAAATCAATGGCCATGAAAACCAGTTTTCCATTGGCGATTTCTTTAAAAGAAAAGAAACATGGTGTGTCACTGCTGTTAAAAAACTCCCATTACCCATTCTTGAACTGAAATGGGGTTTTAGGCCAGGACAATTACATTACATTACATTACATTACATTACATTATTGGCATTTGGCAGACGCTCTTATCCAGAGCGACATACAGTTGATTAGACTAAGCAGGAGACAATCCTCCCCTGGAGCAATGCAGGGTTAAGGGCCTTGCTCAAGGGCCCAACGGCTGTGCGGATCTTATTGTGGCTACACTGGGATTAGAACCATCAACCTTGCGTGTCCCAGTCATTTACCCACAATTAATTTTATTAATATGAACAAAATGTTTCAGTTCCCGTAGATTATGTTTTGTGTATACTACAACGTTGTCGGGAATCGTTCCAATTGAACAACAAACACAATGAAGTGTTTGTACTGGAGTCATCTTCTCTGGCAGGAAATCAAAGCAAACCATGTTATGTGCTGTGAGGCAGAGGGTCCCAGCTCTTGACCCACTTTTTACTTGGACTTCACTTTTTCAGCAAACACATGTGACCCTCCCTTGTTAAAACTCCATCTAAAATATAAACAAAAGCTAAGTTTGACCCAGGAAAGCATCTGGCTAAGTGGCCGTACGTGTTTATATGGTAATTTGAGTTTAATGTTACCATGGCGGCCGCACGGATGGTGCAGTGGGTAGCACTGCCGCCTCACAGCATGGAGGTCCTGGGCTCGAATCCCCATGTGGAGTTTGCATGTTCTCCCCGTATCTGTGTGGGTTTCCTCCGGGTACTCCGGTTTCCTCCCACAGTCCAAAGACATGCAGGATAGGCTGATTGGAGAGTCTAAATTGCCCATAGGTATGAGTGTGTGAGTGAATGCTGTGTGTGCCCTGCGATGGACTGGCGACCTGGACCTGTCCAGGGTGTATTTCGCCCAATGTATGCTGGGATAGGCTCCAGCCCCCCTGTGACCCTGTTCAGGATAAGCGGGTTAGGATAATGGATTGATGGATGTTACCATGGCCACCAGTTGCTGCCAATGTGTCAATACCAGAAAACGTCATACAATGTGCTGATGGTAAATAAAGTGTATGACTCTATTGTAATATATAACAATGTGTTTTTTTATTTATTTAATTCAATCCAAAACCTTGTCCGAAAATATCATTATTACCTTATTTTGTTGTTCAATTGGAACGATTCCCGACAACGTTGTAGTATACACAAAACATAATCTACGGGAACTGAAACATTTTGTTCATATTAATAAAATATGTTCAAAAATATGTTATACGATATGAAAAGGAGTATATCGAGTGTGACAGAAGCATACATATAGGAGCCAAAGTATTCTTAGATGTGTTTTGAATTAGGATTAGGTTTACACCTTATTTCTAAAGGCTAGTTGCTTACAGCCTTAGCCTACTTTGGACATTATAATTCAGCATGGCTGTATTAGGATTATTGTTTTATATTTTCCTAATTACTCTATAATGTTTACGTTGATAACTGTGGATAGAATCTGCATTAGATATGTTGTTTTGACATAGATAAGCATATGAGAACGTTTTATTTAGCTCAGAGCTCATGATAGAATATTAGGGCTACTGTCACTTTAAGAAGAACGCACCTTTCTGTTCTCATGTTCGGGAGCGGCTAGGTTGGTCAGTGTAGAGTCGGCGGTGACTTGGGAGAGTGAAGCTAAACAGTTTTCTGACCGTAGCTATTAGTAACGTGGCATAAAGAGCCAGCCTAAGTTATAGTTTTGGAAATTCCTATTTTGAATACTCCTGTACGAAGATTTCGCTGTGGAACGTGAATAAATATTCGTTTGTCATCTTTTTACACCGGAGTCCTGTGGAGGTTTTTCCTTGCTAACAAGAACGTAACGTTACTATGCACGAGTAGTTAACTTTAGCCTTGGACCGTCGGCCCTCACAATACAAAAACGGGCATAACTTTATTTGGACAAAGGACTCCTGGGAAAACGGGGGACACACAAGAAGGGCGGAGTTTGTATACGAGACTGCCGAAAATGACATACCTACTAAACAAAACGAGTATAAATAAGATTACTGTCCCGGATCGTATACAGTTCTAATAGCCCAGGAACATTTTCATGTAACGAGAACGTACTATTCAGAGCATTAGGATTCCAACATTTATACGTGCGATTATAACCAGATTATCTTTCATCATATTATCACTCATCGCTATATGGCGAGTGAAACACGTTAAAAATGATAATCGTTTTTGGTTTCTGACATTTCTCTGCTTGCCTCTCGTTGTGGAGATAATAATAACTTCAAAAAGAAGAAGGGAAACGACGACAGGTGGTGAGTTAAATGTGTTGTGCTGTTGAATTTGTAGAACACTGCACGTCAGCAGCAGAAACATTTGCAGCAGAGTCGTTCTTCGGCGTGTCAAACACATTGTAACCTAAACCGGGGAGGGAAATGCTTTTCCAGACAAAAGTTTTTCGTGTAAATAAAAAGTACCTGAGGAAGGTATTTCACACACACACACACACACACACACACACACACACACACACACACACACACACACACACACAAATATTTTTTGAGTCTGCAGGCTGTTCAAGGTTGCCCAGAAACGCTCCTACTCGATGGAATTTCACATCACGGATAGTGAGCACTATGGCAAACAACTATGATGGAAGACAATGGATGATGACACATTGGATTGTGCCAAAGGTTTTGTAATGAAACTGTAGGATTTTGAGTTTGTGTTCATGTGTACACATATGAACAAATTTTCTCTGAGACTGATGTGGTCTTTGATATCGTCCAGCAGAAGGCCATGGACGTTCTGTACTGCAAGAAAAGAATTGAGTCACTTCTTGCTTTTGTCAAAGAGAAGAGGTCAGAGGGGGCTTTCCAGGCTGTTTATGCCAAAGCAGCAGGTCTCACATCCGACCCACGAGATGAGCCCATGAGAAAGCGCCGTCTCTCCCAATTCCAGGATCCCCAGGAGCGCTACACAAATCTGTACATGGCCATCCTTGATAATCTCATGGAGCAGATTCCTCAGCGTTTTTCAAATTTGGAAAGTTTGCGCTTCTTAGAGTTAGTCAATCCAGGGAAGTTTGATGAGATGAGAGAAGTGTTTCCAGAGGAGGCATTCCAGAGTGTCCTGGAAAGTTATGGCCAGTACTTTGATTCAGGGAGACTGAGGTCTGAACTTAACATAACGCAATCCTTCATCCTATAGCTTCAGTGCAACTTGCACAGCATATACTACAGGGCATGTAACCATAGTATACAGTCCCTTCAAAAAGTATTGGAACAGTAAGGCCAATTTCTTTGTTTTTGCAATACACTGAATACATTTGGGGAGATAAAAAGATGAACACGAGAGTATTTCAGATTTTTAACACATCTAGTATTTACACAATGTGTTAACCTACTTTCAACATAGCACCTTTATCAGACCACCCAATTTTAGTTGAGCAAAAGTATTGGAACAGGGGTTCGCTGCTCCTTATGGAGGGTCTTGGCAGGGTTAGCTGATCGCCGCACATTAAGCACCTCAGAATCACGGACACGATTATGAGAGTCTTGTAGAAGGCGTGTAGCTCTTCCTCGGGCCGGCAAGGGGCTGGGTGTGGATGCTGTAAACTGTACACTGTGAACTAATATTTAGTTGCATAACCATTGTTTTTCATAACTTATGTGCATCTGTGTTGCATCAAGTCAACCAACTTCTGGCACCTAGAAACAGGTATTTCAACTACATTCCACAGCTCCTGTGAATTTTTAGGTTTTTCTTCAGAAACTGCATTTTTAATGTCACCCCACAAGTTTTCAATGGGGTTGAGGTCGAGGGATTGAGCTGGCCTGTCATGTTTCATGTTTGTCATGTCATGTTTTATGTTTAGTCATTGTCTTAGTTACGTTATTGTCATGTCACATATTATGTTAGTCTAGCCTCGCCATGTTTTTATGTTTTATGTTTCATTGTCATGTCATGTTATGTTTCATGTTTAGTTCTTGTTACCATTTATTTCTTAGTCTTGCCATGTCATGTTATATAGTTTATGGTCATTGTTTTGCAAATGTTATGTCACAATTTATGTTCCATGTTATGTTGTACTGTTCATTGATTTAGCATACACTTTTTCGTGTCTTTCTGCAAACCTTGCATTCCTGCTTTCTCTCTCTCCCTTACTGTCACTCACACCCTAATTGTTTCAATTTCCCTTGTCTATTTACTAACCTACTAATGCTAGATCAGGATTGGGTAATACTAACATTCTAATCATGTGTTCATGTTACCTTACGTTTCTTGTGCATGTCATTTACTAATTTACTAATGCTAGGGCAGGATAGGTTTATTACTAACGATGACTAATTACCTTGTTAACTTGTCAATCCTCCACACCTGATTTCCATTCTCTTGCTGCTCTCAAACTAATTGTCTACACCTGTCCACACCTGCATATAAGCTCAGTTTCATGTCATGTCTGTGCAAAATTGTTTGCCTCCTGTTTGTCAGTACAGTCTTTTGAGCGGTTATACCAAGCCATTCTACTCGTTACGAGCCAAGCCTGCTTACTGACCAAAGATTATTGACTTCTGTTTTGTTGACCATTGCCTGCCTGTACAACGTCTTTGCCTGCTGTTTTTGTACCTTTGCCCCGCGGAGCAGACTTCGGTCTTGACTCTTGCACCATCATTGACCCTGAGCCTGCCTACCGTCCGCCTGTACAGCTTTCCTGGCTACCGGACTTCCCGCATGGTGTACCGACGACGAGACTGCCTTCTCCCTCGGTACTGCACTTTGGTTTTCTGGCTGGATATTTTTGTGTATGAACATTGCTTGTTTTTTGACCATGCTCTCTGGATATTCCCCGAATAAAGCCCTGACGGGACTTCATTACATCATTGTTTCTGAGTCGTGCATTTTGGGTCCAAACCCCCCCATGCACCCGTCTCATGGCCAGTCCATTACCTCAATCCTTTTTGTCTAAGATGTTGCTTGCTTTGATGTTGCTTACTCGTGTTTGGGGGTCGTTGTCTTGTTGAAACACCCATTTCAGGGGCATTTCCTCTTCGGCATACGGCAACATAATCTCAAAGTATTTTGATGCATCCCCATACCATGATTTTTGCGCCACCATGCTTCACTGTCTTCAGCGTGGACTGCAGCTTGAATTCAGTACCTGGGGGTCATCTGGTTCGACTGTACTTTTTTTTTTTTTTTTTTTTGATTTTGAAGTGTAGCAAAATAAAAGAAGATGGCTGCATCGTAAGAGCCTGTTTTGTCTGTTCGGTCTTTGACATTAACGGATCAGAGCAGAACTATTTAACTTCATAGGGTTCCGATGTTCATTCGGTCCCATACCACAAGCAACAAGTAACCACCGACACATCCTCTGCCACATGACTGGAAAAAAAGTGATGTCATCACAAACTGGAAAATTACTGGCAATTAAAAGTATAAATGCATACACAATTGAGTAAGCACCGATGCTTTTGTACATGATACATAATTTAAGCTAATCTAGTAGAGAATACAGTACAAAGAACTGCACAAGATCCAATCCTTGTGCATGTTGGGTTCGTGTGTGCTGGGATTTGTATTGGTGTAGGGCTCAGTATCATGTGGCCTGTTGCTACCAGGTCGTAATTAAGGGCAGGTAATCTGACTGCTCCAGTGAAATGGTGAAAATGGAATAGGGGGTCGTTGCTCAGGTTGCGATTCGGTTGAATCAGAATCTTGGATGAACAGACGCGGGGAAACGTCCACACTCCTCAGTTTTGCCTTTCATGCCGAAGAAGTGACCAGTTTGTCGAAGGAAGGCCTTTCTAGCGGATAGGCATACGCTGATTTGCCACTTCCTAATTCTCCAGAGGCCTTCTCTGTCCTTCGAACCCCACTCACAGGAGATGGGCGACCAAGGAATTTGCTTGGGGGGGGGGGGGGGGTCTTATTAGAATTCAGCCATTGCAGCTGGAGTTTGGACTTCGAAGTGGAGCAATAAAGTTTACCATTGTTGTCAAGCTAGAGGCTCATTACATTACATTACATTATTGGCATTTGGCAGACGCTCTTATCCAGAGCGACCTACAACAAAGTGCATACACATAACCAGGGATAAGTTCGCTGAAAGACCCTAGAGGGAAGTACAATTTCAACTTCAACAACAAAGATAAGGATGAGGGCCTTTTTCTTTTTTTTTGAGAACAAAGAAACAAACAAACAGAGCAAAAGTGACCAAAGTTAACTATCCAAACACTGCTTACCTAGCCAACTAAAAATACCGATACACAAAGTCACAGAAACAACAATTGAGGTTCACAGGGAGGTAGAGAGGGATGGGGAGAGGTGCTGCTTGAAGAGGTGTGTCTTCAGCTTGCGCTTGAAGGTGGAGAGAGATTCTACAGTTCTGAGAAGGAGTGTTCGTTCCACCACCGTGGAGCCAGAACAAATAGTAGTCGTGAGCGTGAGGTGGAGGTTCGGAGAGGGGGAGGTGCCAAGCGGCCTGTGGAGGCTGAACGAAGAGGTCTGGCAGGGGTGTAGGGTCTGATGATTTTTTGCAGATAAGCTGGGGAAGACCCTTTAACTGCTTGGAAGGCTAGCACCAATGTTTTGAATTTGATGCCAGCCATGACAGGCAGCCAGTGGAGGGAAGTAAGCAGGGGGGTGACGTGTGAGTATTTGGGAAGGTTGAAGACCAGACGAGCTGCTGCATTCTGGATGAGTTGGAGGGGTCTGATGGCGGACGCTGGGAGGCCAGCCAAGAGGGAATTGCAGTAGTCCAGGCAGGACAGAACCATCGCTTGGACCAGGAGCTGGGTCGAGTAGGGGGTGAGAAAGGGGCGGATTCTCCGTATGTTGTATAGGAAGAACCTGCAAGACCGGGTCACCACCACAATGTTCTCGGAAAGGGACAGTCTGCTGTCCATCACCACGCCGAGGTTCCTTGCACTGGGTGACGGCGTGAGTGTGGTATCCCCGAGGGAAATGGAGAGATCCAGATGGGGAGAGGTTTTAGCAGGGATGAATATAATTTCAGTCTTGCCTGGGTTGAGCTTTAGATGGTGGTTGTCCATCCAGCTCTGGATGTCCCTCAGGCAAGCAGAGATACGGGCTGAAAC
This sequence comes from Conger conger, assembly GCF_963514075.1. Taxonomy (NCBI): domain Eukaryota; kingdom Metazoa; phylum Chordata; class Actinopteri; order Anguilliformes; family Congridae; genus Conger; species Conger conger. The sequence continues at coordinate 21,714,574 of NC_083777.1, read as the reverse complement.
CTGCGTATCAGACGGTGGGAACGAGAGAAGAGTTGGGTATCGTCCGCGTAGCAGTGGTAGGATAGCCCATGTGCAGTGATCACAGGGCCAAGGGAGCGAGTGTAAAGAGAAAAAAGAAGCGGGCCTAGGACTGAGCCCTGGGGAACTCCTGTGGCGAGGGGCCGAGGTGTCGATACCGAACCAGCCCAGGCAACCAGGAAGGAATCCAGTCCAGGGCTGTGCCACAGATGCCCGTTGCTGACAGGGCAGACAGGAGGATGGAGTGATCCACAGTGTCGAAGGCAGCAGAGAGATCTAGAAGAATAAGGGCAGAGGAGAGGGAGGCTGCTCGTGCGGCATGGAGTGACTCACTGACGGAGAGGAGCGCAGTCTCTGTCGAGTGGCCCGATCTGAAGCCAGACTGATGGGGGTCTAGCAGGTTGTTGTTAGAAAAGAAAGAAGAAAGTTGAGTAGAAGCGGCTCGTTCTATAGTTTTAGAAAGGAAAGGAGGAAGAGATACCGGGCGGTAGTTCTGGATGATGGAGGGATCCAGAGTAGGCTTTTTTAGCAGCGGAGTGATGTGGGCCCTCTTGGAGGATGCCGGAAAACAGCCGGAAGACAGGGAGGAGTTGACAAGGGAGGTGACAAATGGGAGAATGTCAGGTGTGATAGTTTGGAGAAGAGAAGAGGGGATAGGGTCAAGGGCACAGGTTGTAGGGCGGTGGCAGAGCAGGAGTTGAGAAACATCAGAGTCTGTAAGGGGGGAGAAAGTGGAAAAGGAAGGGATGGGCCTAGAGGGGGGGAAGGGCACAGTGAGGGGGGCGGTGGTTGTAAAGGATCTGCGGATGACTGTGACCTTCTCATCGAAGAAATCAGCAAAGTCATCAGCAGCGAAGGAGGACTGAGGAGGAGGAGGCGGTGCGTTGAGGAGAGAGGAGAAAATAGAGAAAAGTTTCCAGGGGTTAGAACCAGAGTTCTGAACTTCCTCAGACTTCCTGGCAACCACACTAAATTACCCAGGCTTTCTGTGGGCCTAGAAACAGCCCACTGTTCCTCAACAAAAAGGCCATTCAGGCAGGGGAGGATGGCCTCTGTAGGTTCCCCAAAGCTAACTTTATGCCAATGAATGTCTGCTGAGGGCTTCCCAAGAAAATGACCAGTGTGGAAAATGGTAGTGATGTGATTATGAATGCATTTCCAGTGTTTTTGTTGTGCCCCTCTCTTTTTCCCCCCTCCCCCTCTCCCTCTCTCCTCTCCACTGTTCTCTTCCTGTTTCATTTAAGCCCATTATTAGGAGCCTCAGAATACAAAACAAAAAGCCCAGGACCCCAGTGCGCCACTGTTTCCATGGATATGTGAAAACAGTGCTGTGGGGCTTCTGTTCCCATTGAAACGAGTCTGGGAGAGATGGAGGAGGAGGGAGGGGGATGGATCAGCAGGAATTTGGACACCTTAAAAACAAATTTGTAATCCTTCACACTCTTTTTTTTTTTCCTCCCCAAAAGAAAATGTTGGCATGTCTGGTTTAGTTTGTTGCTTGAGGAAGATTTCTTTGCTGTCGGAACTAAGGACGTTTAGTACTTCCCTTCAATGTTGGAAAAAAACCCCATTGTTAAAATCAATCAATGGCAAGTAATGTAGAAAGAAATACCAAGGGTACTCTAAATAACTATTTGAACTCCCTTGGAATCAAAATGTGTATTTTTATATACAAATATGACTATGTAGAGTGGTTTGGCAAGGTTAAGAACACTTTCATTGCTTGTATATGGTTTAGTTTACATTACAGAATATATGGTGTCTATTTCCTATTCTCTTGTCGCCTGATTTGAATTGTGTCAGTCAATTAACTGACTTGGTTCACCCGTGAGTGATTTTCCTTGGCATATTCTTTGGCAGTCACTCACAATTATCATATTCCCTGATGTGCCGAGATGCACAGTCATTTTTTCTGCATCGCTGTGAACAGCTTGTCCTCACGGAATCGAGAGTCTGTTTCACCTGTGGCTTTGTCTGTTCCTGACGGCCGTAAGGTGGCCAGTTCTTACAAGCATCCTCCTGGCCAGGTTGTGAGCGAGGACAGGTGGTAAGGCTGGAGGGAGAGCTGATTGCCTTTGGAAGCATACCTGCTGTATTTTACACTCGTAAGGAGGAAATGACTGGCTTCTCTACTGAGCCAACCTGATGTCAACTGCTAACGTAAGTTTAACAGCAACACAAGCACTGCGTACTTGGCCGCTAGCGATATCACAAGGACTGGACATTTGACAACACACAGGCACAAAAAGCTTACTTCCACCTTTATTTTGCTTACATCCCAGTGTAACATGGTTAGCTCAGCTAGTTCGCTAGTAAGCACGGATCGTGCAGTGAAAAGCCGCGCGGCAGCCGCGGATAGTTAAGCTTAACTTTCCTTAACTTTTCCCATTCATTCTCAACGGAAGTTCTTATCACTTCGGATGCGATATATTCTTGGCCGCACGTTGATATCGCGGCGCTGTTCCGAGAAAAACGAACGACGTCCTTACAGTGCGGATTCCTTAACTATTCGAAATCGCCTGGCGCGAATCATTTCCCTGGGCTCCTTTTGGTAAGTCTATCTAGATAATTATTTTACTATTAACGGGTCCTCGAATGATATTTATGTTGTTGAGGTATTCCCGATGTATTATTGTTATTTTGAATGTTCCAATTGTTCGTTTTTTATGTGGGAAAATTACAGGTAAACGGGATAATGTCTCTGCATGTCTGTTTCTCAACGTCGTAGCCAGCTACATTAACATGCGATCACTTTACGGTTTTAAAATATCACCGTCATTAATAGTATTGACAATTTGTATACACGTTTGATTCGTGAAGGTTTAGACATAAAATGTATTATTGTTGCTCTTATTTCACTGCCAATTGTTTATTGACATAGGCCTAACTTACTGTCATTCAGACATCTTGGTATATGTTCCTTTATTTTCCATTAATATATTATTATTGTTGTTGTTGTTGTTGTTAACTTGCCCATATTATGTAGTTGCCCAGCTAAGTACTTAAATAATAGAGCAGTTTCCACAATTATTATATTATACAATATTTACACCCATGTTACCTTAAATTATATGAATGTACAGTAAATACATATACTTTTTGTTCTGTTTTTTCTTTGTTTAGTACAACAATGACTGTAATTCCAGGCATTGCAGTATAATTAGGCACACAGTATAATTAGTACAGGTCTCTTGGTTACTTTCATACATTTGATAACTAATGTTACTTTGATATCTCCAGGTGATCAGCATGTGGAGGCGTCTATATTTTCTCCCAGGTAGGCGCAGATGTACTTCCGAAGAGGTCTGTGAAGTCCTTGGCAAAATCGGAAAAATACCAGTACTTCAGGAGACCCAGCCTTCACCTTCCCTCCTGCCCTGGCTATTCCAACTGCCCCAGTCCCAAGCCCAGTCTCCTTTAATACCTATGCATATCCACCATGCTAATATTGTTACAAACAACAATATATAGTTATTCGTTGATATTTTTGTTGCTGTTGTTGTTTTTATATGTTCATAAGAATTGTAATATGCAATGCCCTCCGTAATGCTTGGGATAAAAACATTAATTTAGCTCAGTACACCACAATTTTATATTCATAAACAAACGATTCAAAGTGCAAGTTCTCATATTTTATTAAAGGGTATTTTTATGCATTCTGGTTTCACCATGTAGACATGACAGCACTTTTTATACATAATCCCCCATTTCAGGGCACCATAATGTTTGGGACATATTTATGTGATGTAAATTACAGTCATGTTTACTGCATATTTTCTGTCTGCATGACTGGTTGAAGTCTGTGACCCACTGAGACATGACTGTGGTCTTTTGTGGACAGTAGTCTCTGACACATCCACGCCTGCCTCCTGAAGGGTGTTTCTGATCGGTTGGACACATGTTTGGGATTTTTCTTCATTATGATGAGAATTCTTCAGCTATCAGCTGTAGAGGTCTTACTTGGCTTGCCATGCCCTATGCCCCATTACATGTTCTCTCTCCTTAATGCTGTTCCAAACAGTTGATTTTGTTACACCTAAGGTTTGGCATAACAAAGCAGACATTACAGACTTTTTATTTTAATTTTTCAGTCTCATAATGGCTTCCTTGACATTCATTGGAATTTGGACATTCTGGCCCTCATGTTTAATGCCAACAATAATACAAACCAAAGGCAAGAAAAAGCCGAGAAAAATATGATGTTTATTGTTACTATATATAAAACACACTGTAATTTCAATATGGTGAAACCAAAGTCTGTAAACATGCCCTTCAATATTTGCTGAGAATATGCATTTTTGATTACAAATCTAAAATTGTGGAGAACAGAGCCAAATAAAAATATGTCTTTGTCCTAAACATTACAGATGGCACTGTATATAACATTGTAATCTTTTTTTGTGTATGTAATGAATTGCAATCATTGATCTAATGTCAGTAGTGATGTAATGTCAGTTCTACATCTAATGTGGAACTTTCCACATATTGTTATACACTGCTATTTTCACATACATACTACTGTACTACTTTTATGTTGCCTCATTGTGTAAGTGTAAATATGTTCATACGGTTCTGTACTTTAATAAGCTATACCCTTCACCTCAGTTACATATTTTGCATGTTCTATTTGAAAATATACACTCACTTTATTGGGTATTTATTAGACGTATTAGGTCTTCTGCTGCTGTAGTCTATCCACTTAGAGGTTTGACGCATTGTGTGTTCAGAGATCTGTTCACTGATATGTGCAGTTATTTGCATTACTGTCACCTTCCTGTCAGCTTAGACCAGTCTGGCCCTTCTCCATTACCTCACTCATCCTCAAGCCATTTCCGTCTGCAGAACTGCCGATCACTGAATGTTTGTTTGTTTTTCGCACCATTCTGAGTAAACTCAAGAGACTGTTGTGGATGAAAATCCCAGGAGATCAGCAGTTACAGGAATACTCGTACCTTGCACCAACAATCATGCCACAGTCAAAATCACTATTGGTGGATATGAACATGAACTGGAGCTCCTGACCCATATCTGCATGATTTTGTGCATTGCACTGCTGCCACGATTAGGTAATCGCATGACTAAGTAGGTGTACAGGTGTTCCTAATAAAGTTCTCAGTGAGTGGATATTTTGGCAATTGTCTGTACCTGTGTGCATGGATAGTAGACAAGTTGTAAATATTGTTGTCCTTCAGTTGCCATAAAAACTTTTACCCAACATCCAACCAGCTGCCTACCTTTCATTTTATTTCCTGCTTGATATTATTATGTACTTCATTATCGGTCACGACCTGGCTCATTGGCCGTGACAAAGAGGGAGACGCACACTGACGCATTTAAAAAACAAGGTCAAATTTATTTGAAATAACCAGTTAACAAAAATGTGTAGTGTGAAAGTCAGTTGCATCAGTAGTGTGAGTGAGTAGATGTGTGAAAAGTATGCTGAAGCAATGTTGTCTCATGCAAACCCAAAAAGAACCAACAGGTACGTGGGAAGAGAGTTCCCTCCTTCAGGCAAGAGTCAGGTACATTTTAACATCTGGTCACAGGTGCTCCCAATTGCGCAAATGACCTGGTACTCCACCAACAAGGCACCTGTGAAGTAACGCCAGAATAAGTAGCACAGAGCAGGGGGCCGTAACATATCCCTAATTTTAACAATTGTTAAAATTATAAAACAATAAAATTAAGAAATTTAAAAAACATTCTCAGAGTTACAATAACAGCCATTAAAAACAATGTACTTTAAACAAATTGCATATCCCATATTGTTCAGAGTGAACAGTGGGGGACAGAGCCAAATACCTTAATTGTATTTGAGATAACTATTAAGTAGAATGATGAAAAAAAGGATTTCCTATCCATAGTGAAATCGAGCTGGAGATATAATGACACGACAAACATGATTATGGGACAATTCTACAAGGAAATAGTTTCCATTATTTATGTCATGGTTTGGCAAAGGGCGGATTTGAGCCGTGGTGACCATCGTAGGGCTCTACACCTACACACGGCTGGCCAGCGAAGGCTGGTAGCAGATTACCGTGACAACACTCCCCGATGACGTAACCCTCAAATTCAAAAGAAGGTTGTTGCCCTTGGCTAGTGGCGAGTTCGTCTTTAGCTGATTGGTAACGCGTTCGTTCAACAAATAATTTGGACAAGTGAGAGGCCGGGGTTCAAATCCCACCTCGGACTCAGGCAAATTTCTCACCTGTTACACCAGACAAGAGCTGAAAATATCAGCAAGGCAATAGTTTTAACATTAATGCAAATCAACGGCCATGAAAAAAAGTTTTCCATTGGAGATTTATTAAAAGAAAAGAAACAGGGTGTGTCACTGCTGTTAAACAACTCCCATTACCCATTCTTGAAGTGAAACGGGTTTTAGGCATTTGGCAGACGCTCTTATCCAGAGCGACATACAGTTGATTAGACTAAGCAGGAGACAATCCTCCCCTGGAGCAATGCAGGGTTAAGGGCCTTGCTCAAGGGCCCAATGGCTGTGCGGATCTTATTGTGGCTACACTGGGATTAGAACCATCAACCTTGCGTGTCCCAGTCATTTTACCTTAACCACTAGGCTACAGGCCGCCCCACAATTAATTTTATTAATATGAACAAAATGTTTCAGTTCCTGTAGATGATGTTTATGTGTATACTACAACGTTGTCAGGAATCGTTCCAATTGAACAACAAACACAATGAAGTGTTTGTACTGGAATCATCTTCTCTGGCAGGAAATCAAAGCAAACCATGTTATGTGCTGTGAGGCAGAGGGTCCCAGCTCTTGACCCACTTTTTACTTGGACTTCACTTTTTCAGCAAACACATGTGACCCACCCTTGTTAAAACTCCATCTAAAATAAACAAAAGCCAAGTTTGACCCAGGAAAGCATCTGGCTAAGTAGCCGTACGTATTTATATGGTAATTTGAGTTTAATTGAGACGGGTGCGTGGGGGTTGGACCCAAAATGCAAAGCCCATACACGAAGATCCAGCCAAACAAACAGTAAACAAACAAAAAGCACGGTGCCGAGGGAAGAGGCGAACTCGTAGTCGGTAGGCGTGCAGGGGGGTCCGGTAGCAGGAGAGCTGTCAGCGAGGCAGAAGTACAGGCGGACAGCAGGCAGGGTCGTACTCGAAGGCGAAGCATAAGTCGAAATCATAAAACAAACAGCGAGGCAAAAGTACAAAATCGGTAGGCGAGGACGTGGTAAAAAAACAAACGATGGTCAACAAAACAGAAATCAATAATCGGTGGTCGGTAAACAGGCTTGGATCGTAACGTGTAATCAATCAATGTAAATGCTCAAGCGCTGCGTTGATAAACAAGAAGCAGACAATTTCGCGAAGAACCGTAGTGCGACTGGGCTATAAATGCGGGTGTAGACAGGTGTAGACAATTAGTTTAGAGAGCAGAAAGGAAATGAAAAACAGGTGCGATGGATGACGAGTTTAACAAGGTAATTAGTATTCGTTAGTAATAAACCTATCCTGCCGTAGCATTAGTAAATTAGTAAATGACATGCACGAGAAACGTAAGGTAACATGAACACATAATTCGTTTGTTAGTTCTACCCAATCCTGATCTAGCGTTAGTAGTTTTAGTAAATAGACAAATGGAAACAATTAGGGTGTGAATGACAGAAAGAGAGAGAGAGAAAAGGCGGAACACAAGGTTTGCGAAAAGACGTGTAAAAGTGTATGTTTAAACAGTAATCAGTCTACGTAACAATAAACATAAATCAACATAACACAAAACGAAACTAAGATGATAACCACTCAACGTAACAAGGTAATATAATTGTAACGAAACATAACTAGACATGACGAGAAAATAAATCGTAACAAGAAATAAACTAAACAACATGACGAACCTAGACTAACATAAGACATGATAAGACAATACGTGACTAAGAAAAAATGAATAAACATAAAACATGGCAAGACAGACCTGAAACGTGACAAGTAAACGTCATACAATGTGCTGATGGTAAATAAAGTGTATGACTCTATTGTAATATATAACAATGTGTTTTTTAATTTATTTAATTCAATCCAAAACCTTGTCCGAAAATATCATTATTACCTTATTTTGTTGTTCAGTTGGAACGATTCCCGACAACGTTGTAGTATACACGAAACATAAGCTACAGGAACTGAAACATTTTGTTCATATTAATAAAATATGTTCAAAAATATGTTATACGATATGAAAAGGAGTATATCGAGTGTGACAGAAGCATACAAAAACGGCCATAACTTTATTTGGACAAAGGACTCCTGGGAAAACGGGGGACACACAAGAAGGGCGGAGTTTGTATCCGAGACTGCCGAAAATGACATACCTACTAAACAAAACGAGTATAAATAAGATTACTGTCCCGGATCGTATACAGTTCTAATAGCCCAGGAACATTTTCATGTAACGAGAACGTACTATTCAGAGCATTATGATTCCAACATTTATACGTGCGATTATAACCAGATTATCTTTCATCATATTATCACTCATCGCTATATGGCGAGTGAAACACGTTAAAAATGATAATCGTTTTTGGTTTCTGACATTTCTCTGGTTGCCTCTCATTGTGGAGATGATAATAAATTTAAAAGTGAGAATGGGAAAAGACTACAAATGGTGAGTTAAATGTGTTGTGCAGTTGAATTTGTAGAACATTATTATTCCAAAATGTGTATGTGCGATTAAACGATTTAATTTATCACTATATGGCGAGTGAAACACGTTAAAGGTGATAATCATTTTTGGTTTCTGACATTTCTCTGCTTGCCTCTCGTTGTGGAGAGAATAATAACTTCAAAAAGAAGAAGGGAAACGACTACAAGTGGTGAGTTAAATGTGTTGTGCTGTTGAATTTGTAGAACACTGCACGTCAGCAGCAGAAACATTTGCAGCAGTCGTTCTTCGGCGTGTCAAACACATTGTAACCTAAACCGATGAGGGAAATGGTTTTCTCCTCAGACAAAAGTTATTCGTGTAAATAAAAAGTACCTGAGGAAGGTACTTCACACACACACACACACACACACACACACACACACACAGTAGAGCAGAGGCGATTTCTCTAAGACTTCAAGAGAAGCTCAGCTTCCCCTAAAATGTCAAAAAAAAAAAAAAAAAAAGTCAAATATGTACAGTTGTGTTAACTGTGTTAACTGTGCCTTGTTTCAGTTTAAAATAATTTAAACATTTCTTGTTCGAGTTTAATATCGTTTCGTTAGTTCGTTTAATCATTCATACTGTTGGCTAGGTTGGAGTGAACTAGCTATCCAGCTAGCAAGGTGCACACGATGGCAGACGATGCTAATATTGTCGACCTGATTTTGGCAAGGCCATTTGATAGACTACCATACGAGGAGAAACAGAATTAAACAGCAGGGCTGATCAACACCTAAGATTGACTTGGTGCAAAAAGTACGGGAAAGTAACAGGTCTTTTCAGCTCTCCTGGTATAACAAAGTTAGCTGGCTAACTGGAAGTGCTGTGACAAAGAAAGTGTACTGTTGGCCATGCCTCTTGATGAAACCATCTCGGGGATGTCTTGTTGTCTGGTCAAAAGTGGGTTTTGGGGATCTGTCTATCTTTGACCGGGCATATAAAAGGCATGAAAAGAGCAATGAACATGTGAGTGCATGTGCAAGGTTAAGTTGCCTGGGCAGGGTCAAGGCTGAATATGCAATTAATGAAGGTGCTCGCATTCAAGTGGCAAAACATAATGAGACAGTCAAACAAAACAGGGCCTTCCTAAACCGCCTTATTGATGTGACATCCTTGCTTGGTCGGCAGGAACTATCATTTAGGGGGCATGATGAGAGTAGTGAATCATCCAACAAGGGGAATTACAGGGAGTTCACAGAAACATTATCTAAGTATGACTCTGTCCTGGCCACACAATTCCAATCATCAGCTGTGTTTTCTGGTATGTCTCATTCTATTCAAAATTACTTGATCTCTGCTCTTGCTGCCACTGTTTCTGATGAGATCAGAAATTCAGGCTGCTCCCTGATGGCAGGTGGATGAAACAACTAATATTGTTTGCCGTGCCCAACTCTCTATCATTGTTCGCTATGTTGATAGTGCAAAATTCAGGAGCGCTTTATTGGTTTTTTTTATGTTTCTGAGGGTCGAGATGCTCAGTCTGTTTTTGAAGTATGCAGGGCTACAATTTTAGGGATAAACTTGTAGCACAGACATACGATGGCGCTGCTGTCATGGCGTCAGCCCTTAATGGTCTGCAGGCCAAAGTAAAGGCAATTGCCCCCAGTGCAATGTTTGTGCACTGGAGCACTGACCTGCAGTGTTCTACACACAGTTAATCTAGTGCTGTCACAAGGGGCTAAATGCTTATCTGAGTGCAGAATATTTTGTGCATCACTCTCTCGGTTTGCCACATTTTTCTCCTAATCCACAAAGAGGACAAATTTTCTTGAGTCTGCAGGCTGTTCAAGGTTGCCCAGAAACGCTCCTACTCGATGGAATTTCACATCACGGATAGTGAGCACTGTGGCAAACAACTATGGCCTCCTGCAGACTTTTGACAACATCATTGCAGATAAGACAATTGATGATGACACATTGGATTGTGCCAAAGGTGTTGTAATGAAACTGGAGGATTTTGAGTTTGTGTTCATGTTGTACACATATGAACAAATCTTCTCTGAGACTGATGTGGTCTTTGATATCGTCCAGAAGAAGGCCATGGACGTTCTGTACTGCAAGAAAAGAATTGAGTCACTTCTTGCTTTTGTCAAAGAGAAGAGGTCAGAGGGGCTTTCCAGGCTGTTTATGCCAAAGCAGCAGGTCTCACATCCAACCCACGAGATGAGCCCATGAGAAAGCGCCGTCTCTCCCAATTCCAGGATCCCCAGGAGCGCTACAGAAATCTGTACATGGCCATCCTTGATAATCTCATGGAGCAGATTCCTCAGCGTTTTTCAAATTTGGAAAGTTTGCGCTTCTTAGAGTTAGTCAATCCAGGGAAGTTTGATGAGATGAGAGAAGTGTTTCCAGAGGAGGCATTCCAGAGTGTCCTGGAAAGTTATGGCCAGTACTTTGATTCAGGGAGACTGAGGTCTGAACTTCAAGTCCTGTATTCAAATCAGGACTTGCAGGGTAACAGGGGAAAGCTGTGTGATTTCTTGGTTTTTCTAAAAGACATGGAGTTGGACAGTGCAATGCCCCAGTTGTACAAACTGTTATCATTAGTGGCAACAATTGGAGCTACATCTGCGGGTGTAGAAAGGAGCTTCTCCTGTTTAAAAAAGCTTTAGTCTTACACCCGCAACACAACGGGCCAAGGCCGTTTAAGCAGCCTAGCTCTGCTGGCCATTGAGAGGACACTGGTCAAGTCTCTGGAAAAGACACCTAGTTGGTACGACAGGGTCACAGACCATTTTCTTGAAAAGGAACGGAGGGCAGAATTTACGTATAAATAAATTGACAACTTTTATGATGTAGGCCAACAATGAGCTTCCCCTCTTTGGAAGACCAGCAGCCGCCACTGCAGTAGAGGTAGCTGAAAACTTAACGGCAAAGTGTGAGGTCAGGTGTAACAATTCTCTGTGAAACCACCAGAGCTCAGGTCAAATTTCCGTGCCTATAGAGATATACTCAGATTCGTCTTCACCTCATCGTAGTTGCTTTTGTGTATCTGATCCAGGTTCTCACCGACTATCCTGCTGGTTCTCATCACCATTATACCGCCAATCTGGATATTGGAACTGCACCATCGGCATGACGAAAAGCTTGAAAACAAGGTACAAATATTTGAAAAGGAAAAATAACTTTTCTGTAAACGTATTTGCAGTTGGTGAATTTCTGTGTGAGAAAACTCACATATGTCAAACAATCAAGTATTTTCATAAATATGATCAATTTCCATTTGTATAACCCACTTAAGTGCAATTAAATTAATTAATTAATGGGGAAATTTTAGTAGCCTACTGTTATTTGTTTGGTACATAACGCAATCCTTCATCCTATAGCTTCAGTGCAACTTGCACAGCATATACTACAGGGCATGTAACCGTAGTATACAGTCCCTTCAAAAAGTATTGGAACAGTAAGGCCAATTTCTTTGTTTTTGCAATACACTGAATACATTTGGGGAGATAAAAAGATGAACACGAGAGTATTTCAGATTTTTAACACATCTAGTATTTACACAATGTGTTAACCTACTTTCAACATAGCACCTTTATCAGACCACCCAATTTTAGTTGAGCAAAAGTATTGGAACAGGGGTTCGCTGCTCCTTATGGAGGGTCTTGGCAGGGTTAGCTGATCGCCGCACATTAAGCACCTCAGAATCACGGACACGATTATGAGAGTCTTGTAGAAGGCGTGTAGCTCTTCCTCGGGCCGGCAAGGGGCTGGGTGTGGACGCTGTAAACTGTACACTGTGAACTAATATTTAGTTGCATAACCATTGTTTTTCATAACATCTGTGTTGCATCAAGTCAACCAACTTCTGGCACCTAGAAACAGGTATTTCAACTACATTCCACAGCTCCTGTGAATTTTTAGGTTTTTCTTCAGAAACTGCATTTTTAATGTCACCCCAAGTTTTCAATGGGGTTGAGGTCGAGGGATTGAGCTGGCCTGTCACGTCTCATGTTTGTCATGTCATGTTTTATGTTTAGTCATTGTCTTAGTTACGTTATTGTCATGTCACATATTATGTTAGTCTAGCCTCGCCATGTTTTTATGTTTTATGTTTCATTGTCATGTCATGTTATGTTTCATGTTTAGTTCTTGTTACCATTTATTTCTTAGTCTTGCCATGTCATGTTATATAGTTTATGGTCATTGTTTTGCAAATGTTATGTCACAATTTATGTTCCATGTTATGTTGTACTGTTCATTGATTTAGCATACACTTTTTCGTGTCTTTCTGCAAACCTTGCATTCCTGCTTTCTCTCTCTCTCTCCCTTACTGTCACTCACACCCTAATTGTTTCAATTTCCCTTGTCTATTTACTAACCTACTAATGCTAGATCAGGATTGGGTAATACTAACATTCTAGTCATGTGTTCATGTTACCTTATGTTTCTTGTGCATGTCATTTACTAATTTACTAATGCTAGGGCAGGATAGGTTTATTACTAACGATTACTAATTACCTTGTTAACTTGTCAATCCTCCACACCTGATTTCCATTCTCTTGCTGCTCTCAAACTAATTGTCTACACCTGTCCACACCTGCATACAAGCTCAGTTTCATGTCATGTCTGTGCGAAATTGTTTGCCTCCTGTTTGTCAGTCTTTTGAGCGGTTATACCAAGCCATTGGCTACTCATTACGATCCAAGCCTGCTTACTGACCAAAGATTATTGACTTCTGTTTTGTTGACTATTGCCTGCCTGTACCACGTCTTTGCCTGCTGTTTTTGTACCTTTGCCCCGCGGAGCAGACTTCGGTCTTGACTCTTGCACCGTCATTGACCCTGAGCCTGCCTACCGTCCGCCTGTACTTCTGCCCCGCTGACAGCTTTCCTGGCTACCGGACTTCCCGCATGGTGTACCGACGACGAGACTGCCTTCTCCCTCGGTACTGCACTTTGGTTTTCTGGCTGGATATTTTTGTGTATGAACATTGCTTGTTTTTTGACCATGCTCTCTGGATATTCCCCGAATAAAGCCCTGACGGGACTTCATTACATCATTGTTTCTGAGTCGTGCATTTTGGGTCCAAACCCCCCACGCACCCGTCTCATGGCTACTCCATTACCTCAATCCTTTTTGTCTAAGATGTTGCTTGCTTTGATGTTGCTTACTCGTGTTTGGGGGTCGTTGTCTTGTTGAAACACCCATTTCAGGGGCATTTCCTCTTCGGCATACGGCAACATAATCTCAAAGTATTTTGATGCATCCCCATACCATGATTTTTGCGCCACCATGCTTCACTGTCTTCAGAGTGGACTGCAGCTTGAATGTTCCTTGGCATATTTTAACCAATTCTGTGCATGCCCTGTTCACAACAATAGTGCTTTACGGCGGCTTCTTGCTGATAGCTTAGCTTCGATTAAACATCTTCTGACTGTAACAGCACTTACAGGTAATTGTAGATCATCTTTGATCTTTCTGGAACTGATAAATGGATCACTCTGGATCAAAACATGTCCTGTGTTTCAAAAAACTGAATCTTTGCCATTCTGACTGTTCTTCGATCCGTTTTAACAGTAGTTGCTCGTTTTCTTCCGCTTGTTTCGGGTTTTTGTTGCGATTTTAAAGCAATCATTTTAGCTGAGCATCCTATAATTTGTTTTTCCCCTCTCCAATCAAGTTTTTAATCAAATGACGTTGTTCCCTCTGAACAATGTTTGGAACGGCCCATTTTACTTGCCAATTCAGAAGGAAATCTATTTCATAACAATGTGTAACACATTTGTTTCCCTTCTTCCTTAATAAATTAAACTATTTTCCTTGGTCGACCTGTTTGATGTCTGTTGCTCAGTACCCAAGCAGTTTCTATCTTTTTCAGGACATTCCAAGTTGTTGTACAAGCTATCCCAAATGATTTCCCCTCTTTTCTTAAAAATGGTTTTCTTTTCTCCCAAAGACCGTGCTTTTGTCTTCATGTCGATTATCTTTTCAAAAATAAATAGTCGTCACAGGCAAAACCCAAGCTAAAACCAAGAGCAGACTTTCAGAACAATTTATTGTTTAACCAATCAATCTAACAAGACACATTGGGGTCACAGGAAACACCTGTCAGTCACATGTTTCAATACCTTTGCTCACCTAAAAATTGGGTGGTCTGATACAAACGGTGATATGTTGTTTAACAAATCTAGGTAAAAATACCAGGAAATAAAATCTGAAATTTGGGTCTGTCATCTCATGTACATCTTTTGTCCTCAAATTCAATTGTCTCCAATGTATTGGGAAAACAAAGAAAGACTATGTAGCATTGCACCACCAAGGTTCTTAAACTTTCACCTTCAGGGTCTGAACCGTATTCACTCACTTCAATTATTAATATTTTTAGTGCAAGAAATTGGATTCGTGGGACAGTGTGGAAAAGATGATGTCTTCCAATGACACCGTGCTCAAGGTAAACAGTTCTCATCTTCTTTGTCTTTGTCCTCTTCTTTGCATTCTTCTAATCCTATTAAATCTGTTGTTCATTTGACATTCTAAATGCGAGAGATTAAATTGGTGACTCAAGTAATTTCACATCCATTGTAGTTTTGTTGTGACACACTTAAGGCATTGCCTCATTAGTTATCTCGAACAGTGTCTGTTTAATGGTTTTTAAGAAGAAAAAGGAAGGTTTCTCGAACTTGAACCCAGAATGTTTTTATACCATTCCAAGCCTTGATCAGGAATGTTCAACACACTTAATAGGAGGATGCCGATAATCTTGTGATGCCTATCAATTAGGCAGTCGCGTGCTGGCCATCCTGCTGTGACTGAAGTAGCATGTCTGTTGACTGCTTGCTGCTTATTGGAAGAGGTCATGCAGTACCAGAACGGGCATGGTTAACAAACACTTTAAATACAAGTAAAGGTCTTCAAGTGACAAAGTTATTTGTATACTCAAAGTATACATTTTTACTAATTGGCATTTCGTTTTTTACAGAAGGCCTAAGGACCTGGCTTAGCACCACTCAGAGAAAGTTCTCTACAGCCAGTGAACCAAAAGTGATTTGGATAATTCAAAATTACTTTCTGTTATGAACTAAACTATTGCGACAAGACAGAACAGAAGTTGTTCTTAATGGGATTAACAATATACACAATGCAACATGCATGCATTCGCACAGTACATTTACCGTACAGTCTGCCATTGAGCAGATATTCTTATGCAGAGCAACATATACAGCTAATCCATTTAACATGCCACCCTGCTATACAGCTGGACAGCTGTCCCGCCTGGACTACTGCAATTCCCTCTTGGCTGCCCTCCCAGCGTCCGCCATCAGACCCCTCCAACTTAACCAGAATGCAGCAGCTCGTCTGGTCTTCAACCTTCCCAAATACTCACACGTCACCCCCCTGCTTACTTCCCTCCACTGGCTGCCTGTCATGGCTCGCATCAAATTCAAAACATTGGTGCTAGCCTTCCAAGCAGTTAAGGGGTCTTCCCCAGCTTACCTACAAAAAATCATCAGACCCTATACCCCTGCCACACCTCTTCGTTCCGCCTCCACAGGCCGCTTGGCCCCCCCCCCCTCTCCGAACCTCCACCTCACGCTCACGACTACTGTCTGTTCTGGCTCCACGGTGGTGGAACGAACTCCCCGTTGAGGTCAGAACTGTAGAATCTCTCCCCACCTTCAAGCGCAAACTGAAGACGCACCTCTTCAAGCAGCACCTCTCCCCATCCCTCCCTACCTCCCTGTGAACCTTAATTGTTGTCTTTGTGATTTACGTAGTGTTTCGGTATTTTTAGTTGGCTAGGTAAGCAGTATTTGGATAGTTAAGTTTGGTCACTTTTGCTTTGTTGTTTGTTTGTTTATTTGTTGATTATATTGTGGCACCCCTGCTCCTGCATGTTGTGCCACGTGGGTGGAGAACCCTGGAGGGGCCCGTGCAGGTCAACCGCGCAGACGTCACGCATTGGGAGAGGTGTGCGAAGGAGTATATCTGCCTAGAGAGGTGATGGGGAGATCAGCACCTTGGAGAGAGATCCCTCTACCTGCGGTCCAGGACCCCGGACAGCGCACGTGAGTGAGCAGAGTGGAAAATCACTGACTCAGCTGCAGCCTCTTTTCCTAATGAGCAGGGAATGGGATTTAAGGCGCGGTCGAGGCTGCAGCCAGTCTCAGTTGGTGCCATTCCTGAGCATGTGAGAGTGTGGAAGGCAGAGAGAGGAAGGACCTGCAATGCCCTGACATACTGAAACTGAGGAAGACCCCACCTTCAGGGACGGCAACACCGAAGACCTGGAAACGGACGCCGGTCACGTGAGCCAGATAAAATCCCTTCCTATTCACCCCCTGTCTTTGTGTTTCCCGCCAGCCCTGACGCTGTCGAAGAGGGGAGGAGGGAGGAAGCCCTGGAAAATACCCCGGTCTGGGAAGAACCTTCGTTTATTTCTCCAGTTTTCCCCTACCCTTGCCCTGTGGGGGGGCGCTATCACCGATACCCCGGAAAAAAAAAACACGGAAAAAATAAAAAGAAGTATTTTTTCTGACATCTGCTATCTCCTGTGTTGGTTTCTAGCTGTGCCCACCCTCTGCACCTCAGGATCCACCCCGAGGCACCACATATGGTGGAGAATGCCGGCAGACTGATGCCACGCTGTGGAAGCTGATCTGGGCCGAAGAACCAACACGGGTGAGAATTGAGTGAATGGAAGCCACACCCCTTGGGGAAGAGCGACGAAGGAGACGATTGGCTGCCCCTACTCTCGCTGAGATGCAAGACGCGGAAGCAGAGGAGGGCTCCCGAGGGATGATGGAAGCGGCCATCACTGAGCTGGCGAGGTCCCAGCGGGCCCTGCAGGAAGCGGTGGTCGAACTCTGCCGCCTATCCCCCCGTGACGGATCGAGACGAACCCCCCGAGATGCGTTGACAAAGATGACAGCTGATGATGACGTTGAGGCGTACCTCCAGGTGTTTGAGCGCGCCGCTCAACGTGAAGAATGGCCACAGGCAGACCGGGCGGCCATACTAGCCCCCTTCTTGACGGGGGAGGCCCAACAGGCCTATCGAGATATGGACATGGCTGACGCCACCGACTACCTCAAGTTGAGGAGAGCCATCCTAGCCCGATATGGGTTCAGCCTAACTGCCCGAGCCCTGCGATACCACGAATGGTCCTATGACGCCTCCCAGCCTGCCCGGTCCCAAATCGCCGCCCTGACCCACCTGACCAAGAGCTGGCTGGCTGAGGGAGAGGGGCCACCCCTGTTGGAGAGGGTGGTGTTGGACAGATGCACCCGCGCTCTACCCAGGGAAGCCAAACGGGATGTAGCCCAGGTGGGACCCGCCTCCGTAGAACTACTAATGGGCCTCCTCGAAAACCATCAGGTCACTCAGAAGATGCTCCAACCTGAACGCACCAAAACCCCAAGCCGCCCAGTTAGGTGCCCAGCACATGTGAAGCACCCACCAGCCTGCCCTGACCCAAATCGGCGGGGCAGGGAGACCACGGCCAGAGTGGAGATGCTATAACTGTGGAGAGGAGGGGCATCTAGCCAGGAACTGCCCCGGGAGGGAGGTGTCCATGCCCACCGCCAGGGGTTCGAGCAGCCCAGCGCACCCCTGCCTGTACCTGACCACCTGCTGGGCGCACCAGAGTACGGAGGCCCCCAGGTTCCCGATACGAGTAGGGGGACAGGACACTGTAGCAGTGCTTGATTCGGGCAGCGCCATCACCCTAGTAAGACCAGAGTTTGCGGGAGAAAAGAGGGGTGAAGAGGTGGCCGTGGCGTGTATCCTTGGGCTGCCCACCAGAACCCCCTACCAGTCTGGGCCGCGACGTCTGGGGACAGTGAAGGAGAGGCCCTGCCACCAGAGAGGGAACCCAGCACCCCGGGCCGCCAGTGGAACCGTCAGTGCATCCGAGAAAGAGCTTGGGGAGGCCCTGCCCCCGGAGAGAGACGTCCGTCTAGCCTTCTCGGAGGGCCCCCAAGAGGTGAGGCCGAAGCACCCACCCGCTTTGGCACTGCCCAACTACACGAGCCAAAGTTCGCTCAGGCCTGGAGAGATGCCCGAGACATTAACGGGGTACCACAAGGGCCGTTGAGTACACCATCGTATCCCTTATCCCTTCTGTGTTGCGGCCCCACCAGAGGTATGCGGCAGCCTACCTGGATGACATCGTCATCCACAGCACCGACTGGGACAGCCATGTCGACAAAGTCGAAGGTCCCTGAGGGAGGCCGGGCTGATGGCTAACCCTGCAAAGTGCCGCCTATCTGGGCCACACGGTCGGGAGGGGGCGGGTGAAGCCCCAGTCGAACAAGGTCGACAGCATTGCCACCTGGCCCCAACCGGCCACAAAGAAACAGGTGAGAATGTTCCTGGGTCTGGTGGGTTACTATCGGCAGTTTATTCCGGAGTTTGCAGCAGGAGCAGCCCCCCTACACGACCTCACCAAAAAGGAGCAGCCCAACCGGGTCCAATGGAACCCCCTCGCCGCTGCAGCCTTCCAGGACCTACGGGCCACTCTAGGTGAGAAACCAGTACTAATAACTCCCAACTTCCAGAAACCCTTCGTGCTGCAGACCGACGCATCGGAAGTGGGCCTGGGAGCGGTCCTGTCACAGATCCAGGATGGGGTGGAGCATCCAGTAACCTACATCAGCAGAACTCCTCAGCCATGAAAGGAATTACGCCACGGTCGAGAAGGAATGCCTCTCCATCAGATGGGCGGTTGGTAAATTACGATATTACCTACTCAACCGTGAGTTTCTGTTGGTGACCGATCATGCTCCCCTCAAATGGATGTACCTTAACCGAGACAGCAATGCCCGAGTAACCCGCTGGTTTTTAGAGTTGCAGCCCTACCGGTTCAAGGTGGAGCATCGCGCTGGGAAGCTGCACCAGAATGCTGATGCGCTATCCAGGAGGGAGGATGGCCTAGGGGTAGACGCTCCCGCCCGGGGCTTGGAGCTGAGGGGGGGGGTATGTGGCACCCCTGCTCCTGCATGCTCCTGCATGTCCACAGAAAAAAAAAAAGTATTTTTTCTCACATCTGCTATCTCCTGTGTTGGTTTTTAGCTGTGCCCACCCTCTCTCAGGATCCACCCCGAGGCACCACAATATATAAAAAAATAAAAATAGGCCCTGGTCCTTATCTTTGTTGTACGGGTAGCAATTGAATTGCATTTCCCTCTCGGGTCTTTCAGCGCACTTACCCCTGGTTATGGGTATGCACTTTGTTGTACGTCGCTCTGGATAAGAGCGTCTGCCAAATGCCAATAATGTAATGTAATGTAATGTACACCTACAGAAGTAATTCAGACTGAGAGGCTTGCGCAAGGAGAATGATGGCAGTGTAGAGTTAAGTGACGAGATCAGCATGCAATGAATGCATCTGCTATTAATTTCTTTCGGGGTGGAATTTCCCTCCTGGAGTTCTAGTTTGTGTGCCATTATCTGATATAGCCTCAAAATGTACATGTGGTGGTTGTTGTTGTCAGTGTACAGATATGTACTTAATTGGTTGACTCAATAGAGGTCTGGAATGAGCAGTCTTTCAAAATGCATGATGTTGCATCTACTTCAGCATTAGATTAGACCGTTTAAAGTAAATAAATTGTTTGACGTGCAGTATGGGGAAACTCAGTCATCTTGTGCAAATGTGGTAAAAAACAGCTCAGAATTGTACTTGCGATAGCCACTAAGCCATTCTTGCTTCTCTCTCTAAAACGGGTGTTGGTTAGTGCTTGCTCAAAACATTTTGTCACTGCCTTAGTAGTCTCAATGCATGTAGAATTCTGTGTGCATCAAACAACTGTGTTCTTTTCCCCTCTGGTTCTGAAGCAAGTCAAAGCACTGCAGCATAAACTCTGTCCTGATGACTGGATTCTGGGGCTGCACCAAACATTAATCATCCTGCTGATTCTGGGGAAATGGGCGATGCCACAAGCGAACGACCTCACCAAGGACAAACTCCCCCAGCTCCTGCTAATTTTTGTTGGTTTGGGTGCAGACATCCTGGAGTTCACCAATGAGACGCTCTCGGATATCAAGTGAGTTTCCTGTTCGGAGAAACAAATGGTACATGTTCTACCTTCATTTCACCAAGTAAAGCAGTGGGGAACTCAATTCACATTCACAGTATTCCCCTCTGAAACATTAATATCGCAATTTTTCTTAGCCGCTAACCTCTCATTATCACTGTGTCTCTGCTACTGCTTCAGTGGAGGCTCCTCCATAGAGGTGGAGGAGGCCTGGCCTCCCCAATAATTTGAGAGAAGAGAGAGATTTAAAAAAAACAATAAATATATTTATTTTATTTATTTATTTTAACAAAAAACATATTTTTTATTTTTTATATTCATATTATTTTAGTTTTGTTCATAAATCTAAATTTTCCCATGGCTAAAACCCAATATTGCAATTGTAAAGCAACAGGCCAGATTTCCCTATCAGTTTGTATTAAGGGAGGCCAGGCCAGGCCAGGCCTCCCCTAGGAAATGAGATTCTCATAGAAGTCAATGTAATGCATTTTTTTTCTTGCCAATATGTGATTGGCCAGATCACTGAAAATGGGTGGGCAACGGAGGCCTGGCCTCACCATGCATTGTGTCCAGGGCAAAGATTGACATTTTGTTCGTCCAATCACATGCTACTGGTTCATTTGGAATCAACTATCCTTTCCTTTCTATTCAACACAGAAGCCATTTTGAGAATTCGCTAGTCACTTCAGTCAAACAAACACTCGCCATAGTGGCTACGAGTGTCCTATCAACTTGTGCTTTTCAGGAAATTTAGAGAACTATCTGGCTGGCTATCATCCCTGGAGTTTATAGCTCATTTGGCCAAACACTTTTGCTTAAAACTACCTCGGAAGTCGGCGAGATTCTAGCGCAATTTGAGCTCTTGGGCTGGAGATATGCAGATTCCAGATACTAGGGAGTGAGAATGACATTCAATAGGTCATGTTAGACACCATTTGGGATTTATTGAACAGTTTTATTTTTAATGTAGTCCATTTCGTTTTATTACAAGTCAATTTAATAATCTTCCATATCAAATTACCGAATTGTTGCTCTGTGAGGAAATTCACTCTAAATACGAATAGAGTGCTGCCCTCTAGTGGATAACGTTAACGTTAGATAAAGCCAACTGGAACCATATTTTTACATATTTTATATTAAATATATTGAATAAAACTACATATGATAAAGAAAGTGTTCTTATCTTTTTTATATGCTAAACTTGATTAAATTGGTGATTACATGTTGAAGCTGTAGAAGAATGAAAAATGTAAGCTAAACAAAATTGTTTTTAACTACATAATTAAAATTCCTGCCTTTTACACATGTTCACTTGGCATTTATATTACATCCAAATGTCATTTCTCAGCTTAATTATCAGGCAGGCTCATAGACTTACAGCAATGTCATTTCTTCAGGAAGGCACAAGGCTAAGCTCTGCACAATGAATTTCATCAGCCAGAACTTTCTGACTGTAGCTTACACTCCAAATAGTATGCCTTTGGCCAGCACAAAGACAGATAAGAGAACAGGGAACATTCCATCGCGAGTGAAGTGAGCAAGCGGAAAAAAATGGCCTCCTCAATTCTGGAAGTCACCAGCCTCCACTGTACTGCTTGTATTTATTTTCCTGTTCCTGTCTCTATTATGCCATTTCACAGAGGACGTGTCATTGACAAGATTGAAGTGTAACAAAAAACATTACATCAAAGTAATAATGAGACAAATAGAAAAGCAACACACAAGACTAATGTATAATTTCATTACGAGTAAACGCAGCACAATATTTAAAAGACTCCTGAGGGGCTGTCATTCAGATAGTGTACAATAGACTGCCACAGATAAATTATGTTGGTCTGTCGTTTGGTGATCCTTATGGAAGACACAGTTCTAGTGCTTGGATGGACCCCATGGTTTGAAGGGGAATGGAAAATTGACAGGCATTTGCTTGGCATAGGCCCACTGGTACACGATGATGTAACAAAAAACAAAAAAAACCTTTGGTATGAAAAGTACAATTTTATACTTTTTTTTGGAATATATACTTTAAGATGTGTTTGTATGGTTACAAAGAATTTACTAAATTGAGAGGAATGTTACATTTGATTTCAGCTTGTCTTTAAACATGAACAAAAGAGAAGTTAGCAGCAACCCATTGTGGACAAGTCAACTGCAATGACCTTGATTAACCCTTTCCGATACTTGTGCTTTGAACAGGGAGAATAACCCACAAATGGCGTATGCAATTCTGGGAGTTTGGACATGGAGTATGCTGCAGTTTACACTGCATCTGGCAGGTATGACTCTGAACTCTTATTAAATCTTATTAAAATCCTTATTGTACCATGTATGTTTTCAAACTAAACATGCATGGGGATGTATTATATAGTCATACAGTGTCCTCTATAATATGTGGTATAACGACAGTATTTTCTCTTGATTTGGCACCCATTTTTGACATTTTTAGATTTCATTCTTAGTTATCAAGCAATCCACATGTGATTAAGGTGCAGATTCTGTTTTTTGTAAAGGGTATTTTATTAATTTTGGTTTCATTATGTGGAAATAACAGCACATTTTTATGGGAATAACAGGATGTTAAATACGGTAACTACATAAATGAGGTCTTGAGTTTATGACTTACAGTCCTAAGTCACAGTAAAATATTCATTGTTAAATAAACTCTTGCGTAGTGCATATGGTCCATACTGGTCTCATATGCACTCTGTTGTGAGTTGAATGAAATCAGGAAATGTTATTGTGCACAAGTATTATGCTCTCATTTAGTATTATATTGTACTATTAAGAGTAAGGTAGTGTTTTATTAGAATTGTACCATTATTTAGTTTGTTTAAGCTGAGGGAAAACTAAATGCTAATGCTTGTACTGTACACTGTGTGCATTTCCCTCAGTGGTGTCCGAATCCAGATCGGATAAGTCCCCTGCCATGTGGAGCATCGCGGAGAGCATCTTCATCCAGGACGGTCCCTTCCTTGTGGTTCGACTCATAGTCCTCATCCGCTACAAGATATTCCACCAAATGCTGGTGTTCTTCACCTTCAAGAACTTACTGGTGGTCACCCTGAATATATACTGGTTCTGTTTCGTCTGCCGTGATAGAGGTAGCACTCCTACTTCAACTCCTAGAGATAGTATCAGCGTGTAATCACCCTTCGGCATTAAAACTGCATCACTTCTCTGAGATAGCCAACGCTGTCCTGCAGTTCTATAAGACAATTAGCAGGGAGGTTGTTCCAAGCATGTTGGAGAACTTCTTCTGCAGACTTTGATTGTTTTTATGTAAAAACTAGTCAATGGCTTACAGTAATATGTTACTTTTTTAAATACAGAAATGTCTCTGTAAAATTAAATCCTTTGGAAAATGAATATGATGGATGAGGATGATGTTCAAGGACTTTAGATTTGCATCTGTGCATTTAGCAGAAGCTCTTATCCACAGCAACTCACACAGTCTGGATTTGTACATAGAAGTAATTTCTGATAAAATGCCAAGGGTACAACAGGAACCCTCTAGCCGGGTATCTCAAAAACCAGATTAGGTGGAATAGCTATGTCATTAGTTGCTGCAATTAACCATTTAATTATGTCAGAGTAACCAAAAAAAAAAAAAAAACCCCAGAGTTACTGAGTTTTCTGAGTTGTTCAAGTCAGAAACATTTATAATATCCTGAAATGTGAAAATGTGAAGTGTCTTTCTCTATATAACTATTATATTAATAGTTAAATAGAGAAATGTTATATTGCCATTTCTAACTGCAGGAACTGAATATCGTGCACTGATATTGTCTATGTATACCTTTGGTGAGAGGACTGGAATAAAGTAAAGTAAATCTCATCTTAAATGACCAGTACTGTAGTTAACCAAGGTGGAAACATGACCTGTAGATCTCAGTCATTCCCTCTACAGAAAATAATACAGGAAGAACAAGCTTAAGCATAACAGCTCTGATTTCTAGTTTTTGACATGAATGAATTCTTTTGCCTTCTCTCTTGGGGTTTTGAGCATGTGTACATATGTGTGCATGTGCGTGTATGTGTGTGATTTCTTACATAACAGCAATAAAGAATATTATATTTAGCTAAGATGCCAACACTGTCAGACTTTATGACAAATGCTATACACAATGTACAGCACTGATGATAACAGAAATTCATAATGAAGTTGTTGTTTTTTTTGCATGCAATTCAAACCCATTCCACATGGAGGGGTTTTAAGTCTGCCTAATGCCAAGCCTTTATCTTCACAAAGCCATAAACCTCATCACAAATAATTATACCAGGTGATGAAAAGTCATTATATTTAATACATTGACAAATAAGTCATTATAAGAGTACTGGGGTTTACTGCGGGGATGGTTTGGTTTAGGCCAGCGATCATCAACTCTGGCCCTTGAATTCAAATTCTCTTCCGGGTAATTAGTGGTACTGATTGGACAGACTGCCTTCACACCTGACTCCCAGGTATAGGGAGGGTGCAAAAGCAACAGTTCTCAGCCCTCAAGGCCAGTGAGTTGCTGATTCCTGTTTAAGCTTTTCAGAGTTGAGAGACCCAGAAAACTGCAATGGGCCTATTATCCCCGAGGGAGGGGGGTAGGCCTGGTGGAAGATAAGAAGAGCTGGAACACTTTTGTTGGAGGTTCAGAATGGTAAACATGTACATATACCCCCATTGAGCACTTGACGCATTGTGTGTTCAGAGATGCTCTTCTGAATACCACTTTTGTATTGTGTGTTTTTTTTACTTTTGCTGTCAGCTTCCTGTCATCAGTTTCTGAGGTACTCAAACCACCCTCTGTCTGGCACCAACAATCATTCCACAGTCAAAGTCACTTAGAGTCACTTGCCCATTC
The DNA here is from genome assembly GCF_963514075.1 of Conger conger. NCBI lineage: Eukaryota > Metazoa > Chordata > Actinopteri > Anguilliformes > Congridae > Conger > Conger conger. Next base: position 21,689,045 of record NC_083777.1, on the reverse strand, counting down.
TGACATTTGGTTTGAAAAATAGCCAATTGACCACATCTGCATGCTTTTATGCATTTAGTTGCTGCCATATGATTAAATATCTGCATTAACAAGCTGGTGAACAGGTCTACCTAATAAATTGCCCACTGAGCATAAGTGTTTGCATTGTCATATATAACCCCATCTGGTTGCCTTAGATACACCACAGCGTTCAGCCCTTTAGCCCAGAGGAGAAGTGCCTTATCTCTTACTCATTCCTTTGAGTTCTAAGGCCAAATGCCTCTGCTTCAAAGTCCTGACCGCCAACTAACCATTCTATGGGAGTGACCCAACATATTGGGTTTCTGATTGCTGATCAAACTTTCTCTTGGACTGCCCTGGAAATGCTCTCGGTGTGTGCGCTAATCGGTTACTGAATTGTCACTTATTGGGCCTGCTGTTGCTGTTTCACACTTTGGGGTTTCTGGAGTCTATCTTGGTGGATGCTCTGTGTGTTTGAATCAGCATCAAAGAGCAGAGGCCAGACTCTAGGAATCGGCACAGTGAGGTTTCATTTAGCTGGGTTCCTCTCGAGATTCCTTCCCATTGGGGAATTTTTCCTCACTGCTGTTTGAGGGTTTTTCTGCCCACTGGGGAGTTTTTTTCTCTCACACTTGGGGGTTCAGGCCTGGTGTTTGCCCTTTTCTTTTTGTCTGTCTGTTACACGGCAACATCTTTGTGACAGTATTCGGTAAAAAGCACAATACATATTGAATTTAATTAATAGTGACGGTCTCAGGGGAGCTGGTAGCAGTAGGATAGGCATCTTGGGTCGAGCTGTGGGTCTGGACGTTAAGGGGTAGCTGCAGGGGCATTATTTGAGGGCCCACTGACAGTGTCAATGTCAGGTTATCGGTAGGGACGGTCAGGCCAAGCCTCCACTGGCTTCCTATTACCGCACGCATCCGAGTCAAGGCCCTAGTGTTGGCATTTCAGGCTGCTAAGGGGCCTGCCCCACCTTACATACAATCCTTGATCACTCCCTACTCCCCAGCTAGACCACTCCAGTCTGCCAGCTCTGGTCGCCTTATGGTTCCCTCTCTACGTGCACCTGGCGGTCGAGCTGCACGTTCACGCCTGTTTTCCGTTCTGGTTCCTCAGTGGTGGAATGACTTGCCTACTACTGTCAGGACAGCAGAATCCCTCCCCCTATTTCGACGCCGACTCAAAACACACCTTTTCAAACTCTACCTTAGTCCTCCCTCCTGATTTCCCCCGCCCCCCTTTCTGATATCCCTATCCTCCTTGTCTACTGCACTTATGATGACGACTATATGTTTAGAACAGCATTCCATGTGTATTTTCCTAGTTATGGATGTGATGCTTTGACTTGTGGTAGAACCTATGCACTTGTAAGTCGCTTTGGATTAAAAGCGTCTGCCAAATGACAAAAATGTAAAATGTAAATGTAAATGTGTTGAGTATCTACTACAGGCGGAGGTGCAGGGAGCACCCCAGCCTGTGTTAAACTGGCATAGGTCAGCACTTCATGTGCTGAGAGTTGTGGGTGATTTTTTGATCTGAGAGTGAAATCTACTGCCCTGAAAGTGGAAGAATTTTACAGATGACTATTCATTTGTAAAGTTTGTAAAGGCTATGAATTCTTCAACAAGTCACTAAAAAGAGGACTAATTTCAAGTCACGTGACGGTACCGTTGTCCCCCGAAACCACGGCAGACAAGGATGAGATAAATTATTTTCTTAAAAATCGAAACCTATGTATACCTCGATGCATACGCTACCATAGTGGGAAGACTGGTTTGCACTTATTGCACAGTATTGCTCCGGATGTATGCAGACCTAAATATTATCTCAATTTAACGCAGATTTAACTTCAATTATGGTTCTAAAATATATATGCGCGATTGCAACCAGAGTATTGTTCATCAGTCTCGGACTTATCGGAATATGGCGAGTCACACAAGTTAAAAAAGATAACCGTTTTTAGTGTCTGATGTTTCTTTTCCTTCCTCTTATTGGGGAAATGATCTAAAATGATTTAAAAATGAAAACGGGGAATGTCTACAGGAGGTGAGTTGAACATTTTTTATATAATTGTTGAATTAGCTAAGTCCCCTATTTGTCTTTTCCCGCTTAAAAACCTCGCAGTGAAAAACTTTTATTTAGGTCGCCATTTACTCTTTGGATTTCTCTTTGCGAATACGTTGTAGCAGCGCTGAACGTAGCGGCAAAACACATCCGGTTATTTATCTGGTCACTACTTGTTCAGGAATGTATCACCCTATAACTAAGGGATCTTGGAGTAAATGCTTGAAGAACCCCTCAAATTACCATGCGTTGAGCCTATGGATTATCCGAACTACACAAAGTCATCACATCACATACTCCTGTGATCCAGGTTCTCGCCGGCCAAAGGAACCCATACAAGATATTAATTTCTTAATTTATAGTCCATGATGAAATACTAGACTGATTTTTCATTTGGTATTTTATTTACTTTTTGAGAAAGATCAAATTTATTGATTATAATTTGATTTGCGACAAGACTTTTGTCCAGGTAGAAACTGGCTTGTTCATCATTATCAAGCAATAAACCTTATAAGCATCTATGAAATTTTTGTTTTGCTAGTATCTAATTAGTTGGGTAATTAGCAATTGTCACTTTTGTCCACTCATGCGACAAAACTTTTGGCCGGGACTGTAATTCCAGGCATAGCCACACATCACCAGAGACTATGCTGTCAGCGGCTCATGCTGGAGTTTCACTCGAAAATGAACTGTGCTCATGTGCTTTCATTTGACCTGCACACTACATAATGTCCAAGCAAATCCCTTAAATGTTGATTGCCATTTCCCTTTAGTCAATTCAATCTTATTTTCTAAATTTTCTAAATTGCAATTAATATATTGAGACATGGGACATCTGATATAGTTGATTGAGTAATAATGCAACACAAACAACTACTACTACCACTATGACTACCACTACCTCTACCACTCCTACTACATATGGTAATAATAATAATAATAATAATAATAGATTAAAACTTATATGGATCCCCACAGCAGCACTATATCCATATTGTATATGACAGGAGAGCCACACACACATGGTATCATGTGAATTTAGAAATGTCCATTTCCTGGTACATCCTGGAAAATGGGTTATGCCATTCACCTTTACCGCCATGCCTGTTATTTACAATGTCAGCTTGATAGCAGGTTTGATCTATCTCATTCATCATTCATCATTAACGCGGCCGCCTCTAATCCCCGCAAACTGTTTTCAACTTTCTCCTCTCTTCTGGCCCCCCCTCCCCCCCCCACCCCCCTCATCACTCACACCTGATGACTTTGTCTCCTTCTTTGAAAAGAAGGTCGATGCTATTCGCAATTCCTTCTCCCAACCCTCCACCCCTGCTGACCCTCCTACCCTCCCCAACTCCCTAACCTCCTTTTCTCCCCTCTCTGACGCCGACACGCTGAAACTCCTTACTTCCCACCGCCCAACCACCTGTCCTCTTGACCCCATCCCCTCTCCCCTCCTACAATCTATATCTGAGGACATTCTCCCTTTTCTCTCCTCTCTAATCAACACCTCCCTCTCTTCCGGCACCATGCCCTCTTCCCTGAAGAGGGCCAGAGTCACTCCCCTCCTCAAAAAACCTACTCTCGATCCCTCTGCCCTGAACAACTACCGGCCTGTCTCTCTTCTTCCCTTTCTTGCTAAAACCCTGGAACGGGCGGTCTGCTCCCAACTGTCCACTTATCTTCTCCACAACAATCTCCATGACCCCAACCAGTCTGGCTTCAAGAGTGGCCACTCCACTGAAACCGCCCTGCTCGCGGTCACTGAGGCACTCCACTCTGCTAAAGCAAAATCCCTCTCCTCTGTCCTCATCTTCCTCGACCTGTCGGCCGCCTTCGATACAGTCAACCATGAGATTCTGCTCTCATCGCTGTCTGGGATGGGTGTCACAGGTTCTGCACTCGCTTGGTTTTCCTCCTACCTCTCTGGTCGCTCCTACCAGGTGACTTGGAGGGGCGCACTCTCCGACCCTCAACCCCTACGAACTGGAGTCCCGCAGGGCTCGGTTCTTGGGCCTCTCCTTTTCTCGCTATACACCATGTCTCTTGGTTCTGTTATCTCTTCCCACGGCTTCTCTTATCACTCCTACGCTGATGACACCCAACTCTTCATTTCCTTCCCCCCTGACACCCAAATCACCACACAGATCTCTGCCTGCTTGGCTGATATCTCTGCATGGATGACTTCCCATCACCTGAAGCTCAACCTTGCCAAAACTGAGCTTCTCTACATCCCTGCTAAGTCCTCTCCGTCAATCGACCTCTCACTGACTGTGGAGGACTTTGTAGTTTCCTCCTCCCGTACGGCAAAGAATCTTGGGGTGACTCTTGATAACTGCCTCTCCCTGGCTCCACAAGTATCCCCCACTGCCAGAACCTGCAGGTTCTTTCTGTTTAATATACGCCGCATCCGTCATCTCCTGACGGAGAAAGCCACCCAGCTCCTAGTCCAGGCGCTCGTCATTTCCCGCCTGGATTACTGCAACTCCCTCCTAGCCGGTCTCCCAGCGTGCGCCATCAAGCCCCTCCAGCTGGTCCAGAATGCTGCAGCCCGCTTGATCACCAGTCAGCCCAGGTCGGCTCATGTCACCCCGCTTCTCATTGGCCTCCACTGGCTTCCTATTGCCGCACGCATCCGATTCAAGGCCCTAGTGTTGGCATTTCAGGCTGCTAAGGGGACTGCCCCACATTACATACAATCCCTGATCACTCCCTACTCCCCAGCTAGACCACTCCGGTCTGCCAGCTCTGGTCGCCTTACGATTCCCTCTCTACGGGCACCTGGCGGTCGAGCTGCACGTTCACGCCTGTTTTCCGTTCTGGTTCCTCAGTGGTGGAATGACTTGCCTACCACTGTCAGGACAGCAGAATCCCTCCCCCTATTTCGACGCAGACTCAAAACACACCTCTTCAAACTCTACCTTAGTCCCCCCTCCTGATTTACCCCTATCCCTGTCTAACCCCCCCCCCACAAAAAAAAAAAAAAAAAAAATTGCACTTATGATGACGACTATATGTTTAGAACAGCAGTCCAGGTGTATTTTTCTAGTTCTGGATGTGATGCTTTGACTTGTGGTAGAACCTATGCACTTGTAAGTCGCTTTGGATTAAAAGCGTCTGCCAAATGACTAAAATGTAAATGTAAATCGGACCTTTCATTTGGCCCATTAGAAATCCTCCAAGACATTTTACTGGAACATAACGAGTATAACAGATCACAACATGGAAACTATATTTAGGCTCACACTGACAGCAACTCGCTGTGAATCACAGTCAATGACACAGAGAGCAAACCAATAGTTGCATAAATAATTATACACTTTGGAGATATTGTTTTAAGACCTGACAATCAGAGAATCAGTTGAATTGTATGAATGGAGTACTATACATGAGTAAGCTCTAATGCAGCATAAAATAGCAGACAGGCAAGAGTAATATTTCTATTTTCATATTTCTAGAGATCGCAAATCTATCCTGGCTGCTAATATCTGCAGTGAAAATGGCTGTATTGCATTGATTAATGTATTTTATGAATCATACCAAATCTGAAAGAAGTAATAAAACAATAAGACATATAGGATAATTATGTTTTCTGGAGTATGTTACAATGCGCATAATAAAAGTTCAGCGTTTAATAAACTAAAAAGTTTTAGCCTACAGTGACAGAGTTAATAACAGTTAAATAAAGGCCTCTGTTCAAAACAGTGTCAAGTTAGTGTGAATTATTAGTATATATGGACTACTAAACATGATGTAATATGTAATAAAAATGTAATAATGTAGTCAATGTACACTGTGTACCTAATTATTATGAGGAAAAGACAAAATAGTTAACTGGCTTTCAGAGGGATACAAAACAATTGAAATTGCAAAGAAGTTGAGTCGTGATCACTGCACAAGTGTCCACAGGGAAGGCAAAAATGCGTTGAGATCTAAATGCGCAAATTAACCTCAAGAGACTTGAGAAGAATTAAAAAGTGCCATCATCTTCCAGAACTGTAACCTTCCTGGACTGCAGAAGCACAAGGTTCAAAGTGCTTCACATGATTGGCAAGGTCAGAAAGGTAAAAAACCAGCCTCCCTTAAATACTAAACACAAGCAAATGCGTCAAGAATGGGCAAAACAATACATGAAGATGGATTTTTCGAAGGTGTTGCGGACGGATGAGATGAGTGGATAGACCTGATGGGTGGGCCCATGGCTGGGCCTGATGGTGGGTCTGTAGCTGGATTGCTGACCGACATCACACACCAGTTTCACTGAAGCACCAGCAAGGTGGGGGAGTGATAACAATATGGACTGGTACTATCGATAGTGAATTGGTTGGACCATTTCGAGTGGAAGGTGGATTGAAAATGAACTCCAAAAACTACTGTCAGTTTCTGGAGGCCACCTTCCTCAAGCAGTGGTACCAGACGAAGCCAGCATGATTCAAAAGGTCCACGATACTGATGCAAGACAATGCTCCATCCCATGCAGCCCAGTACACCAGAGATTGGCTAGCCAGCAAAGGGTTCAAAGATGGCAAAATTATGACTTGACATCTTGCTCACCTGATTTTAACCCAGTTGAAAACCTGTGGGCCCTCCTAAAAGAGGGAGATTCACAGTCAAGGTAAGCATTACACATCTCTGAACAGCCTGTGGGCATCTCTGTCTGCTGCTTCAGCTGAAATCGAACGCGATCACATTTAAGAAAACTGGCAGAATCTGTGGATATGAGGCTAATACAAATGTTAGAAAAGAAAGGTGGCTATATTGGCAGACTACTGAATTAATTATTTTTTATAATCATGTAAAAATGCTTTGTTGTTTGGTTATGTAATAAATTGGAAAAAAAAAAAGTATTTCCCAGGTGCATAATAATTGTGCACACCTACCTTTTGGAAAAAACGATTTTCCCCTTGTAACATCAAAATCTGTGTTTTTCTTTGTATAACATTTATTTTTCCTGCAAGGAATTAATTTGGATCACTCATACTGTTGTGTCTTTTTATCTGCCAAAAACACATTTGCATACTAATTATGTACACAGTATAAATATATAGTGCAATATATTACTCGTCGATCTCCAGCAATCCATTATTTGTTGCCATATTTTTATTCAACATTATAGTAATGTATTTGTGATATTATATTATTCATTAAAGTATGTATTGGGGGAAATTCAACTATATGTTTCGCTTTAATCTATGCCCAATATGTCATTTTAAAGCATCTGATTTTTGATTATAGTATATCAAACAGTGTACATGTACAGTTGTGTTCAAGAAAATAGCAGCACAACATCAGTAACCTGATGAACCACTGTAATTAGTAGTAGTGATATTTCTGCATGGCAAATACTTTACTTATAGATGTAGTAGTGTAATACAAAAACAACAGACCCAATTGTCATGACATGCATGCCGATTCATTCATTGAAAGGGGCTTGTTCAAAATAATAGCAGTGTGGAGTTTAATTAGAGAATTCAGGTGTCATTAATTGTCCTTTATTGAGGAAGGGAAGAAAATGTTTCACACATTGTTATCAAATATATTTCCTTCTGAAATGCTAACTAAAATGGCCCGTTCCAAACATTGTTCGGGGGAACAACATCATTTGATTAAAAACTTGATTGGAGAGGGGAAAATGTATAAAGAAGTACAGCAAATTATAGGATGCTCAGCTAAAATGATCTCAAATGCTTTAAAATGGCAACAAAAACCTGAAACAGGTCGAAGAAAATGAGAGCAACTACTGTTAAAACGGATCGGCAAAGATTCAGCCATTCATTAGCTCGAGAAAGATCAAAGATGATCTACAATTACCAATTACCCGTAAGTGCTGTTACAGTCAGAAGACGTTTGATGGAAGCTAAGCTATCAGCAAGAAGCCCCCGTAAAGCACCATTGTTGAAAAAAGGGCATGTGCAGAAACAGTTCAAATTAGCCAAGGAACAGATCGATTGGCCCAAAGAGAAATGGTGTAACATTCTGTCAGACGACCCCCGGGTACTGAATTCAAGCCACAGTACACTGTGAAGACAGTGAAGCATGGTTGCGCATGGTATGGGGATGTTTTTCATACTATGGTGTTGGGTTCATATACCAGGGATCATAGATCAGTTTGAATACATCAAAATGCCAGAAGAAATTATGTTGCCGTATGCCGAAGAGGAAATGCCCCTGAAATGGGTGTTTCAACAAGACAACGACCGCAAACACACAAGTAAGCGAGCAACATCTTGGTTCCAGACAAAAAGGATTGAGGTAATGGAGTGGCCAGCTCAATCCCTTGACCTCAACCCCATTGAAAACTTGTAGGGTGACATTACGCAGTTTCTGAAGAAAAACCTAAAAATTCACAGGAACTGCGGAATGTAGTTCGTTCATCCTGGGCTGAAAAACCTGTTTCTAGGTTCCAGAAGTTGGTTGACTTGATGCAACGCAGATGCACAGCAGTTATGAAAAACAATGGTTATGCAATTAAATATTAGTTCAGTCATTTAAAGTGAAGTTAAATCTTGAAAGATTTCTTCAGTTTATACAGTTTGAAGAGAGTTTGAAGAGAAAAATGTTGCTACTTGAGACGGGTGCGTGGGGGTTGGACCCAAAATGCACGACTCAGAAACAATAGTTAAATAAAGTCCCGTTAGGGCTTTATTCGGGACGAATCCCAGGAGCGTAGTCAAAACAAGCAAAGTCCATACACGAAGATCCAGCCAAACAAATAACAAACAAACAAAAAGCACGGTGCCGAGGGAAGAGGCAAGCTTGTAGTCGGTAGACGTGCAGGGAGGTCCGGTAGCAGGAGAGCTGTCAGCGGGGCAGATGAACAGGCGGACGGCAGGCAGAGGCGTAATCGTGGGCGAAGCGGGAGTCGAAACCATGAAACAATCAGCGAAGCAAAAGTACAAAACGGTAGGCGAGGACGTGGTCAAAAACAAACAGTGGTCAACAAAACAGAAATCAATAGCCAATGGTAGTTCAATATTATTTAATTCCAGACTTTGTTCTTGTTACTTTTTTCTGTCCTCTTTTGCTTCTTCCATATAGGCTTTATGGGACATTACATGAGAAAGAGTCTGGTGGGGATATATATAGATATATATATATAGATGTTGCTCCTTACTGAAGAGGTGTAGCAGAGCCAGAAACCGTTGGAGGAATTTGGGTGGTTCTAAACAAGAATGAACTCGGTGGAACCTGTCATGGAGCCAAGTGAGAATAAGTGAAGCGAATTACACTGATTCATACACAAAGAATGTCGCACAGGTATACACATGAAGAAATACAACAATCTAAGAGGTCAAAACAGGAACTGACAGGAAAGAAAGGGTGTGCAGATTGTTGAGGCGCAGCAATGGGATTCTTGGTTTCTAGTTGACTCCAGGAAGGGGATTTTGGCTGATTTTGAAAGGCGGAAGATTCAGTGAGACCACATGCACATCTCTTGTAATACATTTTCTTAGTAAATTTGTCTGCAAAGAGGAGCACACATAATACTAATAAATAACGAAGGACTGAGTGAATTCACCAACTTCATTTTCAGAAATTAGCTTTGGATGCATGGACTCATATATTCACATGCGAACCTGTTAAAATACAACATATGATTGATAAAAGTGGGCTAGGCTTGGGTGTGCAGCATACAAGCATACAAGAATCACTGATCCATCCACACCTGCCTCCAAAAGAATGTTTCTGATCTGTCAGATGGGTTTCTCTTCATTGCGGCATGAATTCTTCAGTTAGTTGCAGACATCTTCCTTTGCGATTACTGAGCTCACCAGTGCTCTTTTTCTTCTTAATGATATTCCAAACTGTTTATTTTTGTGAGCCTATTGTTTAGCCTTTTTGTTTTTCCTCATTTCCAAGAACATTTTTTTCCCTTCTTCCTTAATAAAGGACAATTAATGACACCTGAATTCTCTAATTAAACTCCACACTGCTATTATTTTGAAAACGCCCCTTTCAATGAATTAATCAGCATGCATGTCATGACAGTTGGGTCTGTTGTTTTTGTATTACACTACTACGTCTATAAGCAAAGTATTTGCCATGCAGAAATATCACTACTACTAATAACAGTGGTTCATCAGGTTACTGATGTTGTACTGCTATTTTTTTGAACACAACTGTACATGTACACTGTTACTATACTATAATCAAAAATCAGATGCTTTAAAATGACATATTTGGCATAGCCTCATAGTGGCTTTTTTGACTTTCACTGGCACAACTCTGGTCCTCATGTTGATGAACACCAATAACAATCAAAAGAATCAATACTAGATACTGAGAGCTCTCTTATACTTGCACTAAGAAAGGGATTGAAGACAGATGACTAATCATACACACCTGAGAAGCCATTTATGGTGCCCAGAAATGGAGGGACAATGTGCACACAAGGCTGTAATTCCTAAATAGATCATCCAATATGGACATGACAGGCTACACTTTAACCTCATACAAATTTCTAATCTAATGTGCTGGACTACAGAGCCGGAACAACAGAAATTGTGTCACTGTCCAAATACTTACAGACGGCACGTTATGGCCTCCACAGGCACCTGATTCGCAGCATAAATGTGCAGCTGAGAAATATGCAGGAACTGCGTGGTGCTATCATATCAACTGTAAATCATTTTGAAGAAGAGCATAAACTAAAGATCAGTTCAACCACAGTACAAAGTTCAAGTTAAATTTACGGTACAAACGTGCAGCCAGCAAACCAGCTGCACCTGTCATGGACAAAACTGTGAAAACAAAACTGACTTTGAGTTCAATGCCAGAAGGAAAAGTATTGGCGTTTAGTTTCTGAAGGACATTAGAGTCAGTGCTTAGTGTTAAGTGGCTGAAGAGTACTGGAGTCAGTGTTTAGTGTTTAGTATCAATGATATGAGTGTTTTTATGTCAGAAAGTGCCTTCTGAATTATGGCTGACCGACCAGTAGAGGAAAGTTCATACTGAAAGCAATATTTTACAGCAGAAGTGTAATCTGATGTGAGACTATCTAAGGTGACATTTAAATTTGAACTTTGTCTCTTCACTGAAAGTCAGGACATATTCTTCAATTGTGAGCGCACTAGTGGATAATTATAAACCGAGCTGGACCCTTTTGCACTACTGGCTCAGAGGGACAAAATCCCAGACAAGTCATGGGAAAATGATGGGAAAGACAAGACTGGACATTGTTACGACAATAAACTGCCCCGTAACCCACGGACCTTCAAGCACACTGTGCAGTTATGAGCGGTTACAGGGTTTCCCAGATTGAAAATGTATCAGACTCTCTTCTCATGTTCACAACACCTTTCCCACGTGTACTAACCTTTTCTGCTAAACATTCCAGTTACAGGATTTACATATGGATGCAAATTCTTTTCATTTTTCCTTCCAGCAATAAAATATTAACGGTTTTGTGACCGTTTTGTGACTTTTTCAAATATATACTACATTCTTCTTTATAAACATATTTGAAAATAGAAGCAAAAACTGTTCCGGACATAGAATTTTTTACCCAATAATTTAATTTATGTATCTTTCAGACTTATTAAGTCTTCTGCTGCTGTCGCCTATCCACTTACAGGTTTGACGCATTGTGCGTTCAGAGATGCTTGTCTGCATACCACTGTTGTAATGTGTGGTTATTAATAGTTGCTGATTTGATTTGAAAATAGTTGAATGTGAATACATTAATGCAAATCAACGGCCATGAAAACCAGTTTTCCATTGGCGATTTCTTTAAAAGAAAAGAAACAGGGTGTGTCACTGCTGTTAAAAAACTCCCATTACCAATTCTTGAACTGAAATGGGGTTTTAGGCCAGGCCAATGAAATGTTTGTACTGGAGTCATCTTCTCTGGCAGGGAATCAAAGCAAACCATGTTATGTGCTGTGAGGCAGAGGGTCCCAGCTCTTGACCCACTTTTTACTTTGACTTCACTTTTTCAGCAAACACATGTGACCCACCCTTGTTAAAACTCCATCTAAAATATAAACAAAAGCTAAGTTTGACCCAGGAAAGCATCTGGCTAAGTGGCCGTACATATTTATATACTATGGTAATTTGAGTTTAATGTTACCATGGCGGCGGCACGGATGGTGCAGTGGGTAGCACTGCCGCCTCACAGCAAGAAGGTCCTGGGTTCGAATCCCCATGTGGAGTTTGCATGTTCTCCCCGTATCTGTGTGGGTTTCCTCCGGGTACTCCGGTTTCCTCCCACAGTCCAAAGACATACAGGATAGGCTGATTGGAGAGTCTAAATTGCCCGTAGGTATGAGTGTGTGAGTGAATGCTGTGTGTGCCCTGCGATGGACTGGCGACCTGGACCTGTCCAGGGTGTATTTCGCCCAATGTATGCTGGGATAGGCTCCAGCCCCCCTGTGACCCTGTTCAGGATAAGCGGGTTAGGATAATGGATGGATGGATGTTACCATGGCCACCAGTTGCTGCCAATGTGTCAATACCAGAAAACGTCATACAATGTGCTGATGGTAAATAAAGTGTATGACTCTATTGTAATATATAACAATGTGTTTTTTTTAATTATTTCATTCAATCCAAAACCTTGTCCGAAAATATAATTATTACCTTATTTTGTTGTTCAGTTGGAACGATTCCCGACGACGTTGTAGTATACACGAAACATAATCTACGGGAACTGAAACATTTTGTTCATATTAATAAAATATGTTCGAAAATATGTTATGCGATATGAAAAGGAGTATATCGAGTGTAACAGAAGCATATAAAAACGGCGATAACTTTGTTTGGACAAAGGACTTCCTGGGAAAACGGGGGACACACAAGGGCGGAGTTTGTACACGAGACTGCCGAAGTTGACATACCTACTAAACAAAACGAGTATAAATAAGATTACTGTCCCGGATCGTATACAGTTCTAATAGCCCAGGAACATTTTCATGTAACGAGAACGTACTATTCAGAGCATTATGATTCCAACATTTATACGTGCGATTATAACCAGATTATCTTTCATCATATTATCACTCATCGCTATATGGCGAGTGAAACACGTTCAAAATGATAATCGTTTTTGGTTTCTGACATTTCTCTGGTTGCCTCTCGTTGTGGAGATGATAATAAATTTAAAAGTGAGAAAGGGAAAAGACTACAAATGGTGAGTTAAATGTGTTGTGCAGTTGAATTTGTAGAACATTATTATTCCAAAATGTGTATGTGCGATTTTAACCAGATTATCTTTAATTTATCCCTATATGGCGAGTGAAACACGTTAAAGATGATAATCATTTTTGGTTTCTGACATTTCTCTGCTTGCCTCTCGTTGTGGAGATAATAATAACTTTAAAAAGAAGAAAGGGAAACGACTACTAGTGGTGAGTTAAATGTGTTGTGCTGTTGAATTTGTAGAACACTGCAGCAGAGTCGTTCTTCGGCGTGCCAAACACATTTTAACCTAAACCGGGGAGGGAAATGCTTTTCTCCTCAGACAAAAGTTATTCGTGTAAATAAAAAGTACCTGAGGAAGGTATATGACACACACACACACACATAGTAGAGGTAGCTGAAAACTTAACGGCAAACTGTGAGGTCAGGTGTAACAATTCTCTGTGAAACCACGAGAGCCCTCCAAATTCCAGGACAAATTTCCTTGCCTATAGAGATCTACTCAGATTCGTCTTCACCTCATCGTAGTTACTTTTGTGTATCTGATCCAGGTTCTCACCGACTATCCTGCTGGTTCTCATCACCATTATACCGCCCATCTGGATATTGGAACTGCACTCTCTTTATGACGTAAATTCTAAAGTCAAGGTACAAATATTTGAAAAGGAAAAATAAGCTAAACGTATTTGCAGGTGGTGAATTTCCGTGTGAGAAAACTCACATATGTCAAACAATCAAGTATTTTCATAAATATGATCAATTTCCAGTTGTATAAACTTAAGTGCAATTAAATTAATTAATTAATGGCGAAATTTTAGTAGCCTACTGTTATTTGTTTTGTACATAACGCAATCATTCATCCTATAGCTTCAGTGCAACTTGCACAGCATATACTACAGGGCATGTAACCGTAGTATACAGTCCCTTCAAAAAGTATTGGAACAGTAAGGCCAATTTCTTTGTTTTTGCAATACACTGAATACATTTGGGGAGATACAAAGATGAATACGAGAGTATTTCAGATTTTTAACACATCTAGTATTTACACAATGTGTTAAACTACTTTCAACATAGCACCTTTATCAGACCACCCAATTTTAGGTGAGCAAAAGTATTTGAACAGGGGTTCGCTGCTCCATATGGAGGGTCTTGGCAGGGTTAGCTGATCGCCGCACAATAAGCACCTCGGAATCACGGACACGATCATGAGAGTCTTGTAGAAGGCGTGTAGCTCTTCCTCGGGCCGCCAAGGGGCTGGGTGTGGACGCTGTAACTCACACTAACTATAATTGGAATAGAGATAGAGAATTGGGGGGTCCAATTGGTTACCAAATTGGGAGAAAAGGGAAAAATCTTTTCAATATTTCATATGTAGTGGAAACATTACACATTCAATTCCAAATCAAAGCATTAGAAAATTGTATCAAGTCTGCGTTATTCTTTTACAGGAAGCAAAGAAAATGAATATTAATCTGGTCAAAAAAATGTCAGCCCCACATTTTTCTCTTCAAACTGTATAAACTGAAGAAATCTTTCAAGATTTAACTTCACTTTAAATGACTACACTAATATTTAGTTGCATAACCAACTGATGCGTTGCATCAAGTCAACCAACTTCTGGCACCTAGAAACAGGTATTTCAACTACATTCCACAGTTTTTCTTCAGAAACTGCATTTTTAATGTCACCCCACAAGTTTTCAATGGGGTTGAGGTCGAGGGATTGAGCTGGCCAGTCCATTACCTCAATCCTTTTTGTCTAAGATGTTGCTTGCTTAGATGTTGTTGCTTACTCATGTGTTTGGGGTCGTTGTCTTGTTGAAACACCCATTTCAGGGGCATTTCCTCTTCGGCATACGGCAACATAATCTCTTCAAGTATTTTGATGCATCCCCATACCATGCTTAACTGTCTTCAGAGTGTACTGTGGCTTGAATTCAGTACCTGGGGGTCATCTGACGTACTGTCGATGACCACAGACCCGGAAAGAACAATTTTACTCTCATCAGTCCACAGAATATTACGTCATTTCTCTTTGGGCCAAATCAATGTGTTCCTTGGCAAATTTCAACTGATTCTGCGCATGCTCTTTTCTCAACAATGCTTTACGGTGGCTTCTTGCTGATAGCTTAGCTTCGATCAAATATCTTCTGACTGTAACAGCACTTACAGGTAATTGTAGATCATCTTTAATCTTTCTAGAACTGATAAATGGATCACTCTGGATCATAACATCATGTCCTGTGTTTAAAAAAACGGAATCTTTGTCATTCTGACTGTTCTTCGAACCGTTTTAACACTAGTTGCTCGTTTTCTTCCGCTTGTTTTGGGTTTTTGTTGCCTTCTAAAGCATTTGAGATCATTTTAGCTGAGCATCCTATAATTTGCTGTACTTCTTTATAGGTTTTCCCCTCTCCAATCAAGTTTTAAATCAAATGACGTTGTTCCCCCAAACAATGTTTGGAACGGCCCAATTTACTTGCCAATTCAGAAAGAAATATATTTTATAACAATGTGTAACACATTTGTGTCCCTTCTTCCTTAATAAAGGACAATTAATGTCACCTGATTTTTCACAGAATGAATTAATTCTCTAATTAAACTATTTTCCTTGGTTGACTTATTTGATGTCTGTTGCTCAGTACCCAAGCAGTTTCTTTCCTTTTCAGGACATTGCAAGTTGTTGTACAAGCCATCAACCATGATTTCCCCTCTTTTCTTAAAAATGGTTTTCTTTTCTCTCAAAGACAGCTCTTTTGTCTTCATGTCGATTATCTTTTCTAAAATAAATACAGTCGTCACAGGCAAAACCCAAGCTAAAACCAAGAACAGACTTTTTTATTGTTTAACCAATCAATCTAACAGGACACATTGGGGTCACAGGAAACACCTATCAGTCACATGTTCCAATACCTTTGCTCACCTAAAAATTGGGTGGTCTGATACAAACGGTGATATGTTGTTTAACAAATCTAGGTAAAAATACCAGGAAATAAAATCTGAAATTTGGGTCTGTCATCTCATGTACATCTTTTGTCCTCAAACTCAATTGTCTTCAATGTATTGGGAAAACAAAGAAATTGACCTTGCTGTTCCAATTATGTTTTGAGGGGACTGCATGTAGCATTGCACCACCAAGGTTCTTAAACTTTCACCTTCAGGGTCTGAACCGTATTCACTCACTTCAATTATTTATATTTTTAGTGCAAGAAATTGGATTCGTGGGACAGTGTGACAAAGATGATTTCTTTCAATGACACCGTGCTCAAGGTAAACAGTTCTCATCTTCTTTGTCTTTGTCCTCTTCTTCCTCTTTGTCTTTGTCCTCTTCTTTGCATTCTTTTAATCCTGTTGAATCTAATGTTCATTTGACAAATTCTAAATGCGAGAGATTCATTTGGTTGACTCAAGTAATTTCACATCCAGTGCAGTTTTGTTGTGACACACTTAGGGCATTGCCTCATTAGTTATCTCGAACAGTGTCTGTTTAGTGGTTTTTAAGAAGAAAAAGGAAGGTTTCTCGAACTTGAACCCAGAGTGTTTTTATACCATTCCAAGCCTTGATCAGGAATGTTCAACACACTTAATAGGAGGATGCCGATAATCTTGTGACGCCTATCAATTAGGCAGTCGCGTGCTGGCCATCCTGCTGTGACTGAAGTAGCATGTCTGTTGACTGTTTGCTGCTTATCGGAAGAGGTCGTGCAGTACCAGAACGGGCATGGTTAACAAACACTTTAAATACAAGTAAAGGTCTTCAAGTGACAAAGTTATTTGTCTACTCAAAGTATACATTTTTACAAATTGGCATTTAGTTTTTTACAGAAGGCCTAAGAACCACACTGGCTTAGCACCACTCAGAGAAAGTTCTCTACAGCCAGTGAACCAAAAGTGATTTGGATAATTCAAAATTACTTTGTTATGAACTGAACTATTGCGACAAGACAGAACACAAGTTGTTCTTAATGGGATTAACAATATACACAATGCAACATGCATGCATTTGCACAGTACATTTACCGTACAGTCAGCCATTGAGCAGATATTCTTATGCAGAGCAATATAGACAGCTTATCCATTTATCACACCACCCAGCTATACAGCAATTCAGACTGAGAGGCTTGCCCAAGGAGAACGATGGCAGTGGCCGACTGGGGAATGGAGCCAACAGTCAAGTTACGAGCCCAGTCATGCTCCACTGCATCCCCCTTTCACTGTGATGGAGTGCATCTGATCAATCTTGGAATCAGATAAACGTAGAGTTAAGTGACCGATCAGCATGCAATGAATGCATCTGCTATTAATTTTGGGGTGGAATTTCCCTCTTTGGAAATCTCCATCCTGGGGTTCTAGTTTGTGTGCCATTATCTGATATAGCCTCAAAATGTGCATATGGTGGTTGTTGTTGTCAGTGTACAGACATGTACTTAATTGGTTGACTCAATAGAGGTCTGGAATGAGCAGTCTTTCAAAATACATGATGTTGCATCTACTTCAGCATTAGATTAGACCGTTTAAAGTAAATAAATTGTTTGACGTGCAGTATGAGGAAACTCATCTTGTCATCTTGTGCAAATGCGGTAATAAACAGCTCAGAATTGTACTTGCCATAGCCATTAAGCCCTAGAAATTCTTGCTTCTCTCTCTAAACGGGTGTTGGTTAGTGCTTGCTCAAAACATTTCGTCACTGCCTTAGTAGTCTCAATGCATGTAGAATTCTGTGTGCATCAAACAACTGTGTTCTTTTCCCCTCTGGTTCTGAAGCAAGTCAAAGCACTGCAGCATAAACTCTGTCCTGATGACTGGATTCTGGGGCTGCACCAAACATTAATCATCCTGCTGATTCTGGGGAAATGGGTGCTGCCACAAGAGAACGACCTCACCAAGGACAAACTCCCCCAGCTTCTGCTAATTTTCGTTGGTTTGGGTGCAGACATCCTGGAGTTCACCAATGAGACGCTCTCGGATATCAAGTGAGTTTCCTGTTCGGAGAAACAAATGGTACATGTTCTACCTTCATTTCACCAAGTAAAGCAGTGGGGAACTCAATTCACATTCACAGTATTCCCCTCTGAAACATTAGTATCGCAATTTCTTAGCCGCTAACCTCTCATTATCGCTGTGTCTCTGCTACTGCTTGTATTTATTTTCCTGTTCCTGTCTCTATTATATCATTTCACAGAGGACATGTCATTGACAAGATTGAAGTGTAAGAAAAAACATTACATCAAAGTAATAATGAGACAAATAGAAAAGCAACACACAAGACTAATGCATAATTTCATTACGAGTAAACACAGCATAATATTTAAAAGACTCCTGAGGGGCCGTCATTCAGATAGTGTACAATAGACTGCCACAGATAAATTGTGTTGATCTGTCGTTTGGTGATCCTTATGGAAGACACAGTTCTAGTGCTTGGATGGACCCCATGGTTTGAAGGGAAATGGAAAATTGACAGGCATTTGCTTGGCATAGGCCCACTGGTACACGATGATGTAACATCTTAAAAAATCTTGTATTCCAGGAAGTGGATGTAAAAAAAAAAAACCTACAATTTTATACTTTTTTTTGGAATATATACTTGAAGATGTGTTTGTATGGTTATGGGGGAATGTTACATTTGATTTCAGCTTGTCTTTAAACATGAACAAAAGACAAGTCAACTGCAATGACCTTGATTAACCCTTTCCGATAATTGTGCTTTGAACAGGGACCATAACCCACAAATGGCTTATGCAATTCTAGGAGTTTGGACATGGAGTATGCTGCAGTTTACACTGCATCTGGCAGGTATGACTCTGAACTCTTATTAAATCTTATTAAAATCCTTATTGTACCATGTATGTTTTCAAACTAAACATGCATGGGGATGTATTGTATAGTCATACAGTGTCCTCTATAATATTTGGGATAATGACAGTATTTTGTCTTGATTTGGCACCTGATTTTTGACATTTTTAGATTTGTTATCAAGCAATCCACATGTGGTTACGGTGCAGATTCTGTTTTTGTAAAGGGTATTTTTGTGAGGTCGGGGCTGGGCGGAGAGCCAGAAGGGACTAAGGGTAAAACCCTTCTAAGCGAACGTGTTCGCCACAAAATTCCGGGAGATGAAGGACAGGGATACACAGAAACGGAAAATAAATCCCAAAACAAGGGGAGGAACAGAAACTAACCCGAAGGTGATTTTGAATGAAAACAGAAATAAAGCCCAAACGGCTGTTGAACATAAATCAACCCTTATAAAACAGGGCGAACCCCCAAACCAAACTTAGTGCTTAAAAGGCGAGCACCGACGGTTGCAGACAGAGAATCAAAAGAAAATACAACCTAGCGAAAAAAATACTAGGCACGAAAAATAAAACCCTTGAGACGCAGCTCAGGAAGAAAAAAGAAACGAAAATACATTACCAGGGACAACGTCCCTCTACCACCGGCTCACACGAGCCCAAAATAAAAAGAAAGACACAAAGACCCTTAAGGAAGGCTTCAGTGTACAACCCTTAATACTGAACGCCTTCCTTACCTGTTTTGTTTTGTTTAGTAAAGGCACACACACCAGCACAGTAACTGACAGAGTCTACCTTGTGCTTATACCGGCTTTGCGCAAGAGCGAACAGTTGGACACAAAAGCCTTGAAAGACTGTCAGTACCGGCCTTAAATACTCTTCCGTGGGAGAATTCCCCTGGCGCTAATGAAGCCCAGGTGAAAACAATGAGCCCCTGCCCTCTGGTGGTTACACTGGGTCATTACCTCCCACCATGACAATTTTATTAATTTTGGTTTCATTATGTGGAAATAACAGCACATTTTTATGGGAATAACAGGATGTTAAATACGGTAACTACATAAATGAGGTCTTGAGTCTGTCACTGTAAAACATTCATTGTTAAATAAACTCTTGCATTGTGCATATGGTCCATACTGGTCTCATATGCACTCTGTTGTGAGTTGAATGAAGACAGGAAATGTTATTGTGCACAAGTATTATGCTCTCATTTAATATTATATTGTACCATTAAGAGTAAGGTAGTGTTTTATTATAATTGTACCATTATTTTGTTTGTTTAAGCTGAGGGAAAAACTAAATGCTAATGCTTGTACTGTACACTGTGTGCGTTTCCCTTAGTGGTGTCCGGATCCAGATCGGTTAAGTCCCCTGCCAGTCACTGCCTGCTCTCCAAAAGCACCACCGACATGTGGAGCATCGCGGAGAGCATCTTCATCCAGGACGGTCCCTTCCTTGTGGTTCGACTCATAGTCCTCATCCGCTACGAGATACTCCATCAAATGCTGGTGTTCTTCACCTTCAAGAACTTACTGGTGGTCACCCTGAATATATACTGGTTCTATGTCATCTGCCGTGATAGAGG
The DNA here is from genome assembly GCF_963514075.1 of Conger conger. Taxonomy (NCBI): domain Eukaryota; kingdom Metazoa; phylum Chordata; class Actinopteri; order Anguilliformes; family Congridae; genus Conger; species Conger conger. Next base: position 21,668,466 of record NC_083777.1, on the reverse strand, counting down.
TAGCACTCCTACTTCAACTCCTAGAGATAGTATCAGCGTCCCCTGCAATACAGATGACGCTTTGGAGGACGACCCAACTCCCATAAATAATACCAGCATTATTTGCAAAACAGATGAAGCATGATAGGACTACAACTCCCATACATACAGTACTGTGCAAAGGTCTTAGGCACCTGTATAACATTCTATACAGATAAGATTCTTTCAAAAATAAAAAATAATTAAATGAAATGTCCTAAATAAACGTACTGTACATTTTACATTACATTTTACTAATTTGGCAGGATAGATAGAATCAAATCAATATCCTTCCTTCGGCATTAAAACTGCATCACTTCTCTGAGATAGCCAACGCTGTCCTGCAGTTCTATAAGACAATCAGCAGGGAGGTTGTTCCAAGCATGTTGGAGAACTTCTTCTGCAGACTTTGATTGTTTTTATGTAAAAACTAGTCAATGGCTTACAGTAATATGTTACTTTTTTAAATAAAGAAATGTCTCTGTAAAATTAAATCCTTTGGAAAATGAATATGATGGATGAGGATGACGTTCAAGGACTTTAGATTTTTTTATTGAAGCATTTCTGATAAAATGCCAAGGGTACAACAGGAACCCTCTAGCCGGGTATCTCAAAAACCAGATTAGGTGGAATAGCTATGTCTTTAGTTGCTGCAATTAACCATTTAATTATGTCAGAGTAACCAAAAAAAAAAAAAAAAACCCGTCATTTCTTTGATTTGTAATCTTTAAAATTTATCTTAAAATTTCTGAGTTACTGAGTTTTCTGAGTTGTTCAAGTCAGAAACATTTATAATGTCCTGAAATGTGAAAATGTGAAGTAGGGATCTACCTTTCTATCTTTCTAATGTTATATTGCCATTTCTAACTGCAGGAACTGAATATCGTGCACTGATATTGTCTATGTACACCTTTGGTGAGAGGACTGGAATAAAGTAAAGTAAATCTCTTCTTAAATGACCAGTACTGCAGTTAACCAAGGTGGAAACATGACCTGTAGATCTCAGTCATTCCCTCTACAGAAAATAATACAGGAAGAACAAGCTTAAGCATAACAGCTCTGATTTCTAGTTTTCGACATGAATGAATTCTTTAGCCTTCTCTCTTGTGGTTTTGAGCATGTGTACATATGTGTGCATGTGCGTGTATGTGTGTGATTTCTTACATAACAGCAATAAAGAATATTATATTTAGCTAAGATGCCAACACTGTCAACACTGCTATACACAATGTACAGCACTGATGATAACAGAAATTCATAATGAAGTTGTTGTTTTTTTTGCATGCAATTCAAACCCATTCCACATGGAGGGGCTTTAAGTCTGCCTTTGGCACCTAATGCCAAGCCTTTATCTTCACAAAGCCATAAACCTCATCACAAATAATTATACCAGGTGATGAAAAGTCATTATATTTAATACATTGACAAATAAGTCATTATAAGAGTACTGGGGTTTACTGCGGGGATGGTTTGGTTTAGGCCAGCGATCATCAACTCTGGCCCTTGAATTCAAATTCAGCCCTGTTTGTTTTCTCTTCCGGGTAATTGGTGGAACTGATTGGACAGACTGCCTTCACACCTGACTCCCAGGTATAGGGAGGGTGCAAAAGCAACAGTTCTCAGCCCTCAAGGCCAGTGAGTTGCTGATTCCTGTTTAAGCTTTTCAATCTGAGTTGAGAGACCCAGAAAACTGCAATGGGCCTATTATCCCCGAGGGAGGGGGGTAGGCCTGGTGGAAGATAAGAAGAGCTGGAACACTTTTGTTGGAGGTTCAGAATGGTATGTACATATACCCCCATTGAGCACTTGACGCATTGTGTGTTCAGAGATGCTCTTCTGAATACCACTTTTGTATTGTGTGTTTTTTTTACATTTGCTGTCAGCTTCCTGTCAGCAGTTTCTGAGGTACTCAAACCACCCTCTGTCTGGCACCAACAATCATTCCACAGTCAAAGTCACTTAGAGTCACTCCCCCATTCTGACATTTGGTTTGAAAAATAGCTGAACTAATTGACCACATCTGCATGCTTTTATGCATTTAGTTGCTGCCACATGATTAAATATTTGCATTAACAAGCTGGTGAACAGGTCTACCTAATAAATTGCCCACTAAGCATAAGTGTTTGCATTGTCATATATGCATCTGCCCCATCTGGTTGCCTTAGATACACCACAGCGTTCAGCCCTTTAGCCCAGAGGAGAAGTGCCTTATCTCTTACTCTCATTCCTTTGAGTTCTAAGGCCAAATGCCTCTGCTTCAAAGTCCTGACCGCCAACTAACCAAGGCCATGCTAGCAGGCACCTAGACAAGGGGAGTGATAGAGTGGGAATCCTGATGAGGCAATCGCCGGGGGAATTGTGGTTGGAGGATGGCTGGTTGACCATGTGATGAGATGTAATTGGTGGATACATTCTATGGGAGTGACCCAACGTATTGGGTTTCTGATTGCTGATCAAACTTTCTCTTGGACTGCCCTGGAAATGCTCTCGGTGTGTGCGCTAATCGGTTACTGAATTGTCACTTATTGGGCCTGCTGTTGCTGTTTCACACTTTGGGGTTTCTGGAGTCTATCTTGGTGGATGCTCTGTGTGTTTGAATCAGCATCAAAGAGCAGAGGCCAGACTCTAGGAATCGGCACAGTGAGGTTTCATTTAGCTGGGTTCCTCTCGAGATTCCTTCCCATTGGGGAATTTTTCCTCACTGCTGTTTGAAGGTTTTTCTGCCCACTGGGGAGTTTTTTTCTCTCACACTTGGGGGTTCAGGCCTGGTGTTTGCCCTTTTCTTTTTGTCTGTCTGTTACACGGCAACATCTTTGTGACAGTATTCGGTAAAAAGCACAATACATATTGAATTGAATTAATAGTGACGGTCTCAGGGGAGCCGGTAGCAGTAGAATAGGCATCTTGGGTCCAGCTGTGGGTTAAGGGGTAGCTGCAGGGGCATTATTTGAGGGCCCACTGACGGTGTCAATGTCAGGTTATCTGTAGGGACGGCCAGGCCAAGCCTCCACTGGCTTCCTATTACCGCACACATCCGATTCAAGGCCCTAGTGTTGGCATTTCAGGCTGCTAAGGGGCCTGCCCCACCTTACATACAATCCTTGATCACTCCCTACTCCCCAGCTAGACCACTCCAGTCTACCAGCTCTGGTCGCCTTATGGTTCCCTCTCTACGTGCACCTGGCGGTCGAGCTGCACGTTCACGCCTGTTTTCCGTTCTGGTTCCTCAGTGGTGGAATGACTTGCCTACTACTGTCAGGACAGTTCGATGCAGACTCAAAACACACCTTTTCAAACTCTACCTTAGTCCTCCCTCCTGATTTCCCCTGCCTCCCCTTTCTGATATCCCTATCATCCTTGTCTAACCCAAAAAAAAAAAAAAAAATTGCACTTATGATGACGACTATATGTTTAGAACAGCATTCCATGTGTATTTTCTTAGTTATGGATGTGATGCTTTGACTTGTGGTAGAACCTATGCACTTGTAAGTCGCTTTGGATTAAAAGCGTCTGCCAAATGACAAAAATGTAAAATGTAAATGTGTTGAGTATCTACTACAGGCGGAGGTGCAGGGAGCACCCCAGGTGGTGTTACATTACATTACATTACATTATTGGCATTTGGCAGACGCTCTTATCCAGAGCGACGTACAACAAAGTGCATACCCATAACCAGGGATAAGTTCGCTGAAAGACCCTAGAGGTAAGTACAATTTCAACTGCTACCTGTACAACAAAGAGAAGGACAAGGGCCATTTTTTTTTTTTTTTTTTTTTTTTTTTTTTTTTTTTTTGAACAAACAAACAAACAGAGCAAAAGTCACCAAAGTTAACTATCCAAACACTGCTTACCTAGCCAACTAAAATACTGATACACAAGTCACAGAGACAACAATTAAGGTTCACAGGGAGGTAGGGAGGGATGGGGAGAGGTGCTGTTTGAAGAGGTGTGTCTTCAGCTTGCGCTTGAAGGTGGGGAGGGATTCTATAGTTCTGACCTCAACGGGGAGTTCGTTCCACCACCGTGGAGCCAGAACAGACAGTAGTCGTGAGCGTGAGGTGGAGGTTCTGAGAGGGGGAGGTGCCAAGCGGCCTGTGGAGGCTGAACGAAGAGGTCTGGCAGGGGTGTAGGGTCTGATGATTTTTTGCAGATAAGCTGGGGAAGACCCTTTAACTGCTTGGAAGGCTAGCACCAATGTTTTGAATTTGATGCGAGCCATGACAGGCAGCCAGTGGAGGGAAGTAAGCAGGGGGGTGACGTGTGAGTATTTGGGAAGGTTGAAGACCAGACGAGCTGCTGCATTCTGGATGAGTTGGAGGGGTCTGATGGCAGACGCTGGGAGGCCAGCCAAGAGGGAATTGCAGTAGTCCAGGCGGGACAGAACCATCGCTTGGACCAGGAGCTGGGTCGAGTAGGGGGTGAGAAAGGGGCGGATTCTCCGTATGTTGTATAGGAAGAACCTGCAAGACCGGGTCACCGCCGCAATGTTCTCGGAAAGGGACAGTCTGCTGTCCATCACCACGCCGAGGTTCCTTGCACTGGGTGACGGCGTGAGTGTGGTATCCCCGAGGGAAATGGAGAGATCCAGATGGGGAGAGGTATTAGCAGGGATGAATATCATTTCAGTTTTACCTGGGTTGAGCTTTAGATGGTGGTTGTCCATCCAGCTCTGGATGTCCCTCAGGCAAGCAGAGATACGGGCTGAAACCTGCGTATCAGACGGCGGGAACGAGACGAAGAGTTGGGTATCGTCCGCATAGCAGTGGTAGGATAGCCCATGTGCAGTGATCACAGGGCCAAGGGAGCGAGTGTAGAGAGAAAAAAGAAGCGGGCCAAGGACTGAGCCCTGGGGAACTCCTGTGGCGAGGGGCCGAGGTGTCGATACCGAACCAGCCCAGGCAACCTGGAAGGAGCGACCAGAGAGGTAGGACTCAATCCAGTCCAGGGCTGTGCCACAGATGCCCGTTGCTGACAGGGCAGACAGGAGGATGGAGTGATCCACAGTGTCGAAGGCAGCAGAGAGATCTAGAAGAATGAGGACAGAGGAGAGGGAGGCTGCTCGTGCGGCATGAAGTGACTCACTGACGGAGAGGAGCGCAGTCTCTGTCGAGTGGCCCGATCTGAAGCCAGACTGATGGGGGTCTAGCAGGTTGTTGTTAGAAAAGAAGGAAGAAAGTTGAGTAGAAGCGGCTCGTTCTATAGTTTTAGAAAGGAAAGGAAGAAGAGATACCGGGCGGTAGTTCTGGATGATGGAGGGATCCAGGGTAGGCTTTTTTAGCAGCGGAGTGATGTGGGCCCTCTTGGAGGATGCCGGAAAACAGCCGGAAGACAGGGAGGAGTTGACAAGGGAGGTGACAAATGGGAGAATGTCAGGTGTGATAGTTTGGAGAAGAGAAGAGGGGATAGGGTCAAGGGCACAGGTTGTAGGGCGGTGGCAGAGCAGGAGTTGAGAAACATCAGAGTCTGTAAGGGGGGAGAAAGTGGAAAAGGAAGGGATGGGCCTAGAGGGGGGGAAGGGCACAGTGAGGGGGGCGGCGGTTGTAAAGGATCTGCGGATGACTGCGACCTTCTCATCGAAGAAATCAGCAAAGTCATCAGCAGCGAAGGAGGACTGAGGAGGAGGAGGCGGTGCGTTGAGGAGAGAGGAGAAAATGGAGAAAAGTTTCCGGGGGTTAGAAGCAGAGTTCTGAATTTGCGTTTGATAGTATTTTGCTTTGGCGGCAGTGACATCGGAAGAGAATGCCGCCAGGAGAGACTGGTAAGTCATGAGGTCGGAAGCGTCTCTGGATTTCCCCCACTTCCTCTCCGCTGCGCGGAGGCTGGCCCTGGAGGTACGGAGGGTGTCAGATATCCAAGGACTGGGAGGGGATGTGCGAGGTGGCTTTGAGACAGGGGGACAGAGAGAGTCAAAGGCGGAGGAGAGAGATGAAAGGAGGGTGGCAGATGCAGAGTCAGCGGGGAGTTTGGAGAAGGATTCGAGAGGGGGGAGTGAGGCGGTGACGGTGCTGGCAAAGGAAGAGGGTGAGAGGGAGCGGAGGTTACGGCGGGCTGAGGAAGTGTGGGAGGGAGGAGGGAGAGGAGGATGGGTTGTGGTGAATTTTTGATCTGAGAGTGAAATCTACTGCCCTGAAAGTGGAAGAATTTTTCAGATGAGTATTCATTTGTAAAGTTTGTAAAGGCTATGAATTCTTCAACAAGTCACTAAAAAGAGGACTAATTTCATCTGCCTAACTGATAGTATTTCATTTTATCATATGAAGAACAATATATAGGCTATATATTTTAAAGTTATACTTAGTTTCATGAGGATTTAAAGGTGGTGTTAAATAGCATACTGTAACCAAAAAAACTGCTCAAAGTAGACCAGTTCAGACCAGCTGCACGATTAACGTGGTTTGACCATCTCAAGCATTGAAGCAGCTGGTAGTTCGAAATTTCAAGGAGGTCATAGGGGGTTTTTATAACAAGGAAGTCACGTGACGGTACCGTTGTCCCCCGAAACCACGGCAGACAAGGAGGAGATAAATTCTGTTTCTTAAAAATCGAAACCTAGACTTTTATTCAATTGTCTCGATGCATACGCTGCCATAGTGGGAAGACTGGTTTGCACTTGTGGTTGTTGAAGTTGGCTGACATAACCGCACAGTATTGCTCCGGATGTATGCAGACCTAAATATTATCTAAATTTAACGCAGATTTAACTTCAATTATGGTTCTAAAATATATATGCGCGATTGCAACCAGAGTATTGTTCATCAGTCTCGGACTCATCGGAATATGGCGAGTCACACAAGTTAAAAAAGATAACCGTTTTTGGTGTCTGTTGTTTCTTTTCCTTCCTCTTATTGGGGAAATGATCTTTAGTTTAAAAATGAAAACGGGGAATGTCTATAGGAGGTGAGTTGTTATATAACATTTTTTATATAATTGCTGAATTAGCGAAGTCGCCTATTCGTCTTTTCCCGCTTAAAAATGTGCTAAAAGCTTTAACCTCGCAGTGAAAAACTTTTATTAAGGTCGCCATTTACTCTTTGGATTTCTCTTTGCGAATACGTTGAAGCAGCGCTGAACGTAGCGGCAAAACACATCCGGTCATTTATCTGGTCACTACTTGTTCAGAAATGTATCACCCTATAACTAAGGGATCTTGGAGTAAATGCTCGAAGAACCCCTCAAATTACCATGCGTTGAGCCTATGGATTATCGGAACTACACAAAGTCATCACATCACATACTCCTGTGATCCAGGTTCTCGCCGGCTATCCTGCTGTTCCTCATCACCGTTGTACCGTCCATCTGGATATTGGAACTGCACCACCAGAAAAACAGAAATGACGAACCCCAGGTAGGCCTACATACATTTTAAAATAAAAAGTTGGTGCATTTTTTGTAAAGCATTTCTTCACAATGATGCTTAAAGTTTTGGTCTTGCTATGATATAATTTAATCAATTTATATTACTGTTATTTTATATAACTAAGACTATTTGCTTAGCTGATAACTTGTGTCATTTCCCCAAGATTTGTTGGAACATTAATTGTATAGCAGTACATCAATTTATACAGTGCCATGGGCAACAGTACAACCATAAGTGATTTGACCCTTCAACCTTTTGGGTCAAAGCCAAATTCACTCCCCATTAAAATGATTTCTATTCATAGTGCTTGAAATTTAACTCCTGGGAGGACGTGAAAAACATGACGGTTTCCATGGAAAGTCACCAGGTGTTCCAGGTAAAATATGTTAAATAATTTCATGTCATCTTAATATTTTTCAGTTCCTTTGTTGTCTTGATGCTTTAACTTGTGGAAGAACCGATGCACTTGTAAATCGCTTTGGATTAAAAGCGTCTGCTAAATGACAAAAATGTAAATGGCATACAGATTGTGAATGCTGCCTCCATGCCATTTAATGTGACAAATCCCGAAACCTTTTTTTAAAATGAAAATATTGTTTAAATGTGCTCCTATGAAGGATAAAATCTCAAACCAGTGAAACAAAGTGCAACTGGATTTGTCTTATGAAAGGAATCACACTGGTGTGAAGGAAATTTTAATTTTTCTGTCTCAAAGGACAGGCCTCTGACTCTGTGACTGCTTGCGTCTCAAATTTATTTTAGTTTTTTGCAGCTTGTGGTTTCACATCTGCAATACACAGTCCATTTCCTGCTTTCCCATCCACCTAGACTCTTAGATTTGCTCGTCTCTTCCATTGTCATATCTGTTTGTGTCAGAAAATGTTCCATAAGCTCACGCTTCAAGTTACACACAGTCTTTCTTCCAGAGCCCTAGAGCCAACTATGGCAGAAGCTGTGTGTGTGTGTGTGTGTGTGTGTGTGTGTGTGTGTGTAAAGACTTTAAAATAGATCTCAAGTCTCATTCTCCTGTGCAGGGTGCAGGTAAAGTGGAGACCTCTCTGTGTCCTGATGACTGGATTCTGGGGCTGCACCAAGCCCTCCTCATCCTGCTGATTTTGGGGAAATGGCTGCTGCCACTAGGAGGCGGTGTCACCAGGGATGAACTCTCCCAGCTCCTGCTCATCTTTGTTGGCACGGCTGCGGACATCCTGGAGTTCAGTACCGAGACACTGTCGGATGTTAAGTGAGTTTCCTGTTCGGAAAGAGTGAAACTCTTTTTCTGAATTTTTGCATTAATTTAACCAGGCAGAGATATTATATCAAAGCATTTAGCTGTTTTTTACACAAAATGGTGTTCACGACAATGGATAACGGTTACTTTATGTGAATTGTACCTTTTGTCACTTTGGATTAAGACATTTCTGTTAAAGAAATTGTAATGTAAAAGCAATAATGAGACAAATAATCATCAGGCAAGACCAGTACACAATTCCACAGGAAAACTAAAAATACTCCCAAAGGGCCCTCATTCAGACACTCTTACAGTAGACTGGCACGGATAAATCCTGTTATCCTGTCTGTCTACCATCTTGAAATAGAAAATAGTTGAATAGAAAGCCAAACCACAGCCTCTTCCATTGGACATGTCAAATAGGTCCAGCATACGTGGTTTAAATAATAAGTATATTTTCAGACCAGTGGTCACTGTGTGGAATAGCATGCCAGGTGACATAGTGGAAGCAGAAACTCTTGGGGTTTTCAAGACCAGGCTTGATACGAGACTAGAAACGATCAAGATACTATCTATCTTTCAGGTAAACTAAGCATCTAATGTTACGTTACGTTACGTGACGTGACGTTACTGTATGTCATGTTATGTTATGTTATGTTAAGAGTGCAAGAGATAGCTATGTCTAACTTTCTACACTTCTTATGTTTTTAACAGGGAGAATAGCCCCGAGTTGGTGTATATAATTCTCGGGGTTTGGTCTTTGAGTATGCTGCAGTTTCCTACCCATCTGGCAGGTAATAATAATAGTCCCTGTATAAAAACCTTTTCACTAACATATGCAAGGCATGAGTTATCAGTGCTATCTATTCATGAATTATACTCTAAAGTGGTCAAGTGATTTGACTCATGTGTTCCTAATTACATATGTTAGAAATTCAGTTACAGCTCTGCACAGCCTTCAAGAAATATTATTACAGTAATGTATAGTAGGCAAGTCTCTGGTAGACATTTAAAGACAAGCTGAAACAGAAGTTAGAGCAGCACTAGCTTCCGTGATAGGACACGAGTGAAACGGATCTTTTGGGGGAACTTTTGAAGAGCGGGGAGTCGATTTCACTGACATCAGACTCATCAGAGTGATATCTTTACTTGGAGAGTCAAGTCATATCAATTAAAATGTACACTGTACTGTATGTATAGAAACATTGATGAAAATATGTTCAACTTATATATTATTTTTCCCCCCCAGAATTCAGTCAGTGTTCTAGAACTTCATTGCTTTCAGTTACCAGTATTGATCATTTTATCATTGGAATGTCCAGTTGAGGACACTGTAATCTCTTATCTGTGGTCATACAGGGTTAACACTTGTGCACTTGTGTTCCTCAGTGGTGGCCCCAGACGAGGCCGTGGACCCTGCCAACGACTCCCTGGTTTACAGACGCAGCACGGACATGTGGAACATCATGGAGAGCCTGATCATTCAGGATGGGCCCTTCCTGGTGGTCCGGCTCTTGGTCCTCATCTACTACCAACACCTCCACCTCATGCTGCTCTTTTTCACTGCTAAGAACTTCCTGGTGGTTATACTCAACGTGTACCGGCTGGCTGTCATTTGCTTCGATTACAGGAACAAGTACAGTAACAGAAACGATATCTTTTAGTTTGATCTCACGCACTCCGTCACAAATCAAATACGAACCTGTATAAAATGAAAGAAAAAGAAATTGAAAGTCAGCGAAATAAGTGAAATAATCTAAATCGAAATGATTCTAAATGATGAATGGTGTTTCTTGATATCTTGGTAAAGTATTGTTTGTAAAAATGCCAAAACAACGATTTACAAAAGTTTTGAATAGAAACTATGAAAATATTCCTAGCTGATTCAACTAAATTCTAATAACTTGTTAGCTTTGTATCCAAATGAATATGAACAATAGTATTGAAGTAGACTCAATGGAATTAAGCTTTTACATCTGGAGGAAAATCACATTGGTTGCACTTAAAATAGCTGCGTTGACAATCTGTACGAGTCTGTCATTGTCTGACAAAAAAGATTAACAGCATAGCTCAAGAATTTATTTACATTACATAAACACTTGAATCGGTACATGAAGAGGAACATCCATAGTAGGTCACGTCACACAAAGTATTTCTTAATGTGCTGTAAATCTACCATTTCTGAGAATGGGCCATGGTCTAAACTTCATGGACTCAGGCCAGGGATACTAAAATCACTGCCTTCAAGGACAGTGGTACTTTTCTCTTTCGTTTACATTCAGAAGGTAATCGGTCCTGGTTAGAGAGGAGGAGTAAAAGCCAGCATTACCATTGACCGCAAGGGCCAAGTTTGTCCCTGGCATATTCACTGGTTTAACCAAGCTTTTGGGATCTACTGCATTTCAGTGACGTATTCGTGATCCCAGTCCTTGAAAGTGCTTGAATAATCCCCCAGCCCTCCCTACCCTCCTCCAGAGACTCTCTCTCTCTCTCTCTCTCTCTCCCTCTCTATTGAAATTTGATTTCCCTCGAGTGGCGCTACATACAGTACAGTATTTCCAACTGCACATGGTACATTGAGTCAGGGCTCACATATTGCCACATGGGGGTGCCAATTCCTCTATGCTGCTTAGTAATTAAGTTTTGATGTGTGAAATACTGTACTGGTGACCACAGTGGATTGCTTTTACCCAAGTTTCGAATGGGTGTAAGTTTCTTATTTTTTCTATGGGCTGACTATTCTGCAATAGTCGCTATTGCGATGGCTATTGCATTAGTACTGTAATGGGTCTTAAATAGTCATTGAGTACCCTGTGGATCTTATTGCTGTGCCAATCTGCTGTTGAGTGTTATGATTTTGCATTGAATATATTCAGCTAAGTATATCTTAAGGTGTCTCGAAGTAAGCAATTGTAAGCATTTTTAAGGATTGCTTTTACCCAAGTTTCGATTGGGTGTAAGTTTCTTATTTTTTCTATGGGCTGACTATTCTGCAATAGTCGCTATTGCGATGGCTATTGCATTAGTACTGTAATGGGTCTTAAATAGTCATTGAGTACCCTGTGGATCTTATTGCTGTGCCAATCTGCTGTTGAGTCTTATGATTTTGCATTGAATATATTCTGCTAAGTATATCTTAAGGTGTCTCGAAGTAAGCAATTGTAAGGATTTTTAAGGTGTTTTTAAAAAAATATAAAACCTTTTTGTTTTTTGCTCTACTGTCTATATGACAGACTGTTGCTTTAAAATAAACCTGGGAAATGGTCTAATACTGTCTCGTGAATTATATTGAATTACACTTGATGACTTATTATACAGAGGTTAAACTGACTGGTTGGAAGACAGCTTGGTTTAAGGCAGTGGTTCGAATGATAAAGTTGTAAAGTTTAGAGGGTTTGATTTTCCCTGTATTCCCATTCATGTTATTGGCGAATATGTTTTCCTATTGTAGGCTATGCAGCCAAACTTCCTCATCTTCACAACTTTCCTCAAAGGATTGCTGCAATATTTACAATACATAACACATTATCTTACAACAATAATTGAGCAAAGCGCTATGCATTTATTTTAATCCTGCATTTATTTTAACACACAGCTGTCTTCCACTCATGCACACTCATAGGTATTGACTTCATCTGGAGTTAATTGCTCTGCATCCGCTCCAGTGTCTCTGTTGCCTGGCCTTGGACCTGGCCTGTAGGTGGAGGAGGCTGGTGTGGGCTCGTTTTCATACTCCGGGCTTTCTGCCTTCTGTTCTGTTTACAAATTTACCATTTACAAAAACCCCCAAAGGAGTTTACTATCTCTGTAACTCCTTTGGGGGAAAACGACTTTGTGACCTTCTCTCTCAGAGCACCATTTTGATTTTCAGGACCAGGAAACGCTGCCGGAGAAGATAACGATGCGGCCAGCCAGACTGACAGAACAAAGAATGCCCGTTCATATTCACCCATTAATAACTCATGTGCTTCTCTCACCTTTTACACACATGCTAGTTAGTAGGGCATATACCCACATAGTAACATGAGCCATCAAGCCACCTTGACTGAGCATACTTTAGATGAAAAATGTATTGCAATATGCACACCAATAAAATACATTGTGAATTAGTATAATATGGAGATCTTCGGAGCTGGGTTGAGAATATTGCACTGTATTTATTATTGGTTACTTGGTATTATTGGTTAGATTCATAGGATGAGAGATGTCAGGCTTCTCAAAGGCACAGTGGATCAGTTTGCCAGACAATCCAGCAAGAAGCCAAACAAAAATGTTTTCTATATATATTTCTTTTTTTAAACTTTAGGATCCTCACCTTGTATATGCTTACCAGACTGGAAGCAAATGAGAGGGTATTAGTCTCGTCACTCAGACCTGGGAGAATGGCAATATCTGAGTGTGGAAAGGGTGAGGTCATTTTCTAAGTAATGCAATTTGAAGAAAGCTGGCCTTTCTTTATTTTCTGAAATTGAACTATGTAAATTACAGCAATGTAAGATCTGGACATACAGTATTTATTGGATATTTGATTAGACATGTGGTCAACCATGTTACAGTTTGCGTGACATTTGCGTGATTTTTGCTAAGCAACAAAGTAGGCATATTTACATTAATTACTGTTCACATTTAACACTAATACATTTAACTTAAGGCCTGTAATTCCAATGATTTCAAGCACAATTCCAAAGTGTGGCATTAATCATTAAAGTGCAGACAAACTGTAAAATACCTCATTAACATTAAATAAATAAAATAGCCCATTTATTATTATTCAGAAAATGAATAATGAATCCCTGTAGTTCATGCTAATACTTGCAGTTCAGTTGTATTAGACTGTCAAATGTGAAATGGTCAGGAGCATACCCAAGAGAATACAATTCCTGGGCAGGTATGTCTGCCTGTCTTAGGAAAAATATTTCACCACTTTTAGAGGGATTATTTCTGATGCCTGATGCATTGAAATTGCCCATAATTATTCATATCTAAGGACCAAATAAAAAGCTCTGAAAGTTTCCGTTGAAAAGAAATCCCAAGGATGTTCAATCCCTTTTTATGTCTAGTTATCATCATAATATTTAAAAGAACCAAAGTGGCAAGAACCACAAAGAGTGAGGGTAGTCTAACACATTGTTTGATTAAATAGACTCCAAAACATAATTTATACTCAATTATTAAAGGGACTACTTTACTCATGGGATCCCATTATCAAAGCTATTGATTTAAATCTCATCATTCCGCACCCAATTAAAATAAATGTTAAGAGATTCAAATTTCAGTTCTTCGATTTCAACTGTATGAATCGATTGCACCAGCTCTGTATCGAGACTGTATCTTGGTGGATGCTCTGTGTGTTTGAATCAGCATCAAAGAGCAGAGGCCAGACTCTAGGAATCGGCACAGTGAGGTTTCATTTAGCTGGGTTCCTCTCGAGATTCCTTCCCATTGGGGAATTTTTCCTCACTGCTGTTTGAAGGTTTTTCTGCCCACTGGGGAGTTTTTTTCTCTCACACTTGGGGGTTCAGGCCTGGTGTTTGCCCTTTTCTTTTTGTCTGTCTGTTACACGGCAACATCTTTGTGACAGTATTCGGTAAAAAGCACAATTCATCAATACATATTGAATTTCATTAATAGTGACGGTCTCAGGATAGGCATCTTGGGTCCAGCTGTGGGTCTGGACATTAAGGGGTAGCTGCAGGGGCATTATTTGAGGGCCCACTGACGGTGTCAATGTCAGGTTATCGGTAGGGATGGCCAGGCCAGTGTTGAGTATCTACTACAGGTGGCGGTGCAGGGAGCACCCCAGCCTGTGTTAAACTGGTATAGGTCAGCACTTTATATGCTGAGAGTTGTGGTGAATTTTTGATCTGAGAGTGAAATCTACTGCCCTGAAAGTGGAAGAATTTTTCAGATGACTATTCATTTGTAAAGTTTGTAAAGGCTATGCATTCTTCAACTAGTCACTAAAAAGAGGACTAATTTAATCTGCCTTACTGATAGTATTTCATTTTATCCTATGAAGAACAATATACAGTGGTGTGAAAAAGTGTTTGCCCCCTTCCTGATTTCTTATTTTTTTGCATGTTTGTCACACTTAAATGTTTCAGATCATCAAACAAATTTAAATATTAGTCAAAGACAACACAAGTAAACACAAAATGCAGTTTTTAAATGAAGGTTTTTATTATTAAGGGAGAAAAAAAATCCAAACCTACATGGCCCTGTGTGAAAAAGTGATTGCCTCCTAAACCTAATAACTGGTTGGGCCACCCTTAGCAGCAACAACTGCAATCAAGCGTTTGCGATAACTTGCAATGAGTCTCTTACAGCGCTGTGGAGGAATTTTGGCCCACTCATCTTTGCAGAATGGTTGTAATTCAGCCACATTGGAGGGTTTTCGAGCATGAACCGCCTTTTTAAGGTCATGCCACAGCATCTCAATAGGATTCAGGTCAGGACTTTGACTATGCCACTCCAAAGTCTTCATTTTGTTTTTCTTCAGCCATTCAGAGGTGGACTTGCTGGTGTGTTTTGGATCATTGTCCTGCTGCAGAACCCAAGTTCGTTTCAGCTTGAGGTCACGAACAGATGGCCGGACATTCTCCTTCAGGATTTTTTGGTAGACAGCAGAATTCATGGTTCCACTTATCACAGCAAGTTTTCCAGGTCCTGAAGCAGCAAAACAGCCCCAGACCATCACACTACCACCACCATATTTTACTGTTGGTATGATGTTCTTTTTCTGAAATGCGGTGTTACTTTTACGCCAGATGTAATGGGACACACACCTTCCAAAAAGTTCAACTTTTGTCTCGTCAGACCACAGAGTATTTTCCCAAAAGTCTTGGGGATCATCAAGATGTTTTCTGGCAAAATTGAGACGAGCCTTAATGTTCTTTTTGCTCAGCAGTGGTTTTCGTCTTGGAACTCTGCCATGCAGGCTATTTTTGCCCAGTCTCTTTCTTATGGTGGAGTCATGAACACTGACCTTAACTGAGGCAAGTGAGACCTGCAGTTCTTTGGATGTTGTTGTGGGGTCTTTTGTGACCTCTTGGATGAGTCGTCGCTGCGCTCTTGGGGTAATTTTGGTCGGCCGGCCACTCCTGGGAAGGTTCACCACTGTTCCATGTTTTCGCCATTTGTGGATAATGGCTCTCACTGTGGTTCGCTGGAGCCCCAAAGCTTTAGAAATGGCTTTATAACCTTTTCCAGACTGATAGATCTCAATTACTTTCTTTTTCATTTGTTCCTGAATTTCTTTAGATCTTGGCATGATGTCTAGCTTTTGAGGATCATTTGGTCTACTTCACTTTGTCAGGCAGGTCCTATTTAAGTGATTTCTTGATTGAGAACAGGTATGGCAGTAATCAGGCCTGGGTGTGGCTAGAGAAATTGAACTCAGGTTTGATAAACTACAGTTAAGTTATGTTTTAACAGGGGGGGGGGATCACTTTTTCACACAGGGCCATGTAGGTTTGGATTTTTTTTCTCCCCTAATAATAAAAACCTTCATTTAAAAACTGCATTTTGTGTTTACTTGTGTTGTCTTTGACTAATATTTAAATTTGTTTGATGATCTGAAACATTTAAGTGTGACTAACATGCAAAAAAATAAGAAATCAGGAAGGGGGCAAACACTTTTTCACACCACTGTATAGTCTATATTTTTTAAAATTATACTTAGTTTCATGAGGATTTAAAGGTGGTGTTAAATAGCATACTGTAACCCAAAAAAACCAACACGCTGCACGATTAACGTGGTTTGATCATCTCAAGCATTGAAGCAGCTGGTAGTTCGAAATTTCAAGCAGGTCATAGGGGGTTTTTATAACGAAACCACGGCAGACAAGGAGGAGATAAATTCTGTTTCTTAAAAATCGAAACCTAGACTTTTATTCAATTGTCTCGATGTATACGCTACCATAGCGGGAGGATTGGTTTGCACTTGTGGCTGTTGAAGTTGGCTGACATAACCGCACAGTATTGCTCCGGATGTATGCAGACCTAAATATTCAATTTAACGCAGATTTAACTTCAATTATGGTTCTAAAATCTATATGCGCGATTGCAACCAGAGTATTGTTCATCAGTCTCGGACTCATCGGAATATGGCGAGTCACACGAGTTAAAGATGATAACCGTTTTTGGTATCTGATGTTTCTTTTCCTTCCTCTCATTGGGGAAATGATCTTTAGTTTAAAAATGAAAAAAGGGAATTGCTACAGGAGGTGAGTTGAACATTTTTTATATAAGTGCTTAATTAGCTAAGTCGCCCATTTGTCTTTTCTCGCTTAAAAATGTGGTAAAAGCTTTAACCTCGCATTGAAAAACTTTTATTTAGGTCGCCATTTACTCTTTGGATTTCTCTTTGCGAATACGTTGTAGCAGCGCTGAACTTGGCGGCAAAACACATCCGGTTATTTATCTGGCCACTACTTGTTCAGAAATGTATCACCCTATAACTAAGGGATCTTGGAGTAAATGCTCGAAGAACCCCTCAAATTACCATGCGTTGAGCCTATGGATTATCGGAACTACCCAAAGTCATCACATCACATACTCCTGTGATCCAGGTTCTCGCCGGCTATCCTGCTGTTCCTCATCACCGTTGTACCGTCCATCTGGATATTGGAACTGCACCACCAGGAAAACAGAAATGACAAACCCCAGGTAGGCCTACATACATTTTAAAATAAAACGTTGGTGCATTTTTTTGTAAAGCATTTCTTCACAATGATGCTTAAAGTTTTGGTCTTGCTATGGTATAATTTAATCACGTTATATCACTGTTATGTGATATAACTAAGACTATTTGCTTAGCTGATAACTTGTGTCCTTTCCCCGACAAGATTTGTTGGAACATTAATTGTATAGCAGTACATCAACTGATACAGTGCCATGGGCAACAGTACAACCATAAGAGATTTGACCCTTCAACTTTTTGGGTCAAAGCCAAGTTCACTCACCATTAAATGGTAAATGGTTGGCATTTATATAGCGCCTTTATCCAAAGCGCTGTACAATTGATGCTTCTCATTCACCCATTCATACACACACTCACACACCAACGGGCGACTGGCTGCCATGCAAGGCACCGACCAGCTCGTCAGGAGCATTTGGGGGTTAGGTGTCTTGCTCAGGGACACTTCGACACGGCCCGGGCGGGGGATCGAACCGGCAACCCTCCGAGTGCCAGACGACTGCTCTTACTGCCTGAGCCATGTCGCCCCCATTAAAATGATTTCTATTCATAGTGCTTGAAATTGAACTCCTGGGAGGACGTGAAAAACATGACAGGTTCCATGGAAAGTCACCAGGTGTTACAGGTAAAATATGTTCAATAATTTTCAGAAATCTGGAGTCAATAATATTTTTCAGTTCCTTCTGTTCCTTTAACTTGTGGAAGAACCTATGCACTTGTAAATCGCTTTGGATTGAAAGCGTCTGCTAAATGACAAAAATGTAAATGTCTTGGGGAATCCACCTAAAATTACAACAGAGGCATACAGATTGTGAATGCCACCTCCATGCCATTTAATGTGACAAATTCCGAAACCTTTTTTTTTAATGAAAATATTGTTTAAATGTGCTCCTATGAAGGATAAAATCTCAAACCAGTTAAACAAAGTGCAACTGGATTTGTCTTATGAAAGGAATCACACCGATCTGTTCTCAGTGCAAGTAACAACATGCATCTTTTCAGTTATATTCCAGTGAGTCATTTGATGAATCCTTAAAAATATGCATGCGTTTAGCACTTTTCTTTTTTGGTGTGAAGGAAATTTTAACATTTTTGTTGAAGTGTCTGCCTCAAAGAACAGGCCTCTGACTCTAGGTTCTTCTATTTCATGACGCCTTGCTCATGTCTGTTCTGAAGCCCCTTTCTGTTTCTGGTGTGACTGCTTGCATCTCAAATTTATTTGAGTTTTTTGCAGCTTGTGGTTTCACCTCTGCAATACACAGTCCATTTCCTGCTTTCCCGTCCACCTAGACTATTAGATTTGCTTGTCTCTTCCGTTGTCATATCTGTTTGTGTGAGTCGTTGTCCTCTGAGTGAGGCTGTGTGTGTGTGTGTGTGTGTATAAAGACTTTAAAATAGATCTCAAGTCTCATTCTCCTGTGCAGGGTGCAGGTAAAGTGGAGACCTCTCTGTGTCTTGATGACTGGATTCTGGGGCTGCACCAAGCCCTCCTCATCCTACTGATTTTGGGGAAATGGCTGCTGCCACTAGGAGGCGGTGTCACCAGGGACGAACTCTCCCAGCTCCTGCTCATCTATGTTGGCACGGCAGCGGACATCCTGGAGTTCAGTACCGAGACACTGTCGGATGTTAAGTGAGTTTCCTGTTCGGAAAGAGTGAAACTCTTTTTCTGAATTTTTGCATTAATTTAACCAGGCAGAGATATTATATCAAAGCATTTTGCTGTTTTTTACACAAAATGGTGTTCATGACAATGGATAACGGTTACTTTATGTGAATTGTACCTTTTGTCACTTTGGATAAAGACATTTCTGTTGAAGAAATTGTAATGTAAAAGCAATAATGAGACAAATAGAAAATCATCAGGCAAGAGCAGTACACAATTCCACAGGAAAACTAAAAATACTCCCAAAGAGCCCTCATTCAAACACTCTTACAGACTGGCATGGATAAATCCTGTTATCCTGTCTGTCTACCATCTTGAAATAGAAAATAGTTGAATAGAAAGCCAAACCACAGCCTCTTCCATTGGACATGTCAAATAGGTCCAGCATACGTGGTTTAAATAATAAGTATATTTTCAGACCAGTGGTCACTGTGTGGAATAGCACGCCAGGTGACATAGTGGAAGCAGAAACTCTTGGGGTTTTCAAGACCAGGCTTGATACGGGACTAGAAACGATCAAGATACTATCTATCTTTCAGGTAAACTAAGCATCTAATGTTACGTTACGTTACGTTACGTGACGTGACGTTACTGTATGTCATGTTATGTTATGTTATGTTAAGAGTGCAAGAGATAGCTATGTCTAACTTTCTACACTTCTTATGTTTTTAACAGGGAGAATAGCCCCCAGTTGGTGAATTTAATTCTCGGGGTTTGGTCTTTGAGTATGCTGCAGTTTCCTCCCCATTTGGCAGGTAATAATAATATTCCCTGTATAAAAACCTTTTCACTAACATATGCAAGGCATGAGTTATCAGTGCTATCTATTCATGAATTATACTCTTTAAAGTGGTCAAGTGATTTGACTCATGTGTTCCTAATTACATATGTTAGAAATTCAGTTACAGCTCTGCACAGCCTTCAAGAAATATTATTACAGTAATGTATAGTAGGCAAGTCTCTGGTAGACATTTAAAGACGAGCTGAAACAGAAGTTAGAGCAGCACTAGCTTCCATGATATGACACGAGTGAAACGGATCTTTCGGGGGAACTTTTGAAGAGCGGGGAGTCGATTTCACTGACAGCAGACACATCAGAGTGATATCTTTACTTGGAGAGTCAAGTCATATCAATTAAAATGTACACTGTACTGTATGTATAGAAACATTGATGAAAATATGTTCAAGTTATATATTATTTCCCCCCCCAGAATTCTAAGTCAGTGTTTAATTGCTTTCAGTTACCAGTATTGATCATTTTATCATTGGAATGTCCAGTTGAGGACACTGTAATCGCTTATCTGCGGTCATACAGGGTTAACACTTGTGCACTTGTGTTCCTCAGTGGTGGCCCCAGACAAGTCCGTGGACCCTGCCAAAAAATCCCTGGTTTACAGACGCAGCACGGACATGTGGAACATTATGGAGAGCCTGATCATTCAGGACGGCCCCTTCCTGGTGGTCCGGCTCTTGGTCCTCATCTACTACCAATACTTCAACCTCATGCTGCTCTTTTTCACTGCTAAGAACTTCCTGGTGGTTATACTCAACGTGTACTGGCTGGCTGTCCTTCGCTTCGATTACAGGAACGGAAACAGTAACAGAAACAATATAGTTTAGTTTGATCTCACGCACTCAATGAAATACGAACCTGTATAAAATAAAATAAAAAGAAATTGAAAGTCAGTGAAATAATCTAAATCGAAATGATTCTAAATGATGAATGGTGTTTCTTGATTTCTTGGAAAAGTATTGTTTATAAAAATGCCAAAACAACAATTTACTAAAGTTTAGAATAGAAACTATGAAAATATTCCTAGCTGATTCAACTAAATTCTAATAACTTGTTAGCTTTGTATCCAAATGAATATGAACAATAGTATTGAAGTAGGCTCAATGGAATTAAGCTTTTACATATGGAGAAAATTCACATTGGTTGCTTTTAAACTAGCTGCGTTGACAATCTGTACAAGTCATTGTCATTGTCTGACAAAAAAAAAGATTGACAGCAAAGCTCAAGAATTTATTTACATTACATAAACACTTGAATCGGTACATGAAGAGGAACATTCATAGTAGGTCACGTCACACAAATTATTTCTTAATGTGCTGTAAATCTACCATTTCTGAGAATGGGCCATGGTCTAAACTTCATGGACTCAGGCCAGGGATACTCAAATCTCTGCCTTCAAGGACAGTGGTACTTTTCTCTTTCGTTTACATTCAGAAGGTAATCAGTCCTGGTTAGAGAGGAGGAGTAAAAGCCAGCATTACCATTGACCGCAAGGGCCAAGTTTGTCCCTGGCATATTCACTGGTTTAACCAAGCTTTTGGGATCTACTGCATTTCAGTGGCGTATTTGTGATCCCATGCTTGCTTAAATCCTTGAAAGTGCTTGAATAATAGTATACATACAGTATGTATGTAATTGAAGTTGAAATACATACAGTATACATGTAATTGAAGTTGAAATTAGATTTCCCTCGAGTGGCGCTACATACAGTACAGTATTTCCAACTGCACATGGTACATTGAGTCAGGGCTCACATATTGCATTACATTACTTTACATTATTGGCATTTGGCAGACGCTCTTATCCAGAGTGACGTACAACAAAGTGCATATTGCCACATGGGGGTGCCAATTCCTCTATGCTGCTTAGTAATTAAGTTTTGATGTGTGAAATACTGTACTGGTGACCACAGTGGATTGCTTTTACCCAAGTTTCGAATGGGTGTAAGTTTCTTATTTTTTCTATGGGCTGACTATTCTGCAATAGTCGCTATTGCGATGGCTATTGCATTAGTACTGTAATGGGTCTTAAATAGTCATTGAGTACCCTGTGGATCTTATTGCTGTGCCAATCTGCTGTTGAGTGTTATGATTATGCATTGAATATATTCAGCTAAGTATATCTTAAGGTGTCCCGAAGTAAGCAATTGTAAGCATTTTTAAGGATTGCTTTTACCCAAGTTTCGAATGGTTGTAAGTTTCTTATTTTTTCTATGGGCTGACTATTCTGCAATAGTCGCTATTGCGATGGCTATTGCATTAGTACTGTAATGGGTCTTAAATAGTCATTGAGTACCCTGTGGATCTTATTGCTGTGCCAATCTGCTGTTGAGTGTTATGATTTTGCATTGAATATATTCTGCTAAGTATATCTTAAGGTGTCTCGAAGTAAGCAATTGTAAGGATTTTTAAGGTGTTTTTTTTAATATAAAACCTTTTTGTTTTTTGCTCTACTGTCTATATGACGAACTGTTGCTTTAAAATAAACCTGGGAAATGGTCTAATACTGTCTCTTGAATTATATTGAATTACACTTGATGACTTATTATACAGAGGTTAAACTGACTGGTTGGAAGACAGCTTGGTTTAAGGCAGTGGTTCGAATGATAAAGTTGTAAAGTTTAGAGGGTTTGATTTTCCCTGTATTCCCATTCATGTTATTGGCGAATATGTTTTCCTATTGTAGGCTATGCAGCCAAACTTCCCAATCTTCACAACTTTCCTCAAAGGATTGCTGCAATATTTACAATACATAACACATTATCTTACAACAATAATTGAGCAAAGCGCTATGCATTTATTTTAATCCTGCATTCATTGTAACACACAGCTGTCTTCCACTCATGCGCACTCATAGGTATTGACTTCATCTGGAGTTAATTGCTCTGCATCTGCTCCCGTGTCTCCGTTGCCTGGCCTTGGACCTGGCCTGTAGGTGGAGGAGGCTACTACTCCGGGCTTTCTGCCTTCTGTTCTGTTTACAAATTTACCATTTACAAAAACCCCCAAAGGAGTTTACTATCTCTGTAACTCCTTTGGGGGAAAACGACTTTGTGACCTTCTCTCTCAGAGCACCATTTTGATTTTCAGGACCAGGAAGCGCTGCCGGAGAAGATAACGATGCAGCCAGCCAGACTGACAGAACAAAGAATGCCCGTTCATATTCACCCATTAATAACTCATGTGCTTCTCTCACATTTTACACACATGCTAATTAGTAGGGCATATACCCACATAGTAACATGAGCCATCAAGCCACCTTGACTGAGCATACTCTAGATAAAAAATGTATTGCAACATGCACACCAATAAAATACATTGTGAATTAGTATAATATGGAGATCTTCGGAGCTGGGTTGAGAATATTGCACTGTATTTATTATTGGTTACTTGGTATTATTGGTTAGATTCATAGGATGAGAGATGTCAGGCTTCTCAAAGACACAGTGGATCAGTTTGCCAGACAATCCAGCAAGAAGCCAAACAAAAATGTTTTCTGTATATATTTCTTTTTTGAAAGGGGAAAAAATAGTCACTGCAAACAGGCTTTTCATGAAGGCACTCAGGTGTAATTGCTATTGCAGAACTGCGTCTGAATGCCCAGGCTGTCAGAGCACCACTACCTGAATTTAAAGGCTGAATGCTGTGTTTCTATTGATTTTGAGGGTTACTGTCCTGTCCTGGCCATAAGTCCAAAGTTGCATTTTGTTTACAGAGTGGCAGAGACTGTCACAGTAACACACAGGAAAAAGTCATATAAAAATCTATTTATATTGTTTTGCACAGGTATTCATGGAACATGCAGAGGGAACAGGCTTGTCTGCTACATGTTAGTTATTGGAACCAATGGAACGAATTGTGCATTACTTTCGCTGACTATTATATGATTATTTTCACATTTCTTGTGCGCTTTGGCACCCCCCAGTGGTGTAAAATCACAAATTCATTTTTTAAGCCAAGTACCCACTTTATATTGCTGGGCATTCTACAGTATATTTGATTGAATGGCTTCGGATTCCACAGGACAGTGTTATCTACTGCTTTCATTAAAACTTGATTAGCTGTAATATTAAAACCTGAATTTCCCTGCCTGCAGTATGAATTGCAAATTAATTCATCCATGCGCATGCTTGGAAATGTAGTAATTAGAGAGGAACCCTTAATAAAGTAACGCTCGTCTGGAGAACAAAATAATTCTTCCATCATTTTATGTATGTATTGACTGAATTTTAACTATAGGAGAAATTGCTCTGTATAGCTTATGTTCTGGGTGAGCTCAATGTATAATGTACAGTAAATCTCAGGGGAACCAAGTCTTGGTTTCTCTCTGGAGAAGATGCCTTGTGGTACATTACTGCAGGCTTTGTTTTGTACGGTCAGCTAATATTTATTTAATGTTTGAAAACAAACCAGTTCTCCCATCGGGCTCCTCCCAGGCTCCTCGACTCTGGGACTGACAGCTTTCTGTGAAACCCCAGAATAGTCAGGGTTACGTGCAGGACCTGCACTTTGTTAAAGCTTCCTTTGGAACTGAAAAGTGATCAGGCGTTTCTCTGGAGCTCTTGAATTGTCCAGGCGCAATGCACATCTCCTGTGTTGCCATGTCCCTGTGGAGAAAGGGATCTGACTGAAAGAAGAGGAGAGATAATTAAATAGAGGGGGACTGGCGAATGAAGGATATAGGCATTGGCCAATAAAGAGATCATCCATCCATCCATCCATCATCTTAACCCGCTTATCCTGAACAGGGTCACAGGGGGGCTGGAGCCTATCCCAGCACACATTGGGCGAAAGGCTGGAATACACCCAGGACAGGTCGCCAGTCCATCGCAGGGCACACACAGCATTCACTCACACACTCATACCTATGGGCAATTTAGACTCTCCAATCAGCCTAACCTGCATGTCTTTGGACTGTGGGAGGAAACCGGAGTACCTGGAGGAAACCCACGTGAACACGGGAAGAACATGCAAACTCCACACAGAGAGACCTTGGCCAACGGGGATTCGAACCCAGGACCTCCTTGCTGTGAGGCGGCAGTGCTACCCACTGCACCATCTGTGCCGCCTGAAATATATATTCTGACTCAATATTTATTTGGGCAGAATTTAAGCTAGTGAAGGCTTAATTTCAATTCAACCCCTGTAGTGTAAGGAGCAAGAACAAACCGTAAGTCATTCAATAATTTGAACCAATCAGAGGCTGGTCTGGCAGCCATACAACCATGTACACTTCCTGTACATTACCATGTCAAACCGCTGAAACTAAGCGGGCGTTGGCTTGGTTACTGCATTGATGGGAGACCACATGTGAAAATTGTGTTCTAACTAAAAGAGGTGTTGTTATGCCTGTAGGGAGCACTCTTCCCTCCAGATGAAACCAAAATCCAGAGGCCCAGCACAGTGATCAGTGCACAATGTTGAAGAAGTTGTTGACCATCACTGATAGCTACGGCTAATTCAGACTAACGCGCATGCCTTTGGACCGTGGGTGGGAACTGGAGTACCCATAGGAAACCCATGTGGATTCAGTCGAACCCGGGACCTTCTTGCTGTGAGGAGAAAGTGCCAACCACTGCACCACAGTGCCTCCCACCTCTCTACATGTGCCCACATAATTATCCCTTACAACATCCCTGAAAATCCCTTTCATTTCTTACACACATCGATTCCCTAGGTTCTCACAGCAAGAGAACAGAGAAGAGTTCCCAGTTGGCCGGCCTGGTTAGTTCAAGGGGGCAAAGATCATTGTTCTCTGCAGGAAAATTTTAATTACTAGTCCAAATCCATGTCTATGACATCCTTATATAGACCTGCCATTTTGTTTTGCTCCGTGAAGTCATGCTTTCCCATCACTAGTGAAAGCAATGTCCTTAGCCACACTGAACACCAGCCCTCCAGCAGACCCTGGAACAGTTCTCTCAAAACATTTTCGTTCACTCTCTGGTTTCCTCCAGTTGAGGCCAGAGAGCAGATCACGGGAAACGAGATGTGCAGAAAATGACATTGGTCACGGATTACGTCCCGTTTGGACACTCAGCCAATAAAAGAGTACAGCGCTGATTAAGAAGGAAATCATCAGTTGGTACTACCAGTTGGAAGCTACTGTCAATCTCCCCCTGCAAAGATGTGGGAATAATATTCATTTTCAACCTCTGTTTCCTGGCTCCTCACCTTGTATATGCTTGTCAGATTATTTGCTTAGCAGACTGGAAGCAAATGAGAGGGTATTAGTCTCGTCACTCAGACCTGGGAGAAGGGCAGTATCTGAGTGTGGAAAGGGTGAGGTCATTTTCTAAGTAATGCAATTTGAAGAAAGCTGGCCTTTCTTTATTTTATGAAATTGAACTATGTAAATTACAGCAATGTAAGATCTGGACATACAGTATTTATTGGATATTTGGTTAGACATGTGGTCAACCATGTCACAGTTTGCGTGACATGCATAGATTTTTGCTAAGCAACAAAGTAGGTATATCTACATGAATTACTGTTCAGTAATAATACATTTAACTTCAAGGCCTGTAATTCCAATGATTTCAAGCACAATTCCAAAGTGTGGCATTATACATTAAAGTGCAGACAAACTGTAAAATACCTCATTAAAATAAAATAGCCCATTTATTATTATTCAGAAAATGAATAATGAATCCCTGTAGTTCACGCTAATACTTGCAGTTCAGTTGTATTAGACTGTCAAATGTGAAATGGTCAGTAGCATACCCAAGAGAATACAATTCCTGGGCAGGTATGTCTGCCTGTCTTAGGACAAAATATTTCACCACTTTTAGAGGGATTATTTCTGATGCCTGATGCATTGAAATTGCCCATAATTATTCATATCTACGGACCAAATAAAAAGCTCTGAAAGTTTCCGTTGAAAAGAAATCCCAAGGATGTTCAATCCCTTTTTATGTCTAGTTATCATCATAATATTTAAAAGAACCAAAGTGGCAAGAACCACAAAGAGTGAGGGAAG
Source organism: Conger conger (assembly GCF_963514075.1). Taxonomy (NCBI): domain Eukaryota; kingdom Metazoa; phylum Chordata; class Actinopteri; order Anguilliformes; family Congridae; genus Conger; species Conger conger. Next base: position 21,641,725 of record NC_083777.1, on the reverse strand, counting down.
TCTAACACAAACATTGTTTGATAAAATACACTCCAAAACATAATTTATACTTAATTACTAAAGGGACTACTTTACTCATGGGATCCCATTATCAAAGCTATTGATTTCAATCTCACCATTCCGCACAAAATTTAAATAAATGTTAAGAGATTCAAACTTCAGTTCTTCGATTTCAACTGTATGAATCGATTGCACCAGCCAATCTCCAGTTACATTCATATGTTTCAGAGAAAGACAGATTGTATCGATAAGGGCACATCATAAGAAGTGACCAAGCACTAATGTGTTATGAGTTTCATTTCTGGACTGCATTATTCCAGATCTCAAATACCGATGAGTTATCAAACAAACAAACCCTCAGGCAGAACCACAAGAATGAGATTTTAATCGGTTTTATGTGGGGTTTTTTTTATATAACACTAAGATAAAGGGTATTTGAACACATACAATAACAAACGGACATTTGATGTGTACGAGCATTTATAAGCTGTACAATTTCCATACATGGTTGGTTGTGTATCTTCAGTGCATACCATTACACACAGGGCAACTGTCGCACAGCACAAGAATATCTGAACATGTGAAATGAAAGAAGGCTGTTTTACAGACTGAAAATAATACAGAGTATACTATATACTCCACATATAACAAACCCCAGAAACCATAGCGGGGGGAGAAGTGGGGCAGCTCCGCTAATTCTAACGCAAAGTAAAGCTGCTTCGATTTTTAGTGCAGTTCCGCCCCCTTTTGCATTCACAGGCGCGACAAACGTATTTCAACAGTATTCAATGGTTACCTTTTCTTCCTTTCCAAACCGTAAACAAGAGGCACTTTGTGGCAACCACGGGCGCTGTGAGTACATATTGCACAAATCCGCTACGAGCCGCGCGAGAACTCGTGCTCTGGCACCGCTGTGAAGCGCTAAAGTGGAGAATTCTCTCTGACGCCGCCCGACGGTCTTTTTCACCTGCGCCACTGTTAAGGGCCTCCAGAAGGTTCCACAACACCCCCATCTTACAAACATTTTTCAGAAGGGGAGGGAGGGGAGGGTCATTTGAGCTGCTAAATATTAAAAGTAAGCACCAAGCAAACCAAGGGCCAAGGGGCGAAAGGGACAGATACAGATGCGTGCAGGATGTCTTTACAGATACTCACAAATAAGGTCCAAATCATTTTCATTTTGCCAAACTGTTTCAGCGTTGTTTCTTTCTTAAAAACAATTGTGGGAAAAAAAATAAACCAAAAAAATGTAATAAAATGGGTCATTTACAGTCACACCTAAAACACAGTTTTTGTGGGTTTGGACCACGGGACAGGAGATTAATGGAGAGTCCGCTCCATTGACAGCCACTTCCAGCTCACACTTCCCACCTGATTTAAGAGGAGAGCACCAATGAGCAGGACCCAGCACTGGGGCCCAAGAGCGCAACTCCAGGCCAACAGCCAGGGCACACACAGCCACCCTTACACTTACACACCAGGTCAATCATCTAACCCATTCCACTTCAGTCAGTCCAGGAAATTAACTATAGTTTTTAAAATTTTTAAAAATCGCTTATGACATTTTTTTCCCCAAATTAAAATATTGTAGTTAATTTCCAAAGTTTTTACCCAAATTGAAATGGAACTGACCCGTAACAGGTCAGCACAGGAGAAGCAGGAGCAGTGGCAAGTATCCTCCTATAGGCAAGTATCCTCCTATAATCCTCCTGTGCTTTACCATACCCTCCCCTTCAAACCACACCCCACCCCCAAAACACCACTGGGGGGGGGGGGGGGGGGGATTAAACCTCAACTGCTTCCAGGATGACCTAAGACCACTTTGAATGAACTATGAAGCCTGGGCTAGTCAGGGGAACCAGCGGGAGAAGAGTAGACGACACAGGCTTATGCATTGCCGGTCACTCTCACAAACAGTGCACTTCTCTAAATTGCACAATATAGTCAAGATGAGCCAAGGATTATTGGCTACCACGTGATGTAATGCAGCAGCAAATATACATGGCTTGGCCGTTTGCAAGCACCACTTTTGGATCACCATTTAGTTTGACCTTGCTCTGTCAGGTTATGTTTACAAAATAAACTTGTCCTGCACAATCAAACAAAAATATTTCTCAAGGTAAATAGGGACGGTTCACTGTAGTATTCACAAAAAAATAAAAATAAGAATAAAAAAACATAAGGGGTGATTGTACTGGTGCTTCAAAAATGAAATATTGGCAGACGAGTCCTGCAGATGACTACTAGCTTCATGAATAGGGGGGGTGGGGGTCTGTGCATTGCACAATGAGCAACCCCGTCAGAAACTGCCTAATGTAGAAAATACATTTTACATCCACACAATTCACTGAAATGAGTCATGTCATTCGTAAAAAGTCTGCCCTAAACACAACGTGGGTTTTAAACGACGGGAGAATCCTCTTTTAGAAAAAACACTGTGCACCATTTATTAAACATGGACATTAAAATCTCCAATAACATGCACACTGCTTTGCGGCTTAAATGTAGTGTTAACATTATTGCAACACCGTTTCCCTGCTGATTTGTGTGTTATATTTTTTTATTATCTTTGAATAAAAAAAAAACATTGACAATTACATAGGACGCCGTTTTCTGCATATTTCCAACATAATACACAGTGAAGGAATGGCAAATGCTTAGATGTCGCAATGTCATTTCATAATAAACCAGACTGCGCGGCCCTGACGTTCAGAGTCCAGTCCGCAGACGCCAGGTCACGTGACACAGCCGGCCAGGTCGTCATGACGGCACGAGAAGCATTCACAGTAGGGAGGGGGGTAAGAGGGGCGGTGGTGATGGTGGAGGAGGGCCGGTTTGGAGCAGGTGGAGGGCTACAGAAGAACTGACAAAAGCACTGGCCTTGGATTCATACAGGAGACGGAGCAGCGTGTTCATATTTCTCTCTCTCTCCCTCCGCGTCTCCCATCTCCTGATTGCTTGACTTTTTTTCTCCATTGTCTTTTTGACACAAATAGGTATATACATAACAGCTATGGAACCTCTTTCCACTGGGCAACACTGTCAACACCGTGTGGATGTACAGGGGAAAACTAAGAAAAATTGGTCAGGAGAACTCTTCCTATCAGCGGTGGCATTAAACATGATGCGAATGTTCTATTGCCATTTGGGGGGGGGGGGGGGGAAGGTGGTCTTTCTTTAAGTTCATATTCAAGTTTTGTCCTCATGTCTTTTTTTGTTTTTAGTTTTCCTCTGGTGCAATTGATGTTTTTTTTTTTTGTTTTTTTTTTTTTTCCATAAAAATATTCACACCTTGGTAATCTGTGTGTGTTGCTCTTCGTCGAAAGGCTCGTTTTCGGGGTCAGAGTCAGTGGTGTCCGAGTAACGGTAATGGTCGGGTTCGTTATCGCTAGCGTCCGGGGTGACCAACGCAGAAGGGCTGCCGTCCGAGTTGGACAGCTCCTCCACGGTTTTGGTGAAGAACAGCTTAACCTGGGGAGAGAGAAGCACATTGTAGAAACGTGCAGAACGACACGACAGCGAGTCAAATTCAACGTGGCACACATTCCTGAATATTCCCATAAGAAACGCTCCAGTGGGAGCTTACACTAGCCTTTAATACAGGCTATGCTTGTCTCATGTGAAGCATTAACAACTAAAAGGCAATTTACGCTGACAAATATAAGAATGGACAAATATCATTATTTCGCACATTTCTCTTTCCCACCCTTCAAAGGCAGGAGTGGTCTCTACAGGATTATGGAAATTCGTGACATTCATATTTGAAACAGTCATTGTCCCCAATGGCTGCAACTATACATGGGGAGGAAATCAAAACGGTTTGTGAATAGATGTTTAACCAGAAGCCTGGGCTGGCAAAAAGCCTATGTTCTGTTTGCAATAATATAACTGCTATATGCGATTGTTTTTGCCTGTGTGCTTCTGCTAATCTCGGTTTTCAAGGCCATGCACAGCGGAATATAAAAAAACAAAAACAAAAAAACAAAACAACTTTACATACTGCTACTACACTTGAAGATTCCTTTAATTTAACTTTAATTAAGCCATGTGGATCCACTGCCGCAATACTCCCTTAAAAGACAGGGGGCGCTGCTCTCCAATATTATTAACCCAGGACACATGGACGGAACAGTCAGACACAGGTGAACCCGTGCCCATCAAAACTGCACTGAGACCATTTAACTCACAACACTGACATTAGAAAACCGGCAGACTGGCTGTAACAGCCATCTGTAATCTTAGTACAATGACAGTCCTGGAACAATGTTAGCTTAATTTGGTGATTGTTAATCTATAATATCTGCAGTGGACTTGATTGCACTTCATACAACACTTTTCTTATGGGTGCTCTAAAGCAGGGGTGTCAAACTCCAGTCCTGGACGGCCGCAGTGCCTGCTGGTTTTTGTGTTTCAGCACGAGAGATGCATTTCAAAGTCTTTCATTGGCTAAAAAGTCTACACACCTTGTTCTCAAGGCCTTAATTGGCTGCTGGTTTTCCTGCACCTTATTGCCACATTTCCATTTTTTCTGAGATGGAAGAATGAGCTTTAACAAGGACCTTACTTTAAATGCATTAGGACAAATCTGTTACAATCCAAAACACCTCAGCTGCTGTTGTAGGTGAAAACTGCTCCTCCTCGGACTCTGAGGTGAAACCTGCTCCTTTTTCAACCCCTGCTCACTTTTATTTGATAACTGATCAGAGTATTTGAGGTTGAACCTGTTCTTGCTCTCCATTTCACCAAGATGGCTGATGCTACTCACGATGAAGAACAGCCTACACGACAAATGTGAGAGCTGAGAGCATTTCGTAGACCATTTACCATTTACCGCAATAAGTACGGAATACATATAGCATCCCACCGCTCTTAAAGAATATATTCTTAACGACAAGGAAGGGACATTCTGGCTATGCTCCTTCAACAAATGCGCTGAACACTCGGATGAAAAAAATAATTTCATATGAGGAGACTTGGCTAAACGACTGGCCTTGGCTCCACTCAGCGTTTTTAAACTGACAGAGAAACCCCATCTGCTTCCACGGTGACAGTCTGCATCGTGTCACAAAACCAGAGCCGACAACCCCGGAGTCACGGATATCACAAAGCCCAAGCGCGTTGGCGAAGTGAACGCCGAAAGAGTAAAACCGGCGCCCGCGTTTCCAGATTTCCAGGAGGCGAGCCCCACCTTGAAGTTTGGAGAGAAGTTTCTGTTGGATTTGTCTTTGTTTGCTTTGTCCAGGTCGTTCTTGGTGAGCGACAGGATGAGGTAATCTCTGTCGTCAGCTCGCTCAGAGGGCTGCAGGCTCTCCATCTCCCTCAGCAAGCTCCCGTTCTCCATCTTCTCGAAGTTCTCCTCGGGCCCCGGGATGAAGAAGGTGTTCACCCAGAAGTGGAACATCTTATCCTGACGGACAGAGAACGCAGGCCGTCTTTTAATCTCACGCGTGCCAAATGCACGTCACAAAATAATTGAAATAAAAAATAAAAAATAAACATTAAATTGGCAAAACTAAAATGAAAACGCAAAAGCATTTGAAGCATCTCTCAGTAGTCAATGCTTGACATGAGAGATTAGACAGGTTGAAAACGGGGAAGAAAACTGGGTTTACTTAACAGACAGCAAATGCATTTTTTTGAATCCAAGAATTAAACGAAACAAAAAAAGGTTTTGTAGCAACCCGCATGTTTTGTTTAATGGTCTTGGTAGAGACAGGGCAAGAGATCATAAAACCTCTCTCAAAATTACAGCCACTTTCATTACGGTTTCATATGTGGGACTTTTGGAAATTAAATAAAATGGTTTGATGTCAAGTTGGACACAAGAAACCCAAATTGCTCACAAAAGGATTGGGGTACAGTGCTGAGTCAGCTGTTGAGCCACAGCATCACATTGATGTGCGGCTAATGAACACCATTATTCCTGAAATAAATATGCCAGCCATGCATTTTCACTGACATGTCTGAAGCATCATGGAATTGATTTGACAGCCTGGGCTGCTATATTATTTTGTTTGCTCACATAATTGGACTGTGTCCAAATAGCTTGCTCTAATGAAAATAATTGAAGTATTTTGACCTGAATTCATGGAGCAGAATAGCGCTGCTGCTGCATTGCTTGAAATTACGGGACTTTTATTTGGACACCAGGGCGAGGCACCCTTCAGTGTCAGGACTCCCACAGGGTTCCACTAGACTCCCCTCCTATCTCATCTCATCTCCTGCACCTCAACACAGGATCTGATTCACTGGTACAGGAGCTGATGTCACCCACTACCATCAGAATAAGTCTGGCAGCAGGTCCACTGCATGTTCCAGGGGGTTCTGGATAATAGCGAAGACAGTCTTCAGCTTTTATTTTCAAAATAGCTATAAAAATAAAATTCTATTTTGCAAAAAAAAAAAAAAAAAGCTGCAAGATGGATATCCAAAGACACAGCCATGGACGATAAAACATACATTTACATTAAATGGAACCGCACAAGCAATACTGTATGGAACTAGCACCTGAAAAAGTGCATCATAAGCTGCAGCGAGCTTAACCTTAAAGGGGAGGGGGGGTCAAGAAAACCAAGGAGCATATTTTACAAACTTTTATTAAAATAAATGAGAAGCAGCAAGTTATTCAGACTGGATCTAATGAAAAGAACTGATGATTTCAGTCTTGGTGATGGATGATGTAAATGAGCAGTAGTGCGTGTGCTGGAATTGACTCAACTGACCGAGCTTGGAAATGTCAAAAATCCACAAGTGTGACAAGAGTCCTGGAGAGCAATGAGGAAAGATTTTGAGACAAGTGCCAGTAAAATATATTAAAAATCAGCAGATTGGCAGAAGTCATTTTAAGCCATTTGGGGAAAGAGGATTGGCACGACGGCTCAAATATATTCTGAGCCAGTTAATGCAAAGCGTCAGGGCTTCACTTGGCAAATACACTTACAGATGGCACATTCTCTAAACAATGGATATAGCTTCAACACAACAGATAGTGGTTGGGTTGATAGATCGGTGCTACCTGGGTAATAACGATAGCACGGTCAGCAAAATCTACATAATCTACTCCTGCACAGCCACTAGCCGGAGGACTGGACAATTTTAATGAGTCATTGTGAGATTTCCCACTGGCCAGCTGAATACCATGTCCATGTTTACATATGTGTTACACGTTTTAAACAAGTCATTTGTGATCAAGCATTGCACTGTGGTTAAGGTTGTTAACATAGGACTGGCCTTCTGTGTTACTCTTTGCTACACATCAACAAACTGTGGTTAATATTTTGCCCAATAATGCTGCTAATGGTGAAGTCTCATTGGTTCTTGTTCTTCCTCATTATGTTGATGCAAAGATGGCACATGGGGGAAAAAGTGCAGGACTCCGATTGGCTCTTATTCAAAAGCCGTATTATGATGTCACCTTCTACAGCCAGAACAGCTGTATGAGCTTCCAATCGATTTCCATCCCCCTGATCACATGACCACCTACACTGCCACAGCTTTTGTTCATAAATGGCAGGGTAACATCATAATTTATTAAACAATCTATACATTTCTGGATTTTGAGATGTTGATGTGTACCAACCAAAATAAACCTAACTAAATTAAACTCAAAAGGTATTTTTTGCAATCTGTATGTGTGTGTGTAATAAATAAATAAATAAATAAATGTATTGAGTACCTTTTTCATCATCTTGTTTTGCTTGTGAAAGAACTCCACTTTGATGTCTCCGCACACGGGCAGAGGCTGTGGAAACTCGAAGAAGAGGTACTTGTCTTGGCGCCGGGTGTTCATGGGGTTGGAGGTGTGGATCTTCACCTTCAGCTGGTACACCACAAACTGCGGATCTGAGCAACAAAGAGAAACGCCGGTTTGGCGAGGCAGGAAGGAGACGCTTTTTTTCTGTTTAGCTTTTTTTTTAACCTGCCCTTTCTGTTTTAAAAAGGAACGCAGAAGAGGAACCGAGAAACACAAGGGCAGAGCACGAGGGCCCCGGCGCGACCGCAAACATCCAAAAGACAACCAGCAGCCCCTTAGTCAAATCAAGCCCCCTGCCAGCTGTACCACCCTGTGCAGAGTGGAATGTAGCTCAGCACACAAACACATCATGGTCCTGCAGCACTTACAGAAATATGGGCAAATTTACTAATCATATCTACAAATGGTTGCCACTCTCAGACACGGCATTATACTTCTAAAAACAGATTGCTGCGAAACACATTATATTTATACAAAACATTTTTCAATGACATATTATACTTCTTAAATGTGTGCAAGGCATTTACAATACAGTGCTGCATACTTCCTTTGTGTAATGGGTTGAATGAGGGTAACATGAAGACTGGACTATGCATTCCCACTACACTGCGCCGAGTGCCTAAATTAGAGGAATGAATGTTAAATGTATTCAAATAAACTGCCCTTCCTGCACATGTGTGCAATCTGCCCACCCTGAATGTTAAATACAGTGAGCCCTTAAAGACACAGGCATGTAGACATCTATAAGGCATATAGACAAATGAAATGCATATTTACACACACGCACACAGATTATGCAAGCGATTTGGTGACAAACAGCAAAATGAGGAAGAACTAGAGCCTGGTTTCAAATTTAAAAAATGGCTTCTCACAGCTTGGTCTAAAAAATTTAAAATAAAAATCAGTGAAAAATACGAAATCAATGAATTATTAAATAAATAAATGAATACATAGGTGCGCATGCCTGTGTATATTTCCAGGACATTAAATGCCCATGTCCCCTGCATCTGAATGATTGAGACACCACTCTATTACCATTGCCCCTGCTCACAGTAACATGCTAATGCACACAACCCCAAAACACCATCAACAAACAAACCTACGTCAAGCCAAGCTCTACCCATTCACTGTACAAATAGACCAACAAGCACAACGCTTTCAGTGTGAAAGTAAAAAAGGAAAATCCACAATAGGTCCCCTGGGAGTTAGAGGAGAGTTGTGTACAGAAAAATACAGCAAGAGTCACACAGCTGTACGACATGATGTATATTTATGGTCATCGTGTTCATGTACAATTTCTTCAATAAAAGCATGTTGGAAGAAACGGATTTAACTCCTTTTTTATTCAGTGGGCAAAGGCTATTTATTGCCAGGGGTCTATGTAAGCAGTATATCTAAAAAAGGAAGACATTAGCGTTAGCTTTGCGGGAGAGGCAATGAGCATGTGCAACAGACAGTGAACAGGGCAGTGTCCCAGACCAGAGACAGGTCAAACACAGGGCAGAGCCCCAGACCAGAGACAGGTCAAACACAGGGCAGAGCCCCAGACCAGAGACAGGTCAAACACAGGGCAGAGCCCCAGACCAGAGACAGGTCAAACACAGGGCAGAGCCCCAGACCAGAGACAGGTCAAACACAGGGCAGAGCCCCAGACCAGAGACAGGTCAAACACAGGGCAGTGTCACAGACCAGAGACAGGTCACGAGCACAGGGCAGAGCCCCAGACCAGAGACAGGTCACGAACACAGGGCAGAGCCCCAGACCAGAGACAGGTCACGAACACAGGGCAGAGTCCCAGACCAGCGACAGGTCAAACACAGGCGAGAGCCCCAGACCAGAGACAGGTCACGAGCACAGGGCAGAGCCCCAGACCAGAGACAGGTCACGAACACAGGGCAGAGCCCCAGACCAGAGACAGGTCACGAACACAGGGCAGAGTCCCAGACCAGAGACAGGTCACGAACACAGGGCAGTGTCCCAGACCAGAGACAGGTCACGAACACAGGGCAGAACAGCAGAGCGGGGCTGGGGAAGGCACTCACTGCACGTTCCGCCGCTGAACATGGGCACCGTCTCGAACATCATCTTGTGGAAAAGCAGTGCCACCGGTTTGTAGTCCAGCTGGTTCTTCAGCAGGAAGCTGTAGTACAGGACATAGCGCCTCTGACTGGGAATGGTCACGCCCTGCAGAGGAAACACACACGGGCGCGTGTTCAGACAGGAGCAAGCCCGCGTTTATACGCACGCGCATTTCCACTGCCACCCACAGGGCTTTTGCCATGAAACGGGAACTCAAGCAGACATACTCTCCTTACTTTGTGAACATTCAAACCTATGCAAAATGTTGCATCAGTTCATACACTCACCTTGGAGCAAGAGTTAAATTCTGTACAATGCTAAATATACACTCAACATGAAACAAACTTAATAAAGCAAAATATTGTTCTTGATAGTGTCCACCAGGTAGAACTTTACCAAGCGAACTGAAGCGAAAACTAGCAAAGAAAATTCACAAAACTACACTTCTGTTACGAGAGGAGCCGACGGCTGACCTTCTTATCTCTGGTCCTCACTTCACCGTAGAAGTCCAGCGCTTCTTGTGCTTCGAGGAACTTCCTTCGGTGAAGCAGGTAGGCGCAGATCATCACGCCCGTGCGCCCCTTCCCCGCTTTGCAGTGGATCGCTGCCACGTGATTGTCATCTTCGCTCAGCCACTTGTCCAGGTCTTCGCAGAAGGGTTTGATCAGCTCTAGCTGGGGCGGGTTGTGGTCTTCGAAGGGGTACTGTGCAACTGTTGAACACCACACCTCCATTAAGCTCACCTCGTCTCCCACTCCCACTCCCCAAAAAACTTAAAGAAACAGGAAATGCCCCCATTATGGCTCCGGTCGGTGTCTTACCTCTGCAGCTAAATTTGGCAGTGTCATAGTGTCTTTCTGCACATCTAGAATGGAAAAGGTATGCATGACTTCCATGTCATTCATAAAGTGTGCAAGTGTATGGTCACACAGGCATTGAACCACTTACAGACACACTAGATTTTAAATGGAAAAAGGTAGAAGGTATACTTACAGATTATATATCTTGTAATGGTTTTTATGTTTAGAATCCAGAAACCTATTCAGGAAGAAAGTTATTATTTACCAAAAACTAGCCAGTCAAGATCTTGAACCTGTAAACAGCCTCTGAAATGTTCAAATTTCATTCTGCCTAAAGGAATTCTATATCAAGTGCAGGAATGAACCAGCATAGATTATTATAGAAAGGTAAAGCTAAGATAATGGGTTGGAATAAAAACCAGCACGCAGGACCAGAGTTGTGTCCCCCTGCACTAAGGTCCCATCCTGCTGTCCTGCTAAACCTTATTAGGGGCAAACAGGCCTGCATAGCACGTTTACACATGAGTGCATGCTGGGCTTCTACCTGCCCAATCAAGACCCCACACCAGCATAGGTGTGTCTGATTCACACATACCATTGTCTTAATTAAGCTTAGATTAAGCATTATTACGGTGCAGCCCCATTTGTTAATGGACTGTCACACAGAGTGCTTTTATGAAGGGCGTTTTTCAAAGAGAATAAAAGTCTTAATAAATAAACAAATAAATAAGATACGATTTCAAAACAGCTCAGTAAAGTATAAGTGCACCACTTACCGAACTACGTCATCTATGTTATTTCTGTAGACACCCTCAAGTCTTTCAGCAGGAAAGCCCATGGCGATGATGTTTGGATAAATATCTGAATGCAGTTGTCAAGGAAACCTGGAATGGTCATCTTGAAGGCAAGTTCAATAATGTGTACATTTGTTCATACAGAATTTCACTCTTTTGTGGATTTTCACTCAAGGATGTTTCTATAAATATCTTTTTTTACTCAATGAAGAAAAAGAAACAGCCTTTGGCACGTAAAAGGATAGTAGAAGATAAATAAAAATATGCAGTTTATAGCTCCTATTAGAGAACACAATGCATAGTCGCCTCCTCCCCCACCAGTAATACAAGCCTATGAAAAATACTTTGGTTAGCCTAGGTCCATATACATTTCCCAAGTATGAACACGATCACCGCCATCGCTGCAGCTGGCAAGGTTTCAATGAGAGTTTACTGAAAGAACAGAGGCAGCCTGTTGCCCTGTGGCAAAGGTACATGACTGGGACCTAGAAGGTTGGTGGTCCAAGCCCCAGTGTAGCCACAATAGGATCTGTACAGCTGTGGGGCCTTTGAGTAAGGCCCTGTACCCCGCATTGCTCTAGAGGGGATTGTCCCCTGCAGAGTCTAATCAACTAGAAGTTGCTTTCGATAAAAGCGTCAGCTAAACAACAAATTATTATTTAGGTTGCGCACATGTGCGTGCCAAGGGCCTATAGTGATAGTTTAAGTCCGTTTCATGTGGATGCTGGCTTCATTTACTGAACCCTGAACCTTAAACCACCAACAACCATAAGTCAAAACCATTACCAGCCACAAACAATGCTGAAGTGGATCTTTCGGTCTGCGGGCAATATCTGAAAGAAAGCAGAAACGGGAACCAATGCGGTCGCACTAGAATGCAATAGGCTACTGACCGCATGGGGGAATGCCATGGGCTACAGACCACATGGGGGAATGCTATGGGCTACTGACCGCATGGGGGAATGCGATGGGCTACTGACCGCATGGGGGAATGCGATGGGCTACTGACCGCATGGGGGAATGCCATAGGCTACATCACACTCTGGCTGAGTCTGCAATGAATTTCTAAAGAAACAATGGAGACTACTGTAAATGTCGGTTATAAATCAGCTAAAATAACTAATATAATGTATAGTTCCAAGACATAGCAAGTGCAACATGAGCAGATTCAAAGGATAACGACCCAACTGAACATAACCATATAATAAAGAACAAAGCTAAGTATTAAAACCAACTTAAGCAAAGAAGAGGCGAGAACCACAGGGTCTGAACACAGAAAAATCTTTTAAAGCTCATACACACATACTTCTGCTAGAGAAGGAAGCACAAACTGTCTTTAACTCTGGTTAGTATTCATAGGAGCATAAGCTTATGTGCATGAACTAACAGCAGAGTAGCTACAAATAGCAGCTGCATTGTGAGCAAGAGCACAAATAAAAAAAACTCTCCATTAGGATATTAGCAGATGAAGATGCTGTAGAAATACAAAGCAGCATATCTTGCTATGTGGAGTGCAGGGAGATACTATGTGTGTGTGTGAGAACATGCCAAGAGCGACGACAAGCAAACTTTCCACCACACCCTCTGTCATTTCACAAATGAATGAGGAAACAAATGTGGTATCTCATTCATGGTGATTACATTCTAGCTCTGCTCAGAAGAATCCTGTACAGTGTATGTATGGTATGGTCGAGCCACAAGATGCACAAGATAACCCCCCCCCCAATGCATTCCTGCCCAGTTTATCAAATGTTCTGACCATGTTTCCATATGCAGCATTGTGTGTTTAAGAGCATGTTTAATGCATCGAATTACTGACTACTAAACAGGTGTGTCAGCAAAGAGCTAACGGGAGAGTGGTTGGAAGTTCCAGATCAGGTATGAGGTTAATGGGCCAAATTCACTTCAATTTTCTTTAACAGAACACCTGAGCATGTCAATGACTATGATGTACATGGAAAAAATGGAACAGGAGTGAAACAGGTTCATAAACCCCTTTCTCATTCTCGGCTTCCTGTTTGACCACGATGGTATACCAGCATTCTTTTTTGTACATTTTTACAGTTAGCGTGACTTGCGAATGGAAAGCATAGGAGAGCATTTCAAGTACAGAGAACTACAAGAACTACTTACTTCCCCAAAGTCATCTTCCATTCAAACTTAAGGACCATAGCATATTTTTTTAGTTTATCCCAACCACAATGAAAAAGCAACAATTACAACAGCTTGTCCACAATAATTCTGCATATATCCTATGACTGCCAAACTAAAATTCTTTCTTGACTGAGTTAAGTTGGCAACAAATGTAAGTAATATTCTGAAGATTGTACTGTAGTATCTATGAGCAGTTTCCGCACTGGGGAAGCAGAGCGGGCTGTCATTCAAATCAAATGTGCATTCATCACATTGCAAAAGCACCTTTTCCTCCTCTGTTTCAGAACATGAAGCATCAACTCAACTGGGACTCCAAGGGAAATTTAGCACGGAAATGTACCTAATCCCAACATTTTGTTATGAAATAGTATTAGCCTATAACCTATCACTGACCACCAACTAAGAACACTAGGATGTTTGAGATCCATCTCAGTGAGACTCTTTATTAAAAAATAAATAAAAATTTAAAAAAGGATAATAATAATAAACATTAGTTGCTCTTGTAGCTGCTAAAGAACACTTGTTGCTTGTAGTTCTCTGGGAGGTATACAACCCAGATGGTCATTAGTCATACTCAACCAATAACTTTTTGTTTCGATCGATTCAAAAACCCAGGCCCTTGTCTCATTTTAGGGACCTCAAAAAGACATTTAGAAAGGTCAGTTAAATTCAGCCGAGAAAATCTAACTCAATCAAAAAAAAAAAAAGTGTGATTGTAGCCTAGAGAGTAATCACACAATTTAAGACATATCTGCACACGTACGGGCAGGACAAACATAAATCTAAGTTAAAAAGCTTTCATATACTACCACTTCATTTTCGGTTAATCTATTCTTAATCCAAGGTCTAATACATTCTCATCAGAGAAGGGAAGCAGTGGAAGACACTGGCAGTTCTCCACCTCAGAAACCAGCCTCTTCTCTTTCAGGGACATAAGAAAATGCAGAAATTAAATTTTTTTTCAAGGAATAATGTCTGCGTTTCCTCTACATAGAGAAAATGTTCTCTCAGCATGTGTATGAAGTACACACCAAAGAGCCAACCCAACGATGAGTTCAGCAAGACTTGATCTTGTAACTACTACAGGAAGTGACATAATTGCTGCTCTCATTGCTGCACTTCTAAAATGCAATTTTTGGGAGAACAATGTATGCCAAAGCCACCACAAATACTCACTCCAATGCTGTATAAATATACAATTATGTATTAAAATAGCTTAAATTTAATCAATAAAGCGCCGTTACAGATCAGGATGGCAGCAAAGACTGCCAAGTGAAGATAGTTCAGATTCTTCTTGGAGGCTTCTTCTTGCCAAACAAACCATTCTAAAATCCTGAAATCTTGCATTCTCAAGTATGCGCATAACACACAGCACGCTAAACTTCACTTCAGACTGGCCTAAAATGCAGTATACTTCGTAACATAAAAAGATACAATTACAGCATCCAGTGAATATGTCCATATGTAATATTCACACATTTCTTAGTAATATATAGAATTAAAATACAATCGTGTTTTATTATTTTTAAATTGTACAAAAATAAAAAAAACAGTATTCAATGTTTCAAATTACAGGCATCTGAAGTGCCTATATCAGCACTATTAGGAATGCGAGACCCAGCTAACAGAAGCTAGGTGCTAGTGATGCTCTGGGATCAGGAGAGACCTGCAGAAGCAGTAGCTTGAGTTGTACATAGTGGTTTGTCTTTCTGCAACCTGCTAAAAGCAGTGTATGAGCTCAGCCTTAGTCCAGTTAAGTGCTTCAGAGTACAATAATTAACTTCCATGTTACACAGTATACTTTCCTCTGAATGAAACAAACCCCAATACAGGGGCTGGGACTCTGTGCAGTAGGAGAAACAATCTATCAGATGAGATGTTAAACCGAGGTCCTACCCTTTATGCACATTAAAGATCTCCTGGAGGTTACCACGATGAGTACGGGTTTCTCCATTTACTGGCAAAGTTCTCAAGCAGTGCTCCTTATTGTGCCCAAGAGTAACTTGCTCAATAATTTCCTCCCTCTCTACCTAAGTGAAAGTGATGAGTGAGATGAGGTACAAAATGGCGGCCACACTAGGTGAAGCATACTGTACATATTTGCGGTGGGTGAGCAGAGTTTCCCCCTTTCACTATGACGCCCTCAGATCATGAGGTTTGAAAGCACTATATAACATTCTTCTTGTTAATGCAACTTCTAGTTTATATACAGCAACTGCACAACACATTCTGTATACAGCAGCTTTTAAAGAGTTTGAATTTGTTTGTAATAGAATTATTCACCCACATAACAGTCTGTGCAGTTAACCCAGAATTTAAGAACAATGTGTAGACAATTGAAAAAAAGTGTCCTTTAGAAGTCTTAGTAATATTTTAATTTGCTGTACTCAAACTCATTTCAGTTTCGATATTTTATGCATTTTCCCAGATGATTTTTGTGTGCAATGAAAGATATTTCAGATATTTACTGAAGTTTCTGATAACCTGCTAGCCTTACAATGACAGATAGGCATTCAGAGGGTCCTGGTACAAAGCACTTCATGATACTCCAAATCTTTTTATAATGCTGTTGTGCCTCCAGAGATTGCACATATTTTACCCAATTATTCTTCAAAAAAAATAAGGGTAACATAATTTCCCCCCAATTGTATTCATTAGCTACAGCTCAAGCAACCTGAAACATTTGCAAGAGTGTTTCTCCACAATATCCCATTATCCAGCTTGGATTCTTCCAGGAGGCATCTTCAGTACCAGAGTTAGCAGTGTGCAGTACTTGTGTTCTCGTAAAGATCAGCACACATCTCCAGACTGTATTCATTTGAATCTGCTGCTCCCTTTTAGCTGTTGCAAAGTTTGTGTTGCTTTGCTTTTGAGCAGCAAATAGCCAACAGCCTGCAAATCATATCCTTACGGTTTCAGAAAGGACGTGTTCAGAGAGTGCAGAGAAAGCAAGAACCCATTTCAAAGCCTGAACTTAAACTGGCTATTAAAGTAGCCATCCGCTTCACTCACTTAGCATAATCTGTTCAGGGTTATGTTACACGGCTGTGTTGAGCTGGCCTACATACACGGACCAAATCATGCAAATTTCAAATTGTCATAATTCAACACGCCTCTGGCACTGCTTTTAGAAATCATTGATTTTTTAAATTTATATTTCAGTAGTCACGCCATTTCAGAAATCATACAAACTGTTGAAAACTAATAAGAAATTGAAAACCAATAAGAAATGGCACCAACAGATGTATGCAGTAATACTGAATTATTAGACACATCAAACCGGCAATTAGACACCAAGAGCAAAATAAAATGATGGAAACCAGCGGTATGCAATTTCTGTGATTATAGCTACCGTATACAGCAAATGCATTGGCCTTGAACTTCACTTTCATGTTTTTAAGTATTGTTGCAGCAGCATCAAATGTTATTGTCCATGTAGATAGTACAGCAGGTAGATAACTAAACGACACAGCACAAACACCTATGCAAGCAAACACAGGCATGAACAATCCAACTGGGGAAAAAAAGTTTACATTTTGTAACAAAAGGCTTTGTCCTATCTATGCTAAAGCTACAAATAAACTGGCAATATTGTAAAAGCAAATCACGCATCAGAAATATATATTCATTTATTTTTATATACATCATGGCATGCAGAAACACCCTGACCTGCCCATCTGGGCACATCACTGTGTATGGTGAATACAAACAGACAGGAATGCGACAGATTGAGCACTACAGCACCAGTCCATCTGACAGGAGTCTACCTCTGTAAATGCGTGAATGCCGATATACAAATTATGAACACTGAGGCCTAAACCGAAGTGTTCCTTATTGCCATCACATTTCAGTCCTTTTATGGGAAGAACTGTATGTTTCGCTGAACTTGTGGGGATACTGCCAACACAAACTCAAATCAGATTCAAAATGGAACCATATAATTAACAGGGTCTGAACATTTGCGAACTTTTTTTATGCTACGGGTAAGGGTTACAACACAGACGCCAAACCATCTTGTCATTCCAAAATATATGCTAAAATTAGACAAAGATTAGCTACTAGGGGTGACAGTGGCACAAGTGAGAAAGACAAAGGCAATTAAAGCTAATGAGCATGCTGATAGTTCAAAACTTTTTTTGAAAGCCTTGCCACTGCAATGCTGCAGCTCAACCATGTCCCAACAACATGAGCGCACTATTTTAAGGCCAATTCTTAGAACTCTGATAGAGCATTACATAACAGGAGGAGCCATATTGTTTTACACAGCAGCCCAAAGAGGCAAGACTCACTCTCATCCAGCAATGAAGCCAGTAGGCATTTCAAATTAAACTAATTGAAAACTTGCACAAATTGAACTTCCAATGTTTCTTAGAGTGATAAGAGGCTGACTGGAAGGTGGGGGGGGAAAAAATCAAATAAAAAGCAATATTGTGTTTGACTTCATAAATCATTTTACTGTATGCTCATGAGGCATATAAAAGCTTACACTGGTATTCAGTGTTATGTTTCCTGATTCAAAGGAATTATGTTTCCTGATTCCAAGCCTCCTTGAGAAAGCAGATACATTTTTACTTTCACTTTCCAATTAAATTGTATGTAGGAGTTGAATACAAATGAGGCAAATCAAGTTCAGTCAGCTTCCTGGCTTTCAAGACCCTGACCAATCACTTTAATTCCCTCACTTAGTAGAAACTAAACTACAAGATAAAGATGGGGGGGGGGGGGGGGGGGGGGGGGGGGCGGCGGCCTTGCACAGGTCTCTGAAACGCCACAAATCCTGCTGTAATGAGCAATACAAGAATTGTTTCTCGCAATCAAATAAATAAATAAGCTTAATATTATAGTACTTGTTTTTGTTGGTTCTTGGTGAATTATGAATTTAACCATATCATTTAATAGATTACCAATTCCCATGGAACGGAGCATAAAAACGACATGGCAAAATCCCACTGTCTTTGACACATGTACATGAATGCATTTTGCATAGTCAGTGAACCAAAAGTACCAACGGGTGCCTTTGCAAACAAGTACGCAGAATGCGATAGATCTACTGACTTTCCACATCTAGACTGAATTGGTATTTGCAGTTCAACGATTAATTTGCAAGAGTTCATGGAATACATGCAACAGTGACATGCAAAAGCCTGTCACAAAGTACAGTGGGTCAACAGAGTGCTACCAAGTACAGCTATTTGAATACACTTGTATATATAAGGTGCCTCTCAATGCGTGTGCACACGCTTCAACGGCATGAATGAACATGTCATCTAATCGATTGAGCAGGAGCATTTTCCCCCTCATTGGCTTGCTCAGCCTTCTGCTATCCTTGCACTGCTTTGAGAAGCGTTCCAAATCATTACATTATTCATTTGCTTGGAAGACACTGATCAAGGACTTTGTGAGACCTTCCATTTCAAGCATTTCCATTTACAGCGCTATATATTGGCTACAGATTAGGTTAACGTTTAAGTGCTCTACTCAAGGGTAGAGGAGTAGCACGACATCTGGGAATCAATTCTAAACCCTTCGGCTTGCAAGACCAGCACCTTCACTATGCCACACAAGCGAAACATACTGCCCAACGTGTCAAATTATTAAAATAAGGCTCTCTCACAAGGGGTGGTCTTTCATGAATCACTAAATTTACGAAGGTACCCATAACATAAAAGCAAACGGCATACTGATACGCACGAGAAAACACCTCAGGTAAAATACTGTGCACTAAATATTCAAAATAACTTCAATAGTAACGATTTGCCAAATCTTCACCACTATACATGCAACTGAAATATTAAAATGGTAGTGGGAAACATTTGAGCTAGCTAGGTTGTTTTAACTTCTGTATTAAACTATAACGAATTGGAGCTTTATTAGTCAAAACTGGTAAGATGATTACATAATTGTGTTTCATTGGGCCTTTACAGACAAATGCCTACTTTGATCACTAAAAATATGCTGCATTATTCACCAGCTCAGTCAGTCCATTGTTTCTTAGCTAACGTTAGCTGATCCAGCTAGCAAACAAATACAAAATATTGACTAGGCTAGTTAGCCAAGGTTAATAGTTAGCTAGCTAGTATTGTTAGTGAGCTAAAATATTGGAACGTTCTAGCTAAAAACATCCGTCAACGATTTTACTACGTAACGTTAGTGTAGGCAGGTTAACTACTTGGTGTTGATGGCATAGCACTGTAACTGTACGTTAACTAGCTAGCCAAGTGTCTGCTGGCGACTCGTTTTCTGCTTGACACTAGCTGCTGATGCAATGGCTCTTTGTGTAGCGCTACACTGAATGTGAACCCATTAGCTAGCTAGCCACCTAGCTAACATTAGCTGGCTAATGGTTAGCTAATCCACCTAGCTAGCATGTTCACCTAGAGGCTAGTACATTGGTAGTCAGGATTTATGCGGTGCATTTAAGCAAACATAACGAAGCAAGTCAACATAGCTCACAAAAATAGTTCTTGCATTTATTAGCCATCATGGCTAGCCATCTAGAACACTCAGTGCGTCAACTAGCTAGCCATGGTATATTTCACCTAGCCTAGAAAAGCCAACTTGCTAGCACTAGCTTTGAAGGAAGAATGCTAGCTAGCGGTGGTGACTTTATACAGGCGGAAAGTATTGGCTAGCTAACTAGCTAACGACCAGCCAGTCAGTCCCCATAAGGCGAACTCGCTCGCAAAGCCACTCATTTGAAAAACTAGCACCAGGTACCTCCGCGTAACAAATGTAAGTTAGCAAGCTAGATCCTTACCATTGAAAACCAAGACAGTGAGAATTACGAGGATACAGGTCAAGTCCAAATCGAACCCATCTTCCTGGTATCTCCTTTTGTTTCGGCTGACCATTTCCTTTATAATCGCAGCCATGTCGTGACAGTAGTCTTTGAGGTTTTTAAAAGCAGAATATCGCAATGTTATTGTTGCTCTTGTTAAGATGCCTCGGTCCCCCTTTCGTACTGTTGATTTCCCGGTTCCTTCGGTGAAACAAGCTAGCTAGGTAGCTGTCGATTCGGGCTGGATTAGAATGGCTTCTGCTGGATCATAAAGGAGGGCCGCAGTCTGCTCCTCAACAGGCCCTGCTGCCCCGATCCAGGAATTTGATTTGCAATCCCCCAAATTAAAAAGCATACAGTTTTCCACCTCCCGAAACTCAATGCATTAAAAACGACCAACGTCTCTGAATCTTCTGCAGCCGCCGTTTTTAAGTCGATAAAGCGGAGAGAACCCTCTCCTGCTCTTCTAACCCAGAAAATTGACACTCACACATACGCGACACACTCGAACACACACACGTAGCTAGCTAGCTAGCTAGGCAGCTAGCTAGCTTGCTACACTATATCTTTAAAAACCCAAGCCCTTTAATCGAACATTCTCTGTTGTAAAAATACCAAATACAGAAATAATCTGACAGCCTCCACCTCAAAACGAATAATTTATGTAAAAAGACCATAACAGAAATTTAAAAATATGTTTCCACAAATTAGTCCGGTATATCTCCTCCTTTCCTCGAACATCTCTAGCTGAACTCTAAAACTTCCATCATGGCTTCCAACAGAGAGGGGAAAAAAAAGAAAAAGAAAAAAAAACTAGGCTTATACTGTACGACATATCCTACCGCTATACATAAATAGTTCCACACTAGCTTATATCCGAATTAAACAAATCAAAGTCTCGTTATTATAAAACAAAGGCATTTTGTTATGCAACATAAAGTACGTTGAAATATGTTCAATCCAACTCTAAAAAATACATTACTTAAATGTATGCCGTGGTGGCGCCGTTACTGAAGTCGGAAGGACACTAACCGACCACAAGGACCGAGCTTTCTGTGGTAAGGTAGGTCACGTGTTAGACTAATTGGGGAATTTACCAGTATATTAATTTTTTTATTTCAGCTTACTAATTGCTTTATTATGAAGTGTATAAAGGGCATCACATTTTGCCGTCTTGAAATTAAATGTCAGTGGCGTTACACGTGACCAGTGTCATAATGCGAATACCTTAAAGAATTCAAATGGGAGCAAAAATGTGGGGGGGAATCAAATTGAGAGAGTTAAGCCTCATTTTACAAGGTTCAAAGCCATGGAGGGAACTCCGTGAAGTCCTAATACGGACAGAAAAAGTGTTGTCCAAAAAAGTAATGTCCACCAGATCAGCAGTATTGGCTAGGCGAACACTTAATGTTGATATATTCTAACAGGAGAGATTAAATTAAATATGCGGTCTATTTTGTGCGGTTAATCTAATTGTGGAACGGTGTCAACTTGCTCCATGGCGCCACCTGTCAAACGTGTGCGGCATAACAATGCGCCACTTTGCATGGCGAAATGTTCAGTCACTGTACATTTCCCTATATTGATTTATTTATCCCCTTGGGAGGGATACCATGCTTCTGGAAAATAAAATGCTGGTGTATTAGAACAATATGCTGAAAATTCCAGCCGAACCAGCTTAAGCTGGTCAAACTGGTTTAAGATATGTTAGACACTTTTAGCTGGTCAACTAGCTGTTCACTAGCCTACTCTACCAGCATAGCCAGCTTTTCCAGCCACAGGAAAGCTAGACGTACTGAACACGACCATGTCAGTGCATTAATGCATCTCCTGTTTGCACTTCCATATCTTACAGCCGTTTATATATAACTGGTGCAAACTCTGAGCAGGAAGTTAGTTCACCTAATTTTAAAATCTTGCCATTCATCATTAAAAAGTAGTGTGTATGGTTAATTTTTTTCAAGGAATAAAATGCATTACAGTTGTCTACTGTAATGTGCATACACACATACTTTTTAATTGGTTGAATGAGAAGCATTAATTGTACAGCGCTTTGGATAAAGGTGCTATATAAATGCAGGCCTTTACCATTTAATTGCAACTGATGACACATGGGTACACAGTCACAGGTAAGAATTATAGCATTCTTGTTGCTAGTGTAATCAATGAGTTATGTCAAGACTTCATTATCTGTATAAATGTGAATTTTCCATTACACAAAATCAGGTGTCAGGACTGCACTTAGTGAAACCAAACTGATATTTTTATATATTCTACATGTAACACCATACATTATGAGACTTATATGTGAGTCTTTTGATAAGACGTGACACTCCAGTAGCTTATCAAGACCCTGTATGCAGGCCAAATACATATAGACTAGGGGTGAGATTGAGAGAAATAACCTTTCTAGCTTTTGAATAAATTCTATACAGCGGATTCCAGAATTTTTAGGCATCCTTAATAAAAAATAAAAAAATTCTGCATATAAACACTAAAAATTATGTTATGTTCAAACATATGGGAAAACTACTATTTTATTTCAATACATTTCCTTTCATGTTTCAATGTATTGAAAGTCCTCACATTATTTTCTGAAAACCATAGGTGTCAAATGTATTGTAAATATAATAACAAACAATTATTGTAAATAAAGTCAAATTAAGTATCATTCTATTGACAATTTCACTTAATCTGTCAAAAGGAAGTACATACACTCACCGAGTACCTTATCACTGTTTTGTATACCTTATGACATCTCTCATTAACAAGGCATTTCTGTCTGTAGAACTGCTGCTGACTGGATTTTATTTATTTATTTATTTTTTTGCACCATTCTTTGCAAACTCTAGTGAGACTAATGTGCGTGAAAATACCAGGAGATCAGCGGTTTCTGAGATACTCAAACCACCCTGTCTGCCACCAACAATCATTCCATGGTCAAAGTCACTAAGATCACATTTTTCCCCCATTCTGATGGTTGATGTGAACATTGACTGAAGCTCCTGAACTGTATCTATATGATTGTATGGATTGCACTGCTGCCACACAATTGGCTGATTAGATAATCACATGAGTAAGTAGGTGTAAAAGTAAAAATGTTCCAAATAAAGTGCTTGGTGAATGTATATTCTTATGTAGACAGGTGCTGGATGGCCACACGTAACTCAATCAAAATCGTGCATTATAACCTCACGGATATAACAGTGTCCCTGTTATGAAGAATACATAAAAAAATGGTTATATTTGGATCAGGTGCAACTAAGAAAACTTGAAAAGAATAACCGAACTGTGGGCAATTGGAACCCCTTCTATGATGAAGTAATAAGACAATGCCAGCAGAGCAAAACAATACTGCACTTCTCAAGGCTACACCTTGTAAACCTCAGCTCTGAGCCCCTACATTGCTTTGCTGTCCTCAGACAGTCCTCAAATTCATGTCACTTTTTAATACATTTAAATACTAATTTATTATTTGTAGAATTTCCTTATCTTATTTGTGTCTTTTTTTGCAAATGTCACATTTTTAACTCACTGAAAAACAACAAAATGTCTGGTTTTATTATGTCTAGTCAAGTTCAATTATGAAGTATTGCATTATCACAAAGTATGTTGAACCTGTAGCATGAAAAATCACTTGACAAAATGACCATCATTATTATTATTTTTATTCAGATGTGTGAGGGCAGTTCACATTCTTGCTTGAAGCTGCAGCCCAGCAGAAGCTGTTGGTAAGCCTGTTTGACTGTATGATACAGAGGAGCACGGTGCTGGATGTTGGGGAAGTAAAGCGGCTTCTCGTTGAGCTGGGCCTGCAGCCTGAGCCCCTCAGGGCAGTCGTACAGCACGAAGAGCAGGTTGGCAGCGTAGGGCATGAAGCGGCTGACGCGGAATGCGCGGTCCTGCTGCAAGGCGTAGTTGCTGGCGTTGAGAGGCAGCTCGTCCTTGAAGAAACCCAGGAGAGTGAGCAGAGGCAGGAGGGTCTTAGCGTGACCCATCTGGACTGCGACGGCTTCCGTCACCTGACCAAGCCTGGAAAAACCCATCAGGACGCAACGGTGAACACGCAAAAGGAAACACAGGAACAAATCAAAGAGGAGACCAGTTTCAACCAATGAATAAATTCCCCTTCACAGTGAACTTCTTTCATAGCCACACGCTTGGTTACATCACCATTGCAGAATTCAGAAATGTGCTTATGGATATTATTTGTTAAGAAATCTAACCATCAAGTATGTTCATTAATGGTGACAGGCAGAAGCATGAGGGCTATTCAGAAACCAGAGCAAACATTTGCTTGAGCAAGACCAGTGAAGGTGTTCTTTTTTTAAAATTCATCAACTAGTTATTTTGTTGAAGGTCTCCAGTGTGACAAGCTGACAGCTCTTCAGACATATCTTTCCAATAATGGCACACTTACAGCTACTAAATAAACATCTGTCACGGATAACCTTCTGTCCTCTGAAACCCACCTGCTTGCATTGGCAACCCGGTCAAGACAATTGAAGACATCATGAAAGAGAGCAGCTGGACTTGCTGTTGATATCATGACCATAACCTCTTTTCCAGAACTTTTATTATGTAATTTGAATATTCCAAAACCTGTCAATAAAATAATAGTAAACTTAATAAAATGTCAAATGGGAGCAAATAAGTTCCATGCTGTATTTTAATACCTGGGTATCCTCTTTGTCAAACAGTCTGCACCAAGCTGAATTCTCAGTTTTGATAGCAAATTCATAAGCACACAGGAGGAATGCAGCTTCAACCAAATCTGTGAAGAAAATGGCAGTATAATCTTTTATTTTATTTAAAACTACAAAGAACACTTCTGTTAATAAATTAAATTAAAAAAATAAACCCCTTCATTCTCAACTTGGACATATCACAACTGATTGTGATTGCATAGGGCAGTCACGTCAATTAGGGAGAGCCCAGACTGTCCTGCGTGTGTCCTGTTACATGTGCAGTCAATCACTGCCTCGTTTCCGCCGGCTGAGCTCCGCAGATAGGGCACTGGAAGACTGAACATCCGGGCAGAATGCAAGCGTCTTCTCCACCAGAAGTCGTTATTGCATGACGAGGTGGGGAAATCCCAGCACATTGGGCGATATCCCGGCATTGCTGATAGCAGTGCTTCAATGCGAAGCCACATTCAGGAACCCCACAATATTATCAAATAATAAGTGGACAAAAACAGCAGTGTCAGCACTTTCGCACAAGTTCCAACCTGCAAAGGTCATCAGGTAGGCCTATACGTGATGAAAAGCACCGCAGGATAAAACCTCGTTTGAATAAGAAACTATTGTGCAGGCCTCAATTTTACATCAATGAAATTGTGTATCCGTACAGGAATTCATTTTGCTGTCTGACGGATTTTGTCTGGATTGTCTGTGGAGAAAATGCATGGGATTTCTTGCCTCTAAATTCGAGTATAAGTATTTTCTTGTTATTCTGTAAATTGTTTCCTCACAGTTTGGATACGGGGTCAACCAAAAAGTCAAGTTAATACCCCATTCATTATTATTTTTTAAACCAACACTGGCAGATACAATAGGCGGATCAAAAAATAATATAAAAGGCGCGAGGACCTGTTGTGATATTACTGTATGGAACTTGCAAGCGATTTGCAACCTCCTGGACTCTTCTCATCTCTGGTCTTGACCTGAACAAGTCCACCTCTGTTAGAGCCGTACGGCTATTGACCACATCTAGGATAAATCTTCTGCACTGATCAAAGAATCTCATTAATTCATTATTTTCTTCATGTTTAAACTCCAAACCTGTAAACAAAATAACTTGCCTTAGTCGGTTCATTTACACACTTGAGCACAACTAACTCCTCACAATGGTTATTTAAACGAATAAAGATACACAATAAATAATCAATACATTAAAAACGTTAGTTTAACGCATGCAGACTCCATAGCATACACTAGCCTACCTTCAGTTTTCCAGAGTTTCTCTAGTCCTTTCTCGAATGCCTTGATGCTGTCAACACATCTATGTTTTGAGCTAGTAATAAAGTCAAAGCGATTATTCCGTAAATTTCCCACAGAAATCAATGTTGGGAATGATGCGGCCAGTCGGACAGCCAAATGTCTGTGATCCTCGCGGCCCTTTTCCACGAGACGTCCGTCCATTTCCTCATTATGCCACATCTTCCACCGAGTTTTACGGTTCCACAAGCAGCTTTCACTGCCATTCGTCAGAGTTAACACAAGACGGTAAATATGTTCCATATCTTTAATATATTTGACGGATGGGTATCTTGTGCCATGCCTTAGGATAGCAGTGATATGACCTGCCTTGCAATCGGGCGACGGAGGTTCAACATTAGATTTCTTCACATAGAATAGAATAGAATAGCTTTATTGTCATTGCACAGTACAGAGCAACGAAATTACAGACAATATGTCAAAATATGTCATCTACCAGGTGCGGATTCACTTCATATGCCTTCTGTTCCGAAATACCTAGCAATTGCAGGCATGTTCGAATCAGCATAGGAAATATTCCCGGCTGAGGAAATTGAAAAACTACCCAGAACTATATTTAAAGCTGCTAACACCAAACTCGCCTTATTTAACATTGTATTAGAAGAACAAATGAATGCAATTACCTTATTGAAGCGACTAGCATACCTTCCGGTTCACTCTGTTGTACATATATTTAGGCCAGTGCAGTTAATTGGTCTGTTTGAATGGCCGACAAATATTTGCTTTTAAAGTCCAATCAGTTAAGGGACGTTTGTTTGACTTTCACAATAGTTGGCTACAGAAAAAACAACTTTTATAACCTCACGGATACATAATACATAAAATTGTTATATTTGGGCCAGGGGCAACGGAGACGGATGCGTGGGGGGGTTGGACCCAAAATGCACGGACTCCGAAACAATGATGTAATGAAGTCCCGTCAGGGCTTTATTCGGGGAATAGCCAGAGAGCGTGGTAAAAAAAAAAAAAAACCAAGCAATGTTCATACACAAAAAATCCAGCCAAAAAAAAAAAAAAAAAACCAAAGCGCAGTACCGAAGGCGAAGGAAGTCTCGTAATCGGTACACCATGCAAGAAGTCCGGTAGCCAGGAAAGCTGTCAGCGGGGCAGAAGTACAGGCGGGCGGTAGGCAGGCTCAGGGTCGATGACGGCGCAAGAGTCAAGACCGAAGTCTGCTCCGCGGGGCAAAAGTACAAAAACAGCAGGCAAAGTCGTGGTACAGGCAGGCAATGGTCAACAAAACAGAAGTCAATAATCTTTGGTCAATAAACAAGCTTGGCTCGCAACAGGTAGACCAATGGCTTAACAAAACCACTCAAAAGATGCACTGACAAACAAGAGGCAACAATTTCACAAAGACAAGACATGAAACTGAGCTTTATATGCAGGTGAAGACAGGTATAGACCATTAGCTTGAGAGCAGCAAGAGAATGGAAATCAGGTGTGGAGGATTGACAAGTTAACAAGGTAATTAGTAATCATTAGTAATAAACCTATCCTGCCCTAGCATTAGTAAATTAGTAAATGACATGCACAAGAAACGTAAGGTAAAATGAACACATGATTAGAATGTTAGTATTACCCAATCCTGATCTAGCATTAGTAGATTAGTTGCTAGTGACAGCAACTAAGAAGAACTTGAAAAGAATAACCGAACTGTGGGCAATTGGAACCCCTTCTATGATGAAGTAATAAGACAATGCCAGCAGAGCAAAACAATACTGCACTTCTCAAGGCTACACCTTGTAAACCTCAGCTCTGAGCCCCTACATTGCTTTGCTGTCCTCAGACAGTCCTCAAATTCATGTCACTTTTTAATACATTTAAATACTCATTTATTATTTGTAGAATTTCCTAATCTTATTTTAAATGTTCAACCGTCTTTTTTTGCAAATGTCACAAATTTTTAACTCACTGAAAAACAAATTGTTCCCTACCTGTCTTTCAAAAATGTCTGGTTTTATTATGTCTAGTCAAGTTCAATTATGAAGTATTGCATTATCACGAAGTATGTTGAACCTGTAGCATGAAAAATCACTTGACAAAATGACTATCATTATTATTATTTTTATTCAGATGTGTGAGGGCAGTTCACATTCTTGCTTGAAGCTGCAGCCCAGCAGAAGCTGTTGGTAAGCCTGTTTGACTGTATGATACAGAGGAGCACGGTGCTGGATGTTGGGGAAGTAAAGCGGCTTCTCGTTGAGCAGGGCCTGCAGCCTGAGCCCCTCAGGGCAGTCGTACAGCACGAAGAGCAGGTTGGCAGCGTAGGGCATGAAGCGGCTAACGCGGAATGCGCGGTCCTGCTGCAAGGCGTAGTTGCTGGCGTTGAGAGGCAGCTCGTCCTTGAAGAAACCCAGGAGAGTGAGCAGAGGCAGGAGGGTGTCAGCGTGACCCATCTGGACTGCGACGGCTTCCGTCACCTGACCAAGCCTGGAAAAACCCATCAAGAAGCAACGGTGAACACGCCAAAAAGGGAAGGAACAAATCAAAGAGGAGACCAGTTTCAACCAATGAATAAATTCCCCTCACAGTGAACTTCTTTCATAGCCACACGATTGGTTACATCACCATTGCAGAATTCAGAAATGTGCTTATGGATATTATTTATTTGTTAAGAAATCTAACCATCAAGTATGTTCATTAATGGTGACAGGCAGAAGCATGAGGGCTATTCAGAAACCAGAGCAAACATTTGCTTGAGCAAGACCAGTGAAGGTGTTCTTTTTTTAAATTCATCACCTGTTATTTTGTTGAAGGTCTCCAGTGCGACAAGCTGACAGCTCTTCAGACATATCTTTCCAATAATGGCACACTTACAGCTACTAAATAAACATCTGTCACGGATAACCTTCTGTCCTCTGAAACCCACCTGCTTGCATTGGCAACCCGGTCAAGACGATTGAAGACATCATGAAAAAGAGAGCAGCTGGACTTGCTGTTAATATCATGACCATAACCTCTTTTCCAGAACTGTTTTAGGTCACTTGAATATTCCAAAACCTGTCAATCAAATAATAGTTGCTCAAAGAATAAACTTAATAAAGTGTCAAATAGGAGCAAATAAGTTCCATGCTGTATTTTAATACCTGGGCATCCTCTTTGTCAAACAGTCTGCACCAAGCTGAATTCTCAGTTTTGATAGCAAATTCATAAGCACACAGGAGGAATGCAGCTTCAACCAAATCTGTGAAGAAAATGACAGCATAATCCAGACAGGTTTAATATTGAATTCACCACCAGAATGCAATTTACCCAGAGCCAAACTATGCATTTTCTTGTTATTCACCTCTTATGTGCTTTTAAGAACATTTCTGTTAATAAATGAAATAACAAACCCCTTCATTCTCAACTTGGACATATCACAACTGATTGTGATTGCATAGGGCAGTCACGTCAATTAGGGAGAGCCCAGACTGTCCTGCGTGTGTCCTGTTACATGTGCAGTCAATCACTGCCTCGTTTCCGCCGGCTGAGCTCCGCAGATAGGGCACTGGAAGACTGAACATCCGGGCAGAATGCAAGCGTCTTCTCCACCAGAAGTCGTTATTGCATGACGAGGTGGGGAAACCCCAGCACATTGGGCGATACCCCGGCATTGCTGATAGCAGTGCTTCAATGCGAAGCCACATTCAGGAACCCCACAATATTATCAAATAAAAAGGACAAAAACAGCAGTGTCAGCACTTTCGCACAAGTTCCAACCTGCAAAGGTCATCAGGTATACGTGATGAAAAGCACTGCAGGATGAACCTTGTTTGAATAAGAAACTACTGTGCAGGCATCAATTTTACATCAATGAAATTGTGTAAAAAAAAAAATTCCATACAGGAATTCATTTTGCTGTCTGACGGGTTTTCTCTGGATTGTCTGTGGGAAAATGCATGGGATTTCTTGCCTCTAAATTCAAGTACAAGTATTTTCTTGTTATTCTGTAACTATCGCCGATTCCTTAATTCCCTACACCGTGCAAGCTTTAATGCATAGCAAATTAATGTGCCATTGGCTAGAAATTAGAGGACACCAAATTACAGATTCTTATAAACGTAACTGTAACAGCCTCAGAATTACTGAATAAATACTGGGAAAGTTAAGCAATAGCATCATCTGCCGGTAAAGTATGTGTAACACATATCGTTACGCTTGCTTCGATAAATTGTTTCCTCACAGTTTGGATACGCGGTCAACCAAAAAGTCAAAGTTAATACCCCATTTATTATTATTTTTAAATCAACACTGGCAGATACAATAGGCGGATCAAAAAAATAATATAAAAGGCGTGAGGACCTGTTGTGATATTACTGTATGGAACTTGCAAGCGATCTGCAACCTTCTCCTGGACTCTTCTCATCTCTGGTCTTGACCTGAACAAGTCCACCTCTGTTAGAGCCGTACGGCTATTCACCACATCTTGGATAAATCTTCTGCACTGATCAAAGAATCTCATTAATTCATTGTTTTCTTCATGTTTAAACTCCGAACCTGTAAACAAAATAACTTGTCTTAGTCGGTTCATTTACACACTTGAGCACAACTAACTCCTCACAATGGTTATTTAAACGAATAAAGATACACAATAAATAATCAATACATTAAAAACGTTAGTTTAACGCATGCAGACTCCATAGCATACACTAGCCTACCTTCAGTTTTCCAGAGTTCCTCTAGTCCTTTCTCGAATGCCTTGATGCTGTCAACACATCTATGTTTTGAGCTAGTAATAAAGTCAAAGCGATTATTCCGTAAATTTTCCACAGAAATCAATGTTGGGAATGATGCGGCCAGTCGGACAGCCAAATGTCTGTGATCCTCGCGGCCCTTTTCCACGAGACGTCCGTCCATTTCCTCATTATACCACATCTTCCACCGAGTTTTAAGGTCCCACAACCAGCTTTCACTGCCATTCGCCATAGTTAACACAAGACGGTAAATATGTTCCATATCTTTAATATATTTGAGGGATGGGTATCTTGTGCCATGCCTTAGGATAGCAGTGATATGAACTGCCTTGCAATCGGGAGACGGAGGTTCAACATTAGATTTGTTCACATACAATATGTTATCTACCAGGTGCGGATTCACTTCTTCATATCTGCATTTTGTTCCGAAATACCTAGCAATTGCAGGTATGTTCGAATCAGCATAGGAACTATTCCCGGCTGAGGAAATTGAAAAACTACCCAGAACTATATTTAAAGCTGTTAACACCAAACTCGCCTTATTTGACATTGTATTCGAAGAACAAATGATGAATGCAATTACCTTATTGAAGCGACTAGCATACCTTCCGGTTCACTCTGTTGTACGTATATTTAGGCCAGTGCAGTTAGTTGGTCTGTTTGAGTGGCCGACAAATATTTGCTTTTAAAGTCCAATCAGTTAAGGGACGTTTGTTTGACTTTCACAATAGTTACCTACAGAAAACAACTTTATTTAGTCCTATCACATGTTGCCGTGTGGTTGAACTTTATATTTCTAGCTTTCTAAATGTAATCACGTCAGTGACAGCACACGCGTGCTTGATTACTGCATGATAAGGATTGTGTACAATTTATAAGGATAATTGTTTTCTTACTGGATTTGGCCACTAGAGAGTGCTCGTTAGTCGTGGCCTACCATAGGACGCGAACACAAAGCAGCCTAGTTATTTCAATATGCACTCAGTTCCATTTCATTTAGCACAGATGTGGATCTAGTACTAAACAGGACCTCCTTTTGACACCGGAACCGCTTTAGTTCTTCACGACATGGCATAAGGTGCTGGAAACATTCCTCAGGGAGTTGGACCATACTTACTTGATAATATTATGCAGTTCTTGCACATTCAAGCGGCAAACCTCAACTCAAAGGTGCTCTATTGGATTGAGATCTGAGACTGTACAGGCCATTGGCCTGACTGAATTACACCAATCACAGTCAAACTCAGTTAAGTAGAATGGCTTATTTGGTTGAACAAACACATACAGATAGACATCTGATTAATGACTGGCAAATAATTTACTAGTTATAAAAAAGGTAATACAATATTAAAAATTCTATTTAACTTAAACAATTTGAAATGGAAAATGTGCTAGTAATATTGTGCATGCTTCCTCACATTTGGCTTTAACTACCTGCATATGATTTACCAGTTATATAAAAAGGTTATATAACGTTGGCAAAAATGACATTTAACGTAAATAATTGGTAACAGAAAACGTATTGTGAAAGCTATTGCACGTAGGTTGGATTTTAGTATGGTAAATCATCCATAATTTCCAGTAAGCTTTCACTTCGCAATATAATAATAATAATAATAATATTTAAATTCTGGTTGAGATTTTTCAAAATAGTTCAGCCAAGAAACAGAAAAATAACAAACTTTCATTAATTACAAAGTATATGTTGATCATAAGGACACATTCAAAAAATGTTTATATAAAATAAAACTGTACCAACAGTAAAATAATTACTGATCTTAATGTAATGTCCCAACAGCGAATTATACTACTGGGTGCTGGTACAAGCACAATAGTCAGCTGTGTAAATGAGCCCCTGTGTGCTCTTGGGTGGGCATTGTAGTTTTAAGAGAATACAGAATAAATAACACAAATACGATAATATCCTTCCTTGTATAAATAAACGCACTAGACGATGGAAGTGACATCGATGACATGTATCCATTACATTGCCAACACTTGTTGGACAGTCAGAGTCTGCGTAAGAACATGACGCTGTGGATTGTGGGACGAGAAAGGAACCCCCCTCCCCTCCACGCGTATCAAAATTAGAAAACGTGTCCGCCCACTACAGTATAGGCAGCTAGCTACAATTATGTTTATATCATCGTTAGCACGTCGCCAGTAATATTAGACCAGTCAACGAATGTGAAGTAAGATCTATTTAGCAGCTGTTGTTGCCAATATAAGAGGGTAACGAACATACAACACGTTGAGCTACCTTCAATCAGACCCAAAAGGAAATGTTCGCCGTTTACTGCTATTTCCCTAGTTGTGTCAAGATGCTGTAACGTTTCGCTAACGTTAGCTGGCCAACGCAAGAACGCGGTGAGTACGGTTATTAAACGCTAAAACGCTACGTAACGTTGAACGCTGCATACAGCTAGCTAGCGAGCAAACTAATCTTCGCTTGTGTGTTAACAAGCCAGATAGGTAGCTATATTATCAATTTATATTCAATTAACGTGTATTATTAGCTAGCCACGTTGGTGAAAAGTTAATTTGCTAACGTAAGTTAGCTATTTCGCTAACATTAGTTCTAACTCACCTGGCTAGATAAGTTGGGTCGTTTAAGTTAGGTACATTAGTTAGTGCTCACTGGCTGTTAGTTAACGTTAGTTGGTAAATTGTATTCTCCATTATCCATATATCCATTAGAATATAATGTAGAGCTAGCCAACTTCTCAAATGTTCATCCTATGCAGTTGGCAATTTGTTGACGTATTGATAGTGCTCTGGTTACAAAAGTTACAAAAGAACGTAGGCTAGGCTGTTGAGCTCTAATGTCTGTATTCTGACCACAGTTCTATAGAATATAGCTACTCAGTTATGTGTATTGACGCTTACTGTAAGTTACCAGTGGTTGTAAAGAGGAAACATCTTTCCTATTGAACTGGACAATAGGTCTAGAAGAGTATTTTCAAGATAACGTTGTCAATATAACAGCGAACATGTAGCCTACAGGTAATGACAGGTTAATGTGCTAACGTTATATCAGTCCCTCGCATTTAGCCCACTTAATTGTGTTTTGCCCGGTCTATGGTTTTACCACAGCAGCCGACGTTTAACTTTAACTGAATGCACGCTCAACGGTAAGTTCGCTCTAGTCAAGTTTTCAAGTTAGTACACAAGATATCAGAATGATTTATGCTAGACTTGCGTAGCTAGCACAGACGTTGAGGTAATTGTTGCAACAGTCGCTTCTGGCTATGGCGATGCTTTTTAGTTAAACTGTTGAGGCAGCTGGCTTGTGAAATAGGAAGGCTTAACCTGATCACTGCAAAGTCGCTTTTTAAACTCGATGAAAGTATGCTTGGTTACGGTTACTGCCACAGACAGAATATTTATCTCAGATCATGTTCTCAGATCTCAGACCTTCATAACCACCTGCCTATAGGTTAGCGTCATGCCAAGTGAGTTTACGCAAAAATTGTCAACATTTTCACCACGTCCCAGTTTCACAATAACAATATTGTGTGTATGAAGCTTACAATGGTCTCATCTGCTTTTGACATTCTGCACTGTAGGCCTATGTCTTCTTGTCATATGAATATTTGTTTATTTAGTTTTACATGGTTTAGAATCGACCATGAACCCAAACCTGTCAGCAGGAACGTTGGAAACTACTCTAAATATGTAAACTGGGGGTTAACCATTCCTTTAAATGGGTTTCCATATGGAAAAACACTATTACATACTTAGTGCACCCAGAATGAGCCGTCTGAACCTTGGTCACTTCCAAGGTCTGCATGTCCTTTGTATTGTTACAAAGAGCCTCAGGGTATATTATGCACAAGAAGGGCAAAGTGTTTTGAGACGGCAGAACAAGAGCATTGCAAACTAGTATTGCTTACTGACTGGTCGGGCCTGACTTTCCGTAAGCACTTTTCAGAACCAGGAGGTGTGCTTACATTTTATACTGCGGTTTATAAAGAATGTGAACCTACAGCATACTGCTGGTTGATTTGATTATGCCTATTGGTTTACATGTATTAATACGTGTCTTTCATATCTGCAATTAAATGTTAAAAATAAACCCTTAATTGGACATGCATTTTCTCTGAAAATGTCTCTAATAATGCGAGGTGTGGCAGCCCCAACTCAAGAGGCTGTGAAAATAAATCATGGTGTGGTTAAATAGTGAGAGGTCCACTTGCATCACTCTTAGAGAGAGATTCAGAAATCATGCAGTTTGTGAGCCGTTTGACAGGGCACTGTGAAAATTTGTAGTCCATTGTTATAAAAGAGTGTCAGTGTACTAAGCACTCATTTTTGTTGCACAGTCTGACTGGCTCTTTCCCCAATTTTGTGCAGTGAGCAATTTGCACAGCTCCATGAGCCTGTACATTGGATTTGCACTCACTGAGCACTATATTAGGAACATGTCCTTTACACCTACTTATTCATGCAATTATGTAATCAGCCAATTGTTTGGCTGCAGTGCAGTGCATACAGTCATACAGATACAGGTCTGGAGCATCAGTCAATGTTCGCATCAACTGTCAGAATGAAAAAAAAAAAAAAAAAAAAAAAGTAACTGAGTGACTTTGACCGTAGAATGATTATTGGTGTCAGACAAGGGTGGTTTGAGTATGTCAGAAATTGCTGATCTCCTGGGATTTTCACACAGTCTCTAGGGTTTGCAGAGAATGGTGTGAAAAACCAAAAAAAACATCTAGTGAGCAGCAGTTCTGCAGGCAGAAATGGCCTTGTTAATGTGAGAGGTCCGAGGAGAAGGGCCACACTGGTTGACAGGAAGGTGATGGTAACACAAATAACCACGCATTACAACAGTGGTATGCAGAAGAGCATCTCTGAACACACAACTCAAACCTCTAAGTGGATAGGCGATGGGATCAGAAGACTTGAGTCCAAAAAATAAGTCTAATAAAGTGCTCACTGAGTGCATGTGTCCTGATATTTGTCCTGAAATAATGAGAAATCTGCCATGGTATTTAGCACATGAAATTTCAGGACTTGCAATTGCCTAAGAAAATGTACTTGTCTCATTCAAGCTAAAAAAATATTCTTGTCTTACATTCACCATTAGGAAACTATGAAGCCTAATGACTCTGGCTCATCAGATTTTAATTCTTAATGATCTCACTCTTTGTGGGGGCTGCGATTTGCAACTGGGGCTTTTTGTACTGCTCGTAGGTGTGCCCTGGTTTATCACATTGGTTTCCATGGAACCAAATAACTGGCACAGTTCTTTTCTTTTTGTTTTGTTTCAAAAGCAAAAACTAAAAGATTTGGAAGTTTATGCATTACATAAAATCAGATGTGGGATAAATATGATTTCCCAATGAATATTTCAAAAGTAACCATTAAAAGAATAACCACAATTGCATTGAAATATGTTTTTAGTTATTTAATAAGACTACTTTGAGATTGGAATTCAAACTTCGAGACTAGCTTTCTCAAAATATATTAGATGTCCATAAACTGAATCTTAGCATACATCTGCTTAATTATCCTGAATTAAAGAGATTTTACTTATTGGAATACATCAGAATAGGGTCAGAAATAACCAATTCCTGGTGTGGTTTAGTGGACACTTAGCCAAAACAACTTGCAAGGAGAAGCAATCACCTGATTTACATAAAAAAAAAAAAAAAAAAAATGTTTGTACAAATAAGGGAATGAGAGAGGAGTTTGAGTGCTTCCAACAGTTTGAGGGCTAAAATTTTGGCGCGGCTGCATTGTCTTCTGGCTGGAAACATTTAGCATGCCTTTTATTTCAACAGATGACATCATATGAGCACAGCACTCAGTCTCTGTGGATCCCAGCCTGTTAGCTTGGAAGATGTGCAGTTTGGCAGCGGTGTCTTGCTCTTGGCAGTGTCGGCCAGGAGGGAGCAGAGTGTGAGCACGGCCTTCGTGAAAACGTTTGTCTCAGTTATTTCCAAGGTGGTGGTGTTTGCCTCTCAAACACTGCTATTTTTAAGTTGAGCATTGGAGACCGACCCCCTGCTTTCTCGCTGAGCACATTGGCGCACTGTGGTTTGATGGATAGGATCCTTCAGCTCAGGCTGTCGCTGCCACGTGCTGTTTTTCCACTCCCGTGTTGGGACGCCTTGGCGTGTTTCAGGAGGCAGATCGATGAAGTCATGCAGTTCACGTGGCGGGGATGCGCTTGTGTAAAGTGGGCACATCCATTTCATTTTTTTTTATTAGCCTATCCATTATAAATGAACTGAAATCTAATTAAGGATGCAAGTTTAAAACTTTGTGGCTGAATTTAATCATGGTCAGTATCCTCTGTTATTGCTTGACGATGTCCATATAAATAGATGAATCGGTCTATGGATTGGGTTGGTTGTAACAGACAAGTATCATTTTGCTCCCTGTGTAATATTTGGAAAGATTCTCGCCTCTGTCCCAGACCTCCTGCAGGGTCAGGGTCAATGATACGAAAGGTAATTTCCTTGTGTGGAAAAAATGTTTGTAATTGAGGAGTTTGGAAGAACAGTTATTGTCAAATTCTAGAATTGAGTCCAGTTGCTTGAGGCCATTTACATTTCTGACCTCAAGGAATCAATGCACTGGATGAAGGCAGTGCGGTTTCATTTGGAGTGGACTGGGGTTGTAATATGTTGTCAGTTACTTTGCAAACCTCAGAATGTTTCAACACATTGGCTGTTTTGACTGCAGCTCAGCAGACTCACAGCACAATTTGACTATGACTGAACAACTTAATACCAGGTTCATTGTGTCAAACCACTATTTGAATAAGGCTTTTGTCGATTTTGTCGAACTGTGCCCCTGAACCCTTGGCAGCACAGCAGCATTTGGCGAGATATCCATCTCCAGGTGCACAGATAAAAATGGAGGTTCTGAGAATGTTACGACACTGAGAAGATCCAGGTTGCATTCAGCATTGTCCATTGTTCAGGGCTCACATACCAGTTTTATTGGTAGCTCTGAATTGTGCTCCATTGTCATTGACTTACTTCGATGCGCTGACCAATGTTGTTCTAGGACCACACTTCACAACATTTTCTAGACGTCCGCAAGTTTGTCAACTTTGGGGAAGTGGCTTGTACTTGTCAAGTTATTTCTGTGACCGCAGACCACAGGCCATCAGCTGACTTGTTACGTACTCATGGCTCTGTATGGAAAAGTATTTGCCGCCTTCCTGATTTCCTCTATTATTGTATGTGTCACACACTGGTTTCGGACCTTTGGACAAAATGTAATGTTAGATGAAGGGAACCCTAGTAAACACAAAACATGAAATGATCATTTCATTTTCTAAATTAAATAAATTATCAAATAACTCCGCTTCAGTCCTGGAGGGGTGCTGAGATAGTAGAATATGGTGAGTGCAAAATCAGAGTGGGAAACGATGGTGAAAACACAGGGAGCTCTAGTCTGAATAAACTTGTGTTTTATATAATTGAACTGCAGTTTTGGTGCGTACATATGTCAGGTTCAGAGGAGCACTGTGGGGGGGCTGAGGGTTTGTGTCGCTCACTCAACGCTTGTGCTCACAAGAGGCAGTCCGGCAGTCGGCCTAGTCCGGCACTGGTAGTGACTGTTCCTCCGGCCCAAGCCCAGCTGTGTGCTTAGCCTAGCACTCTTGGGGAAAGTCAAGGGACGAACGGGTAATAAATCTTGCACTGGTTAGGCCTGTGTTTCAAGGCATCATGCCGTACACATTTTGCACAGACTCAGTGAGATGGATCTTTACAGTTATTCAGCTGCTCTTGTCCGGAGTACAAGTATAAAGAGGTCAGCTAACCCTATTTAAAGTCCTGACTATCGGTTAACGTTAGGCCGCTTGACATCCTAAAACACAGCCACGCGCTGATGTGTTTCAGGTGTACTGTAATTAAATTCCATTATGGCTGTGACGAGTGTCAGTTTATGTGCACTGCACACCTTAGTTTCTGTAAATTGGTTGACCTAGTTGCTGAAATCACAACTCGGTCATTGGCCAGCCAGACTGCGGTTGCCCTCGTGCTTGTGGTTACGTGATTTCCACACCAGGCAGTGAGTTTGTTTCTGAGATTAGAACATCTCATCACATCGGTCAATGGTGTCATCTATTCTGGCGATGCAGCATTTCTGCAGGACCTCCTGTGCTTGACTAATCCTGTGATCCTCTGTCGACGAAGATTGTCATTTCGCTGAACAAGAGCATTTACATTTCTTTTTTTTTCTGAAAAAGTTCCATCTGACCGAATTGGCACCCATCAGACCAGAGTAATCCACTGTGCAGAACCAATCAATCATTCTAATTCCTTGTTTCTAAAGTGTACATCCAGGGCTATGAAAACTGTTTAAATGGTGGATTTTACATTCCCTCATCCATCGGTTTCTATTCCTGAATGTTTTGTTTGCTGATGGAAAGATTGCTCAATGTCCAGTTCTCTTTCGAATGCACCAATCGTCGAGAGCAGCAACCAGCCATCCTGTGTAGTGCTTTAGTGTAAGCAGCCTGGAATGGTCTCCTGTGTTGATCACCGATCTCAGCTCCAGTCTTGTGGCGGACTGCGGTGCGACTGTGTGGCCAAGTAGGTCACTCTGTTCTCTTTGGGCTCATAATATTGGGTCATGTAGCATCAGAGGCTGCCTCTCAGTGACATTTCAGTTTACGGGAGCGTCGTTTTAATGAGCTGGCGTCACCCTGGGAGGCCGGGGGTGTGCTGTGCAGGGAGCTAAAAACTGAGCAGCACGTGGCAGCATACCTCGCTGACAGACTGGCCGACCCAGTCCCTCCAGATAACGAGAGTACGGCCGCACTGCGGTCTACGTTCTGGCTACCGCCAAAAGGAGCTGGTTCCGTTGGTGCTAGATCTTGGTTTCAGGCTGTATTTTGGTCTTCTGACCTGATTTTATTCGTCCTACTTAACGTGAATGTCAGACGACTCGACTGGAAGAGGTCCTCCGATAATCTGCCTCATTTCTCTGAATTTTGGCGACCTAGCGTTCACTTCAAATAAGCGTGCGTCAGGGACAGGATGTGTAACACCACATTTATTCTTCATTTAGCTCTGTATCTGCAGTAAGCCATGTGAGCTCCCCTTGCACTGAACAGTTCCTTTTAAAACAATTTTCAAATGCGGGCTAAATATCCCTCCATTAAACCTGCCTACTCAAGTGCTCTGACTGTGCCATGAGACATGTGAATGTCGTCAGTGTTGATGTTATTGATGCTGAATGAATGGAGGACGAGACCATTCAGAGAAAGTGAGATCGCATTTTACTCCAGGGCCTTTGTGTCGGAACATGAGCCAAAAGAACGAGAGAAGCCCAAGCCAGGAAGGTCCTGAAATTAGTGTTCTCTCTTCATTCCTGCTCTGAACTTCTCTGGAGAGATGCTTAAAAAAGCAGTTGCTGCTAGCTGCACCCCCGAGACGCTGCTTCATTAACAGAGAGCTTGTAGCAACTGGGCCAGCTTTGTGTGGTCAGGTCGTTTGTGTGTGAACAGACTTCGTGTCACGAGCGTGCACACATTATACAGAGTATAGTAGCAAATGATTACAGCTGATTATTTCAGGCTATATTGTTTTTTTTGTTTGTTTGTTTTTTTTTCCCCCCACAAGAGCTGGGACAATGTTCATTAAAACTTGGAAGAGCAGAGTTTTTTTTGGAATTCTTTTCAAATTTCTAGGTCTGTTCTTGAACTCCATTGTTTCAATTACCAGTAGTGATCATTACATCAGCATTAACATGTTTGGTTAAAAACATTGTGATCATATATTTGTGGTCTTGCACCTTACATTTGCCCTAATTTAAAGCTGTATAGAGATTTGTGTAACAATTTCAGTGTTCACTGAAGTGAATGGATTTGTGGTTCTGCCAAGTGATTAGATCTAGCAGGAATTATGTCAAAAAAATAATAGAATATCTAAACCCCATTCAGCCCAATTGCATTTGAAGTTAATTTAAGTGAATTGTGTGCCAGCCTATTTGTCAAAACCACAGCTCCAAATATTGATTTTGGAGTACCATTTTATGGAGAAAAAAGTTTCAGGGGCCTAGACAGAACATATTTTTACACATAATATCACATATGGAGGATGGATTTTAAACTTTTAAAAAGTTCTTCTGGCCTCAGCACTTTTTCCCCCTCCCCTTTCATACTCAGTTATCAGGGGAATGTTTTGTTCATTTTCAGGTGTTATTCTCATTATCACTTCCGTTATTCCACAGTTACTGCCATAGTTCATCCATGTGAGCCAGCTATCGTAAGGGTTAACAGGGTTAGAAAAACAGATTAAAGCCTCTTAAGGTCCGTTTGGTTGCATAGCCTATTATGAACAAACATGAAACTGGTTGTCTAAGGGTTAACATCTAGGCCTATTTGAAAATTAACGTCACTAAACCTCCCGGCAATCACGTTATGCAACAGTCATACTCAGCAAACTGATCAAATGTCAGCTTGAAATAATCCAACTAGATTTGTATGCAAGAGGAAAGCTAGCTTTCTGTGTGAATAGTTAGGTAGTTTTGAGCAAGATGGCTGCATTTTAATATGGCCACATTAGATTCTGTATATTCTTTGGCATTTGTGTCCTTGCAAAACCTTCGAACATTAGGTGAAATCATGCCATCTTTCCTTCAAGATCAGTGTCAGATTTGATATTCTTTAGTGCTATAGAAGAACAGACTTTCTAAACTTCCATAAACCTTAGCCAGCTAACTTGGTTTACAGTGCTTGAATTCAGTTCACATAAGCTTAATGTTGTAATATTTTAAAAGTATGGAGCATGGATAAATTCATGTGAAACTAGAATCAGTCGCTTCAAATCACATAATTTAAAAGGAGGAAAACATTTTGTTCAGGAAAATCTGAATTGTCATTTTTATATTAAACAAATGCCTCTTCAGTTTAAAGGAGACTAAATTATTTTAGTTTTTCTTCATTTCCCTTTGATATACGATCTCTAGAACACAAAATGACAAAAGGAATGAAACCTCTAAAGAAAATAAAGTCTGCAGGTCTTGCAATGGGTAATCAAGCTCTGCCAGCCACCCTAGTCCAGGTGACCCAGCAAAGGTGTGTGTGTTTTTAAATGCAACACCTGAAAATAGCTTCCCAATACTGCTGCTGCTACTCCTCCTCTATTAGTAATTGAAGCAAAGGAAATCTCTAATTCAGTTCTTCTAAAGCGAGTAGATTTTCTAGCTAAAAGAGGTGACTGACATGAGAAATTCTAGGATCAGAAATAAATGTAGACATACAATTTCCAGATTTTTATAATCCCAACAGGAAGGGTGTTATCACACCCTGATTGGACAAGAGAAGAATGCACAACAGCTGCTCTCAATGACTAATTAGCAGCCAGTCTCCAAGACATTGATCCACAGCTGATCCACATAGCCTAACAATCCACAGCTGATCCACATAGCCCTACAATCAACTGCTGAGTCAAAGGAATCTCGAACCGAGCGAATACGATATTGAGAATAAATGTCAGACTACATGCACTGACTAAAGGAAACCAACTAGCAAGCAATATAGGGTATGGGTGACTGCTACATAAGGTTTTATAAGATCAGGTTTTAAACCAGTCATTTATTTAGATAAATTCACTCTAGAAGTCTCCTATCCTTGAGATATGCCTTCACATTATCATCGCTTGTTTTTTTACAGAAGCCATTTTAAGCTAGTTAATACTCTACCTCAACACAGAAAACTTTATGAAGTCATTTTGGCTATGCCCTCACTCCCTGCAGTGGAATGGGGTAAGAAAATGTAAGAAAAAAATGATTTCAGAGATTAGGGCCTCAAGTCGTTGGAACTAACCAAACAAGTCTTACATCCTTATCAGAATTTAGCATACCAAAACTGGCTGTTTTTCTGGATTTCTTCCCTGTGCAAGTCAGCCATTTTGTGATCGCCTCAGTTAGTCCTGACTAAATATTCTAGCTCCAAACATTCACTGTGTTTTCTTTACTCTTGTTGAAACAAACTAGCCTGCTGTTTACTGTGGCAGGGAAGGATGATCTCAACTTGGGTTGTGTAATTGTAGAAAACAGTGAAACTTCAGTTGCTACAGCTATAAGCTATAAAAGTGTGCTGATGTCCCTTGCGACCCTCTGTAAGGATATTCACGTGTTAGTGAGGGGAACTGGCAGCTCATCCGTTTCCCTTTTCCTGTACTTTAATGCCATTGAATTTCGGCCCCTGGCAGATTGAACCCAGTATCGCCCCATTTAGCGTGGGCCGTGTTAATAGCCATCCTGGTGAGCAGTCCTATGTGACCTATAGAAGGGCCCATCTGATTAAAAAATGACTGGAAAAACTGGCCCTTTGGTGAAACTCTGTGGCAGGGTTTCCATGGTAAATATTTCTGGCTGATTAGCTCTTTTTTTTAAAGCGGGGCAAAGTAGCAAGTGCCGGTGTACTGTTTACGTTT
Source organism: Conger conger (assembly GCF_963514075.1). Lineage (NCBI taxonomy): Eukaryota > Metazoa > Chordata > Actinopteri > Anguilliformes > Congridae > Conger > Conger conger. The sequence goes on along the minus strand of NC_083777.1, from coordinate 21,598,279 downwards.
GTGAGCACAAGGAAAGTTCTGCTGCCAGACAGAAGAGGAGTGGAGTAGTTATCATAAGTTAAGTCATTAATATGTCTCATACACATACGTCTAGCTCCCTCCAGCCTTGTTGCATTAGGTCATGTCTCACAACCTACTGCGTGCACTTTGAGTCTCTCACTCACAGTGGGATATTTATTTTAGCATTGTATTTGCTATTCTCAGCTGACACCAGTCTTAAGAGTGAATGATTGTGTTTACAGTTTACGCAAGTACACTGACTTTGTCTGCCTGTGTGTTTAAAAAAAAAAAAAAAACCCTATGCAGGGGTGGAGACTGGGAACCAATGAATTTGTGACACACGAGACTGTAGGTATGTTACCGTGAGATAAACCGGTCTAGCTGCGTTTAGATTGGAGCTGATAGTGCGATGTGCTTTTTAGGCCTCTGTATGAAATCTCCTTTGTGTAAGACACAATGATTCTATATATGGCTAAGAGTTAAGAAATTTATAATGAACCTATTGCTGAAATTCCAGACAATACACGTTAAATATGTGGGTGCTACTCTACACAGAGCAATAGGCATCTTTAGCGAAGATTAACAAAATGGAGCGTGTCTGCGATACAGCTTGAGAACGGTTTCCCTTGCGACACTACACAGCCTCATAACTGTTTCTGACTCTGAACATTGCTCAAGGCAAATGAGGTTAATATGGGACAAACGGTATAATGGAATAGCTTTTCGGTCCTTGAGAAAAACTGGTTGAGCAAATTAGCATGGCAAAGTATCTCATTGACCAACGTGCCAAGTGGGTCATCAGTCCTCATTTTTAATGGCTGCAGATAGGAGAGTGCTCAAATGGCCGAGTCCTCCACATTAACACATTTGAGCTCTGCTCAGACCTTGGATTCTAATTTGAAAGGCTAAACCTATATGCTGGAACTGGCTGTTGTTGAACACGGCCTAGCTTGTATTCTGCCAGATTGGTTGAAGCCCATCTTTGACACACAATGGATATTTGACACGTTCTGTCTGCTCCAACATTACTTGCACAAAAAAAGGACATTTTCTACGGTGTGCAGTTATAAATAAGTACTTACTACTATGTAAGAATTGTGGGGGGGGGGGAGTTTGGGGTGAGGGAGGGGGCCGACTGGCTGTATTTCTTCCCAAGTGCAAGTATCTTTCTAGTAACTTCCATAATAATGTTTTGGGCAGTAAAAACAGGTGCTCTGCGTTGAATATCCTCAAGCTGTAGTAACAGTAGAGGCCTAGCGCTTTTACGGGTCCTGAGATGATCAGCCCCCCCCCCCCCCCCCCCAGTGGCCTCGGCTGCCATCTGTTCAGTTTTATTTGTTTGAACAGATGTGGGGTTGCAGACCGTACCTCCCTCCAGTTACTGCACGTAGCGTCAGCATGTGTTTGTGACCTTATTTCCACCAGAGTATGGGATGTGCTCTTTCCCTTGTCCTCTCTCCTTATAAGAACCAGTTTTGCGTTAAATAGTTGTCTCCCGTACGCTTTCTATCAATCAGCAACTTCTGACATAGCTTTATTTGAGGCGTAGTATTCAGCTGAGAGTCTTTCCCGATGGTATTGTAACTATGGCATCCGTATCTGTGTTTTTGAAAGAGACTTGAGCAGCCAATTGAACAGACTGGCAGTAGCTTTCCGAAGCAGTGGTTGAGCATTAATTAAAGCACATGACCTAAATTCGAGACCTGAATCCAGTGTGATACTTATTTTCTGCTCACAGTTAAGAGAGCGGACTTGCAGGCTTGTTGGTTTTGTACTGGATGAATCAGGTGAGAGGCCATTCCTACTTTTGAGTGAGGTGCTTTGTTAATTTTCTACAATATTATTGTCACTGAATTGAAGGACTTTTTGTGGGAGGAATATTACATTACATTACATTAATGGCATTTGGCAGACGCTCTTATCCAGAGCGACGTACAACAAAGTGCATACCCATAACCAGGGATAAGTGCGCTTTTGATTTGCATTTGAGTTGGCGGAGTTGATCTGAACTTGGAATTGAGATGAATTTAAAAGGTGTATGTAGAATTGGTTTGGAAATTGGATTGATATAAAAGGATAAGCAATTAGTGGAGCTGACCCCAACCCTGACATTTACCAAAAATGTTTACTGTTTGTTGAGCGTTGCAATATATGCGGTAAAGGATAACAGTCACGTGACATCCATGCAAGTTCTGAAGAAGCAGGAACTCTTGTGAATTTTCTCAGAGAGTGCGACCTTGAGCAATCGTTGAAAAAAGAAAACAAGCAGGTCATTTGCACAAGTTCTCCAGAAACGTTAGGCGCAAGCGTTACTGGCCAGACCAGTTTGGCAGAACGTAACGGGCCCCGCTGGTGAATTCAGCTCTCCCAGATCCGGGCCTCCAGATGCCGTGTTTTGAATTCGTGTTTCCCTCTTTTGTTGTTCCTGTTAGCGTATCCACGTTGCACTGGCTGCAGTCCTGTTTGGAAACGGAGGCCAAAGTTTGAGCGCTTCAGCTGACTCAGCCGGTTAATCTTTCTCCAGAGCTGCACTGTAATCGTTTGCCCTCTTTGCTGAACCCTGATGACAAAATCCTGTCCACGTTCTCGGAGGAAAACATCACAACGCATCATAAGGCTTCGAGGGGCTTATGCCTGAGCCATTCTCGACAAAGATGTTTTGAAATGTTTTAGTGCTCCCAACAGAAGCAGACCTGGATTACTCTAAACCACTGACTGCAGGCAAGTAACAATTCTCTCTCAGCAGAAATGTTTTTTTAATAAAAACATATTTTCACTTATTTCACTAATTATCAGTATGTGGCCTCTTATTTCAATGTTTCCCAATGTATACTTAAAATAAGACGGTCTTAAGAGATTGTCATAGTGATACTGTGGTGTGTACCATTAGTTATGTGCTTCCATGCTTTGTTGTGGTAGTGCAGAAGGCAGAGCAGAATGCTGTTCTCTCTGATATTCATTATTCCACATTAGATTTGACAGACCTGACCCCTGCAGTTTTTCTGCTAGTTTTTAAATGAGTGGAGTGAATGAGTGTAGAAATCCCAGTAGGCGAAAAAAGTGCCCCATTTTGTTGCCGCGGTTCTTGGGAAGCTAGTATCACTGGACAGTTCAAGAATGGTGAAACTCGCCTATCTCAGGCGTAGGGGCGTGTCCCACAGACCGGACCGTCCTATCAGGAGGGGGTCAGTGAGCACACAGATAGCACCTGGCTCCTTAAAGCGAGGTTACGTAACGGTCGGTTCCTGAGTGACCGTTGGACCTTTGACCGGGCGATGTGATGCAGCACAGCATGTGCCTGTCAGAACGGCGGGTGACGTAAGGGCGGTTTCTGAAGGCCTCTGAGAAGGATGCTGTTATTTTGAGAGCAGAACATCCTCAGGAAACTACTGGAAAGGGAAGAGACTAGCGATGACAACCACATCCTTATATTAAAGGTTAAACAAGGTCTGCTTCAGGGAGCACTGCCGGTTACAGATGGTACAGATGCTCGTATCTCGTGGAACCATACACCGCAAGGGACATTCAGTGAAAATAAAATACTTTATTTTAATGTTTTTGTAATTCTATTTTGTAAATGTAAAAAAAAGAAATGCCTAACCTGGGTGTCACTCACCCACCGTCCCATGCACTGACTCTTTGATGCCAAGCTATCAGCCACTGGAATGGTGGCTTAGTGTTCATGCTGCCAAGGAATTGCGGTTACGTGGCCATCAATCAACCAGACTGCTACTGTAAGTGTATATATTCTGACATGTCAACTAAATATAGATTTAGGGTTAACTCCTGTCTCAGGAAGTTAATGTCAATCAGTTGAGGTACTGATTGACAGTTGAGTTTCAGCTTAGGATTTAGTTAAAATGCTGATGATTTTTAGTCATACCGGTCTTTTGGAATGCCTGGCCATATTCTCTGAAGGATTGTTGGTGTAATGTCAGTGGTAACATCAGTCATGGGAGATATAGTAGCTACAGCATGAAATTGTCCATTTTGCATGTTCCTATTGGGTTGTGATACTGTGCGCCTGTGTCTGGTCTTTCGCCCCTTAACTGCGGTAACTAGGGTACACACGCAACAACCGTGTTGGGATTTCTCTGCTTTACAAACTGCTCTGGAAGCACAGGATACTAAATCAAGTGTAATGTACAGACTTCATGTTTGTATGGAAATGTTATGACCTTTGAGAAGCTGGTGTGGAAGCTCGCCCTCTTTTTAGTTGGGTTAGGGAAACCAATCCCCGCAAAGACACGGGTTGCTGTTGTGCAGACCCTGTTACTGCTGTATTTTGTATACACTTTCTCTGATGTCACATCATGGATCGTAGTTATATGTACGCGTGTCAAACGGTTTTGTAGCTGGACAGGTTTTTAAGCATTTTGCATATACATACTGCATTTCGGTTTGATTAGCATATTTTATGTGTTCATTTTGCCTTATCTGATGAGTAAATATTGACCTGCATCTCATATTTACCATACAATCTGCCAATAGTAACGGCAGAAAGCCACATCCTGGTTCATAGGCATGAACCGTGCCATGTGTTTTCCCTCCGAGCGGTACACGCAGGTGTCTGACTTTAGGGTCACGCCCACGTTCTCCGTGCCTGTCGTTCACCTGACGGATAGCAACAATTTTAATGGCCCTCACGTCATGACCTCGTGTTTCACATTTTTCCATCAGTCATGTTTTTGGCGTTCATCTCTTGACGCCTTCACCTCAAGCTGTTCCTTTTCAGAGAGACAGACACACACACACACCATTCCTTGCTCTTATGCTGTACACGTGAACAGGTGTGTCGCAGAACGCATACATGCAGAAAGGGCATGGGGCAGCGATAGCACACAGTCTCTGAGGAACGTTCTAGCGATTCAGTGAAGCAGTTGGCTGATCTCGTAAACCCTTCAGATGGCTTACAGCCTGATTTCCATCATTTTTCGAGGGCAGCCGCATCTTTGAAACTGAGCACCTCTCTTATCCCCCTGATTGGCTCAGCCTGGAGAGGAGACGGAGTTCCCATAGCTGTCTGCTCAAGGTTGCCATGGTCACTCGTTAGGATGGGGGCGCGGCTGACGGTGGGTAAGATGGCACACTGGGGCTTATGGGAACTTTAGCCCCAGAGATCTACACAAAGAAAGAGACGTTCAGGATGGTGGAAGGTTTAGAAGCCTAATTAATGTTCAGCTTCACCCAAAAGCTGAAATATCCATCTTTTCCCAGGATGTGCATGACAATATGTACTTACTGTTACATTCATAGTACTGTAAGGACCAAGGACAACACAATAAAACGTGGAGCACGGGTAACATTCCCCTTTAAATTGCATTTAATTTCTGAATCACTGCATTGTAACCTTACTACACACCACACACAGTACAGGGACAGTCATGGTGACAGAAGTTGCATGAGGAGGATGGAGATAGAGAGGCCCTCTCGTAACCTAATCTAAGAGTAGACTGATCTCTTCAAATGAGCTTTTCCTCAGTCCATAACCTTTTCTACAGTCTATAAGCATCAGCAAACGCATCACACCCCAAAGGGACTTACCCAAAGCCAGGCGGTTAACGTGAAAAGGACAATTTTGTGGCCAGGCATTAATTCTATTGGTATTATAGTTGGACAGCTTGATTCTCGTAATTAACTGAGGGCAGAAAGCTCTGGCCTCACACACACTATATCTCCTGGGTTCTGTGTTCCTGGAAAGCAATGGCCTCATTTTCTCACACACCGAAGCCAAGAATAACCGCAAATGGGAATGATCGTTCGGATAAAAGGAGCTCCCGAATATTTGGTTCTTGGATTTGGACCCTCTTCCCCTGAGAGTGGCCCTGTTTTTTGTGTGCCTGTGTTTGGGTGGCCCTGTGTGCGACAATGCCAGTCATGTAACATTTCTACAGTTCCACACGGTTTCTCCACAGTTGCACTTGAAGTAAATTTCATGGTTTAGCAGCAGCACTTTGACATTTCATATTAATTTAACGTAAAAATATAATTCTTTTTTGACTCGTGTCCCCGCAGGAAAGAATTTGTCCCGGAACACAATGAAGTAGCCTGCCGCGGCCGTGACGCAAGACCCCATCGTATCGTTCTCGCCGTTCCCTCGAACCCGGATCGCTTTTTTCCCCCCGAGCGGCATTCCCGAGCGGAGCCCCTTCCCCTGCAGGCGGCCGTGTCCGATGTCCGTGCCGGGCGGGGCTGAGGACCCGGGGACCGCCCTGCGCTCAGAGACCGCCTCCCCGCCGGGGCAGAGATGAAGGAGGTGTCGCTGTGGACGGGCGAGGAGGTGGCGCACTGGCTGGCTGAGGAGGGCCTGCAGGAGTACTGTGGCCCCGGGGCCGGGATGAGCGGCCGTGAGCTGCTGAGCCTGGCCCCCGCGGACTTCCAGCGGCCCCCCCTGTCCCTGGTGTCGTCGGACGGGGGCCGGCAGCTCCTGGAGCGGGTGGAGACGCTGAAGATCGAGCGGCACATGGAGGCGCACAAGAACGGGCACGCCAACGGCCACGGGCCCAACGGCTTCCGCAAGGACATGGTGCGCATCGCGGTCCCCGAGCCCGACCCCCAGCCCTACCCCTCCGAGTGGGGCAAGACCAGGGCCGCCTTCGCCTACGCGCTCTGCTGCTTCGTCTCCACCACCATCATCATCTCCGTGGTGCACGAGCGCGTGCCCGACAAGGAGCTCTCCCCGCCCCTGCCCGACAAGTTCTTCGACCTTTTCAACAGGGTGGAGTGGGCCTTCTCCATCTGCGAGATCAACGGCGTGGTGCTGGTGGGCCTGTGGCTGCTGCAGTGGACCCTGCTCAAATACAGGTAAATCCATGCGTCAAACCCCTGAAATACCGGTAAATCCATGCCTCAGACTGCTCAAATACAGGTAAATCCATACGTCAAACCCCTGAAATACAGGTAAATCCATGCGTCAGACCGCTCAAATACAGGTGAATCCATGCGTCAAACCCCTGAATTACAGGTAAATCCATGTGTCAAACCCCAGGCCAAATGTACACACTGCTTGCTTACAGCCATTTTGATGTTTTGAAACTCTGTCCTGTTAGACGCTGGTTTTTGCTACAGCTAATATTTTGATTAAGGTTAAGATCTTCTGGCAGTTTTTCCCACATGAGACCTATTGCAAATTCCCACTGACTGCACCTGTCCATTCATCTGAATAATTTTCCGTGCAGCACGTTACTGAAAATAGTATAGTAGTATAGTATTATTTACACAACTGGATGTATATTGAAGCAAATTTGGTTAAGTACCTTGCTCAAGGGTACAGTGGCAGTGTCTTACCTGGGAAACCTGCAACAGGTCACAGCTCCTTTCCCATTATGCACACTACACTGCCAGGTTACTGGCTCATACTGGCTCATACTGGATTGTATTGCGTATTTAACACACCCACCCTGCCTTCCAGGTCTATCATTGGGCGAAGGTTCTTCTTCATCGTGGGGACGCTGTACCTGTACAGGTGTGTGACCATGTACATCACCACCCTCCCTGTGCCCGGAATGCACTTCAAGTGCTCTCCAAAGGTATGTCCCCAAACTCATACGAAAAACGTATACAGAAGTTTCCATCTTCCGCTCCAAACATCTGCTATGTGACTGCGAACGTGACACATTTGACCAGTAACACCCACGGCTAACAGTGATTCAGCTTCGTACAGCTCATGATGAAATGAGGTGAAAGGGTGTTAGGGTTAGGGTTAGGGTTAGTAGTTTATGTTTCCTTTGTTTTATTAAAACCACATTGCATATATAAACAAGTAAAGGCATGCGCAATCAATATGCTAATATGAATAATGGATACATATTTTATTCATAGAATAATCTCCTACAAACAAATTGAAACCTATTTCACTTTGGACTGTATAATGATTTGATCTGAGCTTAAAGTAAACTTTTAAAACTTAGATAGGGAGAAGCTGTCAGGCACTGTAATTAAAGTTAGTTTAACAAGCAGTGGGGAAAAACCCTAGGGTCGACTCTAGTTCCATATCGGTGAGAATATTTACTGTCCTTTTGGTGTATATTTCTGAAACCGTGAATGCGAGGGTAGGAAATGAATGTTAAAGAGCCAGAACATTTATCATGGGGCGATGAAACGACTAAGTCTGTTACCACAGTTTCCTCTGAGAGCGCTGTGCACCCCCATTGCCATGGAAACCGCCCCCCACCCAGAGTGGGTCTCCTGCCATCTTTGCACTGTGTGGGGTCAGGGCAAGTCCCCTCTCGCCAAGGCTACAGGAAGCTGTTGCACAACGCAGACAGATAGGGACATTTTGTTTCCAGTCATTGCTCAGCCGCCGCCTTACTTCTGTTTCCGGCTGGGACACGCCCCCCGACTAGACGGCGATTGGTTGCCGCGTGTTCCATCCTGCACAACACACCCTTGGGTGTGGCGTTAGCACAGTCATAGCTGGACTCAACACCCATTCTGCCAGTGTATAAAATAAGTTTATGAAAACATGTGAAATGCAGGATTGTGTGTTATGTTGTCATGACATCCATGTCAGGAATGTTACGTTGTAGAAACCGTAATTCCACTGACATTGTTTTCTGCGAAAAATGTATCCATGTTTTGCGTCATCCATGATTTCCCAAGTGCAATTCGAATTTACCAGTGTGACGTATTTGCCGTGCTACATTCTTTTGGCTCTTAAGTTGCTTCTTGCAGTTGACTGAATACATGAAAATGATATACTTAACCAAATTAAATGCAAATTAACTAGTTTGTAACTGGTTCTCTCATAAAGATAGATTTTCTTTCTCTTAGGGCGTGACATTTTGTAAAGCCATTCAGCCATTTGTGAACAATTATTTTAGTTTTTAAGTAAGTAAAAAAAGTGACAGACCTCACAAGATATCCACAGTTATATATCATAAATAATCAAAATAATTAGATTATTAATTAATTAGAAATAACAAAGGAGTCACAATAGCTCCCTGGGCTTTTCTATAATATTTATATAAGATCTTAGGGGTTTGCTGTGCAATATACCATTCAGACAGGTATAACCCCTTCATCTTGAATCATTCTGCTGGTTTTTTTTAGTTGATCGATCATCTAACGTACAGTTTTGACCTGCCTTAGTAAGCTGCGTGTCAGAAAACCACTTCAAGTAAAACTGTTCATTGTGTTTGTCCTTATTTGTTGTGCTTTAGCTCTTTGGTGACTGGGAGGCCCAGATGCGCAGGGTGGTGAAGATGATCGCTGGAGGAGGCCTGTCCATCACTGGATCCCACAGCATGTGTGGAGACTATCTGTACAGCGGCCACACCGTCATGCTAACGCTCACTTACCTCTTTATCAAAGAGTGTGAGTACCTCTCTCCTGCGCTAACACTGTACGCTAACCCTCACTTACCTCTTTATCAAAGAGTGTGAGTACCTCTCTCCTGCGCTAACACTGTACGCTAACCCTCACTTACCTCTTTATCAAAGAGCTTGAGTACCTCTCTCCTGCACTACCACTGTACGCTAACGCCCACTTACCTCTTTATCAAAGAGTGTGAGTACCTCTCTCCTGCGCTACCACTGTACGCTAACGCCCACTTACCTCTTTATCAAAGAGTGTGAGTACCTCTCTCCTGCGCTAACACTGTACACTAACCCTCACTTCTGGAAAGCCTACCATAGATATAATTTGCTGGGAAATGTGTTGATGCAATAGTGACACCTGGTGGATATTTGAATGTAATAATAATTACTTAATTATTCTGACTATTTGCAGTTTACACATCATTTTAGTGTTGAGATACTAAGTGGATAAGCTCAAACTGTTAAATTCAGTTACAGGATAGAAATAAAGGCCCATTATAAAAGCTACATCCCCTGGATCAGACCGGCTTCTGCTAGTCCGGTTGTGCATTAGAAACGGCCAGTAAAATAGTCAATAGTGGGATATGGTTAAATATGGTTAAAACTTGAAGACATTAGTTTAGAAACCTAAATATTGCTTGTTAATGTTTCGTTCATATCATAAAAATGATTGTCAGTTCTCCTAATGAAATTTTCAACTCCCATCATTCCTAGATTCTCCAAAACGGTTCTGGTTGTACCACTGGTTCTGCTGGACCTTGAGTGCTGTAGGAATCTTCTGCATTCTGCTGGCCCATGACCACTACACTGTGGATGTAGTGGTGGCTTACTACATTACTACACGGCTGTTCTGGTGGTACCACACCTTGGCCAACCAGCAAGTAAGTTTTGAGTCTGCTTGGTACCAAAAGTACCAAGAAGACCAAGAACTCTTTGGCTGATTAGGCAGTCTTAGAATGCCTGGAGAATAAATTATATCCTGTGTGAACTACCATGTTTTAGAACATCTGACGTGATGACCGCTTCTGTAGTCTGTAAGATTGGCACTGTGGCCAAGATTGGACATGCTGAAAGACAACAGGGATTCCCTCGACCAACTCAGATCTAATTGTTCTGGAAACATTTTGTGGTGACAGGCCCATACGAGGGGCAGTATAGCTTGGCACAGAGCGATATGACCGTTCCAGTAATTACCAGAGTAATCTTCACATCAACAAGGTGACAGGTTAATTTTTTATTTTTTATTTTCTAAGTCTCAAAGTCTTCACTTTTCTCCCTCACTGGGAATTAAAACAAGAAAAAAGGAAAAAAACTGTGGTGAGGGTGTGGCAGCTCTCTTCAGCCTCTTGTTCGCACTCGTGCAGTTTGTGGTTCCCAGTATCCCACACTTACTGTAAACGGAAGCACACCCTTGCACTGATTAGGTCATGCTGCCCCAGCAAAGGACCAGCCCCTGCCACAGGCAATTAAGAGATTAAATGACTTTCCAGAGTGAGTGGATTCTCTTCTTTTTTTTTTTTTAAATATGTTGCCGATAATCTGGAGCCAACTGCTGATATTAAATGAGTATTGCTGAGTGTTTGACTTTGCTCTTTTAGATGAAATTCCGCCACATAAACCATGACTACTGCTGAATATCAGTTGTAATGCCTGCATGCGTGACGTTTAGATGTCATTAGGTCCGTGTGGTGTCTGTCCCCCAGGTGCTGAAGGAGACCTCTCAGAGTAACCCCGTTTCGCGGGTGTGGTGGTACAGACTGTTCCAGTACTTCGAGGAGAACGTCCAGGGCGTGGTCCCTCGGAACTTTCAGCTGCCGTTCTCCTGGCGGTCCATAGCGGGGAGCAGGCTGGGGTACGCCAGGGTGGACACCTCGGAGTGACCGGGAAAACGTTCCCAAAGAGCGGTCCGACCTCGGCCGCGCCACTCAGCCAATCAGCCAATCAGCCAAGTCTTAAAGCTCCTCCGTCTTTGAAAGATTTTACAGGCTCATCACAGTTATGGCTGGTCAGCACTGTGACTTCTGTTTCTAAAGCATTTCAGTTCGATTTTTTTTTGTTTTTTTTGTTTGACCATCGGAAAGTGCTTCACGTTACACCTTGCGAGCATTTCAACTTTTTCATCAAGTAAGATTGTTGCATCTAAAATGTCTGGATTCAGAACAAGCTATTTTCTACAGGCTCATTTCTTCCTGTCCATCTGAAAAGGTCTCTTTGTTGTCGCATTGTTAAAATGCTTATGACCAGGCCAGACAAGTTTTAAATGCAGGAAGTGTTTCTCCCCATTTTTTTTTAATGGTTATCATTTTCTACAACTTCTCATGCAGCAAAAGTGCAAAGCGATTTTTGTAAGTATTTCACAGGTTTATTTTTCAAACGAATGATGATCAAAAAGAACCTTTTAGATTTTTACATTTTGAAAAGAAAGTAAACAGAAAATATAAACACTTATTTGATGTTTTCTAGTGCCTTTCTTGTCTGTACAATCTGTAGGAGTTTATCAATGTATTTTGTTTTGTATTTTAATTCCAATGCAAAAGTGCATCTTTATGATGGCTTGAACTAATCGAACTGAAAGCAGTCTTGTGAAGCTGATTTCGGGTTGTGTCAACCAACAGTCTTTCTGTCCATGTTTTTGAATGTACGTATGTATTGTTAGCCTTACTAGGTCTTGGTCTTCCCAAGCCGAAAAACCTTGAAAAATCGAATCATTTGCATGTTATTTTGTTCATTATCTGTATTTATTGTAGCATTTACCTGAGAGATATCCCAATTATGAAATGTATTCTTTGTTTGTGTAATCACATTTAGTAAGTTTTGGCTTTGATTGGCCAGAGCAGATGACAGAGTATCTGGTGACCACACCATTAACGTTGAGGTCACAGCAGCGATAGTGGAATGGATATTTTCTGACAGAGGAGATCCACCATACATGGAGTATCTCGGTAACCATGCCAACGACGATCGGTAGATACTCACCAACTATGCTTCCAGGCTCATTCGCTCTTAAAGTAGTATCCACCAATCGGCATTATTCGGCTGGCTGTTACCCAGGACCTCCACAATTGGTGGAGCCTCCTCTCTGATTTCCACCAAATAAGAGGGTGTTGCGATGGTCTTCTGTATTCTGTTGGCCCTGGATCATGGTGGCAGTTACCCGGCACTGGGTTTTAACTCGCTTGTCTCTCCCCGAGTCTATACCTCAAAAAGGACCTGTTAGCAGGCTTGAGCATCGGACTGAGCAGCCGTAAGGATTAATTTGGCTTAAACTCAGCTGCGGCTGTCAGCTTAGTGCACAGATTGTGTGAGCGTGCTTCTGAAGCGCCTGGCACTACTCCTTTTTCCAGCGTCGGGGGGGGAAACTGTCTGCACTTTAACTGTGCGACTGCAAGGGGGCGCACTTGGAACGATGTGCCATTCTAAGGTGCTGAACACCTGAAAGCAGTGGGTCTCCAACCCTAGTCCTGGAGATCTACAGGGTCTGCTGGTTTTCGTTGTTACTCTGCACTTAATTAATCGCTTCGAGCTGTTGCGTACACAGTTGACTCACCTCAACCGGTGAAGACAAAAATCAGCACACCCAGTAGCTCTCCAGGACCAGGGATGGAGACCACCGCCTTGAGGGCTGGTCGCAGACATGCTTTACGTGGCTGTAAGGTGCAGTAAAGAGGTCACCGAAGCTCTGTTCTCTGGGTTATACCACGCTGATTTAGACTGATGTGACTCCTGCAGTCAGATCCACTCACGTCCACACTGCGCTTTAGCTCTCCGGCTCCAGGAACTCTGGAAACCCGCTGTACATCTTCCTTCTGATCCGGCTTCGCCTGGAAAAGCATCCGATAACCATTGTAAAAACCTTTCCTTTTATTTTATACCGTTCAATGCAGAACTGAAATGGAGGGCTAAATGAATGTACACTGCTAATCGTCACTGCTGTTTATTCTGTGCTGCTGGGCTGGGGGGTGCGTTTGGACCCCATCATGCTGTGTTCCCTGCCCCTCGTACCTCACTAAACCCTGGTTTGAATGTGGGGGCAACCAAGCTTGGATAAAAGCCAAATAACATGTAATGTAACTCACGCCTGTGCCATGTTCTGTAGAAGAATGAAAAGACGTGTTTTTAATGGCAGGTCCCCTCACTGCTGTCCGTTTGGCAAACGGGAGGAGGAGCATACCTGCTCCGGCCCTTGTAATTCAGTCGCGCAGGGTGTATGTGTTGTGGATGGCGGTTTCTGCGTTGGCGTAGGCGCTGGTTTTTGGACAAGTGACAACTTCTGGGCTTCGAACGCAAACCCTCTATTCTGACAATCTGGATCGAACCACTCCTGTCTGTCTTTTGCACTGTTTGCAGACTGTTTAATGACGCAAAAGGTTTTGGTAAACCCACCTACATATCCATAACCTCCCTGTGGGGTAACCTCACCTCGCCCTGTGTCCTATTCGTGGACTCCCTGGACAGACAGATTCATTTTAACATGATCCCTGATTCACCATCGACACTACGATACTGAGCAAAAGCTCCTTGCAGAAAATGCATTAATTCAGAAATGGTTTGTGGTACAGTACACTTAATTTGCCGACCTCACGCCTGTTTAGTATGATCTTGCATTTTACCGCCATGACTAGGGCACCATTGCTTATGTGACAGATAGGGAATGCACACTGTACTTAGCAAGAATACATTTGGTCAGGGCAATCGTGAACAAATGTATAAAAACATTAGATTAGAGAACAGTTTACCATTCATTACTGCTGCTCTTATTCGCTGTTTGTTTCTGTGGTCTTAAAAAAAAAGAAAAGAATATATTATTGGCGAAATTGTTCTGCTGCTGTCACAGTGTTGTCCAAAGAAAAGCAATACAGAAATGTACTACAGAATGAAATTGTATAATTCAGCATACAACCATAAATATCTACATGTTTATATTAATCCCTCATTGGATAATCATACCACAAGGCTTAACCCAACAGAAATGCAATGAACCACTGAATTTAGTGGAATGGTTAAGTCTTTTCAGAATGTCTTTTGTGATTTGAGAGTAAGGCAAACCAATGGGGTTCAGATAGGAGCCAAGAGCCATTTCAGTCTTTGAATTGAGTGAAAATTGTGAAATTGATGGATGAAGGTTTACATGTTTTGATCCCGCCAATCATATAACTGAAGGCTGTCCATTATTGCCAATTTATCAATGTATTAAACGTTTGTTTTCAATTATGGAAGTATTTAAAATTCTTTTTTTAATTAAAATCAATGTTCCATATCTTGCAGATTTTTTTTGTGTGCATACGTCAGGTGATATTTGTATGGTAAATATATGGGTTGAATAGGGGCGAGATTGAGAAGCTTTTGAATAAAGCATTTTTATTATTCCATGTGTAGATGTTGCTGTTGTTGAAGGGGGAGAGTGTGTGTGTGTGTGTGTGTGTGTGTGTGTGTGTGTGTGTGTGTTTTATACATTTAGGTTGTATTTTGGAGTATATCTAATGAAAACCCAGCATTACAGACACACAATAAAGTACAATTTCTCAGCAATAGATTCAGACCGTAAACAGTAAGTACAAATTTTTCACAAAAAAAAAAAGGGCAATTTTATTTATGCATTTATTTATGCAGAGCAGGCCAAACTGCTTGACCAGGGTTTGACACGTTACCCGTTTGTGCCGTGTGATATTTGCTGAAGCAGGTTAAGTTAAGCCGGCTTCTCCGACCGCCAGCACGCTGCCCCTCCATGTTACAGCTGCAGGCCTGAGCGCCCGTATGCTCCGCACTGATCTCCCCAGCCTCCCTCTGTGAGGGACTCCGACACGGACGGTAATGAGATGATCCAGCATTTCATCTGCACGCTTGCCATCGACTCCCCGCTCACATTAGCACATCAGAGACCTCGCACAGCGCGTGAACCGCTCCTAATTAACCCCGCCGTCAACTGCCCAACGCGCCTCGCCGAGCAACTGAAAGAATGGCAGGGGTGGTGTTTTGATGGTCTTTCTTAATTATAATTTGTTGCTGTAAGATTAAATGGGGGTGAACGATGGTGCTTGTTATTACGGTCATTTTTAGCTTTGATCATGACATTACATTTTGACACCGGCTGACAGTGTTTTTCTGAAGGGACTGATTCATCTGCCGGATATCTACTCACGCAGTTCAGGGTATTCCCTTACTCAAGGGGGCAATGGCAGCACCACAGTCCTTGGGAATTGAACCCCCAACCGGAGTTAATAGCCCAGTTCCCTTACAGTTCTACTGCTCTGCTCCCCCATGTTTGGTCGTACTGTTAAACATTAGTGAGTGAGCTCTATTAGATCTCTCTATGATGACAATGAAGCATCGATTCGATTTTTCGACTGTTACCTCCACATCCTGGGACATGTAATCGAGACAGACCATCGATTACATGATTCATCCTGTCCATGATTCATCCTACTGGAGAGGTCTAATTTTTAGATTATCACCTCTATTTGGGGGGGGGGGGGGGGGGGGGTCATGTTTATTGGACAGTAAAGTGAGAGAGACAAGAGGGATGGCAGAGAGCAGAGAGAGGGAAAGACTTGCAACAAATGTCAGGCGGCCAGATTCAAATGACTCAAATTAGCATGCAGATAGTACTCTACGGGCTATGCCACATTTTTTGGAAGCGGTTCTATTTTCAACCAACATGGTGAGATTTGGTTTTGTTATGTGGAAAATATTTTGCCTTTAGGTGGAGATTACTACTGGCTGGATTTAACAATTGTCAATTGTTACGTCCATTTTTGTAGCGGTATTCATTAGTTGAGCTGGATTACCTCCTAACATATTCATGTTTGGTCTTGATATTAAGTGGCGAAAACCATGAAACTTTTGATAATGAAGGAAGATTTTTCATCTGAAGCCACACGGTAACCTCCGGACTGAATGAACAGATTGATGAAAGTCACTGTTATGGTTTTCTAAAACCATCTTCCCATCTCTAGCTGTATCCCAATAATAAATTCAACTGAATCAAATGTTTGTATTAAAAAGTTATAAACACACACTTCCACATCCAAACCTCTTAGGTGGTTACAAGAATAATGCCAAAAACAAACCCGTCAAAAAGCTAGTCTGTGTCCATGGTTTTTAAATGTTTCTCTTAACTTTGGGCTCAGGTGTGCATAGCTTTGTAGTGGCCTTGGAAGAGAGAGATTGTGTGCAGCTGACCCACACTGCGGTGATAGGCAGGCTTGTGCGGTGTGAACACCCACAGGACTGTGCTTGCGCGTTGGCTGTGTCTGATCTTCAGCCTGGTCCTCAGTCCCTCCAATCCCCACACCTCTCTGATCTTCAGCCTGGTCCTCCCTTCGATCCCCACACCTCTCTGATCTGTTCATTGTTGATGCGTGCCACACTCTCTCCTGCTACGACTGTTTGTTTGCTTTTTAATGCTTTGAACATTCCGCTGTGCGTTCCGTACAGTTACAACATTCGGTTCCCTTTTGTCACTGGGAACAAAGATAAATACCGATGTTTCCTTGGAGCATAACCTGGAATGATGGCAGAATGCAATGGATTCTTTTATCTGTGCACCATATTTGTAGGTTCAGAAGAGTTCAGGAATATATTCAGTGCTCATGGTCATGGATAAGCATGTTCATTCACCATGCAGTTTGCGGTGTTGCTAGTGTTGACTGCTGTGTTTGCTATATTTGCGTTCGCTGTGCTGACTGTATTAGTCATGCTCGCTGTGTACTGTTCTGTTTACTGTGTTGATAGAGATGACAGTTGGGACAGTCAATAGTGCTGTGTTTGCAGTTATCGGTTGAGTTCACTGCGTTGCATGTGATCAGAAGGTCCTGTAAAGTCGATGTGGCTAGGACAGATCTGGGACCAGCAGCTCCAGCTATGCTCTGCAAGCACTCACTACATTAATACATGAGGTCAGGACACCCTGTATTTGGAATGCCTTCCCTTGTCTCTCACTCAGTGAAGTGAACATTGGCACTTCACACTTTAGGGGCAGCCTCCTCTGTACAGCACTGGCAGACAGCAGGATGTTCCCCGTCTCACCGTCAACAGTTCTCCGGTCCAGAGGAGCCCCAGCAGTGGGACAAATAAGTAGACGAAAGATTTTAAAAGTGATTTTAGTACATTTGAGTATTAAGGGAAGCATGTACTGTATGGGAGAGGAAATGAGGAGAGATTGTGAATGCTGAGTGCCTCCTAACAGTGTCAGTACAATCTACCTCGAGGCTGTGCTTTATCCCACTGCGAGCGCAGCCACCAGGGGGCGCCGTGTCATGCTCCCTCGCCGTGTCTCGCTTTGATGTTTGACAGCGTCGCGCATGAAAGAGGCAGAGCTGTCAGTCACCCCGTTTTCAAGGCCTCTGGAGCTCCGGCGCACCATTATCCGCCAGCGGTTCATAAAGCGCCGCTGGTGTTCCGGAACAAACCACCCCGGATCATTACCGCCACTGCAATTAGCGCCGCGAGCCCCGCTCTGAATGGTTCCTGCAGGGGCGCGCTACGGTTGCTATTTGCGGTCAGCACTGGGCACTGCTCCGGCTGTCTAAGTGGTTTCCATTACACCGGCCTCCCGAATGAAGAATGGAAAAGCAATTCCGGCATGACAGAGGGGGTGGGTACTGGTGTTTTTTTTTGTGTAGTCACTGCCACTTAAGGTCCTCCCAAGCGCTCTGCTCCAATTAAAACTGAAAGCAGCAGGAAGACGGGAGAGAAATCCCGCAGTCTGAAAATTAGATGATGTCATAATTCAGATTGAGAGAGGAGAGGGCTTCTCGCATGATTAGTTTAATATATTGTTTGTATCAACTACAATGAAAACCTCTGCACCCTTAACATTACCTCTGTACTGGGCATTATATTGGAGGAAAATTACATTGATTTTTCATTCAGAATAATGCCATATCCAACTATTTAGCACAATTTTATGGCCAGGTCTGCTCTAATAGATGGGTTTTGTATGATGGGCTATTATGGATTGTGTAACAGCATCTCCATATTATCTAATTTCATTTTCTATATTTGTTAGAAGGGTGTTAACAGAACTGAAACCATTGAAGGAAGCCTTTTCCCATCATCACCATGATTGCTCTTTTTGCTTGACATAATACGCCTGAAGATGGCAGCAGTTCTTTTTTTGGGACAGGCTTGAACACAGGCTTCAAATCGATAAAATGTCGTTAGGATTTTCATCTGTTCACACCCGCGATATTAATATAGACTCTGCTTGAGTATGTGGAACGCAGTATCGTTGCACACGATAAACAGGTACACAATCAATGTAATGATGGTGGTTTCTGAAACGATCTTGGGGATTCAGCCTCATCAATTTCAGCTTTCCGAAAATAAACTCAACATTGTTGAAGGAGACAAAGAAACTGCATGAATTATGATCCCTTTAATAAATCTATACATTCTAAAATCCTTAATAAAGGCAAGTATGTTTGGAATTACTCATCATTTTACTTTGATTTGTTATCTAATGCAGTGACCGCATGCTTAAATGCTTCTTGGTTCTGGGATCTGAAGGATAAATTTTCTTAATAATCTGCATTATCTGTGACTCTATTATTTTTTTTATTCCCCAGGGTCATGAAATAACTGGGAGCATATGTTCAAGAAGCACACAGCCAAGTTAGCCACATTTTGTTTAGCTTTGTTTCTTATACAACATAAGTCAGTTACAGTTTCACCGATTCTATATATAAATATATAACATGACGGTTGTTGGTCATACGTGAACCTATCGGCTACATTTTCAAAAGCAAATTCCTGGAGCATGCTCAAAACTGAAATAAGTAATAAAATAAATCTGTCATCATACTCCAGATGTGTAGCAGTGGCTTTAGTCACAGCTGGAGAAAAATGAACCGGTCCCTGCGATTGCACACAGAGCTACGCCTCCCAGAGGGCTGCCTATATTCGGTTCCCATACCATACTTAGTCTGGCACGCAGTTCTTGGAGCGAAAATGTCCAAGATGTTCTATTTTGGGTGGGTTCAAGGGTGTGCTGCCGGAGTTATTTGGCTGATTGTGTGGTCTGAAACAGACCCAGGTTTACGACAGAGGGAGTTACCAATGAAACCTAGGCCTACATCTTAAAGTGTCTTAGTGTAACGAATACTGATCCAGGAGTAAGATTCCCCATCTAGATCACACCTTTACCAATTACGAACTGAAGGACAAAGCTGATCCAACAAGCCAAACCTGCATTTAATTACAATGCAATTGTGTTGCCTTAAAAACGCAAAACAAAATATATATATATGGAAGAACTGGAAACTCATTTGATCAAGAGTGGGGAGGGATCACAGGGGGTCCCCAGGACCACATTGGAAAACCCCACACACAGGGGGTCCCCATGACCATGTTTGAGAACCCCACACACAGGCAGTACCCGAGACTGCATTTGAGAACCTCTCACACAAAGAGTCCCTAAGACCAAGCTTAAGAATCCCTCATCTGTAATATGCGTCTTGGCTCATTCAGTCCTCTCGCTCTAATGGACTCAGTGATGACTGGTTTGCTGCTTGACCTGAGGAACCAGCAGAAGAGCCAGGTCTGTGGTTCTGTCTGATTGGCCTGAGGGACAAGGAAATGGGACAGGTCTGTGGATGTGGCTGATTGGCCTGAGGGACAAGGAAACGGGACAGGTCTGTGGTTGTGGCTGATTGACCTGAGGAACCAGGAAAAGGGACTGAGTGACTGATTGAGCGATGGCTTCCAGGCACACACTGACAGGGAAGTCTGAGGCAGAGATTTACAAACGTTAGCGTTAACTCATCTCACATCAATCACCAGTGTCTGTCACCCTCCCGCTTGCGGAAATTTCATTTTTTTTTTGTAATTATGGCGAAGTGCTCTGTTCTGTCTCACTGAATATTATGACTGGAATCAGCATGAAGGCTAGCAGAGAGATGGAGATGGGTAATTGAGGGAGTCAGAAGAGTCGTCCCACTGCTGTGCAACTAGTATCTCAGTCTGATTTCCATCAGATAACTTTTTCATGCTTCTTCTTGTCAGTTGAATGGCATGAAAGGCAATGTGTAATCCGGTCGAGCCAGAATGGCAGCTGTGTCGGGCTCAATGACCTCACCACCGGTCACCTGACCTGTACAGTGTAACTTCAAGACAATCTGAAACGGAAGTGATAGGAGTGAAGCAAATCTTTTGGGGGGAGTTTTTTAAGAGCAGGGAGTTGATTCGACTAATGCCAAATGAAGAGGGGGACGTAAAATGAGGACGTGTGTCGCTGCATGAAAAGGGGAAATTGACAGACATTTCATCGACATACAATGTTGTAAAATCAATGACGTATAATCCAAATTGAAATTATTTTCCACAAAGTGGATGGAAGTTCTACTCTAACCTCCATTTAACAGGTGGGGAAATGCATGCGTAAATCACACAGATCTGCAGGAGGGATACTGTTATTGCACCACTGAACAGGGAGCTTCGGCTGAGCTGTTTCAGTAGATATCCAACTGTGTTATTAGAGTGTACTGGAGATAGTTATGTAAGCAGTCCAAGTTGCTCTGGAGAACACAGTCTGCTAATCAACTAAATAACAACAAAGCAAATCTCTTCTGCTCATCAATGCTGCTTCTACGGGACAATGGGGCTCAGTTACCAGGAGAGGCTTGGTGATGTCATCATGCACGTGCATGCACAAGTGTCTCATTGGCTTCTGAAGGTGAATCCGGTGGGAATCACGTGCAGGTATGTTGCTCGCTCGTGTTTGCTAATAGACGAGAGGCTCAGCAGAGGTGTGGCTCACGCTCTGAGATTCACACCCATCTCGCTGCCACAGCCCAAATCTGACACTTTCCACAGAGCAGAAGATTGAGTAGGAATGTCCCAGATCGGTCTCACCTAAACAACAATCTCACAACAACGCACCTCCTGCAGCCTCCACTCAAGGGCCTCATAGCACACACACCCCCGCCCCCCCATCCCTCAGTTCTGCCATACTCAGCCTCCTTAAGAAAATGAATTAAAACCAACAGACCCTGCAGCTTTGGACCCGGTTTGGCCCCCTAATTTAGGCCATAAAAAGATTTTACAGTAGCCATCTTTCAAGCGATATCTTACCGCAGCACCACTGACAGTCTTAATTTAATTTCAATAAATGTCAAGTGAAAGGAGTATTCCAGTTTCTGACTTAATTTCATGTTTGTGGTGAAGTACTGTTGGGCATTAGCTTAGGTAAGAGTTTATTTTAGAATACACAATGTAACTATTTACTGGACATTATTGGAGAAAAAAGTCTGTATGGACAGTAAAGTCTGTATGTTGCTGTGTTTAAGAGGAAATGTATCTGTACAGTTTCTGCCAAGTTGAATTTGAATATGAAGTTGAATTGATCAGACAAAGGAGTTGAATCAGCTTGCCTTCTTTCAGGGGTTGTGATGATTTGAATAAGTAACAAAGCAGGAGAGGAGCTTGACTGGGTCTTGTAAGGTTGGTGGTTCAAGCCTCGGTGTAGCCAGAGCCTACACTGAGGCTTGCTCCAGGAGGGATTTGGCCCTGCTTAGTCTAATCAACTGCAAGTTGCTTTGGATAAAAGTGTCAGCCAAATAACTAATGTATAGCTATAGCAGGCCTCATTCAGCACCCACAGTGACGGGCAGCAGTCTCTCTGCAGGCTGGGCTGAGGGTTTTAGCACTAGGGACTGCAGGCCAGGCAGAGACTGCAGGCCAGCCGGTAGCACACAGCACACCTGTAGCGTATCCTGGGGCACAGCTGTAGCCACTCGTGTAATCAGACCGTCTTCAGTAAGAGCCCCTAGCCGTGGTTGTGAAGGATGCCCTCTGTGGTGTGTCTGCTCCTTTTCCTCCCCCTTTTCTACAGAGGCTCCCACTAACGACTATTAATTGCCCACCCCCCTTTTTAATAAGATTTTTCAGTCTTATTTTATTCAGGTCCAGATTTTGGCAACATTTGCAGTGGGGGATTTTAAAATGTGCGTGATGAACTGCCCTTCCATATTAATGGAACTGTGTTTTTGGTGATAGAAAATGTCAGAGGAGCAGGGAACATTTTTGCAAGGTATCCCTCTTGCATATTAACGGCAGTTCTGATGTGAAGCTACAATAATTAGGAGGAGAGAAGCTTTTGAATACGAATATATAATCATAATTCTCTTGCGATTTCTCAAGGCCAACTGATATTCAATAAAGTGATTGCACATGCTATGTAATGCATGTGCCGTCTTGTTTGAGAGCATTTATCCATCCATCTATCTATCCATCTAAACAGTGTTAAAAATAGAAGATGAATGCAAATAAAAATGAATGGATCAAGCCAAACCAAACAAAGCCATGTCCCCTCAGTAAGCTGTGAGACACGAGGAACGGTGTGAGGTCTGAGGCTTGATGAATGTGTGAAAGCCTTCTATAATTACTCCTCTGAGTGCACTGCTGAGATCACCAGACAGAGATATCACGTTTGTGGTCAAGATGCACTTAGACGGTGTCAGCCCCCTGATTGACAAAGTCCAGGGCCCACAGCATTCGAACCCTGCTGGGCGGGACTGCCCGTTTCAGTCATCTCTAGGATTAAACTCTCACAGAAACCTAAAGTGCCCAGAGTAGGGCTAGGCCCAGGGTGGAGGAATCTGAGGCTGCAGTGATCAGTTTTATCTTTGAATTTGATGGTTTGTCCACTGACAGACCAAGAGCAACAGGAAATCAAGTACCTTTTTGAGGTTATATTTAGAGGCAAGATAAAGGCTTTGGGACATATCGTTTCAGGGCATTAGTGCTTAGGTGTTACATTTACGAACAGGAATGGATTGCTTTGCCCTCTGGCGTGCTAAATCTGCCAGCTAATGACAAGAGGAATTATTAGAGGCATTATTAAAATTTTGTTATTATTTTCTAAATTACTTTACACTTTACCTTTACACTTCATTTTATTTGAACAATGGTTCAAAATGTATGCTGTCTTTTGTCTAAGAAATACATGAATGGTTTTGTTGTGGGTCATTTTTAATTCCTGTCCATACTGTATCTGTGATTTGTAAATGATGTTGAGCCCACTCTGATAAAGGCTGTGAGTTATTGTATGAATGTACCGTACATTCATCTGGCTGCCCTGGATAAACATCTTTCTAAATGGAATAATAAAACAGGGACTTTCAGAGGAAACCACTTATAACACAGAGATAGCTGAACTACCACCGCAGAACCACTGCAAGAATAGGAATGGGAAAGATGGGAGGAATTTTTAAAGTCCTAACAACTTGTGTACCTCAAAGGATATGACTATATACTTCCTAATATATTTTCAATTCAAGTCCAGATGAAACACAAGACATGACATACAATGAATTACTACAGATAATACACTCTTTGATCTTGTTGACATTCATACAGTAGTTTTCATAAAGTAATAAGTAACTTTCTTTTTCAAAGGTTCCATTTCAGCATCGAAGTCTTGTGATATTAAAAAATATATATTGTTTTCCAAAAGTATCCTTTCATCCTACAGAAATGTTTCCTGAGCACAAAGAATTATTCCTCCTTTGTTCATATCTGCTCTCCCGGCAATACACAAATACAGAAGCTGATCGTCTTTGACAGATTTTCTTTCCTGTGTCAAAAATGGTATGATATGGCTCGACTTTTTCAAATGTGCATTATTTAACATAAAGCATACAGGCGCATGCGCACACACACACACACACACACACACACACACACACAAACACACACAAACACGGGGGGCAGAGGCCAAGTTGTTTCATACATCTATAGTGGATGAAGCTTCAATGTGTCAGCTACAATGCACATCTGGATTGGACCCTGGTTGCTGTAGGTTTTGCAGTAACAATGTCCCAGGAATTTCCCCATTCTCTCAAATGTCATCTCCTCATTTGAAGTAATAAACACAGAACTGGTCGTGCTGAAGAATCAATCATATTTGCTCGATTCCCTAAGCTTTGAAATACTGGTGCATCAGAGATTGTGCTCAATGGAGCTGAAAATCGGAACATTAGAATGTAAATTAAAGTATGCCTGTCCTTCAGGTAATAAAGAAGTGATATAAAATATTCAGGTTGATCCACAGGTTGCAACACCAGCAAACATTGTGTTATGCCTCTCCAAACAATGTAGTGTGTGTATCATATAATGATTAGATCATTATATAATGAACGATTAGATCATTTCTATAATAAATAATATAAATAATAATGTTTTGATATTTGTGATGCTTGACAGTGAAAGAGGACACTTATCTGCTGGAATAGATGGTGCCGTGCAGCACTGCGAGAATACATTCTCCAAGGCTGTTTTTGGAACAGTGTACCTGGAATGAGTAGGGCAGACATTTTGGCTCTGACCTCTGCTTGTGGGAGTTTAACCAGTGAATCCTGCATATAAATCTAAGAGGACAGAGGGTCTTCTCTTCTGCAGCACACCTCATCCTGCAGAAAATACTAAATCAAGGGGCTTCACCTGAAGAAGGTGTAGATTACAGTGTCCGTTATGGGAATAGGTGGATATAGTCAGAGTTATGGTCAGAGTCATGCAGATCTTATACATTATCATGTATTCTTGTTTTGCAAGACAAGAAATATACACCCAGTCAACCAGGAGAACCAAGCTTACAGTCAACAAGTCACCATCAAAATGAATTCAAATGGAGTAGGAATTATAAGATTATAAGATGTATAATAATGAATAATGTAGCCTATGAGAACACAATTGCAAGTTAAAACTTTATGTTTTTATTTGTTCAACTTTACATGCTAGATAAAAACATTAACATAAGATTTCTTCTTGGTGTGTTATCTCTTCTATAGTTTAATTTATAAAATGTAATTTTTTGTCACTAAATTATCCGTCTTGGGTGCATGGGCATAGCAATCATACACAATGCTATGCCATCTGTTCTTTCGCAGTTGCATTTTGTAAGATAATAAAGATACTCATATTCCCAAAATAGGGCACCACACCATATGGACAATGGTATGGTATAAAATGAATTCGATATGGACCCTGCCATTGTCGACAGCAGTTATCAGACTTCCGCACATTTTCTTGAGGGACGCTTCTGTGGTAAAGCAAACATAACAGTATTGCATATAGGGCGTGGCCAAGGGCCAAATGCTGGTCTGCGTAAACCATGGCAAGTTTCAACAGAGAATGTCACCGTGATTCACACGAGTGAAGAAAAGACAACAAATTACAGAATTACAGAAGCTATTGGATTCCGAGTCCCCGAATAGGAAAGCTTAATAATTTAGCTTTTATTACCTTTGTTTTAAAAAAATAAATAAATATATATATTCAGCAGTGTTTATCCACTGTTGACTAGAATATCCTTCTTATAAACGCAAAATCAAAAGGCAATTCAATTTCAATGGTTGTTTTACTGTTCTACCAATGTCAACCTGCCACTTCAGAAGGTAAAACTATGGTTCCAAATTATTTCAGATGCATCAAAAAAAGAGTGAGAAGAAATAACTGAATGGAAAAAGTATGTGGTATGAGGCACTACGGATAGCTATCGCCCGATACAAACAGCGTGGCCAATAACATCACTGGTCTGTAACAGTGTCATGAAATAACCATACAGTAGCCTACAGTGTCATGAATTGAACAAAGCAGCGCGTCAGCGCACCATTCACAAGTAATCGCTGCTACTGTACGGATCCGGTCTTGGGTTGAATTATGACAGGAGTCACGTTTTTTTTTTTGCTATGCATTTATGCTGATGCACTGCACACGCTGCAGCGGCTCACGGGATGCCGCCCAGCTTGTGACACCGCTCACTCTTGTACCAGCAGAAAGTGACAGTGTTTCGGTCGAAGACGGACAGTTATAATTGGTTTCTCAATGAAAGATAACCACCGTCTGCCTGTGGATCTAAGGAGTAGCGATCATTAAACAAGTCGTTTGCCATTTTGCATGCACTTTCGGTCTTGTCCGTCCAGCGAATTCGCCAATAAGGTGGGTCGAACAATTCCCACGCCGCCCACTGGTACCAGGTATTCCCTCGGAAACAAGGGGGCTTGACCGCGAGTCGTCGGATTCTCTACGCTCGTTCTCTTAGCAAGAGATAAAGTTTGTACAGTTTAAAATATGAGTGACATAGAAGACGAGTTCGCCAAGGTGCTTATGATAAAGGAAGACAGGATAAAAGACCTAGAGAGACGTCTAGCTGAAAAGGAAGACGAGGTTCACGAACTGAAGAGAAAACTGCACAAATGTCAGTCCGTTTTGCCCAGCGCGCAGCTCATTGGACCGAGGACCAGGCGAGCTCAAGGCATTTCGGCGGAGCCCCAGACATATCAAGACCTGATTAGACAAGCCTTTCGGAAATACGCTAAATCTGACCGGTAGGGTCTTTGCTTTCATCTTATCATAATATATCCTCTTTATATGTCTGTGCAATGTGGCTGTCATTATGCATTTTTATTTGTATGTTGCAAACTGTTAATATTTCAGGTGGGTAGGTAAACTGCTTTATTTCCTGCAAACAAGTTTGAACTTACTTCATCACAGATCGGGATACTCGTGCAGCGCACGAATGACTGTGTAAGTAGCCTACTGCCTGGTTGCAAAAGTCCCATGTAGCCTAGATGCACGCATCAGTCGGCTGGCAATTTCATTCTAAATCGACATCGAAGCGGAGGCGAAAATAACGAAGCATCAGTGGGTTTCATTGATCCGGTCCATTATAACAATCCCAGAGGAAATGGGGAGGAGGAAGTACAAGGCATTTATGGGTTTTAAGTAGCTGGACGCTTAGAGCTGAAATGCATGCCTGATGATATTTAATACTCCATTAAGAAAGGCTTTGTGTGCCCGTTGCATACGCCTTTGTTCCAGCGCTTGACATTTTCTTTTGCTCATCGGGTTAGTTTTAATATAGCCAAACAAAATAGACCCAACAATTACAGGAACAATTTTCCAAGAGTTGTGAAAACAGCGGTTTTTAAGTAATCTGGACATACACAGTTACCATGGAGATAGGCTATTAGAAACTGAATATTAGTGAATGACACTTCTGAGATGAGTACCCCATTTATTAGACACGTCACCTGCACTGAAGAACGGTTGTTCGTTCATGCAAATAATCACATTAAACAAGGCTTAAACAATTGCACTAAAGCAGAGCTGCGTAGATTGAGGTGCTTCTCAATATAGTCGTGTGGGCCAGGACATGGCAAATCTTTTGATTTGTGCCAAATATTAAACGATTAAGTAAATGTAGCTACAGTCCTATCAATTTCGAAATTCATCAATGAAAAATATTTTAGTTTTTCCTTTTTGGCAAAGCGATTGTTTCGTTCAGCATAATGCTACTGGAAAGGTATATATTATCGCCTGTAATTCAAACCCGTACGATATTCTACTTTCCTCCAAGCTAGATTCAGAGCCTTCATTCATGGGATAGACAACCTTGAGCCTGGACTTGGCCATCCACATCTTGGGTGTGGAGAGACACATTGGCCTCTATCTCGCAGTCCTGAAGAGATATTTGTTGAACAATGTTTCCGGAAACTGAACATTACTGATCAGATTTAATATTTCTGGAGATGACGTCACAATTACAAAAAGTAATAAAGTTAGATTAAAACACACAATTTCTGCTTGGACAAATTAAAAATCAAATGTAATTAAAGTTTAATGAACAAATTTAAAACAAACTTTTATCTATTTATTTTTTAAACGGAGAAACATTTTTTTCAGTGGTTCCGCGCTTGCACGGGGCCCTGGGTTACATTGATACAGTGTCCATGCCAAGACATTGACGGCTTTCAGAGCCTCTTCATAATTGGTGATGAACGTCCTTATCAATAGTTTGAAATAATTATTGAAAATAATTGCAATATTATTGAGGAAGGACCCTGGCTCACCACGTGGCAAACAGGTGTTCAGCTAGAGATACTGCAATAAAGCCCCCGTCCTTGAATCTTGTATGGTACATTTTTTTGGCTAAAATGTGAAGAAAATTCAACTTCATTTTCTCAAATTTACTAACTACATAGCTAAATGGCTTCATTTTCACCAGCCTGTTTTTACCACCTCCAAACCCCAGTGAGCTAGGTCTCCATGTGTATCACATCCTCCAAACAGGATTTTGGCAGTTTGGCAAAAAGTGACATTGTCGTACTATTTTAGGTGTTGCAACTGGCAATTATACTAAAATATAATGATAATACAGAAATCCCTTGAAATAGTCTACGATCCAATTGCATATTCATTGTAAATTGAACAGCTAGTATAGACTACAAATGAAAGACTTATTTGTGGTGACAGATGACGCAGGCAGGCAGAGCAAAGGGCAGGTTTTTTTCCTGAAAATAACTCGGTGAGGATGCCACGCCATCTTAGCAGTCTGTCAGCAGAATGTGATTAAAGAGATTGATCTTTCTCCTTCCCGCTACCAATACGACTTGTCTCTCTGTTCTGGGGCTGATTCCTGAATAATTGATGGCGAACAACTAGATGAGTTCTCGGGGAAATAGATGGAATTAATTTGACATTTTACGGTGACCTTTGACATCCTGCAATCCAATTATTATCTTTATCCTAAGTGGATATCAATACATAAATCTGACTTTTCCTGTCCCGTAAACAACATTTTGTCCAAAGCGAGTGTTTACTCAACTGAAATGATTATGTTTTGTCGAGCCCAAATTAAATTCTAATTACAGCTGCATTTAAAGAAATAAGCACAGATGTGTTACTGTTGAGTCTGAGAAGTCAATGACTGAATGTAGAACTAATGACAAAGCAACAATGTGCTCCTACATTGCTTGTCTACATAGGATAGGCTGATTGCTGAAATGTCTGATCAGGGATACAAGATGAGACTCTCACCTGTGACAATCTGCATTCATTATTTATTATAATGTAGTTAAAATGTAATTACAGGTGAGTGTTGCCTACCAGTTGTTTTTATTCTGGGACTGAAATCAAGGCAGAACTCAAACATGAATTGAATGTAGTTCTCACCCTGTTTAATTCTGTTTAAACAGTCCTGACAGTGATTTGAGTAATCCCCATCGACTGCAGGTACTTTCCTCTTAAACCGGCTCGGCATGAAACATCAAAGAGTCAAAATAATGACTGCATGGCTTCACCACTGAAGAGTACCTGTAATCATTAAAAATAGCAACATTTTTAAAATGGGTAAATCTCACCCATATTATTGCAGTATCGACGTGCAACAGAGACTGAACTCAATGTGGAAAAATTATGATTTGTCTGTTCTCATTGGGAAAACGAACAGAAAACCCATGCACATTGAGGCAAACTTTAGACAACTTTGTGATGTTTTACCACGATATAACAAGTAATCTGCACATGAGTGTTACCTACTCTATAATATGGCAATTTTCTTATTGTTAATCAGGCAAAACTAATTTGAACAGATTCAGAGTTTCGGTAAACAGGTAAAATGAAAAGCCAAGAAAACATTGTGACAGAAAACATTTAAAATTATCCTTCAGTCATGAGTAAGTTCTTCCTCAAAAAAGGGAAATCCGCAGCAATAAATCGTACTGTTGTACCCCTGAATGTAACAGAGCCACTGATACCTGGTATTTAATGCAATAAAATGTACCAAATCTACATGGTATTATACAACTGCACACTTTAAGGCGGTTAAATCCATGTACAGTGAATGGGTTTGTTGTGTGAAAGGCACATTTAAAAAAGAAATCGGTCCTGAGCAAAATAATACAGCACATAACCACAGGGTGGCAGCAGATCTCTGTATTATCATTATTCCAAATGCGTAGTCATGCAGAAATAATGCTAAAAGGGAAGGTTCAAGGGCCATTGTAAAATAAATAAATAAAATAAAAAGAAATAGATTGGGCTTGCAGTACTTCTTTCCAGAATTCTCTCTGAAATGTAGATGCTGTAGGCATGAAAATATGCCGCATTATCAAGATGAGGAATAAAAAAAAACAGCTTTCTTTTGCATTTGAGCAAAAGCTGGACATCTGGTACGGTAGCAGCCCAAAAACCTGTGCTGACTGGGGCGGTAGGTACAGCTTTCCTCAAGGAAATTGAGAATAAAATGAAGAATATTTGAGAGTCTCTGAGTTCTGCCAGACTTCTATCTGCGGCTGTGGGTTAGGCTAGGAGAAACGGCTCCATTAGTGCTGGTATTAGGCACCAGAGTACAGAGTCTCATTCATCGGATTACCACGCTATTGAGCAATGGATCAGGTTTCTATTGATCTGGATAGGAAAGGGCAGGGCAGGAAGTTTATCAAAGTGAAATTTAAACCCTGCGCATATAGAAAGGATCTTTGAAGGGCACTTGGAATTGCGTAAGCACAGATCAAGAGAAACGGATTGTTGTTTAATGTGGAAAAGAGAAACAGATTGTTGTTTAATGTGGAAAACAAAAACTGCAAGTTTTACTACTTCCCCCAAGAATCACAATTATAAATGAGTTCTCAGTATTTTAAATGGACAGATTGTGATGGTCATCATTATCATCATTATATAATTTTTCCCTAGCCCATCCCATGACTTTGAGAAAAATAAAAATAAAAACAATAAAATAAAATAGAGCACAAATGATGGAGGCTACAGCAGAGAAGTACCACAGTAGTTAGACTTCCAGGATATGGTCACACAAATTGATAAGATTTTTATTAATTTTTGTATTATTCCTGACCATTATGCTAATATGCCTATATTAATTTCATTAAACAAACTGGCGAAGAGCTCTGTAGAATCATTACAAATTCATATGGTTCACATTCATATCAAGCTAGAATGTGTCTCCTCTAAGCATCATCTGAGGAATTGCATTAAGATTAATTTCAGATGGCATAGTTTCCTGTGACATTAGAAACTGGCTGCTCTGGTTTCAGACACATTTAATATTTATAAATAATATCCAAAATAGCACCAGTTGTGGGCCAGCTGTAGGTTACATTACAGAGGCCTGCTATCACGACCCAAAACGCCCCCTCCGAACCAAATTAATCTCACACATTAAAGTGCGGTTCAGATTTAGCTTTAATTGTGTAAATTCATGTTACAGACTGAGACCACACCACAGACTCACCATAGGCCAACGTTCACAGAGTAATTTTTAGGATAACCTAATTAGCCCACCGGTGAGAAAAACACCAAGAAGGTCAAAGCCATCCGCGTCCTGTTTTACCTACACTTACACAGGCCTTTACCAATAGAACAATAAAGCGTACTTAGCCTCGGTAATTGGGCTAAACTCCTGGCGCGCCGGTTGCAGCTCGCACTAGTGTGCCGCACTGATCAAAAGACCTGTCCTGCAAGTGTAACAGCTCAAATCCAACAGCTCATTTTCTGCGGAGGATGTAGCACGTGCTGTGAGATTACAGCTGCTAATTTAACCACACGAGGCCGCTATTGAGCACTGAGTTAGGGAATACAGTATAATGCAGCTTCAATTTATTACTAACATGAATAATTTGAGATATGTCAACGACAAACAAAATGATACATTAATTAATTTTATTTATGATCCATTTGTTTTTCATCTTATTGCATAGGCCTATTACTTACATAATTTTCAAATTCATTTCCACAGAATTTTATTGTATGAATTACAGAATGTAATTCTGACAAAAAACATAAAAGAAAAATATGCCTGAGTGTATAAAACTGTCAGATAAGTAATAAACAAGAAATTTGCCGTTCAGGGCAGATGTGTGAGATCCTGATGGAGTGGACGCTCACAAGGATCTTGTGTTGGCAACCTCCCCTCCCTTACCACCAGAAACTGGCCCAATGATCACATTACCATAGCTCTTTAAACAGCCACTATTTTGGTGGCTTTGATCTAGAACTGATTATAGGCCTAAATTAACACCATCTCAGCGGTGCTAAAAACAGATCACACAAGTAGGCTACTTCTTAAGTGGAATATTAATCAAGAAGCACTTTGAATTACATTATTGCCGGAAATTGTATGACCCAATTAGCATTTCTTCTGTATTTACTTTGCTGGAGTATTTTTTTTTTCTCTGTAAAGATACATTAGGTGGGATAGCGGGGAGAAAATTGGATGCTGGCCTGTGTTGGATTATGAAGGGATTAGGCTACTTTAAATGCAACCACAAGGGGGCGCCGTTGACCCCTTTTAGGTCACAACTATATCCTTGGGAATTTTTGCCCTGACCACAACAATTGTATTGTAAACACTCATTCTCACCGCTTATTGCAGCAGTTACAGACAGTTATGGAATGCATCCAATGGAAATGCATTGGAAAGTGGAAAAGGTCTTGGGTCCAATTCACTAATATTAGTTAATAGTAATGAAGTATCTGAGAGTGTGTGGGTCTATTTAAAATTATGAAAGTTTCCCAGTTGTGGAAAGCAGTGAGAATATATATTTCACACTTTTATTGGAGAACATTTTTATTACTAACACGGACACCAGTAATGAACAATGAATAATGCTCATTGTCCAGTATTTGATGGTATGAAAACATTGGCTGCTTACAATCTACTCTTACAACTGTATGTACAAAGGCAGGTAACATGAATTACAACAGCTGTGCCCTATCCAAGAACCCAGCCTGGGACCTGTGGATTGACTGTTTCTCCACAACATCTAAACTCCCACTGACATTGATGGGACGGAAATGGAGATGTGTGGCGCATGAGTTTCCACCACACTGTGCCCGGATTATCTTATTCTGAACGGTTTCTTTACTTTATCAGGATAGACACTGCGTGGGATTATTAAACATGTGGTGTGAAGCAGTTTAACTGCAGTTTCTGAGCCCGCAGAGATCAAGAAAAAATGTAGAATGTTCACATTGAGATGAACTTTAAGGGCAACAAAAGAAAGTAGATAACGGTATCGAATAATATGATAACTTAAATACATATATATGTATATAAATTATGCATTTCATGAATATTTAATTACCTTTCGCAAATCTCTATATTTCTCAGGAAAGTAATAAACCAATTATATGAAAGAAAGAAATTGGGGGAAATCTCTAGACAAAAATGTATTCTAGAGCGTTCTGCTTATTTATTATTTATTTATTTATTATGAGTTCTCAGTGAATCACTGTGGTGGTGCTACATGGTGAACTGTTGCTACTGACGATATTGTACCACAGCAACAAACAATAACTCTGGGGTTTATCTTTAAAAATATTTTGAAAGTAACAGGGGAGGTATGAATGGAAAGCAACGAAGCGGAACCGGGACGTATTGAATAGCATTTGGGGATGCTGGTATTCCATGACATTTTCACTAGGATGCAAGCTCACTGAGATCACCGGTATGCTCATTTAAAGAAAAGGTAAAACAATTCCCCGGCTAGAGACACCGGAGTTGATAGACTGTGTGTAGGCTTAGGCTACTTGGGTTCTCTAAAATACCAGATATGTAGTTGTCATATTGTAATATTGCATTCTAGTAAATACTTAAAAGAAAACAGAATTGTCATTTTACTCATCGCTCACAACTGTCGCTACTGTAGGCTATATCAGCTGGCTGACAGCAAGGTGACTACTACGCATGCAGGTGCCTTTCTACGGAGTCGCGCTCCCGGTAAGGAACGTCTGCGTGTGCCACAGCACCCACTGCTTAGTTGCAGCGTCGAGAGGATCCTTACTTTGCAGCCAATGCGTTGTGTTTCGGCATGCTACAGGCGACCCGTGAGCTCCCAGGACTTGAGCCGGCGACGTTTTTCAGGAAGATACATGTTGGTGTGTGACATTTAACATGTTCGCGCTGCAGCGCTGAAAGCTTTCACCTTTTTTCTTTGCCAGTTTATCCGTTATACCTGACGCCAAGCAGTCCTAGAATATTTTCGCTAATAAACAGCACCAACAGAAGGGTTTCAACAGCAATTGCACCGTATTGTGACATTTTTTTTTATAGAAGGCATCGACTACCAGTAATAAGTTTTGTTAAGTTTCCAGCCGTTTTAAAACCTATAGTTTTCTACAACTATGGGTACATTGCGCGATCTTCAGTACGCGCTACAAGAGAAGATTGAGGAATTGAGACAGAGAGATGCACTTATTGATGAGCTCGAGTTGGAACTCGATCAGAAGGACGAACTGATCCAGAGGCTGCAGAATGAATTGGATAAATACCGTTCTGTCATCAAGCCGGCCACCCAACAGGTCCACAAGCGGAGCGTCTTGCAGGAACACCAAAGGACCAAAAGACAGGCTATTTCAGCCGAGCCCACTGCTTTTGACATCCAGGAGCTCAGCCACGTTACCTTGCCTTTCTATTCCAAGAGCGCACAGTAGGTCTACATATTTCGGAGCATGTTTGAAGTATGATTTATGCGCGATATT
The DNA here is from genome assembly GCF_963514075.1 of Conger conger. NCBI lineage: Eukaryota > Metazoa > Chordata > Actinopteri > Anguilliformes > Congridae > Conger > Conger conger. The sequence goes on along the minus strand of NC_083777.1, from coordinate 21,563,687 downwards.
TGATTTGCTGGGTTGATCTGATCGGTTTAATCCTGAATTCAATTGAGGGAACTTAAACTTATTAAACGTCTCTAGATTTGTTGCAACTGTTATCGACTCGAACTCCACAGGTAGTTTGCATCATATTCTGTGAGTATGTGTTCTCGTCGAAACATGCGTAGCCTCCTACTCCTCGTCGTATTGCAGATGAAAAACAGCGTGGCTATTATCAACATCTAACACTTCTAACATCGTTTGATACTAGGGTGCTATACTGTCAGGTTCTTGAGGAAACTATGAAGTAGCCACGAGAGTAAATATGTAGACATGCATTCAGATAGGAGCCAATTTGATTCAGCTCTGATAGTGAATTATTATTATGGTTAATAATAACAACAGTAATTTACTTATTTATTTATTAATTAACAGTTATATAATGTATTATTACAACAGTAATAATATTATTATTATCATTATGACTCATTGGCCAGCAGTATGTGTATTGGCAGAGCTGCTGATGGTATCATTGGTTGTTATGTAGAAAAATGGATACAATCTACTTTTCTTTGCTGCTAGCAGTCTGTACAGTACATCCATCCAAGGATAAATCACAGCCGATGCCGACTGTCTGATCTCACTTTATGTTTTAGTGATTGAATGAATATCTCTGGATGAGAAACGCCTGTGCCAAAATGCATTAACCAGGAGGAAAGTCTAGGAGTGCACCTGTCCTTTCTGCATTTCACTGTATACGGGAGCCAGTTGGGCTCCCTCTCGTTCTGTGCGTGTAGCTTCGTTTGTGGGGGCTCTTTCAAAACTTCTTCAGATGAGCTCCCGCACCTGTGCATTCAGGTGAGATTCCCATCAGCCATTTCAGCTCGGCCATATGCTTCGATGGAAGTCAGTATGTGTGGCGTGGCGTGGTGCGTCACCACAGCCCAGCCTGCCAGCCCACTTTGGCCATGCCACAGATTGCCGTCCCAGTCTCCTGGCTGGGTTCCTCTTTTCTGTTTGTGCAAAGCGGAAAAGGCCCGCCGTCTGTGTCCACACGTTTTAAACCGCAGATCCCAGACCAGGCTGCCGTCTTCAACGCCGCTACCATTCAAAGTCTCACACGACTGTGAGCTCCCGCCTGAAACTGAAAAATGACTGCTGTACACTGCTACAAAATCTGTTTTAAATAGACTTTCACAATGTTTGATAGGTTTAATGTTGATCTGTAATGGTTTGGTGCATGAATTTATCACAAGGACGAATGCACAGTTTACACTAAAGTAGGTTTGTAAGCAGTGAAGTCAGACTTAGGAAAAACATCATGAAGCATCTAAAATGCTAAACTTGCCCATTAATAATACAAACATTTCTCACCATAATTTTCATCTTAAAAGTATCAAAACTTTGTGGTGCTTTGATACTGTAGATTCTGTACATTGTGGTATCATTCATCTGCTCAGTGAACGGAATTCTAGACAAAAATCCTGATATGTTCCCACAGCATTTCTCTCATTGTTAATATTGACTTGTCACATGTAACACCTGAAAATGCCGTCACCCAGGTATGACACCTCCCCTTTCCCTCTGTAGATAGAATATGTAGAAGAGGCTGTAGGTAAGATGAAAGTGAAGCAAGACAAAAAAGCATCTTGTATGTCTTTCTGATTGTGGTTTCAGGAATATAAAAACATAGGGAACAGTTAGAGTTTTTGCAACTGCACAGCATTCTCCAATTTAAAAACCCATCATGTTTGGGGGTAACTTTGTAACAATTGTGTCTGTTGCCATTTCCTCCTAACAGCTAGTCTGCATGTAAAATGCATCAATTAGCAATAACCTCCATCTCACACTTTAAAAAAACATTTAACTAACGTAAACTCACCGTGTTCCGAAAAGAACACGGGGAAGTGGCCACTTCCACCAGAAGTTAGGGTTGCTTATTGACTATCCCACTAAAACACATTGATTCATGTGTATAGGGCCAATATTTATAGAGAAAATGACAAATAACTGCACAACGTTCCTTTGTTTGGAAGACTGTTAGCTCACGATAGTCCGAACACTGCCGTATAAGCATTCCCGGTTCATAGTCTCTCATTAGCAACAGCTTCCCCGCCAGAATGTGACAGTGGAGCACTATTACCATGTCACTGTATGCTGAAATGGATCGTGTATGTGACTCATAGCAAGTTTTCATGAAAACGGAAGGAATTTTCACACACACAAAAACCAAATCTGATCTGGAAGTAGTTTTTCTTCATTTAAAAGTTGCACTGTTTGGAACATGGTGAGCTACCTTGGCGTTGGAAACACGGTGAGTTAACGTTACATCAGATTTTGTGCGTGCTTCTTTTTGCATTTGCCATCTGTCCACTTCAGCCCTCAGAAAACCATCTCACCGACCTGCTCTGAGCATTTTATCCCAGATGAAGCCACATATGGTACAGCACCATTTTGAGTGAGTGCATGTTGGAAGGCACTGTCAAAACATAGGCCAAGTGAAAGTGTCCCTATAGCTTAATACACTTAAAATCACTTGAGGCATACCTTTTGTCTGGAAAATAGCATCATGCGGGGAGCTTTTTGTACATCTTCCAATAAGAAAGAGAGTTCTGGTGGAGTAGTTCATACAGAGGAAGCGAACATCCTCGTGTCTTCCCTTTCCTTTCATGACATTCTTTAAGCCTGAGGTCATGTTTCCATTCTGTATTGCGATTTTTCCTCTTGCTTATTAGCCTAGGCCCCCGGGCAGTACGAGGTGCGGCAGGTGTAGGTCATGCGTCTGGTTAAAAGGTAAAATATTAGACAGAGAGAGAGAGGGAGGGAGAGAGAGTAGAGGAAAGGACTGCAGCCATGTTAACAGTCCATTATGCAGCAGTCTGGTGTATTTTGTGTCTTGTTGACGTCTTGCTTCAGTGGCAGGCTGATTGTGTGGCGCTCTGTCTCGGTGCCTGCGGCATGCGGGGGTTCGGTAAAGTCCTGTGGAACGTGTCCATTAGGGACCCTGCCGAAGGAGCAGATTTTCTCCTTTTATGGGAAGCAGTGCAGGTTCAGCTCCCTGGCCTGAACAGCGGTCCTGCAACACCCTCAAGGAGGGGACAGTGATTGGTCTAGCAAGGGCTGATCCGCTTCAGGATTTTGTGTGCCAACTTCTGTACTTAATTGTTTAATCAGCTCAGTCATATCTTTATCTGACATTTGTGTAAACACCAGCCACAGTATCCTGTGATTTTGCAGGAGTGAACCAGCGCAGTTCATAAAGCAGTCAGAAAAATAAAGAAAAACTAAGGTTGGAATAAAAACCAGGATCTTGTGTTTCCCTTCAGGACTGGAGTCGTACTAATCTAAACAGTATGAGGGCTGACCCGGAATCAGCTCTGCAGTTTAGCTCACAGTGGATGATGTCACAATAGGAATTGCTTTATGAATATGGGCCCTCATATGCATTAATCACAAACTGTAAATAACACCCCTGTAACTACTTTAAAACTATAAATACTCACAGTACTTATTTCAACTGACTGACAAATACGGGAGTGAGTAAAATAATGTAGGTTCAGATTCTAAGAATCAACAGTTCACAGGGCCTTTGAGCAAGGGGCTGCATTTATGTCACTTCAGTGTGTATCCAGCTGCATTTAAGAATATACGGTACATATGCCGTACATATTACTGTGGATAAGGGTATCCCCCTAAGCAAATGAATTGGTCTATTCTTTGATCAAGGGTCCTTAACTCCTGGGCTGGCAAATTTGCTGTTTTTTCTTGTTTAAACCTTAAAATCAACGGAAAATGTATATCTGTAACTTAGCTATAATGGAAAACCTATCAGTGACAAAGACACCAGCTGGCCTTACAGCTCTCCAGGCCCCTACCATAGAAGGAGGGGGACTTGAAGAAAAGGGTCTGTGTAGGTGTGTCCTCAGTTATTACCTCACCACAGGAAACAGGGGTGCTGCCAAGGATTCTGGGCCCAATGGAAAGATCTCACACTGGGCCCCACCACCTCAGAAATTCATTTTTTCTCATTTATATAATGGCCTCTATCAATCAGTCAGAGCGCTAGGAATCATCTTAACCCCCCCCCCCCCCCCCCTCCCTCCTTACAGCACCACTGACAGGAAATGGCCATTGTCAAATCAAATCTACTAAATGCTAACCACTAGCTTGACTCAAAATAGAACTTATTGTACCAAGAAAAAATAAATGCTTAACATTTCACTGTGTATCTTTTATAGTCTGCAGTAGACCCATCCTGTTGATATTCCATCAGCATAATGCGATTCCAACAGTAGGAGGGATTTAGCTGTGAATTCTAGCACATTCCGCCTAAGAGAAATACATGTTTTTTTTTGGGCCTGGATCAGAAGGAAGGACAGCAGCGTTATTTTAAAACAACAGGGTACCTCAGATTGGATTGACCTTTTGATATTTTCGATCAAGGGAATGAGTTGTTTGAGTGGTTCAAGCTGCTTTCCAGTTACCTGAAGTGGACTTTCCTGCTTTAGACTCCTGAATGCCATATACTTGCTATTGTAAAGCCTGCAAGGCATCAGGAAATACTTTTACAAATATTTAAATTTTTAAAATGTATGTCCTTAACATGCAAGAACAGTCAGGGCCAATACAAAGAAACACAACTGAAATAGCCCCTACTTTCTGGGGATTTAGGTACTACCTTCCACCAAAATAATTTTAAATTGAGTTTGGATACTGTGAAATAAGCAAATCTTTTAAACAGGGTAAAGGTATGCGGTCACAATTATGGGTGTAATTCATGTTGAAGCTAGCCACATTTGCAGTAACCTTAGTACTGAAGAAGCTTGCCTTTGACTTGTGTGGGAACGCCCCTTTCAAAATAGGAAAAATGCAAATGAAATGCAAAACAGAAAAAAATAACTGTCAGTTTGCATCCACCCAAATAGTCAGAGAAATTCAAATAAGTCTTGACCGGCAAGTGTACTTTACTACTTCATGGCAGGCACAAACTAACAGTGTTGTTCTCCGCACAGACAGAAATACTTGAGGAAGGTCTCACTCAAAAGTTGTCTAGAATTCTTGATTTTTTTAATAAAAAAGAAAAAGTTTTTAGTTGATTCTTCTTATTTTGAGTGACATTTGTATTATTCATATTTGCATCCATTATAGCATCCATTGCTTCTATAGTAACCATTTGGTGGAATGATGTACGTTTAAAGTGATGCAGTCTGGCCACTTAGCCAGTTGATAACATCAGTATTCAGTTTTGAGGGGTGCCATTCTCCGTGGACCTCACGGGTTGTCATTTCTTTCTTTTGTGCCAGTCGTCTTCCTCGACAGCTCTTCGATCGAATATGTGCCCAGTCAGCACTCTCATTATCCTAGAAAGGGAATAAAATGCTCTGACAAAAAATAGGGTCAGGCTGTGCTAGATTTTAAATGTTCTGGCCTCGCCTAAAAGCTGTGGAATAACACAGCTGGTGGTTTTTCCATTGAACAGTCGAACAGCTAAATAAGACACACACGGAATAAATTAATCAGGCAGACTCATCTGGGTTAGCGTAACGACGGATGCCATTTTATATAGGCCATGGCATACTCAGAGCAGAGCAATCATTCAAAATGGGTTTTCTATTAGGAAAAAGGGAAGCAATACTCATTAGGATAAGTACATTTTATTGCTTTTCAAGAACTGCAGTGCTTGTTAAAAGCAGGCATGCATTGTTTAAAAACACACCCTGGCTGTCACACGACCCGATGTCCTTTAATGCTAATGGCTCCCACTGGATTTACCCTCCACTGTCATGTCACTGACATGTCAAACTGAGGATTGAAGAAATTAGCTACTGTTATGCTACTGTCAATCTGAGTTATCATTCAAATAAAATGGTGCTTGATATACTCCTCAACAGCCCCTTTAACAATGCACAGTTACCCAAATAAAAGTATACTCAGCAATATATTTGTCATATTTTTTTCAAAAACAGATGTGCCTTGTTTCTATGAATAGAACACTAACATGCATTCATACTCAAAGTGTTGCTTGGAGAGTGCAGCTTTGTAATTGCGTAGCCATTATAATAATTTTGAATGACATAAGTGCTGTTCTGCATCACAATTACTGTACCAATAATCTACAAAAAGCGCCTGGAACCCTTCAGGGGGTGGGTAGAATACTTCTCTGCAGTTTCTGTTGTGAAGAGATACTGTATCTCAGGATTTCGGTTGGAAAACTGCTCTCTCGACACTCCGGAGAGTACCGACCTGGAGATAATGAAGATGAACTGTTGGGGTTTTTTGGCACATCGGTTTTGGTGCTCATTAGATTGCATTGCATTCATTTAATGAATGCTCTTTTCCTGGCAACCTACAAAGCAAAGCATATAATTGGATTCAAAACAGACAAAGAGCAAAAGTACAAACAAAGAGGAAAAGAAACATTTAAGTTGGAGTCGGCGAAGCCAAGAAGTGCTAGATTTAAGTGTTCTGTTTAACATAGTCAACTAGTTTGATGAACATATTCCACTCACCAGATAGTAGTATGAGTAAGTAAAACTGATGAAATATCTAGAATTGCGTGGTGTGCATTGGAAATGTACTGTAGCATGTTTTACCATCTCAGGCTGGTTAGTGAACATCACCTGAGCAATATTGAAAAAATCTGAATGCAGACAAAAGCTGAATAGATATTGATCTGTGAACCCTAAGAGAAATGCATTCAGTTTCTTCATATTCATCTTAATTCACAGGTCCAAGGATTTAATCAAGGGAGCCATTTTGGACAACGATTTCATGAAGAACCTGGAGTTATCCCAAATCCAGGAGATAGTGGACTGCATGTATCCAGTGGAATATGGCAAAGACAGCTGCATCATTAAAGAGGGTGACGTGGGGTCACTGGTTTATGTCATGGAAGGTATGTCATATTTCACCTTCTTCATTAAATAAAAGAAAAGAACATTGATGTAAAATATCAGACATACTGTACATATGCGTGGGGCCAAGAGGAAAATTTTGTGCAGAAACATGAAAGTAGCATAAAGGTAACTATCGTAATGTTTCGAAAACAACTAGATGTGGAAGGAGAAGCATTATTTGCCAATCTTACGTTGCAGTCAACCCAGACATGGAAAAAAATAAAACACTTTAATTACTTTAGTGTTTAAGAGGGTACCTGTCCTAGCCAGTTTGAGACAGACGTAAAGAGATCGGATAGGTTCACAATTCCAAGCAACAAAAACAGGTCATCAGTCCTAATTGGGGAAATGGACTGCATTTATATAGCACTTCTATCTTAAACTCTTTGCAATTAATGCCTCATATTTACCTATTCACACAAACAAACGGCAAAAGGCTACCATGCAACCTTGCCCTGCTCACAACCAACTTATCTGGAGCAATTGGCGGTTAGGTGTCTTGCTCAGGAACAGTTCGACACAGCCACAGCGGGGGATCGAACCGTCGACCCAACTGTCAGATGACTGTTCTTACCCCCTGAGCTCATTTCCCCCCCAACCATTTAGCCATTGCAGTAATTTTTATATGTTTATGCATGCTGTACACCTTTTCACTGTTCATCTCACTATATCCATCCTCAAAGTACACGTTCCGTTTTGGATTTGTTCTGCGTTCGTACAAGGAGAACAGGAGGTGCAGAAAGTGAAGCAGCTGGATGAGAGCGGGTTCTCATCAGAATTATTTAGGGTAAAAATGAAGGCTGAGACATCTGAACACCCAGAATTATATAACAACTGCAGCTGCATGGAGAACTCTCTGTTCACAGTGAAGGGAGGGGTGGAACCTGACTGTCGCATGTATTTCAATATAATAGGCTCATTATTTATTTTTATTCATTCTCACCGGAGCTCAATGAAGCTCGTCATCCCCATAAAATGACTTTCGGATCAGCACGGACGGCGCGTATTGATCCCGTAGTGTGTTTGATGAGCACTGAAGAACCTTGAGCCAGTAGTGGAATATCCTTGCCATGAAAACAAGGGCAAGTTGTAACTGCTATCTGCACCTAGCAGTCCTGCCGTGGAAATCATCCGACTCCATTCTCTTCTGAAAATTAGTGTTTATAGCTTGATGCCGACATGCCAGTATAATTATAAATTAATACAACGAAAAGCTATTTTGGGGCAAGATAAGACTTGCGCCAGCTACAGTCCATCATTTCCACAGGTACTCTGATAACTCTGCAGCTCTGACATCTCTGATAGCAGAGAGTGATGTTCATGCTGTGAACATCAGATTTGATTTGGAGAGTATTGATGGCTCCATGGCACATATTGGCTGACAACAGCACAAACTGGGGACGGTGGAAGCCAACTAGGCACAGGAGAGATGTGGCATTTCAGATCTGGTGAGCTGGAGTGTTTGTGTAATTTCAAGGTGGATTGTTACGTGCATTTAATGGTGAGTCCCCTTTACTAATAAAAAAATCTTTCAGGTGAAGATGACTTCCGTTGCTTCCCTTGGCTGTACTGGCAGCACGGTTTTCATTAGCTGGAGCGCCTCTTCTGCACATGCTCTGATGGAACACAATGCCTTTATTGTCTGTTTCCATGGAAATTCATTTTGCAACAGCAGGTCAGAGCAACATAATGCTAACGCCACAAGTGCTCGCTCTGCAGTCATTCAAAGGACATGTGCATCATTCATATACGCTGAACACATCGCGCCTAGACTTATAATACATACACAATATGAGTTGTACATTTGCTCCTCACATGCTGCCATTTGTGTCATGAAAATTTCATGATTATAACTAATCTATAAAGCAGTACATGGGTTTGGAAAACCACACTTGATATGTGGTGATATTATTTCTCTGTATCACCCAAATATTACATTCACACTAAATTAATTTAGCAGACCCCATTACCCGGGCCGATTCACGTACGTGAGTAATATGAGGAACATGGCCAGACGTTGCCATTTCCAGACCATCCGATGCTGCATGTGCAGCATCGCTAAAGCACCAGATGTAAGGTAACGCTGCCAAGTTAAGACTATACTGCAGTCAGAGAGTGCGAGGGGTGTCATGGTGCGGAAAATCACAAAGCCCAAAACTGGCAGGGGCAGCTTTTAGCTCCACGGTTCCTGTAGGAGGCAACAACTCCTGCTTTTTACATCTAGACTCAACATCCATCAAGACGTCACAGCTTTTTAGCCTCGATGTCAATGTCCTGCTGTACTCCAAATCCCTGTTCTACCGGAATTGGATTGTTCTTAAACTACAGCTGGAACACTACTGCAGTCACTGTGTGACAAATACTGCAATACAGAAACAATGTTTGATCAATGATTGATTATGGTAGCAAAATAAAGCCAGTAGAAGGCAGGGCCTGACTTACTTCCTGGGCTTGACTGTGATGTCTGTTCTATCTGGACAGCTTGTGGAAAGCATGGATCATCCCATTGCAGTCATTGAGGACTGAGAACTGATAGTTTCCTTCACTTATTTTACCTGGGAGTCAGGTATAAAGATAACCAGCAGCACTAAACCTTCAGTTAATAGCAGAAAGGGAAAAGAAAGCCAAGGCTGGATTTTGATTTAAGGACCAGATTTGATGATCCCTGGTATAAAGAGTGTCCTAACTTTGCATCCATGGATGTGGAAACCCCAAGGGGGACTTTACCTGAATTACTACATGACCAGATCATCCCACATATTGTATTAACATCTTTCTGAGCAAAAAAACTAAGACATCACTAAGGAATTTACCCTTAATTGACTTTCTACCTACACCTCATTGTCATGGGTACCTGTTTTTACAGTTCAGCTAAAATGACTAGTCTCTAATTTTACTAGTAACGGGGGGGGGGGGGGGGGCATCCATTTGCCATAACAATATGCAGGAATAATATGCAGGCAGGTACTGCTTGAATTCTTTAATAAGATTACCCAGAATCCATAGCATCGCAGTGTCTCAGAGCACAGAGGGAGGTTCTGTCTCACCAGGTGATTGCACTCTGAAAGGCCACTGCTTTCCCTCAGGGTGTGTGTGTGTGTGTGTGTGTGTGTGTAAGAGAGAAAGAAAAAGAGAGAAGACAGTGTGCACATCATGTGTGAGAGGAGAGAGAAAGAAGAGAGGGAGAGCGTGTGTGTGTGTGTGTGTGTGTGTGTGTGTGTGTGTGTGTGTGTGTGTTTGCACGCTGATGTGTGACAACGCTGTTTGGCTGGTAAGGCCTCCCGCAGAGGGATAAGGATGGCAGAACTGTGCCACCCTTCTCATAAAGCCCCTTATTTCACTCCAGTGTCCTCTACAATCTCTGCTTCCTAATTCACCCATAATTTAGAACTAGAGTGCTGTAGTAAACACTTTGGGTCAACAGGCACTCTGAAGACTCTTGAACCATAACACAGGTCTCTGAGGAATACCACACATAAACAACACAAACACAAACAGATGCTCGCATCCTCACCAGCACTCGCTGTATAATACCAAGAAACACATGACTGTCCATCATTTGGTATCCGTGTCCTTCCCCCCTGCCACATTTATAGTGTACAGTAAAGACACTACAGCCAAAGGTGTCACCAAGAAGCATGTACTCGCCAATTTCAACTAAGCAAGACAAACATCTGAGCCCAACTGCCTGAGCGGGTGATCAGGGCTGTCGGGCAGTGCGGCGGGTGGAATCTCCATTTTGAGACGGCGCTGGGGTAATTGGATCTACTGGGGCAGAGAAATGGATTGCCGGCGGAAGTCTTTCTCCTTTTACAATGCCGATCACCTTGACCTTGTGATCGCCGCTTTTAGAAAACGTGCACTTCTAATGAGACAGGAACGAAGCCTGGAATGTGCCCATTCCTTTGAAAAGGCTGATGACTGGCTTAGAAAAATGGGTTTAGCCAACAGGATGAAATTGCATGAAAAGAACTTGTCTTGTGTCACGCGTGCTTGTATGACCTTTCCTTGAATTATTTTTTTTCTTTTGTGGTTTTTCCAATTTTCAATTTGTGAAATTGATGAATATTACATTACATTACATTATTGGCATTTGGCAGACACTCTTATCCAGAGCGACGTACAGTTGATTAGACTGAGCAGGGGACAATCCTCCCCTGGAGCAATGCAGGGTTAAGGGCCTTGCTCAAGGGCCCAATGGCTGTGCGGATCTTATTGTGGCTACACTGGGATTAGAACCACCGACCTTGGTGTCCCAGTCATTTACCTTAACCCACTATGCTACAGGTCGCCCTACCACACTCCAACACTGCATAAAGAATACATCAGTGGTTGATAAATCTGCTGCACACTTCGTGTAAACTCGGAGATGGTCAGAGAGAATGCCTTTTCTTTTGGTTGAGATAGGTTTGGAACCTCAGTATACTGAATGCAGATTTAAGGATTATTCTTTCTAACCATTCTTAATTGTGAAAAATCACTGCCATCGTGCCCATAGCAAATTATCAATAATCAAGATCATGTCATTATGTATTCAAATAGCTTAATTAAAATATCAAGAATCTAGTATAACTGTTATATATTGTTTCCTCTGTAGGCTAGAGGTTATTTGTCATTATATTACCATTTGGCAGCAGCATTTTTGAAGCATGCATCAAATCCAATAGGTAACCTGTATACCTAGCAAATAATTAGCTGACATGCATACACTATGTATGGTCTTGTATTTTATAAGCAAATTATTCATGTAATTTACGCGCTTAAATTACATTTATTGATCATAGAGGGAGGCTATGCTTCCCTCACCTTTATAACTTCATGACATTTTTAATGACGTTTATTGATAAACTGAGATATTATATCTACAGTCCTGGAAAAACAGTGTTGAGTGGCGACGCTTCACAAATATGGCAAGGAATATTTTAACAGTCGTACATGAAAATGCCACACTCAGAGAACAGTTGGTGTTCCTTAGCAACGCAATTAATGTTAATATCAAATGATTTATTGGTTCATGGCTACAGAAATTGCAAGGATTTGGGGATTCATAAGCACGCAGGGGATGTTGCTGTGGTAATGACGTCTCTTTGGCCAAAGCGAGGTGCTGATAACAGCTGCAGACTGAGGCGATAGGCAGGTTTAATGCAGTCATATCCGGGAGAGCGAAATGTGTTGTCACCGTGGACCGGAGCGCCTGTGATCCGTGAAAGCAGGGCGGAAAGGGAGTACCTCAATTAAATGCAGTTTGAATTAAACCAGGGCTAAAAGGAGAACACGATGTGAAGTGTGCATTGGAGGGACAGTGAGTGACACAGGCCTTTAAGCGTTCCCAGAGTTCAGTTTGACACAGACGAGGCCGAGGCGAGCTCTACGGGGATTGTGGGATGTGAGTTGATGTGACTGCGTGTCTCTGGTAGTGGTGAAGTGGGGAAGCATGCCAAATTAAGGTTGCCGTTACGGGCTGCAAACCACACCCACTCAGTCATTGGACGCCATCGGAATGTATGATTGGTCACACATTGCATGCATTGTAATGGCAAATTCTCTCATTCTCTCATCAGAAAAACAAAAAAATGACAAACAAAAAAAACACTGTGAATGGATTCAAAGGTGAATCAAACGTCCCCCAAAAATAAATGGATAAAAAGAGCACATGACCTTCATACTTAAGATATTGGTGCAGTTGGCTGTCTGCAATGTGCACTCCGTTAAGAAGTCCAAGAGCGGGAGAGGAGAGAGGGTGGTGATGGGAATAAGAAAGGAGGCTGCTAACACCACACCTTCCAGCTTGAGTACTGAGGGCCACTTCCTCTCCAAGCCCAGTCTCCATACATCGCTGGCTTATCGCTGTCGGATTCACTCGGTTGAAAAGCAAAGGTAATCTTGCGCTAAATTGTTTGCTTGAAGAGTTATTGGACCTCCTCTTAATGCAACATTTATCTAGACACTCCAACGGGTAATAAAGCCACAGAAACCCCTTGCACGTTGTAGGTAGCCTCATGTCAAGGAGACATAATTAATCAGCAAATGGCTGCAAGGTGTGCAAAGAAAACTAAAATCGTATTCCCATTTTTGAGCAGTTCTCACTGTGAGTTAGCATGCAAAAAACATGTTTGTTTGACTCTCAAGTTAATATTGATAAATATCAAATATTAAAATTACAAATATAATAGTGATTCTATATTCTGCATATAGGTTAAGATGGGTGAAGCACAGACTTCATGATTCATGTGCGATATCTGAGAAGCTTTTACTGGGAAACCTGGGTGAGGAAAGTGGGTCCCTGATAGTGGGTTTGGGAGGTCTCTGAGGGACTTTGGGGTTCAGGAAGGGCCTACATCAGCTGCATAAGCTCCTTTCCTTAGCAACTGTTTGCAGGGGCTGTGTGTGGGTGTCTGAGAGAGCAGAGCATAATCTCCCCTGCTGCAGCAAATGGCAAATCTAGAGTGCTCAGAAACAAATCTGTGTTCTTACCTGAGAGAGGCAGTGTTGGCGGGACTACATCTGTGGTCCTTAGTCCTATGTGTGTGCACCCAGACCACAGTTCTGCTCTCAGTCTGTGTGTATACACCCAGACCACAGTTCTGCCATCAGTCTGTGTGTATACACCCAGACCACAGTTCTGCCATCAGTCTGTGTGTATACACCCACACCACAGTTCTGCCCTCAGTCTGTGTGTATACACCCACACCACAGTTCTGCCCTCAGTCTGTGTGCACTCACACCACAGTTCTGCCCTCAGTCTGTGTGCACTCACACCACAGTTCTGCCCTCAGTCTGTGTGTGTGCACCCACACCACAGTTCTGCCCTCAGTCTGTGTGTGTGCACTCACACCACAGTTCTGCCCTCAGTCTGTGTGCACTCACACCACAGTTCTGCCCTCAGTCTGTGTGTGTGCACCCACACCACAGTTCTGCCCTCAGTCTGTGTGTGTGCACTCACACCACAGTTCTGCCCTCAGTCTGTGTGTGTGCACTCACACCACAGTTCTGCCCTGCCATCTGTCTTCTGGTGCCTTAAGTGCGATGACCTCCAAGGAGTTCAGCTGATTAACGTAAAACATTTATTCTCCTAACGCCGTCCTTCGAATCTTGGCACCCTGCTTAGTGGCAGAATTTAATTTCCCCTTATAAAGACACGGACACACGCACAAGGAGAAGCCCTGTTGCTTGTGAGTCGTCAGATAATCAGACTCGGAGGTTCCTATACAGGCACAGATAAGGTTGCTGATTGTGAAGTGGACACACACAGTCCCTCCGCAGGTGGAAGCATGACGCCATACGGTACACAAAGGTCACTGACAGGTGGGGGTTTAAGCCTTTACATAAACTCGATTTGAAGGTTTACAATGACTCTTTGGCCACACATATTAGCCTTTTTTTCAAAGATCATATTGACTACAAAGACATGCTCAACTCGTGTTTAATGGAAAACGGAAGGCTAATATCTTTTGCAATATTTTTTAACTGTAAAAAAGGCCGATTCCTTCGTAAATGTGGAAACTGGCAATAATTACAGTTCATTTTAACGTGTGTGATAACCCATTTGAGACAGTGTGTTTGATATATTGATTGCGTTTCCCTTTGTAATGATAGCTATTCTTTTTCATTCAGGGACCAATGATTAGCACTGTGTTTTGTTGCATGTTTTGTTTATGAATGGATTGTGTTGTCCAATTTACTTACCAATCATTCATTTTCTTAAGAAGATTACACAGGACTATTAATATTTGTTGTTTTGATAATGGCACTGATGATAGCTTGACAAGGAAATGCTCACTTCCATCTTGCTTTTTCAATTTCACTTATTCACTTGAGTGCTATCTGCACGAGTTGATAAACAAATTATTTTTGCTAGACCTCAGTGTCTTAATTCTGTAGTGTGCAGACAGCATCTCTCTTTTTAATGTGCAATTACCTGGCTTTATGCACCTGCAAAAAGACGTTGCTTCTTTTTTGATTTAGGGGAAAAACATCCTGTCCTGTTAGGTAATTGGATCTCTGAAGTGTTTGTGCACATGGGGTTGAGCTTCAATGAGCTTTCGCCCTTAACCAATATGAGATCTTATGAAAAAACACCTTTGGAGGAAATCAGTATTTAGGAGCACTCGACCTGACACCATATTATTGCCATTTCTTGTTTAAGAAAATCCTGGGATGAAAATCCATATCAGTATCATATCTAAATTCTGATTCAACACTTTATTTACAAAGAATACATTTCGTTATGCATCGTTATTGTCTTGCTTATTCCGAGATACAGTAGTGTAAAAAGGCAAGCCCAAATCAACCTCTGTAATGAGAATTTGCCACAGTGCAAATGTTCCTCCATGGTGATTTGAAAAAAAGATTAAAAGCAGAACATTAGACTCTACATTTGCATTTTCATTGCTTTGCTGAGAGCTTTAAGAGCAGGCTGAAACACAAGGCGAGTCGAGCACTTTGCGGCATATGCAGCCCTTCTGTGACAATATGACTTTGTAATTTGGGGCGACATGGCTCAGGCGGTAAGAGCAGTCGTCTGGCAGTCGGAGGGTTGCCGGTTCGATCCCCCGCCCGGGCTGTGTCGAAGTGTCCCTGAGCAAAACACCTAACCCCTAAATGCTCCTGATGAGCTGGTGGGTTCCTTGCATGGCAGCCAATCACCGTTGGTGTGCAGGTGTGTGTATGAATGGGTGAATGAGAAGCATCAATTGTACAGCGCTTTGGATAAAGGCGCTATATAAATGCCAACCATTTACCATTTTAATTGTCCGGAACAGGACTCACATTTTGAATTCGTTCAGGCCTCTTGATCTTTGAATATATTCCGTATATATTCCCTTTCACCCATCCTCCAGTCTAATCAAACACAATCCTTCAGAATGCGTTAGGTAACGCTCAGGTTCACACTGGATCACGGGACAGAAAGACATTGAACCCTTACATACATGGACAAGACACCACATTTCACAGCAAACTAAATAATATATGAAAAAGACCATGGGCCAATACGTTTCAGGTATGAGATGTTTCATGTTAAATTTAGGACCTTTGTCTTTTCTTACCTGAAAGGCTACATGGTTGGCTCTGTTTGGGCAATGGGTTTATGGATATCAAGTCCTTCTACATCACAGCCAGCACAGGATTTCAGCCCCTCTGTGCAGTATAAGTAGCTGGTCATCGGTAATCTACTGGCCAGGCATCGAAGCCACAAAAAGCACTGAACAGATAAACAGTGCCTGAACTAACAGGGCTTCAGCCAGAAAATAATCACACCGTGAGATTGCCTGCATTAAAATAATGTTCTGCTCCTTCTTTTTCTTGTTCGTTTCTTTGTATTACCACACGTGCCCTTTTGAATGCTGAATGTGTGTGAATCCTAATTTTAGAGTCATACAGACCAAGATGAAAAAGTGTGGACCCGATGCAAGAAAAGGGGTCCAAAAGGCAGACAAAAGGCTTAATTTAAAAAGGGATGAAAAGCCATTTTCACCTTTGAAAAGATTGATAAGGATATAAAAAAGCTATTAGTATACACAGTGAGGTGACTAATATTTCCACCCGGTCATATGTCTCTCAGCGGATTACAAGCTAATCTGTCAGACAGGATTCTAATGGAGTTCTTGGAGGGGAGCTACTTATTTCAGAGAGTTTTGCCATGTTCTGGTGATGTATTTTTCACAAAGGCAGTTAATGGCCTGATAACTAACTTAATTGCTTAAATGGGAATTAAATGAGTTATCTTAATGTGAATTCATAGCTGGCTCAAACATCGGGCCTCATGGAAGAACCACTCGTACAAGCAGATTTGTTTTTAAATCTGCTCATACTAAATATATAAGAGAACTTCACCAATTCACCAATATTCCTTTTTCTTAGGTAGGAACAAGATTTGAGAGGTTCTGATCCCTCGAATCATGTAAGCGACGTATTCCATTCATTTTCTATGGAGAGCTATGACTGGCACAGTCTGGGTGAGTGCTGTGGTACGTCCGACGGTTCTGTATTTGCATACGTGCAAATTAAATGCATCCAGCACCGCTCTCCTGGCTCACAGCACTCAGATAAAACTTTTAAACTAGGCATTGCAGATCAAATATGAATCAAGATTCAGCACCGCTTTGATTATTTCTCAATCAGATGTTTTCAGAAACATGTTTTAGTGGACCATTTAAGAGGGATAAGAGTTTATTAACGGATTCATTATGTTTACAGTACATGGTCATTTAGACTTGATTAGACGAAGCAGGAGACAATCCCCCCCTGGAGCAATGCAAGGTTAAGAACCTTGCACAAGGGCCCAATAGCAGTGCTACACTGAGCCTTCCGGGTCCCAGTCCCCATTGTACCATAGCCACTAGTGTACAGGCTGTAGGCTGCCCCTTTCAAATGGTTTCCAGGTTCCTGTAATAGTCACAATTTAAATGATCTTCTGAATTTCTCTACTCTGATCCATGGCAGCTGGCAGTAAAGCAAGGTGGCAACACGGACGAGGTCTGGGCGCGACGCGTATGTGAAGATGAATGTTATTTTTATGTTGCTTATTGCAACTGGTAGTCACAGAAATACAGTCCTGTGGCACTATTGTACGAGCTGCAGATTTGTAATCAGAAGATTATCAGACATTGAACTCCTGGGTGGGGCAATGCCGTTGCATCCCTTGAGCAAGGTATTTAACCTGATGCGGATCAGCACATATCCCGTCGCACGACCGGATAACGCAGCAGATGTAAGCTCAGGAAGCCACCTGGGGTAAGAACATGGGTAATAACAACCCATTATTACAATTAAACTCAACAAAATGGCTCCTGCTCCTTTCAAGGTCTAATTCACCGACAAATTTTCCAACCATTGTCATTTACTGTTGAGAATTGGCGTTCATTTTTTGGAAAGTCAGAAAGGTCGCTGCCTCGACAAGTTAACATGTCCACCCCTCACCTTCTGCTCAGGAAATGTAATGTTGGAGTTTTGGAGTTAGGTCAGAATGCAAAGAATAAGCAAATAATATCGTATACAGTTTGCTCTCATAATTAGAATGGTCGGTCATGTTGGCTGTTTTAATTCAATTGCATTAGGTCACATGGAGGTTTGAATAAACTACAACACCCTGCTTCTGGCACATCCAGGTCTAGCCAGCTACACAGGTGTGGAGAGGAGGCACAAGAACAAGGACAGGTCATTGTCAGTGTAGGAACTCTACTCTTTGTTATATTGATGTAATCACATACACGTCCTGAGTGGCAGTGAGATTATGGAGGCTGTTGTACATGACCAGCCTCTATGCTGTCCATTAACACTCTGCCCTTTCTAACTTTCACGGAAGTGCACGAACATAACAAAAATCACCAAAACAAAAGATGCCTTTCGCATTTAAAGTGATAGTACCTCAAAAATGTAAGTATGCAAATCACGATGCAAATGTTTGATACAATACACCAAAGAATACAATGCTTTGCATGATGCCAATGGATAGATATGAGTGAAAGCTAACGTGTGTTAACACGGACACAAATCTAAAATGGAGTCTGGACAAGGGAGTGAAACATGCCCTGATAAAACACAGGCCTCACAGATAGACGGGTGAGGGCTCTTTGCTGTGCTGTCGTCAGGGCAGGGTGCTCTTGCAGGCTAATGAGTGTAGCGGCCCAGCTGGGGCAGGTGTGCAGTTCAGAGGGCCTCCTAAGCAGCTTCACAGCCCAGGAGAGCACCACACGGATATGACTTTCCTCATACAGAGCACAACATAAACACGGAGAGGCTAGCAGGTGACCTCAGACCCCCCCCGCAGTCTGTGCTACTGTTGGGCACCAAATGTCAAGATCAAATTTAGAAACTAAACACGCACAAAAAAAAAAAAAAATCTCTAATTCAAGGTTATGGCAAACCAAGCGAGCAAAGATGACATGGGTCCACTTTGCAGGGGAACAAACACAGTGGCACCCTTGCAGGAATGAAATTAAATTTTAAATTAAGAGTTATACCTCCCAAACAGAACATAACACTCATACTCAGAATGCAATATGCTGTCTGATTTTGTTTGTCAAATTCTACTTTCTGGCATTCTGCATTAAAAAATGTGATTATTTTATTACTTCCCAGTCTTATTAGTCATAGACCTGCCTTGTCACTGAATGCTAGCATCCAGACAGTTGCTTTGTTATGTTCCCAGGGTTTGTACAGATAAAGTGGTATTTCCCCCATTGAGTAATGTTACTGGAATAATTTACAGAAAGAGATTAAACTAGGTACCATTGCATCCCTGGGTGCTTTAAAACCATTGCACAAAGTGCTGTGTCACTGAACCATGTAATTGTCTTAAATGTTAAGATGCCATTGTTTTTATGAGTTTCCTTTGTTTTTTGTGTGTGTATAATTTTGCGTTTGGACACGCAAGGTCGTTGGTTCTAATCCCGGTGTAGCCACAATAAGATCTGCACAGCCATTTGGACCTTAACCCTGCATTGCTCCAGGGGAGGATTGTCTCCTGCTTAGACCAATCAACTGTACTTCGCTCTGGATAAGAGCGTCTGCCAAATGCCATTAATGTAATGTACTACCACCATCTTGGCCACCTCTTTTGAAAGAGACTCACCTCAATGCGACTTCTTGGTTAAACACATACACACAAACAGCAACTTCCAATGTCAGCTTGGAACAGACAACTGTGCTAATGAAATGTCACAGAAGGTGCAACTTTGGCACTTCATGGTCCATTGGGTAAAGTGCGGTCCTGGTGATATAGCAGGGGTACTTCACGCGCAATTGGCAAAGGCAGCCTGCCAAAGACCAGGTCCCCAGATGGTCTCTCTGGCACAAAACAAAAACATCCTTGAATTTCCTTCCAAACATGCCGAACTTGCGCAATTTAAGAACCTCAACAAAACAATTTAAAAAACTTTAAAAGTGAAGCAATGTTAAGGACAAACTCAAAACGAATCTGGGCTTGATATCATTTTCAACACATTAAAATATGTGACGGCATCACTTGTGTGTGAGGGTGTGCCACTCACTTGGGGAGTTATCACAGTTTGGATTTGAATTGCATCGAAAGTACGTGATCATTTGAAATTACAATCTGGAATGCTGCTGTATCATAATGAATTACATTCATGAAGTGCTGTAGTGGTACATACCACTTTTCCACTATTTAATGAAAAATATTAACAGTTCCCATGGAAGTGATTACTTAAGAGTATAACACATGGATAGCTCTCAATAATTATTCAACTGCAAACCACACACAAGCTTTATAGTGTAGGTGAGAACAGTGTCACAAAGGCAGTTTTTCCCTCTGGACACCTCTGGCCTCCTCTACAAGCCCTTCAGCCCGTATGGAGGAAGTATGTGGCCCCAGCCATCACCTGGTCTACTCTAGCACAGTGCCATAATAAACCACATCAAATATAAATGGTGCTTGAGCCCTGATGAACAAGTGCAGACTGCCCTGCCCTCTTTATACAGAATGAAAAACCACTGCGCGACTTTCCTTTTAGAACGTGGGTTCTCAGACTCGGCCTTGGAGATTTGAGGAGTAGATTTTATTTATTTATTTATTTTTTCAAATTTCTAATGTTTGAATGTTCAAGAACAACAAACAATGTGTTTATTGTGATTAGAGTGCTTTGTTTATTGTTTACAGTAGGCAAAGTCATGTACTGTTGGCTAAAGATGAAAAGATGAAAGAATTCTTCTATAGATTCACAAATTTAGCCTGCAATGGCAAAATTATGGGAAATAAATGCCCACTGTATACCCGGCTTTAGACCCCTTCAATGTCTGAATCGCTGGGTGCCATTCATAATGTGCATTCATAATGTGCATTGATGTACCCTCTTAAGGCTATATTATATCAGAAACTGCTCTGCATGCTGTGGATAAATTTTCCGTGTACATATCCCAGGGCTTTTAATGATTCAGATCAACTAATGCCTTCATTTAATATGGAGCATGGCACGTGATTCCAGAAGAAAGCAGTGACTCTTTTTAATTGGTTAAATTGGCAGGTAGAATCCGTGGGGGCTCTAACTGCTGAAAACGTTGAAGGCCGGTATTTTCCTTGAATCTAAAATGAAGACTTAAGCCAAAGTGACGCGAATGGAAATGAGCCAAACTTGACTTTTAAGGATGAATTATTCAAGAGTTTAAGCACATGTTTTCAACCACTTTAATTAATGAATCAAGAGATTGGCCTTCACAAAAGCCAGCAGACTGTACACAGAGGGTCCCCTGGACCGACTGAACCCGTAAAAAGAACAGAGCGTTTTATCTCCATTTGCATAGCATTGGCTCAGGCCAGAGAGGATGTGGAACATGCATCGTCTGAACCAGGACTGCCCAGCCCTGTGGATGGACATCTAACAGTCCTGCAGGTTCTCATTCCAACCCTAATTTGGCAGAACTTGATTGCAATATTTTAAAATAAATATACATGTTTTCTTGCAGCAGTAGGGCAGCATGATATTTCAAGGTGTCTTCTGAAAACTCACGTTAAGGCAGAGTGAGATATGTGTCACTGAAATTATAATGAAACCTCCCGTTTATTGCAGTCGGCACATACAGTAAGTGTTTGTCGTGTTTGTAAATGGTCGTCTACGGGGGCGTGAGACGTGAGTGTCTCAGGGACAGCAGACCTGCCACTGGCAGCAACGCTCGTTTTTTTTTGGATCCCTTTTCTCATTTTTTGAAAACCCAAAATTCTTTTGTGCCGTGACTCAGTCCCTCCCGCCGAGCCCCCTCCTTTTCCGTGGGTCTGACACGTCCGCAGCCAATCCCTGCCCACGCCTGGCCGGTGCAAATTATCCCTCCGACGTCTTCGCCGGAGAACCGGCGCAACTTTCCTGGTGAGCTCGGGGCTGTGTGATGCCTTTTGGCGTAATGATACGAGACACACTTCAAAGCCTCTGTAGTGCGCCCTGATTGGGAGAACAGAACTGCTGTGAAAGGTCGTTCTGGACGTTCCCGCTACAAACCCCGGGCTCATTTTAAGCTGCGTGAATGAGCCCTTTGTGTTGTTTTTCAGATGGGAAAGTGGAGGTGACGAAGGAAGGCATGAAGCTCTGCACCATGGGCCCCGGGAAGGTCTTCGGGGAGCTGGCCATCCTCTACAACTGCACCAGGACCGCCACGGTCAAGAGTAAGTCCCCCGAAACAAGCCTGCCCATATTGCTCAAATAATAAATTAGTGTATTATTTTCAACATGCCATTCACAGCCATTGCATTGCATTTAGGCATTAATCAGAACCTCTAATCAGATTTTTCACATTTTACACTTTACAGAGCTAATGGTGGATGGTGGAAATGTTTGGGCTAATTAAATGCTTCAGGCCACACTGCCCACCCCTGCTTTAGACAATATAATCTGTGTATTCAGCTGGATATAAGCTGAAGCAATTCAGTTTATATATCTTGGTTCCATTCCATGGGACCTGCAACCAGCAGCGTAGAGAGAAATATTAATGTATTTGGGTCTTCATAGAACTAGATGGGCCAGATCTACCAAGGTGGGCATTCACAATTGGGTGCGGTGGTTCAGCAAAGACAAAATGGGGGGGGGGGCTACGGCAGTGCCTGCAACGTCAGTTACAAACACGCACTCCAAGCTATCTGCCAGTTTTGGGGTACATTCCATATCAATTCAACCAAATTAATTGAAATCCAGTCGATGAAGTGAAAAGTATTTGCAATGTTCTATTGAACCATTGCCTCAAAAAACCACATCCTTTGAGCTTGTTACCTTGTACTTTACGATGGTTATTCCAGAAGTAATAGAAACAGAAAATTGAGCCAATTTGGGGGGGGCAATTTGCCATTGCCTGCTCATGGCATTGTGTCGATAGGTTTTGAAAATGCTTTAATTTCCTTTGATTCCTTTGTCTCGAAGCCAATCATTTAAAGACACATTTAAAAATGTCACTTTACGACTTATTACCAAGTGACAGGAGAGGTACATAATGATAAATGATTAATTTGACATCCAGCTTCAGTGTCCAGGGTTTATTGTTCTTTTTTCCAAGGTCATAATGCTCTAATACCAGTGCATTTCTTTCAAGAGAAAATTTTCTTCAGTACCACCTGGTTCATATTACATAAG
Source organism: Conger conger (assembly GCF_963514075.1). Lineage (NCBI taxonomy): Eukaryota > Metazoa > Chordata > Actinopteri > Anguilliformes > Congridae > Conger > Conger conger. Next base: position 21,540,745 of record NC_083777.1, on the reverse strand, counting down.
ACATATTTTTACATTTGTGCTTTCCTGATTTGCACTCCAGAGGCAACAGAGATGCTGGCAGTAGAAATGGTGCAAAAATGTAAACAAAAACAAATGAAGTCCAAGGAGCCATTTTGTTTTTGAACGTTAGCACCTGTTTCAGTGCGTGGGATGACATGGTTGAGAACGGTGCCTGTGTTGTAGGTGTTTTGCGAAGCCTTAAGCATTTCACTTAACAGTCATTTGATTTATTAAATCAAGCATTTTTAACCAAATGAACATTGAAGATAATGTCTGTTTCAGAGGATGTTCTCTTTTTACCAAAACACAAGGGCAGATAAAAAGAATTCTAGGACACTGTATCTTGGAAGTTTCGCTTATTTATCGCCACGTTGAAAAGTGTGAATATTTTGCTCGACTGAAATGCTAGCGCTTTTAAAATGTGTCAATAAATAAGTAAAACTTGCAAGATACACAGCGTACAGAAGTTTCTTTTATCGTTTAATTTCTTTTTATTTAGAAATCCTCCCAGACCACCTGTGGGTGAATTTGCCAGGTGTAAAAACAACCTCAACCACCCAATAAAAGGTTATTGAACAATATAATGCAAAAGTAATCGCTGTGATATTGGTGAAAAACGAATGCCTTCAGGATAGGTTTCTGTATATAAAAAAGTGTTTGCAGATAAACTATAAGCCCAAAACACCACAAGTATTTTACATGGCCAAGATAGCACAGCACCTACTGAACACAAATGTGTGTATGTTTACCCAACCGTGCCGGAATTTTAACGGATTAGTGAGACTAAATTCAATCAAAATTCACTATTAAATCGGACTTTAAATGTCATCATTAGTTTATTTCTCTTTAAACACAACTTGGCAAGTACATTTTTTTCCCCCAGATTGCTCAACTTAACCCAAACTTTGTGAGAACCAATGAATTCATTTGAAGGCAAAAGGTGATCTAAGGTGAAAGGCCTCTATTGTGGGACAGCAAACCAGAAACACGGCTGCCATCGGGTCGGGGGAACTAGACGGTGATTATCCATTGTCCTAATTAGTTGTCTGGTTTTGCGATGAACAGCCTCATGATTTTTGCATTAGCCCTGCTGAGTCACCGCAGTGAGAGTCTCAGCAGAGATAGGCCTGTGCTGTAAGTCGCTCTGTTAACTTATCAATCCACAGCCATACCCTCTGAGTGTCATGGTTGCCATAGAGACAGATCCATTCCTACTATTTATACTAAAGCTCAGGGGAAATATGGCTGCCCTGCTGTACATCGCCCCTCACAGTAGTGCCCTCAGAGAAAACGGGACATTGTTAACAGCAAAGCTGGAGCAGGAGGACTCCCTCTGCAGGCAGGGAATAGAAGTGCGTGGATCATGTTTGTGCATCTCGAGAATGTAATGGAAACGCAGCAGGTCTGGGGGGGACGAGTTTGAGCCCGGCTCCGAGAGTTCCCCCACATGGGTGGGGTTTGATCCTGGCTGTATGAGAGTTCCCCCACATGGGTGGGGTTTGATCCTGGCTGTATGAGAGTTCCCCCACATGGGTGGGGTTTGATCCTGGCTGTATGAGAATTCCCCCACATGGGTGGGGTTTGATCCTGGCTGTATGAGAATTCCCCCACATGGGTGGGGTTTGATCCTGGCTGTATGAGAGTTCCCCCTCATGGGTGGGGTTTGATCCTGGCTGTATGAGAGTTCCCCCACATGGGTGGGGTTTGATCCTGGCTGTATGAGAGTTCCCCCACATGGGTGGGGTTTGATCCTGGCTGTATGAGAGTTCCCCCTCATGGGTGGGGTTTGATCCTGGCTCCATGAGAGTTCCCCCTCATGGGTGGGGTTTGATCCTGGCTCCATGAGGGTTCCCCCACATGGTGGGGTTTGATCCTGGCGCTATGAGAGTTCCCCCACATGGGCGGGGTTTGATTCTGGCTGTATGAGAGTTCCCCCTCATGGGTGGGGTTTGATCCTGGCTGTATGAGAGTTCCCCGACATGGGTGGGGTTCGATCCCGGCCATGGAATTTCCTCAGCTGGGCCGATCCGTTACCTCTCTGCTTTCCACCGGCTGGAAATCTTTTTTAAGGAAGGCTGACTGTCCCCCCTCGCTCTCACTCTCCCAAAAAAAGAAGAAATACAATTTAGCAATCAAAGCTGATTGCATATCGGAATAAAATCATTTATTTACCATCATCAACATTCCGCTCACGTTGCTTGCCTGTCTGAACATCCTCAGTTTTGGTATAATATGTCACACCTGAGAGAGACAAATGAGTGAAGATGATGGGCCAGGATTTTGGAGGATATGTTTTCACAGCCACAGATTTCCTTTTCTTCCCATTGGTATGGTGCACTAGCTGTTAACTCGGTTTTTTTTAATACTTGGTGTGGCTTCTGCATACCAGACAGTGACAGGATTTCTCATTAATCTCCATCATGAAGATTAATAAATGCAGGTACTGGGAGTATTGTTCCTTTTCCAGCGTGAAGGTTGCTCTGAGGAAACCCATCCAACACAAGATTGGAGTGCACCTGAAGCTTTTGGAACAGAAATCTCCCGTCTGGACAGTACTGTAGATCCAGTGGGCAAACATTGTTCTGTACCAGCTGGAAATCCAGATCTAGAACCTGACTGCTTCTCCAGAGCCATTTTGGAACTTTTCATGAACTTCACAAAAAGAGAAGGCCTCCATGTCTCCTGCAGGTGTTTTGGCACTTAATGGCTGCCATACCATCAAACAACCAGTGCAGGATTGGGGGGAGGGTCTCTCCAACAAAGAAAGGCACTGTCAGTTATAACAGGGACATGTGCCACACAAGATGTTGACTCAGACTGTTGACTGTATGATTCAGATTATACATAATGTTTTAAATGGAAACAGATAATCCGTGCCCATTTAAATGGCATTATATGGTGGATGTTTTTTTATTTTTTTATGCAATTGGTAAGGGGAGTGGAGTGGGTTTTTAAAAATGCATGTACTGTAGTCCAAAAACAAAATTTCCACCTGCCATATGCTTTCATAATGAAGCCACTGAAGCCAAACAGGTAGAGGCCCCAGGATATGAATTATGATTTTGACGTGCTACTGCGGAGCTGTCCCCTCTACTTCAGCAGAAAACAGGAATGTTGCTCAGAGAGCGAGAGAGATTCGATAGTTTGCAGCACACATACTCCATCCTGAAACACCGAGAGACCATCCACCTAAATGTCAGCAATGGATCTATCACCAGGCCTCCCTTAGGTCTCCTTTCTTATTTCCCCTAGTAATGCAGTTTTGATAGTTCAAAAAATAAAATAAAAATCAGTGAGCACTTGACTTGTTTTGTGCCGTGTAACTCAAGTCCCAGAATAAAGGCTTGCGTATCTGAAGAAGCAGTGCTTTTCCCACACAGCTCTCTCAGGAAGGAAGCAGACGCTCTCCCCTGCCACACGGAAGGGGCACAGGCCCCCCACAGTCTGTGGCTCAGAAGTTTTAAAGTTCCCCAAAAACTAGGAGCTACTGAGGAGGGAGAGAGATAGAGAGAGGGATAGTGTGTGTGTGTGTGTGTGTGTGTGTATATATGTGTGTGTATATGCATGCGAAGGGGGAGGGCTTGCTCATTGTTGCAATGTGTCTTGATAAAATTCTGATTAAAGAGACTGTGCAGAGCGAGAGACAGATTGGCCTTAAAGCAGTCACGACGAGTTTCATCATCACCTGGCATTTCTGAAAATGCACAATATCAGTGCATCAAATAATAAAGCTGTATACAGGCAGAAACGTAACATTTCTGGTGGGAATTTGCATCAGGATTACATTTTATTTTGTTTCTGAATTCTCAAGTTCTTGTTTTTCTGTTGGGAAGCAATTCTGTCAGAATTGACATGCAGGGGTTTAAAAAAAGTGTTACAAATGACCTCATTAGTGTGAGCACCAGTTACGGCAATAGAAGCTCCCCTGTGTTTCACAGCAGTCGAGGAGAGAGAGAGGGAGAGGGAGAGAGACAGAGAAAACGATTCTCCAGCTTCCCCTTCCTTCTCACCGCCTCATGTTCGACTGAAATAAAACAGCGCTGAACGCTACTTCACCATACTCAAATTAGCGCTTTAACCACGCTAGCTTTGTGAGGAATTCATACTTCAGTTTATGGAAAACGTGATCCCGAATTCGTTTAATTCTTTCGCCCTCGCCCTCCGTCAGAGTTGGCGCGTGAGATGGGGAACATAATTCTGTCATTAAAGGTTGTCGCAGTCATCCTCTCGTATAATTAAAGTGGATCGGAAGGACAGTTTCTTCCTGAGAGCTACTCTGTTTCTATGATAAGAGGATTATTCGCGTCTGTTTTTCGCACAAGAGGCGTTAGATGAAATAATGGAGCCTGCATGGGTTTCATTACCGTTGTAGGCAGTCATGGTGCTCATCCATAGTCTGATGCACGTGTACTGCGTTTTCCTCTTACCTACATATGGGTTTTCAGGATTTATACTGTCCGTTTGGAAAAATGAGGCCCATACACAGCCTTATCCAGAATTTGCTGAAGCTCTATTTCAAGTGCCTAAAGATATGGAATACTTAAGGTACAGGAGTACAATCATTGTTTTCAGGAGAAATACACTGAAATTCAAACTCAGTGCTATGTATGCAGAGAAATTTGAAAACTGAAGGTTTTTCTTTGTACTTTTGTTGCAAATTAAAATATGTATCTAAAGCCTCTTCTGATCTTGGTTTCAAGGCTTCGCTCTCTTTACAGCTGCGGCACATCGAGGGGAGAGGGGGCAGGATTTGAGACCATGCGCGTACCAGTGTCCCAGTTTGTCTTCAGTTATGCAGAGTTCTCTCATCAGTTACCCAACAGTACTGTACTGTGTTCTGGGCTCTGCATCTTATCAACCATGTCATTTCAGTTAATGTCCAGTGTAGGTTCAGCCCGAAACCTGTTCCTTGTGTAAACTTGGAGGAGGGACAGTAAGCAAGCAAGGTCTAAGTTTTAAGCCTTTGAGACAGTGGTACAATCACTGTTCTTTTGGTGCTGTAATCCAGCACATGATCTGTGAATATTACCTTGAAGTGCAAACTGTCACCTTTATTTTGAGGGTATTTACATCCACATCAGGTGATCTGTGTTGGAATCAGTTCCCCCGTATACTGATTAGAGGACCAAAAGTAAATCGGACAGCTGGCCTCTCAACTGTTTCGGATTAGTCTTGTATTTAATCACATCCTTAGGGCAGGTATAAGATCTTTCATAATCTAGTCCTGAGTGTAGGCTTTTGATTGCCTTTGGAGTCTGTTTTCATCTTCAACATGAGGTCCAGAGTTGCACCACTGAAAGCCAAGGAATGATGAGGATGAAGAATTAGAAAAACAGTCATAGGTCAAACAATGGACTTACAGAAACAAACCCATTATGAACGTCATTAAGAAGAGACCACTGGTGTATGTTTGGAATCATTGCCTTGCTCTGGGATGAAGCACCGTCCAATGAGTTTGCATTTCATTGAGCTTTGAACAGACAAAGGCGAGAGAGCCAGCCCCTGTGGCGGCCATACTGCGCATGCCCAAACTACATGTACAACACCCCCACCGCCATGTTTCACAAATGGAGGGAGTGGTGTGGATTTGTGATGGCCAGACGTGTGTAGGCTCCATTTGAACTTCAAATGTGTGTGTGTGTGTGTGTGTGTGTGTGTGTGTATGTGGTGGCACATTGAGTGAATGTTCAAAGTTCAAACACCAACATAATTCAAAGATCAAAGCCACAGTGCGTTTTGTGGATAATACCAGAAAAACTGATCCCCAGCAGCGAGTTTGACCTCTCTGTGACCTCTTGTTTGACTCGAGGAAGAGAAGACACTCACAGTAAAGCTGGCATTTCCCCCTCTAAGAGGGAGTTTAATCTAGAATGGAAATGAAAAAAATGCCATTTTAAAGGGCAATGCCATAAGCATGCTCTTTATTAGATTCCACTTGGTTAATGTTATTAACCATAACTCATAAAAATGGACTTTTGTCTGGAAAAGCTTACTCAGGGCCAGCATACAGTATGGGCTCAGCAAAATAAGGTTGGTCACTAAATGTGTTGTACGACTGGAATACAGATATGGCCATTTGCCAGAACACAAAAGCATACACGTGAAAAAGTGGTGCTCTTTGTTAGCTAATAGATAATACATGTTCGTAAAGGATGCATAATCTGATTACTAGAGCTGAAGAAACCCCAAATGGGATTAGCTCATGAAGATATGTAAAAATATTTTGATCCCAGTCTCTTTGTCCAAAATGATGTGAATGCAAATTTTCTGTTTTTTCCTCTGCATAACTGAGTAAGCCTTTGAAGAGGTAGGGGTGCTAATCTGAATTATTTTAAAACCAGACATACATCTGAAAATATATTAAATTGTCTAGGCTAAATGGGCAATACCTAGAATGTGGGTTGCAGTGGTGTTACCTTGTTTTTCTAAAAGGATTTTCCATTTATAGGGTGACTAGAGGGTGTCTGTGACTTGGAAGCAGCTAGTGATGCAATATGCCGTGTTAAACATGCAGCATACTGTAGATGTTTCTGAAAAGCAAATCCTAGCTTTTGCATCCCTTTTTAAATTAAATGTAGGGAATATAAAATAATTTAATGGCATTTAAACCTTGGAAATTGCATCATATTGGCATATACTTCATTTGAGCTTTCAGAAACATGACCATGACCCTGCATCTTTTTTTCAAAATATTTCTCCAACAACTAATAATCAGTAGTTACCCAGTCTTGTGACTGAATTCATGTGACTGAATTCATGGTGCGCCATCGTTCCTGACCAGACAATGCGGGAGGACTCTGCATTAGTTTTATCTGAGTAACTCTGGCGAAAGGCTGGCTCTCGGACAGAAGATGCTGGAGATGAGTGGCAACAAAAAGCTCTTGTATGCGGTTGCCGTAGCAACGTGTGCACAATTCATACATGGCTAATGGGATGAGGTAGCCTGCAAGAAACAGGAAGTCCGCAAAACAGAGGAAGTGATGGTGGACTTCAGGAAACAGCAGGGGGAGCACGCTCCCCCTCTACATTTACGGGGCAGCCGTGGAGAGAGTAAATACAGATTCCTTGGTGTACACATTACGGAGGACCTGACATGGGCAGTTCACACTGGCACCCTGGCCAGGAAGGTGTGGCAGCAGCTGAAATAATCCAGCCTTTGCAGAATTTTACAGTGCAGTGCTTCCTCACATTGCACCATAGAGTATCCTCACAGGCTAGATCACAGCCTGGTATAGGAACTGCTCCACACTAGACCATCAGGCCTTTCAGAGAGTGATGGACAGCTCAGTCTATAAGCAGAGCTGCCCTCCCTACATAGCTATTCACTCCAGGTGCCCGAGGAGGCCCCGCGGCATAATTAAAGACTACACAAAGCCCTGTCATGGACTGTTATCTGCCCTATCGTCCTGGAAACGGCACCAGAGCACCAGATCAAAAACCTGTAGTTTCTACCCATATGCCATTCGCCTCCTGAATTCACAGTCTGCCACAGTCATGTGATCACCATCACATGCATGTTACAGTAATACTCTACATTATTCACTTCTCTGCACTAGACTCAGGTCGGTTGAACTTTTTTCATTTCTACCTTTGTCTTTTTTTATTGTGTATAATAATGTCTTCAATTCCTGGAGGACCCAACAAACTAGCAGCTCATGACCCAGGCTACGTCGTGTAGGCCATTCTGTGCCCTCCCGAGGTCATACTGCTTATCCTCCTCACCACCCCGGGCCTAATGCCAGACTGTGCCTTACGTGCTCAGGCCTTTTTTTAAAATCAGTCCAAAACCGGGCATGCAAATGCCGAGGAGGAAAGTTAGAAAGTTGTGTGACTTTCCTGAAGGACTTCAGCGCTCTGTATGCTTGGCAGGGCCCAGCTGACTCCGGTCCCTTCTCAGAGCCGCGGCGGCGAGCGGCGTCTTCATAGACGTGGCACTGCGGCGGTGCCGCTGATATTTGGGAGCGCGGTGTCGCTGGCGGCCCCTCGGGCGGCCCGCGGGAGCCGGGGCCGGGGCCGCGTCGCCGCTCTCCACAGCGGGACAAGAGAGGGATGACATCACGGCAGAGGGGAGGAGGAGAGAGAGCGGGGGAGAATGCAAATGTGGCCTGCGAGCGTCCTGTGACCCGCGCCCGAGAGAAACAGAGCGCATTACCTTGCCGTGACTGTAGGGCAGGGGTGCGCAACAAGGGCCGATCCGTTTCAGGATTTTGTGTCAACTTCTGGTCTTAATGATTTCATTGACTCAATCATATCTTATGTGACATGTGTATGAGGGCCGGTTACAGCTGTAGACTTGCAAGTGTATCCTAATGATTTTACTGTGCTCAAGCACAGGCTTGAACCAGGGCAATTTATAGAGCTGTCAGCAAATTAAAAACGAGGCAATTGGTTGGATCAAAACCCCGTGCGCAGTCCGGAAACCAAAACATCCTGGCGGGAATAAATACAAGATGAATGCATCGCATTGAATAATTGTTTTATTGAATGGATAGGACAACACATTAAGCTTTATAATAACACTAATTTAACTTAGAGCTTTTTGTAATCGTATATGCTACAGCCCTCTGACAGTGCTCTTGACCCAGTGGCAATGGGCATTGTCAGATTGACAGCATTCTACCCCAATAGCATTGGAGAGGCTCCAGGGGGTGGCCAATCATAACGCAGAGGGGCCACCTCATGCCACCCTTGTAGCCCTGTGCCACCCCTCAAGCGTTTATCAATAGTTCATCCGCTGTGGTACGCAATTTACTCTGCATCTTTTCAGTTGAGCATGTGACCAAGGACACATATGATAAGCTGTAGCCAGGCCCCTGGCATTACAGTTACCTGTACCACATGTCAAAGGGGAGGAAGGCGAGCTCTTTTCATCCAAATGTTTTACAGAAATAACTAGGGCACAAGGCAGCGTGAAACTTCTGAGGAGTTTTACGAGCTCATTTTCTTGAAGCCGGGTTTGAGTGTCATCTGGAAACCAGTCAAACGCACACAGTTTTCAAAACTCTCGCTGACTGACTTCTTTGGGTAGAATGAGTTGTGTTTATGCTACAGGCATAAACACAGGTTTGAGTTTTATTAAAACGGATTGCTTTTCAGTGGAACGCATGCCTAAAGGATCAGCCTTCGACTCAATGAAACTTGGATAATTGAAATGCACTGTGCCATGTTCTTCAAAAATTGTGTTTCCCCCCCCCGTGTAAATGCATTTTATGTGCAGTATTGTTGGACCTGAAGACTTTACTATGTGCCAAAACACTGTATAAGAATAGTGCTGAGAACATTTGAACTCAAACCAGCTTCGATCTTAATTAGTATTCTTCACGGAAGCCAGCGCATATTAGTTTAATAGTGTTGTTTGCCAAATTAAGACAGTGGTGTCTACAGGACCGTAGCCACAACCGCCATGCCCCCTCTCCCCAATAGCCTTAAAATGTTCTTTTTCATCTTCTTTGTAGCACAGTATGCCCCAGATGTCTGACTAAGGAGCATGTTCACAATGGCAAGCTCCATTTGACACCGATTGCCAATAATTTATCAAACGATTGGGGGAACAAAAAAAGGAAGAAATTATTGGGAAGAGCTTAATGTAACCCACCATAATGGTCCCCCCTTTGCCCACCCCCGGGCTTAGGCCTAGAAAACAAATTCCTGAATGTGCCCCCCTCCCTCCTCAGACTAGATTTGTTTAGAGGAGCGAGCATGCAACAGATGGCCAATGGCAGAAAACCCCAGAAAACCACCGTTGCAAGAGATCATTAGATATATGTTATCGTTCTCCAGTTCTGTGCTTTTTTTTTGGTTTGGTTTCTTCAGAGCCTTATGGGTAATTTCAGCTCTCCTGTGGTGCAGCAAAGCTTCTCAGTCAGAGTAATGGCCCCTCTACAAAGGGAAGACATTTGCCCACCAAGACAGATCACCGCCTCCCACGTATAAATAATCTGTCATGCTGGCATGTGGGATTTGTGGGTGTATACGTTTTAGAAGTTTTGATTTTCTTTCTTGGGATAAGGGTGCGCTGTAATAGAACTGTCGACACCTGAGACAAAGAAACTCATCCATGCATGCCTCCTTAAAAATAGAAAAAGTAGACTGAAGAGTACAGCATCTTTCTCAGATGCTGTGAAATATATTGCTGAAAGAGTGTGTGGGACCTCTTGACAAGTATGGATTAAGAGGAACCACATTAAAGATGTCACGCCACTGTTTTCACTTACACCTGTATATACAGTAGCAGGAGTGATTAATTCATGATGAGCATGACATCCCCTTATCAGTAGAAAACGGAGAGCTCCTCCAATCGTCACCGACAACTACCGAAAAATGTCAGTGGTGATTGGTGAATAGTTTCTGGTAATGCTTCCTGTGAGAACCTGTGCCTTTTTCTTCTTTCACATTATTTAGGCGCAGTGATAAAGTATGAAAATAAAACCGCCATTAACGCTGCTAGCATCATTTGTACAGAAACGTATTCTGGTTGAATCAGTATACGGATACAACAAATGGTATACAAAGGGAACAAGTAACACAGTGATAATGAATTCTGTTCCAGATCACATACTTCCAAGACCATTAACATGGAAAATACTTTCAGAGAAGATGGCTTTTTCTTCCCTCAGTTTCTCCACCTCCAGTCATGAACCTCTCCTTTTTCTCGATTCTGCTCTCTGACACATTGTGTGTTTGACCGATACTGTTCTGCCTCCCTGTAGGCCTGAAGAAGCTAATCACATTCAGCCATGCATAGATCTACCCTTTGGGTTCAGTACAAGCTGACAGAAAAGCCAGTGAGAAACAGGCTTGTAAATAAATCCTGTGAGCTTAGTATTGTGTTTATGAAGCATATGTACAAACACCATGGTAACAGTTTAAGGATAAATGAGTGCTCAGTCTTGGATTAGTTGGCAGATTATGCTTTTTTCTGAACCATAGATTTCAAGGTCCCCCGTACCCGCTCACAGGATGCAACAAAGGTGGGAAAATGCAATCATAAATGAAAAGCTCAAGGTCCAGGTGTGAAAGTCAGTACTCTGTCGTGGAATGTGAGGCAGTGCTTGAGTCTAAAATATGCTGTGGTGATGTTGTACCAAACAAACTGAACTTGACATCAAATGCGGTCCACAAGTCTGGCCATGCAAGGCTGGTCTGAGTGCTGATTTTTGTTCCAAGCAATTCATTTAGTTTCATTTTTCAGTGAATCAGCTTGATAAACTTTACTGATTCACTCCTGTAATTAAGCACAGTAAAAATCTTTCAGATAGACTTGCAGTCTGTGGCTGTGCCTGGCGCTTATACAAATGTCAGCTGAAGACATGATTCAGCCAATTAAACAATTAAGAACACAATTTGGCACAAAGCCCTTGTGCCCCCCAGGCCTCTGTGAAGGAAGTGCGCACGGGAAGAGGCCCCAGGTCTGGTCTGAGGCCCTATTAAAGCCTCGGGACCCTCTGTGCCACCATTGGTAACCTCCTGGTTACACGAAGCACAGAACAGGGCTGTGTAACCCAGTACATCTGACAGGCACAGTTGAGGATGGGATGCTTGCCACTGTTTGAGGGCTTCTCTCCCTGCTGGGGAGCTTGTGCCATCGGGGGATTCAGGGCTGCAGTTTCCCCTCTTTTCCCTTCTGTTACTCTGTAAAGCGTCTTTGTGAGTCTTGTGTGAAAAGTGCTCTACATTTTCATTCCAACCCTAACAAAACGCATTTCATTCAACAGCAAGAGATCTCATTGAGCTGCTAATTACAAGAACCAGGCATGCCAAATTAGTCAAAATGAAAACCTACAGGACAGTTCTCCAGGAACTAGGCTGGGCAGCCTTGGCCTAGAGCATTGTCACACCTGTTTAATTAAGGCTTGTATTTGTTGTGTTTGTCTGTGCTTGGTGTGCATGACCTTAGCATTTTATAAGCCTGCAATTAAAGACAGGGGCCGGATTTTGAGAAGATTTTAGTTCCTGAGGGGGTTTTGCCAATCCTTTCTGCTCCAACCATATCCAACATGAATTTTAATGACTTTGACCAATCTGCAATTTAAGAATTGCATCTCTAAGGTTTACACTTACGCTCCAGTGAGACAGCCCAACGTTAGTGCTTGACATTTTCAGTTAGTGACGACACCCAATTTGTGAATTGTCCTTTACTTTTTAACACTACTGTGAATGTGATGACAGTAATGGTGAGCAACGTGAAATCTTCTGCAGCACATATCATTAGTGGTGCACGGGATTTTCCTTCACAATCTACCGACCAGATCTTACCAATGTTAATGGAACAGGCCTTGGCTTGTCATAATCTACATTGACTAGGTCCTGCCATCTGAGTTTGAGCAGTGTCCCTGTATCTTTGGACTGAATATATCAGATGCTGAACTTAATATGCTTTTCATGACCAACAAATAGCAATTTTTCTCCATTTTGGAAATATAAGATGTGCTGGATGCAACTGGGGGGCAGGTATGGAGGTAAGATATTTGCGGTGTTTGGTAAGGTGAAACAGTAAAATGTACTGAACACATTGCATATAATATTATCACCTTCATTTGACTGCATTTATTGGGGATTCTTCTTTTTGAAAAACAGAAGCACTTTGATTGCTGTTCTTGGCTTGCAGGGATAACATGAACAAAAATGGTTTGCTGCTTTTTAACTCTCCATTGCTTACTGTGTAATTGTGTTTCTGTCTGACCTCATGACTATTAGTGTAAGTCAGATATTGCATTGTAGCGGGTCGTATTCAAAACAACTTCACTTAATACTGACAGTCACCAATTCTCCCACATTAATTAAATGTAAGTAATTTTTCACAGTTCTTTAGTTCACAGGCTTCTCCATTTCAACTGAAAAAGTTAAAACTGGTGTACTTACTAAATGTGGTTTCGAGAGAAATGTGTCAAGAAACCAAAACAGTCCTGTTTTGAGCTTCCTGAGAAGCATCTGTACCTTGGATTTGTCTGCGGAACAGATGAGGAAGGCTGTGGTTACATTCATATGGAAATGTCACACAGGACAGCTCTATTAGTGGATATCCTGTGATGTCACCAGGGAAACAGAGTACTCTGCTGGCTGTCACACAGAGGACTTGCCGGCTAAAAAAATGACACGGCTCAAGTCAGAGATATACAATTGACTTGAATTGTTGTGATAGTGACCACACATCCGCCCCTCTCACTTGAACAAAAAGGGTGAATTCAAATACAATTTCCCAGAACTGCAGCCGGACAATAATGTCAAATGAAATGTGCTTCATGATGGCACATTTATGAAACACTGACCTTTGTCAAAATGTAGTTGCTGAGATGAGATGTTCTGTTGAATAGATGCACTTTCTGACTGAGTAAGAGTCTCCTCAGATCCAGGGAAGTTCACAGATGTCTTGACTTTTAAAATATATATAAAAAAGAATAAAGTAAATACAAAAGTAAGCAAGCAGATGCTTCAGACACACTGTGGTCATTTCATGTGGAGTTCCAGCTGGGGGCACTGCGGACTGAATCCCTCCCTCCCTGGGACACTCACTGGCCAATCGCACACTGCCCAGTAGAGCCAGAGCCACAGCCAGCACTGGCACGCTCTGGCACAATCCCTTCAGCATCAGACCGTGAGGCATCGCGTCACGACAGGAAATAAAGGAAGGTGATGAAATCAGGGACGACCGCTTCAGCACAGGCCTGGTCTGCTGTGTGAAGGCGGGCGCTGTCAAGTAAATATTAAGAATAAATTATGAATCATTTATGTGAGCTTGTAAAAACACTTCGAAAAATAAACAGCTCTGAAATTCTGGAAAAAAAATACTAAATAAATAGGAGAGGCGCTGACTAAAATGGTGCCTTTCGGTCAAAAGGAACATGACTTCAAATGCAATTAAAATAGTGGTAACGTTTTAATCTTTTAAAAGGCTACAAAAACAAAACGCAAAACAAAACCTTCAAAGCATAAAATTAATTCAGAACACAACTCCTTTGGCTTGGCTTTTCTTATCTTAGTGCTTCCTTGAAGCCTGATTCGTGCTCTGACACTGACGGGTCAGTTAATGGATTCTCATCATTCCATTTCAGTTTTTCCTTCCATGTATGAACAAGGGCCATTTTTTAATTATCATGAAAGCAAGTTCCTCAAATGACCATTCAATTACACCCCTTTAAACCAAACACACATTTGCATCTACACCACAATTGGATATAGCTCAAGAATTTAAAGATGGGGAATGGCAATACTCCAACAGACGTCTATCATTTATTTATTCATTTCATTTATTTATTTCCTCATATTTTTATTTTATTTATTATTCATGTCCTTTATTTAGCCAGGAAGGTCTCATTGAAATACAGTTTTTCTCTGGCATGGAGTCCTGGTCCTAAAAGTCTAAAAGTTTCACATTAAAAGAAAAAGAAAACCATAAGAACAACAACAACAACAACAAAAAAACACTATTTAAAATACAATGCTGGAAAGTTTGAGAACTTACTCCAAATAAAAATATAAATGTATTTTTATTCTAAGCTTGTACCTCTGAGGCAGTAGGCAGTAGGCAGTTTGACCAGACCAGATGTGGACAAGGAAGTTTGATCATTTGATGAATGCCTGTAGAGACAAAGTGATGTGAATCTATCATTCGACACACTGCCTTTAAAGATTTTGTAATTGTTCTAGTGATAGAACAAAGAGAAAGTGGATGGCCTTATTGCTACTTTCCAGGGAACTACATTTCCCCATTATATGGTTTTACAAGGGAGTCCTGGCCAAACTGGCTTAAAATGAATGAATAGTAATGTGTTGAAGAAATCGATATCAGAAGCCAAATGGGCCTCAGCAAAGATGGCTTCTAAAAATGTGAGCAAACAGCCCAGTTGGGCCCCAAATAAAAGATAAAACCTGACTGGAATGCCATCTTGACATGGTGGTAGAAAGTCCCTTTGATAGAAAGTCCCTTTAATTTGGAGTACTTCAGTAGATGCAACCAAAGAGCTCAACATTCGTTCAGTATAGGTATGTAACTTTTGCTAAATGTGTTATTCAACCCACAGATTACAGCTGATCATGTGTCATATTGGTATGCAAGAACAGTTAACTATCGTGTAGTCGGAGTTCAGTTCAGTTCACGGTTATAGTCCCGAGCAGGGTTTACATTTACAAACGGTAGTTGTTGGTGTATAGAGCCATTTAACTAACTGAGCATTTCCCCCAGTGTTCACATTAGAGAGCACCAGGTTTCTTCCAGTTTCATTTTTCTGAAGCACAGTGATGTGTCCGTTTTGACTGTTGTTGTTATTATTAACTCTTCAGCCCCCCCCCACCCCTCCCATTTACAGCACATATATGGGATATTATCAACAGACCCCGGAGCAAAAGAAAGTTAATTGCTTCGATTCAAATTAAAACTGCAAACTAATATTCAAGTCATCTTGATGCCCTTTGTTTAATATTTGTGCATGTACAGGACATTTTCAGATTAAGACAAACAATATCACTATAATGAAAAAACAAAGCCAAGATTGAGACACAGATGCATTTCAGAAGCTTTCTTTTCTGATTTGACCGATGCCCACAAGGCCTTATATCCAGCCTTTAGAATGTGATATTTGAAGGTCATTTATGCTTGAGTTTGATATTGGAGCAGGTGGAATTGCTTTCATACCAGTGACCAGTACCAGTCTTTGAGCTTTGACTTGCTCATCAACACTCTTTGCAGTGTTTGGCATGTGTTGTCATATTTAATGTGGTGAATAGAAGAGTTTATTTGGTGTGGATTCATTTTCCTCCTGGCAATGACTTCCTATAGAACTGTTTCCACTTTGAACCACCAGTCTGGGAATCATGGCTCTCATTTCAGAGAATATGGATACTTGTTAACTGTTATTTGTACCTTTGTGATATCCTCGGGGTCAGAAATGACCAATTTCTGAGTTTGACAGCAGTGAGAACTCACTAAATGCAATTTTGGCAGCATGAAATTTGATGTTTTCCTGGAATGACCTTAAGGCTAACATTCTTTTTTATATTTTTAGGAAAGTGGTACACCATCAGGGTACAAAGATTGTCATTCTTTAAGTTATGAAATCAGAAGTCAATCAAAATTAAAGGCTCTTATAGGGAAAAATAAACAAATAAAAAAACCAAAAAAACAAACAATTGCATATACACACAATTTGTTGTCGACTGAAGAAATGTAGTCTCTGGACTGCAAAGTAGGAAAAGAGTTATTCACAGATTTGTTGAGGAGAGCATAATTTTTTGACCTGTGGGCCTTATTGGTAGTTTCCGGGGAACTACATTTTCCCATTATATGGTTTTGACCCAAATGGTTTTGACCCAAAACCTGACTGGAATGTCATCTTGACATGGTGATAGAAAGTCCCTTTAAATCAGAATAATCACCATACCCACTTCGGTAGATTCAACCAAAGGGCTCAACATTCGCTCAGTATAGGTAGGTAACTTTTGCTAAATATGTTAACCCACAAATTACAGCTGATCATATGTTGTATAGGTGCATACAAGAGACAACACAAGGGCTAATTTATAAATTTGCCATTGGTTTTTAGTTGATTGCAGAAGTTCGATGTAGGAGTAGGAACAGATGGGCTATTCATTTGCATTTCATGAAGCAATGACATCAAAAAATAAGACCGGAATTTAAAAATGAAAGTGTAAATAGAATTGTATTTTTGCTGTTGGAGTCACTGCTGCATAGCCCAGACTGAAATTTTGCATCCAAGATTTAAGAGTAATTGATTTCGCTCAATTAAGAACAGAATGAATAAACAGTCATTGACAAGACAAGACCCGACTGAAGGCAATTAATGGGCTTTCATGTTAATGGTCTAAAAAAAAAAAAAAAAACCCAAAAAAACTAATCTTGCCATTTTGCCATAAAAAACAGTACCCTTTCAAAATATTTTTTGTATGGAAAATGGGGCCTATTCTTCGTGTGCGAGGTCAAAAGCCAATTTAATTAGCAAGTAGCAATTGACTAAAGTGCTATGTATGAGTATACATTCCAGCTTGATTGCTAAAGCCAAAAACAATTGATGAATAAACAAACATTGAACTTGTCTATGGTCTCTGATTGTGAGTGGGCGAAGGAACAACTTATGTATTGTGCAAGACTTGTTGGTGAATATTGATTATTCCATGCCATGTATTAAGACTGCTTCATCAACAAGCAGAAATGAACCGTTTCTCACCCCGGTGTTCATCCCTGTTCCGTGGGATGACAAAGTATACTGAACCAAAAATGTAGTCATTAGCTTGTTGGGTATGAGGAATTCAGTCATAGGCAGAATGACTGAATTATTGATTAATTAAATTTGGTGATTCAAATTCAATCGTCATACATCTGTGAATGCATTCTATGACAACAATTGAATATGATCAGGGATGGCATGCATCCATATGACTCAATGCATCAGTTCACTGTAGTCCTTTTTGGTGCAGTCAGTTAGAAATGATAGGTATGCCGGAGACAAACCATAGCTTAGCTACAGAGAGACACATACAATGGATGAGTTCAACCTAAGGGCCTGTAAAATGTAATTGACTAATGACTAATTTTATAATAAATGAGCCCAAGGCTACTCTTTCCTTAAAGCCAACCAACTTTCCAATCTGTCCTCACCTGCGTTGTAAACGAGACTCTTCTGCCGGTGGCAGACTTTTTAAAATGCGATTTAAAAGGAGATCTCCTACATCGATGGGCCAAAGATGTAATATAACAGTGTCTGAGAGGATTCTGCAATGATATAGGGATAGAAGTGCGGAGTCATTTGAATATTTTACCATGAGCTTTGCAGATTGAATATCAGGATGTGACTGCTCGTCAAATTTCTTGTCAAACCCAAAAAAAATATCTCGAGAAGCCTGTATGGAGGCTGGGGGCTGGGCTGGGTGGCTCATCCAGCAAAGACACTATGGTATGGTTCATGAATTAGCCCCAAAAGGTCTATAGACCACAAACTCTGCCGTCTATCTAATATTATTCACACTGCTTTTTAGAAAAAGAAGTTGGTTTAGATTATGTATATCTTAACCAAGAATATAAAAATAACAAATTTGAAAACGGGTGACCTTCCTTATTAGAAAAGGATGAGGAAACGGTCTGGTTTTTGTGCCTCAGACAGTAGTGGCATATTCGTGCTGGCATGGAGAAATCTCTTCACATAAACTTGGACGTCTTTCAATCTGCTACCCAGCTGGGTTTGTTTGTATTCCATATCCAGTGTACTCATGCTAATTCCCAGGGTTTTATGGGGGGGGGGGGGACGACATCCTTCCTCTGTATACTGTACCTTTTGCTGGAAAAATCCACTAAAGCAGCAGATTATAATAACTGTTGGGATACCGGATTAAACTGGTCTTTCTCTTCATATTTCCAAAGAATTGCCAAAATCCCCCAGGTATGTAAACGAGAACCTATTGAGGCCAGCCTGCTTTGACATTCATGAAGGAAGTATTAAGACATGGCCAGAAAAATCCACTTCTGCCCACTTCCACTCGGTTGCTCTCTAATGGGAAAAAAAACATCAATATCAACATGTTTTTCCTTGGGAGTAGATGCTATGTTACAGTTTCGCTGCATTTTAAACTTAAAAAAAAAATTTTTTTTTAAAGTAAATTATCAGGAGGGGGGGATTGATGGAGAGCAGCTCAAGGTTTACCTTATGAAAATGGATGAATTCACTTCACTCAGTGAGCACTTTATTAGATGGGCTACAGCAGCAGAAGACCAATCCACTCAAGAGGTTTGACATGTTGTGTGTTCAGAGATGCTCTTCTGCGTACCACTGTTGTAATGTGTGGTTATTGGCATGACTGTCACCTACCTGTCAGCTTTGCCCAGTCTGGCCCTTCTCCTCTGACCTCTCATTTACAACACATTTCTGTCTGCATAACTGCTGCTTACTGGATGTTTTGTTTCTTGAACCATTCTGAGTAAACTATAGGGACTGTTGTGCATGAAAATCCCAGGAGCTCAGCAGTTTCTGAGATTCTCAAACCACCCTGAATGTCCAATCATTCCATGGTAATTTTTTCCCCCATTCTGACGGTTGATGTGAACATTATCTGAAGCTCCTGACCCGTATCGGCATATTGTATTGCACTGCTGCCACACGATTGGCTGATTAGATAATCGCATGAATAAGTAGGTTTACCTAATGTACCTAGTTTTCCTAGTAAAGTGCTCAGTGAATGTATAAAGGTGAAAGGCTGTTAAACCCATCATTCAACAACAGCCTTATCACTTGGATATTTCAAAAGCTCAGGCACTTCAGAATAGTGACTTTGTTGTAGTGTTATTGAAGCTGGTGTGAAGGAACAGGGTTATTCTCTGTGCTGTAAAAAGACGAGGGAAGAGAGACCAAAGTAGAGGAAAGTTGAAATGCTCAAAGCTAAAGATTCAGAAATATCATAACATTGCCATAGCTGCAATTTGAAAGCTTTGTAGCTAATTTTGTATGATAATATGCATTATTTTTTATTAATACCAGGTATTATTTTCCACATTTTGTCTGCCAAATAAATAAACAAAGGAATAAAGACATAAATAAAAGCTCTGTAGTGTATCTTCTGGTTATATATATTTATTTCTTAGAAAGGAGAGTTGTGAAATTTTGGTTAAAAGCTGAATTTAAGAAACCACTTAGCCCAGACTGGTTGATGCTTTTAAATGAGTGTTGAAAGGAGGCATTGTAATTGTAAAACTGTGGGGTAGCTTGAATTTTTTTGCACTTTGGTAAAGTGGTTTACCTGGGTATCCTACTGATGTAAAAAAAAAAAAAAAAACTCTTCCCAAGCCAAAGTTTATTGTGTGCATTTCTCTCAGTGGGAAAATTAGGGTGTATTATTCTCAGGGTAGTTTTCTCCGCAGACATAAGGTTCTATTGAACTGCAGGTCTTTACTGGCGTGATCGCGTGAGTCAGAATTGAGTTGCGTATAAATTCATGTTTTATATTCATGTTACATGTTTTATTTTGGGGGTTTTTTGTGCCGTTTCTCAAAAGCATATTGCATTAGTCATGTATGAAAAGTACTATATAAATACGGTACATACACTATATACAATGATTCTTTGGGTCTCTTCATGTGTAGCTGCAGTTGATGTATGCTCTTGTGCAAGCACTAGCATACAGTACTTACTGCCCAAGAGAAACAAAAAATAACTGGCAGCCAACCGTTTTAACACCTTCATTTGGCACAAAAGGCAGACATAATATAGCATACTGTAACCCTAAAGCTGTGTGCTGAAGTGGAGCTCTGCCTTTATATCCTTGAGTAAGGTACTTAACCTTAACTTACCACAGTAAATAGCCCACTGTATGAATGGATTGTATGTTTATATTGTAATCCGTAAATTGCTTTGGATAAAGGTGCCTGCTGACTGCTTAAATGAAGGGGGGAAAAGTGAGTACAGTGCTATTATTTTAGTACTATTTTGAGGTTGAATCGGATGAGCAAGCAACAAGTATGGTGTTTGATTGGAATTGACAAAATGGCAGCTGAATGCGTTGGGCTGATGGGATTCTCAGTGTAATAAGTGGAACATACTCTATAGGAGGGACAGGCTTGAAAACGCTGATTTCTTTTTTCTGTGCCATTTACCAATCAATCACAGTCCATTAGACTATGTTTAAATTTTACTGCAGGCAATATTTTCAATTAAACCTCCAGAAAAGGACTGACTAGCATTTCAACACAAATATCAATTTGAAATGAAATTATGGAAGTAGAAGAAATTTGGGCGAGTGCCAAGAAACTGTCAAGAATGTCAGAATTACCTTTGAAAGGACAGCATTTGGCTGCAAATCTTTGGCAAGTTAATTTTATCATTTCAGGCAGAAAATTGCTATACACAGGTTTTTTATTCCAACATTTTAATGGACAGATTTGATTGTGGCACACTGAAAATAGCAAAACTGTCAAGACCATCACTGATCACAAGCCAAGCATTTATTATCCATTATATCCATATATCCATTACATTAAATTAAACGTTTGCTAATCTCATAATAGGCTTTACCTTGCAACACTCCACAGGTCTGCAGGTCTCCAACACTCATTAAGAGAAGTGCTTTCATCAGTGTTTGATAGAACATTGTATTGAAACAGACTGCTAGACTACTGCGACACACACACTGCTCACAGGACGATGAACTGGAAACGCAGACAAACAATGTCTGATTCCAACAATGAAAGAACATATATTCCTCTAGCGCAGAACACTCAAAGCTGAACACATTCCTCTTTCAGGTGTCACTCCCCCCTTCACCTGACTACCCCATGTCACGTAAACACCTCTATTTAAACAGTCAAACTTATTATTTATTTTTTTTACATTCACTCATATTCAATATAAAATCTTTGTGCCAAACCAGCCTCAGTTCTCTGTGGTCTTGCAGCATGGCCTAGATTACAGTCTAGGTATGATCAGCATAACTGTGAACAATGCCCCATGTCCCCAGAATGTACAACACATTGCCTCCTCTATGCACAGACTCTCCATTAGCCAGCTCCCGGTTCCCAGTTCCGCCCTCGGGCGATGGACAGTACTTGTGGGAGGGCACCCCCCAGACGTTTTAGCCCGTGTGTAGAGTGGCACACTTGGCAAAGAGCGTGGCTCTCACAAGGCCAGGTGTAAGGGTTCCTGGGGGCCAGCCCAGTAGAGTGATCAATAACCCATTCAGAGGTCATATCAGTGTCTTGGTTTGTGGCTATCATGTGCACAGCTTGAGCCTGTCATAGTGCACCACAGCACAATATTTAATAAAATT
Source organism: Conger conger (assembly GCF_963514075.1). NCBI lineage: Eukaryota > Metazoa > Chordata > Actinopteri > Anguilliformes > Congridae > Conger > Conger conger. The sequence goes on along the minus strand of NC_083777.1, from coordinate 21,518,983 downwards.
TTCCTTTGCACTGTATTACTTCATATAGTACATCAGACGGTTTCTTTACAATTCTGAACAGACCCTTACATCTCTTAACCGTACATACATTTTCCTGATACTTCTGAAGAGTCATTTTAAGCTCAAAGAAGGATTTCCATTTTCCTGTGGCCTTGTAATGATTCCTCTGTACAGCCTGTCTGACTGTACTCAAGTACTTTTTGGACACTCAAAGACACTGCTTCTGTAGGCAATCATCATGGTAGGGTCCAATCGCATAAGCTCATCCCAACTGCTTTTATTTTCTTCTACAAAGACCGATGGCATGTTTATGACCGTCTTGTTTAGTCGCTTCACCAAGCCATCTGACTGAGGATTGTAGGGGCGGTCCTCGTCTTATTCATTTGCAAAAGGCCATAGATCTCCTTGAACAGGACTGACTCAAAATGGCGACCATAATACAAATTCTCCACCGATTTCTTTGCAAAGGTTTCTGCTTCTTGATTTGCCACTGTATACAATTCAGCCCATCTTGAAAAATAATCAGCCATCACCATAATATGCTTGTTACCCCTTGCAGTAGTGGGAAAAGGATCAATTTAGTCAGTGGCAATCCTCTCAAAAGGATGCCCAGTGACAAAACAAGTCAAAGGGGCTCTCTGGGCTGGATCATTAGTTTCATGTGCAGCACGTTGCACTACCCTTACGTCATTGTTTTATGGTTCTTTGCCAGCCAGGTCAATAAAATCTTGCTCTGATCGTTTTGCCCGTTTGTTTCTCTAGTCCTAAATGGCCCCCGATTTTATCATTGCGTGTGAAAGTAAGCATGTCATGTACAAGTTCAGGGGGGACAACCCCTTTCAAGAATATTTTCTATGTGTCTTGGTTAAGACTTTCCAGGAACAGAACGGTTCTTATTCTGGCTTATAAGGCTTAAAGTCAGGATCAGTGTGCAATTTCCCTTTCCATCTGGGTCTCCATTTTGCAGCCCTCTAAGGAACTCTGTGTGCTTTCTTAGTAGAATGGACATCCACTGTATCAGCGGACACCCCCTGTGACTCTTCGAATTGGGGTTTCATGTTAACAGAATGAAAAACTCAGGAGACCGTTGCCCCTTCCTGTTTGCACATGTTGTCTTGACACACCACCCGCTTTACTGTTAAGTTTTCCAAAATGTTGCCGCAGTGCGTCTTTTTGATGGCTGTAGTCACCTTTAAAGTCCTGATGTCCTGATGTCCTGCAAAAAAGCAGGCCATTGACAAAATGACACACTATAGAAGTACAGCTGATCTATGCAAACATGTTCATGGCCAATGTTCCATATCATTTTTGGCCAGAATTACCAACAGTACCAGCAGGAAGAGAGCAGAGAACATTGTAAGGATTTTCCAGTTGTCGTCAACTCTACTTGACATCTGTGGATGTGGATCATGGTTTATTCAGTGACGATGGCCATGTTCCTTTTCCTAGCTCTGACCAACGTGAAGCTGTGGGCCATCGATCGTCAATGCTTCCAGACCATCATGATGCGGACGGGGTTGATCAAGCACTCAGAGTACATGGAGTTTTTAAAAAGGTGAGAACGGTTCTTATGCACATGTGACAGATCCTTATATGGCCCTGGCCTGCTGTGTGTGTGTGTGTGTGTGTGTGTGTGTGTGTGTGTGTGTGTGTGTGTGTGTGTGTGCATGTGTGCGTGTGTGCGTGTGTGTATTGCCTTGATTCTTCATCATATTGTTGTGCATAATGGATGATGAAATCCACTCAGTCCCATAATCCATTTTAAATATTAAATGTAGATCCCCACCTTGTAATGCTGAAGGACTGAGACAAAGCAAATCTTCATCAAAGATGCATGAAATATTATTGCATAATGTATGCATTTCTTGTCGTTCTATAATGGTCTATAACAAGAACGAATCGAGTGAGCTGAATGCATGTGCATGACTAAAATGCATAATTATTGTTATGAATTTTCAGAAGTACAACAGACAGACCATGGCCCCTCAATCCCAGAGCTACCTTGTATTCATTAAATCAGCCACTAGCTGATTTAAGCACCAGCTTTCACATCGATGTATACACAAGTGAAACGGATCTTTTGGGGGAATTTTTGAATGGCAGGAAGCCAATTTCAATGATGTCAAACGAGGACGTGCAGCACGATATTATCGACATCGACATACACGCCCAGTGGCATACGATGACGTAAAATATTGTTTCCAGGAAACCTTTGGTGTGAAAATTCACAATTTTATAATTTTTTGGAACGTATAATTTAAGACATGTTCGTATGGTTATGAGGAATGGATTAAATTGAGGAAAAAGTGCATTTTAATATGAGCTTTTCCTTTAAAGACAGAAAGTGATCCAGACCCATGGAACTGGTGATGTGAACTAACGGTGTAGTAAACTACTTTAACTGATCAATGAATTGCATTTGTTGATACTCACCCCAGGCAGGTCTTCAGGACAAAGGAGACAGACACCTGCTATATTCCCACATACTGTATTCATTAGCCTACAAAACGAATTAATACAATGCACATGCTAAGCCTGCTCAGCAATATACAATAACATTTAATCACTTTGATTAGTCATATCATGTAAGGAGATATTCATGCATTAAAAAGGTGCCTATTTACACTCAGAACCCTTGCAGAGGGGATCTCTATTGCACTTAAACTACTCTATGCTCCTGCATATATGCAATGCCATTAGCCTACTTCGCTCATTTGTAATGTAAACAAGTTATTAAACCAATCTGTATTCAAATGAGTGGACTTTGATTAGCTATTCCATTAACAGTGTTTAAGGCTTAGAACAATTAAGTGAATTAAGTTCCACAGAAACATCTGCCACAGATTTGTTAGATGGGCAGATGGTCCCAAAAAACACACACAAGAAAAAAAGTTAACAGCATTTCATCATTAGCACAAACATCCTTCTGATACCATGTCTCCTTTCCTCAGTTCAGTTCACACATCAAGAGATTTTTTTTTTGTCAGAACAAGAGTTATCGGGTTGCTTAAACCACACTTTAAATTTAAAGTGTGTCATACAAAACCAGCACCCAGTGTATCAGCCCTGGTCAAAGGTGGAGATACACTGAAATAACATCAGTAACTGCAAACGATAGCGTTTCAAAAAACACATTTAGAAAATGTCACAGTGCAAAAACTGATGTTCAGATGCCCTTCATTTGCTCACCTTTCTTGAAGGAGGTGAGCAAATTCTCACCCCCGAATACTCCGATGAGTAGGGCATGAACATCTGAGTGAAAAATAATGACCATGAAGAATCTGACATTCAATTCTGTCCCTTTCCATCCGAAATCCCTAAATCAATCTTTTGACATTTGCTCAAGAAAAGCAGTTCAATGGCAGAACTTCTTTTTATCATGAAGGAATTTTCAGTGAATCAAATGTTTTGACTTTTTTTTTGTGGGCAACATATTGATTACAGCCTACTAAAGGTTAATACATTTCTATCTTTATGGTTTTTGTTTGTTTGAAAGACCATGCATTCAATTCCAATGTCAGATTTGTGTGGGAGTTACACAGAGATTATTCATGCATTAATTTGCTGTCTCTATCCCAAAGGGACCTATTTTGCGATCAACACATGAGTAAACGGTAAAAATCGAACTCACCATCAGAGTAATGTTATGTTATCCTACTCTTGCAGTGTCCTGCAATCTGATTGGATCTAGCGACTTTTCCAGAATTACGTTATTGGTCATTGGTCTGGTTGATTTAAAACCCGTATGGAAAAGGAATTTATAGTAAATACGTAGACTACATGGGACATGTAACATATCAGCACAGCTGTGTAATGTATTGCATTCAAACCAGCAAAATTTAGTATTTTCAGATATTGTAAAGTGGTGCAATATTTTGATAATATACTTAATCTAATTTTCAAATACATTACATTACTGTGAAAAAAATTGTCGCTGAAGTACAGTAAATCCTCAAATTGTGTCTGGGATTCTATTTGAAGCCAGGCCTCTGATAATAGCCGGGGGCGTGGTCGATTCGGACGAATAAAGGCCGGCCCCCAAATACAAGCCGGGGTAATATTGCCTACCAGTAGGGCTATCAGTCCATAAGCACTAGAAGACATTGTTTCGATTTAACTCAATGAAATAAAAGAGCTCTTCTTAATATTTTATTTTGTTGGTTGGTTTAATACTGTTGCCAATGAAAAGTCGTTGTCCTACACCATGGGTCTCCAACACGTTGCTCTCAAGCTACCAGTCGCTTGCCGCCCCCTTCTGAGTAGCTTGCCAAAGGCTGAAGCAGTATACATTTAAACACAGTTGTTGCCGTGAGGCATTCCAGCCTACGAATTTAATAAAAAATAAATCAGGCAAAATTCAAAATTAACTCAATTTAGGCTACTTGGCTACACAATAAGTTTTCCATGTATTTACAGCACAGCGCACGTTCAATGAATGAATGAAAGCGGCTGCCTTGACTCGCAATAAACAGACGGGTGGAAATCCCAACACTCTTTCAACTACATAAAACTTAACAGTGAACCATCAAATACCCGCCAGATTTCAGTGCCCATCAGTCCCAACATTTAGCAATTGAATCAAACAGTCCAAAAGTAAAATAAATCCCAAACCAAAGCGAAAATCTTTTGATAGCCTATCAGTATGCTGCTCCGAACGAAACGTATGTCTCGCAATAAAACGCACTTTAGGAAAAAAGATCCTTAACTTGCTGTTATCTATGCTAATTTGTTATTGTTCATGAAGGCGTCTCTGGCAAGTTGGTATTTTATGAAGACGCATCTGTTTTGGCTTTCATTAATGGTTTAGCTACTCAAGTTGCGTTTCTGAACAGTTACAGGAAGTGTTGAACAGTGTTGGCCCACTTTAAGTGTAGCCTTTTACTTTATTTCTAAGAATAAAATTCTACAACAGAAGCCTAATAAGAAATAAAGGCCTGCCTCGAATACAAGCCTGCCCCAAACAAAGGCCCGTGCTTTGTGCAGCCTAAGTAAATAAAAGACCTCGGACACAATTTGAGGAGTTACGGTAGTAACTTATTAGCAAAGCACATCTCTAGAAGTTATGGGCTTTTCACATCAGATTATCGAACTGATCAGGGTTTCTGTACTGTGAAATACACCAATCACCCAATATGGAAGTAAATAGCCTCATTTAAGTGCAGACTGTCAACTGTAACATCATATTTCATAACCTCATGGTTTCACTTCAAATCCAGGGTACTGGAGTATAGAGCCAAAACATTATTGTGTCACTGTCCAAACACTTAAACCACACTGTCACCTTTCGCACATTTATAAATGTGCTTTTGTAGATTGTTTTAGCCTGAGATGACAGGCAATTATGAATGTATTTCATGTATACGTCTTAAACTTAAAATATAGAATCTTTAAGGCATATTATGACAGGATTATAGAATGGTTTTTATCTGACTGAGTAATGCGTCCTGTAGTTATTGGAAACCAAACTTTTATGTGGAGAACATTTGCGGGTCCATTCCAACACCAACAGAAGCAAAAAGCACAGCAGATGCCAGGCAGCAGATGGCTGCGGAGATAAGTTCTGTTTTGTGGGAAATCGTCACAACCCATTATTAGCAGAGAACTGAGCGTAATCTCTGCACTTTGAGGAAGGCTTTTCACTCAGGAGATCAAATGTCAGGAGAAGATTCCTTCAAGCTGTTCCTACTTTAGCGTGCTGGAAGGGAAACCACGGTGGCCTGGAGGTGCCATGTGCACTTAGTTACCAGAGACGGGCTGCTCTCCCCATGCCGTTCTAATGGCAAAACACAGAGCTCACATTCAGAAATAAAGTGACAGTAGAGGTACATTTTTGTTCTTTATGGATCAAATTTCCCAAATGTACCCAGAATACACTCATGTTCTCTTAGGGTACAAATAAGTACGTTTTCCAATGAATTCTACTATATCGCTGGCTGGGGGTACAATTTTATGTACCTATAGGGTACTGCCCCAGAGACGAGCATTTGTACCTTTTTAGGCACTTTCTGTACCTTCATTTCTGAGAGTGTAGTGTGCAGAGAAAAACAGCTTCTTATAAAGCCTGTTCCTAGGGCAGCATAAATCACATTATATCGCATTATATCGCAGTTGGGCTTTTAGCAGATGCTCTCTTCCCGAATGACACTGCCTGCAGTTTTTATGCTCTGTCCATTTGTGGGGCTGGATATTTTACTGAAGCAAGTGGATCTTAAGTGCTTCACTCAAGGGGACCTCAGCAGCACCCCTCCGGAAACTGAATTCACAATGTTGGAGCTACAAACCCAGCTCTGTAATCACTACTACACCAGCAGCCGAATATTACACACGCGACAGGAGAGGCTACCCTTACAGTAGTGGCATACACCGCCAATAGGTCGTGGAAATAGTGACACTTCACAGTATATGGGGCAATAGACTGTACACAGACCATCTTGCAGGTCTGATGATTCACTCCGTCTTTGTTTCTCTGTCAGGTTATATAACAAGTAGTTATATATTGGTCCAAGCTTTGGTTATTCAAAGTATAGAAACATCATATAATATGTCATTTTAAAAAGCATGTTAAATACATTTCCAAAAAATGCCATTGGTGTGTGAGTATGTGTGAATGGGTGAATGAGAGGCATTCATTGTAAAGCACTTAAAGCGCTGTATAAATGCAGTCCATTTATCATCTATTCAAATAATCACAACAAAATTCCTCATATGATTGTGGGCTTTGGTAACTAACATCTGCAGTAACATTTTACAGAATTCATTGGCATCTAAAGCGTTAGTGCATTTCAAATAGATATGTAACTCAGGTCTACAACATTGTAGTCTGTTTGTGTGATTCGTTTACATACATTTGTGTACCCCCAAGCTATCATCATTGGCCTGAAATCCAACTGTTGATATTCACACGCTGGTAACCAAAATCAGAATTTGACTGAAATACGGAATGAATGACGAGGAAAACTGATGAAAATCTCTCTCTCTCTCCACCCCCACACCTCCTCTTTTTCCCCCTCTTTCTCCTCCACCCTTTCACAGCGTTCCAACATTCCAGGGCCTTCCAGAGGAAATTGTGAGCAAGCTGGCTGATGTCCTTGAAGAGGTGAGGGGCACAGTGATGCTTTTCTCCAGACACTCATATTCATTATTTTCCTCACACAATGATGTTCAATGGACTGGCAAAAAGAGATAGATGGATAGATAGAGAGATATGGAGGCAGCGGATTGGTGCAGTTATAGGAATGCACCATTTTGATTATGCATAAAGAGAGACACACATTTGAGGGAAGGAGTCTCCTTTCATACTTTCAGTGTGGCAATAGGCCAAACAGCAGCTTGGTGGAAAACAGGGTGTAGTAAGCTTTCAGCACATGACAGTAAAAACCATGGTTAAGCTCACAAGGGACGCCTTTAAAAACCTTCTGATATACCACCTATGCAATATCCTCGGGTTGTGCTTAGCACTTAGTGAATTAAAATGCCACACCGCATATCAAAACGGTTTAATTCCTGTTTCCTATCTACTGCACATGACCGGCCTACCAGTGTAGAGCTGCATTAGAATATGCATAATACATGAATGCAATAAATGTTTGATTATTGCATTTGGTTGACTGTTCAAGTATCGGCCAAAAGGCATATTTCGTAAACTGAAATATCTTTAGTGTCATTACAATCAATAGGCAAGTATACCACCTTCTTGTTGTCCACCCTGGAATTACCCAACAATATTAGGCCAGACTAATATTATTAATGATAATAATTGCTTGTATTTATATAGCACCTTTTTCACACTCAGTGCTTTACAGTGATGAGGGGGGAACTTGCCTCAATCACAATCAATGTGAAGCACCCACCTTAATTTTCACCATTCTCCCCAAGTGAATTTAGTGATTACTGTACTGAGTTTAAAAATGTACTCATGAAGATGTACAGAAACACACGATTAGCAGATAGGCATCCTTAATTATTATTTTGTTCCAATTTGCTGCTTCTGCTGCTTCTCTGCAACAGCAGAGTTTACAGTAAATTAGTTTGACTTTGAAACTGCAGTACATGCACTGCTTTGGTAAGGTCACACAAGGTTCTGGTTTTTTCTCCTGTCACGTCCTTATAGAGGAACCTTCCAGATCCGAGGCTTTGAGCAGACATCAACTCACTTATTAACAATCTGCAGGATGCCCCGTGAGATGCAGTGCTCTAAAGAATAAACATTTCTTATTTTTCATTATTATTTTATTGCTGCCAGATAGTACGTCTACCATTTCCAGTGATATGCCAGCCTACTCAGTTAATATGGGTTGCACTTTCTGCTAAGATTAAGTTTAAACACGTAAAATGAAAGCCAGATAAGAGGAAGTTTCTGGAAATTTGAAGGCGTTCGCCCATATCCAAATCCCACTCCAAAAGGTAATTAGAATAAAAATTGCAACAGTCTGTTTTCTGTGTCGAATGGTCAAAATGTTGCCAGAAAAATACAAAGGCTTGTATTTTCAATCTTTGTACTCTGTCTGTAGTATTTAGCTTATTTAAAATTTAAGAAAAAAAAAATGTAAGAAAGCTTATCATAAAACTCTTCAGTTATCATCACAAGTAAGCACATTAATATCGTGAGCCTGACCAGCTTGCTCATGAAGTCACGGTACTGTGAGCCTGACCAGGTTGTTCATAGTGCCTCATGGGGCTTTGAACTTGATAAGGTATAAACTCGGTTATGGAGAGACTATAAGGGTGGAACATACATAGCCTCTTCCAGCCAGGGCTTGGCTGGATCTGCCTGGTTGGTTTTGGCCGGGCACCCACAGGTTAATGGAAGTGTGTCAGGCACCCAGTGACCACCAGCTGGTGCAGATCTCCTCCAATAGGCCCTAAAGTACATCTATAGGCCATGGAAACACTTATAAGTCGGTGACTCAGTGCCTCTGAAGAGTCTCAGCTGCTGTACACTTTGTGAATGGCACAGCCGTAACTCTTAATTTCTCACGGAATATGCAAGCGGGGATAAAAGAAGACACTAAAAATAAATGAAGAATTAGAGGAACGTTAAAAGCCCCAATGGACAGCTTAGAACTCTTTTTGGAATGATTGGGTAACGATTTTCTGTGCAAGTGAAAAAATGTTAGTTACGTAAATGTCTTAGTAGTAGTAGTTGTAGCAGTTATTTCGGTCCTCATTTCATACTTTCATACTGTATGTGCGTATCACATATGAAAGAGAGGCCAGATTGATAAGGGTACAAACACATCCTCATGAAGAACATGGCAGAGGCAGATAATTCAGTCCTTCACAGTAATGAGGAGACACACGTAGCTTGGTTTGATATGATTTGATGCCTACGGAAGCCATAGGTTGAAATAGAAGGTAAATAATATCGGCAGTAAGTATTGCAGTCTGTTCTTTTGGCCCTTGGAACAAACTGTCCTGTGGAAATGATGTTGCACAAAAGGGAAAGTTACATCACAAGGAAATCATGGCGATTAAAGAATTAAAGATCCTACACAGGAGCAACATGGGACTACTGAAACCTTTCAGCCAAGGCACACACCATAATTCCAAGTAGCCATTCGAGCAGTGGTGTTAAACTCAAGTGCAGGAGAGTGCCAGTGATTGCAGGTTTTTCTGGCTTCCTCTCCATCAGCAGCCAGCAGGCTTTTGGACTCGGTTCAGGACAGAGCAGTTGTTCACGTGCCCTTTCTTGAAGACATGGATCAAAGTAACAATTTTTCCATCGTTAGTGTTGGTGGGGAGGGGGAGGACTTTGGCAGCCCTCTTGCCTGCGAGCGTTAGGTAGTCTTGGCCGTCCATGACAGACATCAGCTCAGCTGTGTATTATTTAAGAGCCCAGCGAGGAACAGCTGGTGGTGGGATATCGCACACGGAGAGCTCGACGTGGGGAAGTGGGTAGAGAGGAAAGAAGGCTTTTTCACAGTAAGAGTGGCAGACGCATATGCGTGTGCGGTTGCTGAAAATCCCACACCATTTATGATAATCATGATCATTGAAAGCTTTTGGGTTTTATTATGTAAATTTTGAATGGCTGATTGAGATTTCATTATTCATATGTAGGCGGCATTTGTCCTCCTCAAACAAAACATTTACTGATGGCCAGAATCTCGGTGACATTTAAAGCAACCCATATCAGTCCTTATGAAGCATCCTGCTCTTTCATATCATCCTGTCCAGGAGATGTGATGTTCAAGTCCATGCAAAGAAGCTGCTTTAACAAGTTGCCACACCATCGTTTCAAGATTTCATGATGCTTAATGGTTATTCCTCTATTAACATTCTGGTTAAGGCCAAGGAATGGTGATCTATGCCTAGGAATTATGATCTGACATATATATTTTCCTTGAATTAGCTCATTAATTCTCATTGTCTTTGCTGGGTCTGGGTCTACGTCATCAGTGACGTAATCCTTCAGGAAGACCACGTTTGCCCAGGGTCAGAGGAACGACAGGGAGCTTCCTGTCTTCCTGTCTTCACCACACCAAGGCCTGTGGCTTGGGTCAGGTTTCATTCTGTCATTCTGAAAAGCAGGCGCGTGGTCTCTGAGCATTGCATTGCATTGTGGGATAGTGTACTTCTAATGGGTCCCATCAGAATCTCAGCTGTAGGATATGTGAATCAGAGTTGGAGTCAATTTACAACATTAATGAATGAATTGCAGGTCAATCAGTTAAATTCCTAAGAACATAGGCATTCCAATTCATTAATTGTTTCATCCGGGTACTCCGGTTTCCTCCCACAGTCCAAAGACATGCAGGTAGAGTCTAAATTGTCTGTGGGTATGAGTGTGTGAGTGAATGGTGTGTGTGCCCTGCGATGGACTGGCAACCTGTCCAGGGTGTATTCCTGCCTTTCAGCCAATGTATGCTGGGATAGGCTCCAGCCCCCCTGCGACCCTGTTCAGGATAAGCGGGTTAAGATAATGGATGGATGGATTTCAAAATGGATTTGAGCCCTAACCTGCCAAGCTGGGGGTCCCAAGAATAGGGATTTTTCAATATTAGGAGAAATGTGGCTTATTAGGAGATATGGCTTAAACTTTCATTTTTCTTTAGAGTCTATATCGGGTGCTGTAGATGATTGTTTCCATGGCAGTAGACTTTTGTTTTTGCATTTAGCCACATCAGCTTAAGATTTGCTTTTGTGATAATTAACTCTAAAATGATAATTAAATCTAAAAGGTTTTAATTTTTTTGTTTAGTGGCGTTTACAGAGACCATTGCAGGTACAGGTCCAGCCGAGTAAAGGTTTAGAAGGTGGGTTCAGCTGGTAAAGGTTCAGAAGGTGGGTCCAGCCGGGTAAAGGTTCAGTAGGTGGGTTCAGCTGGTAAAGGTTCAGTAGGTGGGTCCAGCCGGGTAAAGGTTCAGTAGGTGGGTTCAGCTGGTAAAGGTTCAGTAGGTGGGTCCAGCCGGGTAAAGGTTCAGTAGGTGGGTTCAGCTGGTAAAGGTTCAGTAGGTGAGTTCAGCTGGTCTCCGGTGTGACATCTCTGATCAATCACTGACCTTGTGTGAGGAGGAGTTTGGTTATTAGCTCAATGTCACTATTAACAACCTGAAGGTGGGAGTAATGGAAAACAGTACAAGTAATTGTCACATTCTTAGTGTCAGTTAAGATTTAGTGCCGAATAACATGTGTTCCTATTTGAGTTGGTGCTGATGAATATGTTTGTATGTGATTATCAACTGTATGTTAGAGTGAATACTGGTGTGATCCATTCTGATCGATTAGCACAGACCTGAGTATTAATGTCCTGAGTGAATATTAGTGTGGTTCAGCAGGAATTCAAGATTGAATAAGTAGTAACATGGTCCTGAATGAGCGTTAGCAGCAGTTACCATCTGTCCATTTATATCCAATTATCAGTGAGGTCCTGATTCACAGCATTTGTGATTCTTGCAGTAACCAGTGATTGATATTAATTTGTGAGCTGCTCCAGATTATCCTTTATCCTGTCAGTGGACTCTGATTCATGTTATGGCCCAGGTCTCCCTGGCCAACCACCCACCTTCAAAAATAAATAAATACATTAGGTTCCCCTCTCATTTATCCCCTGGTCTTCATGATGATGGCGTGATGGTGAAGCAGTGTTTAATGCCATTGTTATTTCAGTCAGGGAAGAAATCTGTATTTTCAATTATTATATTTCTGAATAGACCGAACAGTAAGATAGAATGATAGTTGTTATTTCAGTCGGACAACTCACAATGAATTAAGCAATGTTTACTGAGGTGTAATGTAAATGCAAACTTTGGCATCGGTTCTGCCTCTCCTCACTCCCTGTTGTAAATCCTGTCGAAACAGGGATTGGCTACAAACCTCCCCCGATTGTTAGGTTTGAGGCTGATTTCCACAAACTTTGGCAGTAAACTGCATGGTATTCTTAGTACTGTGCAGCATGAAAACTAATTTTGAAGCTTTTCATTGGCCAAATAATTTGTCAATAGCTCAGTGTTCATTGGGCTATAAAAGCAGACTGTATTTAGCCTATCGGAGATATCTCATCCAGTCAAACAATATTTTGAAAACATGTTTTGGACGATTGTTCTCATGATTGTGTTGGGATTAGTGGTATAGGAAATGAAAGTTGGAATAGTAAATTTGGTGCCCTTTCCGCCAGCCCCTTCACTGCTGCCGTGAAGCAGTTCGTGACTGCTTCACGGCAGGGTTGTGAGAAGTTGCTGTACCCTACCGTGCTTGCTGGAGTGGCACCGCGGTGAGCAGCCATTTCAGGCCTCCATTTGGCTGGCTGGGTATTACAGGCCGGGGGTTTAGAGAGGCGTGTACCACTCTCCCCTGAGTCTGATGGGAGTAATACCGCAAAAACAGTGGGAGGGGGTGAGGGCATTGGTCTTTTGGAAAGTCTCAGACAGACCCCCCCCCCCCCCCCCCCGGTGCGGGTCTTGGTCTGTTTCGATGCCCCGGTAGCAGCACGCGGTGACACGGTTGGCTCCCTCTCCTTCTCGCTCTCTCCACAGACCCACTACGAAAACGGAGAGTACATCATCCGCCAGGGAGCCAGAGGAGACACCTTCTTCATTATCAGCAAGGGGAAGGTGAGGCAGCAGCTCATCCAAGCGGGGCGCTTATTAAAGGCCAGGCAGACCACCCCCGGCCAGACAGACAGACAACCGCCACCTCTCCTTGGAGCAGGAGGTTAATGCGTGTCGTATTCCTCTGTGACCAGGGCGGAACATCCTGTCTCTCCCTCTCCTTCTCTCTGACATTCTGCCTTTCTTTCCCTGTCCTACTTCACAGCACGCTCCTCTATGCTGCTCTGTCCGTTCTTCCCCCCCTCTTTCTCTCTGTCTTCCTCTCTTCCTGTGCTTTAATTGCACAAGATTACTTGTTTTGCTGAAGCCATAAATACATTGATGAGAGATTCTCTTCCCTGCTGGCTGCCACCCCCACCAATACCACACCCCCATACATCCCACCCAAACAGAATGTGAACCAGCACAATAAGTCTCTCTCTCTCTCCTCGTCTCTCACAATCTCCGTCTCTCCGCCATCTGTATTCCTTTTTTCCAGTTTTCTGATTGTCAGATCAGAGAATTTGTCTGGCAGAGCAGATATAAAACCCTACATGTACGTAGTTTTACCTTGAGCACAGAGTCCGTTGTCATTGAAGTGCTCGCACAAGAAACCCCGCCATTTCAAATACCCAATTATTTCACAGGTGAGTTGCCACATTTGTAATCAATTATTAATGTGTACAATTAATAAAGGATGGCGGTTTCGCTTCCGTGACAATTTTACGAGCAAGCCGTACAACTGCGGATTACTTTATGCCGTTTCCCTGTAAAGCGTAACAGCCCAGACCGTACCTCCAGGAAGTTATTTTGGTTTTAAACGCGGATGAGACAAAGCGAGCCCATAAAAAGAGAGAGAGAGAGAGAATATACAACCTCGCGACACAATTTTATCACTTTAGGATCCCTGTGCAACTGGTATTGCTGGCACGTCTGTTAGCACCCTGCTGTGACGGTCCATTACAACATCAGGCAGTGAAATGTTTGTGACCTGCCCTGTCATCCCTCCACAGGTGAACGTTACGAGGGAGGACTGGCCCAGCGAGGAGCCGGCCTACCTGCGTGTGCTGGGCAAGGGGGAGTGGTTCGGGGAGAAGGCCCTGCAGGGGTAAGGATGTCCAGTCCTTACCTGTCAGTATTGCAACCTGACCGTTCATAACCGTGTGTTACTGAGAGCCTGACCAGACTGTTCATAACCGTGTGTTACTGAGAGCCTGACCAGACTGTTCATAACCGTGTTAGAGAGCCTGACCAGACTGTTCATAACCGTGTGTTACTGAGAGCCGGACCAGACTGTTCATAACCGTGTGTTACTGAGAACCTGACCTGACTGTTCATAACCAGTCTGGCAAGTAGCTCAACCTCTGTTCTTCTAGCCTGATCCGGTTCTCAATCTTACTGCATAGTGCTGGACCAGGGCACTCATAACCTCACTACACTGTGAGCCTCATAATGTTGCATATAGCCTTGTAGTACAGTGAGACTGACCTGGTTGCTCATAACCTTAGAGCAGAGGTTGAAAATCCAGGTTCAGAAAGTAAAAAATCCTCCATAGTATTGTGTTCCAATCACCTGGATTTGTTCATAAGCACAATTCTTAAGCCAGGAAGTAGAACTGGAAATCAGCTGGCTGAGATACTAGAAGATAGTGGAAGAAACACAAAACACTGAACTCTGAACTCATAGTAGGCTACACTGATTCTGAGCAGGTTAACACTCTGATGTGCAGCAGTATAAATCTGCTAGTTATACAGATACATCTTGTTATTAATCGCGGGTAGGTGGAGGCTCCAGATGGTCCTTCTTTCATTCCCCTGTGCTCCTCTTATCTTTGTCTTTCGTGGGCATGTGTGTTTTTTTGCGCATTGACTTCCAATGTTTGTTTACTTTTCACAAGCGATCTGCTTCAGTTAAAAAAACCAAACAAAACAAAAAACGGCAAGGTATTTCAGCAAAACTCAGAAGCATTTCAAACAGGGGAATGTGGCAAAGAATCTGGTCTAAGGGATGCAGCGACCTCTTGTGGACGCATGAAGGATAGTCATTATATTACATCGAGGAACAAGATGGGGCAATACACGAGTCATAAACTGCTGTGGTACATTTCGTTTTTGGTGGAATTTTCACAATTTTGCACCTCAGACCAGCGACTCCCCACTCACTGCTACATTCTGGTTTTGATCAGGACAGCAATATCCCTCCATGGGCAGTTAGGAATTATTCAGACAGACGGTTACGGTTGTCTGGTCTGAAGGTGACCACTGAAGCTGCCCCAAAGGGGATTTTTGGAGAACATTACTCTGGCAATTGAAACTGAAATGGGCAGAGGTATATTTTGCACATTTTTAAAAAATCAATGAAGGAAATGAAATTCCCCCGTATTGGCATCTCGGGGAAGGGGAGGGGGTGCTAGAGACCGGTGCTTCTCCGGGTTCCGGCTGCAGACACAGGAACAGACGGACGGAAGTTATTGGGTTCCAGTTTCTCGCATTACATCCCGTTGGAGCCCTCCAGAAAACAAAAAAAAAGTGCCTGTTGGCAAAGACAGCGTTCTGTCTGCAGGCCCGGAAACACTGTAGAGAATGTCATCAACTTACAAGACCTCAGACTGGATGAATGATGTTCCCCATTTCTGGATCCAGTCATCAGTAGTGATGCAATTGTGGTGTTTCATGATCTATGAGCTGTCAATCACTCACTTTAAGCCATTAAACATATGACAAAACATAAGGGGTCAGATCAGGGAGTGACTGATGGTGTAACAAGTTTGAGATTTGCCTCCGAGGTGGGATTTGAACCCCAGCCTCTCACTTGTCCAAAGACTTGTTAGACAAATGAGTTACCAGTCATTTAGGGTTGTCATTAGGGATTGTTGGCACGGTAACCAGCTATGAGACTCCGCATTGTCGCACTTCACCGTCTTTTACTTGTGAACTAGCCGAGCTAACCCTGCTACACTGGCATAGGTTCCTCTTCTCTGCCCATTTTTGGTTTTGGGACACCTCATTAGTAGTCCGCAGCCCTTCTATTGGTCTATTAATAAACCAGTTACCTCAGTGACCAATCACAACCTCCCGTAGGATGGGCTGCATTGTTGTTGGTGGTTCAGACTGACCAAAGCACTGACCTATAACAAAGCTGGTGGCTAAAATGTTCTTGGACTAGCAAGGTTGCAGGAAACTAGTAACTCAAACTATCTTCCCTTTCCAAATGCTTTTGAGATATTGATAGGGTGGAAACTATGTAAAGCAGCCCCACCAGAAACCACCAAGCAGAAATTGTATCTGTTTGTTTCCTTGTTGGGAAGGCCCCACTGAGAATTTAGGCATTAGAACAAGTCATGTTCATGTCTGAAGGAGTGGGGCACTTAAATCATACACTATGTGTAATTCAACCTAGCAGTCGCAAATAAAATGGTATGCCAGCATGTACTCCTTGAAATCAGCATTTCGTTCAAAATGTACATTGTAATTGCAACTGTTCTTGAGGTAGAAAAACAGTGAGATTCCTCAGGTGAATTCTTCAGGAAATTAAAAAGCGGCAACATTGATAACATGGGCTGACAAGAGCCTAATCTTTATTTCCACACAGTTAAGAGTGACTGTAAAAGCCAATGTAAATGAAGAATTCCTTTCATTCCTAGCAGGACTCAAGCCCAGGTGAAGGCCTTGTCTGTTAGACTCATAAATACTGCTGATATAACACACCGCTTTGATGGTCACCTCTATACAGAGAGATAGAAAGGTATATTTAGCTGTGATGCAACTTTCTTTATCTTAAAAAGGTCCTTTTGTGATTAGAGGCCTTTTGATCTCACATCGCAGACCTGCCTTTCCGTTTTTAAAGAGAATAATATTCAGTATGTTCAATAATAACGGCTACTTGGGTCACTCAAGTCTGTGCCTTTGATATCTCACAGCATTTAAAAAAAATGAATCAAAGGCAAAACTGTTTGCATAGCAATTATAGACCGTCTGGAGTGGAGCTTAAGATTTTAGCTGATAGCAATACAGACAAGTAATCAGTCTGATTTGATCTCCATATTAATTTTGCCGGGGAATGAGGTCAAGGCTAATAGATTGTGACCCGTGCTTATAGCAACCCTTTCCTACAAGCCGTTTCAGTACAACACCATGTTCATGGTAATTAAGTTATTTGTAATTAGCAATTGTAGTGTAGTCCCCATTGTATTATTTTCACATTATGAAGCTCTGAGTTTAACTACTGTTATATACATGTATTGTAGAAAGCACTGGAGTAGTTGCTGGCTATAGCATTATGCACTGCTAGTACATTAGGAAGGTATGGAGCAGATAGACACCCTTGTGTGTCCTGGCTTTGTGGGTCAGCATCTACTAACACAAGTCTCACTGAGGAGATGCCTACATCAGTGTGTGTGTATGTGTGTCTGTCTGTACATACACATAGTCATATCTACAATAGGTTATACATGTCTCTTTATTCCATTGCAGTTTAATTGGATTCAAAAACATAATGGTTCTATAGTACACACAGTGTATGTGGAAAGAAGTGTGTTGGTGCAGAACTAGAGTGGAAGAACTCCGTTGCCCCCCTCTTGGGCTGTCGGACACCAGATAGTGCAGAAAAGGGGGTGTAATGTTCACACCGTCCCCCTGAAAGCACACACCACATCTCCCTGGCTCAGGGCTAAAAGTCGAGCTGGGATTGGACAGCAGTCGGCTCATCACGCACTGTTTTTGCGTGCTCAAGGACGTAAAGAAAGGCACCATAGCCAGATGGTTATGTAACCACAGCACTCTAAACGACCTGCCAGGTCATTAGCAGCTGTCATTGAACATGCTTTGTGTGCTTTATACTGTATATACTGCGGTGTGATGGGTATTCACCAATGTGGACCAAACGTGTCGCATCTGATGCAATGCGAACGGTCTTGAAACCATTAGGGGAAAAATATTCTGAGGTAGGCTTGCATCTGTGTGGAGCATCTCACCATGTCTTGTTGATTGACTGTGGGTGTAATGTGCCAAAGCAAGGGCTAACATTGCGGAAATTCAACTTTTGTTGTAAGCTTTACTTCAAATTAATTCAAATTTATGACAAATTAAGGTCATTCTTCATGGAAATCTACAGTGAGATATTTTGACAAACAGATAAGTTAACCTCAATATTTGTAGCTCAGGTTTTACCCGGACTAGCCCTACATCCCTGTCGCCAAGAAAACGTTTCATTTTTTCAAGCCAGGTTCTCACCAGAACACCTAGACAGCATTCCACCAACGTCAATGGGCTTTGGGATTGCTGTTGTTTCTTTTGTTTTGTTTTTTAGTCTAGTTTAATATAAAAAGAAAACATTTCATGAAATTTGTGGATTGATACTGCAGACATTTTCAATGATGTGCCTGTTTATGTATATTCTTTTGAAGCCAGACGACCACTCACTAAAAACCAGGCCTGACCTTTGTTTCTCTATGTTAAAGACTGGTCTCTGGCACAAGCCAAATGCAGTATCTAGAGCCAGTCTTGACTGACGGGGAGGGCCTAGAGTTTATGGGATTTTTGGACACAAATAAAATTCTCATTGCCTGTGAATCATCCCAGCTGCCCTGGAAATGTGATATGTCTGGAGAGATGACAGAATTTCAAATAAATCTCACAGCAATGTACAGAATGCCTCTATTTTACATTTATGAGTTTAACAGTCATTCCCACCATTTCTAAAATGAACATTTCTAAATTTGAATTATAGTCAAGTTAAAACGTTAGCAAAGATGTCATGAGTATTACATTATGCATTTGCAATTTATGTCCCCCCCCTCCCCATATCCTACCTGTGACATTTACTAAAATGAACCTAGCTAGACTGCTCAGCTTCTACAACCACAAGGCCAGGTTGGTTGTTGAAACAGTATTTAAACAGAATAAAATGATTTTCAAAAACACCCTGACATCTGGCACACAGTCTATGAGAGGTAGCAGGATGGTAGAAAAGTTTACAGGATTGGCAGTTTGAAAGGTCGGGGCTGTTGACATGTATTTAAGGGACACATTGAAGTGGAGAACAGGTGAAAGTGGCTCCTTAGCAACTCTACAAATAAATCCACCGCACTCCCCAAACTGTGTGTTACTTTCTGTCGTTGCATAACAGCTACAACTATTTATAATCCACACGATTCCAAGACCAATAGCTACTCTATAGTAACGGCTTTTTAAGATGAGACCATATAGCTCTGACATTTTTCTTTAAAGAGTCATGCCTAAGAACAGGTGCAAGAGCAGTTGCAACTCCATAAGATACACCATGTCTGGATTGCCACATTTCCATTCAGCACTTTAAAGTTGTAGTTGTGGTACTCAAATTGGAAACATTAACAATAGCATTTATTTTATTTTAAATATAGGACAGGAAACAAATATTAATTTAAGTCCTATATTTAAAGGACTCAAAACTGAATAGAAAACACTCCTATTTAATTAAAATTTTGAAAAATACAGGGGCCGAAAATTAAACAAAACACATGTGCGATAACAATCTAGATAGGATAACTTTGCAGAGGGATATTGATACACCGCACTTGTGCCCCATGGAAAAATGTGTGCTGCAGCCAAAGCAGCGGAGAGGAACGAACAAGTCTGTATTGGCAGGGACTCACAATTCACACCTCACCAGTCGGCCAGTGTGGCGTGTCATATTTTTTTTTCCAACAAGTGATGACATACACAAGGGTCTTTCACTCGAGAAGCAGCGCCTGGTGCTTCAAACGACATGAACACCGACCCGCAAGGGACAAACGGAGCTCACTCTGCCGAGTGTTCGGACTCATTTTCTGTTTTTGCGACTGGGTGCCGTGGACAACCGTTATTTCACCGAGCGAATGGAACGCGATCGACCCTGCGTCCGAGCAGTCAGATCGTGGAAGATGGATTCTGAATCAGACACGGACCCCTGCGACTGGGGAGATTCAGCCTCGGAATTTTCAGGAAATGATTCAGACGACGACGCAGAGAACTGCACAGAGTAATATCACCGCATCTAAATGCAGCCAATAAGATATTGACGGAGATATTGATGAGTTTACTAAAATCGGAACAGTTCCTGAAGCAGAGGGAATGTATGAAAGGGCTAATGTATTGAGAAGACTAGATCATTTCCCATGTGGTGTGCTGTAATAGGCCTTTGTCACAAGGCTCTGTGGTGTTGCATGTGCACTTAAACTTTGTTACTAGGTTTGATCATTTTGATGCATGACACAAACCATACGTTTGATTCTTCCCCAATAGAAGTTAGCATGTGCAAAGAGAAGACTGCACATGTAGCCTATAGGCTATAGTGTAATTAAAAACTTGGTTTCTTTTTTGTATTCATCAGGTTATAATTTATTTATTTTTTTTCCCCATTTTGACTTTATTTTCAGTGTTAGTTACATTGGTGGACCAACCAAAGTGTGTGACAATCTTGGCTGATAATTACAGTAAAGCCCTGACATCTTGTTAGGATTATAACTGAAGTCTCATTGCTTGTGTCTGCAGGGAGGATATCAGGACCGCAAACGTGATAGCTGCTGAAGCAGTCACCTGTCTCGTCATTGACCGAGAGTAAGTATACATGCTTATCTGCCACCTATCCAGTTTTTCATCCAGTTTTTAATATGACATCTGCCATTTTCCATTGTCTCCATTTTATATGGTTTGTTCACAGCTGCATGAATTACTCAGACACCGTTATTACCATAGTTGAGGAATGGTGGCATCTTTTGAATAAAGTTAAAGTGCTAGTCGGACACAAGAACAACTTGGCTGCATGTTACAGCAGTGTTCCTTATATCCGTCATCATAATCAGTAAGCCACAATCATATGAAAATTTGAGGGGCACAGACTTGAGTGAAGTGTGGTGCTGCTGTGGTTTGAGTGACAGCTCCTCTGATGGGCCATTAAGCCATTTAAATGTGTTCCATAATATCAGTACACAGAAGTATGGTCACACTCAGACATGGAGCATTTTGGTCTCAGAGCTTCTTAGTGTGGTGGTGTTAAGGAAACCCAAACCCCAGCTGCTAAGGAAGGAGTCCCACTTCAAATTACATAGAAATGAGGAAAGGAGGAATACATTATGATGCAGGAAACTAGTTAAGACTTTGTATTATTGAACAAGTCTCTCTTCAATAAGCAATAATGAGCAAAAGCCTCTTCAATACACAATAGTTTACAAATGCCACAGTATAGAAGGAAACTAAAATAATTATTTCTCCCTTTCACTTTCCAGTGCAATTTCTTGTCTTCTCAATTCAGAAACAGCAAAAGGAATTGTATACATAAAAATTTGGGAGTTTAAGTAAATATACCAAAAATAAAATCGAGCCAGCAATCATTTTATCAAGCTGTATGGTGCAATGAATAGCCAACTCTAGCACAGGTGACCCAGCAAAGGTGTATACACGCGTATATATTCCTTTTTGAAATGCAATACCCTGAAAATAGTTTTCCAACTACACCTTCCTGTGTCTGACAACTAAAGCTAAGAAATCCAATTTCTATCTAAAAGCTAGCCGCAAGAGACAACAGAACTCGAGATGAGCCTAGAGAGGCAAATTTAATCCCAACAGGAAGGGTGTCCTCGCACCCTGATTGGACAAGAGAAGACTAAAAGCAGCTGTTGTGCAATGATCAATTAACAGCCGGTCTCCAAGTTACTGATCAACAGCTGATCCACATAGCCAAACAATCCACAGCTGATCCACATAGCCAAACAATCCACAGCTGATCCACATAGCCCTTCAATCAACTGCTGAGTCAAAGGAATCTCAAAACGAGTGAATTCGAAATCGAGGAGAAATATCGAACTAAGCAAAAACGAAATAGCAAACAGTGAAGGAAACTTAGTAAGGACCATAGGATATGGGTTACTGCTAAAAGCCTCTGTGATGTGGCTTTGGCTTGAGTATCAGGTGCCTGGAAGCAATAATAGGAGCAATTTGTTAGCTGAATTGATTAATGCTACATTTAGCATCCACGGGACAATCTGAGACAAAGTGACACATTTCTTTGTTTTATACAATCTCTGACCATTACAAGGTTTAAGAGTCTCTTTCCTTGGTGCAGTATATTTAATTAAATTGACCTTTAGTCTGCCTTTTGAGTTTAAATGGATTCCAGGAAAAGCTCTGGACCAATGTCCCTCTCACCTTTTGTTGAATGTCTTGTTTGGAAATATTGCAAGGAGTTCTACCCATAGTTTAACTTTTTCTGTTTTGTTTTTGTCAACTCTCCCAGCTTTGAATGTAAATAAGGACCAGGACACTTTTCCATTTAAATTATTTGTTCTAAAAATATGTTATCAGTTCAGCATGTTTTAAAACACTATACACTCACTAAGCACTTTATTAAGTATTAGGACTTATTTTTTTAGACTTCTACTGCTGTAGCCTATCCACTTAGAGTTATGATACGTTGTGTGTTCAGAGATGCTCTTCTGTATATAACTGTTGCAATGTGTGGTTATTGGCGATACTGTCACCTTTCTGTCAGCTTTGACCAATCTGGCTGTTCTCCTCTGACTTCTCTCATTAACAAGGCGTTTCTGTCTGCAGAACTTCTGCTCACTGGATTTTATTTTGTATTTTTGCACCATTCTTTGCAAACGCTAGAGATTAGTGTCCCAGGAGATCAGCAGTTTCTGAGATACTAAAACCACCCTGTCAGCTAACAACAATCATTCCACGGTCAAAGTCACTTAGATCTAATTTTTTTCCCCCATACTGATGGTTGATGTGAACATTAACTGAAGCTCCTGACCCCTATTTAAATGATTATGTGCATTGCACTGCTGTCACACAATTGGCCGATTAGATAATCGCATGAAAAAGTACGTGTAATAAAGTAAAAATGTTCTTAATAAGGTGCTTGGTGAGTGTATATGAACTGGGTTGCATTTTAATGCATATCACTCAGTATATTGTGTGGGAGGTTCCATCTGTGTTCTCCTATTGTAGGGATGTCCTATTTTAAAATATAAATCCCTTTTGAAATGTATTGCCAAAGCGCATTCCTGGTTGTTCTGCGTTGTTGAAGGGCCACCCAAATGCCATTTTAAACATTATTTTGACTTTTCAATATCTTTATTTGGCAGAATTGGAGAATTTAATTCTGAAGGGCTTGGCATTGCCTACTATTATTGAAAAATTGGCTTGTAGTGTCATGTTTATTATTATTAGTTTATTTCCGGAGGGGTCATTACGGGATCGGTGTAGGGATTCTACCACACATTGGAACAGGGATTAAGGGAACTGTGTGACCGAGACTGGCCGACTTCTCTGGAGGCGTGCCAGGGGAGTACGGATTCGGAATGAGCCAGGAAAATGACCTCTCGTCTTCCCCGTGCTCGGCAAGCCGGGTCTGTTTTAAATGCAGAGAAAGTGGCCTTTTCTCAGGGCTTTAATTATACTTTACGACAAAGCTCAGGACAACCTATAAAAGCAAAAAGCAGTCACACAAATCACAGTGACACTCTTTCTCAAGGGTGGACAGTGTGGTCGAAGTCATATCCATATTATCTGTCGGACGCATTAAACTGACAGGAACTAAGTAGCAATTAAGTCATTCATAGTGCAAATACCAAGGTCAAAATTCTCAGCCAGATTCTGAGGCTATCAAGGAAAATTCATACCTAAAATAGTCTTTTGCTTCAATAACTTACCTGTAAATTGTTATAAGTTTTGAAACTAACTTAAGATATACCTTAAAATATCAGTCATAAGTTAATGTGTTTTTGGGAACCCACCAGTGGATATTTCTCTTGAGTTGAAACTGTGATAAGCATTATATTTCAAAGAAGAGCAAAGTGTTTTTATCCATTTTCCAGGGCGCATTGAATTGCACCTGATGCAGGCCCCTTTTCTCGCTGAGTTTATTCCTGGATTATAAAATTAGACCATTGATGGTGTGAAAAGCATTAATGCTCTGAGTCTACATATTGCCTCTGTTTGCGATGATTTGGAGTTTTGTATAAATATAGTGTTTATCTTCAGTAAACCAGGATAATTGCTGATGGTGTCAATTGTGTCCCTAATTACTTTGAATGGCTGGATGGGTATTCTCTTGCTGATCCAGGCAGTTTCATAACAGTCTAGACGAGATGTTCCAGCCTTGAACTGAAAGTACAAAATGACCTCTGCCTTGCGCCGTGCCTAACCACCCCACTAGCTGTGCCAATATCCACAATTTACCACGGGTTCTCGTTCCATAAGCCTTCATTCATTCAGTCTCAATTTCTAGCGTCACCTTCAATACTTAAATATTACTTGCATGTGGATAAAGTAGCCTAGGCTAATTAAGTGCACTGCTAAGAATGTAAAAGCACGGTGTTATGAAAATAATTCAGCTGGGTATACACTGCGATTTTTGCCACGATTCTACAGTCACAGACAAAATTCTGAAAGACTAAACATTGTGAATGTTTAGCCCACTGTTTACTGGGCTGCCAATGAGAAGCGAACCTTAATGAAGTATCCATTACACAATGGACTTGTCATGTCAAACATGCCTGGAAGTACTTCACATGAAAATAAATTTTCCTGTTTGTAATTTTGGGAAAAAATAAGGGTACACAATTATCGTTTGGTCTAATGAACACATTAGACAATTCAAATGCAAATTAGTAATTGCAAATAGGTAAAAGGAATATGCATTTTACCTATTACAATTTAGCTATAAGTTAGACTATACATTTAGCTATTACAAGACAAGGCCAGGTCTTGTAAATGTTTATAAATGTTAATGGTTGACTGTTAATGTCCTATAATGTTTTTCAGCTCCTTCAAGCACTTGATCGGAGGTCTGGACGACGTCTCGAACAAAGGCTACGAAGACGCAGAGGCCAAAGCCAAGTAAGTCAGGGACACCGCGCAAGTGTCTGTTCACCATTTCCCTGTGAATCACTCCCAGTTCACGCCACACGTGGACTTGTGCTCAGGGTCACGAGGATGTGGGGAAGAGGAAGTACAGATAGGGAAATATTCATGAGTCGCAGGTAGTGATGAAGAATGGAAACGGCAGACCATTACAGCCGGCATAGTCTGGAGCGTCCGGAATTCTGCAGGAGGAATACGATACCACTCTTCTTAGAGCCGACCACTCACGCTGAGCTGTTGGTTGAGGGAATTGCTAACTTAAGCATCATTCCAGAATATCCCATTAATGCTTGATTGGGTTCAAATTCAGTGTCTGAGAAGGCCACGACGTATAAGATAACACCACTGTCAGGCTCTTCGCCTCTCCTGGGACTGCTTGGCTGGTGATCTGTGGATGGAGGCACTGTCATCACGAAAGTCATCTGTCTCGACAGGAAAGTAATGCTTCTAATTTGGTGAAGATGACTGCTCAGTACCATTAAGTTAATTTACGGTTGCATAACACCCAACACTGATTAACATAAGCCCCTTTTTCTAAAGGGGGAAAATGTTGAGGAATTGCATAACAGAAAGCCTTGCTTTAGATTTAGATCGGAACAACTTTTATACATGATAAACTGGAAGGTGGGAATTGTTTCGCTTCCCTGTGAAAATGTTACCATAACTTGCTGGCACGGGCACCTCAGAGTGCTTCTATAACAGAGTCAGAGGAGGACTGAAGGTCATTATCAATGCTTCTCCCAGAGGAAGCGGTGCAATGTTAGCCGTGGCACGGCCGTTTGGACACGGCAGCGGAATCCTCGTGCCTCGGGCAGGACATCGGCTGGCTTCTGTCTGTGTGTGTGTGTGTGTGTGTGTGTGGCTGATCTGTGCATGTGAGAGTACTAGCTGTGGTATATGTAGAAAATGACTGCAAAGCATTGGGTAAATTGAGACAGATGGCTGCCTTACTTGGCCCCCCATCACTCAGCTGTCAGGACTCCGTCTGGGAATTAAAGAGCTCTGTACTGGGACCTTTGCTGCCCCTCTTTCTCAACCCCCCCCCTTCCTCCTTCCTCCTTCCTCCTTCCTCCTTGCTGGGCCTTTCTCAGGCCTCCACCCCCCTCCTCCCTCCTCCCTCCTCCCTCCTCCCTCCTCCGTGAGGAGTCAGTCAGCCTGTGTCTGTTAAACTGACTGCACACATGCACATGTAGTTATGCGCGCACGCAAACAGCATGCGTACATGCACGCATGTGCGTACGCACATGTTTTTTGTGAAGCCCACCGTCTGGTATTCTCTGGCCAGCTGCAGGAGGGGGGCTGACTGTGTGTGTTCCTGCGCTCTCTGAGCCCTGATAATCCTCCGCACCTCCGCTGAAAGGTTGGGGAAAAACAGAGCTCTCTCGCCCTCTTTCCCGACACTGATAAATTACAGTGATGCAGATCTCGTTTTCAATCTCCCCCTCTGTCTCTCTCTCCGTCCCTGTGTCTCGCACATGCACACACACACACACACACACACACGGTTTATGAGGATACTTACAAGTATGAAGTGCATTTCAATCAGTAAATGTAAGTCCCAGTCTTGTTTTGTATAGTTTGATTATAATGAAATCTTTTCTAGCCGTCACCGGATGTAAAAGGAGATCTCCGGCTGCAGTGGGCTTGTGTTTATTTGCTTGCCGGGGCCGCTGTTGTCTGGCAAAATCACATCCCGTCTGCTTAATCAGGATGCCAGCTTCCATTATCGTCTACGCTCCCTTTAAAAAGCCTCTCCTGGATTTCTCCTATCTTACATTATCAAACTCTAGAGGCTTAGGGCAAGACTGTCTGTCCTCTATGTAACATGCCGACCCTCATGCTCATCTGAAAGGCTCAGGATGCGTGGTTCTACATTACATTACATTACATTACATTATTGGCATTTGGCAGACGCTCTTATCCAGAGCGACGTACAACAAAGTGCATACCCATAACCAGGGATAAGTTCGCTGAAAGACCCTAGAGGTAAGTACAATTTCAACTGCTACCTGTACAACAAAGATAAGGACAAGGGCCATTTTTTTTTTTTTTTTTTTTTTTTTTTTTTTTTTTGAACAAACAAACAAACAGAGCAAAAGTCACCAAAGTTAACTATCCAAACACTGCTTACCTAGCCAACTAAAATACTGATACACAAGTCACAGAGACAACAATTAAGGTTCACAGGGAGGTAGGGAGGGATGGGGAGAGGTGCTGTTTGAAGAGGTGTGTCTTCAGCTTGCGCTTGAAGGTGGGGAGGGATTCTATAGTTCTGACCTCAACGGGGAGTTCGTTCCACCACCGTGGAGCCAGAACAGACAGTAGTCGTGAGCGTGAGGTGGAGGTTCTGAGAGGGGGAGGTGCCAAGCGGCCTGTGGAGGCTGAACGAAGAGGTCTGGCAGGGGTGTAGGGTCTGATGATTTTTTGCAGATAAGCTGGGGAAGACCCTTTAACTGCTTGGAAGGCTAGCACCAATGTTTTGAATTTGATGCGAGCCATGACAGGCAGCCAGTGGAGGGAAGTAAGCAGGGGGGTGACGTGTGAGTATTTGGGAAGGTTGAAGACCAGACGAGCTGCTGCATTCTGGATGAGTTGGAGGGGTCTGATGGCAGACGCTGGGAGGCCAGCCAAGAGGGAATTGCAGTAGTCCAGGCGGGACAGAACCATCGCTTGGACCAGGAGCTGGGTTGAGTAGGGGGTGAGAAAGGGGCGGATTCTCCGTATGTTGTATAGGAAGAACCTGCAAGACCGGGTCACCGCCGCAATGTTCTCGGAAAGGGACAGTCTGCTGTCCATCACCACGCCGAGGTTCCTTGCACTGGGTGACGGCGTGAGTGTGGTATCCCCGAGGGAAATGGAGAGATCCAGATGGGGAGAGGTATTAGCAGGGATGAATATCATTTCAGTTTTACCTGGGTTGAGCTTTAGATGGTGGTTGTCCATCCAGCTCTGGATGTCCCTCAGGCAAGCAGAGATACGGGCTGAAACCTGCGTATCAGACGGCGGGAACGAGACGAAGAGTTGGGTATCGTCCGCATAGCAGTGGTAGGATAGCCCATGTGCAGTGATCACAGGGCCAAGGGAGCGAGTGTAGAGAGAAAAAAGAAGCGGGCCAAGGACCGAGCCCTGGGGAACTCCTGTGGCGAGGGGCCGAGGTGTCGATACCGAACCAGCCCAGGCAACCTGGAAGGAGCGACCAGAGAGGTAGGACTCAATCCAGTCCAGGGCTGTGCCACAGATGCCCGTTGCTGACAGGGCAGACAGGAGGATGGAGTGATCCACAGTGTCGAAGGCAGCAGAGAGATCTAGAAGAATGAGGACAGAGGAGAGGGAGGCTGCTCGTGCGGCATGAAGTGACTCACTGACGGAGAGGAGCGCAGTCTCTGTCGAGTGGCCCGATCTGAAGCCAGACTGATGGGGGTCTAGCAGGTTGTTGTTAGAAAAGAAGGAAGAAAGTTGAGTAGAAGCGGCTCGTTCTATAGTTTTAGAAAGGAAAGGAAGAAGAGATACCGGGCGGTAGTTCTGGATGATGGAGGGATCCAGGGTAGGCTTTTTTAGCAGCGGAGTGATGTGGGCCCTCTTGGAGGATGCCGGAAAACAGCCGGAAGACAGGGAGGAGTTGACAAGGGAGGTGACAAATGGGAGAATGTCAGGTGTGATAGTTTGGAGAAGAGAAGAGGGGATAGGGTCAAGGGCACAGGTTGTAGGGCGGTGGCAGAGCAGGAGTTGAGAAACATCAGAGTCTGTAAGGGGGGAGAAAGTGGAAAAGGAAGGGATGGGCCTAGAGGGGGGGAAGGGCACAGTGAGGGGGGCGGCGGTTGTAAAGGATCTGCGGATGACTGCGACCTTCTCATCGAAGAAATCAGCAAAGTCATCAGCAGCGAAGGAGGACTGAGGAGGAGGAGGCGGAGCGTTGAGGAGAGAGGAGAAAATGGAGAAAAGTTTCCGGGGGTTAGAAGCAGAGTTCTGAATTTGCGTTTGATAGTATTTTGCTTTGGCGGCAGTGACATCGGAAGAGAATGCCGCCAGGAGAGACTGGTAAGTCATGAGGTCGGAAGCGTCTCTGGATTTCCCCCACTTCCTCTCCGCTGCGCGGAGGCTGGCCCTGGAGGTACGGAGGGTGTCAGATATCCAAGGACTGGGAGGGGATGTGCGAGGTGGCTTTGAGACAGGGGGACAGAGAGAGTCAAAGGCGGAGGAGAGAGATGAAAGGAGGGTGGCAGATGCAGAGTCAGCGGGGAGTTTGGAGAAGGATTCGAGAGGGGGGAGTGAGGCGGTGACGGTGCTGGCAAAGGAAGAGGGTGAGAGGGAGCGGAGGTTACGGCGGGCTGAGGAAGTGTGGGAGGGAGGAGGGGGAGGAGGATGGGGAGGAAGAGGGAGGGAGAATGAGATGAAGTGGTGATCAGATGTATGCAGAGGGGTAACCGTGAAATCGGAGCATGAGCAGTTCCTTACAAAGACAAGGTCTAGGACATTGCCCGCCTTGTGGGTTGGAGGAGAGTGTTGCAGGGAGAGGCCGAAGGAGTGGATTAGCGGTAGGAAGGCAGCAGACTGGGAGGCTTCTAGGTGGATGTTGAAGTCTCCAAGGAGAATCAGTGGGGTGCCATCCTCAGGGAAGGAGCTGAGAAGGGTGTCTAGCTCATCAAGAAAGTTTCCCAGGGGCCCTGGAGGACGGTAGATAACTGCAATGAAAAGGTTAGTAGGGTAGGATACTGCAACAGAATGGAATTCAAAAGTGGATATGGACAGGTCAGAGAGGGGGAGAACAGAGAATTTCCACGAGGGGGAAATTAAAAGACCAGTACCACCGCCACGGCCGGAAGGCCGGGGAGTGTGCGAGAAGGAGAAGGAGGATGAGAGGGCAGCGGGAGTGGCGGTGTTGTCAGGTGTGATCCAGGTCTCAGTTAGGGCAAGGAATTGTAGGGACTGGAGGGAGGCATACGCAGGGATGAAGTCAGCCTTCCGAGTGGCAGACTGGCAGTTCCATAGTCCCCCTGTGACAGCAAAGTCCTCACAGGGGGTCAGCGGGGGATAGCTGAGGTTTGAGGGGTTCCGACGCCGTGGAGGCCCACGTCGCAGAGGGGGTCTTCGAGGGAGAGAGCAGACTGGGATGGGGAGAAACATAACATCACAAACGGGGACGGAGCGACGCTAGCGTCGCTCTGACACGCCTATTTAAATGGCCTACAATTGCTCACAAGCAATACCAAATCAAAGCTAATCTACTGATAAATTCCACAGCTATTTAAGTTACCTAAGACAAATGTTCAATCACTCTACAGGTATGCAACCAGTAGAAGTGATTAACAGGTAATAGACAAACAACCTGGCTCAAGCCCTAACCCTTGCTGTTCAAATGAGCAATTTAAAAAAAATCTACGTTACCGTGTCAAGAGGAAAACCCGCAGCGATACTAAACACCTGGTCAGAATGATGCACTTACTGACTAAGGACAACTTTCGCCAGTCTAATATACGCTAGCGTCGCTCTGACACGCCTATTTAAATGGCCTACAATTGCTCACAAGCAATACCAAATCAAAGCTAATCTACTGATAAATTCCACAGCTATTTAAGTTACCTAAGACAAATGTTCAATCACTCTACAGGTATGCAACCAGTAGAAGTGATTAACAGGTAATAGACAAACAACCTGGCTCAAGCCCTAACCCTTGCTGTTCAAATGAGCAATTTAAAAAAAATCTACGTTACCGTGTCAAGAGGAAAACCCGCAGCGATACTAAACACCTGGTCAGAATGATGCACTTACTGACTAAGGACAACTTTCGCCAGTCTAATATACGCTAGCGTCGCTCTGACACGCCTATTTAAATGGCCTACAATTGCTCACAAGCAATACCAAATCAAAGCTAATCTACTGATAAATTCCACAGCTATTTAAGTTACCTAAGACAAATGTTCAATCACTCTACAGGTATGCAACCAGTAGAAGTGATTAACAGGTAATAGACAAACAACCTGGCTCAAGCCCTAACCCTTGCTGTTCAAATGAGCAATTTAAAAAAAATCTACGTTACCGTGTCAAGAGGAAAACCCGCAGCGATACTAAACACCTGGTCAGAATGATGCACTTACTGACTAAGGACAACTTTCGCCAGTCTAATATACGCTAGCGTCGCTCTGACACGCCTATTTAAATGGCCTACAATTGCTCACAAGCAATACCAAATCAAAGCTAATCTACTGATAAATTCCACAGCTATTTAAGTTACCTAAGACAAATGTTCAATCACTCTACAGGTATGCAACCAGTAGAAGTGATTAACAGGTAATAGACAAACAACCTGGCTCAAGCCCTAACCCTTGCTGTTCAAATGAGCAATTTAAAAAAAATCTACGTTACCGTGTCAAGAGGAAAACCCGCAGCGATACTAAACACCTGGTCAGAATGATGCACTTACTGACTAAGGACAACTTTCGCCAGTCTAATATACGCTAGCGTCGCTCTGACACGCCTATTTAAATGGCCTACAATTGCTCACAAGCAATACCAAATCAAAGCTAATCTACTGATAAATTCCACAGCTATTTAAGTTACCTAAGACAAATGTTCAATCACTCTACAGGTATGCAACCAGTAGAAGTGATTAACAGGTAATAGACAAACAACCTGGCTCAAGCCCTAACCCTTGCTGTTCAAATGAGCAATTTAAAAAAAATCTACGTTACCGTGTCAAGAGGAAAACCCGCAGCGATACTAAACACCTGGTCAGAATGATGCACTTACTGACTAAGGACAACTTTCGCCAGTCTAATATACGCTAGCGTCGCTCTGACACGCCTATTTAAATGGCCTACAATTGCTCACAAGCAATACCAAATCAAAGCTAATCTACTGATAAATTCCACAGCTATTTAAGTTACCTAAGACAAATGTTCAATCACTCTACAGGTATGCAACCAGTAGAAGTGATTAACAGGTAATAGACAAACAACCTGGCTCAAGCCCTAACCCTTGCTGTTCAAATGAGCAATTTAAAAAAAATCTACGTTACCGTGTCAAGAGGAAAACCCGCAGCGATACTAAACACCTGGTCAGAATGATGCACTTACTGACTAAGGACAACTTTCGCCAGTCTAATATACGCTAGCGTCGCTCTGACACGCCTATTTAAATGGCCTACAATTGCTCACAAGCAATACCAAATCAAAGCTAATCTACTGATAAATTCCACAGCTATTTAAGTTACCTAAGACAAATGTTCAATCACTCTACAGGTATGCAACCAGTAGAAGTGATTAACAGGTAATAGACAAACAACCTGGCTCAAGCCCTAACCCTTGCTGTTCAAATGAGCAATTTAAAAAAAATCTACGTTACCGTGTCAAGAGGAAAACCCGCAGCGATACTAAACACCTGGTCAGAATGATGCACTTACTGACTAAGGACAACTTTCGCCAGTCTAATATACGCTAGCGTCGCTCTGACACGCCTATTTAAATGGCCTACAATTGCTCACAAGCAATACCAAATCAAAGCTAATCTACTGATAAATTCCACAGCTATTTAAGTTACCTAAGACAAATGTTCAATCACTCTACAGGTATGCAACCAGTAGAAGTGATTAACAGGTAATAGACAAACAACCTGGCTCAAGCCCTAACCCTTGCTGTTCAAATGAGCAATTTAAAAAAAATCTACGTTACCGTGTCAAGAGGAAAACCCGCAGCGATACTAAACACCTGGTCAGAATGATGCACTTACTGACTAAGGACAACTTTCGCCAGTCTAATATACGCTAGCGTCGCTCTGACACGCCTATTTAAATGGCCTACAATTGCTCACAAGCAATACCAAATCAAAGCTAATCTACTGATAAATTCCACAGCTATTTAAGTTACCTAAGACAAATGTTCAATCACTCTACAGGTATGCAACCAGTAGAAGTGATTAACAGGTAATAGACAAACAACCTGGCTCAAGCCCTAACCCTTGCTGTTCAAATGAGCAATTTAAAAAAAATCTACGTTACCGTGTCAAGAGGAAAACCCGCAGCGATACTAAACACCTGGTCAGAATGATGCACTTACTGACTAAGGACAACTTTCGCCAGTCTAATATACGCTAGCGTCGCTCTGACACGCCTATTTAAATGGCCTACAATTGCTCACAAGCAATACCAAATCAAAGCTAATCTACTGATAAATTCCACAGCTATTTAAGTTACCTAAGACAAATGTTCAATCACTCTACAGGTATGCAACCAGTAGAAGTGATTAACAGGTAATAGACAAACAACCTGGCTCAAGCCCTAACCCTTGCTGTTCAAATGAGCAATTTAAAAAAAATCTACGTTACCGTGTCAAGAGGAAAACCCGCAGCGATACTAAACACCTGGTCAGAATGATGCACTTACTGACTAAGGACAACTTTCGCCAGTCTAATATACGCTAGCGTCGCTCTGACACGCCTATTTAAATGGCCTACAATTGCTCACAAGCAATACCAAATCAAAGCTAATCTACTGATAAATTCCACAGCTATTTAAGTTACCTAAGACAAATGTTCAATCACTCTACAGGTATGCAACCAGTAGAAGTGATTAACAGGTAATAGACAAACAACCTGGCTCAAGCCCTAACCCTTGCTGTTCAAATGAGCAATTTAAAAAAAATCTACGTTACCGTGTCAAGAGGAAAACCCGCAGCGATACTAAACACCTGGTCAGAATGATGCACTTACTGACTAAGGACAACTTTCGCCAGTCTAATATACGCTAGCGTCGCTCTGACACGCCTATTTAAATGGCCTACAATTGCTCACAAGCAATACCAAATCAAAGCTAATCTACTGATAAATTCCACAGCTATTTAAGTTACCTAAGACAAATGTTCAATCACTCTACAGGTATGCAACCAGTAGAAGTGATTAACAGGTAATAGACAAACAACCTGGCTCAAGCCCTAACCCTTGCTGTTCAAATGAGCAATTTAAAAAAAATCTACGTTACCGTGTCAAGAGGAAAACCCGCAGCGATACTAAACACCTGGTCAGAATGATGCACTTACTGACTAAGGACAACTTTCGCCAGTCTAATATACGCTAGCGTCGCTCTGACACGCCTATTTAAATGGCCTACAATTGCTCACAAGCAATACCAAATCAAAGCTAATCTACTGATAAATTCCACAGCTATTTAAGTTACCTAAGACAAATGTTCAATCACTCTACAGGTATGCAACCAGTAGAAGTGATTAACAGGTAATAGACAAACAACCTGGCTCAAGCCCTAACCCTTGCTGTTCAAATGAGCAATTTAAAAAAAATCTACGTTACCGTGTCAAGAGGAAAACCCGCAGCGATACTAAACACCTGGTCAGAATGATGCACTTACTGACTAAGGACAACTTTCGCCAGTCTAATATACGCTAGCGTCGCTCTGACACGCCTATTTAAATGGCCTACAATTGCTCACAAGCAATACCAAATCAAAGCTAATCTACTGATAAATTCCACAGCTATTTAAGTTACCTAAGACAAATGTTCAATCACTCTACAGGTATGCAACCAGTAGAAGTGATTAACAGGTAATAGACAAACAACCTGGCTCAAGCCCTAACCCTTGCTGTTCAAATGAGCAATTTAAAAAAAATCTACGTTACCGTGTCAAGAGGAAAACCCGCAGCGATACTAAACACCTGGTCAGAATGATGCACTTACTGACTAAGGACAACTTTCGCCAGTCTAATATACGCTAGCGTCGCTCTGACACGCCTATTTAAATGGCCTACAATTGCTCACAAGCAATACCAAATCAAAGCTAATCTACTGATAAATTCCACAGCTATTTAAGTTACCTAAGACAAATGTTCAATCACTCTACAGGTATGCAACCAGTAGAAGTGATTAACAGGTAATAGACAAACAACCTGGCTCAAGCCCTAACCCTTGCTGTTCAAATGAGCAATTTAAAAAAAATCTACGTTACCGTGTCAAGAGGAAAACCCGCAGCGATACTAAACACCTGGTCAGAATGATGCACTTACATCATTTGTCCCACATGATGGGTTGCCTTTGGGCGAATAGAGAGTAGCCTTTCTGTCACTCCGCTGTCCGGGGAATTGGAGACATTTTGGTGACCCAAGGACACCTGAACTTGGGAAGCCATGTTGGCTTGTCTTAAATGCAGAAAATGGAGATATGACGGTCTGTTTCATTTGTTTTAATTGAGGTAAATCACTTCCATTAATAGAACCTGGATCTGTAAGTCAGGCTGCACCTGGGCCATTGTACCCCTTCTGGTGCCCTTCTGTTGGCTGACTCATCCCAGCACAGCTTGACCCACATTGACCCACGTTTTATTTTTATGAACTGTAGAACAGAGTGAGAACTAATTGTAAACTCTAGGGGCTACATTTTGATGGCCTCATGGCACAAAAGTCAAAATTGCAGTGCATTAGATAGTTTCAGTTTCACACAAGTAGAACGTGACCATACATTACGGACAGCTACACTTTGAACAGTGCCCTCAAATACAATAGATGTCACACACATCTGGGGCTTCAAATAAATGATGCACCAATTATTCAAGATTGTACAAACTAGTACTCCACAAGTTTGAACTCAAAACAGCCTGAGGCCCCAAGCCCTAGGCAAATTGATATTACAACCTTTTATATTAGCCAAATGTCATTTTTCAAGAATATTTCTGATGAATGTTCTAATTGAGTCTTACAGTGATGTCTAATTAACACCCACTTTTTGTGCTGAAGACAGGAGCAGTTTGTTAAATCTGCAGCTCCATTTTTTGGACATTTTCTCTTGTGTTTTAATGCACTTACCCATGACCTAACATCATCTTTTTCTTCTCTGCGAGCAAAATATAGGCCATGTTATCATTGCCATTGTCATTGTCATTACAGTCATGGCACACTACAACTCAGAAAACTATGACAGGAATACAACATCTCGAGCATCCTCCTCCCCGAAAAGTGTGAAAGAAATGTGATAACTTATGATAAAGAAGCATATTAAAAGCCCTGAAGTCCATAATGTGTTTCTTCCAGAAACTCATTCCACTTCTCTTCTCTAAGTCATAATAAATGGCTTTAGTCATGAATGCAGATATGATGAAGTTCCCTCAGCTGTCAGATCAAAGCGGGTTTGTTCTCCGCGCTTATTAAGGATGGCTCAGCCATTCCCGGCTGGTGGCTGACTGCTTCCGGAGTGGAACGCGTTCACGGACAGCCGGCCGCCACCGGAAATTGGCCTCAAAGTGGCGGCAGATGCTGAAGTGGGTTTTAATTGGTTGCGCCGGAGTGAGCGCGGTGACAGATTTCAGGCTAAACGCGGCCGCGGCTACGTGTCTCTCTGGCATGTTTACGCGCTCCGCTCAGCTGGCAGCTGTTGATGCCCTCCATGAGGTCTGATTGGCTGTTGTGTGCGATGTGGCCCCCCGCGGTGACAGATCTGTGCTTTGGACAGTTTCGCTGAATGCCTTTAATCCAACTACATTTTCTCTGCAAACTCTGTTTGCCATTTATTTTACTACCTTCAGTCCCCCCCAAATTCCAGAGATGTGTTTTGCTCATAAACCATTGTTTGCTTACTTCTTCAGGCAATTCATAATCTTGCATAGGGGGATAGGGCTTCCAACTGGAGGTGGTGGATTTGTTCAGCTCTGGTTAAAACTTCCTATACCCACAACATTTTGTGTATTTATGTGGGGAAACGGACTTCACAAACTGTAACTCCAGTTCCAGAGGCAATAGATAACCTAAGACCCACCAATTCATGTTTGTCCCCTGGAGGGATTAAAGCACTTTATATAAAAAAGTCACACAACAAAATAGCTTATGTGGTGTGTGGATTTCAAGCAAACAAGTTGAACTAGGGAATCCACACTCTTCTAAAATGAACTTTTTATCTTTATGATTATTATTATGAGTTATTCAGAGACAAAGCAGTCTGGCAAACAAAGAAACAAACAGTTGTGAGGGGACATGAGTCTCTGGTCTTAATGTCAAGAGCCTTGTCTTCTACTCTGCTGAATCCCACAGGGGCATTCAATAAAAATAAAATAACATTTTTGAAAATATTTTCCAACATGTTTTTGGCATCCATGACACTGTATTATTTAAAAAAAAACCCAAAAAAACTATGCAGGGGCTCAGAAGGGTATAGACCAGTGTTTATTATCTGAACCAGGATAATATCTTATTATCTGAACTGAGCAGGTAACATTATTAGTGAAATTAGGCGGTGTAGTGCACGGTCAGGGCGAATACCTGCAGACGCTGTGGCCCGCAGGACCAGGAGATGAGTAGCACTGGCATTGACAGTCTTGTAGACGTCTTGTGTGGGTAATTTCCTCTGAAGGTGAGCTGTGAGTGGCACACTGTAGGGATCAGCCATTTTGGCTCCCTCACTTTGTGTCTGTTTTCCCCACTGAGAGCATGAGCGAAGGCAGAGAAGCCACCATCACAGAGCCATTCCTGGGGCCCTGCAGAGGAAGACAGCCTTACTCAATCAACCACATGTAGAGAAATACAACAGACACTGATTGCATGATACCCACTCCGTCATATTTCATTCTTTTTCTTATTGAAGTAGATTAACAAAGGGGAGTCATATTTCTTTTTTTTATTCATAATATCCTCTTATAGCTCTGAGACTGTGATGCTTTGAAAGCCGATCTTTATCTTGTGTCTTCGAGTTTCACCTGAAATACGAAGGCGATAATACCACAGCTATGGCAGCATGCTTGAGCCTACGGCCTCTTTGCAGTTGCGTGCAGCATCAAAGTCTCCTGTAGATATTTTCCCCCCTTTTTCCCCCCCGTTATTTTTGGTGCAATTCAATTTCCTGAAAACAGGTTTACATGAAGAATTCTTCAATAATATTCTTAAATTTAATCTCTGGTCGTCTTTCTACAAACTGTGATACAAGATCGCCCTCTGGTGGTAACAATCTGTTTTCCGGTACCTTTACCTCAGAGGGAAGTAGTATGACAATAGTCTATGTGTAACACTTTAATATACTCCTCAAAAGGTATACAATTATTCATATACATTAATCCCTAGGTATCGCTGATCATCTCTAGTCATCACTAAATTCTTTCTGGTGGGGGGAAGTAGCTCAGAAGAGTAATTTGAATGAATGATTAATGAATTAATGAATATTAAATGAAAAGTCATACTACGGACACAATTGCGCTTGGTTTTAACCATTGGAGTCTACCTGCATTATCAGCCAACTGTAATTTGTTGTTTTGTTAATTAAATTCTAGCTTTTGTAACGCTGTCTGTCTCAGCTCCCTGTGAGACTGCAGGCATTGTGAATAGAATGCAGTGAACAGAGTGCAGAGATGATTAAACAGGCCTTTTCTGAGAGACGAAAGCAGGGGAGTACAAAGGGAGAGAAGAAAAGAAGAACAGTGTGTGTTTTCTCTGTCAGTGCCATGTGTCGCTCTGTTCCATCCCAAAATGAGATGTGTCCAGGCCATTTGGTGCGCTTTGATAAAGATGTAAATCCAGCCGGTCGCCATTCCTCCCAGAGTCCCCTCCGACCCTGCCCAGGAGGAGCTGCGTCCGCCCACCTGTTTCCATGGCAAAAAGTAATTGATGGAAACAGACCAGAAGGAGCAGAGCTGAAGCCTGCTGGGTAGCTCTGCAGTGCAGTCAGAATGTCTGCTGGGGGCTGGTCATAGACAGTATGCGCAGTCGGAGTGAGCTGGGTATTCATTGCAGACCGTATGCGCAGTTGGAGTGTTTTGGGTACTCATTGCAGACAGTATGTGCAGTTGGAGTGAGCTTAGTGCTCATTGCAGACAGTATGCGCAGTCGGAGTGAGCTGGGTACTCATTGCAGACAGCATGCGCAGTTGGAGTGAGCTGAGTGCTCATTGCAGACAGTATGCACAGTCGGAGTGTGCTGGTTTGCCACAGGGGAGATGGGGAGATAGATAAAAGGCCTGGAGGTCAGTTTCCTTTTCTGCCAATCTATCATGCAAGTGAGCGTGTGTCCCTCAGTGAACCACTGATTAAGGCCCATTCACAACAAAAACTATAACTATAACAGTAACAATGTGAGCACCCACACTGATGAGCAATGTTCTGTAAATAGTCTCTCAGCTTTGCCATTGCAATTGGATTTTGATTGGTGTTTTATTGTTCATGCAGCTAACGATATTGTTTG
Source organism: Conger conger (assembly GCF_963514075.1). NCBI lineage: Eukaryota > Metazoa > Chordata > Actinopteri > Anguilliformes > Congridae > Conger > Conger conger. The sequence goes on along the minus strand of NC_083777.1, from coordinate 21,479,914 downwards.
TCACTGTCGTTGTCATTATAGTTGTGGCACCATACACTTGAGATAGAACGGTTTTAAAAACAGCATATTGTATGTAGTTATCGTTATAGTTATCGTTCTTGGTGTGGATGAGCCTTAAGCTCCATGTTACTAGCTAGTAGCACTTATTCTGCTGAAGGTAAGTGTGCAGTGGCACACACACTGAGGAGAAAGCTGTTGAAGACTTCTTGCCAACATAGTTGACGTATGAGTTTCCAAGTTGCTGCTGAGCTCAGGAGGAGGTTAATCGGTGTTAAACTGCCTCAAGAGGAGATTGGCAAAAAATTTTCTTTGCAATACTTTTTTTTTTTTCAAGCATGATAGTTTGCTCTTGCTGTCAGACTTATGGGAAAAAAATGTCTGAAGCTGGCTTTTGGAATATGTATGCGATAATAGGGGCTTTAGAGTGGGTGCAGGGTGAGGGAAATGCTGTGATCCAGACCAGACCAGGGTGGAATTCCCGTTTTAAATACTTTTACTCTATCTGCTGGTCAAATTTGAAAATGCCCCCGCAGATATTATTAGGAAACTACACATGTTGCAGTGCATGGAACTGGGGAATTATAATGTGTCCAATGATGTAAGGGTTCTAACTCTCTTGAGGATCCTGAAAAGCTCTATACATTTGTTGTTTGGTTGTTTGGTTGTTGGGTTGTTGTTTCTAAGCATGCTGAAAGCCATTGCTCCCCCATATTATTATAATTAGCCTGTATATTTATATTGTTTACATTCGCCTGTTCAGAGGGTTCAGAATACAGACAGTGTGTTGGGTTAAACTTTATGGCACACTGGCAAGGTCAGTTTCGTTCTGGAACAGTGTCATGGAGGCTGTGGATTCTTCACAAGTATCAGAATATAATTTGATTATGACCCTCATCTGATATCAGTGCCTCAATGTCAAATGCCAGACTGGGAGAACATGACACTTGAGAGCTGGTCCGGCCAAAACAATCAGCTGCCAGTTTTACAGCTAAGGCCATTTACAGAGAGACAGATCGCTTTGTGTCATTTCTGCCATTTAACAGATGTTCCTATCCAGAGCAACTCGCACATTGTTTCACTTTTACATAGAATGCATTTATACAGTATAGTAATTCAGGTTAAGTATCTTGCTCAAGGGTGCAAGGGCTGTGCATTACCTGGGAATATAACCAGCAACTATTGGGTTGCAAGCCAAGTTCCTTAACTGTTATATTGTACTGCTGCCCTATCTTTAAAAACATCCCAGTGTATCGGGAAGCCTAATAAACACCATTGTGTGGTGTTAAGTGGAATTACACCTGTGTAGGATTAAGGGTGTTTTTTTCCAGTGGCTCCTGGCTAGAATATTACCCAGCTGGCCGGATAGTGTCACTGATTTTTTTGAGCATGGAACATATCAGCGTTTCCAGGCTGATTTAAAAAGCCAGAGCCAAAGAAATGTAATCTGTCCACCAGTGAAGCCAAGGCTATGAGGTCCCATAAAAGAAATTAGGCCAATGCCTGCAACACCATGAATTCTGCCAGCTTGCCTCTTACTACAAACTGTTAACTAAGGCAACACAAATCTGGCCTTTTGACACAGTTGATGTTCAGAACAAGCCTCACAAAAGCTATCAAATGGATTTTTGATTTTCAAAAGCTTTCGTCCATCTCGGCCAATCGAAAATTGGCGGTGAAGTGGCCAAACAGGAAGTGAGCTCATATTTCAGCAACAATTTGATGTATCGACAAATAGACAAAGTACCCTTTCCTGAGGACGTGCAAAACAAACGTGATTCATTTTACCACAGCGGGCGTGGCAACAATTAAAAACGTGTTTTGCCCAATAACTATTGATGATTTTGTCTTAAAAAAGTAATTATTGTGTGTAGTTGTATCTTGGAAGATTCCAAGGCAGAGACAAAAGCGTTCGTCCATTACAGTCAATCGAAAAAGGCGGCAAAGTCGCCAAACGGGAAGTGAGATCATAACTCAGCAATGTTTTGATGCATCAAACCTAAACTTGGTATTTGGATGAAGATTCCTTCCTAAGAATGTGGAAATATTTGGTGTCATTTTATCACTAGGAAGCACTGCAATAAGCAAATATGTGTCTCTGCTAATGACTATTGATGTATTTCGCTCAAAAAACGGTTTCTTATGTATTCTGATACCTTGGTAAATCCTAAAGCTGAGACATAACAATCTGTTATCTCAACTTAATTGATGTTGGACTTGATCAAAAGGTTTAAAAACACCAACATTTCAACACCATCATATGTTGTCCAATCTTCACCAAACTTTCCACAAATCATCTTCAGACTAACCCTCAAAAAACGACTCTGATTCATCCATTACACCCAATATTTGGTCAGTTGACATAAAACTTGCAATCAGTGCTTACAGCCATACTTTTAACATGATCCAAACGAGTGTCCCTGGTGACCCTGCCCTGCTGGACTGCTTGGACCCCTTCATCCCTGCTTGCAAGTTTAAGTTTTAGGAAAAAGGCACACTGGCAGTTTGATTTTGATTTTGCTTCTGGGGTTCACAAACCATTACAATTCATCCAGAGTTGGATTAACGAAACCAAAGCTGGCAGCATCGATAGCTATGCAAGAACAATAGAGAATCACACAGATGGTGTGTGTTCTACAGAGCGCAGCAGAAGAGGCAGTTCCCTAAAGGGAACATCCAGGGACATAACGTGCCCTTGACTTAAATAGCATGTGAAAGTGACGGTTAACTGATCATTTCCAGTTTGCCATGAATGAACATCAGGTGTGTGCAGTGTTTGAAAGCACTTAAGCTCTAATAAGCACTTCAGTGTTAAAAGTGCTTAAAAGGGAAACATGTTGAAGGCAGTTGAAGATATTATTTCATAGTTATTTCATACGACAGCAGTTACAGTGGGAACAGAGTACATCTGTCAGAGTTGAAGAATAGAGGTGCTATTTTAATGAGGCGCTGAATGACTCATCATTTTACTGTTGCCTTTCTCAATCTGAGGTTACTCTGCCCCTGGTGAACCCCAAAACTGTGGATACTCAAGACTATGCAAATTCTGAGATTTGTTTGATTTGTTTGTCCTTGGTCCACTGTACTGTATATGCTGTATATTCATTCAATACTGAATTGCAGCTAGTGGTTACTTTCTTTGAATTGAATCATTTTAATTTAAATACCTTTGAGAGGTGGCCCATTTAAGGTCATGCTATGTCAGAAACAGCAATACGTGCCCTTGAAATATATAATTAGAAATCAAATGGAGACTGGGAACAACATCCGGGTTTCTTCAGGAGGTCTTTTGTCACAGAGGTGACAACCATCCTAAACTGTTTATGTTACTAGTCCTGCACCATCTGCCCAATGAAGCCATCAGACTGACAGACAGGAAATAGTATTCACCTGCCAAGGGTTTGAGTGCAGATTAGTTACCACGGAGAGAGCAAACAAACAGAGGTGGCATCTCTGAACACTACTGCACAGACATTCATCTGACACCTGAATATTCCCGATCATTCCGTAACACACTCTAAACTGTTCAGGTACAGCCAACTGTTAGTGGTTTTATGGAGGTAAGTTTTAAGTGGGACAAAGCTGTAAACCAATTTGTTTATATTGTGGACGCATACTCCAAATTCAAATATTTTTTGGTATATTTCTTCTTTATTTAGTTGTTTGCAGGCCTTGTACATTTAGAAAGTGTAACAGGGGCAGTCTTAATACAGTCTGAATTGTCAGTACTAGGTCTATTACGTGGATGTTCGACATGTTCAGATATGATCACCAGCTCCCAGATGAGTCCATCGATGAGTGTCCTTTATCCTGGGGGTGACTCCAGACTGACTGTCTGACATTCAGTCATCATAACAATACCTCAGTGTTACTGTAACGGCACAGCAACTCTACCACCTCCCACCCAACACCCATCTTATCTGACAAAATACATCACTGAGCCACATATAGCAAAGACAGAAAAAAAACTCTGTTTAAAGAAAGCTCCCAGACCTAGCCAGTTCATTCACATCTAGTGATTATAAAGAGAGAGCGGGAGAGAGACAGTCGCGTTCCCATCATGCCCCTCACCTGTCCCACCCTCTGGCCACCTGTAGCCTCCACACCTCTGACAGTGCCCCTTTCTCCCTCTGAAACCCAGGTATGAGGCAGAGAACGCCTTCTTCTCCAGCTTGACCCTGGTGGACTTCAACATCATTGACACTCTAGGAGTGGGGGGATTTGGCCGTGTGGAGCTGGTAGGAATACCTACATCTCTGTTTTTTGGGAGAGTTCATTTCACACGTCATCATCATATTTCGGTGTGTTTTTCCTCACACTCTGCAAAGCTGTGTGACCTGCACCTAGTATCGTTAACATAATATTAGGCTCTTAGTTTGTTTGTATACAGTACACATCATTGACCATTTTAGAATAAATGTCTATTTTCACCAGTACTCTGTTTTGTTGAGAATACTCAAAGACACGAGAGCATTTGAAGATTGTTTCCTTCCAGAATGTTGGTGGGATATAATACATATACATATAGTCTGATTGGCACACGCGTGTTCATCACACAGAAGTTCTGCTCATCCCTCCAAGTGCAGGTGGAGCCTTTTCTAGGTCCCATCTGCCTCTTCCTGCTTCTTCTCCATCTGTACTCCCGCTCTCTCATTCATTTATACTCAGCTGTTCATTTTATGCAGAGCAGAAATCGGATTTGAGATTAGCATGCATGCCGCCATTCCCCAGGAGAACTGTATCTACACTTCTCAATCCTCCAGCTCTCACCGAAGTTAGTTAAGCCCTCACCAGGGAGAGCTGTATCTCAAATGGCTCCACTGATAACTGAAGGTTAATTGAGATGATTACGGCAGGCCTACCGCAATGCCTCGATCGCATATTAACAAGCTCCTGCAAATTTTGTTAGAGGGCAGAGCTACAGGTTTAAAGTCACAAAAGCTCAGAGCTTTATTTCTGAATATGGGCCTCTGTGTTGAGTTTGTAGGAGGGGGGGGGGGGGGGGGGAAGAGAGTGTTTCACTGATGTGACCAGAAAGATGAGACGTTGAAAAAAAGCCAGGGAAAAGCCTGTGCTGTGCATTAAATCCTTTCACATCTCACTTACTGAAATGACTGTTTGAGTCTGCTCCTGCCCCGCAGTATCGAGACCTGGCAGCTGGATTTAGCATCTTACAGGTGTAAAGTAAATTGACACATGTTTCTGTAGAATAGAAAACTTCCCCTTCAGCATGGGTGGAGCTCTTTGCTTTTTATCTGTCTGCTAAAATGGTAATTTACACTAGATGCTCTGGAGGGTTTACACCAGCTGCTCACACAGCTCTTACTTACTGTACTGTAGATAAACAAGCAGACCACATCTGGGAAAACTAGATAGTGCTCACTCGTTACATTAAATCAAGAGAAAGTGAAGCTCTCTATCCCAATAGCCTCTCTCAGAAGCTGTTAGTGAAAAACGGAGAGGAGACCATGTGAGAACCTTGATGTTGCCGTTTGGGCAGGTGCAGCTCAAAAGCGACGAGTCCCGGACATTCGCCATGAAGATCCTGAAGAAGCGGCACATCGTGGACACGCGACAGCAGGAGCACATCCGCTCAGAGAAACAGATCATGCAGGAGGCCCACTCTGATTTCATCGTCAGGTAGGGCACACCTGAAACTGAGACAAATGTATATTTATTTCTTCACAAACACAGTTTGGTGTAGTGTAACTTCATTCTTAATATTCCCCAAGTTTGGCAAAAACCAGGAACCAGGAAAGACCTGATTAAAGTGACCTTAGATAAGAAAGTAAGCCTTGAACAAAGGCCTCAAAGTAGAGACAAGATCTTCCAACTCAAAAAGAGACAAGTATTCCACATTCTGACCATCCTGCCTGACAGTTCTAAATCAGTTCAAAATCAGTTTAAAAAAGGTTCAGCCACAATTTGCTTCAAGGACACCCAAATCAACAGCACACAAACCAGTCTGGCTTCAACACAAACAAAAGCACAGCCTGTATAGGGCAGGTGGCAGGTGGAAAAATAAATCAGACCTCCAGCAGTCCATAAAGGTGGGACCCCCAAATCACTGGGGGGGGCACAGGATGATGTAGGGGGCAGAAAGTTCACCACCACGTCACCAGCTCCCCATACTGAGTCTGTGTAGAAATGGTTATTGAATTACTGAATACAGGTGTCAAAAATAAATTGGGTTCCTTTCAATGTTTTTACTTAGACTTTACAGGACATTCAAGGACAGCAAGTATCTGTACATGCTAATGGAGGCCTGTCTTGGAGGAGAACTCTGGACTATACTGAGGGACAGGTGAGAAGACGACTCAGAACAAACGTGAATTCAAGTGAGGCTGTGCTCAGTCTGCTAGGTCAGGGGTGGCAAACCCTGGCCTGCAGCATCGCTGGCTGCTGTTTTCATCTTAAAATCAGCAAGCAGTTCCCACCAAAGACACTAGGTGAGGCAAATTAGCCATAACAGCGAGCTGATTTAGTTTATCATTTAAGTGCTGAGTAACATTGAAAACGAGGAGACCCTGAATAAAATAGGATCCACTATCTGAGAGTATGTGTTCAAAGTCTCATATATTGTGAAGCTTTGCCATATATTGACAATATATTTCACTTGAATGGATTTTAAGTATGTTCCATTTCTGTAAGGGTGATTATAATGGGCCAATCACAGGCTTTTCACTGGTGAAGCCAAACCTATGTGGCCAACCTGTACTTATGAAGAGCACACTTGGGATCCCTGTCCGATGTTTCTTCATGTGATGATTCGTTCTTGCTGGTGTGTCGGTTTGTGCAGGGGTTCGTTTGAAGACTCGACCACCCGCTTTTACACGGCGTGCGTGGTGGAGGCCTTCGCCTACCTGCATTCCAAAGGGATCATCTACAGAGACCTCAAGCCTGAGAACCTCATCCTGGACCACAGAGGCTACGCCAAACTGGTGAGACAGAGGAACGTCCGCAAGGGTAGGGCATGGAAATCTGGGCCTTTATGTGGTCGCTGTGGAGCCCCCATAACAATGTAGACCCCAGCAAACTTTTAAGACACAGCCCCCCCTCCTCCTTGAGGCCCTAGGTTGTCAGTTACATTATTCCCTCACAATGATGCCCCTGCATGTCTGGACCCTGTAAGCCAATGCCGTTCACTCTTGCCCTGGGAGAACTGTAGGGCCGTGCATTAGCTTTCACCTTTATATCAACAACCTGTTCAGACCCAAGAAACCAGATGAGGTGAGTCAACTGTGTAACCTGCAATAACTGGTCAAAGTGCTCACCATGTAGCCCTTCAAGAAAAACAAAAATCACTGCAGTACACCAACTATCACCACGATATGGATTTTAAGGTTGAAGTCAGTGATTGGGATGGCTCTGGGCACAGACTCTCTCTTTCATTCGCTCTCTCTCCAGGTGGACTTTGGCTTTGCCAAAAAAATAGGATTTGGGAAGAAAACGTGGACGTTCTGTGGAACGCCGGAGTACGTGGCTCCTGAGATCATCTTGAACAAAGGCCACGACATCTCCGCAGACTACTGGTCCCTGGGAATCCTCATGTACGAACTCCTGACCGGCAGGTAAATATCTATAGAAAAACTTAAATATTTAACCAAAAAAAGCTGCCTCCCAGCCCTCCAAAGGCACGAGGGAATACCGTGGGTCAAATCCAAGGAATCTACAGAGGGAATTCTATGTGGGATGAATTTGACCTTGGGATGAATGCTTTCTCCTTATATCTCTCTCAGCCCACCATTTTCTGGCCCTGATCCCATGAAGACGTACAATATCATTCTGAGGGGTATCGACATGATCGAATTTCCAAAGAAGATCGCCAAAAATGCTGGCAATCTAATCAAGAAACTCTGCAGGTGAGTTCATATGAGAGGGCCTTGGTTCGTCGGTCCATGACTGTGTATTCACTGCACACCTAACAATGGCGCATGTTTCCTTTCCCAGGGACAATCCTTCTGAAAGACTGGGGAACTTGAAACATGGTGTCAAAGACATCCAAAAGCACAAGTAAGTGTTATATTAATTAAGAGTTGAGGGATATGATCAACAGAAACTTCACAGTAATAGAATTACTGTGGGGCTGCTGGGTGGCTCAGTGTGTCCCGTTCAGACTGTGCCAGAGCCAGCTGTGGCCAACCGACAGCCCTGCAGGCTGGCCAATAGTCGGTTGTAGCATCACCCAGGGAGACCAGCGAATCTACACTAACATTACATTACATTACATTAATGTCATTTGGCAGACACTCTTATCCAGAGCGACGTACAGTTGATTAGACTAAGCAGGAGACAATCCTCCCCTGTAGCAATGCAGGGTTAAGGGCCTTGCTCAAGGGCCCAACGGCTGTGCAGATCTTATTGTGACTACACCCGAAATCAAACCAGCGACCTTGCGGGTCCCAGTCATGTACCTTAACCTAACCAATCAGACACACGTAATCGGTTTGCTCAAGCTGTACATGAGAAGTCTGATTTATGCCTGTGAGAGATTAACTTGTAGTCTGTGGTGAGAATAGCAGAGACTTACTGTAACGTCACATACTGAGAGGAGAGTGCAGGCTTCTCTGAGCTCCCTCGAGCTGACAGCAGAAATATATCTAATAAAAATGATGACATGCTATCAGGGAAAACAAAATATGATATAATGTATAGTTTCAGCAAATCTGTCTTGTTCATAAAAATATTTTTCCCCCCACAAAAGCACCTTTTTGTATTTTATGGAAATGTACACTTCATTCTGTTTTGACATTCTGATTTGTTATGCAACAAATGATTTCCTGAAATGAAAATGTTTTATATGTTATAGTAAATCAGGCCATTCAATTGTTTTTATAAAGATTGGAAAAGAGTTAATTGGACATATTTCATTCATTGACCTTAACTGAGCTGTATAAAACCCTTGGCTGATACAGTGTGCTGCAGGCGGCTGCATTCGGGGGTGCAGGTACATTTTGCACCCTTAGGCGGTAGCCTGTCATAAGAGCTCATGAAATAGCAGGCAGATTTTAGATGCGTGTTTGAAAGTACAGATTACTCCGTTTGGAATAATTATCCACAGAAACGGGGCAATTGAGACCTCCCTGTTGACACTCGTAAGTTTTCTCAGATGAATAAATTCACACTGGGGAACTTAATAAGGGCTTTTCTGCATTTTATTGTCATATTTGCAAGATGTCCTGTGTAATTGTGCTAACTCAAGCACTTCAGCAGTTTGTTGAAGATGATGGTAGAGCAGGCTTACTCTTCTGTTGTTTCTCTGCACTTTAGGTGGTTTGAAGGCTTTAACTGGGATGGGTTACATAAGGGAACCCTGACCCCTCCAATCATCCCTAGCGTAAGTATACACCCTGCCTAATGATGTAATAATGTTCCCTCCCTAATGATGTAGCTCCATAATGTTGTACACTACTTAATGATGTTAACTGAGGACCTTCAGTCTCTAATGATCTTCACTCTGTCAAATGGCACTTAGCCCTATTAACACCCACAATCACCTTAACTAATCTGACCAGAGCAGTGCTGAAATGGGGAACTTGTTGTTCCTGAGTGCAGTCACTATGTTTTTTTAAAAACATGTTTAGGTATTTGGAGTATTATGGAAATCACATGCATCTTCTATTTCCATGTGTTCAATATGTTCATTTGTTTCTAGTCTCAGTGTTTTATTCCCATTATATGTGTTTGTTTATTGGTTTTTAATGATGTGATTTATAACTGGCTGCCACAATGAGTCTATTCTCAGGTACAACAATTGAAGAATTAGTCAGCTGATGCACTTTCGGGTGGCGCTGAAAGGAGGAGATTTACCTTCTTACCGCTGTGCAGGTCACCTCATCGACGGACACGAGCAACTTCGACAGCTTCCCTGAGGACAGCGAGGACCCGCCTCCAGATGACAACTCGGGATGGGACGCCGATTTCTAGACCCCGCCTCCCGCAGCTGCTTCTGTGTGGCCTGGGGCGTGGCCTGGGGCGTGGCCTTCCGGACCAAGGGGCGGTGCAGCGAGACTGCACAGAGACTGCACAGAGACTGCACAGAGACTGCACAGAGACTGCACAGAGACTGCACAGAGACTGCACAGAGACTGCACAGAGACTGCACAGAGACTGCACAGAGACTGCACAGAGACTGTACAGAGACTGTACAGACGGTACAGGGACTGTGTAGAGAGGAGAGGAGAGGAGGGAGAGTCAGTGGTGCTCGGGGACACCAAGGTGCCTTCACCGTTGCTGATCCGCTCACAGATGTCACAATGTTACGGACCGTTTCCGGAAAGTTCCGGTAACAGCAGGGCTCCTGCAGTGTCCTAACCTTGCCTTTATTCCCCTGTGTTGAAGCCAGTCCTGTACGCAAAGCTTTTTTTTACTTTGTCCTTAAGCAAGACTCACTTTTTTTACCGATTACCATCTTTTCTCTTCTTGCATCTCAGTTGAAACACGACTACCCACATGTGCACTGTGTTCAGCTTTTCTTTGTGTGTTCAGTTGTTACTGCCTCAGTACAGACATGGGAAGGTTCTGTGTGTTTAGCTTCCTTAACACTGACACAGAGATACTATGTGTGTTTAGCTTCCTTCTTACTGACAGAGATACTTTGTGTGTTCAGTTTCAGCAGTACTGACACAGGGACACAGTGTGTTCAGCTCCCACAGTACCAGACAGGGATACTCAGTGTGTTCAGCTTCCGCAGTACTGACCCAGGGGTCGTCTGTCTGTTTAGCTCTTGCAGCACTGACAAATGTCCATACTCAGTGCAGACTGAGTACAGTACAGCTACAGCAGTACTGACACTGGGGCCATAACGCATGTTTGTGCATATACTCCCATCTGTTCAGTTTTTATCCACCAAAGCACAATTATATGATTGATTTCTATAAAATTATTGGATCAAATCCCTCAAAAGTGCATTTTACAGTTCCGTATTTTTTTGCAGATGCGTGACCTTGACTTTTACTTGGGTTTATTTGGTAAGATATGGCACACCAATAATGAAATTCTTAATTCAAAGTGATATAGAATTTAACTTGACTTTCAATTATTATAAACCAAGCAATGGTGGCCATCAGCTTCCCCACTCATCATAATAGAGCAGATCTGCATATGGTTGAAATCAACATGGTTTTAGCTTTAATGGGAGCCCTTCTCATCTTTTGTGAGCCATAGTTACCTCATGAAAAACCGGGCTTAACATTAAATGAACCTTTAAGGTAGAGGGAACACATCTCTAAAAGTAGAAAGAAAGCGATTCCATCTATCTGGTCCTTTCATAACTCTTCCGCTTTTGCTATAGTTACTGGTCTAAAAGACTCTTAGAAAATATATCTTTTTAACCATCTTTAGCTTTCTTGGAGTGAGCTTCAGATATACCTGTGCAATACCATTTTTGGAAATTTAACTTTGAAGGACACTTAAAATATGAATGCAAATGGAAAAGACAGAAGCAACATCATGTTACATTACATTATGGGCATTTATCGGACACTCTTATCCACAGAAAGATTTTTTTTCATAGTAACCATTTTTACCTGTGGATATACAGTACGCTATACTGAAGCAATGCAGTTTAAGTACCTTGCTGCAAGCTTTAAGTTACAAGGCAGGTTCCTTGACCTACACTGGCAAGACTACCTGCAGAAAAAGGAATTTCACATAAGATATAAGCTATCCTCCCATGTCTGTATTGAATGTCAACGTACACTTTCCTGTATGGAGGTACGATAGTCATATCCAAGTCAAGATAGTCATTTTTCATTCAATTTAACTGAATATAAAGCTTCATAATTATGACTTGAAACTCATAAGTATCAGGTGTTTGAGCTTAAACAAGGACAAAGAAAACAGTTCAAAGTATTGGCAACATATTGAAAGATTACGTTAGAGTAACACTGCATTCTAAATGTGCTAGTGATTCACTGAATTCACAGCTACCCTCGGTCATGTGAGGTAAAACCGAAAACACTGCAACGCAATCAGAGGTTCACCATTTCACCACTAGATGGCAGGCCATCACAAGAACTCATTTTATCCGAGGCCGGTCTGGGAAATACACACAGCCCATTTGTTGTAGTCATGCTACACAGATACAGAGGCATCCATAAGGGTTCATGATCACATGCTTGTGCAAAAGAGCTAAAGGGAAGTTTGTACAGAACATACTGTTTTTATTTTATTTTATTTTACTATTTCTGTTTTACACTGTATTCACAACATGCACTTTTTCTGTTTGTTTCACAAACTAGAGTTGTGTTGAAGAGCAGAAGTGTAGTTATTATAATTCCCGCTGACACGCATGGATTCTGAGCGATCCTTTTCTGGTCCCGCTGTTGCTCTGTTAGAGTGTGTATCAGGTGATGGCAGTGGCAGTGTGCTGTGCTCCTGTAGTGCTGACACAGACGTTCTGATCCCTCAGTACTGACAGAAGGCTCATCTTTTTGCAGTCTGGCCTACTGGCATGGCTGGGCTCACTGTGTCCATCTCCCTTGTGTTTATATACATTACGTTATATTACGTTATATCCAGAGCGACATACAAAATGCATACACATAACCAGGGAATATATGCGGTATATGATACATATTCAAACACACACAGAGACACACACACAAACACACATTCTACAGAGCTGCTCATTCACTTAAGATTAGATATACTGTATACTATATTCATTGAGTCATTTCAACAAAAAATGGCACAGATGACAGGGAAAGTTTAATGATTCTGTTTTACTTCATTTTTATATTATGATTGTTTTTTAATGGGCATAATATTGCTGTGTTATTTAATATGTGGGGCATTGTGTCTTTGGGTTTTATTTATTGAATGATTTCATAAAAGTTTATTTGAAATAGTGTGCTCTCTCTCCATGGCTATTTGGCATTATTGCAAGTGCCTTAAATCAGTTGCATCCCAAAACATGAGGTAGGGATATGCTGGAAGACCCTATGACATGCACATCCAGGCCTCATCTTTCCCCAGCTTTGTCCCTTATTACAGCTCTTTCCACACAAAGCCATTTTCTTACAGTGTACACCACTGTTAGACGAGACATTGAACAGAACCCTTTATTTAAACAGAAATCCCCTTCATTAGATACTATATAGATTAGATACGAGAGTCAGATTTTTTGTGAAATGTGTAAAAAAATGTTTTGATTAAGTTGAAACAAAGAACTCCCTCAATTGGCAGGATAATGCATATTCCTACAGCGACTGCTTGGTTTAATGCACGTATGACTGCCATTTACCAGCGGGGTACTGACAGGAAGTTGGTATTAGCACTTGCGTAAGCAGCGGGTTGTATTTCCAATAGGTGGCTCCATGGCAACTCCCTCATTGAACTCAATGGGATTTTTGCCATCCTGATGTAAAAAAAAAAAGAAGAAGAAATGACAATATGGAGGTGTTAATGAGCTATAAGTTTACCACATTATTAGGTTGGAATAGGGGAAGTTTGGACAGACCTATTGGCTGAAATGTAATTTGTTGGGAAACATGGAAAACTCCATCAAGGAGCTAATGAGAACACAACATCCATCCTGAATGTTGGAACGGACAGTGGATTTGAGACTCCTAACAGAGCTAGCCCTGCATGGGGCTAATGCAGGAAAGGGGCCCCCGTGAAGGACACTGAACTAGAAATGAGCCCATTTGAAAGCAAATGTTTAAAGATGATTCATTTCTCCCTAAACGGGTATGCAAACCTATTGCTTTTAGTACTTTCATGTGGTAGATGACTTTACTGTGGCCAGGGGTGCTGTATGAAGGGGGAAAGTTAGGATGAGTGGCAGGGGCCCTTAAAAAACTGTGCAGGGGCCCCTCTTCATGGGGCCTAAAATCCCTGATGGCACCCCTGAGTCTGCAGCATGGTAGGGGAGGGGGGAGAGTTGGAATAATGTATTATTGCAGACTCATATGTTCTCATTGCACCATCAGTGCACTGAGCCAAAGTTACTCCCGGAAAGCCCAATCGAAACGGCACGAGTAATGGCATCAGACAGGCACAATAAAAAAAGACCGCACTTATCCATTTTCCCATCAGCTTAAAGTACGCAGTTGACATTATGCAGCGTCAATAGGCTCTGGATGAAACGGTCGGCTTCCCCTCGCACTGCCTCCAACAGAAAACATCAGAATTACCAGAAGGATAAACCCCCACACTTCACAAGACAGGAGGGAAGGACCTATGGCCCTCACGCTCATGTGAAAGCTCATTCTGTAATGTGTTCAGTGGGGGGTGAGAGAATCGTTTCTGTTTCACATCAATTGCTGAAATATTGTTACTGGCCTTCTGGAACCAGGAGGGAAGGAAACTATATTGTATATTTCAATAGCCTGTGCAACCTGGGACTTGGGCCTGTCTATTCAAAACTACCCGCAATGCATTTTGACATTAACTTTGAGTTGTGTCTTTTTCGAGGGCTGCTTTCAAGCAGTTATAACATTATAGGCTCTTTGGCCATTGAAACAACTGAAAATAGGTCAGATTTCACACAATTCTACACACACGGGGTCTGTGGACTGAGGAAGCAAGGGTTGAAATTGAACAGAAGAAAAGCTGTCCAGTATACATTTAAAACTACCTTCATGTAAGAACCTGTACACAGTGCTGCTTCCCTTTCCCCTATTTTAATGGACCTTCTGTCACTGTTTACTTGTTTTTGCTCCATTGCAGTCGATGTTGCAGAACCCTTTTCTTTGCACAGTATGCTACTGTATGTTCCTTTCTGTCAAGCATTATCACTGCAGTTTAACTTAAAGAGTGCCTGCTGTAAACTTTATAAAGCTAAAATAAAGACATGTTACTTTTGTCATTTTTCTTCTCCAGATCAAAACCAATTACCAAGAGCTTGTCTGAAATTGTAGTGAAACATGACCCTGCCAAATTGAAAAACAAATGCATTTGTTTCAGATCACCAAGTTACCAACAGGCTAGAGGTGAAAAATACTCAATTTGAGTGAGAAGAAATTAGTCACCAACAAGTCACGAACATAGGACACTAAAAGTGGCTCATGAATTGAAACGCTGTCCTTAAAGTATGAAAACATGTTCAGAGAAACCTCCTCCAAAACTGCTCCAGTGCTGTCCTACCACAAACTGCATCTGTGCCCTCAAAACATATCACAGAAAGCACTTTCACATAAATCTTCCCATCTATTTTAAGGGGATTCTAAACATAAGTAAGGCAATTTACTTGGATGGATCTCTGGTGCGTCACACTCTACGTTTGTGTGTTTTAGTGATTCTCAAGCTTGTTTCTGTTCTTACTACGCATTCACTAATTACAGTGGCTATTACACTCATGATGTTAATACAATAAAGAAAGGTAACACCTAATTTACTTTTAAAAATAGCTTGAGGATATGAAACTGAATATAAGTTAATTTTTACACCAAGACCTGACAATGGCCTCTTTTGTAGTCAGAAGATTTAACTTATGTTTGATTCATTACAAAACAGGACTGAACAGCTGGGAAAGAAGATACAGACTATTTAACAATATGGGCTAAGGTTAGTCTAATGTGACAGTCACAGACTGCCAGTCATTCATCTTTCAGCATAGCGGCAACGGGAATATTACAATAACAATAATTTAGTAGACATTATTATCCAGAACCACTTACAAAAGTGGATAATATTAGCCTACTGCTAGTCTCAGGAATACACATTTTAAATATCACTAAAAAGGAAAAGAAAGCAAATTTACCTCAGTGTTCATTTAACTGAACATACCATCACTTAGTATAGTAAGGCATTTCAACACAGATTTGTGTAGGTGTATATTATACATTATTTTTAGAAAAGAATGTACACGAAAAACCACTCTATAAGCAGCAATGTATTCAATTAATTTAATGTTGAGGCTACCAGCTTGTTGACAGTTGCTTGGCTATAAATTACTTTGGTAGAAGTTTATGAAACAACAAGGTGGAGGCTGACAGAAACACAATATTTAACATCAGTGTTGAAAGAAAGGCAAATGTCTTAAGCCTGGTAATAGGTCGCCTACCAGCTTGAGTGGTTTAAATAATATCCTTTAAATACCAGTTAAAGCAAAGTCACCGAGTCTATGCGTGGTCGGTGTAACTACACGGAGCCAGTCCGGTAATTATATACAAACATTATTATTGTGAAACCCAGAGATTAGATTTTCCTTGTATATGGTTGACTGCCCAATGAAGCTCTTTGACATTACGTCTCCGCCTCTGTTATACGCGAGAAGGGGTGGGAAAGCAAAAAAAAACTCCACATGTATAAGTCTAACAGCCGAAAAGCTTGATCTTAAGAGAAGCTTTCCAGGAGTCTCCATCCAGTTGAGTTATACAAAGGACTACCAAAGGCTTTTAAGTTCTCATAGGAACTGTATTTTTATTCAGCATTCAACTCATAGAGTAAATAGGCTATGTTTTTGGTGTCAGCGCCTGTATTTGTGGTGGCGTGTTTTGCACTGTGTGCCTGCATCGAGGCTTCTTACGATGGTCCCATTGGGCTAAACTCAAACGCCATAAAGAACCTTCCCGATGGAGTTACCAATCCAAGCCAAGCGACGAGCACGGACCTTTTACCTTCTGACGGTGGTAGCCAGAACGTCGCGATTGAGAGCTTGCAGGTACGCACCCCCCAGTGTATTTTGGCCAATGTCAAAGTTACTGGTCTTTACGGCTTAAAAGGGCAGGCTACCCGCGCACAGGTGCACACGTATACGCACGGTCTATGTGTCTTACGCACAGCTTTCTCTTATTCAGACGCCGAATTGTTCGAAAGACGAGGAATGCAGGGCTGGTGAATTCTGCAACGACTCTAGACGTGCGTGCCTCAAGTGCAGGAAACAAAAGAAGCGCTGTTCTCGAGACGCAATGTGCTGTTCAGGCAATCAGTGCGTCACCGGTGAGCAAGTATTTTTAAAGAAGCAACATCTATACAGCATGATGGAGCTGTATCTGATTTGTATTATACCTGATATGCCTACACACAGCCGACGCACACACGTGTTCACCGTGCTTCTACTGTCTTTCAGGGAGGTGCTTGCCCAGTTACGATGGTGCCAACCAGCGCACTGGAGTTAACCGCACACTGGAGCGAACAGTTAAACGAACTCACCCGGGAGGGGCGCAGCCGCTCAAAGGTGCATATCCTAGACTAAACGTCTCACAGTAAAATAAATTAATGTTCAAATAAGTATGTAAATATTTAATTAGAGTTAAATACGTTGTGTTAAATCTTTAGCATTGTTCAAATCTAATTGTGTCATTGATTTTTATCGCGCAGGTCAAGAGGGTGAGAGCTGCTTGAGATCCTCTGATTGCGCAGAAGGGCTTTGCTGTGCTCGGCATTTTTGGTCCAGAATTTGCAAGCCCGTTTTAACCGACGGGCAGGTCTGCAGCAAGCACAAGCGCAAAGGCTCTAATGGAATGGAGATATTCCAACGTTGTAATTGCGGAGATGGTCTGACTTGCCGTGCATTCAAGGGACATAATACCAGCAAGGCTACTCGGAGACTGAACACATGTCAGCAACGCTGAGTCATTTCAAACAACGCTTCCCGAATCCGATTATGATGCATAGATTCATTTGAATTAATTTGCGCCATTTTTTTGTTCTAAGAATGGCAGCTCAGCGTTGATTGTTTCACTTTTATGAAACGTAACATTAACAATCACAGTACATTACTGTAGCTATTGTCAATAGTTTACCAGAAGTGGCACTTAAATATATGTCAATTCATGTGTTTTACTGTACAATTCTGCATGATTCTGACAAACTGTTTAAAATGTATAAACGGTTTTATTTTTCCTATTAATGACTGTATTTATAGTTTGAATAAAAACAAAGAAAATATTTTGTATCTATTTTATACTTTTAATTTTTTGGGGAGAATAGGAAGCTCATTGATATCCTTTAACCCCTTAAGTATCACCCCTTTTCTTGACACAAGCTTGAAAATGACATATCCAAAATAAAATGGTTACGGTTCTTGAACCTGTTTCACTACAGACATACATCTGGTATCTTCTGACAGGTAACCCTTCGGGGTTTGTCTTCCAAACGTCAGAATTACTGGAAATATTACTAAAACAATGTTACAGAAGCTAAAACAGTGAAACTGGAAGCTTGTTTTCTCACTGAAAAGAGTTTCTGTTTTTTGACTGGATACAGATTATTGTAGGTGTGGCTGGTGCGCTTAAAATACTGGACAAATTCCCTTTCAAATTTTTTGGATAGCATCACCAAAAATGAGCATTCTGCATATTTAAAAAAAAATCTATGTCTAGGCAGTCTTCCAAAAAGGACACTTGGAGATCTATAGTCTGATATTGAATCGGTGCAGTCCGCGTCCCTGCAGATCTGCGCGTGCACCAGTGAACTGCCCCCTTTACATGCTCATAATTTAGAAGTAAAAACATGGGTCTATAAACTATGGTCTATGATCTGCGGTATGGTTACTTAAATCCACTTCATGAGATACACTAAGTAAAGTCATTTGTAGAGTGGGGGGG
Organism: Conger conger; assembly: GCF_963514075.1. Taxonomy (NCBI): domain Eukaryota; kingdom Metazoa; phylum Chordata; class Actinopteri; order Anguilliformes; family Congridae; genus Conger; species Conger conger. The sequence continues at coordinate 21,461,420 of NC_083777.1, read as the reverse complement.
GGGAAAGGATTACCAGGGGTGTAACTGGTGGTAACTGTAAAATTAGACATTGCAGGACAATCAATAATATAAAGGATTTTAGTATAAAGGTCAATTGTTAGTTGAAACAAAAACAGAGCTGCTCGCATTTTTAGTCATCATATCAAGTTAACGTGTTATTAAATACGCTCTTGTGATATGTGTGTATACATTTAACATTTATCGAATGTTTGTATTTTAAGTGTGTATGTTTCTTAACATCTTCCATTTAACACTTTGTGACCAATATGTTTCACAGCACATTATGTAAATAGAGGCCTCTTCCATGCCTCAAATTAAGAAATGACTGGTCTGGCAAAATACCAGCAATATGAAATGCTGAAATGAATTCAAAATGCTGGGATGTGAACTGTGGAAATTGTATGTAATTGGTTTACATTTTCTTATCTTTTTCCTCAATGTATGCATGCTGCTTGAATGTCAGTACACACAAATCTTCTCTTTAATGTGAGAATGGTACAGGAGCTTGAGTCCTGAAGGTCAAAAAGGTCAAATGGAACCCTTCATATGAAAAGCCACAGCCCCTGTCTTCATCTGATAGGGGCTGGATTCCACTCTCAACTGATCTTCAGTACTAAGGGAAATTATGTCAGACATGTTTTATTTAGGCTTTAAGAGGAATGGCCAATGCCACTACAATATTAGCAGTTGTCTCCACCATGCCGTGTGGAATTTTCAGAGATGACCTCCATGTTGGTACCAATCATATATTGTGCTAAATATTAATCACTGTACCATTTGAATATATATTACAAAAGAGTGCCTGCCTAAACTACTGTATATTTGAAACATATAGCACTAAATATGGCAGGAAGAAAGGGGGACACGGCTATGTATTTTAAAGAATATCCTTTAGTCAAATTCCTCGGTGGAGATGAAAGAGTCCCTCCCTTTAGCGAAAACCCATAACACGGGGATTTAAAAGAGGATTTAATGGGCCTTGTAATTACTGGCGAGTCCCACTATTCGGCCTTCTCAACAAACCAAAGTCCATAGACAGCACAACTTCATTGTTACAGTTAGCCAATGGGCAGAGAGCTGGTAATGTGTACTCTAATGGAGGAATGAAAGGTCACCAGCCCTTGTCACACATCATAAAAACTGTGGACACTTTGGTCCATCGTAGACGTTGAATTTCATCAGCTACTCTGTGGGAGTCCAGACCAACTGCTGAGCGGGACATTTAGAACACCCTGTGACACATTCAACAGGGCCCCCCCCGGAGCACCAGAAGCCGAAGGCCATGGCTTTAAGTGTGTGTCCCCAGCCATGTTGTCTGCCCTGGTCAGTGAGAAGGAGCCATGAAGGAGACTCTCTGCTAAGCCTAAAATTAGGAGTAATATCACATCAAAGAGCTGAATATTTTGAATTCTCCTGTCAGCTCAGTTCTCTATCCAGTAGTGCAAGGTAGTTAGCTAATTAACCTAGACGCTAGGAACAGAACATCATTGGAAGAAGCCTTGTTGCTTATGTACCAGCTAAGATCAGTGGGAGGCAAGGCAAGTCACTGGATAGTTCACCTTGCACTTGATACTGATTGGCTGCATTTTTCTGGTTGTCTTCAAAGATTGCTGTGACTCTGCTGCTTTTCTTTCAGGGTGTAAATTATCAATGTCAGACGATAAGCCATTAGCGTGGGGTCACATAACATTCACACCTAATTCATGTCCGTAGGATAAAAATTATCTTACAACACAGACATACCTAAGCTAAGGTCAAGCAGTAGCTATGGCCCCACTTGCTATATAAGCCTACCTACCTCGCTTGGAGTGTTTTGTCCTCTTTCAAGGACTCAGTGAACCACTGAAAATTTTTCCTACATTTTTATCTAATGAAATGTGTGTAGAATATACCCAACTACCATCGGTTTATTTTGTAGCTTGACTGACTGACCTGATAATAAACCTCTCAGGATGTTAATGTATGGTAACATACTGTAGACATATTGAATTATACACAAGCTCCAGGCCATAGACAAATTACTTGTCCTTAATAAACCAACAGGAGTTGGTGTGTGCCACTGCCATGCGTGGTGTGCGATTGTGCACTTGTAGCTAGTTTTAGGCCCATCACTGAGCCATTAGCAAATCTACTTTGGAAAATTGAAAAGCTGTAGTGAATGCAACAGTATTATACTTACAACTTTCAACACTTTAATGAATACGTATCACGGAGAGTTTATGTATGTGATTATGTACAATGATAGAAAATTCATATATTAAGCCCTAGTCACATTTGGAACAACAATGGTGATACAAAATGTGGTGATGCCATAATGATTATGACTAAAATGGCTGCACAATATAGTTATTCAGGAGCAGAAGGGACATAGTCTGGCTTCAGTAGCAGACCTCTGGGGCCCGTCCATACACAGGAAACGGGCCTTAACACCATGAATGACCCAGTCTCCCTGACGCTTCACACCCATATTTCACTCATATTACCGTAAGGGATATTTATGATAGCACTCCATTTTCAGGCAAGTGTTACAGTCTCATTAGCCCAGAGGCATCCACATTAAGCAATGTTTAATAATAAATTGTTTCATTAATATATTAATAATTGTGGAATTAAATTTTTATGTCATACTGCACACAGTTTGGACACGCATTTTGCCTCATTTTCCTGGGGTGGTCTCCTATATTTCGGTGAACAGTCAACAGTTTTGTGTCCAAATGATTCGGCAAATTTCATTGCAGTAGCATTTCTGAAGAATATAATCACAAGCAGATTCCAGAGCAGCGTTTTATTTTATGCTGCTAAAACATGTGGCCAGATGGTATTTATCACCACATGTGAAAACTATGCACTGAATGTCAGTCAACGTTTTAGCCAAGTGCTTCGTAGTTAAAGTAGCAATGATTTCCAGCATGTTGCTTGGCTTGTTTAATTCTACATGAAAACAAGTTGTAAATCTAAAAATTTCACTGCATGCGTTTTAAAAAGCTAACGCAGCTCTCATCAACTCCACAGATGCCATGATATGATCTGTCATCCTGGGCAACTTGAGTTACACCCTTCACTGTGAGAAATGTACAAAATCAAGTATGTATACCAGCACACTAAACTAAACAAACATAATAGAATATAGGATAAATCTTTAACCAATCAGTATTTAGCACAATATGGCAATACCATCTGATTGCATCTGAACTGGATATTATCAAAATAGTCTTTCATAAAGATATCAAGACAATCAGAATTCCTTGGTGATAAGATTATATACAGGCAACTGTATTTTAATTTGACATTCATTTACATGAGCAACCTGCAATTTGCATTTATTGAATTTACTTGTACCTTATTTTCGCAGTTCACAGTACCTCAAAGAAACAGGTATTTTAGACCTCCTTGTCGTAATTAACCAGGTTTATTCAGCATTGTCATTTTTACAGGATTCGTAAAGGCAGATAGTGACATTGTTCGACTGCGGCTTGCTTTGCGTAAAATTCACACCTCCCAGCCAATCAGAACTGAGTATTCAGCCAAGCCAGCATTATAGCCTATCATCTATACACCAAAATAAAAAAAACTACGTATACTGTTTAAACTGGCTACTAACCAAATATTGTTTTATCTGCTGTTTGTGCATTACACATCATGTTGACTTTAAATATTAAATATATGAAATACTGTATGAAAAAAAAGAATCAGAGAATCGTTGCTTTCCCCATTCTCTTAGGTCTGTGTAATTGTCTCTACGTGTTTTCAGTATAAAAACAAAAAGAAGGAACACAATTCATTCACTCAGCAAATACAATTTTTATAATGTTGATTAATCAAAGCCGTTTTTAATTAATATAGTAACAATATGGCTGCCGTAGACCTTAACAGGGGAGACACACTAACAGGGTCATGGGAGTGCCCTGACCCCGTGTGTGTAATCCGCCCTTGTCTGCACCGCACTCATGGTTTAATATAACCACAACCCTGCCTTCTGAGCTCTCCGGCTTGCACACAGTGCGCTGTGGATGTGACCAGTCCTTTCCCCGACATCTCCATTAAACGGCTTTAACAAGCAGCGGGGTGTGTGTGCGTCTGTGTGTGTGTCTGTGTGTATGTGCGTGTGTGTGTGTGTGTGTGCGTGTGTCTGTGTCTGTGTGTATGTGTGTGTGTGTGTGTGTGTGTGTGCGCGTGTGCGTGTCTGTGTGTCTGTGTGTCTGTGTGTATGTGTGTGTGTGTGTGCGTGTGTGTGTGTGTGTCTGTGTGTATGTGTGTCTGTGTGTGTGTGCGCGTGTGTCAGTGTGTCTGTGTGTGTGCATGTGTGTGCGTGTGCGTGTGCGTGTGTGTGTGTGGAGGGCATCATTCAGCAGCGGGGTGTGTGTGTCTGTGTGTATGTGTGTGTGTGTGTGCGTGTGTATGTATGTGTGTGTGTGTGTGCGTGTGTGTGTGTGGAGGGCATCATTCAGCAGCGGGGTGTGTGTGTCTGTGTGTATGTGTGTGTGTGTGTGTGTGTGTGTGTGTGTGTGTGTGTGTGTGTGTGTGCCTGTGTGTGTGCACGTGTGCGTGTGTGTGTCTGTGTGTCTGTGTGTGTGTGGAGGGCATCATTCAGCAGCGGGGTTTCCTGCATCGTAAACGCAGACAGAGGCTCAGCGGAGTGCGTTTTATTGATCCGTCTGCGCCGGTTCGGGTCTGTGGCGCGGAGGCTGAAACCCGATCCAGAGTCTGGGTCCCATTAGGCGGGTCGGACGCGACGCTAGACGGGCTGGCACCGGCGGGGGAGATGGTCAAGAGCGGCGCTCTGCTGGAGGGGAGCCCTGTCATTAGGGCCCACGGCTCGCCCGCTGATTTATAAACCTCTCTGAGCCGCGTCACACCTCCAGTACAGCTCACAGCCGTCCGGGGGGCACCCACACTCTGCTGTTCAATACGGCCTCAGAGAGTCTCACTGCTGTTCAATACAGCCTCACAGAGTCTCACTGCTGTTCAATACGGCCTCACAGAGTCTCACTGCTGTTCAATACGGCCTCACAGAGTCTCACTGCTGTTCAATACGGCCTCAGAGTCTCACTGCTGTTCAATACGGCCTCACAGAGTCTCACTGCTGTTCAATACAAACTCACAGAGTCTCACTGTGACACAATATGGCCTCACAGAGTCTCACTGCTGTTCAATACAGCCTCACAGAGTCTCACTGATGTTCAATACGGCCTCACAGGGGCTTACTGCGACAGTGCAGCACTATGCACTATTCAAGATATCAAAACCCTGTTCATGCCTGAATGAGTAAGAATTCTCATATTATTTGATTGGTATAACCATCTATCCATCTATTCAATAGCTTGCCTCATGAATCCCATCCTTTAAAACAATACAGATTGCACTGTTCAGTTCATTTACAGGGACTTATCTGGGGATCTGGGTTTTCCTTATACACCATTAAAATACCATGAAAAATACACTATTAGGAACAACATAAAATATTCATGTAGTCAGAGAATTATTGAAACAGTCACTAATGGAACACAGTGCAATTTACTGTTAAGTGCACCAAACCTATTACCTTGAAAACAAATATTAAAAACAAGCTTCAAATGATTATATTGGAAGCTACGTACAAAAGATATAGGCCTACTGATGGGACAGCAAATGGCCTGCAAAATGCCCTTGTGCCAAATTTCCTTAAAATAAAGCAATCCTAGCAAACCAGACGTCAACATTCAAATCTGGAAAACAAGCCCACAGACCACCAAGGAAAGCTAAGCATATCTCCCAGCATGGAGCCAGTGTACCTTCGTGTAAATCAATGACTTCATCCTCCTCGTCCTCCTCCATGTTGAAGGGAAGTGACAGAGGGGGGAAGTGACAGGGTAATGACCAGTCAGGACAGCTCAGGGCATCCATTCAGTTTGTTTCATTACAGGTCTATGCTGCCTCCCACAGGAAAACAAAACAGGCAATTACTTTTAATTAGGTAGCAAACAGATGGTACCAGCAACCCAACGGACTGCTGCATAGGTAAGCAAGGGTCCACAAAGACGTTACTCAGATACAGTACCGCTTGCTTTCGGGATTTGTTTTGACGGTGCGTATCGGAGGGAAAAACATTTTCAAATATCGGCGAATGTACTGCAGCGCACGTGTGCAGTGGCGCCGGCTTTTGGCAGGAGCGGGGGTGTGACATGTCGCGGTGGCCGCCGTGGCGACAGTCCTAGCCTGTGCGAGAGCCAGGCACCAACGCCGACGGGAACGAGCGCGGCAGACGGCCGCAAATGGACCGTGCTCCGCACCGTCGCGCGGTCCAGAGGGCGAATGCGCCACCTCAGCGCAGGCACAAATACCCAATCACACGCAACGCGGCTGCGGTCAGAAATCTGCCTGAGCTCCGCGAGAAACGGGGAATAAAGAGAGAACGGTCTCAAGCGCATAATTTTATTTTGTTTCCAGGAGGTATAAGGCTAGAAGCCAGAGCTGGGCTGAAAAGCACACTAATGCAGAGCTGATGAAAAGGCAATTTTCCCTTCACCAGCTCTGCCTGCAGCCACTGTAATAAGAACAGAAACCACTAACTGCATAAGATATTGTGATTGCTATGAAATTTTATTGAGGGGACGGAGAATATTTAGCAGATGTAAGCCAAGCCACTGCAAACCAGTATAAATGGCCTACCGCCAAAGAAATGGTGAGAAAAAAGTAATTACAATGTTTCATTGAAATTAACTTCATTTTCTGAGTTAATTTCTGTCAGGTTAGGTGTTGGAAGTATACAGTAACATTAAAAATGTTAAAACATTACAAAATCCTTAAATTGTTTGTGTGTGTGTGTGTGTGTGTGTGTGTGTGTGTGTGTGTGTGTGTATGTTGGGTTCGGGTGGAAGAGTGTGTGTGTGTGTGTACGTTCGGCAAGGTGGGAGGGTGTGTATATGTGTGTGTGTGTGTGTGTGCGTGTTAATGTAACCAACTACAAATATTACTCCAATTTACTTTCTATTAGGCTCATTTCTGCTCACCACAGTGCTAAATGATTGAATGTCTCCATTACGCTGATCTGAAGCCAGGATCAGAAAGCACTAATGCCTTGAATAATTAAATAAATGAGAATATTTGGTGGTAACCCACATTCCTGATCCCAGTAGTCCTGTCCTGTCATTCTCTCTGCTGCTTAACTGTTGTCATAACAAAAATGGAACTACAATAAATTAAAATAAAATGTACAGTAATGTAGATACATGTTCTATTGGAACATTAATGCTAGTTATCAAACAAGACAAATTAAAACAAAGGGGTAGATAACAGAATATGCAACAATTCTATAACCTTTTCTATAATTCTATAAAATGCTTACAATAACTTTTCTCTTATCTATCAGTCAAGCCTCAACATTTTCCAACAGATATAGCATCTGCTGTTGGGGCCAGTTCTATACCCTGCTGATAAAAAAAACTGTTCAACTGAAACAGCTGGTAGCTGGTTGACCATTTCAGACCAGCTCCCAGCTCAACATGGTTTAGCTGGTTGACCAGTTCAGACCAGTTCCCAGCTTGACTCTTGGTTTGAGAGAACCATAAAATCAAGTACTGTAAAATTAGCATGCTGGCAGTGCAAAGACATCAAACCAGCTTCAATATACACTCACCGAGCACTTTATTTGGAACATTTTTACTTTATTATACATACTTATTCATGCGATTATCTAATCAACCAATTTTGTGGGAGCAGTGCAATGCATACAATCATGTAGACATGGGTCAGGAGCTTCAGTTAATGTTCACATCAACCAGCAGAATGGGCAACAAAAGTGACTTTGACCATGGAATGATGGTTGGTGGCAGACAGGGTGGTTTGATTTCAGAAACTGCTGATCTCCTGGGATTTTTCAGACGATGGGTCACATTCTCATATTTTGGATCTGAAGACAGAGAGGCAGACTTTTCAAAATGTAAGAATTCCACGTTGAGCATCAGTGGAGCCTACGGAGTCCGTGCCCACACCATGTAACCTGTGGCCTGGGGCGGCGTTCCAGCGTAAGACAAGAGCAGACGTTGTGTCCAGCCTGGCGTTGTGTCCGATGGAATAGTGCGGTGTGGACGCCAGCCATACTACGGCTGCTCGAGAAAGTGTTTGTAAACCTGACAGTTTCTCTCCAGGCACCGTCCACTGCCAAGGACAGAGAACTATGCCACGCCATTGTTATGGAAAAAGTGACCTGACTCGACTCCGTCTACAGCTGGATATTATGCAGTCTTTGGAGAGGATTTTCCCCACATTAACCCCAAAGGGATATTACAATTGAATCGTCTCATCTTTGAAGTGGCAGCTGGCAAACTGCAAACGGGGGAGATGGAGAGCTTCAGCTTTATTTGACGATTCTTCCTGATCCGCGTTTGATTGCTTTGCGCAATTAAAATGCACGTAGGCGAAGATGAGGATCGGCCATTTGTTGCCGAGTTCTGTTTACTGCAGTGCATTTGGGATGACACGATTGTGCAGTTCAGACTAAGTTTGTTTACATTTATAATGAAAAGACAACATCTGATTTCAAATTAAAACTAATCTCTGGTGTGTGTACTTGTGTGTGTGTGTGTGTGAGCGTGTCATTTTTTTGTGTCTCCTGTTTTCAGAAGTTCCCCATCTCTGTGACGAAGGGCAGTATTAAGTACGTCTTTGCCTGGTCATCTTTCATTATTTCCAAAGCCTCTCTAAGACCAGTACACAGTGTGTAGCAATGACCTTACAAGCCAAAGGATTGCCAGACATACTCCAAAATGAGACCCAAACCAATGATGACATTTGGTAGTGGAAGTGGATGCCCTGTTATTACGCTTAATTTTATGTATGTATGTATGTATGTATGTATGTATGTATGTATGTATGTATGCATGTATGTATGTATGTACCTTGAGTTCAGTAACCCTGAAAATGCCAAGGTTACATTTAAATCTACACCTTGAAATGAATTGTGCTACTTAAGACACAAGTGTCTTAAAGTACTCTGTTGTGGTTTCGAGATCAGGGATCATCAAATAATGTTCCTCAAGGGCAGAGGCCTGCTGTTTTTCCACCCTCTCTTTACCTGGGTGTCAAGTTTGAAGACAGTCTGGTCAATCAGTAGCACTTCAGAGATCCCTAGTGAGGTTGAAATTGAGTAGATATTAGGGGCATGTGTGCTATGGTGTGAAAGCCTGTGGAATGTTCTAGTAGGTTAAGAACAGACATTCGGGCTAAAATGCATCAGAAATGGAGAAAATGGCAGTTTGTAATACCACTTATGAAGTTACATACATCATTTGGAATGGCCCTTATTCTATCACACACACCTGACTTCCACCAATCATCTTCAATACACGAGGCAAGATGTTTAGTGTTCAGAAAATATGGTGTTGCCTCAAATATTAAGCAGGTACAAATGCAACTGTGTCTGCCTGTGTCATATCAGAACATCAACAGTTCATAGTTTTTTCTCTGAGATTTATTTTCTTCTGATTATAAAAGTGGTGCATATATTCTTACTGAACAAATGGCAACTCTCCTAACAGAATGCAGGGAATAGATACAATCAGGTAATATAAATATGTTTTCTTTTTCCAAAATAAAGACCCCAGAAGCTTGCTTTACTGATAAACCTGACATTGGAAATTGCTCCGTGGTTAGACTGCCTGTGAGAACAGAATCTTTACTTTACACAGGACAACCAAAATAGGTGTTTCTGAAGCCATACTGGTTTTCGGATTCAATCTTAACCTTTCTAAATTAGTTGGGTTTGGTCAAGCTTTTAATCCTGATCTCAGTTTGATATCAGGACTGCTGTTATTGTTTTCAGATTTACATACAGAAAAAGTTACAATTAATTTAATAATTATTTATCCATCTTATTTAGTCATGGACTATACTTAAAATTCAAATGCACTGGCATTTACCAGGAGTACAACATGATGCATTTCTGTGGCTGTGAAGTACTAAATGTGCACTACAGATTCTCTTTGTAAATGTCATTCAAGTTACCACCAGTTTGACAGCATAACTTACTGACATTTCACAAGCTACTGAGACATCGCTATTTATTTTTTAAAGACTCTCAGCTGTTTGGCTGGACTGTTAAACTAGTCTAAAGATAATCTAAAGATAAACCAGTTAATGGAGAATTATGATTTAAAACATGTACATTTCACAAACATGTAGATACAAATATTATCACTACTTAAAAAATGCATCATGGAATGTGATGAAAGCACATTTGTGCTCTTATATAGCAAGGAGAGAGAGAGAGAGAGAGAGAGAGAGAGAGAGTGTGTGTGCACGTGTGCCTGTGTGTGTGTGTGTGTGCGGGTGTGAGAGTGTGTGCATGTGTACCTGTGTGTGTGTGTGCGTGTGTGAAACTATGATGATGAAATTCCTGCAGTAGGACTTCTAGGGACAACTAGAGCTCATTCTTTCACCTCAACTCTCCCGGTTAACCAAGCTGGGGTTTAAATTCAGCCCAGGCTCAGTCACCCCCCCCCCCCTCAGATAATCTCCTTCCCCAGGCTGGAGCGCGCAGGTCACATAATCCGACTGCACAGAGTGTGTGCCTGAGTAAACAGCCCAGTTTGACAGGGTAGTAATTTACCTCAGGCTGATTGAAGACTAAAGCTACCGTTGGTCAGCCGTGCTGGCTCCTCGGTGCCACCCAGACCTCGTTCTGCCAATCACGCTGAGCCCGTCTCGTCGTCGTTATCTCCTAACGATCGCGCTAATCCTCCCAATCACCAGGCCTTTCCGAAGTGAGAGAGATGAGATATGCCCTCTCCTCTACCCGTCCCCATCTCTCTCTGTCCTTAAAGTTTAAAAGCGGTCTTTGATGTACTCTTTTCCTGAAAATGCACATTATATCACAAGACCCTGCCACCGTTTCCCCTCACCATGATCAGCCATTTGATGGAAATGGGGAAAGCAGAATTATGAAGGTGTGTGTTTGGGTCTGCAGTGCCTGTGAGAACACATCCAAAGATGATAAGCGCTTTGTTTTAAGGCACATTTAGAATTGTGACAGGCAAAAGAAATATCACATTGTAAGCAAATGATTGAATCAGCTAAAACCATGCAACTCAATGCCAAACTATGATTTTTTGACATTCAAGCTTTCTGCAGAAAATTTACAGCAAATGACACACCTGCCACAAATCATGTCTTTTAATATCATCTTCCTGGATGAGATTTACTGGTTGGGCAATTGCTCTCAAATAAACAAGTACACTGGCTCTTGCTTTTAAATACTATGCCATGTTAAATGTAGTCCTCCTCTGAATACCATCTTTTGTTGGACTTTAAACTATGAGAAGAAAAATGCTGGAATCAGCCTAGTAAGACATTTGACTGTCTCTTGGCACAAGGCCCACCTTGAAGACTAGCTTCAGAAAACATAGTCCTGGTGATTAGGAAAGATGCGGTAACAAAATTGCACCAAGCAATCACATCCACATCCTGCAATTACAACTTCTCTAATTGTAGATTGTGTTGGATAAATTTAAAAAGATGCCGTGGGCTTAAAGTTTGTCTGTAGAAGCAGGAAACAACTGGGTACATGAACTCATGGGAGGTTGCCAAGTTACAAAGGGTGTTCGAAGGGTGATGTTATGACTAACGTAAACTCACCGTGTTCCGAGCAGAACACGGGGCAGCAGCCACTTCCACCAGAAGTTAACGTCCGTTCAATGGTAGTTTTTCTCCTGAGGAATGTAGGTTATGATTATTGTTGCTTATTATCTCAGACACTAAAACACTTGGACCAACAATTATAGAGAAAATGGCGATGGTCTGAACACCGCTGTATAAGCCTGCCCGGTTCGTAGTCGCTCCCCACCAAAATTTCACAGTGGTGCACTATTATCATGTTAATGTATGCTGAAATGGATTGCGTATGTGACTTTTCTATGAAAACGGAAGGAATTATACTTCACACACACACACACACCCACACACAGACACACACACACAGACAAACACACGCACACACACACATACACACAGACACACACACCCCGCTGCTGAATGATGCCCTCCACACACAAACATTCATCATGAAAGTTGCAGGTGGCACGGATGGTGCAGTGGGTAGCACTGCTGCCTCACAGCAAGGAGGTCCTGGGTTCGAATCCCCGTCGGCCGGGGCCTCTCTGTGCGGAGTTTGTTCTCCCCGTGTCTGCGTGGGTTTCCTCCGAGTACTCCGGTTTCCTCCCACAGTCCAAAGACATGCATGTTAGGCTGATTGGAGAGTCTAAATTGCCCGTAGGTATGAGTGTGTGAGTGAATGGTGTGTGTGTGTGCCCTGCGATGGACTGGCGACCTGTCCAGGGTGTATTCCTGCCTTTCGCCCAATGTATGCTGGGATAGACTCCAGCCCCCCTGCGACCCTGATCAGGATAAGCGGGTTCAGATAATGGATGGATGGATGGATGGATGAAAGTTGCACTCTTCAGAACATGGTGAGCTAACTTAGTGTTCAGAACACGGCAAGTTTACGCTTGAACTATTTCACAGAACTCTACTTGAGCCTGACCAGTTTCCAGTAAGAGAACCTCCAACACATTTATGGCTGCTGATTATTATCTTAATACGTGATTTTGTTGAGCAGATTTTGCGCAATATATAGACTGTTGGTGCGGTCTTTAACTTTAATTGCTATATATGGCATTGTGATTTTTGATGTTTGATCAAATTATATTTCAAGGCCTGGAAAAACATTGTACTGCAAAGTCAAAATAAAGTTCATAATGATTCTGAGGAGAGGAACCTGAATACAATATTTAATAGTTATCTGTAAAGGGACAATGACCTTTCTGCAGAATTTCAATATAATTTCAGTTTTAGTGTGTTGGCCAAGACAGGTTTTGCATGCAATGATGGATAGGTTACATAACATAATATCTATCAGGGCATTCAGGTGTTCATGGTTAAAAGCAAGAATATATTCTTCAAAATTAATCCAATAAAATTTGTACAATGACATTACAGTACGTATCCAGTCTCTATACACGTGAGCATACATAATGGTTTAACAATTAAAAACACAAAAATCGGTGTCAGTACATTGTGCCGGCTCTTTTCTTCTCAGTTTCCCAGCAGCCCGTGGTCTTCACTCTGATCTGATGTAGTAATCTGAATATAGCAAGCCCCGCCACATTCTCCCTGAGAGCAGGCTGCATGACCATAAGAAATTGCTGGAACTGAAAATAACATGAAACATCATTTTATTAAAACATTATAATTTCCAAATGAATAGCCTCTGGGTGCATAAAATTGCTGTACAAACTGCTATGGCATTATTTGAAATGCATTTTCTTGTTTTAGCCCGCAAACACCATCGTAAAGAAAGACAGGTTGCAAGTACTAAAATATTTTTTGTTGCACAAAAAACAAAACAAAAAAAAACAAAAAAAAAAAACACTGGCAGGGCCAAACCAAACATACTAAAATAAAAGCAATAATTTTCAAAAAGAAACAATTCCAGAGTCTCATTAATATTTATATTTGGGGCCTCCGGTAATCGGCTGGCTCGTATTGCGATGAAAAGCTTCTCTCCATCACACCATGATTGGCTAGTGGTTGCTGGTCTTGGACTATCTGTCACACCATGATTGGCTGGTGGTTGCTGGTCTTGGAATGTCTGTCACACCATGATTGGCTAGTGGTTGCTGGTCTTGGAATGTCTGTCACTCCATGGGTTTCAAACTTTAGATATGGTCCTTTCTCCATGTTGGAAAGGGGCAGAAGATTCATTTGAAGACAGATTTATGTCAGTAATCTGCAGAAAAATGGAACCTAAGGAAACTTTTTGTTTTGGCATTCACAAAGCTGTAATGCAGGCAAGATGTAGTTTTGAGTGAGCTATCTAAAAATATGCCATTTTCCAGGAAATATAAATCCATTTTGGCTTTCCGAATGACTCCACATTTTCCCTGTGTATAATTTCTGTATTGTACATTGTCATTCCAGAAATGTGTTTATTTCTTTATTTTTATCAGTGCCAACTTTTGCTTACACTGCAGAACTGAAAGCTTTTAATTTACCTGGACATTCAAATGTCTTCTTTCTGAAATGTAAGGTCAGGAGTAATGCAACAGCACAGTACTCATATTATATTAATACACTCAACATTTTTATTTTCTAAAATATTAACACTGTATAACTCAGACTCTGTATGTGATTTTGAATACAAAGTGAACTTGCATTTGCATAGGTGTAAATATACAGTACATGGCATGTATCTTTTCCAAACTTGTTCATGGGGTGATAATATCTTCTTTCTGGTCAGTTAATTGGGGACTCAAATGTCACACTGTCTGTTTTACAGTGCATCATAAACCCAGCAGGGATTCTTGTTAAAAAATGATTATAAGTAATGCAGTAATACAACAGCTAATGTAGGCCAAAGGTCCAACCACAACATTGTGGGAAAACAACGTGCCACACGTAAAAAAAAAAAAATAAATAAATAAAAATATATATATATATATATATATATATATAAAAATCTTAACATGGTAAGTAATTGTGGGGTGTGGCTCATTGAATGATTTAAGACAGCAGCCTAAATCTTAAGTCTGTAACTTGCGATATGATTGCAGAGTAGACATAGCACTGAGGTCGTAGCCTCCGTGAGCTCATTCAAGCAGCTTCGTTCATAGGGTCTGCAGTCACTGCTCACAAATAATAAATAATGTAAAGCAACGTACAGGTGATTAAACTAAGCATGGGACAGACATCTGTGTGGATCTTATTGTGGCTACACTGGGTCAGGTACCTTAGCCACTAGGCTACATGCTGCCCCAATTTAATTAATGACGTCATGCTTTTTTGAAACCACTGCCATGTGAACTGTGGACTAGATTCGCTTCTGGCCTCATGGACATTTGCCCCTGCAGTCTGCCTTGTAAAATGTTAATCATAGAACACCTACATGCTATCATTTGTCTTGTGTATTTATTATTTTATTTTTTATTTATTTACTCTGAGCTATTCAGCTGTACATGGCTTGACCAATGAACTGATTGGTACATGCCTGCAATGAAGCCATTTTTCAGAATAATTTTTTTTGGCAAACCATGCATTCAAAACCACCATTCTGACAAACTGCCAAGCCTTAGTGCTCTCAATAGTTTTTCCTGCCTATTAAAAGGTACGTTCTCAGTGGAATTTGGATGTACTGTATATTTGTGTGGGCGTGTACATGTATAACATATTTTTATTTAATGACTGATTCCAAATGTCATCCATTTTGATTTAATTCATGTCACTGATGGATATATTAGATAAGTCTGATGGACGGGCTTATGGTTGAACACATTTTCCACCGCGCGTGGCTTGGACGGGGGTCTTTGAGTCTGTGTGGTCCTCCATAGACAGAGACAGACAGAGACAGAGGCGGAGACGGCACCTCTCCTCTCTCACTCTTTCCACCGTGGCCCAGACCTCCGGCGGGGAGCCAGCAGGGGCCCCCGTGTCTGTGGCCGCAGCGGCGGAGCTGGCGTTTGGGCCGGCGGTTTGGGAGAAGAGGCTTCTGGGATGCCTGGGCCATTGTTCGGGGCTGCGGCCGGCCACACGCTGAGGGGTGTTTGCTTATGACACCGTTCCTGTGGCTGCTGGTCACCCTGTGGTGGGCTAACGCGAGACAGATGAGCGTTATTGCGCTTTTAAATTGCGTTTTGGCTGTCTGCGATGCTGCCACATTTACTTTAAAAGAGGCATCTGAGCTGTCTGATATGGAATGACATCATGAGTCACTGCAGGAATCTTTACGGTAACACCATAAATATGGTTTCTATCACCGTGGAAACTATATCTGCACTATATTTGGTCCTTCGATTATTGTCTACATTGATAGATTAAATAAATTAGGAATTTCATTTAATTTCACTTAATGAAATTCTCTCCCCACCTTCAAGCGCAAACTGAAGACGCACCTCTTCAAGCAGCACCTCTCTCCATCCCTCCCTACCTCCCTGTGAACCTTAATTGTTGTCTTTGTGATTTACGTTGTGTTTTGGTATTTTTTAGTTGGCTAGGTAAGCAGTATTTGGATAGTTAAGTTTGGTCACTTTTGCTTTGTTGTTTGTTTATTTGTTGTAAAAAAAAAAGACATTGGTCCTTATCTTTGTTGTACGGGTAGCAATTGAAATTGTACTTCCCTCTAGGGTCTTTCAGCGCACTTATCCCTGGTTATGGGTATGGGCTTTGTTGTACGTTGCTCTGGATAAGAGCGTCTGCCAAATGCCAATAATGTAATGTAATGTAATGTTTAATTCAAATATCAATTCTATATCCTGCCATCTATTGCAACTCAAAATAAAGAACTTCTTTCTCAATTTCTCAATTCAATTCAGACCTGAGCTCAACCGTAGAATCATATTGTTCTTTATTCAAAAGAAGGTAGCCTATGGTCCTCATTGTTTTGTAATCCATAGAAAAGCAAATGCATTGTATCGATTACCAAGATTAAAGTCCTGTTGATATAAAGTAGTTTCACTATTCAGCAAAATCAAGAATATATTATTAATACATAGTTTGGTGTTAAAAAGTAAACACATTCATGGAAAATGAGTTTAGCCAGCCAGATACCATGCAGGTTTAAGCATTCATATATTGTGTGTTAATTGGAATACCAAGAAACAAAGAATGGAATGGACTCACGCCATTCATTATCCTAAATGTTGGCAATAAAAGAGGCTATAAAATCTGAATGGCTAAACACAAGACTAGCAATCAACAGTTCAGAGTCTGCCCTCAAGAAAAAAAAGGGACCAGAACTGAGACAGATCCCAGGACAAATAAGAAATGCATGCTTATATTTTACACTGGAGCTAAACAAAATGAAATATTCACAGTTGGCCCACACACTATTATATATTACTTTTAACTAAATACAAAGTTAGAAAGATATAGGGTATTGCACAAATGGAAAAATAGACAGAAATTAATTACACTGAGAAACAGATTTGCTCCCTGAAATACCCCAACAATTGTGTTATTAAAAGTTAGCTACCGTTAGCAGTTTTGTGGCAAGGACTGTGCAATAAAGTAGGTCTTGGGATAAACTTGTGCTCCCCCCTCCCCCATAAAACGTAATTGCTTTGGCTCTGATGGACCCAGACACTGTATTACTCCCTAATGGATGGTCTACTTAAAGTTTTTTTGTGTGTGTTTCAGAGTGCTTTTGCTACACATTTTCTCTCATATATACAGTACACTATTGGTTCACCTCTTCATAGTTTGAACTATGGCAAAGTCATCTGAAGTCCATTGAGGGGAAAGAGATGGACATTAAATGATTCCCCTACATGGTACTTCTGTGTGCAACCACTAATTAAGTAATTTAAGTAATTCAGTGGCACGGCCCTTGTTAATTGTTTTAATTGGTCTTGTAAGCTTGCGGTCATTTTGCTGCAGCTGGTGACGCATCCTTGTGGTCATATTCTTTTAGTTGTTTCCTAGCTTGTGATGAAGCATTGCGGTAATGTTGTAGCAGATGGTACTTTTTAGTACACAACGGTAAGTAGTATGCACTGTGGACTGTATTTCTGACCATATACAATTATGGTTATGTTACAGCTAGTGACATACATGTTGTCATGTTGTAGCTAGCAGCATACAATTGTTCCAATTTTGCCAGCAAAGCATCATTGTGATCGAGTCGATGTAGGTGAGGCTGTAAATGGTTGGCATTTATATAGCGCCTTTATCCAAAGCGCTGTACAATTGATGCTTCTCATTCACCCATTCACACACACACTCACACACCGACAGCGATTGGCTGCCATGCAAGGCACCGACCAGCTCGTCAGGAGCATTTGGGGGTTAGGTGTCTTGCTCAGGGACACTTCGACACAGCCCAGGCGGGGGATCGAACCGGCAACCCTCCGACTGCCAGACGACTGCTCTTACTGCCTGAGCCATGTACTGTGGCAACTCGTCATGGGACAATGTATCCTTATACTGCGGTCTTTTGGTCACAGCTGGTGATAGAATTACAGTGGTCATGTGATTTGTGCATTGATACCGGAATGGTTTTTGCCAATATTGAGAGAGGAATGAAAGTTCCCTGATGTTGCGATCATTATTATGTGGCTTCAGCTTTATGATGAGAGATAGGGGGAGAGACAGAGAGAGACAGAGTGAGAGAAAGCAAGAGCGAGAGAGAGACAGAGCAAGAGAGCTAGTTGCAGTCTTGGTTCAGATAATTGTTTGAAACTGCCATAGAACATCAGTTAAACTTCACTCATACAGTTTTAGACTGACTGGCCAGCTGAACAGGGTACGAACATGAATGTAATATAAGCCATAGTACCTGTTCAAACTTCATCTTATTCAATATACACTCACTGAGCACTTTATTAGGTTTTAGACTTATTTTGTTGACTTATTGGTCTTCTGCTGCACTAGCCTATCCACTTAAGAGGCTTGACATGTTGTGTGTTCAACAATGCTCTTCTGCATACCACTGTTGTAATGTGTGGTGATTTGCGTTACTGTCACCTTCCTGTCAGTCTGCCCCTTCTCCACTGACCTCTCTCATTAACAAGGCGTTTTTGCCTGCAGAACTGCTGCTCACTGGATGTTTTTTGTTTTTTGCACCATTCTGTGCAAACTCTAGAGACTGTTGTGCGTGAAAATCCCAGGAGATCAGCAGCCTCTGAGATACTTAAAAAAAAAAACCTGGGTGGTTTGAGTAAATAATTATTACCTTGAAGTTTTAAACACTGTCACGTTGAAAAAACATGAACTCAGACTTTAAAGGAAATACCATGGAAATACGCATGTAGGGTGTGAGTCTAATTTGACAGAGACAATGTCCATTCATCCTCTTGCTTTCAAAACACACTGGAGGATTCTCTGAAGGAATGAGCTCTTGCAACACTCAATGCTGCTCTGGCCTTTTAGATCTGCGTTTCACAGAGCCAGTGAGAGTAAATTGGTTTGAGTATTTAACCTCAGCATTATCCTCTACTGCACCTGTAATCTGCTGCTTCTACAGGCATGATGTGCTAGTCCCAAAGACTCAGACTCAACATTGCATTCTGACACTTTGATTTACGCCACGCTGAGATAAGACGGCTAATTATGGAATTATAAGTAATTGCTGGTCCTTGCCAATCCACCTGTAATAGCAGAGCAGCTAGTTTGTGTGGAATGTCAGGGATACAGCAATCTTAACTGTAATTAGAGTTAGCGCCCCTCTGAATGATCTGTTTTCCAAAGAACAAGTGATCGAGCACGCCTTGTGACAGGTGCTCGAGAAGGGAGTGCAATAATGCACTTTGGTTGTTAAATGGTACATTTTATATGTACGTAGGATACATCCCGACTGAGAGACAGTGACATTGTCAATGCACACTGGAATGTGTTGAGTCACAATCCCAATCCTCGAGGACACAAAAACGTGAAAATGAACGTGAAAGGACCGTTTCTGGAGAAAAGAACAATCTGTACCTTTCACACTTCCTCAAACAAGGTTAAATCAGGTTATTAACACAGAATATTTGCTACAAGCTAGGGCGTGATTTAAATTCAAAGTCACTGCTGTCCAACGCATCCATTCAATGGGACTTTTACTTTCAGTTACACTGAAGATATCACGTATTCGTGGCTGAAGATGACGTGCAGTAATTGGAATCTGAAAATGGCCTGTGGTACCTCAGTCTCTCAACTACCAGCTGTCAGAGCACTGTGCCCTACTTTGCAACCCCTTGCAACAGCCACTAGCGTACAGTCACTGCTCAGTACAGCAGTGAAAAGGCAGTACTGTAAAAGACAAAGACGGCTCTTTGAGGACCGACGGAGTTAATTCCGTGAAGGAAGATGGCACCCCGTGGATCTCAAAGCCCCCACGAGCTACTCGCCCTCACAAGCCGAGGTGAAATCATTCACTTTTACACCTGCCCCCCACTGATATCATATCACTACTGACAAAGATGGGAACACAAACAAACCTCTCTGGATCACGATAAAAGCTCTCAGTTCCAGCCTTTTGTTTGCAATCGTATGAAGATACACAAACAGCCATTCTAATATAATAGCGTTTAGCTACTCATACTGATGAGCATGTTGAGATGAAAGTTCAACCTGTACGTACTACTACCTACACACGCCTGCATGCCAGCATTAGAATGGCTTGTGGCCGTGGTACAGAATTGGATCTTTCACATGATTTGAAGAACTGCAACTCCACAGGGAAAACAAGTGGAAGTTTCCTGTACTGATTCTGCTCCAGAAATCTGCAATTATTGTATTTGATCAAGGCAAAACCGTTATCCATCTTTTTAAATATGCAAAATACTATAGCTTAACAATTAAACAGACTGTGGAAAGCCCTATACCTAAATCATCATCTACCACTACTACTACTACTGCTACTGCTACGGCTACTACTACTACATTTAGCAGGCTTGCTTGTCAAGACTGACTTAATAATTGTGCAACTCGCAATCCGTTTTAACTCAGCAGGGTATTTGTACAGAAGCAGTTGAAGTACACTTTGTGAAGGGCTCAAAGGCAGCCTTCCAGAAAATCAAAGTCTTCTCCTCCTGTTACCAATACAGCACCCTAATCATGACACCACACTGCCAACCCCATGCCCAATAATGCTAATGATTATGAATCTAATTTAGCTTTGCTAGAACTATAATAGACAGGTTGAATATAACATGTACGTACATCATTTGTAAAAATACAACAAAGTCATTTCATTTCTGTGACTATGTTCATAGGGCACTTGGGAAAACGGGTATCTTTTGGTTAGCCAGTCCTAATTAAAATGTAGCCTGATGTATTCAAACATGGAATTGTACAATTAAGAAAGTCTACTGTTCAATTTCGCTGATTTGAGTGAATGGCAAATAGTTAATTAGTTTGAGGTCCACCACAACCGCTCCCAACATGAGACCCACCAATCACCAGGGCTACTGAGTTAAGGGCTACCATCATGTGACATTCCGCCATCTAGTGGCTAACAGAAATACATCACCGGAGTCTCGTACAGCAAGGTGCGATCTTGTTCACACAGCCTACGCATCCCCAGAGCATCACCACCACACTAGATAGTAGTGTAGTAGCATTGTTGATCAGTGAAACTTTCATAAATTTATCTTTTGTAAAACATGTGTTGTGAAGTATTGGGATTTCAATTTGAGCCAATATCTGATAACAATAACAATAACAACAACAATAATAATAATAATAATAATAATAATTATTATTATTATTATTATTATTATGCATCAATATGCATGCAATTCTTCCAAATGTAGTTTCAGACAAAATGTTGAATTTGCGAGTAAGTGACCAAATGAAAAGTAACCGGCTGCCTGTCTTCCCAGCCGTAATCCCCCATCAAAGGCTGTCACTGCCCTGGGAGGGATTACAGGTAATTGTTACAAAACAAGACAGGCCATTTTGATTTACAGACATCTCATTAAAGTACGATGGTGTATACTCCCCCGAGTACTGAAAAGCTACTCTCTGCATTTCAGTAGCACTTCATTAAAATGGGACCAACAAATTGAATACTCGTAAGACAAGGGCAACCTTAACTAGTTCTAGAAAGACCTACTGGGCCCTGCAGTGTGCCTGTAGGTCTATATTCCATGGAAACTACATTTTCCATTTTTGTCATTTGGTAGACACTTTTAATCCAAAGCGATTTACAAGTACAAGCAGAAACGGACTAACAGAGAATACGTTTGCATACATTAAAATCCAAATTCTCCTGCCCCCAGCAGATTAAACATTCGGATGGATCCAACCATTTAATTCTTCTACACCTGCAAAAGTCTGGGGTGTGCAAGGTATATATTGTGTATGGGTGCTTCAGGCAGATTCACTACACTGTACCAGGCCAGCACTCTTGTTATCCCCCAAATAAAAAATTCCCATTTCCCCTCCCTCACGAAGTTGCTGCCTCCACCACGGGTGACCCTAAACATTCACGAACGACTCCCCCACCACGTACAACCAAAATCTCCATTCCAGAGGAGCTCGTGGTTCTGCATTTTATCAGTTCTGGGTGGAATCTATCAAGCAGCCCCAGGTGAGAACAACTAGAACAAAGAGATGGCAATCGTTTAATGATGTCATTGCATGCAGACAGCCACGACCTCTGGCAGCTGAAATATTCTGTGGATGAACAGGGATGAACTTCAGTTCAAACCTGGTTTGTTCACTCTTTAAGCCTGCCAATGCATGCTTATTCCGGTCGACGGATAGTCGACCTGCTTGCAAACAAACACCACTTTAATGCAAATACTATACTTAATTAATCCAGTGGTGCACAATCATGTGCTTTCAAGGGCTAAACATGAAGGTATTCATTCCAACCAATCACTTCACCTGCTGATTTCGCTAATGAGTGCCCTCCTTTCTGTTTGAAGGTGTGTTAATGAGTAAAATCAGCTGGCGTAGCAATTGCTTGGAATGAAAACCTGCATTCTCTCAGGCTCAATCCTCCATGACCTTTGACTGGGCACCACTGCTCTAATCTTTACAGCAGGTGCCTGTGATATTTTATGATAATTGGTGCTTATGACAAGCCAATCCAGATGATATTTTGATCCGTGCCAGCTTAGAGCTGTGCCCATGAGCTTCCAGGAGAATAGACTGATGACAACACTGGTCACATGACATTTCAGTCACACTGAACATAACTGTTGATTATTAATGTCATGCCGCATGGCTGATGATAGTGTCTGTTAGACAGTTACATCTGATCAGGCAAATGTTCTATAATGAACTCCCAGTCCTACCCTTTTGAATACTCTTGCTGTGTTTTTTTGCTGATCGCCTTGACATTTAGTTATTCACCCTCCAGCCGCACGATTTCCTGCTCACATGTTTTTGCGCATGGTCAACTTCTGTTACAGACAATATTTTTGGTGTGTGATTTCTGTGTGTCTGACATTTAGCTCAAAGACATGTCTGCAACCCTGGTCCTGGAGAGCCACACACTCTGGTGTGCTTTGTTTACACCCTAAAATCACCATCAGTTCAGACCCAAGTAACCCTGTGAAGTGAGATAATCAATTAAAGCATTGATTACCTAGTTAAATGTACAGTAACAATGAAAACCTTCAGGACCAGGGTTGCAGGCACCTGCACAAGTTTGTTTTAAGCATGTAATTTTTTTTTCAGCTAAATAGTTATTTCATGATGAAAGTATTTCAGCAAATTTCCTTGTATTTATTTATTCAGACTGATTACATTTATAATAATCTCCATAGAAATAAATCAGTTAAATTCAGATTGCACATCGTCACATACCTCAGTAGATTTCTTGACTCTCACACTAGTCAGTGCATGCAAAATGGTTAGTTATTATTAAATGGTGAAACTTCTTGTTCAGGATCATGTGCTGAAATTCTCCTTTAACTACTTAAAGTCCTGACTAATAAAACCCAATCCAATGTAAAAGATTTAGGTGGGACAAATACGCAGTCAACAAATACATGAAGAAAGTTTATTTTTTGTATACAATACAGCATTTGGTTATCTTTTCAGTTCTGTAGAGATGTACTTGTATGACATATCAAAAGTTCAGTAATCACAGAGGATATCACATTGCATTTTATTTAGTTAAAAATATCACACTCTAATTACAAATGTCAATTAAGAACCATAAAATTGTAGCCAAAATATTGACATATATGCCAAATATGTATGCAGTATGCAAATCTGTAATGCTCTGAAGTATTCATTTGTCTATATTTGAGCATATATCTTCCAAGATATATCATACAAAACATCTAATGATTTGAATTATTGTCAAATAATGACCAAGAAAAACAAAAACAAAACCAAAGGCCTCCTCCTCAAACAGAATATCTTATAACCAAAATACACTTAGACTAGCTTAATTTAACTGTAAAACTGAAAAACGGACAATCCATTCATGAGATTGTGTTCTCTTCTTGAGAATTAAAAATCAGGTAATACTAAAAATAATACTAAAAATAATAGTTTGACATACTAGGGATGTCAAACTCATATCCCTGAGGGCCACAGTGTCTGCTTGCTTTGTGTTTTCCTTTTGATTAGCAGCCAATTTAGGGCCATGTCTGAAACAGCTTACTAGCCAATAATTGAGGATATGTGCTGCATACACATTGTATACAGCTAGTATACTCAATAGTAGGCAAGTAAGCTGTCTCAGACAGAAGTGTTTGGAGATTAATAAGCATTTGCTTAAACCCAGCAAAACCAGGAGACAGTTTGACCCGACAGGAGTGATATCAGTTAGACTGACCATTGTTTTGATGACCAAAAACTGAAATGCTTCTCATCTTGGTTATTAGAGTTAATACATTCTGAATTCATTCATTCCTTCATTCAGGCACCAACAACTGAGTACCACACAGATTACCACAACGTGATTATGTGATCCAGTTTGTTAGCATATTGCTTTAACAAATGAGTTAGTCATTTTAAGAAACCCAAATTTTTCGCAAAATAAATCTTATTGGTTATGCAAAGAGGATAAACAAAACATAAGTGCAACCATGTAGTTTTTCTTGTAGGAGGGAGCGGCAAGGGGTCTCCATGTACAGCATTAGGCATAAAACATGAATCTCTTCCTTCGATTTAAGACAACAGAACTTAAAAAGGAGAAGGGGTCACAGTTTTGTCATTGGTATGTGCAGGTTGTTCCAGGGTCCCATCCACAGCTCCTCGTCGTCGGACTGCGTGTGCTCGCTGTGAGACTCTAAAGGCTCTTTGACCTCCTCGCCGTTCAAGGCGGACTCCTGCTCGTCCGCGCCCCGGCCCCTGGCTTTCGAGTTGGACTTAGGCACTGCGGTGTCCGGGCCCGTGGTGCTGGAAGCCAAGGAGCTACTGGAGGGTCTGGCGTTGAGGTTCAGGTTCAGGTTCAGGTTCAGGTTCTCGTCGGTGGCGGAGGAGATCCCCGTGGCGACGTGGCCCCCGAGCGGGAACCTTTCTTCCTGAGTCACCGCCAGTTTGTCCAGCTTTTTGAAATGTTTGCCCAGCCTGGCGGGGGAGCAGACCTTTAGGTTGTTGGAGTGGCCGGGTCTCCTGGTCCTAATGATGGACCCATTCTGAGCGAGGTAGACGGTCCCGTTTACATTGCTGTGGCTGCTCAGGTTGGACAGGCGGTTCCGCTGGGACTCAGGGGCGCTGTCTTCCCCTGTGGAGCTGGTCTCATGCTCCCGGTCAACCACAAGTTTGATCCTCTTGTTTCGCCCATACTGGAAACATAGACAGAGGACACAGAGGATGGTTACATAGGAGCTTACATGGGAGAATGGAAGAAGTGTGGGTCAATTCCATCTTGATTCAATCAATTTTGTAGAGATATTTCAGTCAATTCAATTAAGAATCAAAAAAAATTGTCATGGATAATTTAAGCCATTTTTGAATTCCAAGAATTTAATTTTAATGACTGAAATGAAACTGACACCACCCTGATCACGACTGACTCATACACAGTCCAGAATCCATCTAAATGTAATTTATTTTATCCTTGTTTGATTAAAACAGCGTATATTCTTTCTAATTTCCAGTGACCACTGCAACAAAATGTTTGATAAGAAAAAAAAAATTGAATGCTTAATTAGGTTTCTTGCAAATAAGGACAAAGTGCTTTGCATTTAGACTGATTCTGGCCTGAAGAGTAATAAACAGTTTCAGAATTCATTAAAAACAAAGAAGAGCACCAATACCGTGTGTACAGCAAAAGAGAACAACACAAATCAGGAGTTGCAGAGATGTACAGGATAAAGTTGAAAAATACATTGAATAAAGTTATTTTTCAGCTTTGGAACTTGGAAGGACTGATTTTTAAACAGGCACTTCAAACTGATTCGCAGTGTTTGAAAGCACATCAAAAAGTGACACTTCAAAAGAGAGAGAGAGAGAGAGGTTGGGGCCAGGCCAGGAGCACACCAAGCAGCTCACTCAAGCAAACGACTGAACCCAGCTTACTTGACTGCCCTACAGTTCATCTACAAAGAGGTGCCACCTCCCTCGGCCCCCGACTCTTCATCCTCCCCATCCTCATCGTTGGACCCAACCGAGGGCTCGCTATGGCCGCTGTCTTCTGAGGCCACAGACGTTTTGCCGGAAGTTATTGCATCCTCGTCGACTTCAGTTATAGGAGAAAGTCCATGAAAATCATCAGAGCTTTCCACTGCGCTGCTGCTCTCTTCCGAGCCATACGGCGTTCCCACGTGCGGGCCAACACTCCCCCCGCTTTTTATAGTCGAGATGCTGGATCTCCTGGACTGCGCCCCTGTGCTGGACTCATCCTCCGAGGGCTTTGACTCCGCCTCGTCTGATGCCTCCTGCTCGCTCTCCTCATCGATCGTGTCCTCAGAGCCTCCAGAGAGGATGGATTTCCGGGACCTATGGCTCCCGCCGGTGGATCTGGAGCTTGCAGCGCTCCTCTCACTTCCGGACTGCGAGCTTCCGCCGGTCGACCGGCGGCTGGAGGCACTGCTGCGCACTGACCCGCCATCTTCTGACCCGCTGACCTCTGACCCGCTGGCCTCCGCCTCGCTCCCGCTTCGCCCTGCACTGCTGCCGGCCTCGCTCCCTGAGGCCTCTCCGCCCGATTGCTCTGAAGACCGTCTGCTGGCCCCGGTCAGGGAAGACCTTGCTGAGGAGTGGATGGAGGACCTCTCGGAGCCTGACTCGGAGCCAGATCTCTGGGAGCCTGACTCAGACGCCGATCTCTGGGAGCCTGACACGGAGGGAGATCTCTGGGAGCCTGACTCAGAGCCAGATCTCTGGGAACCTGATTCAGAGGCAGAGCCGCCAACATCACTACTCTGCCCACTGGACTTCTCTGATGATGCCCTGCTGGTGGCTGTCCTGGATGACTTCATGGAAGAGCGGGCAGAGGAGGACATCTTCGAACCAGAGCCCGTTACCCCAGATGCCGTGCTTTTGTCTTCATCGTCCTCATCTTCTTCCTCTTCAGAATCTTTCTCTGTACCTGACTCGTCTTCCGTACCTGACCCTTTCTCTGTACCCGACTCTTCCTCCGAGCCTGACCCTTTTTCTGTTTCAGACTCTTCTTCAGCACCCGATTCTTTTTCTGTACCTGATTCTTTCTCAGTACCCGATTCTTTCTCTGTGCCCGATTCTTTCTCTGTGCCCGATTCTTTCTCTGTGCCTGATTCTTTTTCTGTTCCAGACTCTTCTTCTGCACTTGATTCTTTTTCTGTTTTGGACTCGTCTTCAGAACCAGATTCTTTCTCCGTCCCTGACTCCTTTTCCGTTCCTGACTTCTCCGTTCCTGACTTCTCCGTTCCAGATTCCTTTTCTGAAACAGACTCTTTTTCTGAGCCGGACTCATCGTCTTTCTCGGACTTGGACTTGCTCTCCTCATCCGAGTCGTCGACGGGCTCCTCCTGCTCCTCATCCGAATCCACCGTGCTTTCCAGGGCATCGTCTCTGTCCAGGTCCACTTTAAGATAGTCCTTATCCTCACCGGAAGCGGCAGACTCGTCCCCAGACTGGTCCCTCGCCCGGCGGGCTCTCTCGACATCCGAGCCACTAGCCTCTGGCTCGCTCTCCCCCGTCACGCTGATGGAGACCTTGGACTTCCTCTCCTCCTCCTCACTGGCACCTCGCGAGGAGACCTCGTCCTTCTCGCTTCCTGCGGCCGAGCTCCTGAGGCTGCCCTGGGACTCCCGCCGAACCTGCAGCTTTTTGGAGATGTTGATGCGCTTCAGCATTTTGCCCAGCTGCTTCTTGGCCGACGGCTTCTCCGAGACTACGCCCTCCGCCGTGGAGGGCAGGCCGGCCAGGCTGTCCTGGCTGTCAACGCGCCGTGCGGACATCAGCTTGGCGTAGTCCTTGTCCTTCTTGCCCTTGAACATCATGGGGAATAGTTTGGCCTTTTTCCAGGGGGACGAAGGCGTGGGTGCGTCGGCGGGCGGTTCGGCGCCTTTGGAGGACACTAACAGCTTGCTCAGCTTCATGACCGACTTCAGCCTCTTGGCGGCTTTCGAGCTTCCGGTTTCCGCGGCGGCGGCTTCTTCTGGCTCCGCCTCAATCTCATCCTCGGGAGGCAGGTCCCTAAACCCGACCCTCCTGGGCGGGCCGCCTCGCATTGGTCGTCTGCCCCGCCCTCTCCCACGCACCTGTCACAGTGACAACACTCCAAGCAATGAACATTTTCCTTTGAAAAAAGATGCGCTCCTTTTCTCTGTAGTGCACGTGTGCCTACTCTGAATTTGAAATTCCAATTGAATCAGTTAAATGAATGCTTTTTTATTCATTACAAGGGATTAACAGAGGATACCTGAATACTTGTTTAGACAAATTCCTGGGGGGGAAGAAAAAAAAGATGGATTTTTCATGGCTCAAAGAGCCACACATGAATTATGCATAAGAACAGCCAGACCTTTTTTAAGAGATCGTCACTTTCCACATAAGCGCAATGGAATAATTTTCACCTTAGTTTATTACATCTGTACTTGCGGTGGATATTAAAGTGCTTCGAAATAACACACACAAATATATTTTCACCTGTACATAATGGTGACTTTACCAGGCTGTTAATGCAGGAATGAAACGATATTGGGGGGAATCTACCTCAGAGCCATGTGGGCTGTAGTAAAACCCATCATCCTCCATGATTACCTCTCCATATTCATCGTACATGGGGGAGATCAGCTTTCTGCGGCTCCCGTACTGTGGCAAGTCATACCTAAGTAGAATACAGGGAGAATACAGAGAGAATACAGTTTCGCACATTGAATAAATTTGCATTAAAAAAAAATAAAAAATACTTTATCCTATTGAATGTAGTAACAAATGTAACACTCTGAATGCCTTCCTCTGAGTTGCTTTTGTCTACATTGCTTCCTCTAGGCTGCTTATAATGTCTCCCAGGTTGTGTGTAGCTGAATATGTAATGCAAACGGTTTCCGCCTTTGGGCTACTGTGTGAAGATGCAATGAGGTGTGTAGTGATGGCAGGGATGTAAGATTTACTGGACATCTGAGTTCCCAGGAGTCTTATTTAGCAAAAGCACTCCTTCCTCTCCATAAAGCTGAGACTCACTGCAGAAAAAACATTGTTCCAAGTTTTGAAATCTCTTACTTTTTGCTTCCGGGAGAAACGTGATAAACTGCATTGACAAGACACACCTACTATTTTTGGATTGCTGCCCACATTTATAAAGACATGGAAACCACAGAGCAAGAAAATGTCCCCAAAAAACAGTTCAATCAGCAAAAGAAATAAAGGAATATTGATTGGACCTTCATCGTAACTCAAGAGGATGTTCCATCTTTTAAAGACGGCAAATATTCGTTTTCCATCTGGAGGGCAGACATTGAAATATAGAACGGGGTGAGCGTTGGTGCCAGGGGAAATGACTGATGGAGATTGTGAACAGTTTTTTTTGTCTGGGTCCCCCTCTGTTAACACAGCCTCCCCCCTCACTGCTCTGCACAGTGACACAAGCCAGGGTTACAGGACTTTCTCAAAGTTAGACATGGAACAAGAGGCCTTCAGAGCACCCTCTACAGGTGAGTTTGTGCCTGATAACCAGACTAATGGTTTGGCTTTTTTTTATTGTTCGAGTTAATATACATGAAATCACACAGTAGCCAATCTGGCCTATAGAGATGAGATTCTATGGGACATCTCTCCTGGGTAAGCTGGTTTTAGCATGTAACTGTACAGTAGGTGTGGCTTCATGTAATTGGCCTTAAAATGGCCACCTGTTCTTCATAAATTCTTTTTAATTTTGATTAACAGAAAAGTATGATGATATATTTAATATGCCACAGTGTTTAAAAGGTCTGTGGTTATCTGAGACCTATGCAAGGAGTACCATATTAACAAAATATTTCTTAATTTTTAAGAAATATTCATCAAAAACGTTTTCTGTCCACTTCTAACGATGTATAAAAAGCAAATCCAAGAGTAAACTGCAATTACATCACATCTGTTCTCCTAAGTGTCCTATTTAATCACAGGCCATATGGCATTTCATTGTATAAACTTAAATGTGTGGCTCAGCCATGTATTATGATTGAAAAGGTACCTTAACTGTGTTTATAATGAATTATAAAAAATTCTGCACATTTAGCAAAACTGAAAGGGATAAGGCTCCGGTGGAGGTACTGGCTTTACTTGGCAAATGATGCAATTAAAGCACATTTCAAGAATGGTTCTGGCAGACTGTCGTTTTAAATTTGTTTATACTGTAGGTGAACATATAAAAAGGGATTTCTGAGATGAAAAGAGAAATAATGAGGGAGGTTTAAAGCGCCACATCACTTTCTAGGTTTTTACCAAAACATTTCAGTTTAAGTATATTTTTTCAATTGGCCCAGGCAGTTTTTTGTTTACAATGAAGGAATATTTCAAGTTTCTGAAGGCTATGCAGCTTTACACTGACTGGTATAGGGTCATTCTGGGTACATAATATGAATTATTGAGAAGAATGTAAAACTATCCTTCAATGTACACAAAAACTGTCTGTCTCAGCCAATCGTACACATAATAAAAAACCCTGAGAGCAGACGATCCCCATCGGAGAAACACTTACCCCTGATCATAATTATAGTAGTCCTGAGCATAGTACTCTTGTCCAGGGTCGATGCCAGACTCCATAGACAGCTCCTGAAGATGAAGCATAGCTGTTACTCCAAAGTACACCCACAGGCATGCAACAGCGAGCCACCCAAGCCCGCCGGACTACAGCACAAAGCTTAGAGAAGGGGCAAAGTCCGTACCTCGGGCCGGAGGAGGGACGGCCTCAGCAACTGCTGATGTTGCTACAGATTTACGGGAAGAGGAAGAGAAAGAAGTTGGAGACAGAAGAGAAAAGAGTATCCCAGGGATCATCAAATCACAGCGGGGGCTGAGAACTGCTGGTTTCCCACCGTCTCTATACCTGAAAGTCCAGTGTTAAGAGAGTCTGGCCAATTTGGAGCACTAATTGTTCAGTTAATTTCCCAGGAGAAAAGAAAACCAGGGCTGGATTTGGATTCGAGAGCCAGATTTGATAATCCCTGGACTATAGCTTCATTTAGCTGGTGCTGGATGTGCAGAGACAGCAGAAAAGGTCAAAGGTTAAGGATTGATCTTCAAAAAGAAGGTAAAGTAGTAAAAATATGCAGTGTGGCAGCGGACAGTCTTGGCTCATTCACGCATAGAATCGCACTTTCAAACCTTCTCCCCGAGCTGAGTGAAGCTGAGATGCTACATTTTAGTATTTGCAGGCATTAAATATCTGCACTCTACATAATTGCTAAAATGACTGAAAATTGTTGTGACTTATCAAGTAAAAAGTTTAATTCAGCTTTCACACCATGAAACATCTATGTCCATCTGTAAAAATGCTTACCTCGTGGCGTCCATATCCTCGCCTGTAATAAGAAAGGGGAAATCATGAGTAAATGACAATGCAACGGAATCATTTTGACATAATAATAATAATAATAATAATAATAATGATGATGATGATGATAAAAAAACGAAATCATGGATTATTTCCAAGTTTCAACTTACGTGTAACCGTTTCATCCTGCCTTCTCATTTTATAATACTGGTATTTCATGTATGACCCCTGTTATATTGTGTCTGCGCATTACCTTTGAAGGCAGTCACAGTCAATATAAAACGCATTAACTTGCCAAAATATAGCCATTTTCACCCTTTGCTCAGCAAACTAACAAACGGAGAGGAAGACTGAATGACATCGAAGGGAAAGCAAATTACAAAGCCACCATAAACTTCTGGAACAAACTTTTAAAATATAATCTTTGTGATACGGTATATTGACTCTCTCTGCCGTGTAAGTGAATTGTTTTCACGATTCAAACCAACTGGAAATGGCAGGAATTGAATGATGAAAGCTTGCGGGCCAAAGCTCAGAGAATTAGTCGATGCCTCTGTCTCGGGGTGAAGAATAAAGAGGAAGGTTCCAGATGGAAACCGCCGATAATATTGCAGATTCCTGACGCCCAACACCGCGCGCTGAGCCGCATTCATAAAAACCAACCCCATCGCTCCCCGGCCTCGTTCCCCTGAAACAGGACCTTTCTGTTCATTCAGGAGCGTTTGGGCAGTGAACAAAAACGACCTAATTACATCACGTTTTCTACTCGCCTGGCAGATGCTAGTAATCCCTGGTGACTGATAAATCACATAACATTTACATATCACTTTTTTCAGATGGAGAGACAGGCAGAGGATGGGTGAAGACTTGTCACTGAACAGTGATGACTGTGATTGCTTCTGTTTCGGGGAGCTGTGTGGGGATGGTTCGGTGAAGGTGGGGTACTGCAGTGCTCCGCTCCCCGCCTCCCAGTCGATGTAGCTGGAGGGACAAAGCGTTCCACTGGCTATCTCGAAAACGAGAGGCGGATTTATTCCCCGGCGTGGATATCACTGATACTGCGCTCTTAACAGGTCCTGCATCTCTGAGGATTTAAAGCGGGGAGGGAGACTGCCCATATCTACACACTAATGTAATTACTAGAAAGTGGAACGTGTGCCAGGTTCAAAGCACCTGAGGACGAGATTATCTCCAGCGAAACTCGTCTCTGAGAGTCGCAGATAATCACATCGTCGAGACGCGGCGCGGGTCTGTCACGGAGGAATCCCAATACAAATCACAGGGCTTCTGAAACGGGCCGACCGCTCAATAGAGAATGTCCAGAAATCAACACAAAAGGGAAAATAACTGCCGTTATGCGCCCGTGTGCTGACACATCCGTCTTGTTGCAGTAGTAACTGACACGGGCCGAAGCGCCTTCTGACACCCTGCCTGTTTGATCCCCCTGTTTAGCAGCACAAATTCTCGGAGGTTTCCTCTGTTTGCGGCCCAGTCTTTCCTGTTATTTCCCAGGCTAAAGTTGGTCATTTGCCATTTTTTTGATCTGTGTCAGATCTGCGCAGTAGCATTGAGCGTAATCCCGTTCACCAGTGAAAGAGGCAACAGGGAAGCGCTAGTGGGACGCATTACATTCAATATTTACACTGTAGGTTGTCTTAACCTTAGACACCTTAAAACATTTTTCATTGTTTAGACCACTGCGTTTGGTAAAAAGAACAACTTCAAAAGGACAAACTTCAACCTGTATCCATTTAACAGGAGGCCAAATGGTATGCCAAGTGATTTTATAATTGTTCAAGTTGACAAAAGTGTGACAAAAAGGAGGTTGTGGCTCTCTACTGATGTTTTAATTTCTTTATGAGGTGCAGACAGGAGAGGAAGATGAGAGTCTTGGAATATGGGAGGGTTCAGTAGCTTCTTAAAGCGAGCAAGTTTAAAGGATAAAACTGCTGTTTTCAAAACACAGATTTCTGTGAACAGGAATAGACCCAATGACTTGGGAATTGTTTCCCTTTAACATTTTTTGTGTCTCATTCATGATGGACAGCCAGGTAGCATTAGGCAGCGATCAAAGGACTGTCACCTAACATTGGTTAACATTTGCTAACGATATAGAACACACAATTAGCTGTCAATAATTTAAATATAACATGCTACTCTTCCAATGCCTGAGGAAGTGGAGGACCAAGCCATAGTACTGATGAGGTGACAATGACTCTCTCTAGAAATCGACTTTCGATTGCGTACCACTCCAGATCTTCCTCACTAAACACGGTGTCACACAATAACCCTTCTTTAACAACTCGCACAACATGTAATGGCAAGTGACAACCAATGGGACGGCTTTAAGGTCTGAAGTGCAGTCAAACCAGTCATTTGGAAGTGAACAGTGTCAGGTAATTTGCAGTCACGCTTCTGCACTGACAACTTGATTGCGAGTCTGCTCGAGCCGTGAAATTAGGGCGGAGATGGGACAGTTCTTGGCAGGCAACTGGAGGAACATAAAACTCTCTGTCTGGAAGGCCCCGGCTTGTCTGAGCTCAAAGGTGGCTGGAGAACAATGGGAAGTACAGAAGGAAAGGACAGAGAAGCATGCAGTGTACAAAAAAACACATTTATAAACAATCTGAACACTTGTGACACTATGTCCATTTTGAGACTGACTGAATAATACCTTGACAACATTAATTTACGCTTTGAAGTCACCTGTATATCAGTGATGGTCTCATCATGAATTTGGCATGTTTGCATTTCTATGTTGTCAATATTGGTTTAAGTCTTTATTCATGCTTTATTCTTAAGTGGAGAAGGGGGGGCATTCTGCAAAGGATCCCTCTTTCAAATCTGAAATCTTAAAGCAATTAACTTACAAAATTGTGTAAACATCAACGAAAATATGTGATGACTATAAACAACCAGCGTACAAACATTGCTGGAGAAAAGATGAGATGAAAAGAAAAGGAAAACAGATGGACAGAGAGCAGAGGAGGCAGAGGGAGTGTGGAAGGGTCAGTGGGTGGCAGCCTGAGAAGGAAGTCACTTTCCCGCTTCCTCCAAAGTGCAGTGCATGCTGGGATTTGGCCGGGCAGGCTCCTGGGGGGGCGGAGGCAGGGGAGGGTCCTCCTCTGCAGACACTTGTGGCTTGTGGACCGTCGGCGGTGGGGTTTTGTTCCTATCTATTTGACAGTACAGGTTGGCAACGGACCTCTCAATGGCTGGAAGGTTTTGGAGGTTCCGGAGGATTCCTTTCAGTTCCTTCCTCGGGGCCTCTGGTTCGGACAGGGGGGGAGTGGGGGGTATGGGGCGCAAAGAGACTGGCCGAAGGGACACGTCCGGGGGCAGGGGGGGCAGGACGAATGGCGAGGCGGGGGCCAGCTGGCTGACGAGGGGGGGGGAGGGAGAGGGGAGGGGTAGGCGAGGGCCATACAGAAGCTGTGGGGGTGGCAGAGGTGGGGGCGGCGGGATCGAGGGTGGGGTTTCTACAGTGGGAGGGAGAGGGGGAGAGGGCGGGGCGGGAGGAGGATGCCAGGCTGGAGGCAGGGGGTCGTCTGGGATGATCTCCACCTTGACCTCACAGGGCTCCACGGTGACGTAGCTGGAGATGCAGGAGCTGAACTTGCGTAGCACAGGCGGGGTGGGCCGAGGGACGGGGGGCGGGGTCAGGTCGCTCTGGGCCACCATGGCGATGCAGGGGGGGATGTCCCTGCCCACCGGCGAGCACCTGAGGCTACCGTGGCTTTCTGGGGCCCACAGCATGTGGTCGGCGAGGTCCCACGTGTCCCCAGTACAGTTCGGGGAGAGGAGGGAGTTCTTGGACTCGCGGCCTGAGCGGGGCATCCTGTCCAGCAGGGCCTGCAGCTCAAACTGCCGGGCCTGCTCTCGGACCGTCAGCTTGGGCTCCGCCCCCCAGCCCCACGGCCCCCAGGCACGGTCCAGGTCATCCTTACTGCCCCTCAGCTCCGCCTTCAGCAGCTGCATCTCCCAATCAGCCGGCTCCGCCACCAGCTGCCTGCTCAGCGCCTCGTACACCCAGCGGCGGTGGAGCGGGGCGGGCAGGCTCCAGGCGCGGCCCGCCCTCCCGCCCTCCCGCCTCAGGCCCTGCGGCTGGGGGGAGCGGAACCCCGTCAGGGCCCGCGGCCGCCCGGACGCCCCCAGACTCTCCGGGCTGTCGGGGCCCCCGTCCTCGTACAGGGGGTTGTTGACGGTCAGCGGGTTTTCGTCCGAGGGGAAGGCCAGGCTGCTGTAGAAGGCGCCGTTGGACGTCGGGTGCTTGCGGGCGGAGAGGGAGCGCGACATGAACGCATTCGCCAGCTGAGGCCCATCGCTCCCTGCTAATGAGAGCTTTTTTCCCCTGCTCCGTTTCAAAAGGAAAAGAAGAAAAAGACTTGAAAGGAAAGCAGTGATGATAAGTAGCAGTGATAAAATAGTGAGGAGTGGGGAGGAAAGAGGTGTGAGCTGTGTGAAGACACTGCTGAAGTGGTCGGCATCACCACGCTGCCTCCCATAGGCATTTCCTAAGTGAGATTTCTTCTAAAGCATGAATAAAAGATATGGATTAATTTATGCAGAAAGAAAGGCTTGTGTGTTTTTTTTGTTGGTTGCAGTGAAGTAAAGCATCTCCAATGAATCTTCATAACATCAATCCCTCTGAATGGATTCATTATTTCCTTTTTAGTAACAGTTGTTGATACTGTTTCAATAAATATAAAAGGTCTTAGTCAGGACGACTGATTTCTTAGAGAGCAGCAGGGATTTCTCAACGTGTCAACACAAAGCAATGTTTGGAGGTAAGTTTATGCCTTTGGAAGATTGTTTCTAAACTACTGACAGGTACTAAGGAAGCTGACAAAGAAAAACTAAACTACTATTTATGTAAAACAGCTTGTCATGTCAAACAAGTTGTCTGTTGTGTAAAGGAAGAGCAAATCGCCTACGTGCTAAACAACTAGCACCCACAGGGGACTCACTAAGCCTACATAATTGTAGGGAGGCATGTCATAAACAAGTGAAGGCAACTTTTTTTCTCACCTAACCTACATGGCAAGCTTACCTATCACATCTGCAACAAATACAAGGTTTAACATTCATCAGTAAGGCCCCAGAACAAGCTTCTAACACTAAAGCAGCTAAAGAGTGAATTCAAATGACAAACCCACAATTGAACCGGCAACAAAGGCTGCTTAGTGTCCTAAATACCATCAACATCAGCACAGATCATTATTGAGCGGTGAATACATTATCAGCGAGCTCTTAGCTCCCAGATAAGGATGTCCTATAATTGAGAAGGAGAGCTTAACCAAAGCCGAACCAGATTCCTAATGAACAAGCGGCTCCGGTGTATGGATCTGAGTCAGTGCAGCTGCCTCCGGCGAAAAGGGCCTACTTACTGGAGTCTGCTGGCAGAACGAGGGGACGGGGGAAGATGAGAGGGGGGGAAAAAAAGAGGTACACGACAGATGTTAAAAACAGGCTGGAAGAAGCGGTCCATGTCTGAGGAAGGCAATATCAGGGATTCTGTCCACCCCATAGCTCCATATTCTTAATTAAAACTGAACCTTCTGTTTCCCTGCCGCTGAAAAGAATTCCACTGTCCACTGTGACTTCGTCTTATGAATATGCATAAAGGGGCGAGTGCAAGGGCAATGGATGTTCTGTCCCCGGGCAGACTTTTTAATTAATATTTAAAAACTGTAATAAAGAACTAGAAACTGACCAACTAGCCAGTAGAATAGGCGGGGACCCGTCCCTCTCTCCCTCCCTCCCCGGATCGAAATGGAAACCAAGAGTTTAAAGTTCACGAAATCCCCTTGAGCTAAAGGCAAAGCTGTCATCAAACCGGGCGGATGCGAAATGAAATTGATAGATGTTTTGAGGAGGATTTATTCACTCATCTGACACTTTCTCGCATCTCATGAAAAGCTCGGCTCGGCTGTGACACGGTACAGCCGCACAGAACATCTCCTTTAATCTCCGCCCCGCATCTGCGGGACGAGTAATGGATGAGAAGTTATCTCCGGGCTTGATGTTTCCTGTCAGAACTTTGTCAACGGCGCTCCTTTTAGCGGTGACATCACGTAGCAGGCATTGCTTCAAAACCCCCTGATGCTGACATGCCACTGGTATCACCGCCGTCGCCATTAGATACAGATTTAGACATCATTATCCCGGGTTTTTTAACGTCTTTTTCGCGGTCGCCCTGGCAGCACCCCGCGGCTTTGCATCGGGCTGTCAGGCGTATCCAGCGACAGAGACGTCGCGACTGAAAGCATTCGCCCGCGACCGCTGTGGACACAAGGACACTAAACTGCTTCCGTTTTAATTACCTTTTAACACAGCCCAGTTCTTTTAGCTGGTCTTCGCGGAGTGACCTTAAGTCAACTACCCTGCAGATAATGAACGTCCGCATTCTGTTAACTCTAACTTTATCGAAGACATTTTTATTGCATATATTAGACGATGTTTTATTCAAAACTTAAATCGGAATATATTATTGGCTCTCACTCGGAGGAGGAACAGAACTGCTGAGGCATAGAAGTATGATAAAAAATTAATAACCAAACTTGCTAATGGTGCCCAGCACAATGGTAAATCTCCATGCAGACCACGGCAATGCATAGTAGCAGTAGCATTATATCACTGTGGGTGGCCAGGTCTGGTTTATAGCAAAGTTGCTTGCACCGTGGTGTGCCAAAACTGCAATGCTTGTATTTTGTGGCGCTGTTAATGTGACCTAGATGTGTCTGAATTAAGCACTGTGGAACTAGGAGTGGACAGTGTGCAGGTACAAATATTTGCCAGGTAAACCAATGGCCCTTCTTTGGTTGAATACTGCATGAAGTTTATTTAGGCAACTCAAAGGTGATCTCAAAGAGCTTTGATGAAGCCATCTGCTGAAACTCCCATATTTTGGCTGGCCACACCATAAAGGTGCAAATGTGAAGCAATTCAATGCTCAAACTCGATACTTCATTTATGGATGTGCTCCATTACAATTCATTTGAAGTCACCTGATTTGAAATTAAATATTTTTGGTCTGGTACACCGCAGAATATCAAGCTGGGAGTTGCACAGTCCGATAGACCACGATACGTACTCAAAATATGTCAGAGTAGGCACTAAAATTCAAAAATTCAAAAGCTTTTTTGATGAGGCCAAACTTTCTTTCTCTTCAAAGTGTCTCAGAACCATACAGTAAGCAATTAAAACATCAGCTATCACTCAATGTTTGCTGTATATATCAGTATGAAAGCGGAAAGACACCCAGCGTCTCGACTTAGCTACAAACGACAACGAAAGTGTCTGTGCTGGTAATGGCAGTGACCCCCGTGCCTCTCCGCCTGGGGTTATGGAGAACTCGTTGTGACAACGTGCACTGGTGAGCGCTGCTTCACCCGTAAGAAAAACATAGAGAAGTCCCAGAGAGTAATGTGATGTGATAGGTGAGTGGGAGTAAGTGGGTATTTAGCGGCGGGTCATCTGGATGAGGATAGCGGACTCACATGGTGCTGTCGCCCAGCTCCTCGTAGAGATTGCTGGGGGCTGCCCCGGCAGCTTTCCCCGCCGGCAGTGCCATCTGGATCCTGGCGGTTTTGGCGCACTCCGCCTGTCGCCTTTAGACGCAGGAAAAAAAAGTCACGAAAAACTAATTTAGCACCTACAACAACTCAGATGTTTCAACAACAATGCTACTACATTTCGCTGGTTTCACTCGGATCAAGATTATGATCAAACAGCATGTATTTATTATGTTTTTTTTTTACTGAAATCAAAACAAAAACTGGCACATTACATTTTATAAATTTTAACTTTGCGAAAATAAATTTTTCCCTTTGATTAATATACACTTAAAAAAAAACAAAGACACAGAATCATAAATATATCACGCAATCATAAATAAATTCATAGTACTTACTCTTTGAACCTGGTGGTTGGTAATGCAAAATGAGTTGATAAAAGAGAAAAAAACAAGTCAATAAGACACAAATTTCAGCATATTTCATTCATATATTTAATTAGACACATTAGAAAAATATTTTCTAAAAAAGGACACATTTCTGTAGATGTACAAGCATGCACAATTAATAAACATTTCCTTTCAACTTATTCACATAACAGTAAATGCTTGCTTTTATATAATACATTTTTACTCAACAGATGTCCCTTTCTAGCATACAACAGCTGTACTTATAGGCATAGCTCCATTTTAAGCCCTTCAGGTTACTCGAGGGTCTTCCTAAGCGAGTGAATTTTTCCAACAGATGTACCCCACCAGGAATTCAAACCCTAACATTAATGCGCGCAACTTGTCCCCACTTGACAAAAATGAGTATTGGTAAGCTGCAAACTCATAACTCAATAAATAAACAGGCTGACAGATAACGAGACAGACAGGGGAGTGATGGATAAACAGATAACGGCTAATAACAGTCATATAATCTCCACTTAATCCTACCTCCCCAGGTAAGTGCGAACATCGTTTGTCTTTCCCACTCAGCTATGTCTGGGGCTCTGAGAGGCTCCTCGTCTCAGGAGGAAGACGGCCGTGCTATTCACACGCCTGTCCGCCTGCCCCTTTCGGGCTGCCACCTTTAGCGGCGCCAGAGGTTTGCTGCCGCCATACGCCACTTGATTATCTCAGCCCGGGCAGGGGAATTCCCCCACGACCGCATTTGTCACACCCCGCATGAATTAATTTGTGTTAACGCGGTGCCAATTAGAAGATTAGCCCCGGCTCCTCAAAGAGGTCTCTGTGGCAAACGACGGCCAGAAAGAGAGAGAGAGAGAGAGAGAGAGAGAGAGAGAGAGAGAGCTCTCCACAGCTGGGGTTCAGGGCACATCCTTCTCTCTGTCGCTCTGCCTCTACCCCTCTCTTATCCTCTCTCTCCCCTCCTTTCTCACTCCATCTCTCCCTTCTATCTGTCTATCTGTCTCTCTCTATCTCTCTGGCCCTCTGTCTCTGTCAATATCTCTCTCGCCCTCTCTCTGTCTCTCGTTCTGCATTAAATGGCCTGTGATGTTTAGTTACAATGTGTTAGTGTCACAATAATGGCGGCTTGAAACTCAAAACTCTCTCCCCCTCTCACTTATTCTCTCTCTCTCTCCCCACAGAGTTGAAGCGCACTCGATCGATCTCCCTCTGTCCCCCCCCCCCCCCGTCTGTCCGTCTGTTACTCACTGGTTGTAGGTAACCATGACGATGAGGATGGCGGGGATGCAGAGGAGGATGATGATGATGGCCAGGGCGAGCAGCGCCCCCTCGGTGTAGCCCACAGCCTGCGCGGCCTTCTTCACGCTGGCCACGATGTCGGGCGAGCGGATCTCCAGGATGCGGCCGCCCTCACCCAGGTGTGGCTGGAACTCCTTATTAATGTCCAGCAGCTTCCCGTCCAGAAACCTGGGAGGGGGGCAGGGTCAGCTGCCGGGCACTCGTCCCAAAAACACACGTTTGTTTTGGCTGGCAAAACGGGTGCTTATCCAAGGAACAATAAACACTGAGAAAAGAGGGTTCAGACAGCAATGCCCTTTTAAAATATTTACTGAACCAC
This sequence comes from Conger conger, assembly GCF_963514075.1. Classification (NCBI taxonomy): domain Eukaryota; kingdom Metazoa; phylum Chordata; class Actinopteri; order Anguilliformes; family Congridae; genus Conger; species Conger conger. The sequence goes on along the minus strand of NC_083777.1, from coordinate 21,420,557 downwards.
AAGATGCTAATGCGTCGCTGCATAACAGCTTTATTTATGCTAAGTATCAACAATTACATTCATCCAGATGGGTCATACAGTACACTTACTTGAAATACAAGTACATACATCTCTTCAGATGCTGGGTACGTGAATAAACTCCCTAAGAATTTTCAATGGAACATATTTTTTTGAACCTATCACGCTTCCCACACAAGGATATTATTTGGTTTATTCACATGCAAAAGTTGTGAAAGAAAGTAAGTAACTGGTGTTCTTATAACCTTTCACCTGGGAGTCAGGTGTGAAGACAGACTGGCCAATCAGTAACACGACTTGTTCAGTTAATTACCCCGGAGAGCAGAAAACCAGGGCTGGATTTGAACTCGAATGGCAGATTTGATGACCCATGCATTATACTATACCCCCATCTCCAATTGATCAGCACTTCATTATCATACCTTCAGAGACACACTGGAGCTCATCTGAGGGCTATTTCCACTGCCTAATATGACTGGATATAGGTTTAACTGCTCAGTTATGATACCTGTGTGACTCTCTTGGAATAAACTGTGTTTTCTTTCCTGTTGAATCGTGTTATTAATTATTCAGGGTCACACAAGGGAACCGCAGGAGGGCTGAAAGTGCCTCGTCACCTGGCCCTCAGCGATGCGTATACGATGTACAACGTGTTTCTCCTCGGTATGCAGACCACGGCTGCTAACTCCCTCTATTATAGTGCAAATTGGCTTTCTTTAAAGCAAGCCGCTATCAGTTTGCTATTATAATAGCTCTCTTCTCCAAAGTGGCCATTAAGGATAAGGCTATTGTAAAAAAAAAATGCTCTGAAGTCAAATCCCAATAAATTACCATCTTTAGAAAGTGTCATTGTCGTCTGGTGGCAAGGCGTTGGGGAAGAGCATTTGTCTGGGCTCGTTCAATAGAGAGGATTAAGGCTCCGCGCTCCCCTGAGTCAGGCCCCCAGCTTTGAGAGGAAGAAAGGGGGCCAATGTTTCTATAAAAGGGCCATGAGGAGGGTCGCTTTGGGGGAAGTAGTTGGAGGACACGCTTACTTAAAGAGCTCCTGTCGGGATATAGCCCTGTTGGTCAGAGGGTCGATGGCGTACACCATCAGGTCGGATTTGGTGTAGTCCTCCAGCTCGAACCCGTCTCCGTGCCGCCGGGCCCCGATGGACTCCACCACCACTTTGGCCCCCGGGATCTGGTCCTGGATATAACGCTCCAGGATCCTGTGTTTGCCAAAAGGCACAGGCCACCAAAATGAACCATCAGAATACTCAGTGGTGAGTAAATGTCAGCCAGACGAGACCTGGGTCGGATAATTGTTTTGGAATCAAAAACTTTTCTGTGGTCGATTGATCTTGCCTGGTGCAATTGAGGAGGACCAGAAGGTGGGGCTTGCACTTTATGAGAGTATTCACTAGGTTTAAATTTAACGGACTGGCTCAGTAAAGTGTATCCAAAACCGGACTGGACTGGCTCAGTAAAGTGTAAAGTGTACCCAGGTCTGCTGCTGAATAAAAACTAGAGAGCATCATCATTGTGGATAAAAACAGATTGTTCATCTTAAATAGATTCAATCAATTCATGGTTAATGTATTAAATGTATGCTAAACAAAATTACACAAACATGTAACAAAAATTATTATCATGGCCTTTAGGAGTGGTAGTATCAATAATATTATGTAAATGTATTTGGGTATTCTTTTAATGAAGTAAAAGTCCTTAAAATATAAAAAGAAATCCCAATTAACCACTTTTTGTTTCAAGAGCCTAATCAGTTTATCTCTCCAAGATAAGTTAATTTCAGGAATATCAATGAGACACCACTCCTTACGTTCCATTAAGGATAATTTTTTATCAAGACTGAAGAGAGATTAAACACATTCTCGGGGTCTTTGCTCATCCGGTTTAATTTCAAGAACCTTCATAAAGCATGCATAACACCTTTATAAGCATGATATTACTACTTTATAAAACATTCATTAACAACTACCATTGTTTTGTAGAGGATAATCAACCAATGGCAGAACACATCAACCAAAATGTGTTCTGCCACTGCGTACAACACAGGATTGCTTATAAAGTAGTTACTATGTAAGTAGTTACTATGCTAAATGATATGTTATTCATGCTTTATACAACCCTAAGAAGCATATTACTTCATTAATAAGGAATCTCAATAAAGACAGTTTGCCTGTAGACTTTTGTCATAAGCATTTCAAAATGATTGTAGGTTTTGTAGGTGGGGGGCTGGAACAAAGTGCCCAACTAACACAAAACATTATCACAACATTGCTGCCATGTCATGGCAATGTTCTTACATCGACAAAACCTTCCAGTAACATTGTGAGAACATTCTGTGCTAGCTATGACTCCTAAGCAGCCGTCGTTTCCTGCTGAAGCTTTGAAACAAACTGAACAGCTCAACTGAACACCCACGTACATGCTCCATGCTTCTTAAATTCTCTCCACGGTGCTGACCCAAACCCTCTCTCCTCCCACTGGACCCCGCGGCTACACCACGTACACTGTTCTAATGCTTCGACATCATGGGACCCCATGCAACCTTAAAGTACAGCGCCCACCCGGGTCTTGCTTTGACTCGAACTGGCAACCGCTCAGAATCGTGGCGGACACAGGAAAAGAATGTGATCCCATCGGATTCTCTGCTGTACCGTGCGGTTCGAAACGTAACCAAGGGCAACAACAGGCCAGGCCACTGAACCGACCATCGACGGCGAGACCGCTCAAAGCCCCCGCTACGTCCCCGCTTCACCTCCGGGGCCAGACGAGCGTCGCAGGCTGCCTGGTGCATGCTGGGAGTTTTCTGCTCAGGCAAACGGGGAAAAAGTAGAGAACGGGGATAAAAAAGAGTCGAGCGCTAAGACTGATGGTATTTCCCTCGGGGGAGAAAGACTGAGATAAGCAGCAATTCTGCCTGCTCACGCCTGAGGTCCGGCGCCTAATCTGAGTGCTGGGGGGGACTGGGGGGCTCTGGGGGGGGGCACAGCGATCTCGCGCCGTGGGTGGCCGATGCGGCCTGTCGGCTGGCAGCCCCCGGGGGAGGTTTGGCCGTTTCGGAGAGGCGTAGGGCTGCGCGTTAGCGGCCCGGAGGCTGGCGGTGAATTCCCTCTGTCGTTATCGCAGAGCGGATCTAACGGCGTGGAACCCCTCCGTCTCCCGCGGTAATGGGAGCAGCGTGACAGGCTGGGGACGCAGGGCAGAGAGGGAGAGCAGCAGACCCACACGCAGGCAAATTAAACTGCTCATTGTGGTTAGGATGTCCTATAAAAAGGCGTGACAGATGTCTCCTCTCTCTCTGTTTTTCTCCCTCTCTCTCTCTCTTTCCCTCTCTCTCTCGCTCTCTCCCTCTCTCGCCCTCTCTCTCTCTCTCTTCTGGAAAAGCCCACGACTCCTCACCCAATCAGCTGCTCCTTGTTCTCCTCCACCACAGCAGGCGGGACGTTGGACACCACCACCTGCATGTCCAGCTGATTCACCACAGAGATCTGAGAGAGAGAGAGAGAGGGGAGAGAGAGAGAGAGAGAGAGAGAGAGAGAGAGAGAGAGAGAGGGGAGAGAGAGACAGAGAGAGAGAGAGGGGGAAGGGGGGGCAGAGAGAGTGAGGGACAAAGAGAGGGAGGAAGAGAGATATTGACAGCGATAGAGAGCAGCACCTCACACCCACTTCCCGAAATGAACAACATTCAATTCACAAAGTGAGAGGTCCTCAAAGAGCATCAAGGCCATTCAATTTGTCAATTAAATTTCAATTCATTCTCTCAGCCCACTGAAATGAAATGGAATTGAATCTACAATGCAATGCGATATTTTCCCCTGCTTAAAGTCCCAAAGCCCCAACCAGGAAATAATTGCTCTCTTTTCTTGTAGCCATTTGCTAAGTTAATGGTGTCTAATTTCAACGGCTCAATGAGTAACCGGGGATGGCTCCCGGACATGCCTGGAAGTCAGGTCCCCCACGCTGTCCCCATGAAATTAAATTCTCCCGTGAAATTAGCAAACTAATTAACCACTGTCCAGTTCCACAAATTCAGCCACTAGCCTTAACATTTCATTTCATCTGGATCTTATTGGTTAAACTGAATAGAATACAATTTACTGCTCACACCTTTACTGCCTTGGACAATGGGTTTGGTTATTGTTGAATTTGACAGCAGAAAATATTGTAACTTGCATATGCATAGAAAAACATAAATGTACACACACGCTCACAAACATATACACACATGCACATACATACATGCCACGTGCCAGCTTTCAATTTTTAAAATTTAACTGATTGCTATCCATCCAATCAAAAGTTTCTTATATTCTGCTGTAGTAAGGACTACTGCCAATGTCATCGAGCACAAAAATATTACAATTACCAAATTCATCAAAGCATCTACAAATTAACTGCAAACTTCACGTAATTAATTGTGAGTGTTTTTTTAATTATTGACAGAGATGATCTGAATCTGTCGATCAGATATGCAAAAGCACACAGAAAAGGCAGATTGCAGTGGATGACAGGCCAGAAAATGGCGGGAGCTGTGCCAGGCAGTGGAGAGGGAGGAAGAGGAAGAGGTTAACTCACCACGACATCTGCGCTGCTGCTCAGACCGGCCCCGTAGTCGTCCGTGGCGACGACTTCGAACTCGAAGTAGGACCGGCGCATGTTTCTGTACACGATGGCGCTCTTGATGATGCCGGTGTACTTCTCGATCACGAAGGCGTCCTGGCTGTCGATGGTGGGGGGGATTATCAGTTTGTACAGCATGGCACTGTAGTTCCCTGTGTCCTTGTCCGTGGCCTGCGTACAGAGGTAAAAACAGTAAGGAATAACAATCAGGGAAATGTGCACACACGCACGCACACGCAGAAACACATGCACTCACACACACGGATGCACGCACGCACACACACGCACGCACACACACACACGCACACAGACACATATGCACACACACACGCACACACACACACATCTCCCTGCAAAGAGAATTCATTTCTTCTCAATTTTGAATTGTAATACTTGGGCTCTGCCATTAGGGGGAGACTTTGAGCTTTGGTTGATAACGTGACTGTGCAGAAGCTGCGCTGTCTCTCTCTCTCTCTCTCTCTCTCTCTCTCTCTCTCTCTCTGTCTCTGTCTCTGTCTCTGTCTCAGTCAGCTTCAACATCCAGCTGCTTCTGCGGTGACATTGATTTATAAGGGTTTCAAGGCCTGGGAGCAAGTGTGCAGAGAGGCTTGCACACAGCGGCAAGTCCTTCAGTTGCTCTGTCATTAACACAAATGAGATATTTTAATACATGCCCAGGGATGATTACCATTCAATATATTCCCCTATAAATTAAGCCCACATGCGGCTCAGTCTCAGTGCTCTGTGAAACTGCAGCACCCTTCTTAAGTGGGCCAGTAGGGGGCAATCTTCCCTCTGGATCAAATAGGATAGGAACGCTGTAGTGCTGTAGAAGGTGCCTTCCTTTAGATGAGATGATAAACCAAGGTTCTGACTCACTGTGGTCATTAAAGAACACTCGGTACTACTAGAAATGTAGAGACCTTAACCTTGGAGTCCTGGTCAAATTCCCCACAAGATTGGTTCTCTATACTGTATCAGGCTACCTAATCACCCCCCACTTACTGGCTGCACAATCCATTCCATTTCCTATAGCCATCATTGCTGAAAAAGAGAACTGTGTTTTCAGTTTACCTACCTAGTTGTAATGTAAATAATAACTCAATATACTCAAGGTGGGGGATTAAATTCACAATTTGCAATAATCCATTTAACATTCGCCCAATTAACGGAAATGGAAACATCTGCATATCTGTTTAATAAGCATCTCAAACAAGCAACAAAAACTTATAAAATCTGATTGGGAAACACAATGAAATGCAGCTGTTAACATTCTCCACTAATTGCTTTGCCTAAAAAAGAACCCGAGCACATCCAAGTCTCAACACTGTCACAGTTTGAATTAAATCTTTTTATTTCTTGCAAACTATTTACAGAGGGATTTGAAGGTAGATTAGCCGAATCTGTGGTGCGCTGAGCTGCTTGTTTAAATCTATATAAAGATCGCCATAGCGTTCCCCCGCACACCCAGTGGAGCCTCTACTTCTCTCTACCAAAACAAATCAAAGACCTCAGTGTTCAAGGGGGACAAAGATACTCAACATCGCCACAAAGTTCTAATCCATCTTGACAATGCCATTTCCTTCAGCACTGAGGATTATCAGTGGAGATCTTGGCAAACAAGTCTCAGCCTAGTTTGGTAGAGGAACAATTGCAATGAGGTTAAACAGTACAAGAAACCGCCAGGGGGAACACAAAGCCTTTATAATAACAATGAACCGGAAATGTCAGGTTACCAGGCCTCAGAGGAATTCTTTACATTCTCAGTCGGAGAAGCAAATTATCTAAATAATGAAGTATTGAGCTGCAAATGCATGAATAGCCAAATGCCCTTCTACTTACCCAGACAAATTATGTATCTTTGGGTACAGAATGGGAACGGGGACACGCAGGTCACCTGGTCACAGACGAACAACACAAGGCAACACAGGCTTACCTCAGTAACCCTGAGCTGGAAGCGAGAAGCAGTGTGCGCAATGTCGCTGCCTCAGCAAAGTAAGGATGAGAATGTTCCCCTCAAGACGCATTAACATTCGCGTGCACGCGTTCACATGTCCCCGTAAGAGAGCGCTGGACAAAAGTTCCACAGTCTGTGCCAATGCACTCATTCAGAGCAGTGAGACGGTGCAGGGACCGTCTCTCACCCAGACAATGCAGCTGCTTAACACTGAGACAGGGTTATCATGGCTTTACGGGGCCACAGAGATCTTACTTTGCAGAACTGTTACTTTTGGTATCTGCGAAGGTGGGATTCCTTTTGGGGTTGGGAAATGGGTTTCTTAGTTTGCATTGGTCAAAACACACATGTAGCTAATTTGAGGAGCTAGAAATGCATGTGTGATAAATGTTTGGGAGGGCAGAGAGTAAAATAGGTGTATTAGCCATGAGATGTGATTTATCAAGGCCGCTTCTCTGATTGCACCAATTATTTACAGTAACCGCTGGAGGCAACAGGTAAAAACTGCCTTCTCATAGTTCTAGGAAACCAAATTTGTTGAAAACGGTTCTGATGGAAGAGCAGTCAGTACACATAACTATTTCAAACATGCAAGCCCAAAATCTGAAATGCATACAACTTTGAAAGTGATATCAAAATACAGACTGATTAATTATAGCTAGAGATTTTGTCAGCAAAGAGATTTTTATATTTCAAAAATGATAAAAAGATGTGGGCTGGGAGACTGGCAGAAGTGATACCCCGATCATTCATTTTCCCAAATTAAAGACAAATCTTCAGATATACCAGGAGTCGAGTCGGCTAACGTTGTGGGGGAGACCTCAACCCCAAATTAACTTAATTTCATCCAACCGTATTAATCGTCTGCAACTTGACAACGTTAGCCATTTGACTGCCCATAACACCATAAGCCTATAAAAGCTTGTCAGCTTTCCCTGGATGAGTATTCACAGAAAAAAGAAAAAAAAAACCTAAACAAAAATGTAATAGAGGGACTGATGAGGCTACTAAAATAAAAAAATATATATATATCAGTCACAGAAACCTTGCCGATGGAAGGCACTCCTTCTCAAAGCTCAGCAGTCTGTGTAAAGGGCCTGGCGAAATCAACAGGACACACCTGGGCTAATTAAAGCTGAGCTAGCTCAAGCTCGTCCTCATCTGGGCGTCTGTGTGAGCGAGGCGGTCCGTGGCCCTGAACGCCTCCCAGCCTCTGGAGCACGGCGGGCCTGTCTGACAGCTGCCAGAAGAGGAGGCGCAGCTCCCCCCCCCCCCCCCCCCCCCCCTCCCGTGTCACAGGAGGGAGGTGAGGGAATTGAGCTGAATTGTGAAGACCAAATGACAGAAACCTGCCCTGTACCGGTCTCAATGGGTCTGCCAGCACTGCTGCTACCATTAGCTATTGTGGATACGTGCTGGCCAATCAGAAGATTCTGTTGATCCATAGATCCCTAAATAAGCTAGAAGCAGAGCATTGAAAGCAAATAGACATCTAAAGGCTGCTTGGTGGGAGATTGAGAGGTGGGAGACTCAGGAGCAGATGACTGGGCATCCTTAACCAGCCACCTTCAGACAGTAACACTTTGCTCAAGTGATATCCAAAGAAACATGTAATCATCTCATACAGAAAAAATAACTTAAAACAGCTACAAGCAGCTATTCAACTGCAAGCAGAAATTTACAAAAGGCTTGTGAGATACAAACAACCAGCAACATGCGTGAACCTATAAGCACCTAGCCAGCCCACAAGGTGAACAATAGAGCAATGGATGGGTAGGATTCAATAGAATCGCCTTTGACCTCCATAGTGAACTCATCCTGTGGCGGATAATAGTTTTTTTGTGTCTGATATCTGGGTCAAATATTTGAAATAAAATACTTTACACACACAGTATAAGCATTCCTACAGAATACTTCTTTCACATACTGTACTGTACTTGTACGCTTTGGTTAGACAATCCCAGGGGGTTTGAATAGGTGTTTTAAAATTTTACCGCCATATAAGAGTGCAAGAGGGATATTAAGGATAAGATTAATCAGCAAATGTATGTACACACAGTAACACCGTTAGCGTTCATTTAAATCTAATAGAGATTATATGATCCAGGAGGGATTAAAAGTACTCCATGGGTGCTGATTTAACAATGAACATTGTAAGGTTCCAGTATAGTCTATCTAAATAAATACTTTCACTTGAAAATAGCACAATGCCATTAGTATTTCAAATACATATTTGACCCAGGTTTAGGTAGCTACAGTATGGAGCTAGAAGCTGGAGTCCATTGTTTAATGCCAGCAGGAGAATAAGAGGAGATTCAGTCACTGGCATGCCTGCTAAACTCAGTTAATTTGGCCCAAGGCAGGAAGAAAGTTGCTCTTGCTATGATAATGTTGCCATTAAAATGCAAGACACCACCACCTAGGCCACTTATTTACTTTAACTTTTCATGTGAATGAGCTAAACAGTGTCTGACGTGGGGGAGGGTGAATCGGTAGATTCAATGCAGTGCCCCATGCTTTGTACTGCAGATGTTATTTGGAGATTATCTCACTGTGTGTGTGTGTGTGTGTGTGTGTGCCTGTATGTTGTGCCAATGCTCACACATGCGTGTTGCCATGTCTGACAGAAATAACCTTTGTAGACAGCATCCCGGCTCTTTGTTAAACAGCGCCATGCTTGCCTTCAGTGACCGAGAACAGGACCCAATAAAAGTACACGACTCTGCAGTATTATCAGCCTGGTGAGAAGCACAATGTCTCCACTCTCTCCTGCCGGGCTCAGTGCAGTACGGGTCTCCTTTCAAATCCGGAAACTATAAGGCATAAGCCACATTGAGACCCTTAAAGAAACAAACATTTCCAAGACCTTTACTCTGTAAAATATCAACAGATCAGCAAAGCCTTCAAAAAATATATGAACATGAAATCTCTGAGAATCCACCCCCCCCAACACACTCAAACCACAACCTTGATAACAACCTCCAATTGCCATACAATGTAGAAAAACTATTTGTCAGAGAACTTTTCTGTCAAGCGCTCAGTATGGAAGTGTGTTGAGCCCATTGGAAAAAAAATCTTATCTCAGGATTTCGACAACCATTAATCGTCCGAATGCCTCAGGCTCTTAGAAGATGCTGTGAAACTCATTCTTACTTCGATGTCCAATACAACCCACAGAATATAATTTTTTAATTGATTTTATCACTGAACCACACACACACACACGTTCTATTCTTGTATTTAATGCACCATTTTTATCTTTATATCTCTCTTCCACACATTTTCCTAAAATTTTCATATTTTCAATTCCTCAGTTATCTTTCAGTTTCAGTCAACATCTGCTTTTTTGCAGTTCAAATGTTTTCTTTCACACAAATCGATATATGCAAGAGATTTCAATACACCTTCTCAAAACTAAGATATGTCCTCCCACCTAGAGTATTTCCATTTTTAAGACTTTTAAAAACTTCCAGCAAATCTACAGGAGCAAGGCCCAAAACAGGAGAGCTACAGGAACAAGGCCCAACCACAGTTAGGTTAGGTGAACAAGGCCCAACTACAACACAGTTACAGGAACAAGGCTATACTACAACAAATTTACAGGAGCAAGGCCCAACTACAACAAAGTTACAGGAACAAGGTCATACTACAACAAAGTTGCAGGAACAAGGCCATACTAAAACAAAGTTGCAGGAACAAGGCCATATTACAACAAAGTTACAGGAAAAAGGCCCAACATTAGCAGAGCCACTTGTTACTGAATAGGAGACTGGAATTTTGTTGCTCTAAGATGGTTTCAGGGGACACCTGGAAGAACATTCAAACATAATGACTTTTACTCTGAGACCGTTTTCAGAATCAGAAATGGCAGCCATCTCTTGAAGATGAAGGGAACAGAATCAGGAGCTTCAGATTGCTTGGAGGGGAGTGAACAATGCCTCTGTCTCTTCTAGACTGTTATGTATTAATCTAATGAATGTATCCTCATTAATGTAGGGCATTTGGTATCCCTGCAGTAAGTAAAGTAGGTGGAAACAAAGACCATGTGAGTTGTCTGTTGTTAATCCCCTTGTTTAACAAAACAGGTTGTGTCTGATCTTCAAAAACACTAAGGCCAAATACCACCAATGCAAAACCAGCACACACACACTCACACAGACACAGACATACACACATACATACAGACACACACACACACACACACACACACAGACACACAAACACAGGCAGACACACACATGCACACTCACACACACACAGCCAGAAACACACACACACACAGACACAGACATAAACACATGCGGACACAGACACACACACACAGACATGCACTAATGAGGCTAGGCAGCTAGAACACTCCAGCCAGCGATGGTCCCAACCCAGGGCATCTTTAATAAAGCACTTCCTCTGTGAAAGCCTGCCTCTGTTCTTCTGAGGCAAAGAGCTGAATGACACAGACACCAGACCCCAATGCTGTACCTCACACCAGCTCCCAGGAGCTCACAGAAATAAAAACTTTATGAGACTTTATGGGACCAGAGCTGACATGTACTAATTAGAGATCTGTTCAGAATCTAGCACGTAAAAGAACCACAGCTCTGCCACTTCTGGCCCTTCCCGCAAATCTCACCTCTTCAAAACTACACCTCGGCTCAACAGACTCTGAAGGCTGAGCAGTTTTAATAAATTACACACTCTACTTTACCCTCAAATACATTCATTGCGTAATGCACAATATCCCTAATCTCCCTCTAGCACCTGCTGTGGCACTGAACTTTATGTTACCGGTTTGTGTTGGGACTCTTGCGATGAGTGTTTAACTTTGTTAAAGGGCTCTCTGCCCATTGGCTAACCTTTTGCACACAATCCTCTAGGTCTCTGGAGTGTCGGCGCAATGCCTGAACAAAAATGCAGGACCCCTTCTTCAGCAATGCCAGGATCCAGTGGTAATGGGGCTCATTCCAATCGCTTATTTTATCCTTCACTGTCTCCTTGTTCCTTTCCTGACCTGAAAGGTCCGCCATCTTTACGGAAATTCCAATCCCTTAAATGTTCCTTCAAGGTGTCAGGAGCTAGGAGGCTCCCAAAGATTTCTTGAGCAAGGAAACACGAGTGCATTCTTTTGGAAATATTTTTTTCAGAAAGCGTGACATATAAATGATCAACCTGTGGATCCACCTCTCTCCATCTGCCACGCATCTGGCACATCTGTAACTGATGTCAAACTGACGTATGAAGGAGCATTTTCAGGAGCATTTTCCCCGTCTTCACCTCCTTTTCTGGCTTCCTTTCCTTGCCTCCCCGGGTGGGTGGAGCAAGGAGCAAGGAAAGGAGGCAAGGAAAGGAAGGCGGAGGTGAGATGAGCACTGGAAGGAGCCCAAGGTGTCTCTTACATTGACCCGGAGCACGGAGGAGAAGGTCTTTGTGTCCTCTGCCACCCCGCCGAGGTACAGCTGACGGGTGAACACGGGGCGATGGTCGTTCTCATCCTGAACAAAGACGAACACCGTACCCGTGTTTGCTGCAAATAAAACAACAAAATATAAATAGAACATAACAAATATCGTAGATAAAGTATACATGATGAAAGTGAAATGACTGTGTAACAGGTGAATCTCATTGTGAGTTAGCGTGTGCATATTACAGGATGCAGAAATGTTTGACGCACCCCTGCACTGCAGGTTACAGCATGCGTGTGCGCTGTCAAGAGCCAAGTTTCTGCGCAGAGTTCATTTGAAAATTATAAGTCATGAGGTCTGGGCCCAAGAGCCCGCGTAGGGAATACGGTGAACACAATGCAATTTATCAAGACGCAAAACTGCCGCAACCTTGCCCTGGGGAGCAGACACCGGAGAACCTGCTCCTCTTTCTCCTCTCTCCGCTCTGCCCGGGACAGATACGGGGACAGACACGGGGACAGATACGGGGACAGGCGCGGGGCCCATGCGGTCAGCGGTAATAACTACAAGTGAGAGTTATCACTTCATCATAACCCACCATTACTGGTGAGGAAGCAGCCGGCGAGGCGGGAAAACATGGTCTTCACACTGCTGGAATGAAAGCGAGCGGGGGGTTCTCCGTGCTCGAGAACGGCAGGGGGGTCCCGCCTGTACCCTTAAACTAGGAGACTGCAACGTCACCTCTTCCTCCAATGAGATGAGTCCGTCAACCCCCCTGAGAATTTCTCACCTGGCTACTACTGTGCAACTAGTACCTGCCCGCGTGTTTGCTAAATAAATTGTTTGCTAAATACATCTTCTCTGTTTATGGTAATGGACTTTGCTGTACGTTGCTGTGGATAAGAGCGTCTGCCAAATGCCTGTAACGCCTCTGAGGTCTAAATAACCCCGTATTGGCCTTTGTTTTGTGTCTGGAAGCATCTGTGAAAATGGAGCCTGAGGCTTTTTACTGTGGACAGATGTGTGCTTTTCTTTCAGCAGATACACTACGAGCCACTGGAGCTCAGAGCGCTACAGTTCTCCTTCACCTCCATGTCTTCACGCATTCGCTACATGGGAAGGACACTGTGAGTCCTTTCACATAAAAACACAGAGCACTTTTTATCACAGAACTGTGCAAGCACATACTTTCCAGTAATTACTTTGAGTAATTACATTACATTTTACTGTACATTTTATTTAGCAGACGCTTTTTATCCAAAGCGACGTAATGTGCTAAAGTGTGTTCAATTAATTCTAATCCAGAACTCAGTGATTATAAACCAGGCTGAAGTTTATCTAATTATACCAACCACATTGGCTACAAAGTAACGGAATACAAAACACAGATGGCAGAACTTTCCGGTCAGACTGCTGGCATGATTTTTCTAAAAGTGAGAATGCAGAATGGGGACTCATTATTGAAAGACGTCCAGTGAAACCCTTGGACCGCTGCATCAGAAGATGACGGATGTGTACGGCAGCTTACTTTTGGACGCCACGTTGAAGTTGGACAAGGCGATGGCCATGGAGTCGGCCTGCACCCGGAGCACGTACTCGGTGATGTTCTCGTAATCCAGGGGCTTGGCGGTGGAGATGACCCCGGTGACGTTGTTCACCACAAAGTGGCCTGAAAGAAAACGATAAACGAAAGCATCGCGTCAGCCGTCAGCTTGCCGCAGACGCCCCAGAGCCTGAAGTCTCGCGCCTTCACAACTTCTGCGGGGGCGTCGTAAATACCGCAGCCCCTCCCTGTCGCACGCTCAGAGGCACTGGTCGTCTCTGGCCTTTAGGAAAGCGGAAATCAATAGTGTTTTTCTGGCTCGGGCTTTGAGCGGAGAAGAGGCTTACTTTACCTGCCAAGTTCCTGTTACCTAGCGATAGCCTTTCCACTGGCCTTTCCGCTATGTACAGTATGAATAATGTCTCCAATAACAATAATGAAACAAAATAAAATCATCGCCCCTAGCATGACTTTACTTCACCATAGTTACTGATTGCACGGGCCGCAGTGCTTTTTTTCTGCAAAAATAAATGGAGATTGTTGAGACAGAAATACCCTTTTGGTGGGACTTAAAAAAAAGAACTAAATGTGCTTTGCGCTGAATGGCGGAACCCGACGGAAAGATCAGTGAGCGTGCGATCCCTTAAAAACATGACAGCGTCTGACATTTCTCAGAGGAAGGACGGAGAATCAGAGGAGGAGAAACGGGTAACAGCCTGCCGTGGAGCCACATCTGAGGGATAACGCCGGGGCTCTGAGCCCCTCTCTCAGGCAGGGACTCTGGGCCCCTCTCTCAGAGAGCCCGTCCGTGAGCGCGGGCAGCCTGCGCTAGGTAACCGGCTGCACTCATTTGCATACGGCTGTGTGGTTTGCACAGGGGTGTTCTGAGGAGAAAATGCCCAGATTAGGAGCAGCGGGAGAGGGGGCGCGATGGGGTCCGAGGGAGCCCGAGATTGACGGCGCGGATATGAAAATCCTGTCTGACTAAATTTGGTCGGATGGTGGCTTTGGAGAAGGCGCCCCTCGGTGCTGCTGTTACCGAGGCGATGGCTGGCTAAGCGCACGCGGCCTGAATATTTCATAGTAAACAGACTGCGGTTTCTGGAAAAAAAAGAGAAAGCATGACTGATCATCCAAATTAGTTTAGCTAAGCTAATTACACAGTCAACCAAAATGATTAACGCTGGTCACAGTTAGCAAAGGGACTCCCTGACCAATTTAGTACTGAAGCATTATGTATCCTGCAGTTCTGAGAAGAAAAAAACAAAACAACGGACACGCAAATACTCGAAGAACTAAGACGTATGCAAACTGCTAAGTTACATTACATTACATTACAGGCATTTAGCAGACGCTCTTATCCAGACACTGCAAGTTACAATGAAGTGCAAATCAAAGTTGGAACATATGTGAAATGCACGCTTACTGCATGTAAAAACACAATTGATAAAATGCTAATTCTAGTTTCAGTTTTTGCCTCATTAGACAGTATTAAACATTGAACTTGAAAGGAATTGAATATAAAATCTAGTCATATGGAAGAGTAGTAATGAACAGGAGAGGAGAAAGTGTGGCTCGGTCATTAAGGGCCTTCCGGGGCTCACCTTCCTCGTTCCCGCCCACGATGGAGTAGACGATGGTCTGGTTCACTGCAACAGCCAGGATGACCCCGACCACTGTTCCCACAGGAGCGTTCTCACTGACCAGCGGGAACCTGGAGACGAAGACACTCTCAGCCGTGTTCCCGCTAACGCAACACATCTGTGCTAACACAACGCATCTGCGCTAACACAGCGCATCTGTGCTAACGCAACGCATCTGCGCTAACACACTGTATCTGCGCTAACACAACGCATCTGCGCTAACACAGCGCATCTGTGCTAACGCAAAGCATCTGCGCTAACACCACGCATCTGCGATAAAACGACGCATCTGCGATAAAACGACGCATATGCGCTAACAAGACGCATCAGTGCTAACACGACGCATATGTGCTAACACAACGCATCAGTGCTAACACAACACTTCTTCACTAACACAACACATCTGCGCTAACACAACACATCTGCGCTAACACAACGCATCTGCGCTAAGACAACGCATTTGCGCTAACACAACGTATCTGTGCTAACACAACGCATCTGTGCTAACGCAACGCATCTGCGCTAACACGACGCATCTGCGATAAAACGACGCATATGCGCTAACACAACGCATCAGCGCTAACACGGCGCATCTGCGGTACATGCGCGGTACACTGATGGATCCAAGGAACGCGAGAACGCAGAACCATTACATTACATGTCATTTGGTTGACGCCTTTATCCAACATGACTTACAGTTGATTAGACTAAGCAGGAGACAATCCTCCCCTGGAGCAATACAGGGTTAAGGACCTTGCTCAAGGGCCCAACGGCTGTGCGGATCTTATTGTGGCTACACCGGGGATCGAACCACTGGTCCCAGTCATTTACCTTAACCACTACACTATGTGTTTGTGAGACTACTTGTTTCCACCGTTCTCGAGGTGGAGCGTGATGGGACTATCTATGAACAAGTCTATGAACAAAGCTCCTGAGATAATTGTATTGTATTAGCCTTTAAGGCAGTTAGTAGCCTAGTGATACATGACTAGGACCTGGATGGTTGGTGGCTGAAGCCACAATGAGATCTGCACAGCTGTTGGGCCCTTGAGCAAGGCTACACCTAACCCTACATTGCTCCAGGGGGATTCTCCCCTGCTTATTCGAATCAACCGTAAGTCACTTTGGATAAAAGTGTCAGCTAAATAACAAATAACTATCAGCTAAATAACAAATTATGTAGTCAGTTGACACAAGCAACATAATGTGATGTTTACCTCAAAATGACTACTGGTTGATATGTGTGTGCATGTGTGTGAGAATATAGTGTATGTGCAATCATAATTGAGAATCCTGTAACTGCTATTTTGTAAATGCAGTAATTCAATACCCATATAGAGAATATTGTGTATTGTAGCATGAATTATACTCTTCTTATGTTTGTAAACCAACCACATTTTGTAAACTGTCATCTAGTTCTGATACCTCCTGATCTTTAAA
Organism: Conger conger; assembly: GCF_963514075.1. Lineage (NCBI taxonomy): Eukaryota > Metazoa > Chordata > Actinopteri > Anguilliformes > Congridae > Conger > Conger conger. Next base: position 21,403,931 of record NC_083777.1, on the reverse strand, counting down.
CTACTGACAGAATTGTACATCAAACCACCAGTACTGTCATTGCAAAGTCAATCAGAAATCCAAGCTGCATTCCTATTAAAAATTAAAGGCAGTTAGGCTCAATGCACGTTACCATGGAAACAGATGAACCCACAAATACCACACAATGTGACAGACAAAGTGAATCAAGTTCATAACATTTGTTGACGACATATTCGACATAGTCGATTTTATTATTGTCACATCTGGTAGTTCTCTAATAGTTATGAATACATATAGCACATTGTTTCACCTAATTACGCAACCTTAAAACAAAGTTAAAAGTTGACTGCTTAGGTCAGCAGTTTTTCATCACCCATGTTTGTCTCCCTTGATTCATTCGATAACTTGCTATAGTTAATGATATAATCCAAAAAAAGCCTGCAGGCCTAAAAGCCTAAAACTTCTTCCTTTCACTCTTTTTACAACAGTCGGCCTTGTAAAATTGACTTGATGAAATGGATTCCTGGATACAGAAGTAACTATTTCATCGGGATAAATAAGGTCACCCAATGCATGTTATAAAGGGGCAGATAACAGACTCCCACTCCCAACATCATCTCCTCTCTCCGTTACTGCCTGGAAGACAACAACAATTCTCTTGTTCAATAGTGCTTTCGTAACCTTTTAAGACTTCCCGTCGGCCTTCAAACTTTCGAGACGCGTTCAAATGAATTCTCTTGCAGTTCCCTTCACAGTTGTGAAACTTTACACTCTGTCAGTCTTAGGGCACATTCAATCTACTGCTAAGGTGCGTTTTATGTACTTTTGAGTGACACATTAAAGCAAAGAATGGGCTATATATGTTTTCAGTGGGTGTTCAAAACACAACACACAGCGTATTCTGTGCACTCTGTGTCAATCAGAGCCAAGTAAAGGGATATTACATTGTAAAGGAAAAATAACAAGTTTTCGGAAAAGAAAGGAGCTATTCTTATTTTGCTTGTATTCTTTATTTTATATTCTTTTTCAGAAAATATTCTCCTCGTGTGCTTCACTTCATCTGACTTTCTAGTATTTTGGTTTTTCTTTTTAATGAAATGTACATACGATGCACAGCTCACTCACTCAATATTCTGTTTTTATTTGGATCAGAGAGCAAAGAAAAGCTCAATTTTAAACAAACATGCAGATTGAAAATGTTCCGAAAGGAAACGGCTCAAAATATTGGTTGCGGAGGTTTAGCCGGAGATGAAGACAACAGAAAGAGAGCTGGAACAGATGCTACGTTTCTGGGGAAGGACGGGGTCTCAGGGGCGAGACAGCGTGGTGAGAGACCAAAGGACAAGGCATGAGACGGACGCTGACTCCAGGAAGTGACAGAGGGAAAATTAAAGGAGAAAGGTCTCGCTGGAACAGACGATGTCAGTGGAGGGTGATATGAAGTCAGCAGGAGTTACTATACCACAGAGAGGATTGAGACAGGTATGACTGGGCATGAATGGATGAAGTCAAACCTGCTAATAGACAGCTAGCAGACAAGAATGAGGAATGAGAAAGCAAGCCACCATTGAACAGACAAAGAGATAAAGTTCGCACAGATATAGTATGTGCATACATAGGCACACACACACACACACACCTTCTAACATACAACACACAGACACACACCTTCGCTAACATAAAACACACACGGAGACACACATTCTCTGCCTACAACACACACACATCTCTCAAACTCTTACATCAGGGGGCATGTACTTTATGTTTTAAACATTACAACTGCCTACAGGTGGCAAAGCTACACATTAAATATGCCTTTTTATGGCATCTGAAAGGATGGACAAGACATCATTTGAATAATCCTTCCTACCTCTCACCAGGTAAGCCTTATGATATTTGACAACACAAGCGGGTGATGGCTGAACGCTCCAGACACCTTGGACAGGAAACAGCCTTTAACCCGGAACACATATCCAGCTTTCACATCGCATCACCTCATGTTTTGTTCCAAAGAAGCTTCCCTCTGAATACAAACTACGAGGCGCGGGCGTCGAGCGCCAAGGACAACTCCGCTCGTCTGCCCTCAGCTTAATCCTGCTCTGTGGGAAATCTCAGACAACTGGAACATTATCGCCCCACAGAGAGCTTATTTTATGCTTCAAATGATTTCCAATATCTACAAAATGAACTGGGACTTGAAAGCAGGGCATATATTCAGCGTTTCTGGCCGCAATAGACACAATTGTCCTCAACCCAACCCGTGAAGTGCTGGGTTGCTACCTGTTCCTAGACAGATACTGCCTTAACCAGCCTTCACTAAGGGGCAGTTAATGTCGACTGTTGCTCATGGCTAGGTAAGAAATGTGACAGTGCGGTGTTTGCAATGTTTAACCTGAATGACAGCCATGTTTATCCCAAAACATGGCTGTTATTGATCCCTTTTATAGTGACCCAATACACAAACAAAACCGAGACCAGAATTCTCCCATCTCAACCTGCAATGTAATCAATCCTGTATGTTCTTGCAGAAATACCACACTGCAAAAATGACTTAAGCATTTTAGACTTGTAATACAACTTTTTTTCTCATGTAGAACATATTACTGTAGCCTGTTTCAAGTTACTGTTTGCTTGACAAGTGAAATGTTCGTATCCCATTGGCAAATCTTGAAATGAGTCAACCTCATTGACAATATTCTTGTCTTATTTAGTAAAAAAGTTAAATAATTACAATTTTAAGTTAGTATGAGTAAAATACTTGCCGGGACTTTAGTATTTTTTTGCAGTGCATTCTCTATTATATGAAAAGTCTTCTTGCATGCTTACAATTTAATGCTCATAGTTCTCTCCTGTACCAGGTTGCCATAACCCTAAAAGAGCCCAAGGAAAGGCATTTATGATATTCACCTGGAATATCTGTTAATGATGATTATTACACGGCTTTGTTGAATGCTCGATGCTGATTGGTCACCAGGCATTCTAAAAGCAGATATTTCTAAATAATAACCACTGCTATGGGTAACAGACCACTTTAACTGAAAAAGGTTATTCTTCAAATCAAGACGTTACTCCACTGTAATTTGACTCCAATACTCCCGTTGGCCAATACTCCTGCATAGGCCTACTGTATATTATCTGCAAGACCACAATGGAGAATTAATTTCATATTTAAAAAAATAGTTTGGACAAATAAAATAATTTGAATTTAATATTTTGTTTCAAATTATTGAACCATTTCCTTCGTAAATTAATGATCTGTGTAGTAAACAGGATAATCCACTCTGAGGTGGTCTGCTATTAAAAAATAATTACCTGTGTTAAAGCATTCATAAAAACCCAGCTGGATTCAGTACAGTGTATGATCCGCAACTAAACGATTACTGGCCTAAAAGATGCCTGCCTGTCTGCCTGCTGCTGATGACCCAGAGAAAATCCATACCCTTAATGGCCAAACTTTTTCAATGTCGAAAACACATTTAATTACCCGGCGATTCGACTGAATATTTCAGAGGATCATTATCATTCTCACCCAGAGGCACCACCAAACTAGACTGTGCACATAGGCTGAAGAGCACTGCAGCTCTGTAGTATCTTTGGACCTGTCATGGAGTTCAGGGACAAAGGAACATTACTGATCTAAAAAGAAAGTACAAGAAGCCATGGAACAGGGCTGAACAACAAAATACTCCCAAAAAACTGGCCACCCTCACCACCTTACACTTCCACTCAGTCCAAACTGCTCACTCTATACTATGTATTATTTGTCAAACAATGGTAACAAACTAAGCCTGTATGTATAAGTCTCTCTGAATTTAAATATGGCACTGAATCAGTACGGAAAAGCTAATAGCATGCTCCACCCGCGGCCCTAATAGTATGTGGCAATGGAGGTTTTAGGCTTATTAATGTCAAATATCTTCATCAGAACACCATTACTGAGACACTTTCTGAGCAGCATGCCTTAACAACAGCCATGCTGAGGGGCAACAAGACTTTGTCGATAAGTTTAATTAAAGAAAGACTTTACTTGAAGGAAAAGATTGTTTGATTGTTGATTTACATGGTAGATGTGTTCAATTCTGTTGGAAAACAAATAATGTATAGGGGCTAATTCATTAAATGCACATTTAATAACAACAGGTATTATTTAATATGTTATTTTCGTTGATGCATAGAATCCTAGCCTGGCTTAGAAAGGACTTAAAAGTCAATTCTGCACGTTAGCTGGGACTTACAGGGGGCTCCTCTATGCAGCTTCCAAGAGGCAGTCTGACCAGGAATAAAAGGTTTGTGCAACATCTTGCTCCACAGTGTGTTTTTAAACAGACTACATGTTGACTGAATACAATTTAAAGGTGTACAAGCTTACTTTATCCCATTAAATACTTATGAAACAAAAATGCCTAAGGAACAGAAGGCTCTCCTCTGTTCTGTGTCTCCACCCACAGGCAGTACGACAAGCCAAGGGTGGCTGCATTGCCTGTTCCCATGGACTTTCTAACACAACAGAAGCACACTACACAATACAACAGGCAGCAGCCTTTGTATTTTTTACTGGATAGTTTCCAGAACATTCACAATTGAATTGTTGTCAAAGGGAGCAGTAAGACAAAAAAAACAAAAAAAAAAAAACTAAGACAGGTGCTTCTGAATGCTACCAAATTTGATGCCACATTTTGGGCTCAGATGTTCACCTAGTATGGGGGATAATCCCAGTGTGGATTGTAGGGCTGGAGACTGCCTCATCACAAAAGACGAAATTGTCGGTTCAGAGACACGGTATCAGACACTGCTGTCGACAAATTGTCACTGTCGCTGACAAAAAAATTGTCTTTCTGGAACAGGGCCACCAAGGTAATAGGGCAAAAGAAGCACCCCATTTTTCAAGCTCAGAAAGCCTTGAACAGGAGTGAACCTTCAAACAGGGGTCCTGAAGGCAGGACACAGAAAACTTAGGAAGAAAATAACACAGTTTTTCTGTCCACTACCAGAGTATCTTTCTATAAAAACGTATGAATGCATCAATAGTCCTATATACGGAAATTACGTACAGTAAGTGAATTTATGGCAACGGCTGAATGCATGTGGCCTTCTGGAAAATTCCACAAAAACACACAATTCAAACACAGCACTTCCAGACTTAATTTACTTTTTCCAAAGATAGCAACATTCCCATGACATTATGAGGCCTGCACAATAAATTTGCTTCAATAAAATAAACAAAACAGTCTGACGACAGATACCTGATTACAACTGAAGGAAATGGATTCAGAAATGAGGCACATCTGTCAATAAACATACACATAATGCATCAGACATTGTACCCATCCCTAACAAGCAAAACAAGAAATGGACGAACGAACGAACGAACAAACAAACAAACGATCAAACGAACGAACGAATGACCAAACGAACGGATGAACGACCGAAGGAATGAATGAATGATACCTGAAGTGGTGGGGAGGGGGCACAGTTGCTGTTGCAGCCTCCACAGGCCTTCAGCATCACGGACAGCAGTGGACTCATGCAGGGCCACACAGCAGGGCTGGTTGGAGGTTATATTTGGCAGGCCTTATGTAACAGAGTGTCCTTCACAAACTCCAGCCACTGCGCGCTTCCACTCTCCAACTCTCTCCAACAGACCAAGTATGCGGTGAAAATTAAATACAAATTTACTAAACAAATCGAGTACTCTCAACGTAAAGGAGTTATTATAACTTGATGGAGAAAGTGGAAAAAGACATACAAATTGGATGGCTCTTGAAAAGAATAAGGATCCCTACTCCCAGCTCACGGCAGTCACTTTCCTCAAACGATCGAAGAAAACAGATTTTCTTTTGTATTATAGTATACTGTACCTGTTTTTTGGGGTTATTGTTTTGTTTTTATGAACCACAAACCCCCCCCCCCTCCCCATCTGCTGTTTACCACTCACCATCTGTTGTTCTTGCCTACTCCTATCCCAGGTGTCTGCAGCACTGGGTTCCGGAGAGTCACAAGGCCTGTTTCTGTTTTCACCTTAAAACAGGTTCAGACCCGAAAAACAAGGCTCGGCCAGTTAGCTGTTTAATCAGCTGCTTTACGTTATCGGCCAAGCGCTGCGTAAAAACGAAACCAGAGCAGAACCCGGGGCTCTCCGTGATCAGGCCTGCAGATGCCTGTGTTACTCTCACTGCTGCGCCCGGTGGCTGTGCGCAGAACTGCTCCACAGGAAGCCTCCGCTGCACGCGGGCTGAAGTTGTGATGGATAACTCCACCGCTCCTGACTGCATACTGATGCGCTCCACTCTCTCTCAAGGTCTTCAGCACATCACAGTGCTTGCACTCGGAATCAGACTCATTTTCATTTTACTCTACATCCAACTTGCCATACAAAAAGAAACAAAAAACACCCCGGAGCAGAGTTTTTTTCATTTGGTCCAGATGGCTTTCCGTGTCCTGTGGTCGACTATTCAGGTGGTCGACGACACCCACGCACGCCCACCTGAAAGATATTCGGAGGGGCGGGGGCGGTTCTGGAGGGCAGAAAGGAATTCTTTCACCGTGTGTGTGTGAGCTGTTGGCCTTGTGCTAATAGTTTATCACGAATAGAAGGGCCCTGGCTCTGTTTTGCAGCAGGGCCCAGAGGCCAGGGGGCAGGCTGTGTTTGTGAAGGCAGCACTCAGCCCTCTTCTATCCCTCTCTTTCTGCAGCACTTCTCCAACGCTCCGCGTGAGTGGATGGTGAAGTGGGAGGGAGGGACGAGGTCCTGTCATAACTCCGCCGGCGGCCATCTTTCATTTGGATTCCATTGCTTTTCTTCTGCTGTCTTTTTACACGCGGGTGCTTACCGACCACAGGTAATGTCAATGTCAACTCGCGCATTAACCTCTCTCTTTTGGTGAAAGAGAAGCTCGGAGAGTAAGCTCCTTCGTAGAGTGTTTCAGGGCCGGTATTGATAAAGGAATCCGGGTAATCAATATTTTCATGCACGGTGTCAGGCTTTGCACAAAAGCATCTGTAGTCGTTCAACTCACTGAGAACTGCACAAGGTTTTCCTGCACAAGATAACTACGATATACACTTACAGAGCACTTTATTAGGTATTTATTAGACTTATTTTATTTACTTCTACTGCTGCAGCCTATCCACTTGTAGTTATGATGCATTGTGTGTCCAGAGATGCTCTTCTGCATGCTACTGTTGTAATGTGTGGTTATTTGCGTTAATGTCACCTTCTTGTCAGCTTTGACCAGTCTGGCCATTCTCCTCTGATGTCTCTAATTAACAAGGTGTTTCTGTCTGCAGAACTGCTGCTCACTGGATTTATTTAGTTTTTTGCACCGTATACTAACCTCCTTCATAAGTAGCCTACGTGATCATCCGATGCCCTATTTAAAGAAATGTACATTTCTAATCGAGATTGACAGCCTGGCAAAGTTCTACACTTTGTGCAGTGCAGTAAATAAGCAGCCTGTGTTCGTGCTCTTGGTGCAAGGCTGGACTGCTGAACCTCCCCGGCCATATGTGACTGATTATGTGCGTGTATGGAGAAAATAAGAGCAAGGTAGTTTGGCGAATTTTGCATTTTCACATTTTTAAATCAGCTGCCATGTTTGCTTTCATCTTTGCTTTCATCTTTGCTGGTTTATCTGATCCGCCTCACCACTGGTCCGACCGGGGCAGCTTCTGTGGGACTTTACTGCACTTATACTATATTAGGGTTCTACTGAGGAACATAATAATTTGTCTGAGTAATAACATAACGCTTTGAAAATAATGCTTACAGCATTTGAAATGCATAATGTAGTCGCTGTTATGCAGGAAACAGGAAACGGGTATCGGAGTTGATTAATCTGCTCACACTGACATTGTAAACAGAGCCTCCTGCACTGTAGACAGAGCTTTTCACATAACGATTGTGTGGCGACAGTACCACCTGCAAGCAAAGCATCATTTCATATCTACCGCTAGCTAGCTAAACAAAACAGACTTTCAATTAGCAAATCTGACTCAGTCCGGACTGGCATCACGTAGCATTTCTCGAACTACTGTTGATTTCAACCCAACAGCACTGGGCACATTGAAAAGAAAGGCTTATCGACCCAACTGCATTCTGGGACACACACACAAACTATGGTTTGGATGGATACTCAGTACTGATTGGCTGATAAATATGCATGTTTCACTCCAATACCATCAATATCAACATCAAAGGAGAAGGGTTACACTACATGAGCAGCTGTAGCTGACAATAAATACATGTCAGATCAAGATATGATCGGTATAAGTATCATCCATCCATCCATCCATTATCTTAACCCGCTTATCCTGATCAGGGTTGCAGGGTTAAGGGTTAAGGGTCCCAGCATACATTGGGCGAAAGGCAGGAATACACCCTGGACAGGTCGCCAGTCTATCCCAGGGCACACACACCATTCACTCACACACTCATACCTACGGGCAATTTAGACTCTCCAATCAGCCTAACGTGCATGTCTTTGGACTGTGGGAGGAAACTGGAGTACCCGGAGGAAACCCACGCAGACACGGGGAGAACATGCAAACTCCGCACAGAGAGGCCCCGGCCGACGGGGATTCGAACCCAGGACCTCCTTGCTGTGAGGCGGCAGTGCTACCCACTGCACCAGGTATAAGTATCACCCCCTTGAAAATACAAGCTTGAAAATAATACTATTCTTGAACTCCTTGGACTACAGGAATAATCTTAGTAACCCTTTGAGGTTTGTTTTGCATGACATCCTGACACAGTGGTTCTGGTTGTGGAACACTGTTGTAGACATAGGTAGAGATGTAAAGATAGATAAACAGAAGAATATTCAACAATCCCTCTGTGGACAGTGAATGGGACAAAGCTCTAACGTGTCGTGTTGGGCAGTGATTGGGTTGCCATTTCAGACAGAAAGAAAGACACAATCAACACAACATTATGAAACAATGACAAGCAGGAGTAATCTTCAAGTTAAGCAACAGATATTGTACCAGAATTTCAGTACTGGATATTGCCATTATTGTAATCCCCTTCAGCAAATTGTATCTGTTGGTGCTGAACATGAAATTATTTCAAACAAAGGCGATGGGGAAAGAAAAGATCTGAACAGGTGGCGACATTCAGAAAAATTGATTTTCTGATAATGAAATGCATTTCATACCAAAAGAGGAAGGGAAACAAAACAAGAGGCTTCTGCCGTGATGCATTGTGTATCGGCGATGTGTCAACAGCAGTGTGTGTTTATGTCTGTGTGTGTGTATGTGTTGGGGGGGCTGCTGGTGGGTGATCATGTATGTGCACAGAGGCGTCTGTAGGGCTAACAGAATGTCTGTGTGGTGCCTGCTAGGACTCCTGATAGCGCAGCAGAATAAAACAAATACGTGGTTCCAAAACCAACAACAGTCAACATTCAGCATTGGTAATGATGATGGAAGTCTTTGGAGCAACAACGTTTCGTGTCTGTTCATCTTTTATTTATTTTTATTTATCTTGTATTGCTTATTTTCCATTACTTTTTGGCACCCAACACGGGGCTGAACGTAATTCTGAATGTCCGACTATTTACAACTGCAGCTGCGTCGATGCGTGACCGAACGCCACTGCTGATCAGTGAGTACAGTAGGTCTGCTGCATTTCCAAAGCAAGCTAGATACAATTCCTACCAGGTCCTGTAATGCACTTCTACAGTTGAGAATTTTTTTATTTTTATTTGGCACTTCTTCAGCTGATTGTCGCACTTCATTTCACCGGTGAACCTGGCAGCAGCCAGCTCTCAATATGCATATAAGCCCCTAGAAAACTGCCATATAAGCTGCCTCTTACTACGACCATAACAGGGTGACAATCTAATAAAAATGATAAAAATGTTAGATCAGTTACTAATGCTTTCACATTTTGACTGAATGAGCAAACTGCTCTCATGCATAACAGTTGTTTCCAAAAGAGGCACAATGTTTGGAAAATCTCGAAACGATCAAAAATAAAAAAACTTGCTCGCTGAATTTCACAGACAAAAAAAACAACAAAAACAACAACAAAAACAGCAAAATAATAAAGCATATAGCATATTTAGATATGCCTATCACACCTTGTTGCGTCAGTATCACCATTGACAGAGAATACCGTCTGCATACTGAATATCACAACAAGCAAACAGCACAAAGGCACCAAAGATAGTAAAACAGATTTCAGCACATTCTACACACAGAAACACCCCCAGACACTCACTATTATGGCAGGTAAGGAACATTAGTCTGCTCTCTACAAACCCAGAATAACTGTAAACAAAATCACCACATCTGCTGGAACATGAGGGAGTTCAAACCCTTTGTCATCTTTTCTACAGTCCTTACTCCTGCTGAGGCATTCACAGTAATATCAAAACACGAGGCTGCTGAAAGCCACTACTGGCCACTACTGCAAATATATTATCATTTGTTGAGTAGATTTAATAATTATATTATATTATATTAGCTATATATCTCACCAACACACACACACACACACTAAACACCCCATTTTATTGGTAAAATCCTCTTCTCTTAATTCAGTCTGCCAGCAGTGCGCTCGTTCGTCGGTGAATTGCAGATAGGAATACGGCCATTGGGTGAACGGCGTGTTTGCTTGCGTATATCCCAGAGCCTGAAGCACTTTGTGCTAACGTGCTAATCTCACAGGTGCGCTCTCTGGAGGGTCTAGCCTGACCCCTAATTACTGATGCTGAGCGTTTCGCCGCTCAGCTGATTAAACCTGACTGTTTACTCGCCACAAAGAAAAACCGCGGTTGATGACCCTTGAAAAAAAACATCCTTTTCCAGAGGAAATTGTGATGAAAGCAGAGTACAAAAGCACAGACATTACCTAACCACATCTGAAACAAACCAGGAAAACAACAGTACCCTGGAGGGCCTGTAATTCTCCATGACACATTGCTTGTATTAGTGGAATACTGTATATTTAGCTCACACTTTCCATTAAAATGTTCCAACAGCCATTCTCAAAGAAGCCATAGTAACACCTGACCTGACATTTTGATTATAAAATTTTTTTTGTAAAAATAAAATGTCATTAGTATCAAGTCATATATTACAGTATAGACCTATGCATATTTTTAAAATACTGTAGTAACATTTGGAGCAGCTAATTGCCTGAAATTGTCTGGGCTGGTCTTCTCCCAAGTTCCCAACAGTTGTAAATATAGCTAGTGGCTTTCACAGCAACTTTTCAGGGGACATAACCTTTTAGGGTCGCCATTTCCAGTCACAGGTTTTTGAAGGCTAAAACTCCTGCTGAGGAAATTTCCGGTTGGGGAAATGTTAAGATTCCTGCAGAACAGCCATTTTCTTTGCTGTCACAGTTTTGACATCCCCTTGACCCCACCTACTTGCACGACAGAATACATCAGTATGTTGGATACGGCTACAAATGTCACACAGCAGTGTTATTTCTTATATTGAAAACTGAGCGACAACCTCAGCAAATCTTTTTTGACACCCAGGACAAAACACTACAGGAGAAGAATACAACATTCTTCATTGCAAAATTAAATGATTGACTATTAGATATTCTAGCAAGATTTTACAAGTTATCTTTCCTAAGGGCAATTCCAACCTATAATACTTCATCTGAGCATGTGTAATCTTCTCTTTAGAGATTACCCAATGAATGTTGGGTAGAGGAGGCCCCCAAATCCTGTGTAGAACCCCTCAAAGGCTCTGGACTCTCAAATAGAGTATTCTGGGATGACAGCGGTCTTGTAGGTAGTAGCATTCACACACAGGGCCATAAGCCCAGGTCATCTCCAGAAAGCACTCGGGGTCAGCCAGTTTCTTTTGTGACTCAGCACTTCATTTAGGTTTTAAAGCAGCTGATTACACAGCTAGCCGGCTTAAAGTTCACAACAGAAAACATTAAAAAGGTTGATACAGGACTTACTGAAGCCACTTGTTACATGATCAAAACATTGTGACACTTTGATATACTTAAATGCTCAGTCAGGTCCTACAGGGGCTGTCAAATCTGACCTGAAAAGGGTCTGATGTTTTAGTTTAGATCTCCCGAACATGGCCTGAAGAAAGAAGCTGTGTGTTAACCTTCTGATTGATTAGTCAGATCATTGGCAAATGTTTTAATCAAGGAAAGTGATAGAAAACAAGTCAAGACCAATAATTAGTTCAAGGGGATGTTTTCTGCCTCCTCAATTTTCAGCTCAGGAGCCACCACTGCTAACCATCTAAAGTGCTAAGAATAATACCCTCTTCAAAACCATAGCAACATTTAAAAACTGTGAATTACCCACAAGGGGTAGGGTTTAGGGCAGCCGTTTCTGCTGTTCAGGGAAGAGTCTGTGGGGCTTGTTAGCCGCGTGTGCTGTTCTCCTGAGGGCCGTTTGGCCGCGCGGTTAGCCCATTAGCGAGGATGATGTACGGCGTTATCGCCGCTCAGCACGTGCACCAGCTCCGTGTTCGCCCGCATGCGCGGACGGAAACGACCGGCAAAGAAAACAAATGGTAACGTCTCCTCGGGAGAGCGGGGAAGACCCTGATCGCTGTCATCATCAAAATGACAGACTCGGAGGCACGCAATCCGCGATGGCCGTGATTTACGTGGCTATGTGGCCGAGCGCTCGTGTGAGGGGGGGGGGGGCGGGGCACAGAAGATCCTGGGCCCTTGAAGGGAACGAGAGCAGCACTCCGATATTATTTCTGTACAGAAAGCTGTCCCTGCACTTCTCCAAATGCTTGCATTCCATTTTGTATTTTGTTTTATTACACTGAAGTGACTTTTGTTTCAGAACAGTAAAATTGGGCCTTCCAATTTTGTTACCTGTATGTACATTCCAGAATGATCTAGAATGATGATGCATGATGCTTGCTTTGATCTGTGCTTAGATCGTTTACCTGCAGCAGAAACTCCACTGAGCATTCACAAGCATCAAGAGAAAGAAAGTCCAGGGATCAGAAAGTAAAAATGTCGTGCCACGTGTTTTTCCCACTCATGAACTCAGCCAGCCAGTTCTTCCTCCTGGTTGAAGAATTGTGCTAATTAGGAACAAAAATAGAGGACTTTCATTTTCCACCTCCGACAGGCATAGCCTCCTGTGTCAGGGGCCTGTTTCATGGGGCAGGATTACTGAATTAGAGGGATAACTGCATTGAGTAAAACCCAGAACCCTCCCAAATCTGGAACATGGACTGAAGTAAAGAGAGCTGTTCTGGGTTTTTTCCAGCAAACTCAGTAATCCTGCTTTGTGACACAGCTCCCAGGTCTCTGATTCTCCAAGCCTGGTGAAAGCAGAGCTGTCATCACGCCATAACCCTGCCCACTCTTCAGGATGTAGCCAATATTTTCTACCCAATCGCTTCAACTCCTAAAGGCGAATGTGGAGATTCAAACATAAATTTTGAGACACAGGGAAGTGACTATATAGTTAGAGAGAGAGAGGAGACGTGACAAACCACCCTCTGAGAGTCATAGGACTAAGCACATACCTGGTGTCTGTGCAGGGCCTTGCAGTTATGTTACTGGAGGTTTCACAGTTGCAAATCTGTACTAGGGTGCAACTCTGCTTGATTATTTTTAAAATCTTTCCACGCTGAGTTGTGTGTTCAGATTTCTCGTTAGTTACTGGAAACGCCTTGCCGATACACCGGAATGGATTGCCGTATCTAATCAGCTTTGGGATGTTTGCGGATTCCTGGCTGGTAATTTGTTGGAGGCACTCGATGGGGGGAGGAGAGGCACTCCATCCTCGGGTAAGGAGGCAGGCTGCAGAGGCATTCCTCTCCGTCTCCCGCTGCCTACCGGGGAGGCAGCACCTGGCTAATGTGTCCACAGGTAACAATTAACTCCCGACTCTACCGCCGCGCTCAGCGAGCGCCGTCTCCCCCGCTCTGACGGGCCCCCGCTATCAAGCGCAACCTTGCGCCGCTGTGTAGGACATGGCATTCATTCACACCTAATCTAAGACCCTTCATCTCCCCCGTGCCTCCGCGCGCGCCCCACTGATAAATCAACAGATAAGACTGTTTTTTTAAAGGGATAACGCGCGTTTGTCTTGGGGGGTTTAGCTGATACTTAGCCGTCTCGTTTGCAGCAGCGGCTCGGGAAGACGTGTCCCTCGTGGTCCGGTGACAAATGCGGCTCTGCTTCAATTACAGGCCGGGCCGAGTGTTTTATGCTTCACGGCTGGCGCAAGGAGAGTCAACTACATCTGCTTCTTTCACTGCGAAATACGACTGTCTTAACGGCGTTTTAGTCTTGTAATGAGAATTAAGCTCTTTTTTTTTTTCTCTCAAGTGGAAAATATTACCTTGTTTTAAGGTACTAATTGCATGATGTGAAATTTAAAGTGAAATACTTTCAATTCATTTCTCATTTTATGTGAGTCAAACAGTTTTACCTCATTGCCAATATTTTTGTCTCATTTAGCAAGAAGAAGAAATAAGATTATACATTTTAGAATAAGAGTCTGAATATTAAGTGTAGGAACCACATTTCCCACAATCCCACAGGAAAATTCCAGGACGTCCACCCCACATGACCTCTAGCTCAGTTCAGCCAATCCCGTATTGGCAGGAGCAATAAACTTTCCCTGCATGTTCTCGGGATTAGCCCCTTCTTCTCACTTCTTCGGCGCACCCTACCTACGGACACACCTAGTTTACCTAACTTAGTGGCCTATACTAATGAGTGGAAACTTGTGTACATAGACCGCTACATCAGCTCACCAACGAACAATAGCAACAAACTTTTACACCCGGAAAAAGAACCAGCAAACATCTTTTCAGCAACCGAACGGATCAGACGACAATGCGTGGCTGAGATGGGAACACCCCATCTTTGCGCGCCTCTCCAGGACATCATTCACAACACCATCGCGGCTTCTATAAGGACAACACGTCTTTTGGATCCAGCAATGCGTATGGACTCAGTAAGATAACAAACATTCAGGCATAGCTTGTGTTTAGTTTAGTCTTAACTGTTATTGTCAATCTGTGTTTCCATTTGTCTGTGTTACCGTTGAATGCATTCGTATATGTACGTGAATTGATTCACCGTCTTTCACGCATATATAGAGTAAACTACGCAAGTAGTCGCTCTTCTCACAGTTAACACTAATACTCTTTGACACACCCAGAACTCTAGCTTACCCACGCTAGCTACTCCCACCTTTCCTTTGTCCAAGGAACACGCTTGCGCACGCGCGCACACACACACACATATTTTATTAAACCCGGTGTCTGTTTTGGCGTCACATAGACATGAGAGCCGAGTTAAACCAGTCTTTCAAAGAATTTCCAACCTTCAGGTTATCGGTACGTTAAATCATGAATATTGGGATTATTTAATTATTTAAATAATAATTTAATTAATTATTATTATTTAATTATTAATTAAAATACTAAATTTGTGTTTAGATATTTCTGATAACAGTAATTTTATGAGACTGATTACTTTTTGCAGTTACTGCACACTACATTAATTGGCGCCCCAGTTTCGTAGAGAGTAAAATCCTACGTTATTTGGCGGCCCCTATTTGTGAGGACCCTACAAAAGGCTTGGCAGTTCTCATACAAGCATCCAGAACAGACCTTCAGAAAGTAGCAACAATAAAAGCCAAATTGCATGTTGCATCGAATATTCACAAAGTACAAATCAGCATAATAATAAGCTAATATTATTTTTATGGTAAACTGAAGTAAATAATGTCCTTCTCTAAATTATATTCAAGACTAAAGACTACTTAAACACGTCAGAATTTAATTTGTAACTACTACAGAGGCCGAGAGGGTGGATTTGATTATTCCTGGGTATTACACATCAAAAATCCGATTTCGCTTATGCAGGTCATTAAGAAACTTAAAATTAGCCGAGTCTTTCCTCTGAGAAAACGACAGTTGCTTTGAGTCATAATACATGATTTATAAATGTCCCTCATTGGGGATTCTGGGAAACAGAGTACATAATTCACTTTTATTATTCTACCTAAAATGGCCTCTGCCTAAATTTCTCTTCAATTTCAACACTGCGCCCCTTATTCACATTAGCATATAAACTCAGAGGAAATTACTTGGGTACAAATAATCGCACAAGATGAAGGTCCACACAAAGGTAATGTATTTAAGAGTTCCCTTTAAGAGCTTTGGGGATTGTACAAAAGAGAACTAGGCACAGGTTTGTAACCCTTTGCTGCCACCCCCCTTACAGCAGTTTGACGTATTAGAGTAGTTCTTGCATAAATCAGCGCTTTTATGTACCTCATTATAAATCAAATCTGATTCATGCTCTAGGGTCAGTCTGTCAACAACAGGGAGAAAGATGATGAAGGTTGACTTCCCCTTTGATGCATATTACCCAAAATAGCTCTTTACCTGTATTCTTCTGGGGTGAATGTGGGGATTATAGAAGGCTGAACGACAGAGATTCGAACAACAGTCCTATTCAGCTTCACTGGGTCCCCGTCGTCATAGGCAATGATGACCAGCTGTCAGTGGAAAGACAAAAACAAAAACAAAAGACATTAAAGGAAGAGAAAATGACCATTTGTAGAGGATAAAACACATCAATGCACTGCATCCACGCCAGAAATCAGCTCGCTGAATGCCTTTCCCTGTATGTTGATGCGTTTTCAAAAAGCCCCTTCGTGCCATTTTCTGCCTCAAGCGCCACTTTGTCACGCTCCGTGTCCCTGGCCCGTTTACTTTTTTGAAAAAAAGTTTTTGTTTGTTTGTTTGTTTATTTATTTTTAAAAAGGGTGAGTCAGGACACACGCCCGGCAGTTGTGCTTACCCTAAAAATCATGCTGGGCTCCTCGTTGAGATTGACCTTTGTGACCACCCTTCCGGAATCTTCCTCCACGTCAAAAATGCTGCCGCTGTAGGGAGACAGGTCCAGGTCCACTCTGTAGCGCACGTGACTGGCTGCTGAGCCCTGAGGGAGCACGGGAGGCAGAGCCGGCGTTAGTCTCCCTCCCCAGCATGATGCCCGCTCCTTCTGGTTACGAACGTCTCAGGATGTGGTTCTACGGTGAGGTTTCTGCCAGGGGGCACTGTGCTCCTCTTCGGGAATATTTAGGCTCACGCAACAAAATGGAGGAGCTCAAAATCCGCATAATGCGACTACTGATTCTGTTCAAAATGACCAGGAATGAAAAGTTGCAATGGCTTTTTCAACAAAACAACTGTTTACAATACTAACTAACTACAGCTATACCATCTACCATTCCAATTTTATGTTTAAATAAACACCAGTTTTTAGCATTGACTTTGTCCTAGTTCTTTAGCATTTGTAATTCAAGTTAAGTAATTTCCTCATGGCTAAGATGGGTACATGGGTTTTTGTAAATCATTTTTTAATATATGTTTTTCCCATTTTTCTCCCAATTTTATGGTCAATTGTACCCTGTCCATCAACAATTCCTGTGTGCTGCTTAGGAAACACCGTCGCAACCCTGCCCCCGGTGGCCAGAACGAGAACACCTTCTTCAAGCCGTGCAGTCTCTAGCCCCAGACCGGGACTCTGAGGCGAGTACCTCCACCCACCCTCTGAGCGGCGGTCCAATTATCACCTATCCCATATGTGCCAGCCATACTCAGATCAGCAGCGGGAAGTCTGCTCCTTGGTGTGCAACTGCATGGAACCACAGCGTTAACTATGCAGAGGGTACATGGGCTTGTCGGTATTAATCATATTGTATCCCTTTATTTGTTCCCAGTAGGGATGTTGGATCTCACTTTAATTCAATTGAAGATGATTGTCATTGCCTTCACAATCATTACATCCTTTCATTTACCTTGTGTGCACCATGGCAACATTCTGAGGCAATGCAGATGGACAATTTTGCCCAATAATGTGAGCAATTATATTTTTTTCACTATACTTTAATTTTGTAGAGCCCACACAGCTATCCTCACTGAATCATTCTTATCTCCATAGTTCCCATCTATATGGACCAGAGATGGCCGTCGCTTTGCGGCTGCTGTTCAAAGCGCGCTCTACATCCGAGGCTCCGAGGTGTAACTGCTCTGTTTCGGTCACCCATTCATCTCCTCAGCGCTAACGGCGGCTAACGGTGTGGGCTTCAGGAGGCTCGGGGCTCTGACCCAGCTCGGTTTACCAAATCACTGACAGATGAAGAGCGCGGTGCGATAACACACTGATAATTTAGAGCCTGCTGGCAGAGAGGCCCCCTGAGACACTGGCTCTAAAAATCCATCTTCCCACCGCATAAATGACAGATAACTGCCCCTGATTCAAAGGGTTTCAGTGTGGAGTCCAAACCACCACAGCCACAAGATAAGATAGATATATAGGCTGACCGACTGACAGGCAGATGGATAAATATAAAGATGGCTATCTATTTTATATACTGATAGGTATATAGATACATGTACGTATACAGACCGTCAGTGACAGTGACGTTGGCCTGAATTGCTGGTCTTTAACTTACAGATGCAAGTGTCCCGTTTGTCTTCTCCAAACAGATTTTCGTAAAGAAGAAAGCACAATCAGCAAATATGGAACTGTTTACATATACTCTTTAGAACATCGCTATATGTTAATCTAGTGGGTAACTACATTTCCCTGCATAAAGAATTTCACATACTCACACAAAATGCTGCCCATTCCTTTCCTTTCATAAAGCCTTTCACAATGCATTGAACATTGTGAAGTCTAAAGTTGAGAAACATTTGTTTGAGATTTGACAACTTAAAAAGAATATTTAGGTCAACATCAAATCCTAGCTGGACTCCACTTACTTGGCAAAGACATGTTTTTTTCAGGTCACTTTTATGATTAGAAATAAGACAGAAAAGAAAAAAAAACGGCATTTAAATTGGTTGATATCTGGAAAGTTTTACAAATCAGAAAAAACACACTTGTCAGCCACATGTTTCTTTCATAACTTCAAATGTGCCCAAGTTAAAAAATAAATGGGGACAGCTCATGAATAAACCAATAGTTCAGAAGTGTAATGAAGAGAACATGCTGCTATCTCGAGTCAACGGACAGATAATGCTCAGAGATATCATTCAAATTTCACTGATCAACTGGTGACATGCAGCTGCATAATATCATATAATGAGACACTGCTTGTAAATTGCTGGTAAAAACCAAAATGTAGGACAAATTGTATACAGCATGATTGTAGGGGTCACCTTGACACTTGTTGCTTACCAGCCTAATCTTCCAAAATCCATTGCAATAAAATGAAATTATTAGGCCTCAATTTTAAGGGATATTCTGTCGACTTCTAATGTAGCCATCAGTAAGATTAATGTGTGTAAGAGATGACCTGGATCTTCTGAAAGCTGAAGTTAGCATGCCAAGAAGTCTCTGTTCCACCTTTGATACATGGGCAAATCTGGACGCAACCTGCCTGTTAAAGATGTAGAAAGATTCAATTATGGGAAGTAGACTACCCAAATGGTTTGCTGCAAATCTGTATCGATGACTGTCGACTGGCCCTCAGATGCCCTCTAGCATCTACATGGTAAATGGTTGGCATTTATATAGCGCCTTTATCCAAAACGCTGTACAATTGATGCTTCTCATTCACCCATTCATACACACACTCACACACCAACAGCGATTGGCTGCCATGCAAGGCACCAACCAGCTTGTCTGGAGCATTTGAGGGTGTTTTGCTCAGGGAGACTTCGACACACCCAGGGCTGGATCGAACCAGCAACCCTCTGACTGCCAAACAACTGCTGTGTTGAAGTGTCCCTGAGCAAGACACCTAACCCCGAAATGTTGGTGTGCGAGTGCAGGTATGAATGGGTAAACAAGAAGCATCAATTGTATAGTGCTGTATCACCCAATGCAAACCGTCAGTAAAATCCATGCAAAAAGTCACACACTTTACTTTCATAAAGTGGCATTGTCTTTCGCTGAAGATATATTGTGTGTTCGGTAGAGGTGTCTTTTTAATAGTGAGACAAGGGCCTTATTCATCGAACATCTGTCCTTCATTTTGACAATTAAAAACAAGTGTCATTCATTTTTTCCTTCACTAGCACGGTTTGACTTCAGTGAGCACCAAAATTAACTTGGGAAGCCGTGTTTTTTTTCATAGGGAAAAGTTACAACACTTGCATTTTATTTGTAAGTCAAATTTAAGGACGAATGTTGATTGCGTCTGGGCCGGAGTATTCACAAATGACATTTGGGTTGGTTTCGGAGTCGTTTCGACGGGGGTGAGACGGTCATTGATAGCCTCTTTATGGCTCCCTGGTCACCCAGCTGGGTAATGAGAGGGTGTGGGTTTAACCGATCGCAGACAAACTCCCCAAAGCCATTAAAACACTTTATTACCGAGGCTCTCATCCAAACCTTGGATTACGGAAGAGTTCCTTCCTCTCCCTCAAGGGGGCACTGTTTCTCACCAGCACTCAATAACCGCACTGTCACTTCTGTCACATTCGCATTTCGGCAAAAAATATTACAATATTAAACAGGACGAAACCTGTGGCGGTAACTGATATTGAAAAACCGTACAGAGCGAAACTGCATTTCTCTGATTAGCACATAGTTTTTCACTTCTGTAGCTCAAAATTGACGGCATAATAAATAAGTTTGAAAACAGCAGACGATGTTGGTATTACACATGCTAGGAGCATGTACTCAATCAAATTAATTGTAGTATGTGAAGTCTGTGCTTGTAATTAAGAACCGCAATTGAAATTGGAACAGCATGATGCCCTTCATTATCAGTTGTAGACAACGGAAAGCAGTTAATTATAGTGAGGACAACAAGACGCCCGAAGTCATTCACTATTCGCTGCCATAATATGACACTGCTACTTCTGTGTGTGTGTCTGTGTGTGTGTGTGTGTGTGCTTTAACTTACAAATGTTCTGGATACCTTCTCCAAACGCTGTCAGCAAAAATGGTACTGTTTACATTTACCTCTTAGAACATCGCTATACGTTAACACCACTTTGACCAAGTGGGTCTCTACATTTCCTGCATATTTGACATACATAAAATGTCACACATTCGTTTCATAAAGCCTTGAAAACTGTGAAGTCTAATATTACTACAGTTCAGAAACACTTGTTTGAAATCTGACAACTTGAAAAGAATTATTTAGGTCAAATCCTGGCTGGACACCACTGACTTGGCAAAGTAAATGTTTTTTCAGGTCACTTTTATGATTAGAAATAAGAAAAACACCATTTCAATTTCTTGATATCCGGAAAGTTTTACATTCACTATTCACAGCCACTGCTACTCCTGCAAGTGGTGTGTGTGTGTGTGTGTGTGTGTGTGTGTGTGCTTACGTGGGTATGTATGCGTGTGTGTGCTTGCGTGTGCATGTATGCACGTTTGTGTGTGTGTGCTTGCCTGTGTGTGTTTTTTCATCATTATGCTCAAGACCATATTCTATTATTTTGCATTGTTAAATAACCCGTGTAGTCATTAATATCACACTAAATAGTACCATATTTATAATTCTGTAATTAATGTTAGTGAGCAATAATTGTGATCACACTTATTACCCACAATGCAGCTCTCTCTTCACATCCTTACACACAAGGTAAGAGTGCTGCAGGTTAGAGGAAACTAGTCTTAAACTGACATTTTATCTTCTGGTGCTAGCTAGCTGAGTCATTTCAAGGGAGTACGGGAGGACCCTGAGGGGGCCCTGGAGGGGCACTGGGGGGGCTCTGGAGGGCCTCAGCAGCTCCGTTCGTAATGCTGGTTTGGGAATAGGGATGAGGTAGGAGAGCCTGCCGGCCTAGTCTAAAACAAGGGCAGAACTTATACATTCTTAGAAAGGTTTAATAGGTCTCATTCCTTTATGGGAAGGTAGTTTTAGAACTTATGCCAGAGAAAACACCCTGTTGGGTGCGCGCATGCGTGTGTGGGCGTGCGTGTCTTTGTGTAAGCATGCACCTGTGTATATGCATTCATCTATGCCCAGAACAGCCAAATGTGTAGGTAATCCATAAATAGGCTGACACAGGCAAAAATCAGCACAGAGTCAGCAGGAGGGGCACCCAGCTGGGAAAAGAGAATTATTCACACTCTTTTAATACTATCTCCTTTTGTCTTCACTCATTGGCAGGTTGTGAATGTATATTTCATGAGAGATGCAGCCGCCTTCCATTAACTGAGGAAGAAGTTCCACAGCCTGCCAGACATCGCTGGTAATAGTAAAATTATTTCTGTAAGCTACAGTATGAGGAATCAGCTCTGGCCACTGTAATGTGCCCTTTCAAACACTTCCTTAGTCATTACAGCTACTTGGGCACATCTGTCAAATTAACACAGAGACACACAGTACTTATGTTGCCACCTCGGACAGACTTACAGTGACCGAATTGATCAGCTGCTACATTCAGCCTGGTAATGCAAGCCTGCAAGCACCAGATAATGATATTAAACAGCAAGCCAATACCTAGCAACCACACAACCATTACAAAGGCAACACTGCATAAAGATTTACAGATCCTGATTCAGTGACAGAACCATGGATCCTTTGTGAAATGTGCTCATTTTGCTTAGTTTCTGCCAGTGAAGAAGGCGAGATTGAAATTCTGCCCAGGTTGATCAAGGCAGTCAGGATGAACCTGCCAACTAAACCCCCTCAGTCTGATCGATGTTAAGGCCAATCATGCATCGCCAAACAGAGGCCTGAATCCGCGGTCGCCACTGGTGTTGCCAGATTGAGTCCCGAATGTGGGCTGTGTCACACCGTTAAGAACAGGAGGCCCTGCGGTGTATACCAGCTGACAGCCCCGCACGGCTACGCCTGATTGGCTGTGGCATCGCCAAGGGAGGGGTTGGGTGAGCCTGACGACCCTGGCTCAGCGTGAACGTGCCGTGCCGACTCAGCGTGGGGGAAAGCAGCGTGAACAGAGCACGATGCGCACGCTTCAGTGTGCTCTCCAGAGGAGGCAGCGCACGGCAGCACAAACGCACACAAACAGAGGAAAACAATCATTTAAAACCACCAAGACACTCAGTGGGATGCTGCCTGTGATGGTTTTGTGAGATTTCCTTAACAAATAACACATAATAAATGGTAATATAAACAGCCAGTATGGGTGTTGTATGCTCCATGTTGCCCGCAGGCTAGCTGGGCTAGCATGCATCATGCCTGTGATATTTTGCTATCCATAAATGGCAGCTGGCAAACAGTTGCCACTGGTAAACAGTGTTGCCAGATGCTTGGTCCTGCTTTTAATTCACATAATTATTCCTCAAATCATACATCTTCCGCTGACTCCCATTACCTCCCACACAGCTGTACTCTTTGGGAATCATTTCCCATGGATTTTAGGGAGCTAAATTTGGGGGGATTTCACCTTGAAAACCTGGCAACCTTGACAGGAAGTGTTACAGCTAATTACGTTACTACCATATTGACCATTACGATAACCTGACATTTCAGCAGCGTACAGCTCGCTATCCACTAAGCATCAGGTTAAATGGCGCATAGCAGAGAGCTACGAGAAAGCACATTTTAAAGCCAAGCTATCTACCTGTCCAAGCTCAGTCTTTTGTTTAGAAACGCTGTGATTCTGATCCCATCATGTCTCTCAAAGTCATTTTCAGGACCATTTCACGCAATCCTGGAAGTAGGAGCTTGACGGAAGATGGATATGCCGAAATATTAAGCTTGACACAGGAAATTACATTTGAACCTTTCTGGAAGGTAACTGATCACGAGCTGAAAATGCAGCAGATTGCCTGCGTATGTTTCAATAATTTAGTTATCAGGCTAAATGGAATGTGTAACCTCTTCAAGGAAGTGACTAACTAGTTAACTTAACTCAAAAGATTTATTAGAAGGCTTGCTATTGTGCAAATATCGCAACACAAAAATAAATGATGATCAATGTGAGCTTGGGGGTCCGTGGTGCGTGTCAGTGACAGGCAGGCGGTTATCTTTACTCACAGGGGGGTCCTGGTCCTTGGCAAACACAGTGGTGATGAAGGTCCCTTTGTCTGCGTCTGGAGCCACCATCCCGTGGTACAGGGCCTGGCTGAACACTGGAGAGAAATCGTTCATATCCTACGGGAAAACACACACGCACACACACACACACACACACACAAATGAAAAACACCAGAAATTACCTTTTATAACTTCCAGATACTAGATTCAAAAGAGAAAACCTACAACTTTTCAAAAATGAACACATATTTAACAGAAAATGATGGCATAACACGTGACTTGAAAATTCCAGAACTAAATAAATCAAAACTACATTGCCTCATGTTCAATGGGCAGTTCCCAACAGACTTTACAAATGCATGTACACATGCCTGCACTTTATAGACACGTCATGTGCACAAAGAGACTTTTTCTCATGGCTCACATGTCTGTCTGAGGTTTGAAACGATGGCTTTGCCTGAGCCTAGGAATGGATATTTCCGTGGTTCTGCACTCAGTCACATTTCTCAGTCTCATCTCATCGAGCCTTTGCTCTGGGGACTGAACACCATTACCATAACCCAACACCCACCTAGAAGCTCTCCACTCCTGTGCTTCAACCTCAAAGGTAAGGGCTGTGCACATTCTCTCCCTGAAGCACTTTAGTCACAAACTGCACCACACTCCACACTACTCTCACACGCTCTTCTGTGATGTCCTTGGAAAATAGCCTGCCTTTAATAAACATTTTATTGATCTGTGCACATGAGCACCCTCATATGCAGGAATTATTAGCTGCAGGAGGTCGGTGGTCTGAGCATTAGAAGAGAGGGGAAGAAAGAAACAGGCAGCCATACCATTAATGAACCAGCTACGTGGTTTTCCATCAGTGTGCATCAAAACAGAATATGTATCTGAAATACTCTATTTCAGATGCAGGGGAATAACTCGAAATTTTCAACAAAACACCATAGCTACATGCACCAAGATGTATACATTTTGTTCCGAATATTACTGAAAATAGATCTAAATTATGTTCCTAACTATTAGGGTAGTATTTAAAATAAATGATTTGGGCTGTGACTCCTTTCACATTAACTGCAATGCTGGGTCAGTCAAAAAACCAAAAAAAAGCTGATACAGACATTTGGAGGTTTCTAGGCAGAGCGCGGTTGTGCGCCAAAGAATGGCAATGCTGACAAAGGACGCAACTCTGTAAACTGAGACATAAAACCATAATGGTGCCGTTATTACCGTAAAAAATGCTGGCAAGTCCGCCTTTTAGCAGATGGCGGTCGCAGAACAATACTATTACTCGCTATTGGAGTTGCACAGACCCCTCGTAATGGCCACCGCGTCCCTGAAAAACGCCCAGTCTATCCTCAGTCTTTCCACCGGTCGGAATGTCACTCGCTGATATTAACCTGACACTGTGAGTACATGTGAGGTGTCCTTTGAAAGCCAGTTATTCCAGCGAAGGGCAATGAAAGGAGACTGATTGGCATTGAAGCGCCAGCGCTCAGAACGATATTCGCTTTGAGACCTGAAACCTGCGCGAAAGCGCAGTGAACAGCTTCTGTATTTGCCGGTTATTTCACGCCGTAGCGTTTCGCGGAGGCTGTCTATTATTTTAAAGCAGATAAACATCCGTCAATACGTCTGACTCGGTGCAAAGGGCATGCCATTTAGGAGATGAAAGGAGAGAACGGTGAAATGCTTATTCAGCGCGAGGAGCCGTTTATTGGCAATCTGTACCACAGTAAGTTAATTACAGGATGCAATTGCCTTTTTTTTCCCACAAAAAAGCAGCTTCATTTAAATCAGTTTCAATACACAGGAGAAGATTTCCAATATTCTGACACGCAGATGGATGTGAACTAATGCAACCAGAAAATATCCCTGTTCAAGAATAAAAATGAACTAAATTCTCAAAACATTTTAGCGGGAGGCAAACCTGCTGTGACTGAATAATTTGAACAAAAATATGCAAATTTATTAGTGTGCTTTTAAAAAGGGTTACAAATTGCTTTAAATTTCGGTATGACATAGTATCAGGAGATGGTATTTTAAAAGGTCAGCAATTCAGTTTCAATATCATATAAAGGCTGTTTTTTATGTAAAAAATGTATATAATTATAAAGAGAAACATAATGTGGATGTACAGTATTTATTCTTTAGTAAAGGTAATCAGAATAGTAATGTTCAAAGTGACTAGTTTAGATTCTTTGCATTTCTCACAACCCACATAAAATCACCCGCAGCCTTTTATCGATACGTCTCTTTAACTTTACTTTCCAAAAAAACAAAACAGAAAACTACATCTTCTCTGCCTTTCATCCTGTAACAACAAACAGTCTTTTTTTGTGGTGTGTTAGAAAAGTTTAGGAGAAAGAAAGAAGTTATCAGGTTTAGCAGCATACTGCCAGAATCTGTAAAGAATATCGCCACAAGGCGTTATGCAAAAAGAAGAAAGAGTGTAGGTTTACATCAAAGCCTGAAGGGATATACTGCAAATATTAAAGAGGCTCTTCAATATCCACAAGCCTTACATTACATTACATTATTGGCATTTGGCAGACGCTCTTATCCAGAGCAACATACAGTTGATTAGACTAAGCAGGCGACAATTCTCCCCTGGAGCAATGCAGGGTTAATGGCCTTGCTCAAGGGCCCAACGGCTGTGCAGATCCATGCGACAACACAAAATAAATCCAGTGGAAGGAGATGCATTCATGTGTTTTATATCACACGTCTGACATGAAAAATATCCTTGAATGTGTTTTCCTCCATAACATTACTTACGATATTTTCATATAATATACACAATAAATGTATTATACAGTTATGCATGAGAGCTCTATTTGATTCAAAAGAAATCTTGATAAAATAGTCTTCACCTTCAATGTTTATTGATTATATTGTTTTCTATGCCAGTCAATATGCTTGGCCATTTCAAATACACATACTTTTATAGGTACATTTTCCTCAAATGATCATCAATCTTCGTCACTGCTTTGTGTAGCCACACAAAGAAAAAATATTGCTCATATTATGCATTTTATTGGAACATCCTGCCCAACCAAATGCCAAATTTACTGAATGAGTCATGTGCCAATTTTAACTGTGGAAAAAGCCAGAGGAAATGTAATTCATCTTGAGCTGAGTGTTTGTTGTTGAACCACAACTGAAAGAGAACAGATTTTTATTTTCAATAAAACTTTCCTTTAACGTCTTTAAATGGAACAGTTCTTTCCCAACTTTGCAGTGGCCTCTCAATTCAGCAAACAATGTGTCCCATCCACAGAAGGTGAGGAAAACATAGTTATTAAATAACTATGTTTTTAAATCATCATGTCAAAAGAACTGTGAGTAACTGCAATATGCACTCGTGCACAAGTTTCATTTGATTGGAGTGAACATCAATGGAAAGTATATTATACACAGTAAGACCCAGCCCAGCCCAACCCCCTGTCACAGCTCTCAGTTAGGAACTGGGTCTGAGGCCACAGTGGAAACAGCACATGAGGGGCCTATAGCTTTTTTACTGCCAGGGCACCCATAGCCTACAGTACATCTTAAGGCCCGGACACACCAAACCGTCTGTCGGCCGTCGGACATCGGTGAGAGCTCTCTCATCGACGGCTCCGGGGGCTCCGACGCCGACCGTCGGTTTGGTGTGTCCGGGCCTTTAAGTGAGACTGTGAGTTGCTAGCTGTAATCTTGACTGTGACCACCAGAAAGATAATCCTAATTTGGCAAAAGCCTGTGCTGTAATCATGACTGTGACTATAGATTCTCTAGCAGTAGTATTGACTGTGACTTGTTGCCTTACCGTGATCTTGACTGTGACTGTGGCCATGCCAGGGGGCATCAGCCCACCGCTGTCCAGTGCTTCCACCACAAAGGTGTAGGTTGCGCCTGCAGCAGCCAGGTCCTCGAAATCCAGGGGCTGGAGCACGGAGAGCTCTCCCGTGATTGGGTGGATGGAGAACAGCAGCTTGGCTTCCTCTGTTCTGATTTGGTACGTGACGTTAGAGTCAAGGTCCACATCTACAGCCTGGGTAGAAGAAGGTAACACACACAGGTTGGACACAGTGTTCATTCGCGCCGTGAATGCTAACTAAATAACAAACACAGTGTTGTCTCGCACCGCTAAAGCTAATTAAATATTAGACACAGTGTTCATTCACACCGGTAATACTAATTAAATAATGGACACAGTGTTCATTTGCACCACTAATGCTAATTAAATAATGGACACAGTGTTCATTCACGCAACTAATGCTAATTAAATAACGGACATTGTGTTCATTCACACCGCTAATGCTAATTAAATAACGGACACAGTGTTCGTTCAGACCGCTAATGCTAATTAAATAACGGACATAGTGTTCATTCACACCACTAATGCTAATTAAATAACGGACACTGTTCATTTGCACCTCTAATGCTAAATAAGCAGAAGTTGGCATAAAATCTGGTAACATTTCGTCGTAGCCCTTGTCGTGCACCCGAACTGCTTTAAGGGTGCTCACAATGCAAGATGTGTTTAAACAAAAGATTTTGACAAACACATAAAAACTGACAGCATACTAAGATGTCTGGTCGACCATCTGTTCATAATTCACTGGATATGCAGAACCTGCGTTATCATAAACATTTCAAATGGAGGTTGGCAAAGTGCAACATTGCTGCTATAATTTATAATTGGGGCCATTGACATGATTGTTTATTTCTACATGACAGTTTTATAGTGAGACTGACGACATGTGTAGCTAGCTAGATCAAGTTTTTAGCTAATTTAGCTCTATTGGACTGCTCAAGTAGCACAGAATTTACAACCAGTTGCAACTGCAGCATAGCACTGTTTCCATAGAAACTATTAGAACAAGAGGGGGATGCCAGCAGCCCACTTCAACTCTAGAGAGTGACTGAACTTTTTAAGAATTTTTATATACTTTTTTCAATTAAAAAATAAAGTATTTGGAATAAATGAGTTCTAATTTAGTAAAAAGCTTCTCCTTACAGTACTCCATTGAGTTTGTCGTGTGGCATAAAGCCAAAACCTGCCACTCTAGAGTGGTCAGTTTTTTGGCAACCAAATCTTAGTCGTCCATCTTGTCTCTTTATTCCTGTCAGATCCTCTATCCAATAGGGCCCCTTATAACATAGTGAATTAAATCTAGTCCCACAGCATCACTCTCACTGTGTGATGTCATGTTCATTTTGTACTGCAGCAGTGCTGTGCCAGAGCTGCTGTATTACAGGTGCAGCCACGTGCAGTCTCAAAATGATATTTTAATATACTGCAGTATAAAAATCCCAGCATCCCCAAAGACAGCCTGTCCAATCACAACATGTCCGAAGACAGCTTGTCCAATCACAACATCCCGAACGACAGTCTGTCCAATCACAACATCTCCAAAGACAGCCTTTCCAATCGTAAAACATCCCCAAAGTCTGCCTGTAAAATCACAATTCCCCAAATTACCTGATGAAAAAGATGTCCACTCCACACACAACATCCCGCACATGACAGAACCGTCCTCTGATTGGACACAATGGCGGATGAAAAGCACAGCGCAAAAGTAAAAGATGTCTGTGGGTGTGGAGGCTGTCCAGAGGCTGGCTTTCATGTCGAACGTGTGGGCGAGATGCCAGATACGTGCTAAAAACCTCTCCAACTCCCGGCACAGGTGGGATCAGATAATCCTTCCCATCATGCCCCAGTCCCGCCGTGCGGCCAACAGGCCACAGCACCACCCCCCACCCCCCTCCCCGTGTGAAAGGCCACACAGAACACGGGGGTAATTATCGGCCCCTGCTCTCCCCTCCCCTCCCGACGTGCCTTTCTGTGCCAGCATCACAGACTTCCTGAAAAGCCACACTTCCTCAGGGAACGTCTTTGATAAACAAAGTGCCTGACATCAAGTGCTTCCTTCCAGAATGGAGATACAGCTGGCAGGGTAAATCGTTTCTTTACAACCGCGCTCAGCGACACACGCAAGTACACACACGGATAAACACGCACCGCATTCACGGGAAGGAATTAACGCCTGTTTTGAAAGCAAGGCTTGTTTTGAAACGAAAAATTAATGGAACGATTTCGCCGGTTTTTAAAATCAAATTCTATACCTTTGAAATGGGGTCAGAGGGTCACTTGTGCATTGGCGGAACTCTAAAGACTGCATGCATAATGAACTAGCAGTGCACTGACCAGCTGAAGTGTACTTCTGAGAGTTGTGTGTAAGCCTTGATGTTGTTAACATAACATGGCCAACCCTGTTCCTGGAGATCTACTGTCCTGTAGGTTTTCGCTCCAATCCGAACCAAGCACACCTCCACCAGTAGAGTCAAGTGTGCCAAATTAGGGTTGAAATTAAAACCTCCACAGCCTGTTTATAAGTGGTTTGTGAACATATATACTGTATGCTGACTGACGGGCTGCTTGTGAGGATTGGCGGATGGGCGTCTTACGCTGAGTTGCAGAAACACGGTCCCCGCCGGGCTGTTCTCGGGCAGGTTGGCGGTGTAGGAGGCCTGGGAGAACACGGGGCTGTTGTCGTCGATGTCCAGCACCTCCACGGACAGCGTGATGGCGGTGCGGCGCGGGTCCACCGCCCCGTCGGAGGCCTCTATGATCAGGTCGTAATGCGCCTGGGTCTCGCGGTCCAGCCGCGCCGCCGTGAAGATGCTGCCGTTGGAGTTGATCCGGAAAAGGCCCACGTGGTTCACCACCCGGTAGCGCACCTGCCCGTTAGCCCCTGAGTCCGGGTCCAAGGCCTGGAATCCAGCAACATTCACTATCAATGACTAACCACAACCAATTACATTTAAACATGAAGATACTGTAAATGAATATACTGTACATAAACACAGACACATACATTAACCTTCATATGGACACCTGTAAGCCTTATTTTTTAGACTTATTAAGTCTTCTGCTGAAAACAGCTGAACCTCTTGACCACATCTGCATGCTTCTATGCATTTAGTTGCTGCCATACGATTGCCGGTTAAATATTTGCATTAATAAGCTGGTGTACAGGTCTACCTAATAAAGTGATCAGTGAGTGTATAAATAAGGATACTAAATTGTATTAATGATGAAATATAATGCCCTTGGCAAGCTGATTTCATTAGTCACTCATACAAATTAATGTATTTTATATTTTTAATTTATTATCACGGATTTCTTGCATTCAGGATTAAACAGATTTAAATACATTTTATTTCACCGTCAGCACAATTTAATTGCCATGTAATTTAATTTGATAAAAATCTTTTTTTTTCTGTTGTTCCTGCATGCTTCCATCTCTTTTATAGAAAAACATTCTACAAGAACACATATTAATCATTAAACATTAGGCAGACAAAAGACCTTTCTCCAAGATGATATATCACTTTCACCCATCTGTGAAGATAATCTAAGTCAGCTAGATTTTATATTTAGTGGATTGTTATGACATTGGGTCATATGGAAATAATCATAAACATTTAGCTGAGTCAGTGAGTTCTACACTGCAGTATTATACACTATTCACAATTCTGTTAGTGTAACTGAATTGTGAGTCACTCCCTGCAGACTATTAGTTTGTTGCCACACACCTTTACTAGCTCATGTTACACTCAGTCTGGTGACTCAGTCCATGAGAGCAGGTACTGTTAGCAAGCTAGCAACATTACATTTAATGTCAAAATGCCAGAAGCGAACCGGTAGAAGTATAAATTATAATTTGAATGATTCAATTCTTCAATTGCTTTGTCTTTGCAATAACAAAGACAATCTTTTATGTCATTGTTTGCTCTTTCCTTTGAAGAAGGTATTGGTTCAGGCACCGGTACCATTTTAAAAGTATCAAAACGATACCCATCCCTACGGCTGACCTGACATTTACAGTAACTGACACCATTCACATCGAGTTCTGCGCCAATTATACAAAAGGGCCGATTTCCTTTACTGTTGAGCTGTACCTCAGAGCATGAAGTGAATTCTTCATCTGGAAATGAAAAAAGAGAAAAATCTGGACTTCAGAGAAGTGAGGAATTTAAATGGGTATTTTCCTTTAGGGCAGAAGCTTAATACATCCCGATTCCCTCTTGAATATGACAGGTCCTCCACATGCGGGAACACTGTCCTAATATTTTCAGAAGTGTGGTCACAATCTTTAATTACAGAACGGGTAGTGTCTGTCCAAGCGTGTAATTCCCCCAAGGCAAGGTAGATCAGAGAAGCACAAAAAGAGCTTGTTCAAGGTAGGACACCTCATTTATAAAGCCAGATAATTTCTTGAACTCCGGGTTAAAGATTATGCCCTAACATTAATACCCTCCGGGAAAGAGATAAAAACGACTGGCCATTGTGTGTAAATGAGCAACTCTATATATCTCCACAGTTAAGTGAAGCTGAATAAAAAATATTTTTCACAAGTTACTAATTAATGCAAACCGGACATCCACATCAGATATACAATCAACTCTTGTGGAGACCAGACATTGTACCGGACATTGGAAGAATCTAAAGTAGAGAGGACAGAAGAATGGCTGTTCTGCAGGCACTCTGTTATTTTTGGAGTTAATGTGGGTTAATCACGGGTGAGGGTTCGTGGTGGGTAGGTCACCACTTTCATTCGGAATCACTAAGCTACAGCCTTCATGCTGCGTATGCATTTTATATTTTCTTGTAAATATCGATCTCTGCCAAAACCTTTCAGGTAGAACTCAACTTTGTACAAAAAAAAAAAGTCAATAATGAAAACGGTCTCAAAGCAACGGTTGGAAGATTTTAGGAGGATTCTTTTTTCCAAAATAAGAAAACAGGAGACAGTAATGAAAGCATTCATCTTCTCGGAGATCAATTAAAAGTTAATTAAAACGGTTAATAAGGAAAGCACACATTTCCTCACAGAGCAGCACAGTTGCTGGCCCAGGCACAGGGGAAAGTGTAATTACCCTCGCAGAGAAAAGGGCAGTCGGGATAAAAAGTGATTTCTGCTATCTATCTTGTCTCATAATTCATCTTGTAATTACTGAAGCATCCATTTTTGCCCCCCACCCCCCAAAAAAAAATAAAAAAAATAATAAATAAATAAATAAATAAAATCTAGATTGCAGATAGGAGGCTAGAATTAGAACCTGATAACATTATCCAAGGGACAATTTTTGTGAAGAGTGTGCCAACAGATTTCGTAATCAGTGAATGTGTACTAGACCTATAAATATGTAAAGGTGTTTATTTGTCCATTGCTGAAACATTATGCAGCCTCATTTGATGCAGGTAGACTTAAAAGGTATAGGTGCAACTTTCATGAATTACAATAACCCAATCAGTTTAGGCATAGCTCGGGTATTTCGCTAATGCTCACTTTCCTTCCCAGGTTTAACCGTCAGATCTTTAAACGAGTTTCACACTTTCCTGGGATGATTAACAAGGATTAGTATAAAGCTCACTGGTAATTGCTTGGTGCATTCAGCTGAAACCTCAGCTGGGCTTATTCAGGGAGAAGCAGTGGCGCCCTTTAGCCTGTCCCCATTAACGATACACAAAACAAAATGTCACCTTTGTATCAAACTTCACCAAACTTTTCTCAGCAGTTGGTTTGCAGCTGCTACGCGATTTATATGTGTTTCACATCTCAAAGCGACAGTGCACGGCACATACTGATGAGCTTCTCGGGTAATTATCTCCTGTAGTCAGTACGCAACAGTAGAGCTCGCATAACTTCATGTACATGATATACATGAGTGTCCTACAGTGCCAACACTCCCATATTAGCAGGGAGCCTTACGCCAGATATAATGTAAAAATAGAATCAAAATGAATAACTTTACACATAGCCACTCTCCAGCTCTGGCCATGAAGGTGTGCCAACTTTCTTAATGGACTCCATCTGTGCCGCAAAAGTTCAGTCAGTTCTGCTGATCAGTTCAGCAGGTAAAGCGTGTTTCATCTTGTCACTGCATTTCCTGTTGATCACATCTCTCGCACCACGTGAGATCAGGACAGAAAGTCAGCCGTTTCCACACTCCGTCAATGTGAATACGCAGAATGTTGCTGAACAAACACGCAGATGATGCAAGATCCTGTCCGCATTGCCCACTCATTATTCCAGTAGCAAACCTGAGCCCTATTCATTTAAAGCACTAATTAAAACTCCCAGCAGCTTAACAGAGCTGAACAAAGCCGCTCATTACGGAATGTCCCTCGAGGTGACAAATTATTCAAACGACTTTTATTTAATTGGAAAATTAAAAACAGAGAAGCGGGGCCGGGTGGCGACAGGTTGCGCCTCGGCTGACAGGTTCCCCCCCTCCGGCTCAGCGGGGGTCGCTAATGACGTGGCGCTGTCCACGCGGGACCGTGGACTCCCGGTGCACCTCCCACAGCCACAATTACACTTAACAGCCACATTAATAATAATGGAGATGTCCCGCAATAATATAACGGCCTTTCATCTGGGGATCTATCTCAAATGCCTCACACCTCACCTCGGCCACCAACGGGTGATACACAGTAGCCATTTTGTGGTACTCGCCAAATATGGAAGGAGGTGGTGGGAAAGGAAATAGTGAGGTGATGAAGCCAGGATATGATTAGGTTGCCTGGTTCAAATAGTGAGGTTATTGAACTGGCAGATGATTAGGTAGCCAGGTTGAGACCCAGATAAGAATTCTGGTAGGGCACTGGGGAGAACTCCATCTTTAATGACCATGGCAAGTCAAGGTCCTCGCTTAACATGTAATCCAAAAGACAGATTGGGCAACATACCTTCACTTGACCCACAAACACGTTTGCTTCCTCCTCTGGGACAGTGAAGTTTGTTGGCAGGAAGGGGTCGAAGGTGGGGTCGTTGTCATTGACATCAGTGACCACAATGTTCACAGTGGTTGTTGAGGTCTGGAAACCAGAAAGCAAAAACAAAATGGCAATTACTTTTGGTAATGGAGTGTGTGTGTGTGTGTGTGTGTGTGTGTGTGTGTGTGCTTGTGAGCATATTTGTTATTTAACTATAATGGATGAAAAGCTAAATCAAAATCAAAAACTAAAAATAGCTCAAAATAAAATACCAAATCATGGAACTACAGCCATGAGTCCACACTAACATGCAGCTTATAAAATTTGTATTTAAATTACTCCTTTCAAACTGAATCATTACATTACATTACGTGGCATTTAGCAGACGCTCTTATCCAGAGCGACGTACAACAAAGTACAAATCAAACACAACAACAAGTGCAAAAGTGGACCTAAGAGGACAGTGCTGTTCCGAGTCCTAGTGTAAACATACAGAAATTCTGAACCCTTGAAGAGTACAATCAACTTTCAAACTAGCATACCACAGCTGGCAGCTAGAATACAACAATACAACAGCCAATAAAAACAACAAGATCTATACAAGTAACGATATCTATACATAAGTGCCATTACATTCTAAGGCTAATCACGGTGATTGTGAGTTGGGGAGGGAAAGGTGTAGCCTGAAGTGATGGGTCTTCAGTCTGCGCTTGAAGGAGGTCAGAGACTCTGCCGTTCTGACATCCACCGGGAGGTCATTCCACCACCGTGGGACCAGGACAGACAGCAGTCGTGAGCGTGAAGTGCAGGTGTGGCGAGGGGGAGGCGCCAGATGGCACGAAGTGGCAGAACGGGGTCTTGTTGGTGTATAGGTCTTGATAAGGGATTGAATATACACAGGGGCTGATCCTTTAACTGCCTGGTATGCGAGCACCAAAGTTTTAAATCTGATGCGAATCAAAAGGCATATTATGTTAAGAGTAAACTATATGAAGAAAAAAGTCTCTCACACACACACGCGCACACACACACATTTAATTGAGTAAGATTTGAATAAATCCACTTTGTTATGGAACTTAAATACACAAAGTTCCACTTTTTGAGAAATGTGCTCAACGGACAATCTTTTAAAATAAATATTATGTTGCTAGGAAACACTGTATGCAAAATAAGGCAAAATGCATACATTAATCACAGTTTTCTTTAGATTTTCAAATTGAATTTCATCTCACATCTGAAAAGACTTAAAAGCCATTGCATTTGCTAATATTTGACCATGGTATATAAAAAAGAAGTGGCAGACCAATGACAGGGGGATTTATCATGTGATTATAGTGATATGATTCAGCAAAGAATGGGAAATACACGTATCCCCAACTGATATTAACCCTTTAGGATGAAGGTTTAAAAAACACTGCCATCTCATGTTAAACCTCTCACCTTCATTTTGTGAATGTGACATTAACTCAGCAAAACGGCCGATTTCTCAAAACTACTTCTGTCAGACACACATCATTTAATAAAATCTCCAAAATGTACTTGTTATTCCCAACAAGTGATACCTCATTTTGTAGCTCTGGTCTTATAGCTTTGCATGACATGAAAAACAAAAAAAATCTTCAATGATACCCCCTTTACCATTTAATCACATATGTGCTTAGCATAGTCATGACTGAACATCCTAATGCTGACGTAACAATCACTGCCGGTAACTGAAAGGGATGGAAAGGGCTGAGAAGCATGAGAACAGCTTGTTTCAGCCCTGGTCCACTACAGTGACAAGCTCTGGATTGTAATGAGCTGCTAATTGTTCTTAATTAGACACTAATTGTTCTAATTTAGACTCGTTACATCTATTGAAGGATGAATTGCCCTCTTAAGGCCACATAATGGCAGAAATATTTTTGTATCCTCTTAAAAAGAAGAATTTAAATCGGTCAGACCAACTTTACTTTGCAGTATGCACTATATGGGAAATAATTCTGAAAGAGGTTCCATTTTTAATTGATCCCATTACATACTGACAGGTAAAGTCAGTCCCATTTTGTTCAGTGTGGAAGTGTGGAAACCTGACACCATCTGTGCAAAATGAATGGAGTTTACTGACAGCAGATGGCAACAAGCCAAACTTCCATTGTTTTCAAATGTTTTACCACACAATTATGCTAGAACACATTTTGAACTACCCTAATTGATCAAGAAATTATCAATTAAGCTATGACAAAAGCCAGCACGCACAGTTGGTCCCCAGGAACAGGGTTGAAAAACACTGTTCTGGAACACTGACTTTTCAGCTAATTTTGAAAAAGCTTTCCAAAAATTAGACTGCACTCACATAGCTGTACAGCTGTATGGATCTCATTCTCTTTCACACCAACTATACAGTAAGAAAGAAAATAACAGCACATCTGTGGTATGTCCACATTTCTAATACTGCATGGACACTAGCCACTGCATTGATGCACACCTATAATGGCATGTACACTCATTGAGCAATTTATTAGGTAAATCTGTACACCAGCTTGTTAATGCAATATATTTAATCAGCTAATAGGCTACAGCAGCAGAAGACCAATAAGTCTAAAAATATGTTTAATAAATACCTAGTAAAGTGCTCACTGAGTGTATAGTAAGTGCACTAAACCTATTTGGTATTTGTGTACACAAGAAATGTTGCCATTTATACAACAATGTACCATATAATCCCTGTTTATGGTACAATGCGCATAAGGACCCTTCTTACATGGCTACAGTTGGTTGAGTCTCTAGACTCTCTTTAGTTTCAGCAAAATGAAAGTTACAGTTACGAGATTATCTTCCTGCAAAGCAATCATACGCATACATTTTTGCCAGTGTTCAGCTAAAAGTCAATGCTCGAGTTGGCTTCAATCTCCACCTCCGATTGGAAGCCCCAGCTCCGCGGCATAGTGGCCAGTCAGAAGGTTGATCTGAACGTAGGTTTAAATCACAAAGTGCCTCCCCAGACGAGGGGCAGGCCTATCTGACTTTTGACAGTTGGGTAAAATCACTCTGCTTCTGCCTGACCTTCTCCGCACAGTGTTAAACATCATTAAAAAGTGGCCCCGGGTTTTAACGGACAGGCTTATCTGAAACATCTGATGGTAAAAATCCAGCTGGAAATGAATGTTGACCGGGCTGCATTTTAATGAGCTCTTCAGGGGCTCGTCAGTGAAGCTTTAAGGAGATATCCCTTTCAGACGGGGTCTGTCAACTGCAATTTCAATTGACAGGAGCCATCTGAGACAGACCAGTACAGGGTCTAACAGGATGGTGTGGGACGGGATTAGCTTGTGCTGCTCCACTAATATCAGAGATACTCATCCTTTGAAGGCAATTAGATTCTCTTCCGGGCTGCAGGTATCAAAGTAACATCTCATTAGTCCCCCCGGTGCTGGGACTATAGTCGCCTCCGAGTATCAGCGAGTTAACATGAGGCGCAAACCTTTTATGATCTGACTCTGATACAACAAAGCTAAATCTGTTGCACAGCAAAGACATTTTAAATGAGAAACACCAAAACAAGGTTTATTTTCGCACAATCTCATAAAGAGATATCATTTCAAAGGAAAACAAGTGGCATAGCCGTTTTGTAGCCGCTAAATTGAGAAGTCATTTGGCAATCTCAATATTTACCCTCTGTAAGTAAAGCACTGGTATGCGTGACACTTGCATAATAGCTCTGAGCATGGGACCAGGCTTTGATGAGAACACTGGTGTCCTTGAACGAGGAGTGAGAATTAAATACGACCACTTCACATCCACTGAACCTGCCGAGTAAAACTGAACTCCCTGATAGAGGAGGCTGCATAATCACTTCAAGGTGTGTTCACGCCATAAAGCGGAAGCTGTTGGCATTTTCCAGAGTTCCCGCGCTGGATATCTTACAGTCACGTCTCTGCACGACAAAGGCATGTAAATGCATTTGTGACGCATTACCGCTCATTGGCTGGATGTATCGCACGAAGCCGAACTGCCGTCATAGATGGAGAGGAGTGGAAAAGGAGAAACTGTCTTTCGTTGGAAAGCAGTTACCCCATTAACCAGGCCTTATAACACACCTGTTCCACAGTGTCAAATACTGCACCGCGCTATGAGACACCTTCAATGAGCCAGAATCGAATCAAATCAAAACACTGACCTGACAGGAGGTGCTACGATAAAGATGGTCCACAATAAAGATGGCGTACCAGTCTCAACACCATGCAAGGGAGGTGCTCCAAGCAGTGAACACATGTCAATTCCGATTCATATGGAGCACAGCACACGACTAATTTGCACCAACTATGAGTCTGCTTCAGCTTTCCGCACATTTAAACCGGTTTGAGCTTCATTTCTTCTCTTATTCTCCTGTTTTATGTTATCAGTCACACTTAGTGCACTTGCAAACATGCTGTGGTGGCTTCTTGTTCTCTAATGGATCACTAATGGATCGTTATCACAATTGTCTGAGAAATAAAAGATGAAAGTTCTTTTCAACGATAGTTTTGCAACAAGGATTAGCTTTTAATTCTGCTTGAATCTGCCGTGTTTTTATAAAAAATATCTGCAGATTTACGGTGATGCGCCTTCAAATGGCCGTTCACTTAAAGGTTTATTTTTTGCTGAAGACTGGTTGCCCTGAGTGCAGTAATTACGTTTTCATTACAGATGGCCCCTCGCGCTCTCGCTGACTATGACTCATAGGTAATCTGGGAATAGTACCCTGGGGGGAAAGGCAGAGGATGCAGCAGAATGAGTTTCTCCAGAGATCACACGGTACACAGTAACTGGCTGTAAAGCAGACACACCCTTTCTCCATTACTGTAAATCAACAGTGACGGGGCCAGACCCCCTCTCCACTGCTGTAAAACAACGTTCGCCTTTGCCACATCCCCCACACAAGCAGCTCTAGAATTACCTGACCCAGGTCACCCGCCCTTTCAATTTCCGCTATACAGCCCTGACTTTGCCCCCCGTTGCCACCATTGGGCCACGCCTACGATATATTGTGACTCGACAGAGGCCACACCCCCTCTCGGCACTGCTGCAGAATGACCTGGGTCCGGATCACACCCCACACTCCACCACAGCAGATTCTGCCTGGCTTTAGTAAGCCAAACTCATTTGAAAGCACTATTTCTAGGATCTCAGCTTTGCGGATGGTGCTAAACAGAGGCACTTCACTTTGGAGGAGGGAATTAAATCAGTGCTATGAGACTGTGCAGCCTTAGCAAACCAAACTCATTTTAAAAGGCGGCCATTTCTAAGATCTCAGCTTTGCGGACGGTGCCAAACAGAGGAACTTCACTGCGGAGGAAGGAATTCAATCAGTGCTATGGGACCATACAGCCTTTAAACAGCATGGTATAGCTGTTCCCCTTTAAATAGGTTGTGCGTATGTTTCTTTAACTTCAGGGAGAAAACAATTTGCCGGAATTCACCAATTAAAGTGTATTACGATTTCATTCCATTATCAGCACTTGGCAGGAAACTGAAATGTCTATTCAATAATTGTCACTGTGTTTGTTAAACCAGCAATAAAAAACACTTCTGCCCTGCTATAGATATGTACTATAGTGTTAACATGACCCAAATCTGTCCAACACCACATATATTGAGTTAAAGTTAAAAAAAGAAAAAAGATTTATAAACTTTTAACAGTTATGTGTTTTCTCCCTTTCTCACAAGAATGCTCAATGAAATATTTATGCAGAGGAGTAATTTATGAAATGGCTATGGGTCTGCACATTAGCTATATATTTTTACAATTTAATCATAACTGCTTGTGGTTCTCTGAAGCCATAATAAATAATTTGGAAACTGCTTGAACAGAAAAAAAAAGAAACAGGTTTAATACCCTAAAATATATGCTAATAATTAATATTATGGCCAACTCATTACTGCTGCCTTCTGGGTCTTTGTAAGATGCTTGGTGTCCAGCACAATTATCTTATCTTTAGCTGACCTATAGCAAACCATTATTCACTGCAAAAGGGCGCCTGCTAAACTGCTGTCCTTCACGTTCATTTCCCAATTAGTTTTCCTGCCACAGTTTGCTAATTAGAGCCATACATCCTGAGGACAGGAGGCTACTGTAAGACTTGCCCACTGACATGCCACACTGTACTCACACCACTGGGACTGTCTCTGTATTCAAGGTC
Source organism: Conger conger (assembly GCF_963514075.1). Classification (NCBI taxonomy): domain Eukaryota; kingdom Metazoa; phylum Chordata; class Actinopteri; order Anguilliformes; family Congridae; genus Conger; species Conger conger. Next base: position 21,363,132 of record NC_083777.1, on the reverse strand, counting down.
TGACCCAATAATATAGTGCCTTTATCCAAAGTGCTGTACAATTGATGCTTCTCATTCACCCATTCACACACACACTCACACACCAACAGCGCTTGGTTGCCATGCAAGGCACCAACCAGCTTGTCAGGAGCATTTAGGGGTTAATGTCTTGCTCAGGGACACTTCGACACACCCAGGACAGGATCGAACCGGCAACCCTCCGACTGCCAGACGGCTCTTACCGCCTGAGCTAATGTGGCTAATATGTATTGGAAAGTCACTGTAGCATAAAACATTCCAGATTGTTCTTAAACACTTGGGCATGCGAAGTCTAAAGTAGAAGAACATTTGGTGAGGGGAAAAAAAAGAGATTTGCCACTGAATCTAAATGTGAAATGTGCGACAGGTTGTAAAAGAAGCAAGAAATGATGATACTGTTCAGCAGTCTCTGCCTAGCAGCTAGATTTAGCACTGCAGGAGAGCACAAAGCCTTAAACACCGATTCTCCTGTAGTGTGCCATGCAAGCATTTAGGCTTCACTAGACTGGAGTAAAAAAAATCAGTGCTTACACTTGAATGCAGGTCTCCCTCAAAATCCAAACTGTGGGGGTATTTTGGTAAATTGACAATTAAAATACATAAATGGGCAGCTAGTAACCAGGCAGCGTTCTGCCGACTCTTTCAGCTCAATAGCAGTACTGTAAGTCAAAGGAAATGCTGCATTGCTGCTGTTTTATAGTAGATATCCAGCCACCCAGCATTCATGCAAATTGAGTTCACCGCTGCAGGTCTGGCCCAGTTCCAGCCTCTGGACAGTGTGGTTTACCGAGCGTGGGGGACAGGGGGCGCTGTTTCTCTCCGAGCGGCCTGAATAAAGCTGGAGCTGGACCCTTACCCCTCCTGGGTTCCCGTCGGAGGCGGTGACGGTCAGGGTGTAGTGGTCCAAGGTCTCCCAGTCCAACGGTTTGCCCAGGATCAAAAGCCCAGTACTGCGAGAGGGGAAAAAAAAGGAAAAATGAAGACTGGCACCGAAGGTACGGCTGTCATCATATCCTCAAGAAACCGTTCAAAACGCGTACGTGATGCGAATGCCTCCAGAGCGCACTTTCGCTCCTAAAAATCCAAAATGACAGCTGTGCCTTCTCTGCTTTCTTTCTCTCTCCAATGTCAGCAGGAGAGGCATTTAAATGAACCGTTCTGCCCTTCACTCTGAATGATGAATTTAAGCAGGTGCTACTTTTCCCTAATTCACACACCTCAGTGCCAATTTCCGCATATAAAATCAGCTAAACGCACTCTAAGAATAGTAATGGAAAGTCGGAAGGATTGCATAAATTTGGGGCTGAGAGTTAAGAACAAAGTGCATGTCTTCATTAAGCACTGCAGTGTAATGGAGAGGTTAAGAACGGCCAATATTACATAATACATACAGTATATTAAACATATTACAGTATTACATAACACATAGACAGATAAAGACAGATACTTGCAAAAACATCCCAGATATTATTAAAGACATGAAGAGTAAGGATGATTCACTGGGATTTTAAGAGTTTGCCAAGAGCCTGTATGAAGAATGAGGTAATTTCAATACGTTTTCAGGAATTAAAATCATAATTTCTTAAAATATATTTTTTGCTGAGCAATTGTATTAGCATAAAAGGATAGAATTTCCCATTTCTGAGCCTGTGCGATTTTATACATAGCCTTTTTTCTTATCACGGTCAAGGGGGGCAGTGATTCTGTTGGGCCCTGAGGCCTGTGAACACATCCACTCGCATGCATACCGAGAAGCGTAGGGTTCGTACGTCGACAGCTGAAATGGAACGACAAGGTCCATTAAAGCCACATAGGTGAAAACCATTTGACGGCCCGGACCGCCATCGCCATTGTGTAGTCTATGCATCACACGGAGTATTGTCACACAGTATAAAGAAAGCCACGCATCACCCGTGTCCGTAATAACAGGAAAGCATCGAACGCGAGCGGGCGAACACAAAAGCTGTAGAACAGTGCCGCGTCCGATGACAATGCGTCTGAATGACATCTGACAGCCCGGCGGCCGGGCGGTATAAACGCCGCGCGTAGGCTATCAGAGGCGCGGATTATCCTGGTGGGCGTCCGCTCCGTTACCACCGCGCGCTCGCTCTCTGTTACCAGGGACCGTAAACAGACGCAGATTAAACCCTGTCGCTTCTGCTTCCCTGCGTCCGCGGGCACAAAAACTTTCTTTCAGAAGACATTCGCGCGGCTCGGAAAAAAATAATATTCAAAAGACCTCGCTTGCATTGCAAAAGACTTGCTTGCTTGCTTGCAAAAGACCTCGCTTGCCATCGGTGCTGAAGTCCCGGCGTATCCTTGATCTCCTCTGCTCTCGCCCCATTGAAATTGTGGAGCTGTACAAAATACGACTGCGCTTCATTTCAAATACCCGTTGAAAAAAGGTGGGTCAAAATCAATGGCCGGTATGTACCCAGTGTTATGGTTGAAACGTATCTCATCTTAAACGGCCGTTATGCTAATCGATTATGTCAAACCACCAGTGGAATCTCATAGAAAAACGGGTTTTGTGTAACGGAATTACAGCCAGTCCGTACTGTACGTCCACGTTTCGTTTCATCTGAGGGCGCCTGAAGAACCCCGCTCTGTACATATCGACATATCGATGCCGCGCGCTCACTTCTGCGAGGATGTCTGCAAAGCAAAGTAATTGCGCGGCCTGCATTTCCAAAATGCCAATATCAATTACACGTGTGGGCCTCCGCCTCCACCCACAGAGCCTTGAACCGCCTGGCCCACAGCCGCTTGGCTGTTTGATATGAACAGGCCAAGAGTCTACACGCACTTCAACATGACTAATAATGTTTACTCCACAACTAGCAAAAAAACCCCACCATTTTCACTGAAGCGTGTCTGTTATAGAAGCCTATTCATATCCGCAGTAGATGTAGTTTGTGGGGTTTTTTGGAGACAGTGGCGGCACCATCAAACTGGCCTCCTTAAAATGATTCTACCATACATTTCCACAAACAGGCTTCTATAGGTTTTGTACCATCCCGTTGCTCAGAAGTACAGCAATGTATCCTATCAAATCGGTCAAAGTTTTTCACTTTTCTTCTAAGTCAGCGTACTAAAACTCAATTGCTTTAATTTACCAGTAGATTTCTGATTGCTACATCAGCATTGGAATGTTCAGTTAAGTACAGTCTAATCACATATTTGTGATCTGATACCTGGTGGGTTAACATTGCCACTGCATACTGAACATACTGAGCACAGATGTAGCCACACCAATGATATTTCAGAAGGGAGCTTGCTGATGCAGTCGGCAATCTACCAGGGCTTGCCACAGGCAGAACGCCTGAGCATAACTGCAGCCACAGAGTTCCTGTTTGTTACAAACAGCAGCTGCTGGGACACTGCACAGCTGATCAGGAGAACACAAGTCACTGTGGAACCACGTTTGGACACGGGGAGGCAGGGAAAGGTTTAAATCAATTAGGAGACGTCACGAGCGCTGTCACTCAAATTCTCCACGCATACTCCTCGGTCCCTTTCTTCCCCAAATCACTAACATGGTTATTTAGGAACAATACACAACCCTGGCATGCTGCAATCTCACAGCGTTTCAAAGCCAATCATTTCTGACAGTCAGCAACAGCACAGACGAGCCAATGAAAATGCTTTCCAGACTGAGCCTGTTTCAGATTGTCCGTCTTTCAGATTCCCGAGAAAAAAAAGCGTTCAGCGCTGAAATTTGCTGCCAGTTTCTGTGCAGCAGTAACATAATGGCAAACAGGATATTAAATTAAACTGAAAATAAACAGGACCTAAATCAGACTGTTGCAGCAGTGTTCCAAACAAACATTCAGCACAAAGACACTGTGTATTTTTACACCATGAACTATAGAGAGGTTTGTGCAGAAAATGAGTATTATCTTAAGCAAAGCATTGAGTCAGAGCACTGTTTGCACAGCATCCAATGGCCATTAATATAATTTCATTATAAGCCCACAGAGGAGGCCACCTACAGTACATCATATTCAACATGAAGCTAGCATGTCAACAACACAACACCATTATTTTTGGGCAGGGAAAAGTATACTGTATAATATATGTATATGTGTGCCAAGTATCTTTTGATACTTAGAACATTATTGCCACAGTTCACATAGAAGAAACATGCACATTGCAGATTTGTGTAGATTACTATTTATATGTTGGAAACAAATATATACACTCACTGAACACTTTAGGCACTTTCTATTAGGTAGACCTGTACACCAGCTTGTTAATGCAAATCAGCCAATCATGTGGCAGCAACTCAATGAATAAAAGCATGCAGACATGGTCAAGAGGTTCAGCTGTTTTTCAGACCAAATGTCAGAAAGGGAAAGAAATGTGATCCAAGTGACTTTGACCGTGGAAGGATTGTTTGTACCAGACAGGGTGGTTTGAGTATCTCTGAAACTGCTTATCTCCTGGTATTTTCACCTACAACAGTCTCTCACAAGAGTTTGCAGACAATGGTGCGAAAAAACTAAAACCATCCAGAGAGCAGCAATTCTGTGGGCAAAAATGTGTGTTAATAAGATAGCTAGGAGGAGAAGTGCCAGGCTGGTCAAAGCTTTGAAGGTGACAGTTATTCAAATAACCACACATTACAACAGTGGTATACAGCAGAGCGTCTCTAAAAACACAACGCATCAAACCTCTTAAGTGGATAGGCTCCAGCAGCAGAAGACCAATAAGTCTAAAAAATAAGTCAAATAAATACCTCATAAAGTGCTCACTGAGTGTAAATAAATGCAATGAAAATATCCTGATTCATGTTCTTTTTCTTATTCCCAATTTACCCAAATAAAGATACTATTTATCAGACCGTTTTCACTCATATTTACAAATTTCAATAACTGAAGAAAAAGGCTTTCATCTACAGCGGTAACCCTGGAGATGTCAGGCAATGGCAGTGAAATGAAAGGCGGAAATGATGCGATGTTGATGAAAGACATCACCGGAAGGCAACTGCTCAATGGATACATTCTCAGTGTTTCATGTAATTACCCTATCCTAGCCCTACCCATGCAGCGTAGTTCACCCTTAACTTCCCACACTTAATTCAAGTTTCCTTCCTGAAAGAAACAGCAACTCACCTGCATTTAGCAGAAAATAGTGCAAAAAAAAAAAAAAAGATTCATTGAAACCTGAAGCAAAAGACAAATTTGGTCCTAGGTACACCGTCAATGTCAATTCCTTTTTCAAACCATATCGAAAAGGAATATCACACACTTTTATTTTTATTTTTTTTCAAAAATAGGTCCATACTTCAATACCTTGGTTGGGGGAAAAGCAGCTACAGCTAAGTGTCAGACTCCAGTCCCAGAGCTCTGCTAGGTTTTCTGGCTTCTGGTGTGTTTCAGCACCAAACTAATTCATTAAAGTCCGCACACCTTCTAAAGCCTACTATGGCTGCTGGTTTAAAGCTAAACCACAAAACATACAGACTCTCTAGAATATGAGTTTGACACCTGTGCTCTATAACTTACGTTTCAGAGAGGTTGAATGTTTTCTCAGGGTCACCGTCTTGGATAGTGTACGTGATGGGATCGCCTTCACGGTCTGTTGCCTAGAATAAAGAAAATAAATACAGTTAAATTACACTGACCTTGTGTGGGTGGCACCCCTGGTCAAAAAGCCTAAATGAACAGAACCTGACCTCTAAACTGTTAAACATGTTTCTTCACATTTTAAAGCAAGATTACATTTTTTTAAAAGTTTTTACAGTTTCAAAATAATAAAAAAGGAAAAAGGCCCTGTGCAAAGGTTTGGGAACCCTGTCACTTAGCACTTTGTAACTCCCCCTAGGGCAACTATCACAGCTTGTAGACGCTTCCTTTCAATTCTCGCTTTTGGAATTTTCCCCATTCTTCCTGGCAGAGCACCTCTAGCTCAGAAATATTCATTGGCCTCTTTGCATGTACGCCACGTTTGAGATGTCTCCTTAGATTTTCAATAATATTTAAGTCTGGGGATTGTGGTGGCCATTCCAAAACCTTCTATTTCCTGTGCCTCCAGCTGCCACACAACCCGAAAGCATAATGGATCCACCTCCATGCTTCACAGTTGGCAAGGTGTTCTTCTCTACGAAGGATTCACCCTTTTTTCACCAAATATACCTTCTTTGGTGGTGGCCAAAAAGTTCAATTTTGGTTTCATTAGTCGAAAGCACTGGGGTCCAAAAGGCTTCAGGCTTCTAAATATTTTCTTTAGCATACTTCAGACGCTTAATTATGTGTTGAAGTCATTCCTTCTGCCATGTAGGTCTTTGTTGTTTAAAGTATGTTGTATTGTTGTCCTGTGTTGTCCATCTGAAATGCTTCTTTGTCTTCCAGACCTTGCCTTTACTTCAACTGTTCCATTTATCTTCCATTTTCTAATAATGTTTCTGACAGTGGAAATAGGTAGTTTTTGTAGCCTTCTCCTTCTTGGTGGAAATGAACCATCTTCATTCTGAAATCCTTGGACAACTGTTTAGAGGAACCCATGGTTGTTAACACCAGACAGAACAGCAGTTAGAGACTTTAGAATGCATGGAGTTACTTAAGTAAGTTCAGCCCTGGAATTATATTCACTTGACACATTGAAGCCTTAACAAGTAAATCAGCTATGGTTTGAGGCTTAGTAATTATCTTTTTTAAAAGTAACAAAGAATAAGCCAAAAGGGTTCCCAAACTGCCATTTTCCTTTTTTATAATTTATAAAATGTATATCGCTTTGCAGCATACTGTTATTCCATAAGGTTCACAAGGTTTCAATCTACATATTCAAGAAATTCTATTCCATATAGTGAATAACTGACTTACACATTCAAACGTTCATTCTATATATCGAAGAAATGACTGGTGTATACCAGGTTTAATTCTATAATTCAATAAACGAAATAGCCAGAAAGTGTGTGGCAAGCTTTCTGACGCAAGATCAATAATAATCAAAAAGAAACCATTGACCACAGCTTGCTTTTTTCCATGAAGCTTTATACTGGGTGTGTGAAGAGCAAGCTAATGTGCTGTAAAAACTCTGCAGCCTGCGTGTGTTATTTGTAGGCCGAGCACTGATGGACATTAAGTGCAGCCACATTAATTCCATTTGGTTTGAATGCAAGCCTTTGTTTTGCTTCCGTTAAGTTCAGCTGATGTATCTGTCTATATATATTGGTGAATGAAGGACAAGTATATGCAAAATGGAAAAACAAAAGCTCCCACAACACGGCTCATCCATTAGCCAGGCATTAAGTAAATAACATCCCGGAATGCAAAGGATTATGCATGAGAATGCAGGACAGGGCTGGTCGCCAGACATTATGGCCGTTTCTGAATATCTGTCCTTGTCCATTCTTGTGTTCTTGAGAACTCGTTTTATGTCTTATGTCACAGCCCAAGTACAGTTTCAATGTCAAGAACACAAGAACAGATAAAATGGCAGGATTTGTTTCACTATTTCCGCAATAAATGTTGCTAAAAATGAGGCAATAAATATGCGTTGTAATTGCCAAATCCCATTTTAAGCATACAACATAGCCTATAGCAAAAAAAGATATCGTACTCAGCCAAGCCGGCTGACTCGTGAGTGCTAGATAAGGGTAACGTGAATGAAGCAACCTAAATGCATTAGCTAGCTAAAGAACAGCAGGTGAAAGGGACGTTTGGTTCACTTTAATGTGGCTACAGTTTGTCTACAGTTGGAACAAAATCATACCCAAAACCATCTTAAAGCAGCTTGACAAAGAAATTACATACTCAAGGTGCAGAGTAGAGACGTTCAGGAAAGGCTGCCACTGCCTGTTTTGTAGCGGTAGCGCAGGTGCATGTCACTAGCACGCATTGCATCTCAAATGCATAACAGTGTTGGCTGTCCTTGTAGTCTTGCAAGACCGTTCTTGTCAAGAACATAACCTGGCAAGAATGTTCTTCCCAAGAACATTCTACAATTCTTGGTACTCAGAAACAACCATGGGTGTGCAAGAGGGACCTTTGACCCATGTCATACAGTGCTGCGCCATTGGTGCCAGACCTGCTGTCCGTGCCCACCTGCAAGTTCAGCAGAATGGCTCCTATCCTCATGGCCTCGCTGACCTCCAGGCTGTACATGATTAGCGGGAAGCGTGGGGGGCTCTGGTTGTTGGGTGGCAGGACCTCGATGTACACGGTGGTGATGGAGCTCCTGGAGACAAAAGAAGGATGTCCACAGCTTTACACCAGCACAGACACCCTTCAGACACTGCGCATGGTTGGCATTTTTATATAGCGCCTTTATCCAAAGCGCTGTACAATTTATGCTTCTCATTCACCCATTCATACACACACTCACACACTGACCGCGATTGGCTGCCATGCAAGGCGCCGACCAGCTCGTCAAGAGCATTTCGGGGTTATGTGTCTTGCTCAGGGACACTTCCATACAGCCTGGGCGGGGGATCTTACTGCCTGAGCCATGTCGCCCCACACCCCTTGGCATGTTCACAAAGGCCCAAGGCCTACCTGCCAAGGGGTGTCAGATCAACAGATCATGCTTCTTTACATTCCATTTTATTTAGCAAACACCTTTATCCAAAGTCATGTACAATAAGTGCATACCAAAGGTTATTAGAACAAATACAGAACAGGTTAGATAAGGTTATCAGAATCAGTTGTCCACAGCCATGAACATCACATCTAGTACACATGGTAAATAGGTCAAGTCATAAAGTAATAAGGTAAACAATTACAGTGCCAAGATACATACACATACAATAGCCCTTAAAATACAACAAGAAGGCTAAAAGATTCAGGAGACAGGAGATTCACAAGTGGTAATAGAATCGGGCACCTGTCAACGGCTCATGTCAACGCTCTTGGGTGTCTCAGTCACCTGGTGATTTGGTGGTGTTATTCTGCAGACCAGGCCTGAGGCCTAAACCTTGGCTCTGCCATCACACAGAATTATAAATGTGTGGAATAGCTTTCCAGGTCACGTACTCGAGAGAGGCCACTGGGGTGTTCGGGCCAGGATGGATGCAGTGCTGGAATCTCTGTATGTAATGATGCGCTTAAACTGGTTGAATGGCCTGATCTCACAGTATGTATTCTTATGTCAGCCAGGGTTCTTTAGGTTACCTTTGCATCCCCCTCCCCCACATGTACCAGCCAACCCCAGGTGACCAGATACACCTCTCCTCCAATCAGGGCATGGCTTCCTGAAGGGTTTTTGGGTTAAACAGTCACCGGCTCCCAGGCGAGAGTATCAGAGGACTGCTTCAGTGTACAAGCAGCGGTTATACGTCTGAGGGTTTGTGCGGTCTCATGGCATTAACTGGAGTGGCACACCTACTTATGTTAAACAGAGGCTGAAAAAAACTGAATTCACTGATGAATTAAGCCTCTTGGTGTAATACAGGTAACATTATGTTAAGCATCGTCGAGTTTTGACACATACATTAAGAATTTGCCTGTGCCAGATTGCTACCATTTGGAAAATAATTTTAAGGTGTTTATAAATGGATAAGTTCTTGGAAGCAAACACCATGCAAGGAAGCCTAAAAAACTTGGTGTGATTTGCTGAATTATTCTTGATTACTTCAACTAATGGAGAAACAAATTAGATTGAAGGAAATGCCAGGATACACTCCACAGCCTCTAGGCCTGGGCTGATCTACACCGACAACAGACTCAAAGGGTACAGATCCCTTTTAAATTACTACAGTCACCCTTAGTTACTTTTCGTAAGGCAGGAAACTTAATGCAGCAAGTGCTCAGACTAACGCAATAAAATACCCAAACAAACAGCATCTATCCTTCATCATGTTGTTGGTGCAGTATCGATCCCACAAGTACCGGCCCTGACCGAGGCGGTAAGATTAAATTGGGTTACGGAGAAGGCCCCTGTAATTATTCTGAAAACTCCCTCATTGCCACCTCCTTTACAGACAGAGTGTTGGAGGTGGCGATATCAGAGGGGGGCGGGGAGTGGGGTGGGGGGGTGGGGGTGGTATTAATGACAGGACATGCCTGGGAATCTCCAAGGATGAATCCATCACGATGCATGACCATATCGATTTTAAAGAAAAAGAAGTAAGAGGGTTTCCGCAGGGCTTGAGCGGGAATGAAGGACAACGGAATGGAATGGGCTTGAGCCGGAATGAAGGACGGTGAGACTTCCAGAGCCTGATTTTGAGGATAAAAAGACGTTTGCAGGGCTTGAGCCCGAATGAAAGACGATAGAATGGGCCTGAGCCGCAATGAAGGATGGTGGGACCGCCCAAGCCTGATTTTGAGGGAAAAGAAGGAAAAGGGTTTTCGCAGGGCTTGAGCCGGAATGAAGGATGGTGGGACCGTGGAAGCCGTGGAAGCCAGAGGACCGTGTGGCGGCTTTACCTTCTCTGGGCTGCGGGAGCGCCGTCCGCCGCCTTCACCGTCAGGGCGTAGGTGCGGCCCACGATCAGGGTGACGCCCGGTGCCACGGCGATCAGCCCCGTGCGCCCGTCGATGACGAAATCTCCCTGGCCCCCTGCCAGGATCTCGTAGGAGATCATGCCGTTGGTGCCCTCGTCCGCGTCCTGTGCTGTTAGCTGGAGGAGAAAAAGGCACATGTTCTCCAACGTTGTTTAGACAAATGCAATCAATAAAAACTCCCAATATTTATATAACACTCTGCTTATTAACTCATATTCATTGAGTTCCCGGAGATGACTCTAAGAAACCCTTCTCCTGGCAGGATGCCTTGCAATTGTTACAGTTCCATAGTGTGAAAAGTATATTCACATGCAAATATTACAACTCTATATATAACATTTATGAATAAAATACATGCACATGCTGTTCTATTTGCTGTTCGATTTGCTGTACTTTATGCAGGAAAAAGTGAAGTTCCATAGAGCACTTATTTCATGCTTGGAGATAATCAACTATTCAATCTGATTCAAGGATACTTTTGACTTGGTCAAAATCCCCACTTTAGTTGAACACAATCACAACAACAGGTAAACACAGCACTCAGAAAGTATTTGCATACATTTATCAGTAATCACAAGTAGAGCCAGCGGCCTTATGGGTAAAGGGCTTAACATTTAATGGATGCGAAAGCAGGAGAACCGTGAGGAGGTGCCAACGGTGAGCCAGAACGACCCCAAACTCCCCCCTAAAGTCACCTGCAGGCTGAGCTCTCGAACGTTTACCAGCTTAACTGCACTAATCTACACTCCAGCGCACATCCACTATCTGTCAGTCACATGAAAAAGGCCAGGAATCAAATGAATCCCTTTCTTCCAAACATAAATTGCATGTGAAAAAGTATTGGAGGTCATGTGACCCTAACCTCATCTTCCCCCGAAACTAAATAGTTGATTTTGGAGGCAGATTAATTCCTGACCTTTTTTTCTGTATCGGCTGTTTGACTAAGCACGTCTGAGAGGAATCGGGATCACGATCAGACTACAAAGTAGGACTTATCTCCCCACCCCTCCCAAACCCAGCTTGTCCCAGGGAACGCCTGCCGAGAGCACAGCCAAATTATTCCCCAGCAAAGCCATTTGAAAATTAGGCAGCTCATTCCGCCTTAAAAGAAAAACACACACACACACACACCCATGCACACGCACACACAAACAAACACAGACACACGCACACACACGCGCACACACACACACACACACACACACCACACAGGTTTGATACTGCACTGCTCTGAAAGTGTTGAACAGTGAGTGGAGTACTGATTACCTGTAATACGGGTTCGCCCGGCTGCATGTCGGTGTAAACATTGACACTGTAGGAGACGTCGGAGAAGGTCGGAGTGTTGTCGTTGGCATCTATCACCAGGATGTTAATGGTCACTGGAGCGCTCTCCTGCACTCCGTCTGAGGCCACCATCTTGAAGAAAGAGAGAAATACTGAATTTGAAGGACCATGAAAGGCATCGAATGTCTTGCTTTCTAATGGCCTTTTTAAAGTGCAAAACTTTTAGCGAAGAAGCTCAAATGTCATTCCACACCACAGCGGTAATATAGCTGAGGAAACCGACTCAGCAAAGCTAATAAATTGTGATTCATAAGCCAATATTATCCCGAGAGTTTTCTCTGGAGAATCCCCTCCACAATGAAAGTCTGACAGTTCGCTCAATTGAGTAAAATAAAAGGCTCACTTGTGTGTAAATTCAACAACCTGCAGTTATTAACATCCTCCCCTTCCTGAATCAGGTGCTTTCACAACACCCTCATATCCCCCCTCTAGAGAGACAGCCTCTTGTGTAGTGCTTTCCCTAAAGAGGCCTGCCAACATCACCTCTATTCATCCTTTCCAGACCAGGCAAGCAAGCCTCTTTGCATTAATCACCCGTACAGACCTGGCAACCCTCACTCTGTGCATTAATCTCCAATAACGACCTGGCAACTCACACCGTGTGCATTAATCTCTTATAGAGACCTGGCAACCAACACTCCCGGCATTAATCTTCAGAAGAGACCTGGCCACCCACACACTGTGTGTTAATATCGGCCACTGTAAACCAAAACTCTATGCATTAATCTCCAATAGAGACTTAATATCCCATAATACGTGCATCAGTCTATCATAGTGGCCTGGGAATTCAACTTCTTCGTATTTGGAATGGAATGGAAACCAAACACCTGTGTCTCAGATTCAGTGAACAGCTGGCAGCTGTAGCAACACAATGCAGTGTTGTGTGGGTGAAAGCTGCAACATAATTTAATTATTTAATAAAACTTAAGGCACCCTGAAGGTCCACTGTAAGGGGACTTTTCAAATTGGACAAACCTTATGATTATTTGTTTGTTGTGACTTAAGTTTTACATACACTTCATTTACATAGCCGGATGTGTACTGAGAAGTGTACTGGAAGTGTATTGAGAAGCCTGGCTTGAGTGTACAACTGTGCAGGACTGCCAAAGATTTGAACCTGCAACCTCTTAGTTCCTACATCCATTTCATATGTGTTTAATAATGCTACACGTCAGAAAGCTGGCATACACTCAATTTCTGCAGCGTAACAGGATATACTGTACATTTGGCAGGCTCTATGGTTTTTATCTCCTGTACAGTTGAAGAGCATATTTTCCCCTTTAAAAGAAAGAGAAGAAGCAACCCATAAAAAAGAAAAACTTAATTAAAATCCGTACTATAAGACAAAAGCAGAAGTGTTGACAGAAATTAAAGACTGGTGTTAAAGTCCAACCCTGCAGAGACTGCCGCCTAATGACTCAGAAATGAAGGGGGGAACAGGAAATTTAACCCCACGAAGCCACCGCTGACATCTTGAACCAAACCTCGTGCAAACCGACAGAAACACGGCCGCTCAAAGACCTAAAGGATTCCCCGAAGAAACCCTCCTCCCGTTCCTTCAAACGGATGTAGCATACAGAGGGTTTGTTAGCCTGAGCCAAGCGGCCTGGCGGAAGGTGGTCTGCCAGAGACTTGGCCGGTGCTGTGTCCCAGGCCTGCAGCGAGAGAGAGGCTGGCGCTCAGGTCCCGTGGGCGGGGGTGTTCCTCCACCCCCTCTCTAATCCGCCTGCGACTGCGGCTAAGGGGGAGGGCCCGACTGCCGGGAGCCCGGAACGCAAACGCTCTCGGGGGATTGGCTGATCAGAGAGACGTGTTGGACGGGAATGTGTACTCATTTGCATATGGCAAACTTTGAAGGTCTTTTTTTATGGACACCCAACCCTTCTTATAATCGTGTGAGTTGCTTCCTGAGAAGAATCAGTTTTGCATATTTTGAAATGATGGAGGATAGTGCAAAACATACACATGCACACACAGAAATAAATTGCAGTTGAGACCACATTTTGGAGGTAGCATAGCCTAGCGGAGAAGCTATCCAGCAGGGAGTGTGTGAGCTGGGCTGAGCATCGCTCTGCAGCGCCCCGTCAACCACACAGCAGAGATTAAACGGACGCCATCTCCACTGACTGCCGGTAATAAATTAATACTATTTATTATAAACCGCCATAAATGGCAGTTCCATTTAACTGATGGCGTTATATCCATGCAGCCAAACAGTGATTGAGCAAATTATGAACAGATTTGACAGTTTGGAGGATACGGTGGTGTTGTTGCCACTACTAAGAAAGTGAGGAAGTTCAGTAGAGTACCATGAACGAGAAACAAGAAAAACTGAAGAAAATGTGGTATTTAGAGGAAGGCAAGATACCAACTATTGGCTGTACAGTGTCCACACACTGAGGGACAATGGCCAGTTGACCAGTTGACTGACCGACTAACACTGATTTGGTTATTAGTCATAACAAGTTTTATGAAGATCACAAAAAGGTCATTCAGGATCAGTTTATTTTAAGTCTGCTGGATGTGAATCCAGCCAAATGACATTGAATTCCTGTCAAAGATGAAGCAGTGAGAAAGAACAGAAAAGTCCATATGACGTACTGACAGAAAATCACCCCAGGAAGGTGAATGTATGCAAAGCACCCTTTCAATCAAGGTTCTTAAAACAGATTTCCCTTATAATGAGATCCTGGTGAATAAGGGTGTTTGAAGTGTAAGTCAGTTGTCATTAAAGGTTTTGCCACAACTTCAAAATGAAATTCTTGTGCTGCTAGGCTACATACTGTATTTATGATGGTACTGTGGTTTGACCAGTTACACTGGACAAGGACAAGTCCTTTCTTACTACTACTATTGTTATACTAATAATAGCAATAATACCAACCATCTTCATTATGATACCTGTAATAATTTTTTGGATTATCATGGATAATCTTACAAAGCCGTAGTAATCCAAGAACAATGACACACGCTCTCAGTCAATCCTTTCTCTGACCCGATGAGTCAAAGGGAAATAATCCCATGAACCTACAGGGCTCATCAGCATGCCTGCATGTAATGTAATGTGTAATGTAATGTAATGTAATGTAATAATGGTGCAGGTGGAGGTTCTTACCGTGAAGGTGTAGGTCTGCTTCACCTCCCGGTCCACCGGCTTCAGCAGGGTCAGGTAGCGCGTTATCCCTGAGGGAGTCACTCTGAAGATGGCGTTGAAGTCGTCCAAGGTTATGTCCACCATGGGATCTCTTGTCTTAAAAATATTTTTTTAGGAAGGAGTTAGCAGAGCAGATCACAGCACCCATGAGATAGGTAATCGTGGCAAGGACTCGATCGACATCATCCTCAACTTCACAAACCTTTCCTTCGCAAACTCGGTTTGGTGAGTTGTAGTGACTGGTGATGCTTGTCAAACTGATTGTGAAGAAATATATGAATGTTTTTGATTTTATGGGAGTTTAACGGTGCAGTAAGGATGAATGTTGATTGAATCCCAGGCTCTAGTTCTGTACAGCATCCTGTTCATTTAATCTAGGATCAAGGTGGCCTCAGAGATAAATGAGCAGAAATTGAGTTAATCACGGCACAGCTCAGAAAGACCCAAATGAATGATTACAGTGCAGAATGTCCAAAATTAATATTTATGTCCAAGACACTTCCCTGAATCATGACGGTTCACAATCAGTCATATATTAGTCATGGTTTTTTATAAAGTGCACTGCTGGCCTGCAATGGTTTTATACTGTAAAGGGAACTGCTGAAAAAAGTCAACTCAAAAGTCAAACAATATTATGATAACAAAGAGATTATCATGAAATTGAGCGTAGGGTGTAGTTTTTGCTCTCCTGGAGAATTATCTGTTTGATATTGCATGCATAAGTCCTGGGTGTCACACTGGTATTTAACACTGCACTCTCACCCCGTGAGGCTTTAGACCTCACACTGGACTGCCTCGGGAAACTCCCGTTTCCTCAAATCACCTCCACCCATTAACCTCCCCACCAGATTTCACCCAGTCCTGCTTTCAATTTAAAATAACACCAGGAGTATATGCTTATTTTACGCGTTACTTAAAGTTCAGATCAAGTGCTTGGAATTATAAGGTTCAATCTGACCTTTTTGCCAAATAAATGAGCTATACAGGAATGCTATGTCCAATAATTTTTTAATGTGCAACAGGTTAATTAATTAATTTTTTTTTAAAACATACACTCAATAACCATTTTGTTACGCAGACCCATTACCCAAACATTAGACAAACATTCTGCTACATTTAAAGTCTCTAAAACCTGTCCAAAGAAATCAAGCTCTTGAAATTTCAAATCTAATTTCCGCAGAGGGGATCTGTTTGCCAGACATGCTCGGATGTTTAAAATTAGATATAATCTAATCTAAACTACTGTGTCTTTGTTTTTAAAAGGCATACTTTCATCAATTATTTAGACTACACTGCAGTGCACAAAAATGAAAGATATCCCCGAGCATCTGAGAGATCCAGCAATAAACACAAACCTTTTAAAAAATCATAGAGATATCTGGGTGAAGCATCAAGTAGAAAGCACAGCCAAACTGGTACTATATGTATTTCAGTGTATCTGTTTACACTGGGTCTGTGACTGTCTGTTTAAGGTGAAATTCAACCTGTTAGAAAAAAGTGTCAACAGTGTCAGGCCAGTTTGAAGCTCTGCACTCATCTTCGTGTCTCTGTGGACGTTCAGTATATACGTCGACGGCGATGTACAGACTACCTTTATGAATTCAGCTGATAAAAATTCACACCTCTTTCTAACCTGACAGTATAAAAGACAAAATGCCAAGCAGAGATTTTTGGCATGCTCACATGGGGGGAAAAAACCCCTTCCGGCAAACAGAAATTGTTCTGTCGACGTTGCCAGATGTTGTTTTTCCGTCCCAGCCATTATGTTGCGAGCGTGTCATATGATTATTAATGGGAGCATTTTTCCTTTGATTCTTTCTGACTCAAAATTCTATATGTGTCAACTCTCCATCATGGCCGTGGTTTAGATAAAGTATTGTATTATGCCATGGGTTGCTGTTTGATCCGAAGATGCTGGTTAAACGCCACAAATCACTGCTCACAAAACAATCACTAGAACTTAATTTTCTAGTTCCAGCACCTTCTTCCACAACCTACTCCAGCTTCTTCAGGTTGGTGTCAAAATCATGCTACTGTGTGCTGTGTGTGACAATACCACACTGTGCTTAACTTACCCAGCATTCTTTACAAAAATACCAAAACACCAAGTGCATTTTAAATTGTTACTGTACAGCAAAAATGGAAGAAAAGAATATGAAAAATCACAAAGGAGCAGGGATTTAAACGCATGCAAAGCGTAAAAGAAACTGCAAAAAAGTCTCAAAAGAAGACAGAAAAACACTGCAACACAAAGACCAAAAGCCCTTGCACTCCAAATGAGCACTGCACTGCAGGAGTCCCGGATACCTACAGGTGCAGCACCGGGTGTGAGCTAAAACAGGAGGCAAAGAGACAGATGGGGTATGATTGGCAGACGATTCTCCTTTGTGATTGTGGAGTGTTTGCTCACGACACCGCATATCATCTTACCACTATCACTATATGTCTTTAAAGACAAGCTCAAATCAACATGAACTTTTTCCTCAATTTAGTCAATTCATCATAACCATACGAACAGGTCTTAAAGTATATAATCCAATACAACATCCTAATACTTTTTGTATTAGATGTATCATATCAAAGTTTTCTTTTTCATCTACTTCTTGGAAAAGGAGAACGTCAATTTTCCGTTCCCCTCTAATCAGTATCCTTTTCAAACATTGGCACACCTCCTTTGATGTCCCCTTCCTCATTTGATGTCAAAACTCCTTGTATATGTCATCTTGCGGAAGCTTGCGCTGCTCTAACTTCTGTTTCAGCTTGTCTTCAAATGTGGAAAATGTTCAAACTCAGCTCGAGAAGGTTGGTACTTCATATGCAATTGTTTTGATTCGAAGCTGCTGCCTTCACACTCTTTTAAACTCCAATAAACTTTAGACAGCGAAAGCAGAACTACCTGCTCTTATTGGATATCGACCCACGTTTGGATATTAACCTTCTGACCTTCTGGCCCTAACCTGCTCATAAGTTATTTTACCATTATTCTGCACTGGTGCATTGCAGAAGCCAAATGTTGCAGTTAATTGTATTTCCATTCCGTCAGTTATACAAATTAAACAAAGTTTAATTCAGCAATTGAAAAAATGCCTGTGAAGTTCAATGAGGATTTTTAAATTGAGGAACTGAATGTCAGTCCCTTTCAGGAAGTGACTGTTTTATTTATTTCTGCCCGTGGTTGGCTTGCACTCACAGGAAAGTACTTCAACTGCCTTGAAAAAACAACAATGCAGCACGAACATGACTCACTCACTGTAGAAATGTAATTATGCCACAAATTGCATCCAATATTGCAAAATGAAAAGTATATGATAAAAGATGATTAACAGAAATATGGAGTGGGTTTGATGTGAAATAATAAACCCGTGTTGAGTCAGTAGGTTAAACCAATGTTTTTGCTGAGGCACTTAATGAGCACTGATTAATGCTTCCCTTTTTGTCTTTGTGAATTTGTGCATTTAGGTTATCAACTACATTCTGAATCTCTGATGAGTTGTTTTTTTTTTTTTCACTCGCATACCTCACCATCTGTGTGAATTTGTGATTATTTCTGTTACCCAATGGATGTAAACTTACTGCCAACTTTACAGTGAACATTACTGCCGACTTAACAGTCAACATTATCGTCCAGCCAACATCACTGCCAACTTTACAGTCGACATGACTGACAACGTTACTATCAACTTTACTGCCAAATTAATATAATCTTGATATTACTGTCAAGTGCACAAAACAACAACAGGTCTGCAGGCTTGCTCCCAAGCTGAATCTTACCTCCTCGATGTCATTATCCAAGGCAATTATTCCCATTGGGGCTGTGAGGTTCATGTTGCTGGAGATGGTGGTACCCACGGGCGCTGACTCGATTACGAAGCCCTGGTAAGTGGACACTTGAAAGTACGGGGCCTGATTATTCTCATCCAGCACCTCAATGTGCAGACTAGCAAAGGCAGGGAGGGGGTGGCCATTATCCTGCTCTGCCTGAGAGAGAGAGAGAGAGAGAGAGAGAGAGAGAGAGAGGGAGAGAGGGGGAGAGAGAGAGAGAGAGAGAGAGAGAAAGGGAGAGAGGGGGAGAGAGAGGGAGGGAGAGAGAGACACAACTCTATTACAAGAACAAATGCCATCAATTGCATTTTGCCTGCATCTGTCCTGTCTTAGGTACACAGACAAAGGCCTTGCACTCTGTCTTGATTGGATGAATCAAGGATGGATGCCAACAGCTTTCGTCTTTGTAATTAAGATTTTGATGAATAGTGTACAGTACATTTACATGTACAGTATATAAATAATGCTTAATAACCATGTGTTAACCACATCTCGGTGGCTGCTAATGCATTTTTAAGGTGTTATGAAGTTTCAAGTTTGATTGAAGAAAAACTGAAAACTGATCAAGAGGCTCTTGACTGACAAGTGGAATCACACTGGAGTCTGAAATGCAGACGGCACCTGGCTTCTGACCAGACTGTGAATTGCAGGTATAGCAAATTGTACAGGTAAGGTACACATATTCAGCCAAATAAATGTAAAGGCAAATGTAATCACAGAAGCTCTGAAATCAATGGTTTCCATTTCCTTAACTGATTAGAGAAGGAATAAAGGCAGGGAGTCTGGGGGATTTGTGCGTGGGTGGGAAGTCGGATGCCCTCCGGACTGTCTCGCTCTGAAAATATTCTCTAATCCTCATGGTTGTTCGCATTAATCTTTTAGCCGCGCACCCCACTGGCTACAGCGCCGATGTTTTGAGTCACAGCCGTTTCCCAAAATCCCTTGCACAGCCGGCGCTGAACTTGGGACTCTCGGTGACGGCGCGGGAACCGCTGTGCTTTGTCCGTGCCGCAGATTACATGCCGGACCTCAAAGCAGCAGCGAATCTTGCCACGTAACAACGGCAAACACTTGGACAGAGGTAATAAAGAGCAGCGGAATCCATGCCAGGAAAACAACTCAGACACCCCAAGCCAGCCATTAGCAGCCTGCTATCCCTGATGCACCACCACAACCCAAATGCGACACACTGTTCCTGGTCCTAAGCTCTCCGGCTTACTTAAAAATACAACAGTATTAACACCTCTAAGCCGAAAGGAAAGTGCTGGAAATGGTGTATTTCAATATTAGAAAGGATTAATTATCCTTAAAAAGGCTTGACCGAGATCCTTTGACGTAGCTGTCAATCCTGCGCTGTGGAATCCACAGCAGAACATCGCCAGAGAGAAACAGCCATTAAATAAGGGCACGGGTCTCTTTGCACTGACAACCCAGGTCTTTAACACCATCACATCACGAGCCTGGCGGAAGAGAGAGAGAGCCTTCCTACTGCAGCTCAGAGAGAGAGAGAGGGAGAGAGGGAGAGAGAGAAAAGATACAGCGATAGACATACAGAGACAGAGCCAAAAGGAAAGCAAGGGAGAGAGAGAGAGATACAGAGAGAGGGGGTACTGAGAGAAAGATTAAGAAAGAGTGATGGGGACATTTTCACGAAGCATCTCATAATAGGATATGGCCTGGGTCGATTCTGTCTTTTCGCTCATAACTGACACAGTCAGGATATGGACAGGGTGACACTGACCCCACATCAGCACTCTCACACTGACAAGCGTTCTGATTCGACAGACTGCCTCTGCAGACCGCGGGAGGATAAACCCAACCTGTGACATCATAAAACCCGGATCCCAATATGTCATTCCGACATCGATTTCAGCGTTGGCCACAGCATGGACAATTTAAAAATGCTAAACTCATATGTATGGCCAAAATATGAATTCCACAGTATGAAGTGCGGGGCTTTGAGCATGGATTAGAACACAGAGCAGAGTCTATAGAGCTGTCTGTTCACTCTGTGGAGCAGGGGCTGCACTCTGCGGTTCATATATGTAATTATGTGTCGGCCTGTGCACAGATCTACAGTGGAACTGCACAAGTCAGGTCCCCAGGCCACACCGATGTGCAATACAATATAATGTAATTTATCCCATGAGAGGTTATTTAGCAGATTGATTCCTCTCTCTTGGGCACTGCTTGGGGTGATGTAGGATTACATTCACAAAAGCCATTTCATGGCATTACTCAACACTCATAGCATTCTGCAGGAAATACATGTCTATACTGTATAAGTATGTATGCATGTATACCTGTACGGGAGTATACATATTTTATTTATACGTACATACAGTTGTATGAAAAAGTGTGGCACCCAGGTCAAAAGTGTATATTACAATGAATCTCAGTGAAGCTGATCCGACCTCTACACGGTACGAAGTTAAACTATGAATACATGGTAACTATTTATTAGCACATTTTATACACTCTAAATAATAAACTAAAGCAACATTGCCAGTTGATACTTCGTATCATCCTGTTGCAGATCTGAAACAGCTTCCAGGCACTTTCTGTTCTCACCAGGGTCGTTCTATTGTCGCGTTTTGACCTTTTCCCCCGCACTCTTCACTGCAGAGCTCTTCTAGCTCTGAGACACGCGTAGCTGTCCTTTCACGCCCCGCACGTTTCAGATCTCCCCACAGATTTGAAATAATATTCAAGTGTGGGCACTGTGACGGCCGCCCAGTAACCTTCATCTTTTCTTTCCTCTAAGTACTTCACGGTCGAATCGATGCTACGCTCGGGATCACTGGCGTACTAAAAGCTCCATCTGCAGCCAAGTTTGAGCTTCCTGGAGGAGGGTGGTGGGGGTGGGCGAAATGTCATGACACTGGCAGGGGTTCATGACTCCACTGACCGTAAGAGCCCCAGTATGTGTAAATGCAAAACAAAAAGGAAAACAAACAAACGATAAATGATGTCATATCAAATATCACCACCATATTTCATGTTCCACAGAAGGTGATATTCTTTCAATGTAAGTGGCCTTTTTCTGATGCCAGACTCCACCTGTCTGTACATCCAGCATTCAGTTCCACATTCGGATGGAAAACTTTGATTAGAAGCAGGTTTTAAGGTCAGATGACCAGAGTATTGAGTCTTTTTGGCAGGACGGACATCAAAACAACAATAATCGCACTGAAAAGGAGGCAGAGCCGACGGCGAAATATAGCGGCAAATCTTTGATGCGGGTATTTCGCTTGCTGCCGTTCCACAGAGTTATCATAATTACCTTGATTACCAAGTCAAAGGTGTGGTAGAGGTCCCGGCTGATTGGCTGCAGGACCCGCAGCTCAGCGGTGGTTTTGTTGAGTGTGAAGAATTCGCCGTAGTTCTCCGGTTTGCCTGGAAATGAATTCGCAGGGAGTGATTGAGGTGCTCCGCGACTGTGCGCTTAGTGCAAGATTAAGTTGAGAAACGCAGATTCACCAGCATGGCGCGGAGCTGAAGAAATGACTCACCATTACCGCAAAGAGCCAATAAAGGACAGCGTTTAGACTTAACTACCGAGTTCGTGACTGGAACGGAAAATCTCATCTACCATTTTACATTTTCTTATTCAGAATGCAAGAAAAATGAAGCACAGAATCCTACTTCACGACATGTCACAGCAAACTTTTCAGTGCAAAATTATCTGACAGGGCATATTTCATTCTGATGAAGGTCATTTTCTCCATCTCCATCAACTGTTAGAGTTGCAGGTTGAGCTCATAAATCCATAGAGGGAGGTGGAGAGTGAACCAGGACCTCGAACACCCCATGACCTGGCAGAACTCAGCCAGAAACTAACTTTTTAGGTGCGGGTAAAAAAAATTACAAATTTAAAACACTCGTGCAGGTGCCTGAAAAATGTATGATAAAACATGTTATTAACTGAAAATTAATACTGAATATTAGTAAAAACAGATGCTTCTTTTAAAATGGTTCATTTTACAGGTGTCTCAAGCGTTAAACATTGAGACATGGCCGACTTTACAGGAAGCTCCGCATCAGTTATGGGAAGGTCATGTGACACCCCCCCTCCCCCGACCCTCCCATCCCCAATCTGCGGCAGAGTTCCTCAATGTGTCCCACAGGGACCGAGCAGGCCAGCTAATTTAATGCTGCTTTCACGCTCGATCCCTCTCTCCCCTGACGGCGGGCCAAGTCGAAATCGGTGAGCAATCAGCAAAGCTTTCGGTGGATACGTACCGACCAGGATGGAGAACAGGACACCGGGCCGATCGGAGGGAGGCTGGATGTTCCGGTCTTGATCCACTGCCCGGATGTTGGGTGTGACGTTGACCGGGTTAATTCTGCTCTGAAAGAGGGGTTGTGGGTCAGGGAGTTAAAGGTGTTCTGAGATCATTTTCACACAAACTGCTATAAGGCAGGCTGAGAAATCCAGGAGAAATCATAAAATAAAACCGTCATTTCCTCTCTAAACGGGTTGAAGAGGTGGAGAGAGATAAATGCTTCTGCGTGAGTGGTTCTGTTTGTTGTTTGTTTTGCTTCGCTACAGCTATGAAAAAGCTAATGTTCCCGACCCCATTTCCAGCCAGGGCAGCCTGGACTAATGTGCAGACCCGAAAAACTGTGCCATGATTCCTGAAGGGGCCGGCACAGGGCAGCGCAGATTAGCACCAGGCTTGCTTGTGATGGGCTGCAGAACACCTTCCCGCGCGTCCCTTCCTGACAGGCGGCTGTGGCTAACGTGGCGGACATCTTGTGTAAATCTATCGAGTTACAGAGCGCTGACACCGAAGGCAGTTCTTTCATACTGCCACCTGCTTCCTGAATAAACAAACAGTACATTTTGTCAATTCGTGCTCATCTTCCTGAATGCAGCGTGTGCAGCTTGAGCAATAGCCCACTTGAGGAAACGGAGAATTATGCTCCATTTGCTATATTAAGGTACAAGTGCCCCAATCCGAAGTTATTTCTTATTCTCTGCTATATGCTTCCATGTGGCTCACAGAGGTGCAGAGCATAGGCTTGCTATAGAGAGGACCCCCCCCCGGCCTCATTGTAATGGTGTGAAATCAAACCTCCCTACACCAGCTATGATTACTCGCTACAATAGCCTTGCTCACATAGCCAGTGGCTTCACTGTTCTACAGCTGCACCATATACAGTAGCACCAGAGGAACAAGTAATGCATGAGTAATCACTACTCACACACACACACACACACACTCATACACAAACAAACACACATGCAGGTATATAGGCACATCCACGCCCACACAAACACAGAGTCACATGCATGTACACCTACACAAACACAAACACAAGCAGACACAACACATGCAGACACACACACACACACACACACACACACATAGGCACACACACACACACACACACACACACACACACACAGATCTGAACCGAGCACCATGATTCCAGGGCTCTGCGATTTCCCCTCACAGTCAAAAAGAAGCCCAGGTGTGGGGCTGTCCTGTCTGCCTGGGGTGTTTGGTTAAAGCACTCATCCTCATCGCCGGTGACAGCAGCCCTGCGGGTAACTACAGGACTGACCACTGTTTCACCCGAGGAGCTGAGTTTCTGCACAACAGCACCCCCTCTGGCCAGACAAACGCCTGCAGTCAGCCTCCGGCAGCTCAGCCGCTGGGCCAGCGCGCGGAAAGGAGCGACGTCTGGCTGGGTCTCAAACCGTGCTCTTCAGGGGGCCACGCAGACAGCACCGGCTTACAAATGTGATTAGGACAAATTTAATATGGGAGTTAAAAAGGCAGAATACATGAGATAAGCTACAGTGAGAAGAAAAAATATCTTAGTACAGACAAATAAAGTTCAAAGCAAAGGCAATTTGGCCCCCCTACAATGTTCTGATATCTGCTTAAATAAATCCATTTAGAGGTGGGATAATTGTCCCTTACACTGCTCTATGGTTATAAAACTGAGCCAAAAAGCCGCGTACCACAAAGAGGAGGCAGGCTGACAACTGTGACATGTCACACATTCAGAAGTTAAAAAATGAAATGCAAAATCACAAAGTGCTGTGCACTTAACAGCCAGGCTTTTAATATTAATTATAAATCACTGTTCCCACTCTCAGCAAATGCAGAACAGGATTCACAAAGTTCCCCGGCCAATTTTTAACCAGGAGGGGCACAGAACCGTGGGGCAAGGCTACTGGATAGACACAAGGATTCTGGGAAGGTCTCGCCAAACGGAGTCTCGATCTACAGAGGCCTGCAGTGGCCCCAGTAAAAAGACTTCCGCTTGTCTCTGACTATCTGCAGCTTATTGAAAACTGGAGACGGTCCTCTTTCCTTTCCATCCAAATTGACTTTTTCCCTCACCAACAGCTGAGTCACAAACCAGCGTCAGGTGCATTGTCATGTGTATGGGCTGGAAATTGAATATGGGTGTCTTTAGAATCAGCTGCCACAAAAGAGACAGAGACAGCGAGGCGATGTGTGCGCGCGTGTGTGTGTGTGTTTGTGTGTCTGTGTGCATGTGTGTGTGTGTGTGTGTGTGGGTGCATGTTTGTGTTTGTGTACCTGTGTGTGCCTGTGTGTGCGTGTGTGTTTGTCTTTGTGCAGGGACAAGAGAGTAGTGATTGTCATAGTTACAGCAAAGCTTGGTTTTCTTTCAAATACAAAGGGAAATGCACTAAAGCGGTCGGACTGCTGATTCAGTGCGGAGGCAGAGAGTTTTAACTGTATGAGTGTGATAAGGTCAGCAGTTAAAGTAAGGACACCCCCCCTCCTCCTCCTCCCCAGCACGCCCTAACACCCCCCCCCCCCCCCCCAGCGTCTGTCTCTACCCTCCTGTGGTCTGGCTGTCAACAAACGTGCGTGCCACATGTCACCTGTCAGGCTGGAGGCCACGGAGTGAAATCTCTGATCCCTGTCATCGCTGCACCTGCGCCCCCCCCCTCCCCGCCGGGCCGACCCCCCGTGTTCAGCCTCCGCTCCCTCCGGGAGGCTGGGCTCGGCTGTCAGAGCAAACAAACGCACCCCGGAAAAACTTCCGCAAGGCACCGGGTCACAGGAATGTAATAAGAGTAGAAAAGACTTACACTCGCTTAATGCTCCAAAAAAACTAATAGTGTTTATTTTACCATGCAGACGGCTGACATTTCCACCACATCGGTCTCTGTCAGAACACGGGTTACTGTTCAAATGTTCTCCCATACAGGAGGTGCGTGAGGCTAGGTTTGGCTTCCTGCTGAAAATGAAGCTTATTTGCCTCTTGCTTTCTCCTTTCAATTTGCCCACCTTTTCTTTGAATTTAAGAAACTTAGAACAATGTAAGCAAAGATGCAACTGGTATATAGAACCTTCAGCAGACATGACTGTGCAGACCAGTGCATTTGCTTCCTTCAATTATGAAGCCATCCTATATTTCAGACTTCTGAGATATAGCAGCAAGCAAAATAGGGATCAGCCAGCAAATTGTTGCCTCACACCATCAACAGCTAGGTACAAAACATGAGTATGAACCTGCACAACAGTAAATATTTAAGCCAGAGATGGATCAGTTTTCTTGCCTTCTGGCCATAATTACTTAATTAGCCCTAACATTTACACCTTCTGACATTTTATTTACTGTACAGTTCTTGATAAGAATGATCGCTGATGACTCCTTGTGTCTCTACCGTGCTGTAAAATCCAGCTATGACCAGTTTGAACCAGCTACTTGAGCTGGTCAAAGCATGTTAAGCGGGGAACTAGTCTGAACAGTTCAACCAGCTATGAACTGTTTCAAAATCTAGCTTGAGCTGTTTTTTTTTATCAGCAGGGTATGTCACACATTTGACTGTGATCTAACCTACCAGCATTGGTGTGTATAGCCAGTTAGCTCATTTAGCCAGGCTAATTGGTGGAAATAAAAACCTGCTTGCACATCAGCCCTCCAGGAGCATAATTGCCCACCCTTGGTTTAGGCATTTAGCAGATGCTGGTATCCAGGGAGACTGATACAGCCTACAGTTGTACATGCAATACATTTAAACAGCTGGATATGAACTGAAGCAGCTGAACACCTTGCTCAAGGGTACACTATAAGTGTCCTTGCTGGGAGTCGAACCTGAGGTCCTCTCAGTTACTGTACATGCCCTGTCCCATAGCCATTAGGCCACACTGCTACACTATGCCACCTTACCTTGTGTGTATTTAATTTCACATTCTTAGTATCCCTGTGGTGAAAGGAGATGACAAGGTAACCCTTCACAATAAGGTCACATGAATTGGCATGTATTTCATAATGTATTAGTTACATGAATATTTATACATTAGCAAACCATAGGATACATGTATAATTAGTTAAGCATTAAAAGGTACATTAACTGGTTTCCAATATGAATTGGCATGAACTAATGCAGCTGTTGAACAGCTAAACTTAGTAGTTTGATAGTTAAAAACTACAATAGTTAATGCGAGTACATGTAACCATATTGTAAAGTGGTACCGATGACTTGCGGTTCTGCCTGGCTGTGATGCCTCATTTCTTCACTGTCAGCAGGTGCACCAGATTTGGATATCATCTGTTCTGCTGGTTGGACTACTAATTTATGCTCAGAGCCAAACAAATGAACAAATCAAGTGTTTCAAGTTAAACTGCATTTGTTGCATTCACGGATTTGTGGTTTTCAGTGTGTCAGATGGATTTCTGTTGACTTTAACTTTGAATTTGGTTGTAAGTCACTGGCTTAGACTATATATCTACAGTGTAGTCTACACTGCTCAAACATTGACAGTCACCCAGGAAAACTGAAACTACCAAGCAAACAGATCTATTGCCATTATTAAGTTATTACGTTGGTTTTTACGACATTTAATTTGTGACTAAGTACTAACTTACGTGAGCTTTTGGGCAGTATTAATGCCCCTAAATTAGAGTTGATGCTTTTCCTCAGATAATTGTGCAGGTTTGAGCAGAAGTGTCCCTAACAGCCATATTGTATGTACTTCAATAATTTGAAGGAAACACTCGACCAGAGAACACAAAAACCTGTCCTTCGGATATGAGAGATCTGTTCTTGAAGAGACTGATGAACAACTCAATACTCACTCCACAGTGCCAAGGATGGAAGGACGAGAGTTAAAAATAAGTGCACCGCGATAAAATAACATGCACCTTTTAAGGGAATTCGTCATCTGTTGACAAGCAGTCAGATTCTGTGTTGTAGCACTAGTTCCAGGGCTGCACTTTTTGCTATTAACTTCCTTGCAGCAATGCAAGGCCCTCCTCTGTAACTCTGATACGGGGCCTGTCCTTCAGCCCGAGCCAAACGGCCTCACTGAAGTACCGCGCGGAGATGAGCTGCCGGTCTTATCTGGCAGCGCACCGTTGTTCATAGCGGTTGGCCCACTAGAGAGGTGATTATCATCCGCCACAAGTGTTAGATTGAAAGGCGAATTGGTTCGAAACCGATTGTTTTAATTTACTTTTGAAAGAGTGGTGGATTCCCAGAGATAACCTTAGATATCATTATCCAGTTGTCATGGATACTTCCATGAAATGAGCGAGAGGCCCAAAACAGCACACAAAGAGGAGCCGGGGCAGGAGGCGGGTGTAAGGTAATTCACATTTACTGTGACTGTCTGACAAGCTTGATAAGTGTCTGATTCCATGGCTGCTGGATACTGTCTATACCTGAGGAAAGGAATCTCGCCTCAAGCCTGATCATAAGCCCAGTGTCGATCAACATTCTGTGGATGTACAGTATATATTTGACTACTGCTGAATCACTAATTACTTCCAATAATGTGTCCTAAGTTTGTTAAGAATTGCAAACATTAAAACATAATGGCATCCATTCAACATAATATTGGAAATAAATGTGGCCCTATTAAAGCTGCAAGTTATTTCTTTGAGTTTCAAACTAAATGTGATCAGGGAGCGATTGTGAGAACTGTTGTGACTTGGCCAACCTATTCACCCTCTACTGCCCTCTGGTGTACAGGTGTCAAACGGCAGTCCTGCATTAAAGTCATTAATTCGCTAAAGAGTCCACACACTTACCTGATTGAAAGGAAACCACCAAAAGCCGCAGGCCCCAAGGTACCCTGGGAATTTAGTTTGACACTCCTTCTCTAGTGAGTGGCACCTCTGACACCTACACACTCAGTGTGCAAGTGGGACTCCATTTTAGGTCAGTTTCCACCAATTGTAGTATGCTCACTTCAGAATACTGACAACCCTCTTTAATAGGAGGTAAAATTAGATATGTAATAATCTATTTAATAATGTAATCATTTTGAGCTGTTGAACACAACATTTACCTCAGAGACATTCTCCTGCCTTTATAGGCCTGAGGGAAGACTCTCTGTCCATTTTTTCCGGAATCTTCCTCAATGACGTCAATTAATTTCAGACTCAAACACGTAACAAGTTAAAACACAACAGCGTTAAATTGAAGGTCACCAGTGTATACTGGAGGGGTAAAAGTCACATGACTTGTTTTCAGAAACCAATTTTGAGAAAAGCGCTCAGGCAATCATGTTAGACACCACCACAGGGCAGGGGAAGAAGGAAAGCCATTTCCTCAGCTGCAGAACTGAAGGCGCTTTGCCTCTGATGACAAATTTTCCATATGAATTATAAGTCATTTCTATTACTCACTGACAATACTAATGAATCCAGGGTCTTACACTATATACTTATATATCACATTTATGCTTTTTGGCTATTTTATCCGTATTCGTGCTTGATGAATCACATTAAAAGACTGCAGTGAAGATGAACTTATTAATAAAATGTATCGTTTTAATTATAGCACACATATGTTTTGAATAATGTAGAATGCCATTATTACAATTTACATTCTACAGTTTAAAACAATGTATTTTTCAATGCTTGATTATTGATGAAATCATATTATGTTTTATAAATGATTCAATTCCTTTCTATTCGTTACACAAAGCATTGCACTTGGGGTATGAAATAGAATTAAGCGTGCTTAATTTGTCTTCTTTGAAGCAACAACTGAGGGAAGTTCATGACATCTGATATTATCATGCTGAAAGTGCATTCTGTATGAGGAGAGCACTGTGTTCTATTACATAAATAATGCTGCCAGCTCTTCCTGTTCTGCGTACTTCTACTGCAGTGTGATATTAGTATTGTTGCGCTACCTCTTTTTGTAAACGACTGTTTGTGAAGAAACAGTCATTTATTAACCCCATTCCATAAAGCAGTAAGCACTATGTGCTTAAAGTGACAAGCACATATTGAGCAGCCTTGTGTATCACAGCCTCCATCCAGCTTGGGTGGAGGCACTTCACTGTAAACCTGAAGAACTTTTGTAATCGGTTCCATCTCCACTGCTGAATCATCCCAGCAGTGATTTAAAGGGAAAGGAGACACACATCATCACGCGGTAAGGCTGACGGCGTTGAGCAGAATACGAATTTCAGACTGTCGACCGACGCATGCACATGGGTTCTTTAGTAGGACTCCCAGATCTCAAGGACCAGTAAATAAAGGGCTGTGCTTGCAAAGTAAAAATACTATTATCTTTTTCACCAACCGAGCTCAACCTGAGCAGTAAAACAAAAACAACAACAAAAGCAACAAAGACAACATTCAACAAAAAAAAAGAAAAAAAGACACTAAAGAAGAAAAGACTGTGTAGATTGCAGATGCTGAATGCAAAGAGCAAAGGGAAGGCCTGGCTGTGGGCTTCCACTCCAGGATGAATGGTGCTTGTGCTGTTTCTTGAAAATTGCATTCTGAAAACAATATAGCATAAGACCTTGCTTTGGCTGAGGAAAGGGCTTAGCTTCAATCTCAGTGCCACTTGCAGCCTGGGCCGCATGTTAGCGAGGGGACTTACTGTAATAGTACAGAGTGAGCTACAGCAAAGGGAGTTAATAGTGCACAGTGCGCTACAGCAAAGGGAGTTAATAGTGCACAGTGCGCTACAGTGAGAGGGCTTAATAGTGCACATTAATGAGAGGACTTACTGGGTCAGTGAGCTCTGGTATGGCCGCTCTGAAGATGATGGGTCTGCAGTCGCGGGTGTTGTTGACCAGGGTGCAGGGCAGAAACATGGGCCCCAGGTCATCTCCGTCCAGCACGTCCACTGTCAGCGTTGTAGTGGTGGTCCTCCGGTTGAGAAAATACAGGGCACGGTCCTACCGGAGAAAGTAGGGGTGTCATAAATGCATTTTCCTATTACAAGTACATTATACACTTCGTGGATGCTCATTTCTACACGGCTTATATTTCTACATTCAATGCACTCATGCAGCTGTATATTTCCAGAAGGGATTCAGGATAGATATCTTGATGATGGGTACAACTGCAGTGCCATCCCTGAGAACTGTACCCGTAACATCTGACTAACAAACTCAGCTCTTTAACCGTCAAACTACACTACTTCCTTCTGTTTACTGTTCACAGTCTGCTGACACAGTATGCTAAACCCTGAAGGCTAAAGGCTGTTTTATACTTACTGTGTAGTCGGTATGGGTTGCGTGATTTGTGCCGTGTGCAGCACTCGCAAACGGGCAGAGCATTTACACTTGATTTGACAGGTTGTGCAAGTCCCCTAATCACATTTCTGGTATAAAATATGAAGGCTTTTACATATTCATTAATAGATAAAGTATTCAGGTATCATCCAACCTCTTCCGATTGCATCTAATCAAACCCCTGCTTATCGTATAAAACAGCCTTAAAGATGGAAAAGTATGAAGCTACATGAAGAAGGTCCAATCAGAGATTAACTGACTTCAACTAATCATCGTGTCTTGCAGTGTACTGCAAAACCTCTCAATTGGTTCAGGCCAATGACTGACAGCTCCACATCTATGGGGCTTGTGAAACGTCTCTATTCTACCCCTAGTTGAAGATGCTTTACGACTAGCTTGTGTCATTATGAATTTGCCTCAGTAATTAAGACCCACTTTCACTCCAAGATTTTGTGCATGCCACCCCACGTGCATATATTTTGGTTTTATTCTGCAGCCCAGTTTTTATGTTAGCTCTCTAACTGCTGTGAGGTGGGTACAGAAGCTTTAACGTCTCTATAATGAGCACTACTCCTATAGACAGCTGAGAGATTAATGTTAAGTACCACCAGTAAGTCCTCTGCAGAGGCCAATTCAGCAGACACCGTTATCTTACGACGGCAGACTCTAATGTACATATACAGACGCATCACAGGGAGACCCAATACAGATATACAGTACACACTAGCCCGCTAACGTAAACCTGTGCGTCTGTGCGTTTACAGTCAAACCACCAAGCAGCTTCCTCTAAAGGTTAACTCAGTATGGCCTCTGATACACCCGGGCATCCTCTGCCACACTACTGAGAGTGTGAGAGTCATTAGTCCCCAGCTATTTCAGTCAGGCAAACCTGCAATATCACCTACTTTCATTTGGCTTCCGCAATTCCCCAGTTGGGAAAACAAAGGAAGCAATTTGCCCTTCTCTCAAGAGCCGGATGTTTTTAACCCCAGGACACCAAAAGTACTGTCAACCCTAGGTTGTCCTCCAGTAGAACCCAAATTTAATTGATAAATTAATGAATTAACAATAAAACTCCTTCTCAAAAAAACAACATGGAAATGGATTCAGTTATAAAAAACTGTTGAAATGTTTACTGAAGCTATACACCTGCACCGGCTCTTGGCTCAGGTTAAGCTTTCAATTAATGTGTCTCTGTTCCCCCAAAGACACAGTTTGATAGTCCTGCAGAAATCCAATCTGTAATTTAGATAGCTAAAAATAACTCCACCTCGGTATCTGGTAAGACAAAAAGCCATTATTTAAAAAGTCCTTTAAATAAATGGAGGCAGTTTAATCAGCTGCGTCCCTGTTTTAAATTTCGGTATCTTTCCCCGGCAGTGAAAAAGAGCTTCATTTTCATCTTAGAAAAGCACTCCATGAAACATGGGCCCGTGGACATTAAGACTGCGGGGTGCTGGGTTTCACAGCCTGTGGAGTCACATTAATATGTTTCATTACTTCTGTGTGATTGCTTACAGCAACGCTCAAGTGTTTGACTAGAGTAAATAACATTCATAGTGTAATATTGGGCTTACATGGTCTGAAGGAGCGGGAGCAATTGTCACCAACCACTCAAGTGTTGGTTTAGTAATGAGTGCAATAAAGAGACTCTGCAGAGCTACGTAAACGAATCAGACTGCACCACTGTCCGAGGCAGGAGGCATGTCCCTTAAATGAGTGAGCTAAGCCCGTTCATTTTCTTACGCTAACACACAACGTACGAGTGTCGTAAATGAAACTGGTTTAATATTGTGTACATTATTGTGCATGCTTCATTTCAGCTTTCTCATTTGCTAGGTTCAGTACTGGCCAAGTTGTTTTGGACTCTCTCGGCAGAAGGTTATACGTTAGAACCTCGGGCAAGACATTGTTCTTTAAAGGAAGGTTCTTATCTTTAGTGAAGCCTTTTAGCTGCCTGAACTGCTTAAGTGTATGAGCAGATTAGCATTGCTTTGAAGAAAAAAAATAAATAGTGTAAGCCTTTCAGTGGCGAGACTGAATTCCGGCCAACTGCGATGCAGTTCCCTCCTGCTTTTAACAGACAGATAGATCCTGCAGGGTCAGTCTTATCATATTACTTATAACCTCCTCTGATCCAAGTATCCTCACAACATTTCCAAACACTGCGCGGAGACAAATGCTGATGAGAGCCAGCTGTCACGAAAGCTTTTCCAATTCAGCAGAAGGAAGACGGACCTTCCGAGACCCCGGAGAGGAAAAAAGAGGCTTTTCTCGTCGCGCTTCTCACTGTCTCGGTTGCGCATTCATTTTGACAAGATTGTCCTTTGTCCATTCAAGACATATGGCATCGGTGTAAAAGGGGGAGGGGGGGGGTTAAATTGAATTTTATGGCAAATGGCTATCATCAAATGGCGCCACCTTTCATTACTGACATGAAATTCCTTCTTTGGCCTTTTCTGGAAATACATTTTGAGATTCTTTCTCTCTTCTGACCTTTATAAAAGCAAAAACCTCACATACGCACCCATACTGCAGACGGAAAACATAAACGAATATACAATATGACATAACGGGTGACAGTATTCAGCGATTCTTTCATTCACCACATACTGTGTATTTATGCACATATTTAGTGGGCCATTGTCGCGTGATTGCCTATTGAGCGTCCATTTTGTGTGTGATGTGAGCGGGAGGCTTACGTTAGCCTGAATGACGACCAGGTAGCGGGTCCTCTCCTCATAGTTGAGCCTCTCTCTCAGCACCACTGCTCCAGACAGAGGTAGTGGGATGCTGAAGGTACTGTTTAAACTCTGCAGGAGTGAAAGGGGTTATTAAGAGAGGACAGACAGACACTGGAGTCTCAACAGCTCCTAGCAAAGGTGGAAAATCCAGGTTCAGAAAGTACAAGTTCTAATTACTGCAATCCCTCAGTCATTACGTAGACCTAATGAGTGAAATCAACTGTCTGAGTTGATGAGTGGAAGACACACCTGGCAGGACTTTTACATTCTGACCCCTGGACCTCCACCTTTGTCTCAGCACTACACAGAAGGCGATGAGGATTACTGAGGTTCTTCCTGCACTTGCTCTGTGGTACCAGTCTGAATCTGCCTGGAATGGCAATAATGTCTGCTGCTCCCTTGTATTACTGCTACACCTGTGCTGGATTTGTGGAATAAAGCTGGATTTCTCTCCTGAGCTAACATGTTCTGACTTCACTGGGCAGGGGAAGTTTATACAGTTGTATGCCTAAGCGATTAAACCTGAAACACGAGCAAACAAAACTCAACGTGTCCAATGCAAACACCCCTGAACCGGGTGCCAGCCCGGCACATAGCACAGAGAATGAGTTGCCTCGCTTTCAGCCGGACAAAAACCAACAAGATCTGTGTTAGAAAAGATGAGGAGGCCTACCTGTATCCACCACAACTGTGAGCTCGGATAAATACCCTTCCCCCATCACCAAACACGCAAATGTCTATGAATGTCCCTGAACAAATATTTATCAGCACAAGCAATGCTGGGTAAGTGGCCAGACTTTGCGTGGTGACCTCTATATTTCCACGCAAGAACCGGTTGAGTTTATTTCCACCTACCGGGTCGTTGGGGTCGTACAGGATGGAGTACGAGATCTGACCGTTCGGCCCGTCGTCGATATCCGTGGCGCCGTTTCCGGAAAACCCGGTGAAGATGGTGGTCCCGATCGGAGTGAGCTGGAAGACAGGAGTGGAGGGACGGGAATGAGAACCCTATCCACCCTATAACCACGGTGGTCTGTGGAGGCCTCCCAGGAGGGACCTCATCACAGGTCATTCATGCTTTGCAATCATGACACTTTTGAGGAGAGGAGAACATCGGTCCGGCAATGGCCGATAAGCCAGACTGGTTTAGGATGCCGCAGGCTCCGTAACGAGGAGAAAGGCAGGCAGACACACGCAGACACCTGTCAGATGTGTTTGTGCCCTTGTATTGCTTTCAGACGCTGCACATCAGAGGTCGTAGGTCAGAGTGAGGTCCGTGGGGTCGGATTGTGTGGTATTGTCAGTCGCTGTGCTGGCTGCCCGGGTATGTTTCTAGCCCCCGCTCTGACAGGCAGTACAGCCATCACGAGCCACCAGAAATGTCAGAGACAGAACCGTCTGACCCAAAGAGCGTGGCTTTTTGACGGCTTAATAAAACAAGCCAAAATCTTTCACCGTTTCTCTGCGATGGGCCTTCATACCTCATGTCAAATCCCTCCATTAATTCATCATCGAGGACATGATTATTCATTACTTCAACAGTTATGCCATCAACTGTGGCTTTAGGGCGCTGTCTGCTAATGTGATGTCTTCAGGGTTTCATCTACAGCAAGCATTTAAAAAGATGGTCTTTAGCATGCTTTTAAAGGGGCAATTTGTTCTGTAGCAAGTATTTACATGGATAATTCACTTTTATGTGGTGTCTTATATTATTTTAGTTTTAGTGCCTGGTTTTGATTGGCCCGGTAAGTTTTGTGTCAGATGTAAGAAATGTAGATATTTACTGTAGACACATTTCCGTTGATCTGCTAGCAGGCTTTACAATCGCAGGGCCTCTCGGTGTTCTGCCAGTACTGTACATTTAGCAAGCACTCGTCGCTAACTCGGTTGTTGAAAAATGTGCTAATTATACATCAGCTGTTGCAGGACAAGCGATAAAAACCAAAGAAATGTAAAATCGACAAATGAGTGCACGACCCAGAATTACGACAGCGTTATTAATTTCAGTGAATTAAAAGTGTCACGCATCTGGTTTTGGCAATGTTGAAATTAAATTGGGATATAATATTGCAGTACTAAATAAGTCGATTAAATGACAGCATTGTAAGACACTGCAGAATATTTAATGGACTGCCTAGGAACAGGACCACATTTCTGCTTTGAATTATGACTAATAAGAATAATAATCTTTCTGTCAGACATTTAATCCAAAGGAGGGTGGATGAGATTTAGTTGAACGAACTGACATCAAAGTAACAGATTTACTGTCGATGAAGTTACACGGGATAGCTGTCAGAAAATAGTGCAGCCCCCTGCTGGAGGAGAAGATAATAGAAAAATGATCGGGAGACTTTTTTTTTTGAGCCAACAAAACATAAAACATAAAATATGGCGAGCCTTGATGACTCTGACAAAAGACAAGGCACGCTTGCTCAAACAGGGTCATACAAATATAAGAATATAATATATTTTTAATGAAAGTGTCAGAATTTGTCATTTATTTTCGGCTGATCATTTCAATTGAAAGTTCACATGCCCAGGATCTGTCGCAATTTGTGATGATAATCGGCGCCGCACAAAAGGAATGGCTTAGGTTGTGAAGCAAATGACAAACACTATCCTTTTCTCATGATCCCATTTGTGTCTCCGATGTCAGATTCCGACTCCGATCAAATCACTCTTCCCGGCATTTACATTTTGGCGGCATTGCATCACCACCCGAGCGTATCTCCGCCGTTCGGATGCTGATTACATTTCATACGGAGATTTATATCATTGGGGTTTCATAAGGGAAACGATTATAGGACACGGAGATGTCTCCACATGTCACAGTTTCTGAGGCGAGTGTCAACAGTTTTGATTATATCTTGGTTATGCGTTCGATCGATGCGCTTCAATCGACGCAGCCTGCTGGAGGAAGTCTTGAGGTGGCTGCTCCTGTGTTTCTCCACCCTGGTTCTATGCATTGTTCGTCTGTACAACAAAACCCACAAGTGGCCCTCTCCCCCCATCACCAAACATAAACATGCTCATTCAACTCGTGTGTGGTGGCCTCTATATTTCTGTACAGGAACTGGACCCATTCTCTGGTGTCACATACAACATTTCCCCCCTTGGTTAAACCAAATAGAATTCACAGGCACATTTACGTCTGTGATTGAGCGATATACACTATATAACTGAAAATGTACATTTCATAAATACCTACCTAAGATTCCATGCAGAACGCATAAATCAAAGTATACAAAGATACAAGACATGCACAGAGATATAGTTCATTATTTCTGTGATGTTTCCAAAAATGCCGTTTTGCATGAATACCTTCATTATACCTTATTTAACTTCCTACCAACATTTTTGGACCAACCAAGAAACATTAATAATTGAATACAATCAAAGGAAAGATGTCTAAATTCTTACAGTTCTGGTTGCATTGGACCAGTGAAGTGGAATATTACTCCATTTGTATTATTTATTACGAGTCAGAATATGCAAACGAAAATGCAAAACATTAAGATACAGAAAACTGCCAGCGCTGAACCGAAATGAGTGCATTTCCCAACCAGTCAGTGCAAATTCACTTCAGATCCAGCATGACCTCAGCCTCACTCAGAGGAACAGGCATGACCTCAGAGCTCCAGACTCAGATGAACAGGCATGACCTCAGAGCTTCAGACTCAGATGAACAGGCATGACCTCAGCCTCACCCCCCCCCCCCCCCCCCCAACAAGCTTTAGAAATGGATAGTACGACCTAAAACAGTATACTGATTGGATTAATCAAACTAGGGGCATCTTTTAAGAAATAAACACAATTATGAATAACTTTTTCTGAGAAACTTTCATTTTGCTTTGCCTCTCTTATCAGCAGCAGAACAGTCTCTGTGTGGAAATGTGCTTTTATTTGACACACTAAAGGCTGCATGCTAATGGATAGTATTTCAGTGGGCAGGACTGCAAGTGCCTAAAAATAAAAATTAAACTTCAAACCAAATGAACCCATGAAAGGGCCCAACCGCTACTTCAGACAAGTCTTCTGCTCTACGCTTAGCCCATCTCTCTCAGACATAGCAGCCATCTTAGGATAGAGACACACTGAGTCTAATTATGCAAACAGCTACCAAATCAAGATGTACCCACCCAGTCCCCTTTGTGCAAGTTTCTCGGTTCTGCAATTGAATTCATTTTCAGATCACACTGATAAAAATCCCAAAGAATGGCAGGTCTCTTTGGCGTTTTCTATTTAGCACCAATAAGTACAAAGCAGTCATTTTCAGAGGTGGAAAATCCAGGTTCAGAAAGAAAAAGTCCACCCTAGTAGCTTGTTCCAATATCCTGGATTTGCCAATTAGCATAATCCATCAACCAAGCCAAGAAGTAGAACTAATTCAGCTGGCAGAGTTCATGGGTGGGAGAGACATATGGCAGCACTTTTACTTTCGGACCCCTGGACTTTCCACTTCTGGTCATTCTCTAGGTTGCTATTTCTGATCTGAATAGGAGATCTGAATTTATCTTTTCTCTGAGTGTTATGGACTGCATGCTGTATTAGGACCAAGGTTACATGACATGGGGGCCTACAGGCTGTCTGTAAGAGCTCTCTTCTGTACTGTATGTAATTGGTGTCCCTTCAGTTCCAGGTAATAATGGTTGAGTGCCTGCTTTACCTTTTTTTCAGGTAGAGTGTGGCAGTGTATCCTAGAAACAAAAATCAAACCTTTGATACAACATTTAATGAAACAGCTATTCCTAAACGTCATCTGAGATTCTTCAATTTACCCATTATCTATACCCAAAGATACGTATAAAATTAATGGATTGTTCAAAGTTTGGTCTTTTAAGTATTCTGTCCAGAAAAAAGGTAAAACTGGAATACATTGTGGATCACCAAGAAGCAGAAATCAGAAGCAGCCCACACTATGAAAAGCACGCTGCGATTAGACAGGACTAACCAGAAGCAAGCTGCGATTGGATTGGACTAACCATAAACATGCTGGGATTGGATTGGACTAACCAGGAGCATGCTGCGATTGGATTGGACCAGCCCCTGGGTTGGGGGCACTCACCTCGTTGACGGGTATGTAGTAGCTAGGTTGCTGGAAGCGCGGGGTGTTGTCGTTGCGATCCTTCACCACAATGCGGACTTCGTGCTGGATGACCGTACCGACCAGCACATTGGTACACTGGACCTGCACTACGATGGACTGGATAGAGGCAGGGGGCTGTAAGGGAAGAGAGTGCCATTAGATGGAGAAAAGCCCACAAGCTTTCCAATTAATCCTCCTATTGCTACAGAAGAAGTTGGTAAGTACTGCAGGACGTAGCAAGGGTTCGATCTGAGTTATTATTGGCAGTGATGCAAACTCCGTGTTCGGTTGTCTATGTTCCTCTGCTGTCTCTCTCGTTCATACAACGAACAACTGTAAATTCCGGTTGAAAACTGTAAGGTTGTATTTCTTTGTAAAAATTGAAAAGCACGTCCTCTAACTCAAGGGTGGAGTTTGAGTGCACGTTACCTTCTAGGAAACACAGGCTGGAGATTCAAGCCAAACACATGCCTGCCCTTATAAGTTTTGCCCCATATTTAGGAAACGGATACACTGACAGCGATTTTAAAAAGACCTACATATATAATTTAAGCATTTAATTAAAATAATCTCAAGTGAAAAAAGCATGACAGTGCTCCCTTAATATTCCTAACATGTTGGCAAAAAGGCAGTACACTTCAGTATGTCTATCTGTAAAGATGAGAAACAGGATGACGAAAATAATTAATTAAAACTGCATTTAAATTCTGCCTTTTTTTAATGCCTTTCCAAAATTTCACAGCAAAATGTCAAAGGTCTCAAGAAAAAGTACTGTAATTACATTTTCTGCCAGTTGCCTGAGAACTGTAACTCCAGAACAAGCAGTTTCTAAATGTCCAAATCTCTTTATTGTCGTTTCGCAAAAATGGATACGGAGGTCAGAAATATCTTTTTGCTTTTCAGGGGCGGACAGATTTCTCCTCACCCCCATGCTCATTTAGGTGGCTCAATCTACTGCAGTTCCATTACAATCCCGCCACTCCTTACATTACCAGCAAGACTGTATGAGACAGACGGGAAATTCTGGGACGTGCAGAAGATTTCAGCCTGAAGGAGGAGAGTCCTAATTTGGTCAAGTGGGATTCTGCGCTCCCCATTCCTACTCCTTTTCCTTCTGGGCCATCTGAGGGTATGTGCAGTGTAAAGAGCCAATCAGAGTAGGTCTGAGTGTATCAGAGTGCAGTGTAAAGAGCCAATCAGAGTAGGTCTGAGTGTATCAGAGCGCAGTGTAAAGAGCCAATCAGAGTAGGTCTGAGTGTATCAGAGCGCAGTGTAAAGAGCCAATCAGAGTAGGTCTGAGTGTATCAGAGCACAGTGTAAAGAGCCAATCAGAGTAGGTCTGAGTGTATCAGAGCACAGTGTAAAGAGCCAATCAGAGTAGGTCTGAGTGTATCAGAGCGCAGTGTAAAGAGCCAATCAGAGTAGGTCTGAGTGTATCAGAGCGCAGTGTAAAGAGCCAATCAGAGTAGGTCTGAGTGTATCAGAGCACAGTGTAAAGAGCCAATCAGAGTAGGTCTGAGTGTATCAGAGCACAGTGTAAAGAGCCAATCAGAGTAGGTCTGAGTGTATGTGTAGTGTAAAGAGCCAATCAGACTGGGTCTGAGTGTACGTGCAATGTAAAGAGCCAATCAGAGTGGGTCTGAGTGTATGCAAGCACAGTCTAAAGAGCCAATCAGAGTGGGTCTGAGTGTATGTGAGCGCAGTCTAAAGAGCCAATCAGAGTGGGTCTGAGTGTATGTGCAGTGTAAAGAGCCAATCAGAGTGGGTATGAGTATACATGGGGGAAGAGTAAAGTAGAGTGGGTCTGAGTGTATGCGAGCGCAATGCAAACTAGCCAATGGGAGTGCTCACATCTCTGTCCAGAACTCGGCCCGTGCTGTTTAGGAACAGTGTCTGCCGTTTGGCATCCAAGATCACCCAGTGGTCATAGTTGTTTCTCAGGGATAAGTAAATGCTTCTGCCTGGGTCTTCAGCTCTTCCATTGATCTGCATATTCTCAACCAGCACTGTCCCTGTAAAACAAACATAAGGGAGCCGATAGACTTATTGTTAGTCCATTGTGCCAGTGTTTCAGCTAAATCGCCTTTTGCATTTGCAGACGTACTGCATGATTCAACAAATCACAGCAAACCTACGACAAAAGGAACAGCACTGACAACAAATACTATGTGACTGTGCAATTACCTTGTCAGAATTCCTACATTAGCAACTGAATAATGGATATTTAAAAGATGTAATTTACATTCAATTCAGTCATCGTCCTGCTTCATTAAGTTAAAGCCATTTCAGAACATCCGTCACACCATACATCTAACCTGAGAAAGCGGGTCATGATAATATTCAGACAATAGGGAGAAAAGTTGAAACATTTCTAAATGTTTCACTGCCGTTCATCTCTCACCAGAACACGCCCACCTCTCAAATATTCCAGAAATGGAAAAACATACTCCTACCATGGCCATGTCACTCACATATACTCCTGACACACACCCTCTCTCTTACATACTGTACACTTATGACATGTCCACCTCTACCACAAATCCCCTGACACACGCCTACGTCTCTCACGGGTATTTTTGGGTACAGTATGTCCTCTTTCGATGTGGGTCACTCTGGACTCGCACACAGAGACACGATTGGGGCAGTTCCCCACCAGAGACCTGCACACACCACCCGTCTCCACCAGTCACCGAGTGGGCCCCCGTTAGACCAGCTGTCCTGCTAGCGTCGAGTGCCAGGAGAGGCGTGTCTGCTGCCCGTCCCCTTGGCCGATATAGCGCTAGGCTACCCTCGGCGCTAACGCTCCCAGACAGTTCTGCACCAGCGCCCTGACCCAGCTCCGAGAACAGAGTGCCAGCTCCATTAAATCACCCGCTGAAACAGGCTCTGGAGGCGTTTCAGTACAGC
This sequence comes from Conger conger, assembly GCF_963514075.1. NCBI lineage: Eukaryota > Metazoa > Chordata > Actinopteri > Anguilliformes > Congridae > Conger > Conger conger. The sequence goes on along the minus strand of NC_083777.1, from coordinate 21,321,127 downwards.
AGCGCTGGACATTTTTGCAAATGAAAAATAAAAAGGTTTCAAATTTTTTTGTGCGCGCTAAAAGTCATCAAATGACTGAACTGTTTGACCAATGGTGGTATTTGTCATCAACCCTCAACCAACACTCACAAGGAAATGCATTTCGATTTGCCGTGCAGAGAGGAGATTTCAATGTAAATATTCGACAGGCGAAAGATGGAGGCGGAGAGCGGGAACAGTGGAGTCAGCAATCACACCTGGAAACGCTACGAGCTACGTTTGTGCGACACCCGTTCATCGCCTCTTTATTTACAGCAAGATCTTATTTCCAGATGCTTTCCCTGAGGGCAGAGAGATATAAATCTGTGCGCATGGACTCTTAAAGCCAGCGCCTTCACTTGCCGTATTTGTCTCGTGTTTTAATTAGCAATTTCTTACAGTGAACCCTGGCCTCCATACATACTGTTCACACTATCTGCGTCTGACAGTCATTCTGGAGGCGTAGAAACTTAGTGCAGCTACCGGCCTAATATAATACTCTGCGTCAACCTTGTCGTTCCCATTCAAGATTTTAGGTAGTTTGTTTTTGAGTAGGATGCTAACTCACTCTCAGTAAAAGTTTAAGTAACTTCAAAAGAGATCCACCTGGTATATACGTATTATGTTGATATGTTGGTTTGTCCTCTGACAGAAACAAGGAAAGTCTTTCAACAAACAAACTGTATTGACAAAGCCTATGCATATGAATCAAACCTCAGGACTTAATTTGTACTCCAACTGCATTAAGGCAGTATTATAATATTCCTGAGCAATATGCATGCAGTATGGATCATAAAATATTCAGTAGATGCATCTTTCTAAAAGGATTTTAGTTCAAGTATAAAGGTGAACCCGTATGAGAATCCTACATGCAAAATAAAACTATTCCCTGCAGACAGGAAGTACAGCTTTCTTTCTCTACAGCCTTCAGTAAAATCTAAGAACCGTCACCATCAAGATTGATCAAAAAAAGCTTCAGGCAGCAGCAGATTAGAGGCTTCTAGCACCTTCCTATCAAAGATTTCTATACCAGATCATGTGTAATCAGATGTAAACCAGCAAACTGAACAATATACAGGGCATTCAGTATCTAAAAAACTATTTGGTGCTCAATCAAGTTATGTTTATTAGAACAGAATTTGATCGAGCACCAAATTGTTTTTAGTTTCCCAAAATTATTCCCCCAATATTGTTACCACAAATTCTTTTTTTTGTTTTTTTTTTTGGTAAATGACACATTTCGCAACCAAAAATTGGTATTCCGTCATAGCAACAATATGCTAATATTGAATTGGATAGTAAAATCAACAAGAGGAAGTCTTATGTAATCAGACCTAGGGTTTTCACAAGCATGACATTCTGAATAACGATTTATTCTCACAAAAATAATTCCGATTTGTGATTCAATTGCGGGCGTTTAAATGTTATATTCTGTTGTTATAGTACAAGCATATACTTTATGATGAGCAGTTTATTGACACTCCATTATAAAGTTATAAAGCCTTAAAGTACAACACTGCAAAAATGGGCAAGGGTTGCCAGATTTGGCATCTCTGTGAAGGGGTTAATGTAGCTAAAAGGTATTTTATTGAATGAAGAAGACATTCTGGAAAAAAAAGACCGATTATGAGCACGCTATTTCCAAAAGAATAGCACAGATATTTAAAATAAATTGTCAAAGTGGAAAATGGCCCTTTAAAACGGTAGAATAATCAGAAATGTGTTTTTTATTTGACCTGGAATTGGCCGTCTCCACTTTTCACTTGGTGATTTTCTTTTGGAAATAGTGTGCACATTAGCATAGGTGCTCATCTAATTTTTCTGATTATTCTGTCTAAGGCCATTAGCCAACGTTAAGCAACGTTCCCATTCATTTTCAACTATACATTTTTACTGATTTGTTGGACTACCTCAATGATTTTAACTTCACTTGAAATTTTCAAAAGAGCAAACCCAACTCCTTAATCCCCCTTGTGCATTAAATAAATTACATTTTTATATTGCAATTTTATGACATTTTGTCACATTAAGCTTTAATTTTAGCCTAATCTTGTACTTCTTTCCACGTTCTAGTTTTTGTTTTGTTACTTCTACCCAAGTAAGTGCTTCAGCTGCTGAACAGCTGGTTTCATCTTTCTCTCTTTTTTTCATTTCAAGTATTTGCTCATTAAGCCATGTTCAGGCCCATTTTGGGGCCATTTTCCACTACATGAATTCATTAAAAATTCATACTGTGGTATATTTCATTTTCCTTGTCCCCATTGGTAATGATTATGGCGCTCTACACTTCAACATTGTTTACATTTTTTCCCCATCAACATGAAAGAGATTAAGAATGTCCCCAGTGATAGAGCACCATAGAAATAACACAACCTGTATTTGTCTCCGTTTTAACAACAAATGGTTCTTTATAACTGTTTTCAGATGGACTATTATTTCATAAGTGTGCAGGTGTTGAGACATGAATTAAAATGCGTATTTTATTACAAATAATGACCCTTTTCTGTTCAACGCTCACTTTTAGCATATTCTGAATATCTTTCGGATATCAAGTTCAGCACAAACAAATCTGTAAACATGCACCGCCTGTGCATTTTGGTAACCTGCGTGGTTTTACAAAGCTCACATTTGACACCGGTGTGGAGACAATCAATCGGCATGGCTTATCGTATCAGGTATTTATCAAATACACTGCTGCAGACAAAATGGAGCAATTTTCTGCCATTTTTTGTGTTTATCTTCAGAGATTTCGACACCGAAAAGGGAGGCGGTGTGACGGAACAGTCAGGGGGGAGGGCTCATATCGGCAGGGCCGCAGGTTTGAATCCCGCTACTGCTGTACCCATGAGTCAGACACTTCACCTCAAGGGCTTCAGTAAATATCGGGCTGCATAAACACATGGTGAGTAAAATTGTAAGCAATGCCTGGATAACAGCATTTTGCTAAATGTGTAAAATATAATATCACAGACAAGATATGTTAATATGCCATACAACAATATGCAGAAAATGGTATTACACATAGGCCTGGGATGAATCAGTCTGTCCTTGACTTAATGGTCTATTCTCCTGTATCGCCTGGATTCCATCAACATTTGTCCTTCACCTGCACTTATTTATGAATGGAAGTGTGTTATTCACGTTTCTATCATAGTCCATTTGGATGTTTGCCAAGCCTGGCGTCTAGTTTTCTGAAAAAAAAAAAGCACTCAAGATTTATTTGCATGTTGTAAAAGTAAAGGACAAATGTTTATTGAATCCAGGACAAAAATTAAAGAACGTCAGGTAGTTTCAGATACTTAGCTACAATCGCAACTATATTACAACACCCAGGCACGACAAAGCCGTGAAGGGCTTTAGAAAATCCTAAAATGTCTATTAATACCACTGGATATACCTCAACAGCACTCTGCGTGGAGGGCCCTGTGTATGGAGAGCATGGGGCTGGCCAGGTGCCTGCCTGCTGTCGAATCCTCCCTGCGGGATGACTAAGCCAATCCTTCCCCTATCGGTCGAGCTGTCAGCTTCAGGGGCTAGACAGCCCCCTGACACACTGTCAACGCCAAACAAATGCACTCAGGCAACTTCTTTTATGACGAGTCACACGCTCGCTTCCAGAGCAAACAGCTCCCTAATCAGCCATCGATGTGACACACACGCCTGCTTAGCAGTAAACATCTTCAGGAACCCCGACATTGTGCAAAGTAAAAGAACGCAATCAGAGCTGAACAGCAAACAGGGTAGCATGTGTGAAATAATTTAAGACCCTGAGCCAGGGGAGGACTCAATTCCTCTTGTGTCTGGATTCTTATAATTAATTTTTCCTCTTGGCAATATCACTACAGACTTGGTTTTGTGAGGGTTCAATCACAGGGTAAAATGTATTGGTATGAATGTTCTGTGAAATGTGGCACTGTACTCTACATATGTCAAATAATTATGACTTGGCCTGATACATGTAAAATGGTCACAAGTTTATCAACAGGTTGTAGTCCATCCACATACTGTGTCTGAAACTCCTTAGTTTCGTAGTTAAAAGAAAAGTTGTTGTTCAGGGCACCTTTACCAACAGCTGTTCATTTAAGTCATGGGCCTGTGGCAAGTTCAATGATTCATTTTAAAGGGAAATAATTCCTTAGATTACACATGCTATAGAGGTCACCAAGGTCAATCCAAAATAAGGTTACGGTGAAAATAACTGCCAACTGTTCTGGCCATTTTCATATACAAATTCAAGGCAGTGCTTTTGTAGGCCTATCAGGTTACAGTGAAGCAAACACTAACAAAAGCGGACCAGAAGGTTTTCTGGTCATGTAAGTAATCACCATCAAAGATGGCCCCACTGCCAAAATCCCCCTGTCACTGATGTGCATGCCATTAAAATGATGTAAGTAAGTGGATCGTGCAACTTCCCCAAGGTATTAAAATTAAAACACCTAACACCTAACACCTGTCCATCTGCCATCAAAAGCACATGGAACGTGTTGAGCGCTAATTGGTTATCTACAGAAATGCGACAGAAGCGTTAATGGATGTACATTTTCCAGATGATTAGCCACGTGAAGTATCGCTTGTTTTTAATACAAGTAAATGAACACCGTGTTGCCGTTCTGCCTAAAGATATGCAAAAATATGCAAACAAGTAAGATTAATTGGGCCGTTAACTCTCACGGAAATGCGGCGCGCATTTCAGACCGGGACGAAAAAGGGAGTCATGACTACGGATTCGCCTTCGAATCGATGACGAGGCGAATCCTTCCTTTCACAGACACACAAAAGACCAGACGTGCTTAAAATGCACCTAGCCTACAGATACAAGCGTGTTTCTGCCCGCTGTCCCGTACGCTAGTGCACAGCGGAGAGCGTAGCCGTGTATTCTGAGGCTGGAGCCGTCGCTGTCAGAATCAAGGACTTGTGAAATCAATGAAGCGCGCCTGTTCGGCGGTGGACTGCTTTTCAATGAGCCTCTTCAGAAGAGCCGCGGCTCGCTCCGAACAGCTCTCTCTTCCCCCCTTCCTATTCCGCTCTTCCCCACTTTCCTGTAAATTGTCTCCGTGACACAGCACTATACAAATCACACTGAATTAAATAACAAAGCCTGCATATGTTATTTATATTTGTTCTATGGATATGCGGGCTAATCTCCTTGTCAGACACACAGTGTTCACTGCTTAATTGCTTGCCTCCATTCACGCTGCTAAAAATATGAACAAGTAATCTGCCACCATGGCATTAGTTCTCTCGCCATTGAAATATGTGTCCAACATTCTGCAGATAACAAAAAACAAACCAAAAAAAAAAAAAAACATTGTCAGTCTGTAGTTTTACAGATAATACAAAGGCACCCACTCCCGCCAACGCTGGTAAGCAGTGTGGTACAGAAAGGAACATTGACCAGACTAATAATAAGGCGACAAATCAACACCCGGAGAACATTATGTTCAAGTCACGTGACCCTGAACGAGCCGTTTTGCGACAGCCCCCGTCCGTTGATTGGTTCACTGCACTGAGTTACACGGGCATTAGCGCACATTTGCGCTAAGCGAGCGCTGTTCCGTCGCCACGGTGATCCTGGACCCTGGCCACGCGGCAGGTGCAGGAGTCTAATCCACCGCTTTTTCATCTTCTCTTAATTACAATTTCCAGCCTTTTAATTATTTCTACCGGGCAGGCGTGCGTTTATTTCAGCCAAAATAAGATCGGCCCTGAGCAGCGAAAACCCCAACCATTTCCAAAACATAAACAATAACTGCAAAAGGAAAGGCAATACTTTCAGAGTGAATAAGCCCTGTTCAGTTATTATATTATTTCTCTGTACACGGAGCCTCATATAACTTAAATATTATTTAAAATATTATAATGTACATTTATATAGATGTATATTTGCATTTCGCCCTGCAATCATCTGGTTGTGAGCATATTTAATGAGTGCTGTGAATTGCACTAAGCCTAGTTCATCCATACAAAACTATTCAGAATTATGACTAAGCCTCACTGAGCTTTGTGCAAGTAATACATAAAAATTAGATTATAAGAGAGGCTTAGCTGGACTCTTAACTTTTCAAGTTGAATGCTAAACATAAACTTTCATTTTTCTTTTCAGATACGGTATTATCTATTCACATAAACTCAAGTGAGTTTCCACTGATGCTTCAAGGACTCGAGACATTAAAGAAGGCTAAACACAAGGTTTTATCCGGTGTATCAGAAATGGCAGGAATGTCAATTAGCTTTCCTTACTGGGCTTTCTCAGACAAGATACAGGCTCCTGGGTAATATTCTTGAAACAAACCTTCATAAAGGCTGGGTACTGCTATTCCCTCATAAGTACTGCATAGCACCCCCATAAGCAAAACATTTTTTTATCATTATCATATTGTTAATGCCTATGTCAATAGCTCCAATTAGGCATACTGTTTGGCTCACATATACCACAGTAATGTCGCATATTGCATCAGTAGCAATACAACATGCTTATTTGCAGGTACCAACATAAGGTTTCATGAACAATTAAGTTTTGGTGTTATGTACAGCATTTAAAGGAGTTACATAAGGACTAGCCAAAGAGTGTTACTGTACTGTACTGTGCAATAAACATTCTCTGAATCACAATATTACACTGATATGCAGGGACATTATTTCTATTTCCAGAAGGGACATTAATAAAAGAACAGTTTTACCAGTACCCTACTATAAAAATGGAAATTTATACCATACATCACAGTACAAAACTGGACACTTATATAATGGTCTGCATTTATATAGTGCCTTTATCCAAAGCACTGTACAATTTATGTTCTCATTCAACCATTCACACACTCACACACACACACACCAACAGCAATTGCCTGCCGTGCAAGGCACCAACCAGCTCATCAGGAGAAATTGGGGGTTAGGTGTCTTGACCCGGGACACTGACACTTTGGGATCAAACCGGCAATCCTACCAACTGCCAGACGACTGCTCTTACCTCTCTACTCACGTCACCCATATAATGCCAGTAAGAAATAAAGAAATAGATCTTTGGAGAGAAGCATCAACTGTTAAGCAACTGTTAAATTTATTAACATTTAAAACCGTCAATGATGCATCAGGAAATAGATCAACTGAATACAAACCTTGAAAACCTACAAAAGAAGCTGAGTGTCACTGGAGGCTCTGAGACACTCAACCACAAATAAATCATTTAGTCCTTAAATCTGAACATTAAATGACCCATATAAACTGATGCCTTTACTGCGTAGCCCTGTAAGTATATCTTGTTGTTTTGACATTGATTGATTGACTTTAACAGTATTGATGTAGTATCTATAACACATTGAGATGTAGGTACACACTCGGGCATTCAGCATTGGAAACCACGCCTCCATACTTAATTCTGAAATCATACGGTAAGCTGCTTTCAGCTGACCGCAGTAATATAAGTACACACACAAACCACATACCAGGTGAAGGGTTTTCAGAAGAAAAATATGAGCTTTCCCACATTGTTAAAGGTGAGAGGGCAGCTGTTGAGTAACTGGTCTGTGCGCTACAGGTGACAAAGAGGTAAATGAAGCAAGACCCTCAGGTGGGGGGGGTGGGTGGGGGGGGAGTGCTGGATTCTGACAGACATGAGAAAACGTTCAACAGTCTTTCTGTGATTACAGCTGGTCTCTTTCTTCATGGGGCTGTATAGCCTACATGGCAGTACTGTGTACAGTAACAGTGATTACAGTTGGTCTTTTTATTCATGGGGCTGTATACTACATGGCGTTAACAGGCTGCCACCCCCCAAATACACTATCCATACTCAATGGCCATCTTCTTGCTACCGATTTGTGCCTTTAAAATGGTCCCCTTCCATTCTGCCTTCAAAAGCAAAGCCGAAAAACATGGTACACCTTCAGAAGAAAATGGTTCCTGAAGGAACCCTGCAATTTCATAGACAAACCCTATCTGGTTCTTTGTCTGGGAGCTTTTACACTTCACACCAATTATAGAGGGTTCCAGAAAGGACAAAAAATTGTTCCTCTATGGAGGCAACCCAAAGAGCCCTTTCTTTCTGAGGGTGTAGGGGCAAGGGTGTGGTTGAGTGGTCCAGCGGAATTCATCAGCACACCCCCGTACTTTATCCCCCGTGGGTCCATCCTTCAGCCTCAGGCGGCTGTGGGCGTACATGGGCATCACCTCCAGGATCAAGGCCTAATCTACCAGCCCTCTCCAGGCCACAACCTTCTGTCACCCACCATCAACTCACAGGGCCAGTGACTGGAATCTTATCTCGCGCCCCTAACACCCCCGTAATGACATAAATACACAAGGGCGTTACAAAAACACAATAACATACTGGTGGACCACACTTTGAGGGTTTGCAAAAATCACCAAGGAAAGGGGGGCGAGCACCGTTTTAACAACAAAAAAAAGGTCACCCACACTTCACAGGATAAGGTCAACCCTCCTCACCTTCGGGATTTTAATCAAGTTTAATCAAGTCCTGTTCGCCAGTGGCTTCAGTTTATGTGCCCTGACAGAACACATAAAAACCCTCTTGCTCACACTTTATTTTAAGGCCCCCGTTTCAACTGCTACAAAGCAGTCAATAAAGATGCTTCTGCCTATTAATTGGGTGTGACTTTTTAATAGCAGCTACTAAACAGGGTGTGGGAAAGTGCTTAAACCGGTAATAAACTGCTGATTTAATAATGTGACACTGAAAAATTATCGATTCAAATTAACATTTTCCTGTGTTTAGATTTGTCTTTCGTCGATGCTATGCCTTAAAATCGACAAATTAATGTAATGATTTAGTCACCAAAAAATTTAAATCCAGAGCAGGAATCATTAACTGTGCCAACTGTCTCTGTATCCATTAATGTGCATTACTGAATGAATATACAGTAATTCATCCATTAGCTCCATTCAACCGGTATAAAATAGCCTGTAAAGCAAATGTTCACCCTTTTTCAAATAACTAATCATTTTAAACATGCTTGTCTATCATTTGAATTGCTTATCAAATGCACAATTCTGTATGCAGGAGAATGCAAGTGATTCTAATCATGAATGTATTGAGACAGTAAGTTTCAAAAGGCATTGTCATATTCACTCAATGGAACTGTACTTTCAGAAAAAAGGTTTCTTTGGCTTGTCTCCATAGGGGAACCCATTTTAGCTCTTTATTGAACTTTCATGGGTGTGAAATGTGTAAAGGCTCCCAGACTGAGCCATTTTGCCCCCCAAAAAAACACAAGATAAGGCTCTTCTATGGAGTCACAAAGGAGCCTTTTGGACTCCTTCTGTCTGAGAGTACAGGCTGCTCTGTACAGCAGCTGCAAAAGCCTTGGAAAAACCAGAGAATTAGCCGTTCTAACTGCACACTGCAAAAACACCCTGGTCTGCACCAGGAAAAGACGTCTGTTTACCAGCAGAAAAGTGCCCAGATGCAGAAACAGGAAGAAGCGCATACTCTACACAAAGGAAATGTTTCTGTTTTTTTCAGACCTTCATTCTCTAGGAATGGAACAGCGGCTGCAAACAGAAGCGACAAGTTGAGACGGTATGAATGTTCCGGAAATAGCCTGACCACCAGCCGGACATTTACTTTTACCTCGGCGGATAAAGTTTACTCATCGTAGACATCAGACTTTTCCTCCATTAGCAGCTGCAGACAGACCTATTCCTTATCCCTAGATTGAAATCTCTTCAATCCGATTAACAGCTTCCAGGGCTTGGAAAATGCATTAGCTTTTCGCTTTTCGATAAAAATCTACTTTTTGTGATAAATTTGTTCGGTTTGTCTGGCATCTGTCAAACTGTCTGTGTTTCCGACATGCAGAATAAATTAAACATGTCATGTTCCATTTGCAAAAAGTCTGCTTCGATTCCTGTCAGCATTCTCACAATACTGACAGCTCCAAAAGACAATGCGCTCAACAGGATTGCACAGCAGTACAAAAAACATCTAAATATTATGGCAAGAAATAATTAGTATGATAAACGCATCTATTGTCGGGAATCTGTGTGACCTAAACATCACCCTCAACAAATATAACAAGGCTGTCTGAGGACTCATGTGATGTTTATCCTTTTTCACGGAATACTAATATCCCATTTCATTTCTCAATTCACAATTTGAGGCCATGGTCACGAGAACTTAAAATGAAGCATTCACAAGCAGTTTTCTTTGTTTACGCTGTTAATAGTGTTGTAGTTAATTGAACTTCAAAGGCTTTTGTGTATTTTTGTGTTCTTTCCTGCCAAAACTGGTTTTTTTCTCACCAAATTTCAGGATACTGATTTATCATCCCGGTGAAAAACTAATTGCCAACTTAACTGGTTGCACCACCTTTAGCAAGAATAACTACAATCTAACACTTCCTGTAATTTGATATCAATCGTTCACATTGCTGTGGATGACTTTCATCCCAGGTTTATTTACAGATCTGCTTTAATTCAGACACATTGAAACATATGTGTCTGGAGAGGGTTACAAAGCCATTTTTAAGGCTCTGCGACTCTACTGAACCACAGTGAGAGCCATTATCTCCAAATGGAGAACACTGCTTAATCTTCCCAGAAGTGACTGGCCTGCCACGGTTCCTCCAAGGGCCGCAGAGACACCTTATCCAGGAAGACACATGATCCCAGGAGAACATCCAGAGACCTGCAGGCCTCTCTAGCCTCAGCTTATGTCAGTGCTCTTGACTCTACAATACGAAAGATACTGGGCAAAGAAGGGATGCATGACAGAGCAGCAAGGAGGAAACCACTGCTAGCCAACAGAAACATCAACACTCCTCTCACACCCTGCACAGCACTCGAATATTTGGAAAAATCTGCATTTCAGATTTCTGGGTCTGGGCACCCTTCGAGACTGATTTCAGGAGGCTTTGGGGATTCGTTAAAAAAGACCTTGGCTATCACTCCCTGTAACACAGGCTACGGAGATTACATTAGTTATAAAGACTACATTATACCATGGCTCATGTCTTGAGAAACTGGTGGAAAAATCCCACAACATGTCCGTTACAGTCATAGAAACAGTCATAGAAACACAGCCGTGAAAACCTCCTTAAGGGAAAAGCTGAATCTTCCATTCATTCAACACCTTGGTCAGAGTTCAAAATGATATAAATATGAAATTATGCATAAAATATCAAATTATGAAACTCTGTCTCTGCCAAACTTTTTATTATGCAGTTTGACTCAAGTAAAACCCTCTAAATCAAAATGCAATGAATCTTACAAGTGCATTGCATTTGTCAATCACACTTTGCATTGGTTTAGCACAAATGCAACAAGAAAGCTTAACAATAACAACATGCATTATTAACTGCCCCAATAAAAGAGTCCAAACACAATTTTGTTTTGTTTCATCAGTAGAATGTGTTAGCAGTGATTTCCATTTATTGGCTTTCTGTCTGAAATAAAAGCCATTTGCGGGATGCAGGTTATAATTCCAGTCATTTCTGCCGCTTACAATACCTAGCTGGATGGAAAGTGAAAGTAGCACACATTTAGGAGGATTGTTTCTTCGGTGTGTAATGAAGGGTCTGTTTAACATTTCATTTCCTGTCTCAGACCTTAGCATTTCATCAGTAAAATAAAGACAAGACTGGAGATGGCAAGGGCCTACATCCAAGCTAAATGACTGGTTTATGAAGGAGATTATCACAAATCCACTTCATACTGTTAGCTGTTTTATAATGAGCCAACAAGCACTTTAGAAAACTGGAGGTGTCTTCCTGTGTACACGCACCAATGTCAACTGTGCAGATACTCAAACTATGCATACTGCTTACACGTATGTGCTCATTAAAAAGAGTGCCATGTTATTTAATGCAGTCTCGGCGTCAAGTGCTCGTGTAAACTTGGACAGAGACTACCCAATGCTGCCTCAAAGGACATTTTAAAATGGCCTCACAGTAGCTACTGTGGTTCATCCAAATCGCAGGAGGAAATAAGTATTGTGCCCACTGGGACTGGGAGAAAGCAAATTAATTCTGTAAGACAAATTCAAAAATGCAAAATCCATCTGCTGCGATTTTAGCTCATTAAACACCTTTAACCTGTGACAGGAATGCCCACAGGGCCTTCTTGCACCGGCTTAATTGCATCCCCCAGTCCCTGGGCATCCCAACCAGTGACAAAGAGGCGCTATCGACACAGAGAAGTGTGTCCGCACACGCGGCAAGAGGGGGGCGCCGTCGCACACATACCGACACCTACCAAAGGCCACTCGGGAAAACGCTGAGTTCAGCAGCCTGAAATGTACACTTTCCACCAGCTACAATAAGCCCGCAACCCATGACAGCTCAACCTTAGGGAGGTCAAAAGGACACTCAAAAAATGAGCCATTGGATTTGCTTAAAGAAAATATGGACAGTGGTTGCATATTATTAAAGTATTCGTGTATGTATGTTACTTCAACTGATTAAGTACAGAGTTGGAGTCCCATTTGCTTAATAATAATGTGTGCAACAACTGTTCATAATTTTATTTAAAGAATTTAAACTTAAAAAGTTCATAAGTAATCTTTTTTTGGAATAAATACCTACTTTTCTTGTTGTGCTACAATGTTCAAAACAATGTTCAGCACAAATATTTCTACAGACTAACAGCAGCACCCATTCAGTACAATTCACTTTCAGTATTTTTTCCACCTATTTATTCGACTGGTTTCTTATCCAGAGAAACGTAAAAGGCCAACATGGCATGACAAATTAACTGGCTCCAAAACATAACTGAGACCCATCTCCACTGAAGCAACCGAGAGCATTATTAAGCTTTCTCCCTGATCAGGTAAATGAAAACTGCTCTATGCTTCCTGACTGGGACGGTAATGAAAGCCATCCTTCTGGAGAACACAGTGCATGCGATGGCAAGAAAAGAAATCACTTAAAAAACCAAGGATAATGTTTCTTACCGTTTTAATATCCCTAAAACCTCTGGCATACTGCACTATGGATGAATAAAGTGCATTTTTTTTGCAAGGATAGGATAGCTCACTTAAGATAATTACATTTCTCAAAGTTCTAAGGGGTCATTGCTTATGCATATTTTAATCCTTTTTGCTATAGTGATGGACGCTGATTATTGCCTGAACTTTACTCACAATAAAACAGAAATGTTAATTATTTTTTATTCACAAACAAAACTGAACTTCGCAAATTAAAATTCTAAACACATTAAAAAAGATGCACTTGCATTTCTTCACAAGTCAAGGTTGCTGACAACGGTTGAGTATAGGCCACTGTCTTTCAGCGATCCATTGGAAACACTGTATAAAACCAAGCATGGGAATACTGAAAATATAGTACATACCATTCGGGCTCTCCTCTTCTATGGTTACAATGGTTGCAGGTGGACCAGTTCTGGACAATTTGCATACTGAACAGAAAGAAAAAAAGATAAAAAGTTCGAAAGTGTTTCTCCCAGGACGATACAACATTAAAAAACACAATGAGCGTGAAGACTTAAGCGGGAGCATTAAGATGGAGACACCACGTGAAGCATAAATGCATGACGTTCCACACAACCACGATGGAGAGAGGGCAAAAACACAGCCACAGCTACTGCATACGATGGCCGCTATGTTTACTGTGGTCATAAGTGGATATGAAGGGACCGAAGTGTGGAAGAGAAAAGATGGCCGTCTTACCCTCATACTGCCAGTCTGCAGTCAAAGTTAGTCACCAGGAGAAAGCAGAACAAATGACGGAAGAAAAAAGTATGAAAGAGATTGTCCGTACAAAGCAGAGTGCTGACGTTTAAAAGAGGAAAAGCAAACAAAATAAAAATAAATAAATAGGGGAAACATATAGGGAAGGAAGAGAGTAAAGAAGCTCACATACATTTTCAGAAATCATCACATATTAAAGACACAGTTACATGTTTGGGTTTGGTTAGCATTGCATGGCTTTGCTAATTGCATTGGCTACTTTGGTGAGAAACATTAATAAAAACCAAGCAAAGAAGGGGTGAGATGTGTCTTAATACAGTACATTACATTGGCAGATTGGTAGCATGAACAGACATTACAGTCAGACAAGAGGTGAAGCAGTTGGGAATCTTCAAAAGCTACCTATTGCTATAATAAAACCATTACTATTATTTGAAGTTCCTCAGCTAGATACATTAGCATTTAGTATAATTGCCCTGTGTATAGACTGTATACAGTAGCACACACACACACACACAAACTATAATATGAGATACACAGATGCCATCACTAATTGTTAAATTACTGCAAGTGGCCCTCACGATCCTGGTCTCCCCCTACAGTTTATGGACAGCCAATCAGGGAGGGTGGTGTAGAGTTACATGATATCAGCCGCATCACTGGGGTGCTGACACCTGAAACGTGACCTCCTCGGGTTTCCTATTGACCATCTGTTGACTAAATATTCCTGCACAACTGAACACCTGTTGCCAGGCGAGAACATACAGATACTCTTACAATCAAATATGCATGTGTTAGAGGCCTCCCCTCCTCTGTAGCCAAGCAAATACTTACATTTAAACATAAACATTCAGGTGAAAATCAATAATGTAATGCCTTCAAGGAGAGGCACTTTGAGGTCTGTGTTACAGTCAAACCAAAACGGAAAAGGCCTGGGTTCAATTAACATCTGTCCGTAAGTGACAGTTGAGTGCAAAATAAAACAAATTTTCCTAATACATGGTTCAGGAATACACCAAACTGTGCCTGTATTATGCAGTTAAATCAAAGAAGAATGGTGACTCATACGTGGACATGCTGTTCTGAACCTGGCTGTTCTCCCTGCGGAATGTTTTGAGCCAGCGATGACACTGGATAACAGAGTGCATCATAATTTTTTATTTTTTTCCTGCGTCTCCAAGGGAACCCTAACTGTGCATTATGAACTCTCCCCCATGCTCCATAGGAAATGCATTTAATCAAGGTCTGCTGTTTTATGTTTTCAAATAGATAATGTACAAATGTGTAGCTACTGTGTACAGTTACTAAACCGTGAAAGGTAAAGAACATTTTGCTTTAATTTTCATAATAAATATTAGTCATTGCACTTTGACAAAATAATCAATACTCTAAGGAGACAACTTTCTCAAATATAAAAAGACAAATTTCACAAACAAAAAATCAAAATTCAAACATCTCGATGTGAAAGAAATACAACTCTCGGTTATGTACAGTAGGTCTGGACATAACAAGCATCTGCATAAATTTATGGGTATATATAAAAAAAACTTATAAGTGCACGTTTGCCAATGTTTGTATTAAGAAGCTCATTCAGAATGAACATAAGATCTTTATGGCTGGAAGAGCAACATAATTTGAGTATACTATAAATTAAATGGGTCCAAATTCTCATTCCTGGCCCCCACCAAGAGGAACACGTTTGATCCATCTTCACAACCTCAGGGAGCAAAATTCCCCTTCAGGGCTGTAATGGCAGCACATTAGCCTGCATTCTCTTTCTCCTCCTCACACCCTCTCCAAGTTTACATTTTTCCCAACTGCTGGTTCGGTTCCAGCTTGATCTGTGGGACCCCAGGGCTCTACTGAGATTTCATAAAAAAGTCAAATATTCCTATGAACAATACATAAGCCAAGTAATAAAGGATGCGGGTTGGGACACTAAAGTCTTTACGGTTCTCAAGAACATTAAACTGAAAAGCTTTGCAGGCTATCCGGCCTAGAATGGAGAATACGGGTGTAGTCAGGTTTGATGCCATTGCAGTGGTTGATGCCATTCTGATCAACAAAGTCGAGGGTAACAGTACCTCATGGGAGCAGTGTAATGGCCCTCCAGAACTCAGTGATCTCACAGAGAAAACAGCACCACAAAACAACACCCCTTTAGATGTAGGCCTACATTTACTTACTGCTGTAATGTTGTATTAGCAGCACCCTTACTGATTTGTTATCTGAAACCTAATCATAAATAGTACTTATCCTATCTTATTATTTGTATAGCACCTTGACATACATGTCAGCACAGCCCAGTAAGACCAGTCAGTGCTTCATGTATGCTTAAAAAAACAATTACATTACAGTATTTAAAGACGTTACAAAATAAAAAACAAGTACACAAAGTATTGCATTAGGACTTCACCAGGGCAACTGCTCATAATTAAACAATTTATTCACAATTATTCTGAATTATGATGACATATTGTTTTGTCAGGATGAGATACAGTTCTGATTCCAAACCACACAGGAAACATTCCTCCCATTTGACAACAACCTCTTTAATAGATTTGTCTTCTAAATATGCGTTCTGACAACAGTCATAATATATTTCGAAAATGAGGCCCTCTATGTCTGTGAAGAGTTGTGAGTGTATTGAGAATTTAATCATGCTGATTCCATGAAGGGAATATCCGACTATCATTCATACAAAGCAGTATATTGTTGAGGAGTGTCACGTTCCGTGTTTCTGTGTTCAGGCTCCCTTTCTCCCCATGACGTGTCCACACCTTATTTGTATTTCCTCCTTGGCAACTGTCTGACCTGTTTCTCACTGTCTTTCGTTAGCGTGGCTTTTAAGCCTGCCTGTGTCTGTGTTTCTTTGCCAATTTGTTTTTATGCTTGTTCCCCATTGTTCTTACCTCTGCTGCCCTGGCTGCCTGTTCATTTGCCCTGCCTATCTTTTTGTTTTCCATCCAGCCACTTGCCTGCTCCTCTGCCCTACCCCAGACCCTATACCCTCGCTCACCCTGGGCCTCCTTCTCTGCCCCAAAGCTCCTCCTGCACCCTTCTCCGCCATACTCCTGCCCCTGTGTTCTGGATTCCCCGACTTCGACCTCCGCCTGTCCTCTGAAGCGCACCTGCCTAATCCCCTGTACCCCTGTCCGCATGGTTACGACCCATTGCTTGGCCTTTACTACAAACTCTGGATATCCCTGTTATGCCGGGGGGAACAGAAGAACCAAAACAGAAAAAATGGCAGGTTTAATGCAAAAGCAGGGGCAGACAGAGTGGAGTCAAGGTCAAGGTCAAGCCAAGGTCAAAACCAGGGGGTCAGTCCAAAAAGGCAGAGGTACAAATATCCAAAACAAGCAAAGAAGAGTACAGGGAAGCAGGCAGGGGTCAAAACCGGAAATCCAATAAACAAGGACAAGGACTCAGGAACAAGGGCAAGGGCAAGGGCAAGGGCAAGGAAACAAGGAGGCTAGGAGGCTAGAACTGGGGGAAGGAATAAAGGGCTCAGGACAAGAAAACAGGACAATACGAACTAGCAACGTGCAACTGAAAAGGACAGGTATAAATACACAGGGAAATGAGACAAACTAGGCGGGGCATGGGAGTGAGGGCGGTCTAACAAATAAACATCAGGTGAGACACATGAAAGGGTAATAGGACAATAACGAGGGGGAAACGAAAACCCGGACTGGATTCACAATGACACACATGTAATACAAACGGACTAGGGAGTAGACAATTTGCAGAGAATCAGGAAATGCAGAGATAAGGAGAGACAGGTGCGAATACTTCGCTGAAACTAAGCAAGTAATCAGTGATAGAATAGGGAGGCGGAGTTACAGAACAGAATTGAAACTGGAGATGCGTTAGTAAGTTAGTTAAATGATTTAAATTACAAATACCCAAACCTAGTGAATGTTAGTTTGTTAGTTTGACAAACATATTAATGTGTTAGTATAATGAGTACTGTACATGTTAGTTGGGATTAGTATATTAGTGCTATGTACAAACATGAAATGGAGAGAAAGCCAGAAGTAAGGAATGCAAGATTGGAGGGAAGGTTGAACCCCGGAACTACTGTAAACCCCGAATAGTGGGGCACGCAGACAGGGGAGTGACTGGGCTAGTAAACATTCAGACTCAGACATCACAGGGGAAGACGAGTGCAAAGACTAATGAATATAAACAGAACACCAGACATGAAATATGAAAAATAATAAATTACAAGAATAATGATAATAAACAATGATAAACTAACAGACAGAACACAGGAACATAACAATCCCTGAATTGCCCTGCTTTGCCGTAACCTGACCCTTATTCTGTGGACCTGCATTAAAGCCTGCCATTTTAGGGGGACATTCCTCCCATGCATAGCCTACTGTCATATACAGTTTATTGCAAAGACAAATGCCTTTTGATATTCATCTCATCTGGTACCGCTAGTTGAATGGATGGCTCATCATTGCAATACATCCAGCCAGATAAAATACTCGGATGAAAGTGTAATGCATCAGACGCTGAATGAGTGATAGGCTCTTTCCACATAAAAAAAAACAAAAAACACTGTTTACCACAGTCATGTGAAGGCTATCAGCAGTAAGCATATTTAGGCTTACCAAACATGAGGGCTGGGATGGTTATCAATAACAATTGATTCTTTTTCGGAAAGCCTTTTTCGTTTTTATTGTTATTATTGTGATGGTCACAATTTACTTCATTATAGATGTACAAATACTTCATATATAAAGGCAAAATTGTTAATTGAATGATGTCAACATTCCACCCTTCACCCAGAATTAACAAGAATCATCTTCATCATTAGTCAGGCGAATAATGGCAAGCGCCCAGGGATGAGATGAAGTGCAGAAAAAAGCAAATGCACTTCTGGGCAGTATTTTCTGGCTACTCGCAGACAACACTAACGAGGCAAACCCAATTTGCAGTTCATGTTCCAGAGCTATTCCTCGCAAAGGTTCCAATACAACAAATTCATTTTCTTCTTTGCTAGATGAGAGCCTGGCTCTGGACAGCCAGACAAACTATAGGAGATGCAGGAAGCAGCAGTGATAGCTGATGGTTGATTCATATCGTGATCCATATCATATCTCTTTCATTTCAGCTGTGAGCTGGACTGAATTTTGATACCATCAGCACTTTATTTTTTTTTGTAGTGCCCTGTCAATCAAAAGTTAGTCTTGTTTGTTATTATGAAGTATTGCGATGCAGTGCTCTAAAATGGGTTCTCCTGTTCACTGATTGTTTGAGGCCTGTTGATGTTCTTAATCAAATTTTTCCTTCTACTGTCAGAGAACAGTGCAATGTCAATCTAAGTTAGCTGGAAGCGATGCATATGTTATTGATATTTGTATGATATTTTGGCTAAATCGATTTAATGTATTTAAAACAAAAAATGCAGGCTGATTCATAACTAGTTTTTCTTAAACAGTGAGCTGGTCAACCTAAGAAAGTCTAGTTTTAAACAATAAGATGCTGCATCAAGAGTTACATGTTATCATTATATTTAAGGAATTGTTTTCTTAGAATGCAATTATGATAAAATGTTTACTGTGATACATTTATCCTTCACACACAAAATTCTGGTATCATCCCAGCAATACTAGATCTTCACAACTCAGGATAATACCAAATTTAGGCTTAACAAATACACAGCACCAAAATACTGCGGTGAATGCATAGATTGCAGAGCGAGGTTAAAGTAAATTCACAGGGGAAAATGTTAACGGCAAAGCTACAGAGAAAATGGAATTATGTTTAGATCTTCCAGTTAAGAGCGTCACGCTGTGCTCGGTGAGATTCCCAAAACATTTCACAACTCCAATCTAAACTGTTCTTTTGGTATTCACTTTCAATTCTCCTTCTTGTCGTATGAATGACTGGAATAGCAATCTGCACAGGCCTGGCACCTGCACACAAAAGCATTCTGTGAAAGTTAGCCTAGCCGCCTTAATCAAAAGCTCCTTATCAGCTTATTCCCTTATCAGGAAAGTCTGAGCCAATCCCGGAGAACCTAAAGCTCCTGTGGCGAGAGGCGGGGTGGCCCATGCCAAGGCAGAAAGAGCACCCCGGCGGACCCTGCTCACCCAATCTGGTCCCGTGGGGTGGGGGTGACATGCGCTATCTGAATGAAGTCCTCGACAGCTCCCGATTAGCCGGGTCAGGAAACAGACGTTATCGTGTGTAAAATGGCTGTGTCCTATGCTGTGCAATGCCCAGATTCCTGAACTCCCTGACGGATTGCATCCGCCCGAGACTTGTGTGATAACCTCTGACTGAACTGTGTAATCACCTTCTTCACCAAATGGCAAGAACACTGCCCAGGCTTGCTGCTGACCCCAAGAGCACTGAGTAAGCATACTACTGACCCCAAGAACACTGAACAAGCACACTACTGACCCCAAGAGCACTGTCCAAGCACATTACTGACCCCAAGAGCACTGTCCAAGCATACTACTGAACCCAAGAGCACTGTCCAAGCACACTACTGACCCCAAGAGCACTGAACAAGCATACTACTGAACCCAAGAGCACTGTCCAAGCACACTACTGACCCCAAGAGCACTGAACAAGCATACTACTGAACCCAAGAGCACTGTCCAAGCATACTACTGAACCCAAGAGCACTGAACAAGCATACTACTGACCCCAAGAGCACTGTCCAAACATACTACTGACCCCAAGAGCACTGTCCAAGCATACTACTGATCCCAAGAGCACTGTCCAAGCATACTACTGAACCCAAGAGCACTGACCAAGTATACTGTACTACGGATCTCAATAGCACATACTGATCAGACATGCTACTAATCCCAAGAGAGCTACTGGCCCAAGAGCACTGACTACACTTAGGGGTAGAAAAAGGTGAGCATTACTAGGCTGAAAGGCCTGTTCTTGCCATTACCTTATGTTATGTTATGACTAAGCTTGCTACTGATCTCATCTTCACTGAACATTCCACCAAATTGCCTCCTGAAAGGAGATATAATACCCATTTTTACAGGACTATTGGCATGAGAGCAGCCCACCAACAAGGAAACGCGAGACACGACTGTATCTGCCCGTACTGCGAGGGGGTCTTCCTCTCCCCACGACCCCCAGCGGTCCGAGAGAACAGACGGAAACGGCCACACCCGCTATCACTCAACCCCGGCCTCCTCCTGTGATAACACTGACAGGAAGATGGTGTCCGCAGATTGGAGCGAGAGTGCAAAGCGTAATCGCCTCAAAAATCAATGTCTGTCAACTGCCTGACACGCAGTGTTAGAGTGCTAGAGAAACAGATCTTAACTCTGTCTTACTTCAACCCCGCTCTGTACTGTACATCCTAAAGATTCCTTATACTACAAGCGAAGCCAAACGGAGGAATTATTGTATTTGTGGGGAAACCAAATTAAAACATAACACTCCATAAAATAAAACAAAATTGGTACAGCTTTCTGGTTATCATAGCAGAGAAGTAAGCACTTTTATTCACTACTTTTGTTCCCTACTGTATCGTGGTTTGTGTCTTTGTGATTTGTTTTACCGTGAATAGATTACCTAGTATTATCCAGTGTAAAGGGTAGTACACTGAACACTGTAACTGTTACATTTCTGTGGCCTCAAAGATTTAATGGTTGAATGACTAATCGCCTGAGACGTGAACACCTGAGGCAATCTGCAAATATCAATGTAAATTATATAATTACTATCAACAACATAATCCAATTAAATATACCAGAATTAGCTGAATAAATCTCAGCATCACCCAGAGGAGTTACATTTCAGATGAGGTGCAGAGTTAAGATGTCTTTTTTCATTATGGAAAAAAAAGAATAGAGAAAGTATGTTTGCTTTTGTTTTTATAATAATGGCTTTATAATAATTAGATTAATTCCATTACCAGAGCCTGTTTTATTTATTCAGTGAATATATCAGTGAAATACTCAGAAATGTCTTTCTGGTCTGACAACACAACACTGCCTGTTTTTCGTTTGGTAAACGGTGAATTAATCACCTCTACTTTCTATAATCAAGGAATAATCAGCTGATAGGGTGGCGATATCTCCAGTGGTCTATACTATGGTACAGCTCATAGGGTGAAGATATCTCCAGTGATCTATACTATGGCACAGCTCATAGGGTGAAGATATCTCCAGTGATCTATACTATGGTACAGCTCATAGGGTTAAGATATCTCCAGTGATCTATACTATGGTACAGCTCATAGGGTGAAGATATCTCCAGTGATCTATACTATGGCACAGCTCATAGGGTGAAGATATCTCCAGTGATCTATACTATGGCACAGCTCATAGGGTGAAGATATCTCCAGTGATCTATACTATGGTAAAGCTCGTAGGGTGGAGATATCTCCAGTGATTGATGGATGCTCTCCATCACCTGGGGAACACATTAAGGATTGCATTTCATTTCATTAATTCTGTCAGTGTAATGGCATCCTGTATAAAATATGCTGATGTCTCGCTCTATTAATCCCACCTAGTGGGATGTTAATGAATGCATTCATCCAACAGAAAGAGAGAAATGAACACAGAAAAGTAGATAATATTTTAAAAAGGACAATCTCAGTGTACAACACAATTTAGCAGGTTACTCCAAGGGCAATCTAAACATTTTAATTTGCCCCACTATAATTTGCATTCAATTACGCCCTATGAATGGAAAATACAGACCACTTTAATCAAGGTGTTGTTGCCCTGAGCACTGAACTCGAATTGCAAATATATGTCCTTTTTCCCAGACAGTGTTGCGTAGGACTGTCTGCAGGGAGGAAGGACTGCGAGTGATGCCTGCAAAATTATGCCCCCCCCCCAAAGAAATTGATATTCAACATAAGAATGCAAACGTGCAATGGAGAATATAAAGGTGAAGAGTAGCACTGTATTATTTATATTGGGGTCAAATATTTCAGAAAGATTTAACATACTCAGAGCCTCTACCAGTTTTTGAGACTTTCTCTTGTATGATGCGCTATGCAGTAGAATCCTCGCTAAAGAGAGAGGAGCATCTCTCGCTGAATTGTAACCTTGTAAACTTGACAACTGCCAGACAGTCGGTTCCCAATGAAAACTACTAACCAGTAGGTTCCCAATGACAACTGCAAACCTGTAGGTTCCCAATGACAACTAGTAACCTCTAGGTTCCAAATGACAACTGCAAATCTGTAGGTTCCCAATGACAACTACTAACCTGTAGGTTTCAAATGACTAGTTAGCTAGTGTAGACTAAGCAAAGGGTAGTTGTATATTCAAGTAAACATAGTCACTTCATCATGAGGATGGCAAATTTGATTTAGTAATGCGTAAACATAGATTTAGTAAACAAGCTCACATTATAACTCGCTTACGTTTGAACTTACACACAGGTGTGCAAATAACCCTGTCAGTCTCTTATGTTCTTGTAGCTCTATTGGACTTTACCATGTAGATATACTGCATTTGTAACGTTGGTTACCTTGGAATTGACCTGTAGACTCCTACTCAAAGCAACTAAGGGTGTAACCCAAACTCAAACTGCTTCTACCTCGTATGTTTTGGTGAAACTGAACCATCACTAAATAAATTAAACTCAACTGGCCTTAGTCAGGTGTACCAACACTGTGACTCAGGTGCACCTCAGATATAGCCTGTGGATATACCTCAAGTCTGTACAGTTCAGGCATGGGTGATCTGATTCCATATGCCCACTGGCATGCATGCAGAGACACAGTTAACTCCTGTGGAAATGCCATTCGCACGATATCTCATGTGCATTGGTTTTTATTTCCAAAAATTGCTCTGAATGTAAATAAAGAAGAGGCTGAAGGTTCTAAATGAAATATTACATCACATCATCCTCAGATAAAATGCTTTGTAAATCCTCCTAGATATTGATGTTTGCCATACCAATAAATACACACTATGTAGTTCCACTCTTAATAGAAATTGACATAGAAGTTGTAGTAATCAGAAGCTACAATTAAATGAAAATACAATATTTGACAATAACTGTTAATATTCTATCCTCATTAAGAAATAACATGATAACATTTGTTATTTGTGGTAATTGTTATCATTTTATAATTTATCATTTATATAGACTGTGGCACCAATACAAATATACTCCTAATAGGGGTCCTAGAATTTTAATTTAAGGGTTCTATATTTGCATATTAAATTTTTTTTGACCAGCGCAAGCTTGACACCATGATATATTAAATTATACCTTAATTAGATTTGAAGCTGCTCAATATGCACATGGATGCTTTCCAGTTATTCATTTAACAGAATTATTCATGGGTTTTACACAGTGACCACTTTTTTTCTTGACACTGCACAGCCATTTTAAATACCAACCTGTTATCTGAAAAATAAAACCAAACCCATCCCTTTGAAAAGAAAATTTACATTTCAAAATGAGAGCTAAAGGTGGTCTGGGAAAGGAGTGTTTAGCTAATTCCATCCTTACGACCTGTATTTCATCAATGTTAAATCTACTGACCTGGATTTATTCCACAGCTCTCTAAACTTTTACTCAGAAAAATAAACAATCGTTTTGTTTTTCCAACACAAACACAGTTTCTTTTTAATGTTGGAGAGGGGATAAAACCTTCAATCCCATTTCAAATAATCCCCCTGAACACAAGCTATCATTTCAACATCCACCAAATGACAAAACACAATGCAATATGTGATAATGAAGTAATGTCAGTTAATCAAGGTATTCAATGAATCATTGAATAAATTCTGTTATAATGATCCTTCACAACTCGCTGGCAGACAGCTACAAAGGAAGGAGCGCTCCCAGGCACTGTAGATGTCATTTCAATCACGGCGCTCCTGTAGTCCGCAAGTCCTTCAAAGGCCATAAGGAACACCTGCTGTAATTGTGATAACGAGTCACGCTGCCCGGGGGAGGCACTGCGTGGGGAACGACACGACGTCTTCTCGCCACGAAACCGCTAATTATGCCACGAGAGGATGGTCTTGGCTTTGTGGGGGGGGGTGACAGCCAGCCAAGGTCAGAGAGCGTGGGTGTGCGGGGGTAGAGGAGGGGACTGGCCGGAACGGCGTGGGATACCTGTAAATCAGCCTCCGCTCGGCGGGGCTGTGGTCAGTGGGAGAGCCGACCCGGTAAACGCAGCTGCCCGCGGGATGCTGGGAAGGGCTGCGCTCGGAGCATTAAGCGCCGGGGCGGGCGCAGGGGCGGGGGCGTGCAGGCTGGATGGAGAGAAGCAGGCCGCGCGGGGTCTGTTTCACAACATTAACTCGCCTATATGTGCTTCCTATGCTCGCTGAAAGCCATCATCACTGAACCCTGGGAGGACGAGGGCAGTGAGATAGAGCTAGCCCCTCCAAAAGGGTGTGTGGATGTGTGTGTGCCTTTGTGTGTGTACGTGTGTGTGTGTGTGCCTGTGTGTGTACATGTGTTTGCTTGTCTGCCAGCGTGCTTGCATTTCTGTCCACTTGTCAGCCTACTTTATATGTGTGTGCATGCATGTGTGTGCCTGTGTGTGTGTGTGTGTGTGTGTGTGTCTGTGTGTGTGTATGTATGTGTGTGTGTGTGTGTCTGTTTGTGTTGGAATGCAATCAAAGGGCCACCACGGAGGTAAAATGATAAATCTTAGCTGTAATTTCAATGGCCAGCATCCAATGCCT
The DNA here is from genome assembly GCF_963514075.1 of Conger conger. Classification (NCBI taxonomy): domain Eukaryota; kingdom Metazoa; phylum Chordata; class Actinopteri; order Anguilliformes; family Congridae; genus Conger; species Conger conger. The sequence goes on along the minus strand of NC_083777.1, from coordinate 21,295,780 downwards.
TTCAGAGGTGGAGAATGAGAGAACGGGGGCGGGGCCAAGGGGGAAATCACTGCAGGTGCTCCCGTGTCAGCACAAATTTCAAATCCAACGCAAAATGGGGCGCGCAAACCAGGCCAACCGTCGCCCCAAACTCCCATCTCTTTGTGTTTAGGCTGATTAATCTGGCTGGCTTGAGCGTTGATTATAAATATCCATCGACAAACTCCAGTAATCCCCACTGTGCCAGGAAGACAGCAACAAATTGTCCCACTAATCAGGCAGTCAGTGAAAATGGATGTGTTTGATGAGAGATGTAGCGATTGAGAGGGATGGAATAACTCGCATGAAAAGAGATGTTTTTTTTTATACCTTTAAGCTTTTCCTGGCGATTAAGCATGACAGCCATTAGTCTCTTTTTCAGCACAAAGAGTGATAAGTGTTTTAGCACCCGGGCCACACAAAAAAGGGACACCTTTTAGATATTCCCAAGAGGCACTCTGCAGCACCGTGGCTGTGTAATCGCTTTCTGCTCACATCGCGAGGCGATTTTCCGCAAAACTAAACAACGTAGGAGGCAGAACAGGGAGAGGATTCGAATATCCAGAGAAAATGTGCTCATCGAAATACACTGGGAACTACATGGGCCTCTGTTCCCTGCTATAAAACCATTCCCCCACTAACCACTATACAACAACAACATCAACCACCTCACACATTAACCACAACACAACACTGTCCATGACCTGCACAGCACTATACAACAACAATATCAACCACCTCACTCACTAACCACTATACAACAACCACCACATTCAACAACCACAACACAACACTGCCCATGACCTGCACAGCACTATACAACAACAATATCAAGCACCTCACTCATTAAAGACTATACAACAACAATATGAACCACCTCACTCACTAAACACTATACAACAACAATATCAATCACCTCACTCACAATACCATTATCCCCCCACTTAACACTATAGAATATCACCCCACAACAATATCCATCACCCAAATCACTACCCACTGCACAACAATATCCACAACCTGCACACTACTATTCAATAATATCCATCATCCCACTCACTAGCCACACCACAACACTATCCATGACCTGAACACCACTATACAACAATAATATCCATCAACCAAATCACTAACCACTACACAGCAATATCATCACCCCGCTCACCACTATACAGTAAACACCCATCACCCCACTATCACCACATTAAAGTAGAGGAGTTATTTGCCCCAGTCTCTCCTCCCGTTAACCTCTGGGCTGGGAAAGCTCCGCTTTAGCCTCGTTATTTCTCTTCATGAACTCCTCCTAACTGCCATAATTCTCACCTGTGCTGCGCAATTATGTGGGTACGCTTTCAAATTACTGACTGCAGCCTGCGATAATTACTGGTGAAGAACACACAGTGATACTAATCCGTGGGCTCGAGAGGATTAGCGAGGCACATTAGAGTAATAGCATTTCAGTGAAGATTACAGAGCTGTGAATATCATTGCCTTGGGTTATTGCTTCCATAGTGTCATGGGGGGAATAATATCTTTGTGTAGAGAATCTGTTGAGGTTCATTCTAATAAAATGGTGGAGCGCTCTCCCATGCTGATCTGCTTTGTACTCTTATCTCTGAACTGAACTCAATGGTGCCCCTAACCTCAGCCATCAAAACACACACGAGGGCACTGCCCGTGAACTGACCCAAATACACATATCAGTATATGATGGAAAACCAAAGGAGGTTCTATGACAGATTGAGTCAGTGAGTCCCCGCTAATGAGAGTCAGCAGGAGACTCAGCCAAAGGCAGACTTAGCCAGTGACAGACTAAGCCGATGATAGTCTCAGCCAATGGCAGACTCAGCCGATGAGAGTCTTTGCCAATGAGAGCCTAAGCCATTGGTAGCTTCAGTCAATCATTGCCTCATTTAACAAAATGCTTTTATAAAAAACTATTAATGTACAATTGCTCCAAAATATAAATCTGTATCTTTGTTGTTTTTCTTTTCTTTGTTAATTTACTGGAAAATAAACCAGCCTGCATAAGTCTGCACCCTAACAATGCTACAGATCAAACAATGTGGGAATAATGGTCTTTTCCTGACAATACTCAGGAGACTATGAGAAAAGTTATGCTTATAAGCACGTAATAAATGGGGAAAAAAGGAGAAAATGTAAGCTTATACACATGTAATAAATGGTGAAATAAGGACACACTAATGCAAACTTGCGACTGAATAAAGTTTCCCCACAGTAAGTGACCTTCAGGAGGTTTTCTGAGGTGGGTGGGATCACCATCTGGAAAATTATTTGTTTAATTACTGTGAAGCCAATTCTACTCACACACAGACACACACGCACGAGTGTGCACCCACGCACACACACACGCACACACACACAAATACCACAATACTCTTCAGAAAAATGTGGCTGCCACATTAAAAGCAATTAAAATCAAACAATAATGCGTGATGAAATATGAATTTCTGGGACCAAAATAACAACAGAAACACATGGGGGCTGGGCAGTAAGCATATTGTGCCAATATGGCGAAGGGCATTGCGTACAAGGAACACTGTTGTTGCTGAAAATTACAACAATTATACGACAACAATTTATCACTATTATTCTCGCACACATTTTGGGAACACTCTCTGGCACACCAGTGTTGTTCTGCAGACCGTAGGGAATGTTACTTTATGTCCACGCCGTCATTTACGTTTTATTTACGTGTCTGAGATGAGCCATTTACTTCCTGAGGATCCAAAGTACACTTTAATCGCCTGAGAGATACAGGCTGGGATTCAATCAACATTTGTCCTGAACTTAACAGCATGCATTATTTTCTTTACAGACAAACACAGAGTCACTAAAGTGAACTAACCCAGCTGGGTGTCTGAAGAAAAAGCAAACTTTTCTTTATTTTATTCGCAGGTCAAAGTTAAGGACAAATGTCAGTTGACACTGACTTCCAGTAGTAAATAATAAATTGATCATAAATTAAAAATGAATAATATAGCCTATACAAGTAATTCAGATGTCTATGATTCGGCTACTTTTGAGAATTTCCAGTTCCTGTACAGCCCATCACATCAGTCATAATCTAAAAGATTCTGCATTTTCACATATAGATGGCTGATTTAGGAGACAGTCTTCCATCCGATTTCACTGTGATGTGTGCTTCATCACTGCAAATCTATTTAGAAGCAGTTACTTCAATGGTCCGTAGAGAAAATGGTTCATTGTTGGTATTGTTATTAAAATCCCTGTCCTGTAATTAATCGAGGATCGCTCATCAGCCTTCCTCTGTGTATTGTTCACCAGCTCAGGTGGGAAAACAACTTTCACAATCAACAATCAACCAACTCACTTCACCGCAGTCAGTCAAGTTTGGAAATCAACAAAATACTCGTATGATATTGCATCAAACAATTCCATGAGGTACAACTAATCAAGTGTGTTGTATGCTCACTGGTTCAATCATCATGAACAAACTGGCAAACAGACCATTTGTCACGATGTTGTTGATCAAATGTGTGTGCAAAACATATCACCAAGCAAAACAGAATCATTTCTGAACTGCCAGTGCTTATGGGTGCCTCAAAGACCTTCATAAATATTTATGTATTTTTGAATTTGTGTCATTGGCTCAAGTTTGTACTGTTCTGATCCTTGCCAAGTTATGATGTGCTGCTTTGACCATGGTAATATACCACTCCAATATGCATGACAGAATTGATCAAAGTAATAACATTTTTTAAACAGGAGACAAAGCAAAAAAATTGAAAAATGTGAAACTAATTAAAGAAATTTACAATCTGTATTTTTGCCAGAAAAAGATGGGAGCTGGTGAAATGTTAAGGATCCAATATCAGCATTAATAAAACTGTGATGTTGTGGATTTATGGATTTATTATACCATCAATCTGTTCAGATTTTTAGAGCATTAAAGATAAATGCTAGCCTTTACAATGGGTCAGCTTCCAGCACTAAACCAAAAGTTTTGTCCTAAGTACGTCTCAAACGGACTTCCTCTGAATATACAGTGTACTGTATGGCATTCACTTAAACACATCACATTCTTACAGTTCCATTTACAATGTTATATCTTACACCTTGCGTATTGAATTACCAAGATACTATATCCCTGAAAGTGAATGCAGCCCAAAAATTTTGGAAACACTGTTCTAATAAAGTTGAAAAATTGTTGAGGGTTTTAGGCAATACATTTATTTAATAAGATTTAAGAGTGATAAATGACCAAATAAATAAACTGAAGTAGCAACACCAATAGCCTAACACCATTTTCCATTACAAATTGGATTTCTAAAATGGCAGACTGCGGCTGATTGTCCTCCCTACCCAGGCTGTGAACTGCTTGCCTGCGGCTGTCGCGCAAGGTCTCCGTACTAGAATTACAGGTCCGTAGGGTCTGCTGGTTTCTGTTTTCACCTCAAACTCAGCGCCCAGTCCGGGACCTGGAAGCTGGTGAACCGTCAGCTGCGTAACCAGCTGTTTAATCGGCCGACGCTGCGCTGAGTGACAGTGTAAACCAGCAGGGTCTGGACTGCAGACCACTGGTTATAGGTGTAAATATAGCTGATCGCTACCTTGGCTGGGAAGAAAGATCGGCAAGCAACAGGACAGGAAACACAACAAAAGAAGAGAAAGGTGGGTAAACATGGGCTAAAGTCCTGTGACAACAGTGGGGGAGGGGTAAAATTCACTTTCACCTATGATGGGAAAGGACTTTATATTGCTCACATTGTCACCACTGTGTCCTATCCACAAACACCTAAAGAGAACCTACCTTCTGTGTTGTCCAGTGACCAGCTGTAGGTGATTAAAGTGAGGAGTCCGATCCCCGTCCCCAGCCATCTGAAGACCCAGCACACCCGTCGCATCTTCTGTCAGGTGTTACTGCAGCGCCACCTGTGGGGGAGGGGGACCTTTATGTACACCTTTATCAGGGATTACACACCTGGAACTGAGGTGATGTGATGCTGGAATGAGTTATTCCATGCATTTCAAATGCTATCACAGTCAGGGATTACAATAGGATTTGAGAGCCTCAAAGTGACTGGATTCTATAGAATACAGCCAATCAGATTTAAGGACAAAGCCATCTCCTGTGTACACCTTCTTGTGGGGCGTAAAACTCTTGTATCAAGTAAAACTGTTTTCAGATCACATGAAGGTTACTTAATCAATGAAAAGAAACTAAGCTACGAAATGTAAAAAAAAATTCGTTAGATTCACACCCACACAGACATGCACACACACACACATACACACTCACCAGCAAAAAGTCAAACACCACAGCACTGTTTAATCATGTATACATGGCTTTAGCAAGATAAATTTACCCAATAAACATGCCGACTTCAGTCTGAAAGGCAAAGGAGTGAATTACACGGCGACAAAATCAATCTCCTGGATGGCGGTGTTGTAAGGTAAGTCAGGGGTGCCAGCTCGCATGCTTTCAGGCTCCATCTGACTCTCTCACGCTACCCAAGCGCATCTCATGCCAAATAAAAACAGCTCAACGAAAAAGAAACAGTGCTCCCTGATTAAACAAACTGGCAAAATCCCACAGCCCCCCCCCCCCAAATTGCAATCTTTCTCCCCCACGCCTCCTGGCCTTAACCGTGTCTGTTCTGCTCGTGGTGAAATCGGCACAGATGAATGAGACGCACGCTGTTATAAAGGTGTGTCTGTGGCATCTTGGGCTCGTTTCCTGCTCTGTCTGTAAGGTCTGTGGATGTACTAACTCTGCCTCATTCCTGTTAGTTAAACAGCTGCTGTGTTACCTCTGTGATCATCCATCCATCAGCTGCACCAAAATACAAGGAACCTTGCTTACGTTCATGTTTACCCCTGTCCCAGATAATATATAGACGGTGAATTGGGTATTCTCTTTGTATCCTGTTTACCAGCTTTTGCTAAAAAACACACTGTATTGATTAACATGGTACCTGGTGGACCGGAAATCCAAATATAGGGTCACAGGCCCTGGTCCTGGACAGCCAAAACCCAAATAAACAGTTTAATTTCATGAACTGGCCAATCAGCTGCTTTGATCTAAGTGCAATTAAGTGCTGAGTAACAATTTAACATACACAGCAGCTCTCCAGAACCAGGGATAGTTATCCCTGCCTATACCAAACAGCTGCAGCATAACTATGACTGTGTAACCTGGCTATAACGCACAATGTATGTTTGGAATAAAATTCAATAAAACAACCAATTAAATTGAATGACTGCAAAATTAACATTACATAGCTTACTAAATTCTGTAGTCCCATTTTCTAGCCGGATGTTCAAAGGAAATGAGCTGTTTCGGTAGCCACTGCAGTCAAACCGATGACAAGGTAATTAGCTGAGACAAAGCCAAGCTAAAATGTAACCCGACATGTGGTGCTTTTAATGATTGATGATTAGGAGGCTATATCTGGCATCTTGTTACAGAACAAAACAACAGCCTTCTAAATATACAGGTTCAGCCTTCACAAACACCTCAATGGCAGTCATTCTTAGTAGCATTTAATATTGGTATTGATTGATGTACATTTTAAAGAGTTCCATTTCAATTCAGCCCATTCAGGAAATGAAGTACAATTTAATGATTGAACAAAAAAATCCCTGTTATTGCATTTCAAGCATTTTACATATAAATTAATTTTATTTTAATTCAGCATGGATAGGCTACACGTTGTGCTTCTGATTTCCCTCAACCCCCACCCCACACCTCAGGAATATGATTCCACAGTCTCACGCTGTAGCATGCTTTCAGGCAGCAAAGCGGGCTTTGTTAAACAGATAACCACTTTTCTCTGGCCTTTGTTGCGTAACAGGTTTCTCGGGGGGGTGTGAACGTGCCCCATGCAGTAGACCTTTGATGTCCCTCTCCCAGCTGAGTGATGACTGAGGGATTGCGTTTCTGTGACCGCCTTTCAAATTCAGAAAGTGCAGCTGCCATTTCTCACCCTTTTTTACATTTTACACAACATACATCCGATTTTGTGACAAATCCGATGATACATGTCCCATTCGGTGAAAAAACGATAAATCCAAATCCGGATTGAATTTCATCTTGAGGTGCAATATTCCGTCAGACTCAGCTCTATAGTACAGGTCCCAACATGCTACTGGCCAAACCATCCCATAATAAGCCTGTGGGAGATGCGCTGTTGTACAGCTGGTCGTCTGGACACAGAGAGCACCAACTAGGAGAAATGAAATGTCCGCCGAGACACACAGAATAAGACAGGGCTTTACGCAAACATTTTTTTCCAAGGAGCACATATGCCCCTAAGTTCAAACATTCACACCAGCATTCCAATTAGTAAATGTGCCCCGGAATTATATTTCCAGTTAGCACACATCAATTTTCAGGTGCAAATGCTCCTAACATGGGACCATTGCAGAAACCTGTAAGACATGACACAACAAAAAGAAAAGACAACAAAGTGCAAACAGAAGATCACATGTTGGATATAAAGAAGTCCATATGTAGACTGGTCAGATATGGGTAAACAGGACCTAAAATATCATGTATATTGTGTATTATGAGATGGTAATTATGGTCAGTGATGTACTGAGGAACTGTAGAGAAACCTAGAGGATAAAACTGGAGTCACCTCATTGCGCTTTCCCTCATATTTAGAGCATAAACTTTAAAATATCCAACAAATGACAGTGATACTCTGTGATCTCTCTCTCTCTCGCACTCTCACTCGCTCTCTCACACACACACACACACACACACCCCCACAAATAGACTAATATTTAAAAAATGCTTTGTGGCTGTTTAATATTCCAGAGTAGGCCAAAAATAGCGACTCCATCACTTGTCTGTGAAGGTGTTTGGGCATTTGTCATGAATTTCCCCTGAGTATTACACCTCAATCTCCGGGAGTAAAGTAGCAATGTGTTACACATCTTGTTGGATCTTCACTTCTAAAGGGGAAAAGCTTATCTGACTTAACACAGAGACAGCTATTGAGTTAATTCTGATTTCATTCAAAGAACAACAAGAATCTTATTTTCATCAGACTCGCACTTGTCAAAGGAAAATGACGGGCTCAGATAGAGCCCCGAACCACTTAATGTCTGAATGATGCCTTAAAACAAACAGTCAACATGGCAGTCACAGTCTTAGAACCAGGCCCAGATTCGGTCAACGTTTCTCTTTCAAACTGGCTCACAATGAAATTACTGTAAGTGTGTCCTAACAAACACAGCTGGGTGAATCCATCAATCAACCCCACCAAAATTCATGAGAGAATTTTTATGCAGAAAAAGTCACATTAGATTGAATAGAAATGTGCCTGATTCTTGTATTAAAATGGCTTTGTTGTTATGTTATACAGTAGCTGCTGAGGGAAAGTTTGAATTGATTGAAAACAAGGCCCAAAAGAACACAGATCCTGCCTGTACTCACAGTGAATGGGCTAATGATTTAAAACCCACAGCTGTAATACTTAAGGATGTTTGGCTAGATCCACACATGGATTTAACTGAATGTCCTTACATTTAAATTTAAGACATTGGGTGATGCACAATATGAATTAAGTTGTTATCTGCTATCCTGCCAACCACAATGTTAACTAGCAAGCAACTGACAATACTGCATTGTTATAGTGTGACAATAAAGTCCAATGTTTCTAGCATTCACTGTAATTTAAGTAAACCAAAATGCAGTGAAAGCCACGAGGAGATACTTCAGGATAATCCTTGAGAATGCAGGAGCAGTTTTCAATCCCCTGTTTAGAATGTGAGTTCCTGAAACGTTTTCAAACACCTTTTTACAGGGCTGGTCGGTGGTTCTAATCCCAGTGTAGCCACAATAAGATCCGCACAGCCGCTGGGCCCTTGAGCAAGGCCCTTAACCCTGCATTGCTCCAGGGGAGGATTGTCTCCTGATTAGTCTAATCAACTGTATGCGGCTCTGGATAAGAGCGTCTGCCAAATGCCATTAATGTAATGTAATGTAATGGAAGGCACACCCATGCGGTTCCCCGTGACTGTGACCGGGGAGCGATAAACGGAGGGAGGGTTTCGCTCCGCAAGGCTGGCCCGCGCCTGGAGAAAACCTCCGGTCACGTTCACATTCCTCCCCTGTTCCACAACATCACATTACATCAGAGGCATTGGGTAGACGCTCTTATCCAGAGCGACGTACAGTGCAATAAAGTGCATAACCACAACCAGGGACAAGCGGCCTGGAAGACCCAAGAGGGCAGTACACTCCTAAGTGCTGGGACTGAGCACTAAATGAGGCGAGAGGAATAAACCCAACACAGCAGGGTCAGAAGAATGACTCCAGACAGCACACACTGCGGAGCAGAAAGGCCGTTTGTCCCTGCTTCACCACATCGATAAATGTCTCACCAATGGGCCCTAGTAATACGATTTGGTTTTAGTCATTTTACACAAACAAAATATTAGGTTGAAAAAAAAAAGGTATAAAACATTGTAAAACCAATTTTGTGAATCATCACAGCCACTCATCAGAAATATGACGCAGTACACCATTGGCAAGTATTTAGAATTTCTTTATATTAGAGTATTGTAGTTAAATGTCCTAGGTTCTACAGCTCATCCAACCATTTCCCTAACATAGTGTCCTTTCTTCCACATGAATGAAAGACACTTTCTTCACAGACAAAAGCAATTTTCTTTCTTCAAATGTCAGGAAAGATTTACATCCACCCCTGTTTTAATATGGAGATTTAACTCCCGAAATAAAATTCCACAGACATTTTGCGTAAGCTCTCAAATGCAATTCTACCTCAGAGTTGAAAGCACACTATCCCTCAATAGGAAATTGTAACCAGTTTCATGACTTGGAAACATTCCCGATTGATTTTGTCACATCCCCTCCCATAATTCTTTCGAGAATTTCAAGATTATCCAATTTAACTTTTGGGCAACTGCTCATTGGTAACAAAATTGATAAAGAGGATGAAACTGAACAACTGAAAAAAAGTTAAATCTGAATTATCCCCTCTGTGTCTTGCCAAAGACATGCAGTCTTAAATAATTGTTATTTCAAAGTATCGTACTAGCAGCCAATGAATATCTCTTCCCACTGGACTGCCAAACACACCCAATTTATCTAATGTTATATGCATGGTTTGTCACATTCAGTGGCCTTAGCGTAAGGATTGTTTTCTGTGTATTTCTGTAGCCTAGTGGCTAAGGTATATGACTGGAACCTGGAAGGTTGGTGGTTCAAATCGCAGCGTAGCCACAATAAGATCTGCACAGCTGTTGGGCCCTTGAGCAGGCCCTTAAGCCCTGCATTGCTCCAGGGGGGACTGGCCCCTGCTTAGCCTAATCAACTATAAGTTGATTTGGATAAAAGAGTCAGCTAAATAACAGATGTTATTTATTTTTAAAAATCACAGGAAGTCAGAAGTTCTCCTTTGCTGTGTTTTCACCTTGTCTTTCTGCTCCTTGATAGTTCGCAATGTATTCAATCAACATTTGTGTGAAATTTTGAGTTGAAAGTAAACAAAAACGACTCCTTTTAGCGGTTTCAGCGACCGATGAACGTTCCAAACCGCGCTTGTGAAGGGAAGAAAAAACACAAAGATGTGGATTGTATCCCTGCCTACGTTTCCCTGTTCTGTGGGATGACGTTGGCGGTCAGTTTGTTGCACAAAACACTGTCCTTGGGCACGTTCTCCCCAAACTGTTAGGAAGTGTCGCCTGCCACACGAGAAAGGACCCCTTCTCTGGCGCAACAGCAACTAGGCTGGGATTCAAGTAGGAAGCAGCTAGCTAATGAAGCAAATTAAACGTGCCAGCAATCCCCTTCCCATTACCGCCGTTTAACGAGTACTGCAGGGAGGCAAGACATTCACCTTCCACCATGTCTCCTGGATACCACACACTGGAAATAATGAGGCACATACCAATGGGGGTATTGCAGCGATGATAATGATGCTGATTGATTGCTCTGAAATGATTTGAAATAAAAAGAGGACACAAATCTCCAAGCTGTAACATTCCGAAAGCATTCCGGATCCTTGGGTTTGGCATGGGCGTAAATGCCCGCGTCTACCCAGGAAATGTTTACTAGAAAGGCGTGTTCGCTTGTGATTTGTGTGAAGTGGAACACATCCGGGTATTATGATTTTTATATTATGTTTAAACATGACTGCGCGTTGGATCGCAACCAAAGCAATTACGATTCTGCAACCTGCTTAATACGCCACATCACTGTTCAGTAGTTCCCCATTTCTTGAAATGTAAAAGATTTAAAGAGCGCTGGTTATTTTCTATTCAATTTGTTTCAGGCATGTTTATGATTACATGTCTCAAGTTAAATCCAATCTGTTGTGAGATCACATGTCCTTAACGAAACATCATGAAGCTGATGAAACAATCAATCAATACTGCTCTAGAACACTGACTTAGAAAATTGTTTTATTGAAAAAGACATTCCAACGAAAACCCTACTCTAAGGGACAAATGTAACATTCCAACCCAGACTGTGCAAGGCTTGACCATGAGTCCATGGCACAGTCCAAACACACTGAACTTTTCATGAAGGGTGAGCACTGAACAGAGACATACAAAACCCCTCTGAAAACCATACACCAGCCTTCCCTAGGTGGAAGGAGACACCTAACCACTGTCAGAAATGCTAAGTTATGCCGTATCCAGCTGACACACAATGTTACCGGGATGTTTGTTCAATGTTCTAACACTGGCACTACATTGCAGCAACTTTGTGATAATGTTTTGTGTTAGTACTCTCCCTACTTCTTTGGTCATCTCCAGACTACCTGACTTTCCCTATCTGCCCAAACTCTGCAGCTGAACAGAGATGCCAACATCAAACTGACACATTTCTGTAAACCAGCAGATTGGTTAAGATTGCATTATTTATCCTTGTAATACAGCCGACAAAAACTATTATTTTGGGAATGTATTATTTTAGAATGCTGTACTTTTGTCTGGATTTTGATTGACATTTCATTATTTGCAATGTTCTCTGTGGATGTTTCTGCTTCTACTGCATAAGCATTTTTGTCGGTCTAGTTTTTTGTCTCTGGTTTTCTGTCGACTACAAGTAATAGTTAACTTGAAGTGCCTGGAAAACTATTCTCTTTACTTTCTTTACTGTAATTTATTGCTTGAATTTAAACAGTCTATCTTGTGCTCTGTGCTGTATGCAGTAACTTATAATGTTTAGCATGTTATTATGTGAGAGAGAGAGAGAGACAGATAGCATGTATCAGATAGATAATAATACATTATTTAAATCGTATTAAATTCCTCCCCTAAACTCCAAAGTGCTGAGCCATCAGTTCACATTTAATCCCACAACAGATGGCGCCGGCAATAGCGATTATTCATAAATCGGTATCCACGACAACCTCCTGTTATCATTAATATACTGAATTAGTAAAACACATTCAAATTACCCAATAACAACACATAACAAAGTACATGCACTGGATTATTTAGTGTATAACTAATGTACAATTCTAAGCAAAGGTAGGCAGTACAATGCTGTAAGTGACCTTACCTGCCACATGGTTAATTCTCAAAGCTGTGAAAGTCTGGTAAAGACGGCAGAGGCAGTTTGATGCCACTGGAAGAGTCCATGACGTTCGGCACCTGGGGCTGGTGGTAAGCCAGTCTCTCGGTTCTAGCCGGCCAGGAGCTTCTCGTTTCTGGCTCACGCGTCTTTCAGGTTGCCGAGCGGTCCGCTATCTGTTGTGGCACGGCTGCCGGCGATACCGGACACCGGCGTAACCCGAACTCGCAGTTAAACGTCACTGCTATATCACTTCCCCCTTCATCTTTCTGTAATTGCTCGGCTGGGCACTATTTCCTAAAGTACCCTTTCCTGGTTGCCAAGTAACTGTTCCTAAAGAAGGAATGACATATTCTGATTCTTACATGCCATTGTCGGGGGCTCACTGTTGTGGGAAGGCCTTTTGGTGTTTTTAAGCCTCCCCATAGGTTATACCAGTTGTTGGGTTTCTTTCTACATTGATTTTCCACAGTCATTGATTATATGAATCATCAGACTTTTTTTTTTTTCTTTCTTTGTGGAGGTGCAGACACTGCAAGGCCCTGGAACTAGTCATTGTACATCAGAAATGTATATTTACTTTTCGTCCGGTAGGGCAGCCATCTTGGAAAACATGTTTTTGCTGATAATTCGATAACTATATGTCCGATCGGGACAAGCAAAGTATCAACATGAACATACTTTCAAGATGGATTTCAACTTAACCGGCAAGCATAATTTACCAATCTCAGTGTCCCAAAATATCTACATATTTACAAGGCATAGTTCTCCTGTGGTGAGTCATGGTCTGCAATATAAAAGGGACTTATATTGAAATTGGAATTGCAGTGCATTGCGGAGAAAAACAAACCAAGACAGTGGAAGGGCACTGACTGCTCAGCAATCTTCTTCTTTTTTTTAAACCACTAAAAGAAATGCAGATATGTCCAATGAAATTCATCCAAGTAATTTAACTGAACAAAGATTGGTTTGTGAGGCAAAGCCAATGAGAGACCACAGCCAGAGCACCAGATTTAGAGCACATATTTCTATGTGGATCAGGGACCAGGTTGCCATGATGTAAGTTCTCCTTGCCAAACAATGCGCTAGTGCCTTCATCAATGTAAAGAAGGAACAGCACTGTTTGGGTCCGGCACATTTGGTTCAAACCCAAAATGAACTCTGTAAATGGCTCCTTAAACTGCAGCAGGGAAGAATATGAACAGGGTGAACAAATGAATCTCATACTTTTATTATATATAAAGCCACAAAGGAACACATAAATATTCAATTGAAGTGCTTTTCCAACTGCTGATAATGGCTTTGAACCTTCCGGCCAATTTGAACTTTTCACTTTTTAACCCTTTTACCTTACACTTCAATAGGTTTTTTTTCCACATGAATAATATCTTTGCCAATTTACCATGGTTGTATAATGCCACTCGGAGGTTTACAAATCCCCTGAGATACCATTTGGAGCAATCTTACATGTGTATCTAAAAACCCTGACCTTCAGCTCACACAATACAATTTTCTTCACAGAACATACACTCAGTGGGCACTTTAATAGGTATTTATTAGACATATTTTTTAGACTTATTGGTCTTCTGTTGTTGTAGCCTAGCCACAGGTTTGACATGGTGTGTGTGTTCAGAGATGCTCTTCTGCATACCACTGTTGTAATGTGTGGTTATTTGCATTACGGTCACATTCCTGTCAGCTTTGACCAGTCTGGCCCTTCTCCTCTGACCTCTCTCATTAATAACACAAATTTGCACGCAGCACTGTTTCTCACCATTGGTGGTTTTATGTACCATTCTCTGCAAACTGTAGAGACAGCAGCTGGTGCCAGACACTCAAACCATCCTGTCTGGCACCAGCAATTATTCCATGGTCAAAGTAACTTAGATCACATTTATTCCCATCCATCCATCCATTATCTGAATCCGCTTATCCTGATCAGGGTCGCAGTGGGGCTGGAGCCTATCCCAGCATACATTTATTCCCCATTCTGACATTTTGTCTGAAAAACAGATGAACCTCTTAACCATGTATGAATGCCGTGTAGTATGCATTTAGTTGATGCCACATGATTGGCTGATTGAATATTTGCATTAACAAGCTGGTGTACATGTTTACCTATAAATTGATCACTGAGTGTATAACTGGTCATTGTATAACTGGAGTCTTTCTTCATTATGAGGTTTTGAATATATGGAATGCACTGTACCTTTAATCTCATTTTCAAACTTTCTGTGATGTAGCTAGGCTGCTTGATATGGAAATGACAACCCTCTGAGCCAGAGCCAGAGGTGGACAACTCTGGTTGTCTGTGCGCTGCTTTTTGTTCGTTTCCTGACAGCTCTTTTAGCTATGCTGGTTCACTCCTGTTCTTGAGCACAGTAAAGTCTTTAGGATACACCTGCAGTCAGCGGCTACAGCTGGTGCATAAACAAATGTCACATCAAGATATAATTAAGAGCAGAAGTTAGCCCCCAAATCCGCAAACGGTTCAGCCTTTGTTGTGCTCCCCTGCTCTTGGCATATACTTCAAACGGTCTTCTCAAATGACCCGACATCACCGTTGACATTATGTGAACTTTAAATCTGAAGCCCTCTGGAACTCATTTGCCTTCATCGATATCCCTTGTGTCAGCAGAGTTCAGTGCTCAGAGGACCTGCTTACTTTTGGGAAATTGTGACAGAGCACGGGGGTAAAAACTTTCATCCCAAAAACCGATTCCCCAGCACGAGGCTGAAAACAGCCACTGATACGGTTAGGTGTGATGATAGGCATCATCACTCATAGGCTGGCTAGCCCGCTACATTTTATTCAAACATAGTATATCATAGCTGACTTAATGAGATGAGCTAAATCATTTTTGGAATTGCTTTCCACTGCAGGCCTGTGCTTCATGAGCTGGAAGTTTGTGTGTGTGTGGATGCGTGAGTGCATGCATGCGTGAGCACCAGTGGGTGTGTCTGTGTGTGTGTGTGTGTGTGTGTTTGTATATGCCTGCATCTGTGTGTGTTTAATATCAGTGCACAATATAATGCACAGGACTTCAGTGAGATAAATGACAAAACCTCATGCCAAACCCATCTGAATAACATCCTAACCATATCCTAAGGCCATCCTAACTTTTTTCTAGCCACAATCTAATCCTATCCAAGCTTTATTCTAACCCAATACAAACACTATTCTAAACCTCAAACTCAATCCAGTCCTGTGTAAACCACCCCATTCTAATGCTGTCTGAAGTGTGTCCTAATCTGTTACGCCATGCTCCGAGACACTCCGAGACGCTCCGAGATGCTCCGGACAGGCAGGAGTCCACGGAGAGCACGGAAAACGGTCCCACACCACATCACATTCCTCAAAGCCTTACAACAGAAATGTTATTGCCAGACCGCAAAGATATCAAATGCGCTGTCAGCCAAGAGCTGTGAATGATTCTGAAGGGCTCTTCAATGAGCGAGACCAAACAATGTTTCATTTCCTGTCAAAGCGTACCCATTTCCCTGTCACACACTAAAACAAATACCAAGCCAGAAGGATGCTGGGTCAAATCCCAGGTGTGCCGGTGCGTGACTTACACAAGTAACTGAAACTAAATTTGGCAAATGCAATACTCTGAATGAATAGATACTATTGCATTTAGCAACAAAGTTCCAGACATCTTAGAAGCTTACACACACACACACACAATGGGGCGACATGGCTCAGGCAGTAAGAGCAGTCGTCTGGCAGTCGGGAGGTTGTGGCTGTGTCGAAGTGTCCTTGGGTAAGACACCTAACCCCTAAATGCTCCTGACGAGCTGGTCGGTGCCTTGCATGGCAGCCAGTGTGTGAGTGTGTGTATGAATGGGTGAATGAGAAGCATCAATTGTACAGCTCTTTGGATAAAGGCACTATTTAAATGCCAACCATTTACCATTTTACCATTTTCACACACACACACACACACACACACACACACACAAATGTACCCAGAACAAATTCAAAACCAGTAACACTTGCTTGTTTCATAATAAGACTGACACATGAATGTTACTTATGTGAATACCGCTCATTTATATTTACGACAATAAAGCATATGAGACTAAAATAATTAGGGGGGATTTGGCTGAGGTAATGAGGTCACTGGTGGAAGAAGCTGAGCCGCTGTACACTGGAGGAATCGTCAGGTCAGCATGGGGCTGCAATAGACAGCGCCAGCCACCCGAGATGACGGCTGCCACATGTTTCAATCTGCGAGTTAATTTAAACCCCCCCCCCTCCCTCCCAGGTCACCTACTGCCGGGGCTGGGGAAACATCCAGGCGGCCGAATTAGAAGGACAAATGTCTCCGAAGCGCTGATTAAAGAAGCCCGGGTTTGACGAGGACGCATCGGGTAAAGCCGCACTTGCGTTCGCGGGCCGAGAGCGAGACAGATCCAATTACTGCGGGTCCGGAGGAGACAGGCGAGGATGAGGCGCTGATGAAGGTAAATCACTCCGTCACGCGGCCCCGCCTCGGCCCAATCCGAGCCGAGACGCTGAAAGCCCCGAACCCCGCCCCGCTCGGAGGAACCGAAAGGCGGGCGCGTCTCCCGCATCGGACAGCAGGTAACGGAGAAACAGATGGATAGACCGAAATCATTTTACGCATCGCTAACTTCAAATCTCCCTTAATCTACTGGTAAAAAGGTTGTTGCCGCCAGCCCGCCGTTTGCAAAAACACAATCATATTCGCTTTCAAGTAAGGAATCAGGCAATTTGTTTGAATAATGTAAGCACGTTTGTCGGAATTTGATTTGCCTCGCTGAGATAAAATCAAACTATATGACTTCAAATTAGTCCATTGTATTTCACATTTAAAAAGTAGGATTGGTGGAAGTTTGTGACAAAGATTTTGATTTCCCTGAGTGGCTTTAGGCTTACAAAAGTAACTATAGCAGAATACAATACAATGGCATTATTAACAAAACTCCCAGAATCCCAAAAAATATTGATCTACACTAAGTATAAATATTGATTTATACTTATGAAACCAGGAGGCAAACTGTTGATTAGTATGTCACCTTTCTGCCTTAGTAATAGCTGAGCCTTTTAAGGATAAAAGTGATAAACCTTAATAAATGATGGCCATTAGAAGAAAAAAATAACAAGGGTAGAACATTTTGAGTACATCCAGGACGTTTCTTTCAGCATTATGTGACGGAATTAGTTACAACACTGTCCATTACATTCCAGTCACTAAGCAGATTCTCTTATCCTGAGTGACCTAGAATAGTGGAGAACATCGATGTTAGCCTCAGGAATGCCAAAGTGCAGAAAATGTTATACAGTATGTACATTATTAAATGTACGACGGCAAACAATAATGAATTACTTTTAGTCGTGTACACCATAGAGCCTTGCTACTGGTTTTGGAAACTGAACCTAGCCAGCAGCCACAAAACAAATATGAATGTGATCAGCTTGCAGAGCTAAAGACCATTGCCAAGTGACAGTAACCACGACTACTGTCATCTCCAGTGGTGAGGTCATGCTCACATGCTCACATGCTAACTCGTTTCCTGGACGTCCCCTACATTTCATCACTGCTTTCTTAATGAAAAAAATGTCATTATGAAGTAGGTCTGGCGCTGGCACGACAATGTCGATGGATCGTTTTCACTCAGCCCACATTGACAGAGTGAACACTTTATTCTCTGAATCCCGAACAACAAACTGCCTGTTCAGTCTAATGATTTTGATCACTTAAATACACAGAGAATGTGCTTGCAAACCAAGTACTACTCCGTGTCTCTGAACTTGAAAGAGAGGAGGCAGACATCACATTGATTCGCTTTCTCAACTTGTTTTATTTTGTTTTACCAGATTGGCAGAAAAGTGATTAATTAGCCAATTAATACGGCTAGATATCTCTCGCACCCAGCAGTTGTGCATGACAGCATCTTTCATTTTCTTCAGTTTGCAATATTGCACTGCACTGGCACAGATCTACTAATTATTTCACTGTGAGGACAAGATTGCACCTCCTTGTCTGTAAGTAGGACAAGTTGGTGAAGTAAAGATCAATGAACTTGCACAGACTGTGCAGTCAAAATGTTCACGAATGTCTGCATTTTCTGAGTAGATCTACTCTGTTGGTTTTGTCACAACCGGTGTGGTAGCATAGCAACAGGACAAGTGTCGTTTTTGTACAGTACGCTCTCAGAAAAAAATTGTTCCAATCGGAACCCTGTAATTCCATAGAAGAACCCTACCTGGCTGAAGGGTTATTTGTCGAGCAAAACGGCTCTTTGTCTGGGAGCTTTCACACTTCACACCTTTGATAGACGGTTCCATAAAGAACTAAAAAGGGTAAAATGTATATTGGAAACCTGTTATGACACATAATGTGGGTTAAGAAGAACCGGTGAATGCAAAAGTACTAGGACAGTGACCTATTGTTTGCTGTTTTCTACTCCAGCATACATTACTTATGAACATTTCATATGAGATTAGACTGCAGACTGTCAGCTTCAATTTGAATCTAAATTTGGTGATATATGTAGGAATTACAGCCCTTTTGATAGTCCTTCCATTTTAGGGGACTAAAGGCAATTGGACAAATGAACATAATCTGAAAATGACAAATTGTCATATTCAGTGCTTGGTCACAAATGCCTGAAGTTTGCAACCCATACTAGATATCACCAGAGGCTTTGTATCTTTCCTGGTTGTGCTCTGCCAGGACTGTACTGCACCCTGTGTGCTTCAGGGTCATTTTGCCTTTAGCCTAGTCTTCAGCAAGTGGAATACATGTTAAATGGAATCCTGGGTGATTGACCTGGTCAGGACATTCCACGTTTAAGCCCAGAAAATCTCCTTGGTTGCTTTAACAGTATGTTTGTCCTGCTGCAAGGTGAAGTATTGAGGCATTTGGTGTGGTCTGAGCAGATAAGATGCTTCTGTGCACTTCAGAATTCATCCTGTTGCTGCCGTCCCTGGTCAGATCAACAACAAAGACCGGTAAGGCAGTTCCAGTGGCAGCCATACATGTTTTTATCAGTTCCTTTTTTTCTCCACACTTTTGTCTTTCATCATTTTGGTACTGGTTAATGCTCATCTCACAGAGATGGGGAGAACCACCACCAATGTGCAGCCTCCACCGGGTTTGATGGATGGCAGCAATTTTGCACCAGAACACTCATCACACATTGCCTTATGTGGAGAGGGAGGACATTACTGAGCCAAATAAACTGCGGGACTCTTAGCAGGCCAGGTGTATAAAGCCAGTTTTGGAAATGTGCCAGGAGACTGGGGAACCCGGTAGTCTTTGCAGTAAAAGCCATGGGATTTTAATGACCACAGCGGGTCAGGACCTTGGTTTAAAGTCTCATCCAAAAGTTCAGCTCCCCCCGCTTGTCTCTGAACATATGGGATGTCACTTTTCATAAGCTAGCCTGTTGACTTTGGAAATAATCAAGGCATTTCAGACCCCGAACAAGATATCAAAAACCATGACTTTGAAAAGGTGGCAGATGATAATCAGACTTATTTGTAAAAAAATGGATTAAAAAATGCTTACTTTAAATTGTGGTCCAGCTGGCCAAGCACTCTAAATGTATTTAAACATAAAACATTTCAATGATTATTTGATGTATCTTTCTTCTTTGTGACCATCCTTTTGGCCATGTTCATAGATTAAAAACATTTCCTTCAAGTCGATGCCAATGAGTGTGTTACATGCATGTCTTTCAGCAATTTGCACCAATTAGCCTTGGCATCAAGTGTAATCACTAACCGTGTTGTATGTAAAACGAACACTATTTTCATTTGCACGTGCTTATAACTGTACTGTATCCTTCTTCTGGTAAACACAAGCCAACACAAGTGACAATGACGTAACATATCGAGGCAAATTAACATAAGAGTGAATCGTCAGCTCCTGCAGTTAAAGAGCACAAACAACGCAGCAGGTCCATTAAAACTAATATCCACCACAGGGGTTCTGGATGCCCTGCATCAGTCTCATGCAGGGGGTGCACAGCAGGGCACAGTCTCAGAAGCAGCTCCATTCACTTCCTGTCTCCAGCACTCTCTCTCTACATGTGTTAAGCATTTGTATTTTGTTCCACATTTGTATTCAGGATGCTGATGCGTGTTTCTAAATGCTGATACAAGTTATATTTCTTTGTTTATTTTAATGAAAAAAAGATTCAAGGCTAGAAGATTTCTGTAAACGTTTTGTTGGTGAATCCGTCAGATGCGCAATCAGAATCTGCCGTTTTCACGCAGTACCCTACAGAGCTACACATAAGTGAGCCCCTGCTGCTGAACTATGTGAACGAGTCGGCTACGTTTGAGAAAATAAACAGGCTGGGGGCAACAGTTGTGATCCTTTCCCAGCTCAGTGTGATGGTTCTTCTTCCCTTCACCTCTAGGCTATGACATTTGATCATCATTTCTGTTATGCATTTTCAAAATCATTCCGCCCTCTCTATAGAATCTGATGGGGACATCGGTGCCTTTTCCCAGTGATTTCTTTTCGGTATTTAGCAGCTGCCTATAGCACTGCTGTTCCTCACTGGTACATAGGGGAACAAGGGACAGGCACCAGCAGTTTTATGAAGACACTGATCATTTTTATAAAGTCGCAGATCATTCTACAACATATGTGTGTGTAGGATAGCTATAATCAATTTGCTGTGTTTTGGTACAGCTCACTGACGGACGTGGTGAATGCGGTTTAGTGCCACGTCCACTACCCGTGCCCTGTAGATGAGCCAGTGCCGCGCCTTGCCTCGCACTGCCACTGCATGTATCGTGCACTTGACATACCCCAACCACTCTGGAGGCAATTACAATCGTTCAAAACAGATGTGGTTGGGAAAGGTAGGCTACTCAGGTAGGCATGGCAACTCAGCAGGTGCAACACAGAAAGTATTCATTCTTCTCTCACGCAAATCAGTACACGAAAGTAACTCATAAACTATCACTGAGGCTCTCTATTTCTTTCTCTCTCTTTCTCTCTCCTTCTCTCTCGCACACACACAGTATTTAATTAGGGGTTTGAAGGCTCCACAGAAACCATCAGAAAGCACAATTAAAACATTATGCTGTCCAGCAGATGTTGTACTGTAAGGGTGGAATTTAGTGACACCATGTCAATTAGTTTAAAGAGAAAGTATCGGCACAATAATGGCCTTACAGTTTAATCACAAGACATAATTAGGCCAGGGAATTTAATTGCATCACTTCACCGAGAGAGATTAGATCAAATCTATTCCATCTTCTATATTCATAAACGCAAGAAACAAGTAATTTGGCATCAATCATCTGATTTCCTTTTTGATTTCATATTCTAACAACATTTTATTCAGGTTCACTATTTCAAGTTCACATTTTAATTGAAACTATTTTAGTCCTGATTTCAGTGAGAAAACCAATGAGACAACTTTATCTTGAGACATCCATCTCAACACTCAACACTGAAGGGTTGGGGCCTTATATATCCATTTCATTGCCTGGTATCTTTCATACAAAATTGCCATACCCAATCTAAAGCCCAATTACTCATGGATGGACACACTATCAAAAATAAAGTGACAGTGGAGGTACATTTTTATTCTTCAAGAGAAATATGTTCTTCAGATTTCCCAAATATACCCAGGAGGTACTGTACAGCAATGTTCTCTTTGGGTATCCTATCCAAGCCAAAAAGGTACAAATTAATTATATGTTGCTAGCTAGGGGTACAATTTTATGTACCTACTGTATAGGATACTGCCCCAGTGACAAGCATTTGTACCTTTTCAGGCACTTTTCGTACATTTATTCCTGAGAATGCAAAATAAGATTAGCCAGTATTAGACATGGGATACGTAAATGTTTAAATTCTACTTTAAATATAAATAAAGACCCAAAAGCTCAGTTCCAGGAATGGTATA
The DNA here is from genome assembly GCF_963514075.1 of Conger conger. Classification (NCBI taxonomy): domain Eukaryota; kingdom Metazoa; phylum Chordata; class Actinopteri; order Anguilliformes; family Congridae; genus Conger; species Conger conger. Next base: position 21,273,318 of record NC_083777.1, on the reverse strand, counting down.
AGGGTCATCTTTTGAGTGAACATGACTGAGTTCAAAGTTCAAAGCAGTGCTGTGTCACACACATAATATGCTCTGCAGTCTGACAGCCTTCTCCATATGAATAACATTATAATGAAAAGTGGCTAGAATTCCACTTTCCTTATGAAGTGCACTTTTCGTTAATACTCTTGAGCAGAAGAGGAAGAAGTTCATTTTGAATGTGGATTTTCTTTTTTATGATTAAGAAACATACAAAATGTTCTGTGAGGTTAATATGACTCATCCGAGATTAAGATGGTCAACTGAATGCACAACCCCAATTTCATGTGGGGGTGGGTGAGCCAATGCCAGCCAATCTGCTGGCTGAATGAGTTATTCATTGTGCAATTACAGTCAATCACTGTACGCTCCTGATACCCCATTGATTACAAAACTCACCAGTACCAGGAAAATCCCAGTTCAGAATGTAATAGTCCTCCCACATATTTTGTCCCCTGGTTTGCTAATTAGTACAATTCTTCAGCCAGGAGGTAAAACTACAGTATTAGTGAAATCAGATGTTCATGAGTGGAAGAAACACATGGCAGGACCCCTGGATTTTCCACGTATAATTGTAACACTCACATTGTGTTTAGCTGGACTCAAATATGTATTTTAATACCTCAGTCAGCACTTATAATGGGCCAATATATCCATGTAAACAAAAACACGGTCGATCAGTACTTACAGAACTGACATCAGCCATTTGGAAATAAAATGAATGTCATGTTACTAATCTATCAGTTGTGAACCTGTCACTCATTTACTTCAAGCTCCATAAGATAATTGTTTTTCCCAAAGAGACTGTGAGTAATTATGTTATGTCAATGATCTCCATCACACCGTCCCTCTCAGTATACCGCAGTGAGGTTTAATTCTCAGGAGGAATCAAAGTGTGTTTGTCCTGAGGTTGTGATTCAGAACCCTCTCAGACGTCGCCCTACCTATGCCAAGGACCATTTCTTGCCTCTACTGTCACCCGGCTCATTAAGAGTCCTGTGACCCTGAACAGGCTGACACTGGTCTGAGATAAGCCACCAAACATCCAAGGGTTATGATTTGCTAAAAGAAAACAACAAAAAAAAAAAAAAAAAAAAAAAAACAATGGGCAGTTACTGCTGTAGTTTATAAAAATCATGATCTAGTGCCGGTGGGGCTGTGATAGGAGGTTGTGATTCAGACCAGTGATTCAGTACAGGCAGAAGCTTGCTAGAACAAATCAGTGAGATGGATTTGCACTAAAATCTTGCAGGGAGAAGGGAAGGGGGGAGAGAACTTTCCAGATTCTCCAGAGATAGAATATCTTGGGTTGGGAGTAGCTGCTCAATAGCCTTATTGAGAAATAGTGTTTAGCAGCCTAATGACATGTTTCCCACTCTTGCTAACAATATTTGTGATTTTTGGCCAGTACTAAGCATGGTTAAATTATTCACAACTGGTTCTAACTCGTCCTAAATTGAGTTTAATGTACCATACAGCGCAAGCTATATCAGTGTGAAACAGCTGTATTTATAACATTTGCTGAAGCAGGTGTTGGACGTTACAAGTGCAAATGAACCCTTTTTAGAAAACGGGGACCTTTTTAGGCATTCTGTCAATGTTTGTGAGGAGCAAACATACCAGAAGCCACTATAATGAAGTGCCTCCAAACAGAAGACAAACGCTGACTGTATCCGTGCCTGACCAACACCAGACTTCAAAGCTGGGTTACCCCTACAGGAGCTGTCCGTAGCGCAGAATTATGAATTATTGCTTCTGTTATGGAACTGAAGTGTTTTTCTAGTTCTTGTAGTCACTGTGTACTTTGGCCGTTCCAACAGAGCTGTGAATCAGATTTTACTGACTTGCTGATGTGACTGAACCAATGTGGGTATCAGAGAAAAGGATCCCTTGACAGTTTAAATAAATGCACATGGTTATGTGTTTATACAGTTGTAAATAAAATGGAAATATTGACAGGTTTTATCTGCTCATTGTTGTGCCCCCTAGGAAAGTACTCCAAAGATAATGAGATTAGTTTTTAAGAGGCTAGATTCAGAGTAAGCACTGATTTACTAATTAAGCTTCAAATAGGCAGCTGATGGCATTTTTAATGGACATTTATTAAAACCATGTTGAATTAACCAAACATGTTAACACAACTCCAGTAACTCATTATTCTCCAAAAAACAGTATTCTGTAAATTGTGAAGTAATGTTAAATAAAGATCTGTGTTAAATGAACAGCTCATTTAATTAAGTTACAGTGCACCTGATTCATTAAAAGATGTCCAAGTAAATAGGAATGCAAAACATACGATCAGAATCACAAATAGTTACTCAGAATTCAGACTCTAAAGGCTGGCAAATGAACATTCGCAACAAGGAATATTAAAAGACACTGTTCCTAATGTCCTGTATATTTTCCTTTATTTTAATCATCCATGATCTCTAGCTGTTTAATGTGGTTTGCTTTGTTAGGGTTGGAGTGAAAATCTACAGGACTGATATCCAGGATAAACCACTAGGTGGTCTTGCCTACTTCCACCCGTTTACTTGGAATGCTATGGAAAGTCCATGCCAATTTATTTTATCAAACATATTCTAATTACAGAATTACCCAATATGCACAGCCTATTAAAACTACCATGTTGAGGTTTCTGAACTGTCAATTAGAATAAACCATGTGTGCTATTGGAAAGCACTGCTGCATTCATACAGTTATGTTTTCTTGTTTTCTCTCTTTCCAGTAAATAGCTGCTGAAAAATTCCATGAAATCCGGGGTGGATTTGTAGAGTTGAATTCAATGTGGTGAAAAGCACTGCGCGTAATATATTTAGGAGGACTCCGAGATATCCGAAACACTAATAAGATGGCCTTATTCTCACAGAGGCTGAATAAAATGGCAACGTCTGTTTCAAACTAATAGACCTTCTTTCCCAGATAGCTCTGAAGCTTTGTCTGAAGAAGCAAATGGCCTGAAACAGAAAAAAAGTCAGTGGAGGTATAGTCATACAGGCATTCCTCATGCTTCCAACTATTCTCAGTCTTCAATATTGAGTCTACCTTTAATGAAAAAAGCTATCCAATTCCATTGTGCTTGTATCAGGAATATTGGAAGAAATGCACTGGCATAATAAAGGGGACAAACATTTCAGTGCTAGGTCTGTTTTGTTTATTTATACGGTAATCTAATATAGCCTGACACCGTGTCATTTCCATATACAAATACGTTCATTTTTTTTGTTTTAATTTGCTGCATACTGGCAATTTTCTGTAATACGTTTTATATAAAAGCTGTCCACCCAAGAATGGCTTCAATTTAAAAATCGTGTTATTTTCACTTGATTGTTTTGTTCACCCCTGTCATGACATTTCAACAAAAAATGTTGAATTATTTGTCCATGTACAGCTGAAATTTAATTAAACAATGCCACAATCATCTGCGCAATTGCTACCTCCGCCTCTCTTCCTCTCTCCCCATCTCTCACTCTCATGCATACACACAAACACACACACACACACACACACACACACACACACACACTTACTTCTTGTAAGCTGTAATTGCGTGTGTGTAATAACACATGCACATGTGTAACAACTGTTAATCCGAACAAACATTTCCTGATCAATCTCGTCTCTTGACGCCTTCGATTCCATTCATGCTGCTGCCAGTTAACAATTTGCATCTGTGAAAGCCCGATAATTGTAACGCATGGGGAAAATAGCTTGCTATGTCTTTTCCCTGTGAAACCTCAGGAGAAGTCTGAGCAGAACCCTGAACTGCGCTGTGCACTTTTGTGCCACCGTGTCCCATGATGCCCTGGGTTCTCACATCCCCCAGCTGCCTGCTGGCTCAGATTATTTGGTTTGCAACCCCAGGCAGGAACACTCGAGAGAATTTATTAGAGCTCAGAATGTCTTCCAGAAAAGCCTCATTTTAAAACCTGCTCAACCACATTCCTCTCTCAAATTAACATCAGCATTTACAGCATTTAATTGTAGTGGTGCAACATTAAATATCAATATGGAATGATGAAACGTATTTTCCCACTCATAGGCATAACTGGAATAGATACACGCGGAAAGCACGCTGAGATGCGTGTGCATTCTACTGTGTGTTAAGAGGCACTTTAAATGGCAAAAATCGCACTTGCTGTCCAAATAAAATATCAGGTATTCCAGAACACAAATTTGTAGTGCAGAAAAGCACCAATATACCATAATGGGACTAATTAAGGGAGCAGGAAAACAGATAAGCACAGCGTTACAAATGACCCTCCTCGCTCTCATCAGGCCTGCTGCGAAGTCAACATCTCGCCCAAAATCGAGGCCCCTCCAGACGGCATTCTGCAAGTACGAAGCACCGGAACGAGAGAGATTCTCAGAAAAAGACATTAGACCTGCCAGGTGCTACCTTCCCCGAACACCTCATACCCTCAGGTATTTAGTGAGATAAAATAAGTGATTTGATAAATGCTAAAACATGTTCTGACATTTTCCTCTACGATAGTTATGTCATTTCCAGGAAAGTATTTCCATATTCCCCATAATAGTTTATTTCAGTAAAATCTTTGACCATCTATTTTTACAGGACCAACATCTCTCCGCAAACATGGCTATGAGTCTCTGCCTTAAGTCTAGCAAGAAAACGGATTACCAAACAATTCAAGAATAAATATTGATCAATTCCATTATTACCAAAAATACAGATGGGACACAATTTTCCCTGTGTCTTTTTATGAAGAAAGGCTTATACAGAATGTGCAGGATCAGCCATGACAGATCGGAACTGTCCCAGTAAACCAATCAGAACAGCTGTATTGAGACAGCAGATGCTTCTCATCCTGGTGTTTCGTCCATGTTTCATCAAAACAGTCATGGACGAAATGCAGACCATCTTAGAACACATTTCTGTTTTTGTGGAAAAGCCAATATTCATAATACATTACACCAGTTGGAAAAAGCAGAGGCCATAGATAAAGACTACATTTCAGTGTTAATGTTCGTTACCACATTAGGTTTGGTCGCAGCAGAATTTCAGTCATTTTGAGAAACAGATGCGGGATCGGAGCAGAGACAAAGCAACGAGGTGCCTCCCTGCCCCTCCCTGACCGTTCTGCCCCTGCTGCCTGGGAATAGGCTGGGACAGAGGCAGAGAGACGGTGTTCACAGGAAAACAGCCCCCAGGGGTCAAATGTCATTCTCTCTCATTTTTACACACTGCCGGTGGGAACAACTCATTATTTTCATCCATTTCAAATGGGAGAATATTTTGCGGCCTAGTCCAACACGCACGCACAGACATAGGCACACACACGCACGCACACACACTCACACATACAGTCGAGAACAAAGTGTGTGCTTGCGCGTGTGAACGTGTGTGCATGTGTGTGTGTGTATGTGTTTGCATGTGTGTGTCTGTGTGTACCTGTGTGTGTCTGTGTGTGTGTACAGTTCAGTAGAGTAAGCTTCTTACTGAAATTGAAGCAAACATATCTTGTGAGTTTATTATTTTGAAAAATAAATAATTGCTGTGCATAAGGTTGTGCACAATTTGTAAAAATAGTTGATTGATTTAAGAAGTTTTACTCACAGTAACAGAAAACAAGAATCAAGACAATACGCCAATGCAATCTCTGGAAATATAATCCGCAGCCAGAGACAAAGCTGTTTTGTTCTCTGGTGACGGCACTTTTATGCTGCTGTCAATGTGCAAATTGAATCTTAGAGCCTGCATATGGTCACATCTGTTGTGAAGAGTATGCTCATTACGGTCTGATACGTGTATTTACACTGCGGAAAGAGGCTTTGAAAGCAGCTGAAACGGCGGGGCCTGACCCGGGGAACGCAGAGAATGAGAAACGAGCCTCTGCGCTAAATGGCTGCATAAACACCGCCCTCCTCCTATCCCATTAAAGCCCATGATCTAGCACCACTCCACGGGACGCTCTTCTCTGTTATTTCAGCAATTCGCCCCTTTCCATAAAGGATTTTGAGCTGTGTGGCCTGTGTGGTGACAGGAAGAAAACTTCTGCATAGAGGCAAAATTTAATCACAGAAAATGTATTGGTATTGAAAAGTGGTGTCACAATGCACTTTTCAGCACACCTTGGTCTGAATACGACCCCTATAAAACATGAATGGGGTGACAGTAGCAAGGAATTACACACCTGAGTGGAAGAAAATTGGAAGAAATCATTGAGAGGAACCAGACTCAAGATATATCACCTAATAATAACATTACTAATAATAATAATGCATTTTATTTATATAGCACATTTCCAGAGCCCAAAGTCGCTTAACAAGGCAAACAAAAAAAAGTTAAAACAGCAAGAAAAAGTACATCCAGGAAAACAGATACAAAGAAAGATCATACAGACGGGAGTACAGAATGAGGTGTAGACACAAACAAACTTGCCAACAAGGCAAAGGAGCTCAAGGAGGGAGGTAATGAAGGCATGGATTAGGCATTCAGCCGTGGAGGTGGAGGCGAGGGGTTGAAGGCACCATGTTTAACAAATTCACATCTATTCGTCAAGTAAGGCTTGAACCAGGCCAGGCCAGGCTTCATATGGTCCAGCAATAGTAAGTGATTGACCATGTGAAACGCGGCACTAAGATATAACAGAACTAATACGCTGACAGCACCAGCATCAGTAGAAATGAGCAGGGCACCTACATATCAGTCAGGGATGGGCCCCATCTCCCCCTCAGTTCAGAGTTTGCCTCATCCCAAGGTTTATTCCTACTGTCATTTTAAATCAGGCATTTCGCACAAAGGATGATTATTTTGCAAAAGAAAATGGATGGTTGTGTTTCTAAAAGGCACAAGGATAAGACAATATCTGAAAACATTCATTTTTAACAAAAGAGAAGACCATTCACCAGAAGAAGAGAATTATACTGCACTAGGAGATAAGCTGAAATATAATACTGAATCATGACAAAATGCTGAAATGAGTGCTTTTATATAGTGAAAAAGACTACTTCCGTGCTTTTGATGATTGCCGCAAAAAAGCAGAAGGAAAGCTAAGCTATACAAAGACACCGTTAGCTATCTCAAGCCACAACCTTTATTGAAAAAAAAATCTACGCTGAGCCTACAAAATTACAGGAGTATTAACAAGCCACTCTGGAAATTCACCTTGAGTTCAGCTTTAGATAAACCACAGCATTATCCATATGCAGAATGCAGCTCTCCACAAAGCAGATATTATTGAGCTGGCCACACATTCCGGCAGAGGAGATGTTTTTTTGGCCCAGCTCTGGCAGATACGCCACCCTAATTAGAGATCCAAAAACGCAGAACGACAGAGGGGGTGAGGGGGTGACCTTCGTACTGCAGCACAGACAGGAAAGCTTTACTTCCAATAACTTCAGCCTGCTTGCGGTTTCCCTGTCAGCCACCGCACCTGTCCCGGCCAACTCGCTGTAATGTGGCTAATTACAGGTGAGCACACTCCGAGACTACACAACACAAGCACAGCTGTCAGATACCGTGCTTTTCCAACAGAGTGTTTCCAATGTGTATTTACTGAAAAATAAATATGATAATATTAAGGAGTAATTGGCCGATAGTCCGATACACTACACAATTCATTATATGCATAAATTACATAGAATAAAAAGTGTCACCATTTATTATCTTAACCGGCTTATCCTGAACAGGGTCACAGGGGGGCTGGAAAGGCAGGAATACACCCTGGACAGGTCGCCAGTCCATCGCAGGGCACACACAGCATTCACTCACACACTCATACCTATGGGCAATTTAGACTCTTCAAAGAGCCTAACCTGCATGTCTTTGGACTGTGGGAGGAAACCGGAGTACCCGGAGGAAATCCACACAAACATGGGAAAAACATGCAAACTCCACACAGAGAAGCCCTGGCCGACCGGGATTCGAACCCAGGACTCCTTGCTGTGAGGCGGCAGTGCTACCCACTGCACCATCCGTGCCACCCTAAAAAGTGTCTGCATAACGGCATAACATTAAACTTTGAATAGCATTTGTGTTTGCTTGGTTTTTTACACACAACCAAATGTAAATCGGTTGGGTCAAACCCCCAACAAGACAAAATAATGGCACATCTATAAATTAGAGACACGGGTTTGGCCTAGTCCTGCAGTCTGACACTAAGGATCCAATTTTACAGTTTGCTTTATCCTTAATTTTAAGTACACAGTGTCATCAAATTTGTCGTTCACTGAAATCTAAGACATGAATGCGTAAGGACTGAAAAAAGTCAGTGGCTCGCTGACTTGAACACGAGTGAGTTCTGAGCTACAGCACAAGCAGTGTCTTGCCATCTTGATCATCCTGTATAAACTAAAAACATAAATATTCAGACATAATTTTGGCATCTGTTCCATTGTTTCTCTTCTCTACTAAATGTAATGTGGAAAGTGTGGCAATTAGCTTGACGAGAGAATAAAAAAAACAAACATTCCACACAGTTGTGAATACTTGCTTCTCAAGCTTGTTCTTGAGCTCATCTCTACAATGGAGCTTTGTTTGTGACTGGCTTTCAAGGTCTAGCATTGTTTTCCTAGCCTTGTCATATGCCCTTTCGATGTGAGTTTCTCTGGCTAACAGCATCAGCGAAAAGCCTTAATCATTAATATACAATGTGTACAGTTTACATACATTAGTTCCGGCATGGAGGGCAAAGTCTCAAGATCAGCTCATGGACGTTACTGGCAGCAGGTCTGTAGCTAGGAATTCCGGGTCCCCTGAATGAATATTTCTCTGGGCCCCCCTATTAGAATTTTTGTGGGCCTCTCCAGCTGCGCCCCCACCCTACACTGGGGGCTCCTAGAATGAACACCACCTTTCACCTCACTTGCCACGGCCCTGGCTGGCAGCTCCACTTATTGAAGATCAAAAACCTCTGCTACGTCTCTTAGCCTCCTTGGCTAACAAGACACCGCCCCACCCGCAGTACCCGACGTCCTGTGGAGGACTTCCTGTGGCGGACTTCCTGCGGAGGACTTCCTGCGGAGGAACACACTCATTACACTCCGCAGCTGTCGGAGCTGAATTAACTTCACCCAGCGCAACCCCTGGTGCTAACTTCCCCTAGCCGCGAAAGCTCGGCGCGGCTGTTTGGCGAGGGCATTCTATTTGACTGCGTGAGCAGCAGCAGCAGCAGCAGCGCACAATGGCGTTTGTAAATGTCAAGTGCAATCACCCACAGGGACGCGGATTAAGTACTGTAGACCCTGCAGTTGTCATATAAAATCCTGCATTGAGAAATCAAGGTGACAGAACTCCCCCAGGCTACAGTAAAGGTATCCTTCTCAATGTCAGCTTTTTCTTTTTTGCGCTTAGTCAGTCGGCATGTCAGACTATTCACACTGAAGGGTATAAGTATAGCGCCATTGGCTTGTGCAAGGACATGTTCATGTCCTTTATGATCCAATCCAAAAGTAGTTGTTTTTTTCAGTTTAAAGTTAATCTTCATACCCTTCTAAAATGGCTAAACTTGCATAATTAAATTTTATTTTAGTTAAAACACTTCTCCCATAAAATGTTGTCCGTGTATTATAAGACACTTGATACAAAATTGGGGTTGGACAGCATTTCAAGCAATCAATGCAGTATGCAGTATTTCACTGAATCCCTCCATCCCTCCACCCAAGCCCCAATACGCTTCAGGTCCAGGCACTATGCTACTGGATTCTTGCAGTTATTTCCTACTTGTTTCCAAGGAATAAAAGGACCCAGAGTTGCAGCTAGAACCTTTCAAACACGGTCTCTGTTTTTGGAGAGACTGGGTCTTCTGCAGAGCTGAGAGCTGACAAATAAAGAGAGCTGACTCCGTCTCTCCATCACGGAACTTCCCCCTCACATTCTGTATGAAATGTAATGCACTGTACTTCCAGAAACCCGGAGCTTACAGTTAAGTAGAAGGTGCCAGAAAAGTTGGAATAAGTATCGGCCCGAGTTGTCAACGGGGGGTGAATGAGTTGCTATTGATTACTGTTCTCCGTGGTAGGCAGGGCGCCTTTAACTGTATGGGAGATGAAGTAGCTATTCAAATGAAATGGCAAAGGTAGCCCCATTCAGCCTTGATCTATTTCCTGTAACAGTTCAATGGATCTCTGATTAAAGCCTCCTTTTTCCTGTTATAGAGAAAAAGTAATATGGAGCAACAGGGCGCAAAATATCACGTATTCCCGATGTGCGATTTGATTAGTATACTTATTTGAAACAGCCACAAACATCTGAAATAAATGCTGATGACAAGCTGTTCTTCAGAAAAAGTCATGTGGAGCAAATGCCCAATATCCCTGTTTTTGAAGAACAGCTTGCTGTCAACACTAATTCCAGCTGTGATTAGTATAATTCTTTGAAATCTGAAAATGCTTACCTCACAAGTGTCTTTGGGGACAAGGCATATCTTTTCACCCAGGCTCACAATCTGCCCCTGTGTGCAGAAATAAAGGAATAATTAATGCTTAACATTTCACTCTAAAATACAGATACTTCACATGGGGGGGCAAAACTTGGTATGAGCAGTATCTGCTTCCTATAGGTAAAACCTGAAGCACTACAAGTGCAATGTGACGTTTCTAAAACAACAAACAACAACAAAACAACTGAATGAACAGACATGCTGCTTCAGTTCTTAATTGGGTTTGCCAACGACAAAATGGAAGCCTGTATTTTCCCTTGATTTGATGCTTGTTGAGATGTTTCACTTAAATTAAAGAAAAATAATAATAAGAAAAATTATAAGTCTGCAGGATCAGTTCATTATAAATCCCCTTACTGCAGTAAAATTAATATTAGTTCAGTTTCCTTGAGCAGTAAAATATTTCTAAACAAAGACAACTATGTCCAACTATGTAATGATTAAAAAAATAAAGATTACCTGAAAAGTTTGCTCCGGGTATAAACCTCTCGAGATTTATCGACTGTGACGTGGCTGAGACTAAGAACCAATATAGTTTAATGTGTTTTCATTTCAGAACATTTTTCAGGACATATCCCCCTCTACTCCGGACTAATATGTAATTGTGACCTCTAATAAAGTTTAATTTGTATGCTTAAATGATGTCACAGACCATCCAAAAAAAAAATGGATAATTGGAGTGTACTAGTCATATACCTGGGTTCTTCCGTTCATAGGAAATAAGGAAGCATTTAAAAAGATAGTCCTCTTTAAGCATTTACAGCGAATACCCAATATGTATGAAATATTTAATAACAGACATTTCAACTCAGAGCTACTGGTGGTTAACTATGGTGACCTGTGATCAGAGATGAGCTCCATAGCCCTACATTAAACCTCTTTAATGTTGCATAGACTAAACCAGCAAAGCTACACATGTCATGAATAGTTAATTAAAGTCATATTTCCTTTCTAAACTTTGATAACTTGTGGCAATTATATAGCGTGTGTGTGCATGAACGCACACCTGCATGTGTGTCTCGTGCCTAGTTTTACAGTCCAGTTTTTTTATGGGCAGAATGCCAGGCATGTCAAATTGTGTAGCTTTGAACGTGAACATGGAATTGACTTACGGCTATTGAAATATGAAATAATGAAATAATCCAGTAAATGCATAGCGGACAGATAAAGCACTCCCTTGGGGTGGGCGTCTGCTATGGGAAGATAATGAGGAATTATGGAGCATTTGACCCCCAGACCCGAGTTTGACTCTTGTTTAATTACCTGTCAAAACATCCTGGCCATTGTAACTATAAAAATTCCATTAACCTCCAGAGCACTTAGTTTGGGCAGCTCACCTGGACAACAAGCCCAGTTTCCTCTTTATTTTTTATTAAATATAGTTCAGAACAGAACTAGTCCTATGAGCTGTAAGCTGCTCTTCCAAGTGCAGTAATGAATCATTAATCAGTAATTACATCAGTCAACTTTCTGATATCTGCCATACATTTCATTCATATAAATATCCATAATTCTGAACAGGTCATTGTTAGTGAGTCTTGTGTTTACTTGCCATTATTTGCTACCTAACAGAGAATACATTTTTTTTTGGATGTATAAAAGATATAAGCCATACTACCTTTTATTTATTAATTTGCCAACCTGAACCATGAAAAAAATGCTATGGAATATATCACTCCCGAAAAAATCTCTGCAATGTGTAGAGCACATAAATCATCTTTCATAATAAATTAAAATAAAACGAAAATATGCGATTCACATTTTTGCCCATGAAGTGCCAACCCATTCCAATCACATTAAAACATTAAAAATATTTTCCAAAGGAACTTAAAGGGAAAAATCCCATCAATCTTTGGACAGTTTTTCTGCCAAGACAGAGGGATACTTAAAACGTAACGTCTTCCAACATTGTAGCTTCTGCAACTTGTTTTTAGAACGTATATCAAATCATAATCATCCTCCCTGCATTTGCTCTTCATTATAGACCCTCTACACAGTCCTTACAGTTTATAACAAACACTGGCACACTACTGAGGGTCCTTCTGAAGGGAAAAAGATGGCTAAATCATTTCCCCACACAAAACACATTCAAAGCCATGCTTACACTGCAAAAAAGTGTTTTTATCTCGTAATGAGATTTTAAATCTTTTATTTTCAGTTACTGTCTGCTTGACAATAGAAATATTCTTTCCACATTGCCAAATCTTGAAATGAGTCAAACCGTCTCACCTCAATGCAAATAATTTGTCTTATTTAGCAAAACAGGTAAAAAAATTAACATGTGACTAAAATACTGGTTCAGATTTGCAGCGTAGATATGTAGACACATGAATTTAAAAAATCGGTATTATAAACCATGTGAATGCATAACCAAAATATTTAATGCTAATTATATAACAACTGTCTGTCGCAGGTCAAATCCACCTGTCAAGGATTCGGTACTCAGAAAGCACATTTGAAAAACCCTCCTCATCCCTGAGTATTGATGTTATCCAATATAAGAGAAAGGCCACAAAATGTGATATTCACAACTATATTCAATGACTTGCATTAATTTATATGCAGTATACTACACTGAAGAACCACTGAGAAGCACGCACTGCGTTGCTGGTGTAAGCCTCTTTTTAAGTGTCATATGCTTTATAATGAGTCTTATAAAAGATAAACTGTACACAGGAAATATAACTACTCAGCCACTTTCCAACAGTAAAGCATACCCATTAAAAGGACACTTCACAATCTATATTTTAAAGGCCCCATATAATATAGTGCGGGGCAATAGGACACTGCATTAAACACTTGAACAAGGTGTGAAAAGGAGCCTACATTATATTTCACAAGGCCAGTGTATTGTGATACTCAAGGGAGAGAACTGGAAAAAGCCAGGCTTATAGTTCTGCATTGGATGCAAAAGGAACATATTAATGTTGCTATGGTGTATGGTTGATCATTAAAAGGGCATCAACAAAGGGCAGCATCAGGGTTTCCAACTCCAAGGTTGTAATCTTGGTTCCCAGATGGAAACCAAGGCTACTGTTTTAACCTTTAGTGAGGCAGTTCAACTTTCAGTAAATATCGGAGATCGTATGTAAAAGAAAGTTGCTCTCTTAGAGGTTTTTAAAGTTGCTATGTATGTAAAAGCAACTTTAAAGCCCTGTAAGGAATTCACATGGCATCATTGGAATGGGCTGAAGTTCTGTCCCCCTCACCCCAACACAGCATACAGTATGTACAACAGTATCAATTATTATCATAGCAGGCTTACAAGCCTATAAGTATGCAATCATGTTTGTCTAAATACAATGTATGTAGGTATACCAGCTAGCCATCAAGCCTTGCAAGCTGGATACAAGAGTAAAGACTACAGACCAGAGGTCTACCAGAGGTCCGTTAAAGATGAATGTCAAACTGTTTCAGTTGACTGTAGGCTTTCATCATATGTTAATACATACAGTACATAATAAACATAATGATTCATTATAATTATAGTTTACCATATATCATCTACATTTATTTAACTCCCTAGCCAAGGCCCCTGACTTCAGTTTCATTAATGACTATAACAACATGAGGTTTGACTTCCACTGCACTTTTTAAATCTTTAACTTAAATTTAAATCTTAACTGACAGATATAAAACCCCAAAACAGCTCAAATAAAGTGTTTACTTGGGATCAATTATAGTATAAGCCTTCTGAGCTTTGTGGTAATCCTATTGATTTGTAGGCCTTCCAACCTCCAATCCAACCTCAGTCCCTGCTAACCCACAGAAATTAGCTCAGCATCCAGATTTGTGTCGCTCACTGCTGGCATCACTTCATGCAACCTTTTCCAGAGGCAATCTCCTCATGGTGCACGTCAGTGTCCACAACCAACAGGATACATTTTCAAGTTCTTTAGCAACCATGTCACTGCAAGTGTAGGCTAAAAACATGATTTATATGATTTATTTTATGTATGTATATTTTATTTCTGCGCAGTAGCCTATGTAAAACACTTTGGGTGTTCCTCTGTATGAAATGTGCTATACAAATAGCGTTCAAAACAACAAAACCTAACATGAGAATATTTCATAATTTGGTCACAAATTACAATGCATTAATTGTAATAAGTAATAATGACGCATACATATTACATATAAAGCATACACAAACATGCCATAACTGCTAAATAACACATTTATACAGCCATCCTAGTGGTGCAGTACATTATAACACAGGCACTATTCTCGAGGCACTGAATCCAGCTAAACATATCAAATAGGCATTCTGGCACTTGTTTATTGTTTATTTATAATATTTAGGCATGTGATATTGCACCACACATCATAACGCCTCCTTTATAAATGCATTTTTCTTTTTGCTTTATTTGGCAATTATTTCTTGCCTACATTAGACATGAGTGGAAAAACCTCACATACAACATATGACACAGCTATGTTATTCTTCCATAGCCATATGCTGTACAACTTCATGAAAAGTGACTTTCAAATGTCCCCAAAACCACTTCAGGAAAAGTCTATCTTCATGAATACACATGAAATATACCTGAATTCCAGAATAGGTAACACTGCAAGACAATATTTCTGTGAGAATACTGGTTTCTCCTTCATCATTATCAATAAGTGTCTCATTCCGCTGCGTGGCTGCAACCCTGAATTTTCAACTGAATTGTAAAAATCATTTGCCTGTGTTTGAAAACAGAGGCAGACAGGCGGCGGAGAGCTCTGATAAACTGCAAACTCCTGACGCAGACATCACCCAGGCACGACTGATGAGAACTCCCCACAGAGCGATGAATGGCAGCACTCAGTTTGTAAGATATAATCTTTCACATTAGACTCAGATAAAGAATTGAGAGTTGTACCGAGAGGACATGGGGAAACATTTCCCTGCAGAGTAAATTGTTCCAAAAATGGAGATTCATTGCCTGGAATTCTCGCACGAATCGTAACGCTGGTGTATGAACAGGCAAAAAGACAGGGTAAAAATGCTAGCACAGCTCCATTACACATGCAATTGTAGTTGCATTCTTACTACCACATATCCAGGATATGTTTCCTCTGCCGCTGGGTAACAGGAACAATCAAGCTATGAAACATAACCAGCTGAACATGAAACTAACCTTGAAATGTAATTGCTAAGGTAAAATGCGTGTAAAATTCTGATTTTGAAAAGTATAGCCAAGTAGTAATATACATTTTCAACTGATTTCCTGATTTCCACTATTATTGCATATTTCTCACACTGAGTGGATTCAGATCTTTAGACAAAATGTAATGTTAGACAAAGGGATATGAGGTAATCGAGGAAATCGGGCAAAATCTTTTTCAAGGCTGTGTTTATGAATGGTTCAAATAATGAAGTCATTCAGTCGCGTAAATGGGCACAAAAATCCTGTTGTGCATCAAAATCCCAGGAGATCAGCTGTTTCTGAGATACTCCACCCTGTCTGGCACCAACAATCATTCCACAGTCAAAGTAACTTAGATCACATTTCTTCTCCATTCTGACATTCGGTCTAAAAAAACAACTGAACCTCTTGACCACGTCTGCATGCTTTTATGCATTCAGTTGCTGTCACATGATTGGCTGATTAAATATTTGCATTAACAAGCTGGTGTACAGGTCTACCTAATAAAGTGATCACTGAGTGTATATTTGCTTCCTGAAGACAATTATCTTTCATTTAACTAAACGCTTTAATGTATAGCCAATTGAGTGCCGGTTCTTCGCTCTCAACATCTGAGCCTCTCATCAAATAGATCTAATGTCGTAAAAGGCTGCCAGGATTCATCTGTCATTATTGCTATAAGGCTATTGTTTAGTCTTTGTGTTATCTTGACTGCACGCGTCCCATGGGAAGTGTGCAGGCAGCCACTGCTTCTATTCAGTGCATGGTTTATCAGCTGAGCTGTGCAGGTAATGTGCAGACCACACATTCGGCAGCAGACAGCAGACAGCAGGCACCCGTTCCAGGGGAATATCAGTTGCTTGCGGTCCTCAGTGTCATCACCACATGAAGGTGTCCTTACAGTATTAGGGCAACGAGCCGTTCCGATGCCGACGCTCAGATGGGAGACAGGTCCACCCAAATTCTGTGGATGAGTTTTGCTAATAATCAGTGGAAATGTATTTATGAAGTCAATGTGAAGAACAGTCTTGATTGTGGGCCTCCAGTTGCAGGTGGGGAACTGAAGGCCAAATAAAACTTCCATCCACCATCCATCTATATCTAAGTTGCTTATTCCTGGTCAGGGCTGTGGGGACACTGGGGGATGCACTCGGTGAGAGGCAGGAATACACCCTGGAGCGGTCCTGAATAAAACTAGCTGGAACCAATCATATTTGATTTTGAACATAAACCAATCTCATAAGGTGTAGCTTCCCTTTGCTGGTGCTCTCGAGATTCTGGGGTGACATGGAAGCTAATGGTAAACGGTTGTCACTTACACACTCACACACCAACATCGATGACTGACGACTGCTCTTACCGCCTGAGTGTCCCCCTAATGTACAGTAGATGCTAACGTGAAGAATAAAATGTCTAAGTGCTAATGCTAGTTTCACAGAGCCAGAGGCAGGTCTGATGGGGACTCTAGAGCTAAAGTAGTGCTTATTTTCTACAGCAGAACTCATTCACAGGTAGCCTTTATCAATTCAAATACGGAACAAAGGATTCCCTGAATGCCTTTCCCTCTTCAGCCTGTCCAAATGCATTCTGGAGGGCCGTGATTGAAGTTTTTCTCACTCAGTCTATCGCTACCTTTTACCCACAAATGAAAAACAACAAAGCTGACAGTCCAGAACTCGCTAAGAGCCCAGTAACGACTTGTGGAAAAGTAATTTCCAAGGACTACTATACCTGCAAGTTAAAAACAGGAAAGCAGGGTACAACCTGGAACATTGCCAGGGAATGCCATGCTTCAAAAATCTGTCTCATTTAGAAGAGGAAGGATTACCAGAGGAAGCTGCAAAATAAAACACAAATCTCAGAAACTTTGAAGGAGCAACACAAAGGATGAAAAGTTCCAATAGCAAGTGCCAGAGCGAGGACACTATAGGGCTACCAGCTACAATCTCAACTGCCAAATAGACTGCAACTTTAGCCTTGGTGTACAGGGGAAAGTGATCTAGAGCTGCTGAGAGAAACCGCCACGACACAGATGTGTACGTGAGTTCAATACATTACAGTATTGTTCTTCACAAAGTAAGTTTCACTAACAAGTGATGCAGGGAAAGTCAATTCTCTGAGGCTCTGTCAAGGGGGCGTTCCGTCAAAAGAGAGGCCTATGATGAGTAGAAAAGTAACAGTGCCGAATGATGTCATCAGGAGTTTCCAGGTCTACAATCCTATAAATTCAAACTTTCAAGGACTATTTAGAGTGGGTCAGCTGCTGTGCTGAAGATACACTGTAATATTGTGCCTGTATATGGGGGCTGCTGCTTGGATCATCCTGGCACTGTGTGTGGACAGGCCTGGTATCTAACCCGGACCGCGTCAGAGCGGGCAGAGACCAGCCGGCCCGTGTGATCAGCCCGCAGACGGAAGGGCTCCGTAGGCAGGGACGAGCGGATCTCATCCCTTTCCATCGACCCACGGCGGGTAATTGGGTGACCGATGTGCCTTCCCCTGACTCGTGCCTGATGGAGCTCAAACCACGGGCTTGCGGGGTGAAAGAAGCGGCGTGTCATTTCCCTGTTTCGCAGGGGAGCACAAGCTCCTCGATGCTATTGTGAATTTAAAGTGGGGCTTTGCGCCGATGCGCACGGCCATTTCAGACTGGAGCGAAAGGGGAAACAGGCAAAAGATACACAGTTGAATGCAAAATAATGTAAAAGCTCCCCTTAGTATAAAACTAAGCATAAAAATGGCTGTAATTGATAATCATCTGACATGGATGCAAGTGCCCAAAAATGAAAGCTTGCAATCTGCACTTAAACATTTTCATCACTCTATTTGAAATCCAAGGTGCTGGAGTACAGAGCAAAAACAACAAAAAATCTGTCTCTGTACCACTACTTTTGCATTTCAACTATAGATACAAATGAGAGTGTATGTTGGTTGCTGAAACTGCAGGTATCATTATCATTATTTATATATTATTTTTTCTATGCATTGTATTCTACCCCTTGCACGCAATGCCCACTTTCCTTCATTTGTATGCACACACTTCAAAAGATCAACCACTATAAATCCAGTTTAATTGAGAGAACAGATAATTGAATGCTTTCCTATTGCCTTCAAAGTTGGATCAGAGGACAGGCAGTTCATTGCAATGACAAACAACTCATAACTGAGAATGACGGTTATGTTTTATCTGACATATGTTACGGGCTGTACTTAATTTGTCTATTTTCTATCTGTATTCTGTCCTGACTTTCTGCAAGTAACTCTGAATAACATGAACTGACAATGATAACAATAACAGCCTTGTGATAAACCATCCTGAGCATTACTGTCTTTAACCAGAGAGCCAAGAGACAGCTTGCTAAAATTATACAACAGTGACATTAAAATGAGAAGTGTATCCTTGCTAGAACAAGGACACATTTGATGAATGCGAGAAGAAAGAGCAGTGACTTTTTGACTGCCTCGCAGAATACAGAGTGGATGTTTCTGGATGTTATGAATGCTACTTAATAGAAACATAGCCTGTGTCCACAAAGCAGCACCCAAAATATCGCATATCAGGAGTACAAATATCTTAGGAAAAACCAGACATGATCAAGAGTTAAGCACAAGCCAAACAGGTATGCAGTGCAGTCCGTAAATATTTGGACGGTGACACATTTTTTTTTTGTTCAAAAGAAATCTAAAATATATCAATTTACTACTCTATTCCCACTGCTTGATGAACTCATGTTTCTAATCCTCTCAGTTACTGTAGGCATTCTCTCCTAATTATTTAACTATTTGTTTTTTTGAATAAAGGAGGGGCTTTTAAAGAATTTGCATGTGTCTTGTGAAAAAAATAATGTAGCCTTATTGGGATAGTCTCTTGAAGAGAAGATACAGAGAATATGAAGGTGACTGGTATCATCATATTGTTCTTCCACAGTGAGTTTGAAGTTCCACCCATCTACTCCAAAATTAAACTTGGGTGCTGAAGTCTTATACATTAACCTAACTGCATTAAGTCTGCTTCTTCTGTATAATATGGACATATCTCCAGGTGTCCGTTCTGAAAATGCAGGATGCCATGGCAGATAGATATCTACTCCTACTCCTCGTCTATACTATATTCTGCTTATGGCTTGACAGCCAGTCACTCCGCCCACTTCCTGTCATGGTGAATGCTGGTGAGCACAAGTCCGCACATGACCAGCCAGTGGCCTCCTCGTTACAGAGAATGAACAGCATTTCTGAGAAGCATATTTGTGTATTTACGTGTGACAGCACTGCTTCAAATTTGAATTGTTAGGACTGGGAATGTGCTTAAACCAGTCGTGGTTCTATGTACAGTGGATTGTAAAAGTATATGAGTTAAATTTTTTTCTAAATTAATTTATTTGGGCTTTAGAATCTATTCAAATTTGATGACATTTAGAAATTAACCGCATTCCTATGTTTTATCCATCCTGTATCTCAAACCCTACTGATGTATATTGAACAGACCTGATGTCAGCTTTGTTAATAAATACGCAACATTTGGCTGGAAGTGTTGCTCCACATCCATCATATCAGCCTCGAAATGAGATGTGCCCTGTAAACCTGAACAGCATGACTCGCTCATAAGAATAAAGTGTATCGTAATTAAAGTCTGTGGGCGCATCGCAATATTGAAAAAAATGTATCCTCCTTTCCTCCACTCTTCCCCTCCCCCCATACTTCCAGATAGGAGAGGCAGTGGTGGCAGAGAAAACAGGCATTCATTTTTCAAGTATTGAGATGCACACTCCAAAATAGCCCGACATGAAACAATTGAGTACTTGGCGCAAGAAAGCTATAAGCTTTAATTGTCAAGTGCTCGAGTGGTGCATTACACAA
This sequence comes from Conger conger, assembly GCF_963514075.1. NCBI lineage: Eukaryota > Metazoa > Chordata > Actinopteri > Anguilliformes > Congridae > Conger > Conger conger. Next base: position 21,252,908 of record NC_083777.1, on the reverse strand, counting down.
TTGTTTTAATTTAACAAACGTTTGTGGCCTGACACCACGTTCTGGCACAGCTATTGGCTCAAAGTAATGTATTATGAAAAATCCAACAAATATGAGCAAACCAATCTATAAATATCTGCAGATTTACCTTGATAGATATGGCACTGGTTAATGTTTGTGTTAAGATTTGCACTTTAGTGTATGTCGTTCTGCATATGAGCATCTGCAAAATGACTATAATGTAATGTAATGGTATTAACCAGTGTATTACATTATGCCTCAGTGAAATATGAAAGTCACATCAGTTGGAGGACAGTATCTTTGTATGTGCATTCATGCAAATGTTTTTTTTTTCTCACTCATGCTCATTTGAGGATTTCAGTAATGCCTGTGCTGCTGATTCACTTCAATGCACTCGTAAGCCTTTGCCTTCTTTTGTCCTTCAGATGTGCACTATAATGGTCAGAGAACCAGGCCTGTGGATCCAAGGTTGCTGATTTGATTACCAGGTAGGACCCATTGCCTTTTTAACCTTGAGCAAGATACATAACCGGAAGTGATTACGTAAATGCCCAGTTGTATAAATGTACTGTATACTTTGAGAAAACACTGTGCAGGTCACTGTGGATAAGAGTGCATAAATGCCTGTACTCAGAGATAATATGAATAAAGTATACAGGATTCTTATTCATTTATTGTAACAATATAGTTTAAGTAGAAGTATATGTTTTTGAAGTGAACAAAAAGCTACAATTTAATGTCATTTTAACATTACTGTGTACACGCAGCAATTAAGTTTGCTTTCATATTAAGAAAAAATACATAATGCATATTGAACAAAGGGGTGAATACTGTTGCAATTCCAATTTTGTGGTTACATAAGTCACACAAATCTGTAGAACTTCATTCATTCACTTCATTCAATGGTGGACTTCACTAGAATACATAGAATCTAAAGAAGTCCCAAATAATGGCATGTATTACTTGTATTTAACATTTTGAAATGGTAAATGGCAAAGTGAAATGTAAAAACGCAAGGGCAAAGCACTGTATGAACTTAAGAAGACAGGTTAGAAAACTGACCAGCGTTGTCCGAGGTTAAATGGTTTTGCAGAATGAAAAGTGGTTGTGGCTGGGTACTACCCATCCCCCCGTGTCAGTGGGCGCCAGTCAAGCCATCACAAACTAATGCAAGATTCCCCACTGTGATATGAATGAATATTTCATTTCAACTCCATTTCAGTCGTATAGGGCTTTTTACAAAGGGCATTATCACAACTTTAAACCTCCATGAGCACATCAAGGTTAACAGTGGAAAAGAAAACCTCCATGGCTAGTGAAAGGAAGAATAGGGAGCTCAATATTCAGCGCACAGAAAAGATGTGCATTCACCAGCTAACAAAAGGAAATGCATTCAGATTTCACTGTTGTGCCCAGAAGTACATTACATTACATTACAGAGATTTAGCAGACATCCAGAGTGACTCACAGCATCCATACCACCATGCACCCAGCTCCTGCTGAATGGCTGAAGCTAAGCAGGACTGGGCTTGGTCTGTACTTTTGATGGGAGACCTCCTGTGAAAACTGGTTTGCTGCTGGAAGTGGTGTTGGTGGACCAGTTGGGGGAGGTGATCTTCCCTCTGGTCAAATCAACCCCAATGCCCCAAAGCAGTGATGGGGACACTGTGCTGTAGGAGATGCCATCTTTTGGATGAGACATTAAACTGAGGTCCTGACTCACTGTGGTCATTAAAGATCCCATAAAACTCATCACAACGAGTAGGGGGTTCCATGGTGTCCTGACTAAATTCCCCCAAAAACTTTCAATCTGCCACCTAAACTTCCGCTGATTTAATTGGCTATAATTTGTTCTCTCCCTCCCCACCTTAGCTGGTGTGTGGTGAGAATTCTGCCACAAAATGGCTGCTGTTGCATCACCCAGGTGGGTGCTATACGTTAATGGTGGTTGAGACAAGTTTCCCACTCATCGTTGTTAAGCGCTTTGAGTATGAGAAAAAGTGCAATATAAATGCAAGGAATTATGAACTTAATTATTAAGCTTCTGCGTTTTCACATGGTGTCCATTTATATAACCGGATATATTCTCAAGCAATTCAGATGAAGTACCTTTCTCAAGGGTACAATGGCAGCGTCTTACCCGAGAATTTAACCTGCAACCTTTAAGTGACAAGTTTCCTACCCATGAAACTGCACTGCTGCCAAAGGATCATATGCTTCAGTGATAGAATTCAATGAGTGAAACCACACGCATCCTCATTCCAGATTTACAACACCACCATAATCTCATCTATAACGATGACAAGGATACACAAATCTTTCACTGATAACATCAAGATTAAGGTGTAGTGCAGAGCACAGAGATAAGGGGGAATTGAGGTAAAGGGGTAAGCTGAAACATGACTACTAAAACGATATAACCTTAAACACAAGAGTACTGGCATTACAGTTCTTATCAACATTTCCATTGCTGCAGTGTTTTTAATGTTATATTAGAATACAACCTGCCTCACTTTCATTATACTTATATCAATACAAGTAATTAATAAAATGAAAACACAACAGAAGAATGCGCACTCCTAACTATTGCTGTCATTATAGTTACACTAAATGGCAATAATTAACCTGTATTCAGAGTATGTGTTTTTATAATGAAAGGTTGGCACTGTTGTATTATTATTCAGATGCCCCAGTTAATTATGTCTTGAATGTCAGCTTGCACTCATAAACCACAAAAAGAAGGTTTCAACCAAATAAGAGAAAATTCTCTTCAGGTTGTCTTTTGTTACCATCAACCAAATCCTGCGGACATACACTGTATGCTTGGTAGCTATGATTCATGACTATAACCTGCTACGACCCAACAGTTTATGTTTGTCCCCAGGAGGGAATATTAATAATCTCTTAATATTTGAAAATATTTTCACTACAACATGTTTACACAATCCACTTGTATTAGGCCATTTTCTGTGCGGTATCAGGAGGATAAGATCCACAAAGCTGTTGGGCCCTTGAGCAAGGCCCTTAACCCTGCATTGCTCCAGGGGAGGATTGTCTCCTGCTTAGTCTAATCAACTGTACGTCTCTCTAGATAAAAGCGTCAGCCAAATGCCATTAATGAAATGTTCTGACCCTGGTTTGACCCTCAGTGTGACATATCCCACTATGCATTGCTGATATTCACAAAAGTAAATACGGTAGCTGTGAGCTACAAGCCTTCATGAACAAACCCATCCACAATAATTCATTTTGTAATCTTAGTGAATCTAAGACATTCTTCATGACAAAACGTCAATCACATGATCTGAGACTAACCATCAAACGTATTCTGAATATACAGTATAAACAGAAGAGCTCATGTTTTTACAGGCATACTCCTTGGCAGCTTAATAGCTATTATAATGGCAGGTTTTTCAAAGGAATGTCATTCCAAATTATAAAGCGCACTAATATTTTTACAACAATATCCAGCATGTCTTAGGCCACAGAGGAGCAGGTATCTTTATGGTTCTATCTCCATTAATAAATTACATCAATGACATGTACGTGGAAAATCAGTACCATTAAAACAACAGTATGATTTAGAATGCCAGCCTAACCATCTGCTAGTGTTTGCATTTGAAAAACTAGCATATGTGTTGCGTAGAATTCGATTTGCTTTGGTTGATTTTTTTTTTTTTTGATGTATAATTTGTGATAATTCTTTGAAAATAAACTGTGAAAGATGTCTGTGCCACTGCAGATTTGGCTAAATATGAGCAGCTCATCAAGATGCTCCTAGTAGAATTGGAAGATGACATCTGACATCTGTTGAGGACCAATTGAGCCAGCTGTCTTTAACAACACATGTAAAGTATCTAGCACTTTCAATTAATGATTTTTCATAAGAGCCAAATAAGTGCTTCATAGGAATTACACACTACCTTCATAATGTCAACACAGACATTAGCTATGATTATGTCAATAACCATCAATAGGACAATATGTGTCCATCCCTTTGTCTGTCGTGATAACTATACAATAAATCATTATATCTGTAGTTATTATTGAAAGTCATAGATAGCAATATCCCTTGACATGGCCCTATTTTCTAACTGCAACCTAGTAATAGGCTAAACTACAAGAGACATTCAATTATATTAGAACATAAAGATAATGTTGGTAAGTTATTACATTATACATTGAAGTTAAAAAGTTGTTGCCCACCTGAGGATGGACTAACTACAGGATACCGTCATGTTATTAAATTATTTGTGGAAAGGTATGCTATCCCTTCAACAAGTATATTACAGTATTATTTTTATAAGTACATCACATTATAACAAGTTATTACATTTTCCATTATATAAATTAGTTCTGTAATGTTCTTTTTTCTTAAAAGATTAAATGTCACAATTTCAGGGGTGTGAAATAATTATGATTTGTTCCTGGAATCTGAAAATACACTGAAAGTGATGACTGGATTTGTTAAGTGAAAAAATAAATATCTTTGATATTGGTATATCAAAACTGATATGCATCTAGCCCAGAGTCAAATGTAGCCCACAGTAAAATGGAAAGGTGTAAAAAGATTTTTAACTCAACTTGACACTATTTTTACAGACAAGATAGAACTTCTAGATATCATACGCCAGACATTTTATCCAAAATATTTCTGAAAGAAATATGCATTTACAGTTGAATATATGGCAGGCACCATGCAATAATCTCAAAGTTATAGTTATATCTCAAAGGCACCTGGTATTCACTGACAGTGCATATGCAAGATTTTTCAAACAAATCCAATTCAACAGATGTTTTCAACACTTGCTACGACTGAAATAAACAGAATAAACTTGAATTCAGTCACAGCCCAAACATATCTGTCCTTGCTTTGCCAATACATATTGCACAGTTCCTTGGAAAATAAGATTCTATGTACCAGAACTCTGACAATATTCTTCGGCTATATCAGCCAATATACCTCCACAGTTCATATAAACCTTATTGCTTCCTATTCCTGTACTGGAGTAAATACTTCCCAGCTTTTGGTTAGCCGGGTAGAGTGTCACATGACAGGAGATATGTTTCCTCAATGTTAAGTATGGAGTCTTAACCCACAATACAACAAAAATACAACTTTTGAAAGCAAATTGGATTAAAATCTAGCTTTATTCAGATGATAAGAAAAAAGTAGCAGCAGAATATATATTTTCTAAAATAACCAAATAATCAGATATAAACCTGCACAAGTAGAATTACATTATCATGGTGCCCAAGTAATGACCATTATCACAATGTCCCATGCAATATTTATTAGGCAATTTGCTGGCCAGCCACAATGGAAGTTAGATAGGGGTCAGCATAAATCAATACCCTTTCCCCCAGTCATGATTGTTTGTGGACTACTGGGCCTTCTTAGCTGTAAATAATAAAAAACAAAGATCATTCAGAGGCCGAGATGCCTTTCTATCCAGGAGAAGGTGTTCCTGGGGCAGGGTGTTGTACTTGATGGAGGATTGTGAGTGCCAATAATTGCTTAAAGTCTGCCATCTTTGACCTGCAGGCTCCCTCATTTCACAGAGTTAAAATAACAATGCAGCCTGTGTTGGCTCAAGTGTCATCATCACTCATTTGGAGGTTATGTCTTCTAATTTCTTATTCTGCAGTGGAGGTGTCTTTAGTCAATCATACACTCATCTTACTCAGTGGGGGTGGCTGTGGCGAGCCCCCTTTTCACTGAGCGGAAATGTCAACCATCATCATCACCATCATCACCATCACCATCATCATCATCATCATCACCATCGTCATTATCATCGCCGTCATCACCATCATCACCATCATCATCACCATCACCATCATCATCATCATCATTATCATCACCATCATCATTATCATCGCTGTTGTAGGGACTACAACTTCCACATTCCCACAGGAGAATTCTGCGACGTCCACCACGAATGACGTCTAACTTGGTTCAGCCAATCCCGTAATGGCGGGAGCAATAAACGGTCCCGTATAAGAGCAAGACACGTTCTTGGGATCTCTCTTCTGCTTCTTCTGTTCTTCTGCTTCTTCTCTTCGACGCACCCCTTTTGGCCAGTCGCTTCAGCTCATCTGCTCCGAGACTCGGACAGAGGCTGAATGCTGCACAGCGCACTACCAGGCCTACGGACACACCCAGTTACCTCGCGGTAACTACGTGGCCTATAGTGAGTGGAAATTGTTGTACGCGGAACGCTACATCAGTTTACCCCAATAAAGCCCAACAACGAAACAGCAACGAACTTTTACACCTGGAAAAGGACCAGCGGATCAGACGACAACGCGCTCGGACACCATTCACAGCACCATCGCCGCTTCTACAAGGACAGCATGTCTTTTGGATCCAGCAATGCGTATGGACTCAGTAAGAAAACAAACATTCAGGCATAGCCAGTGTTTAGTTTAGTCTTAACTGTTTTTGTGAATCTGTGTTTCAATATTTACCATCCAACCATTGTAATGTGTTTCGTTAGCTACATATATATGTACGTGAATTGATTCGCCGTCTTTTGCGCATATATAGAGTAAAACTACGCAAGTAGTCCCTTCTCACAGCTAACTCTAACTCATTACCACACCCAGAACTCTAGCGACACGCGCGCTTGCGCGCGCCACACACACGCACACACACATACCAAACTAAATTTCCTTACTAACTTCCCGTTAGTTTATCTGTTATGTGTTTGTATGTTTGTTTAATAAATATATTTTATTAAACCCCGGTGTCCGTTTTGGAATCGCATAGACATGAGAGCCGAGTTAAAGCAGTCTTTCGAAGAACTTCCAACCTTCAGGTTATCGGTATGTTCAATCATTAATATTAGTTATTTTAATTATTAATTGAAATACTATATTTGTGGTTGGATATTTCTGATAACAGTAATTTTATGAGACTGATTACTTTTCGCAGTTATACTGCAACACAACGTTTAACTGGCGCCCCGGTTTCGTAGAGAGTAAAATCCCTGCGTTATTTGGCGGCCCGTGCGAGGACCCTACATAATTTGGAGTCCCGTGCGAGGACCCCTACATATTTTGGTGCCCCATGTGAGGAAGACTAGCTTTGGCTCAAATTTCATGTCTTGTGACTTCATAACGAATTCCCCTTCCTAATTTGGAGCTCTGCGTGAGAAAGACGAGCTTTGGCTCATGTCACGTGACTCCAGAACGAATTCTCGGCATTCTTTCTCAGCTAAATTGCCACCAATGCAATTTTTTGAAAATACCGCTAGATGTCACCCTTGTACCATTTTTGAAAGCCTGCATGAGCCGCTTTCTCAATATACTGCCCCCTCGTGTAACATTGTGGCATTACATTCGTAATCTTACACGGTAGTTTGTTGATTGGCATTTACCTTCCGGTATAATACGTATTATCAATAATAGTATTATTAGCCGCACTGTATTATTAATTATAATTACTTTGTCAAAGTAATTTTAATAATTAATTGAATTTTACATTTAAATCCAAATTTAATTGTAATTTCAACCAATCACATTCTGGTATTTAGGATTAATGTGATCAGCATCACAGTTCCTATTTTACGGTCTGAATATCCGCCATATGTTCGGTCATTTTGCTGTTGTTGCATTGCAGCACCGCTAGTGCAACTCGAGTCCCTGTGTGATGCTATAGCTACCTTGTACTATAGTTAGAGAATATTCAAAGAGCGTTTTAAATTCTTTATCCTTCATCACAACTTGTATGTTGGATTGTGATTTTGGTGAACAATTCATTGCCAACTTTTAGGAGCTCAAGGCCCTTGTGAAATAGTTAACTTCAAGAGTACCCTCTTAAGTTACTGATTCAGCTTTTAGCTTTATTTGGCGTGAGATATGGAACCCATATCTATTGATGAGTACCTTTCCTTTTTAGCCCAAGGTTTAGCACCTGGCTACGTAGCTTTCCTGAATCAGATGAACCTCACTGATTGTAGGAAAGAAATGTTCTCCTTAATCAACGAGAAAGGTCACTCCCCCACCCAGTCAAAAGACCCAATTCTAAGTTGTCTGGTCTTGAATTTTGCCAGACAGATTAGTCTTGCTCTTCAGAGCAACAAAAACTTAGAATCAGAGATGTCATACCTCAAAGGACAACACACCAGTGTTTTACTTGAGCTTCAAACTGTTGGCAAGAAAGCAGTACAATACTTGCGTGATCTGCATTCAGCCGAATCAGATCTTTGTTTCTACAGAGAGGAATTATTTCAGTTGAAGAGTGGATGCCACAAGCTGCCACATCCACTCTCTTCTGTAAGCCTGCTTTCTCAGGCTTGCCCAACTCCAGCTTCTCCTGCTTCCTCCTTACACCACAAGGCAGGGGAAGGGGGGTCACAAATTGATTCGGGTTTGTCAGATCCCGGTTCCACAACTTGCTCTGATGGACACTCGTCAGTCTCCTCAGATTGCAGTGCTGTTGACCACCCATGCAATGGTTTGCCCACCTCTTCCCTGGAGAGGGAAAGGGGGGACTCCATCCCAACGGTGGTCCATCTCCGCAAGGGAGAAACAGTCAGGCAAGTACAGGACTGCACCTTCCATGCCCACCCCTCTCGTGAGGAGGTCAGGGAACCCTCCCGTGGACACGGTAGAGGAGATCTAACGTTATTAATTGGGCACACAAAAAGCAACGCTAATCCCGCTAGCTTTCCCTTTATAACTGAGAGGATAGGTGACAGCTCTGTTCAGTACACTGACAGCGACAATTCATCTTCTGCCAACCATTGTGAGAATGACTGTTTTGTAGCTCCACCCCCTAAACCAAACCGAGGACGTCGAGCTCCGCATGAAACGCATTCACATTCAAATGTGATTTCAGTCTCTCCTTCTCCAAACAGGCAGACGAGTGCAACTTCACAGGGTCTTCGCTTTGAGGAGCTAGAGGCCATGGCGAAGTATGTCCACACATTTGACCCCAAGGACTCCAAATTTAACATTCAGAGTTACTTGAGAGAAGTTGACTACTGTCTCTCGGATCTGCCCAGGGCAACCGATCGAGAAAAGGTACGACTGGTATGGAAAACCTCTACCAGAAAGATCCATACATTTATGGAACAACTTCCACCACAGGTTCGTTCCAGCTATCCCAAGGTTTGTGAAGCATTGGTAGCTGAGTACCTGCCACGGTTTGATCAGGCCACAGCCATGATCAAATCTGTGGAGGTTAAACATAGCCGTACAGAACGACCAAAAGACTTTTACCAACGTCTTAAACATGCTTTTTTCCAGGGCAGAAACGGACCAGGCTTAGATGAAGATCAAGCCTTCAAATCCCTTTTTGTGCACAACCTGCACCCCTGTGTCCGAACTCATGTTTCACTGTTTTCAAGGGGCCAACACTCAGCCCTTGAATTAAGAAATGAAGCCCAAATGGTCTGGGACACTTTAAGGATTGTGCCCAGGAACGAGGTATTGGAAACAGCTAAGCACGTTGTTCCAACCAAGCCTGCCGGCACTTCCCAAGTTGCCCCATTAAAATCTAATGGCTCAAAACAACGGCATGTGAGTAAGTTCCCGGTTAAGAGCCACCATGGTCGCTTCTCACACTCTGATTCCAGCCGGAATTGGAGAGAAGACCGACCCGGTAGGCCCAAACCTCAGAGTCACCAGCATGACTCTGATAGGGAAGATACCTTGTCTGAAGAGAGCTTCTTCAGTTCCTCTGAGGACAACTAAAGCCTCTAACCTTTGTTCAGTAGTGTGTATGCCTTGAGTAACCACTCCAAAGAGCTATCTGGTCTTGTTCAACCTCCATCAAAAGACGTTGAATAAGACTGATCTATAGCCGTGGTCTCTTCACAGGCAGACTCCCAGCTGAAGCTTTGACCACTTTCTTTTGCACACCTTTCCTACCAAAGGGGGGTGGCAAAATAAACTGGTAGTTTATAGCAGCCACTTAGATTTGCATGTAGCAGCAGCAAACGCAGATCGTAAGTAGGTACTGTAGAGTTAAATCCGACACCTGTTATAACTCGTAAACGTTCATTGCTTCTTTCTACACCTACTGAACCATCGTAAAGTATTGCATGTAGAAACTACAGTGTAATCTTTACAAGTATATTGCCACACCCCAGTGTGCCTTACTCCACCTCTTCCCCAAGCAAGACAAGACCACTTGTGAGCTTACCACATCATTCAGAAATGAGACCACCTCTCCATTTCCTTCCTGATGACACAGCCATAAGGTTAAGCTTGGATACAAAAAGCTGCCCTAATTTGAAAATGCCCCCACATATTTCAGATGACAACCCTCGTCAGCAACCTGACTGTAGGGACTAGAACAATTGGTCAGTCTGAACAAGACTTCCAAAAAGGCTACAGCCTCTCCATCCTAGACCCCTACATCATCTGAACATTTTCATGGCTGGGTCATTCCTGTTGGTGCTCCACCTTCTGGACACCATCCAATAACTAACAAAACACCTGAACTAACAAAACGACTAACGCTTTCACCAAGGTTTGTCATGTTTTGTGACAATGTATTCACTGTTCGACCTTAGTGTTTCACATTGTTTGTATCATGTGTTTTAGACCAGTTTAGTTAATTGTTGATAAATGCCTGGATGTTTGTCAGTCAATTGTGAACTGTGTTACCGACCCAATATACTTGACCTGTGGACTGTGAACTGACTTTTGTGCTCTCGAGGAACACTGGCTTCAGCCGCATCCTGAGACCACAGGGGGGATGTAGGGACTACAACTTCCACATTCCCACAGGAGAATTCTGCGACGTCCACCACGAATGACGTCTAACTTGGTTCAGCCAATCCCGTAATGGCGGGAGCAATAAACGGTCCCGTATAAGAGCAAGACACGTTCTTGGGATCTCTCTTCTGCTTCTTCTGTTCTTCTGCTTCTTCTCTTCGACGCACCCCTTTTGGCCAGTCGCTTCAGCTCATCTGCTCCGAGACTCGGACAGAGGCTGAATGCTGCACAGCGCACTACCAGGCCTACGGACACACCCAGTTACCTCGCGGTAACTACGTGGCCTATAGTGAGTGGAAATTGTTGTACGCGGAACGCTACATCAGTTTACCCCAATAAAGCCCAACAACGAAACAGCAACGAACTTTTACACCTGGAAAAGGACCAGCGGATCAGACGACAACGCGCTCGGACACCATTCACAGCACCATCGCCGCTTCTACAAGGACAGCATGTCTTTTGGATCCAGCAATGCGTATGGACTCAGTAAGAAAACAAACATTCAGGCATAGCCAGTGTTTAGTTTAGTCTTAACTGTTTTTGTGAATCTGTGTTTCAATATTTACCATCCAACCATTGTAATGTGTTTCGTTAGCTACATATATATGTACGTGAATTGATTCGCCGTCTTTTGCGCATATATAGAGTAAAACTACGCAAGTAGTCCCTTCTCACAGCTAACTCTAACTCATTACCACACCCAGAACTCTAGCGACACGCGCGCTTGCGCGCGCCACACACACGCACACACACATACCAAACTAAATTTCCTTACTAACTTCCCGTTAGTTTATCTGTTATGTGTTTGTATGTTTGTTTAATAAATATATTTTATTAAACCCCGGTGTCCGTTTTGGAATCGCATAGACATGAGAGCCGAGTTAAAGCAGTCTTTCGAAGAACTTCCAACCTTCAGGTTATCGGTATGTTCAATCATTAATATTAGTTATTTTAATTATTAATTGAAATACTATATTTGTGGTTGGATATTTCTGATAACAGTAATTTTATGAGACTGATTACTTTTCGCAGTTATACTGCAACACAACGTTTAACTGGCGCCCCGGTTTCGTAGAGAGTAAAATCCCTGCGTTATTTGGCGGCCCGTGCGAGGACCCTACATAATTTGGAGTCCCGTGCGAGGACCCCTACACTGTCATCATCATCATCATCACCATCATCATTATCATCACCATCATCATCATCATCCTTATCATCACCATCATCATCGCCGTCATCACCATCATCACCATCATCACCATCATCACCATCACCATTATCACAATCATCATCATCATCACCATCAGAATTATGATCACCATCACCATCACAATCATCCTCATCATCATTACCATCATCATGATCATCACCATCATCACCATCACCATCACTATCATCATCATCACAAACATCCTCACCACCATCATGATCATCATCATCACCATCATCATCATCATCATCGTCGTCACCATTATCACAATCATCCTCATCATCATCACCATCATCATCATCACCATCACTATCATCATCATTACCATCACTATCATCACCATCACAATCTTCACCATCATCACCATTATCACAAACATCCTCACCACCATCATCATCATCACCATCATGATCATCACCACCATCATCATTATTGCAACAAGCTGACAATTATAGCTTCAGCTTTAGGAAACGATCATGCTTAAGGGGCCATTCCAATGGCCACCCTTGCAAAGAATCGCAATTGTACTGATGCATTAGTACATATGAAAATGAATTAGCAAACACTGAGAATTTAATATGTAAACATTCCCCAGGATTAATTATATTCATAAAAGAATTGGTCTCAATCCAAGGAGAGTAATCACAAACACACTCATTGGTTGGGATTGCTGTGCATTAATAAAAACAAAAAACTAACAAAAGCTATCCCACGTTGATTACACACATCCTTCCAACCCCACAACACACCTATCAAAATGCACTAATGGGCTCCAAATGTTTGATCTAAGATTAATACCAATAACTGTTTGCCACAGTTTTTATGTGGGAATTCTCAGTTCTCATTTCAGTAATGAAATCAGAAATGATTCAATACTTTTCTAATCACATTTGCCAAATAAATGTGGATGCAAATGCAAGTATTCTGGTATAAATAGCCACAGGCTCCTTGCATTATTGTACCTGTCAGGTGAATTAATACAGCTGGTGCATTGTGGGATAGACTATACAAATGAGTAACACATTGTATACATTTAGCAGAAGTTGGTATTAAGACCTGAAACAAATGTGCAGACTAATGTCTTTGGATATTCATACTAATTCCATATTGTATTCAGTTTGTTAATGTCAGAGCCCCCCACATATTATGAAAACATATATAAGGTTATGGAATTATATGACTAATTGCTCATGCACAATATGCAGTTTACAGTAAATAATAATCATGTTACTGCATTTCAAATAGCACCCTTCATATGAAAAAATAATAAGAATGGTTGAATCTGAAGTACCTCGAACCTGTTTGAATTATTCTGTTTGAATGATTTTAACACATTTTACCTTCCTCAAGGGTACAACAACCATGTTCAACCCAGAAATCCTCCGGATCAGAGGTCACTGCTCTTACTGGGTACATCAGGCTGCAAAGTCAAAGAAAATTCACCCATTTCCAGACACCTGTATGACAGTAAAACGTGCTTTGGAAACGTTGTCTCCAAGCACGCCAGCCAGGGACCCAGTCTACATGACACAAAATGTAGTGAAAACAGGCCAAAGAAGTCTATGCTACACTGCATGCCTTCTACAAATGCTGACAGGCCCAGGAATACAGTAGACATCTTGTTTACGCTAGCTTGCTACCCAGAGCAGGAGGGCGATGGTAGGTGGTAGAATAGTTTTTTACACCATGGTGGTTAATACCCAGGGAGGAATAGTTTTTTTAACCTGAGGCAATGTTATCTATGCACTGAAAATTGGAGAGTAGAGGTCAATATTTGGAATTTGTGTTTGAGAATGATCGTTTTTTATAGCTAAAGAGCAGAAACATTAACAACAATACACCAAGTTTGAAATGTGCACAATATACTTGCTATGCAAGATAAAAATCTTTGAACACCCATGCGGCTGTAATGGGACTGCTGCAAGGCCTATCCCCTGCCACTGTTGAAGCCCTCCATAACCCTGCCAGATTGAGCAGGTTTCACTTTCAAAGCTCCTTTTATCCCACCCGCTGGGAAAAATAAAAAATATCCATAAAATAACAACAGGGTGAAACTACATGGCAGAAGCCACGCAGTGCAACTGAAAACTAGGAGCTGTGCTCCAGTTCTCAAAGTGCTCCAACTGGTCTAGACTCCCCGCTAGACACGTCTGTGGTCTGTGTCAACCGCAGAAAACACTGAAACCCAACGCCCCCCCCCTCCGCCAATTAAATTCAATAGAGCCTGCATTGTCTTGTCAAAACCTTGTCACTGTTGTTTATTTTATTTTAAACATCTCGTGCCACCCGATGTTTCAGAAACAATGGTTGTCAAGCTATAAACATGTGCCTACTCATACAGCAAATATAAACTAGTCAAAGCAGTACATACATAAGTGGCTGTTATCTGAGGGCCAAACACACGTGTGTGTAGGCGTCCTGCTTCGTTTGAACTCTTTCCCATGGTGGAGGCTTCGGGATTGGTTCAAGGGAAGGATCTGTTTATGTCTGAGCATTAGATCAGTGTAGGTTAAATAATACATGATCTCTAATTAGTGATACAGCATTTCCAATAAAGCTGAGAGTCACGATAGAAGCATGCTCATTGCAGAGGCCGTCAAGGCCCTTGGCAGAACTAGGCTTATTGTAGCCCAAATGTCGCCCAACTTTTCATTATGTTCAACAGGGATTTGCTAATAAATTTCCAGTGTTAATTCAGCCTGGTCTCGCACTAATTTGATGACCATTGAATGTTCTGACCACTGAAATCGGCCTCTGTGTTCCGAAATTGTGGCTACACCGGGGATCAAATCACTGACCTTGCGGGTCCCAGTCATGTACCTTAACCCTAAGCTACAGGCATATGATGAAACAGGGGCATGGAAAGAGCTGTAATGCACAGTACACCAGTAAGGGCCTGTGACCACATTCACATAAGCCCAGCAGTTAACATCACATATGATATTGTGGAGGCAAAAAAACACCCGACTGAGTTTTTTTTAAGAAGAGCAACACATCATTTCACAGCAAAGAGAGGCCCTTTTTCAATTACTACACTCGCATTTTGAGAAGCCTTTCAGGGAGCATATTTTAATTGCATCTCCACATTAACTTCAAAGCAGCACTGCGGAGATCTCACTGGCTTCTTCGGCCGCATTACACTCACTAATGCCTGGCAGTACTCATTAAATGCCAACTTCCCATCCACGTCCTCACCATACTAGAAATATCGCAACTTTTATTGGATTTCTTGCTGAGAATGGATCAAAGGACTGAACTGACAGGGTGGAGTTTTTGTGTGCTTATCCTTGCATCTTTAAGGAGAATGGGATAGTTTATAAACTAGCATATGCGAGTCTTTTTTCTAAAAACTGTGCGGGAGGCAAAATGTCCCGTCTTGGATCAGCCATTAAAAAATTAGCAGGTTGTGGGAGGGGTGGAGTTGGATGTCAACGGGTGGGGTTTGACATCAAGCGCCACTCTCCTGCAGCCTGCAGTCTACCTAACGGGAACGCTAAACTCAAACTCACTGCAGAGAGGCATAACGATGCCCGCGCCGATCATTAATTAAGCTTAACAAGTCTATGTCGTGAGAAATGTTTTCACTCCACCCACACGAGTGAAGTAATAAAATGATCATTCACGTGACTTAAACTGCTGTTTAAGCTAATTAATGATCCACGAGAGGGCATCCATATGCTGCATCTCTGTGTGTAAGAGACGCAGCGCATCGTCTGGAACAGAAGCTCTCTCCGCTGCGGGCAACCCCACTGGAGCTGAATCGCATCCAGAGAGAGGCGTTTGCCAAACCTGACAGAATAATCCCCAAGTGAAGTAAAAAAAAAAAAGGATGCTCTTGAGCACGGGGAGGTATGAAGAGAGCTAAGGGACGTTATATACGCAGTTATAGAACAAATCCCTGATACACACGCAGTGTGAAATGAGCCTGTGAACGGTGAAGTCACGCATAGCACAGGGGCCATTTCACATTGATCGGAGCTTATAGTGTAGGCTATACTGGAAAATGGTATTTCTGTATTTCAAACACAGCAAGACTCACGTTTAACAAAACAAACCATATGCCAATTTCTGCTGATTGACAAACGTATTAGGCAAAGTCTGCATGTTTTAGGGTGAAGTTGCTATTTTTCTGAGCTGTTCGTGAAACTATTTTTTTTGCATAATTATCAGATGACGTTGCTAAATCTAACCCTCTGAGCCCACATGTTCTGCCTCTTTGAGACCGAGCCAAAAGCCTTTAGGAAAACTTTCTGAGAAGCCTGTTGATCTTCTAAATTATTTAGTTAGTTGCTAGTTAGTTATTTACCGGTTTTTCTCCTCTCCCACTCATTTACTATTGTATTATCTCCACCTAAGCTACAATTTCACTGCTGTCCATGTAAACACAGATCTGACTGCAGGAGGGGGAGGGGGAGGGGGAGGAGTCAGGGAATTTCAAAAAACCTACATCACAGCTCTTTGTGAACATTCTGAGGGCATTTTACATGCATAACATCCAGGAAGAGAATGATGATGCATGTGGGGCTTGAATGAATATCTAAAGTATTTATAAAGGTGCTATGTACTGCTTATGAATGGGCTTTGTAGTGCTTTTGGAGGCTTATTCATAGAAAGAATACTACTTTATGTGCATGTTATGGTCATATTATGGTACCAAGCTGTTATGCGATACAGTAATCAACAAAGAAAAAACGAAACCAGGAAGAAAAAAAAAAACAATGTGCTCTTTTTCATTCTATCTTGAAAGATTTAAAGAAAAATGCTGTGGAGGATCATGAGGTTGCATGTCACACATCACTGTCTGTTAAGCCTCAAGGCATTTCCTGACAGTACTTCAGATTGTATAAAACAGTTCTCTTCCACTTTCATTTTGTGAAGCCCTGTGGTTGCATTCAATGCAGCGGATTGCTCTGGTAGCTTTCAAAGCGAGCTCACCCTTAAAGAAGTGCTCCCATATTCTGAGCAAGGCCTCCAACCAGAAACACACACAATGAAAATCTTACATGCACAATAAAGAAGTGCAGGCCTGTCTGCTTTTGCCTCCCACATGCACTTTATATTCTCGTTAAAGTGCTCACAACAAATAATTATCCTTCTGGTTTTGGTTCTGGAGCCTGCTGATCTCAAACTCTTAGAATGGACCCCCTTGTGAGATGGCGTACCAGAGATGGGCACTCTAGTTTGTGACTCGTACTCAAAGTCGCACACGAATAGACTTGCAGACTCTCCTGCAACTTGTCCTCAAATGACTTTAGACTCATGCTCAGCAATAAGGAGTCTGGGAATGTTCAATGAGTAAACATTGAAAGTCTTTAAAAGAACTTTTCTCTTTAGGCATCAGACTGTGCATTAATTGCAACCACACACATGCACTCACTGCAGTGCAGCATAACTTCAGCTTCAGTTCCCCAAGACTTCAACTCCTTGGGCCAAACGAAAGGCTGCAATTGATTGATTGAAACTTTCAGACACCTGAAACATATCAAGGTTGGTCAGTCTTTATATCACCAGAGCTAGCCACCACAGTTTGCGCTATAATGTTCTGTCAAGGCATGTTAACCCTCTTCAGTTTCTCATGGTATGTTTGAATTTATCATTCAATCAAATTCATATCAGTACAAAATCATTTCTCTGACATATTGCAAGTTAATTAGCATTATTGAAAAGTTGAGGATGAGTAGGCTGTATGTTCCAGTGGTAGGCAATCTGAATATATACCAACAGCTGTTATGATTCAGCTGTGCTGCTACGTTCATTGGCTTCATTCTATAGGCTCTACCTTGTTTGGGCTGAACCATTCTTGAGACTTGCGAGACTCAAGAACTGAGACTCAGACTCATCTCTCAGAGGCTTGCGGCTCGACTTGGATTCTAGCTCAAATATTCCAGGCTCGACTCAGACTTTTTGTTTTATACAGCCCACATTTTTGGGGAAAAGCCACTAATGCAACTTTCTAACAAGGAGAAGAAGCTTGAATAAAGCTTTCAGCTTTCGGTAGAAATGAGCAATGGTCGGGAGATGAAATGGCCTGGAAGGTTCCCACCACAGCCGTAAAATGCCTCGGAAATGGAGGTTGTCAGAGTTGTTTTCCTCTCCTCTTTCTTTCGAGTTATTACAGCAGCTGTGCTTTATTCTTTTCTCCGGGGCTAAGCGTGGATCATCGGGCTCAACTAAAGTTTCCTGCCGCATTTTAAGAAGGTCACCAGCCATTACTAGCCCACTCATTATGCTCCCCGTTCTGAGGAGAAACTTCATGTTACATAGTTGTACTTTAGGCAGTTATATTAGTGCTCCTACTTTGCACTTACTCTTCCTGTACACCCTGTGTCTTAATGAAGCAGGAGGGGATGGTTTATTTTCTTTCTGAGCCCTAAACATAACACAACTACCCCCCACCCACCTCTGCAAATAGAAGTGGATGAGAAGGTGAGCCAATTATTTTCTTTGAAAGGCAGAAATGTCAAAATAAAATTGTTCAAAAATGAATGTAATGAGTGTACACTGCGGGACCTGACACGTTATTATAATTAAGCCCTAGCTGTACTGCTTCTCTGTTAGAAAACGGAAAAATAAAACAGAGGATTAGGATATCAGGTCAGAACACTTCCACTGGACATTATTGTATTAATTTCTATACTGAGCTTGCGCTCACTGAACAACTATCAACAATGAAAATAACAATAATTGTAATAGCTTTATTTTTTTTATTTTTTTCAATTTAAGAGCCAGAAGCCCTGATAAAACCTGGCAAATCCCATGAAACTGGAGCCCTTTAATTAAATTAAATGAGATTAAATTGAATTAATTAGCTGAGCCCCAGTTTGCAGGGGTACAAACCCACTGAGCTGTGACCGGAGCAGAACTGTCTGTTTAACATCAGAGCTGAGCGATATCATGACCTCAGCAAGCCGGACCAGAGCTGGGGAGGAATTACTCGGGAACTTTAGCAGCCTGAAAAGTGAACGTCGTACTGACATTTGGCTAACCGCTAACGGCAGCGTGCGGTCGGGGCTGATGACTTAAGTCAAACAAAAATAATTCAGTTATAAGAAGTGAGTCACATACTGGTGGATAAATAATAACTCACCTATAGGCCAGCCACTTTCAGCAAACCGGTGATCATTCATTTAGAGAAGCCTTGCATCCGGGCACGTGGTTGATGATAGGCTGCCGCATTTGGACCTCAAGCCGTCGATGGAAAGGCACAATTTCGCATGCTGTCACCATCTTGGCAGCGTCCCTTCTTCACTGCAGTCTCGCGTGAATGCATCACAGTCAGAAACACTGACTCATGCATTGTAATGCACGTTTACATTCATTGTGCCTCCAGGCATAAAGGGATCCCTTTATGGAGTCCTATCCGGGATACCCTCTTTCAAATAACAAATCTTGCTTTTGAATTAAATTGCCATTTAAATAGGATGTCAGCTTTTATGCTTTTCTGTTTCTGTGAAACCACTGTCTGGATGTCACTGTGGAATGTCTGTAATTCCGGGACTTTAAAAGGAGCTAGCAGGTGCATTGTATCCCTATCACAGAGCTACACAAGGATGAAAATGTTTGCTGTGCATCAGTGTTTGCCAGGTACGTGTGTATGAGACAGATTACGTTTTTACTCCCTGCTGTAAAATCCAGCTATGCCAGCTTGATAAGCTAGTCATAAGCTGGTCATTTGGCCATGTTGGTTAACCAGCTCATACCCACTATGACCAGGTCATATGCTGGTCATAGTGGGTATGAGCTGGTTAACCAACATGGCCAAACAATGACAAGCTGGGAGCTAGTCTGAACTGGTCAACCAGCTAAACCAAGTTGAGCTGGGGGCTGATCTGAACTGGTCAACCAGCAACCAGCTGTTTCAAAACCGAGCTTGAGCTGTGTTTTGTCAGCAAGGTTACCAATGAAGGAAAAGAACTGAAAAAGATCCAAGGGCCTTTCAACCAAACTGAAAACAAAAGATGGTTTCTCTGCTTCTCTCTTTTGGTCAAACCATATTTGCCTTTGACTGATATAGAAATAGAAATAAATTAGACTATGTAATCACCCCTGAATGTAAGCTGCCAGTGCATTACTTACTATATTCACATTTGAATGGATGCACTTTAGGGTTGTTTACTGGAGGACAGAGGGAAATCAACTAAATGGTAAATGGTAAATGGTTGGAATTTATATAGCGCCTTTATCCAAAGCACTGTACAATTGATGCTTCTCATTCACTCATTCATACACACACTCACACACTGACGGCGATTGGCTGCGATGCAAAGCGCCGACCAGCTCGTCAGGAGCATTTGGGGGTTAGGTGTCTTGCTCAGGGACACTTCGACACAGCCCGGGCGGGGGATCGAACCGGCAACCCTCCGACTGCCAGACGACTGCCCTTACTGCCTGAGCCATGTCGCCCCCAAACTAAAAAAAGTCACTGTCCAAATACTTACAATTGCACTGTATGAGACTATTTTGACCCCCCTAAATGTAAGCTGCCAGGGCATTATTTCATAATAGTCACTTTTGAATGGATAAATTGACCACTATCACCAGATACAGTAAACACCATAGCAAACCTTGGCGAAGTAATAATTTTGCTCATGCCATTGTTCTGCAGCAAGACTTACGACCCATAGACCAGTACCACGGGCACAATCATTAGTTTGGGTAAACTAATTCACGTTTTATGTACAGGTCACTGTGCACAGGACAGCCATATTTAATGTGGTACTGTGAGAACTGCTTTAAGGTAAAATACTTTACCCCAGAGAGATATCTCATGTGAGAGCTGTTAATGAAGTTGGTTTTTCCTGTCAAATATGAAATACCGCGCAGATTCTTTCAGTCAAGCACCACTGCACCTCACCCTATTACAGCGTGACAATGTTTGGAAAAAAAATGTTCCTTGGAATTTCCTGCATGCAACTACAATGGCCACAGTTATGAGCACCTATATTCCATTATCTGTTGTAATAATGACATTATTCGAAACATAAAATAACAATAACACTTCAATATAGCTTTAATACAGTAGATATGTAGAATAAGGCAGTATTGTGAATGTACAGGACACATTCATATTCAATTAAAGAAAGAATCATTACTCCTGTGATCTTTATGAATTTGAAGAGGCTTTTAATAGAAAAGTACATGAATTCCTTGGTACAAAATAAATATTATTTAATTGACTTGGTACACACCCAGCAAAGAAAATACGTTTAAAAAATCCTGCCATTTTCATTCGGCAGATGCTGTTATCCAAAGTGACAATGTACAAGTACCTATAACACTGCTTCTACAGTATAAATAAGTGGGAGAAGTCACAGATAATTGAGTCAATTAGCTTAATGAAATATTTCAAAATGGTCTCCTGTTGGTTCTTGTTAACGTGGGATAAGATGTACATATTGTGCAACTGTCTCTTTTACATGAACCACTTTCCCAAAGAGAGATCAAGATTCCACATACAACCAAGATTCTAAAGACCTGCTTGGACAGCATAATTAATAATAAGTTTAAAAATTAAGCAAACAAAAATATAATTTTCTATGCCGAATTAAATCAGCCCTCCTTGAACGACGCCACACACCATCCTGTGGGGCTGCTTGCTCACCCATAAAGGCCTGAATTTAGTACCAAACCATGCAAGGGTACAGAATCTCAGCCAGCCAGCAGCCCCATACCCAGTTAATTAATACAGAGGAACTGTAAGTGCATGTACTGCAGGAGAGATATGCCCGCTACAGGTTTCTGCTCTGAACACAGAGGACCATGCCAAGAAATACAATCAGACCCAGGGCTCCTGCCGAATTAAATATTCATACTGTTCACGCCTTTCCAGCCTCTGTCCTTTGTTACACTCCTGCTATCCAAACTCCTGCAATCTAAGCCTGTAAGTAGGCTGATAGCCTTCCGCCTCATTATATGAGCCCTGGTAACACAGATTTGGGGCGTGCCTACTGTGGGTTTCCCACTGCAGTCAGCCCTTCTAGTGTAGCCTTCTCCAGTTCTTGTGCACCCTTCGTACAGCTCTAGTGTGCCCTTGGTAGTGCTCTAGTGTGCCCTTGGTACAGCTTTAGTGTGCCCTTGGTACAGCTCTAGTGTGCCCTTGGTACAGCTGTAGTTTGCCCTTGGTACTGCTCTAGTGTGCCCTTGGTACAGCTCGAGAGTGCCCTTGGTACAGTTCAAGTGTGCCCTTGGTACAGCTCTAGTGTGCCCTTGGTACAGCTGTAGTGTGCACTTGGTACTGCTCTAGTGTGCCCTTGGTACAGCTCGAGAGTGCCCTTGGTACAGCTCAAGTGTGCCCTTGGTACAGCTCTAGAGTGCCCTTGGTACAGCTCAAGTGTGGCCTTGGTACAGCTCTAGTGTGCTCTTGGTACAGCTCTAGCGTATCCTTGGCACAAATGAAAGACCATGCATACGCAATTCAGTCAATGGCAATCGGTTTGGGTGCTGGGTGGCATCACAACCACTAAAAGCTAACTGTTAACTTGTGTGTTTCCTGCTCATACATCACGTCGGGCGAAGATTGATCATGTGTCTCGGTGACCTTGATGGTTGACCTACTATCATGAAGATCAATGGAGGGAGAAATGTTCAGCGCCCGGGTGTTTATGAGCCGAAGATGGATGAGGCTCTGTGGAACAATGAGCAACAAGAGCGCTGCTTGTGTCAGGCCTAATGTAAATGCGCGCATAATTGGCCATTTGAGAAACTGTAACGCGCCTTTGTGACTGAGGGAGGCAACGGCAGCCGAGAGAATGCACCGCTTATTTATTTATTTATTTATTTATTTTTCCCTTGCAGGCCAGTGGACGAGGAGCGTACAAATGATTCCGCAGGTTCTTGCAAAATGTAAACGTGTAGTCATTTTTATTTGTTATAACTTCTCATATGGGGTGTCAGCACAGTACCATGATTACGCAACGTTGTACTCTTGAGGAAGGTGCAGTGCTGTAGTTAGCCTACATTAATTCAGTAAATATCTGGCTGTTTAAATGATAAATGGAGTGTATGTAAAATGGAGGCTGCTCGGGAGAGTCTGTTAAATGCTAAATGAATGGTTTTGCGGCCCAAAATTAGCAAGTTCATACTAAACATGCAAGGCCCATTCCTGGGTCCTTGACCACAGGATAGCCAATACCGATGTCCCAAGACTTGAAGCAAGTATTTGATCTTAAGAAAGATATTCATCTCACCTCACCTCTGACTCACTGATGACAGCAGAATAATATGAGTGTGATGACACTGCGCCATAAAGGTCCATATGAACAACAGTGAAACAGGAGACAGAGCCCAGCTCACACACTGTACATTATAGTGATATGAGCACACAGCACCGCTCCGCTGGGAGACATTTATTTTCTGCTGTATAAAATTATGGTTCAAGCGCACTGGTCACGAACCGGGAAAAAAGAATCACCGCGGCCGTTTGGGGATTCACCGAGAGTTTCCGCAATCCTGGGATATTGTTCGCAATTCATCACATCGGAACTTGCTGCGGAGCACAAGACTGCAGTGCCTGTGGAAAACCCGCTACCCCCGTCTGAGAAGACAGTGACGTTTCTATTCTTACAACGGGTAAGAGGAGGAGAGGAAACAGTCCTGCGTATCTCTGAAAAGGAAAACAACTCCATCTGAGGTAAAAAAAAAAAAGCCTCTACATCATAAGCAGTCAAAAGAGAGAGTAAAAGTGACAGTGTGTGTCTCCCAACGCCCAAGTTCTTCGTTTTTAACTCTTCAGCACACACCAGAGCCAGTCCCACTTCACATTGTTTTGTAAATTTAAATGCAGCCTTTTTAGCATTCAGAAAGGTAAAACCTGAACCAGCCAGTGTGAATGTTATCAGTATGAAAGCTGAACCAGCCAGTGTGAATGTTAGCGGTATGAAACCTGAAAGAGACCTTGTGAATGTTAGCGGTGTGGCTGGCCCAGGCCTTCAGTCAGGTTTCTGCAGTGGGGGGAAGGCGGTGGAGCCTGCAGGCTGTGGGAGTTCTGTCAGTCACACTGAGGCTCTGAGAGAGAAGGGACTGGGTTTATCCTATCTGTCCCCAAGCCTTGGGGCCAAAACAAGGAGGTTTTAATGACTGTCTGCAGGGAAAGACACACACGCGCTTACTCGCACACAGACATGTACACACACACACATATGCGTACACACACACACACAGACACATAGACACACACACACACATGTACACGCACACACACAGTCACATAGACACACACACGCATACACACACAAACACAGACACATAGACACATACACACACACACGCACACAAATACACAGTACATGGAGATGGAGAAGTGTGGAATCAAACACAATACTGTCTTATAACAGACCTGATCCAGAACTTGCATGCCTGACTGTTCAAAAAATGATTGGCTGGGCTAACCTTGAGTGACAATAGGCTATTCCTTTCCTTTTTAAAATACACCATACTTATCAGCCAGTCAAAGCAATGGAACAAGAACATGCAATCCTCTATGATCATAAGCTCATATTACTGTCCCAGAACAAGTAATCACTGGATAGATGAAAGTCAGGTGTCCTGGTATCTTACTTTCCAATAATTTTCCATGCTACTTTGAGAGATCTATCTTGCAAAAAAAATGAATGGTTAAACATTATGAAGGGCTCATTTCTGGACTACTGATCTCCAATTCGGGTTGAGCAGTGAGTCGACTGCATTCTCCCCTCCCTGGAACACACACAGGGCTGGCCAAATCAGGTACCAGACTGTGGGGCGTGCAGACATTTCTCTGTTTGCTTCAGAAATTCTGAAAAATCCCTGGTATACAAATGATGTCTGATTAATAATCAAACAGTAATGGGGTGATTAACAAAACATGGTGGAAGAGGACATATCCCAGTACCCTAGAGACAAAACACAATTAACAGCAAAATCCATTATGAGAGATAGGATTTATTTCCACCAGCTTCCTATAGTTATCTAGCTGTTTACTTGATCAACTGTACTAATGCGTTTGCAGCAAGCTTATAAGAGAATGGACAACAGCATGTTTAATATGTATTTTTTTAATTTCTCAAACAGGAAACTTGTAAATATTCAGTAGGACGAATCCCCTGTTACTGACCTGAAACTTAACTTTGTGCTTAAAATAATAGTTCCCTTTAGTTGAGCACCAGAAATATAAACTTTTCACAGACATGTCTAGCCATTGGAAGACCTCATTGTCGTGAACTCCTACATGGTCAACTCAGTCCATGGCCTCCATTTTACCACTGCATACACACATACTACCACAGAGTTACAAACAGACTGGTATGAAGGTTTTCATTCCAGCCAATTAATGCTGCCTTATTTGATCCTAATGAACTGCATTAAAGCACAGAATATAAGCAACAGTTGTAATTTCGACAACAGAAATTAGACATTTCACTATATGCGCTGTGCGCAAACCTGCAGCCCTAATTCAACAATTGAACTAATTGCATTAATTATATAATCAAGATCTGAGGCTGGAATAAAAGCCAGCATACACACAGCCATCCATTTAGTTTGAGACCATAAAGTCTTTGTTATTATCACGGATGCTGAAAGTTGAGCACTAAATGTAAGTCATTCTAGAATAGAATACCGGAAATACACTTCCTCCTTCTTACAGTAACTGTGTCAGGTTCCACCGACAGTAAATGAGGGAGTTTTCAAAGGAGCAAAACAACAGTACCAATTCATGTCATGCATTGTCTGACACATTGATGGGTGAATTCTGCAACAGCTAATAAGACAGTTTTGGTCTGGTTACTTTTGGAAGTCAACAGTGTTCGATGTAGCATGATTTCCAGAAATGGATGTTCAGAGATCCTGCTTAAAACCTCTTTGATTATCAGTAACTGAAATGAATATGTATTGCCGTGAAATGAAAGCAGCCTCTTCATATGATAAGGCAAGAGTAATTTACCATTCAAATAAAGACTTTGAAAAAGTTGTGTATTTTGCCTTTGCTTTCAAGGTTACGGAGTTCATTTCAGACGTGTTTATATTCCTGAAGTGTTCACACAGCAGTGCTAAAATTCTGGGACATATCAGACCGCCAAAGCCGGAGGATGGAGCGAGCATATTTTTTCACAAGTTTTCACAAGAAATAAAAGCAGCTGCAGAACAGCATGAGGGCCAATTTCAATATCCACTCTGAAGTCTGCGTTAAAAACCGCAAGAGTCAGACAGCGCACCCAGACCGCCATCTCAAAGAGGGTCGTACACTGCCCATTCAAATGTGAGGAATGGTTAATAGGAAGCCACAAAGTGAAACTGCCTATGGGAGAATCTGGCAGCTCATTCATAAAATGAGAGTGCAACTGCTCAACAACAACATCCTTGATTGTATCAGTCTTCACGTTTTGAATTAGAGGCCCGAGTTTAGTTGAGTAGTCAAGTACAAGACAACACCTTGGTGCAGTATATGTTCTGGATCACGGTAAAATATCTGCTATCATCTGTAGCACTGTTAATTGTCCTTTTTCCTTAACCGTGTGGAACTCTGCATGAGTGTGTCTTTACTCTGTAAAAGAGGTTTGGTCCATGCTACAGTTTCACTCAGACAATGCCCTGAGCCAGAGGGCTGCATTGGCCTGAATGACTTAATGAGCCTAAACAGCCACACCATCTGACATTTTAGCTACACGTCTGGATAAGCGCAAGGATGGCAGTGTCCCTATATGACGTGAACGAGGGTGGAAATGCAGCAGTTCTTGGCCTTCAAGGACTGTGATTTCACTAATAGGGGCCTCAGCACTGGCCTGGGGATGGGTCCGTGTTCATCGTTCGAGCTTTAGCACAGCAGAGATGTGGATTTTAGCCTGATAACATCCCCAGACGCTTTCGAACCGTTAAACCGCTCAACAGCAGTCTCTCAAATGGCCTGCGCTGTTGTTCAGTCGTACTTAAAATTCAGTCAGGCACACCGATCCACGTCAAGGTTTCTCAGCAGTCCCTGAGACCATAAGCCATTGCATTATCACTTAGAGCCAAAAGGCTTGATCTTCTAAATCACACTTTCAAGCTACACACAGACAATATTCTGAAAGTATATTTCTCTACTGTCACAGTAATCCACCTTTCTTTTTTTTTTTACTTCCATTTTGCCAAAGTGAGTACAATGTTTGACATCTATGTACATGTTCAAATAAATATTAGCAAAATTAAAATAAAGTCAAATTTTTCAATGATTGATTTGCCAAGATTCTACAGGACAAATTTTTTATTTATTTGATATGCATATGAAGCATATTAACAAAATTAAAATGTAAAAACAACATCATGACACATTTTATCAGCCTTATAACTGTGAGTCAGTGGTTTCTTGACACTGATCTCAAATTTAACAAATAGCTGTTTCATTTCAGTAAGTTCCAATGAAAAAACCTGCAAAAAGTTCGTTGAGAAATAAATTCTCACCAAATATCGATCGGTAGATAGAAATGTCACCAGTCTTCCAGTAGTTTGAACAGTGAAACATGTTTGGGGCAATTTCATGAATTCCTCAATGCCTCAGGAGGTATTGTTACTACAATCCCAACTGGTGGCACTGTGGATTACCCATCCTAAAGTCACCTTTGGGCCCGCACAGACTTCAATACGCATTCTCGCTCCAGAAACCAAGAGTTCAGGCTTGTCCCATGTAACCTATTCGCATTGCATTACCATCCCTAAAAGTCCATATCTTTGCAAACTTCAGTGAAGAAAACTGTCAATACTACCTTAGAGCAGGGGTCACCAACCATGTTCCTGGAGGTCTACCGCCCTGAAGGTTTTCAATTCAACCCTAATTTGGCAAACCTGATTCTACTAATTATTAGGGTTTTCATTTCAACCCTAATTTCGCACCTGTTCTAATGGTCAGCAGTTCAATGATACCTCTCGCTGTTGAATAAACTGTTGAAACTTCTCAACACTTGAGGATAGAAACCTCAATTTCAATGGTACTGGCAGAGGGAATAAGTTTAAGTGAGACAGGTTGGTCCGACACATGGGTGATGAGGTCATGGTGATGAGGTCAGACACATGGGTGATGATCTCATGGTGATGAGGTCATTATATAGTTAGTCCCATTGCAGCACAATGTGGAAGAGTCCTGAAGCCCCTAGCACATCGGGGAAAAAAATACCAGGAAATGCATAATCGAGAGTTTGCAAGGGTTTAGACTTTAAGCATTGAGAGCTTGAAGGACACTGGAACATGGGGAATATGCAGACCTAGCTCCACAGTATCACCACAGGGGAACAAGCTAATTACAACTAAACTACCAAAAGGGGCCTTGATTGGTGGTTCCTCACAAATTACTGTACTTTACCTTGTCCAAAAGGAAAATCAAGAAGTTGGGTACATGAGAATTCACTCATTTGGATAAGTGCCATTTGTTCCCTCCTTTCCTTTACACTATTGATTCTGCTATTGAGATTCATAATTTTATATGTGATGAACTGATTATGAATGATCCCATGTGTGTTACATACATGTTCAGAAATGTTTCATTGAACATGGTTATGGAAAACAAAATGTCTGTTCAGATATCCTGCCTTTGCTGCGATTTTTAAAATAGAACAACCACAGAGTTTATTTTGTTGACAGACTTGCTATAATTCATTCAGGAATAGATTACCTGGGGTCCTTGGAGCTATTTACTGAGATTGGTATATTTAAGTGACCTACTTTAATTTTAGCCCAGAGAAATATGCCACCTCAGTATATTTTTCCATGCCCTGTTCAGAATTCCAGAGTCTGT
Organism: Conger conger; assembly: GCF_963514075.1. Lineage (NCBI taxonomy): Eukaryota > Metazoa > Chordata > Actinopteri > Anguilliformes > Congridae > Conger > Conger conger. Next base: position 21,224,226 of record NC_083777.1, on the reverse strand, counting down.
CAATTCCTGATACTTTCAATTTTAGTCCTGGGTGAATCAATATCCGGGGGATTTCACTGAAATTGCAAAAATCAGCACATTAGTGATACTTTATCAGCATTTCAATAGCATTTCTGGGTTTTTCTAATCTTTTGCCAAAAAAAGGGAATACCGAGAATTAGCTGTGCTCTTTGCAAGAAACACGATGAGTATACAGTATGTAGTGTACATAAAAGTGAAGTTAATTCTGCACCACTGACATCGAAATTAATCTGTTTACATTACAGCTGGTCTACCGTATGGTTCATTTTTAAAATTAATTGCAACTGATTTCACCTTCCATAGCAAACCAGTTTTGATAAGCCTATGATAAATCAACTCCCGTCATTGTTTTATTATGGCCTGATTCAATGCTCCCATACATAGCATACTGTGTGCTGTACATATGAGCAAATATAATATAACAAAAAAATTTATTTTCACAATCAATAAATTAGAGAAATACATTCATAACAAAGCTTTTCTGTAATGGCTCACAGTGGTAAACAATGAATTGTCTTTCCCATGTAAAACAACTGGATTTGGGATAACCTTTTAGGAGAGGCAGGTATCTTGTCAATTTGATGAAAGTTTGTTCTAATCCTGTTAACCTCACAGGAAAGATTGAAATGTTGAATGTAATTCAGAAGAAATTCATCCTATAGCTATTTGGCATTCCATCATTTAAAATCTGGATGAACATAAATCTAATAATTTTAAAGATCTAAAGGATTTTATCCAGTGGGATACTTGGGAATGTTCTGATTTCTGATGATGTCATAGCTCTTCTGAGGTCACTTCCAAGGAAAACAACTGTCCATGAAGCAGACTATTCTGGTATTCATATAGGCATGCGCTTGTACAGAACATGCAGTTGTGAGTTTGTCATTGTCTGTTCTGCTCACACTGGTCATGAAGAGATTATGTTAGCCCAACATGTACTTTCCAATGTTTTCTTTTCTGACAGTTGCCTAGTTACAGCTGAGTAACAATGTCTTGAAAGGACGATAGCACAAGAATATCTCTTCATTTGGGACACAGCCAGGATAGCGTCTGTGTCAGTCTAGCATACACAGGACCCTAACTCTTCCAGAATCACTCATTCACCATGGAAACCAACCCTGGGTGCATGTATATGGAGAGATAATTCATCAAAAATAAGGAGCTTGCAGCAAGGTAAATATTTCTGTATAAAAACAGAATTTACGGTCTCACTGGAGGGCCGAACAGGATCTGTTACACTGAGAGATGGCCTGCTGACAGATATTGGTTATTCGTGTCACAGTCTTCACAAACGGTGTGAATCAGAATTTACGTCAGCTAGATATTGTTTGTTGTGATCTAACATCAAGTAGAACTATAGTATGTATCTTAATTACAGAAGACACTCACTCTGACCTCAAGATCTTAGCTACAGAAGACACTCACCAATGAATTAATTAGGTTCAGGTTTAACCCTGTTGTTTTGACCCTGCAAAGGATGAAGTTCAAGTTTTTTAGTAACTACACAAACAGCACATGCTGTGCTTTCTACCATGTATACTTTCCTTGCTCATCTGACAGGTTGACACAAGACATAGTCAAACCTTTCATATTACAGAGTAAAGAGGAGGCAATACTATTCCTTTCAACAGTCCTGTCAAGAATACTACCATTCTTAGCTATTTGCACTGAAACCGTACATCAAAAGGCTAGGCTGACATAATGGCCATGTAGCTAGTGAAACAAACTGGAAAGTATCCAAGGACTATTAAGTCAAATTGACATTTCTCTCTGGCATTTAGGCACTTGTGCATAACTGGCAATATATTGTATAAGGTAACTTGAGTATTAGACACATGGGATATCTAGATTCAACCAAACCTAAATGATAGATTTAGTGTTTCACCTTTGAAGGCCAGACACTCCTTGTCTGCCTGTACAGAGATTGGTATACCACATCACCACTAGATGGCACTAGGGGGTGACAGACTGAATCTCTGAGTTTGTTCATTTATTGTCAGGTGAATTTTGTTCTCTTGCACTGCAAATATGTCAATCTCAACAAGTATGTTAGCCTCCTCTGTCTTACATTGTCTAAACTAGACAAAAATATTGCCAATGAAGTGAGACACTTTGACACATTTCAAGATTTGCCAATGGGGCTAGAAAATTTCACTTGTCAAGCAAATAGTAACTTTAAAAAGCTAATACTTTCTACTTGAGAGAATAAAAAAACACTTTAAATCTCATTAAATCACTTGTTTAAAGACAGACAGGGTCAATCTGAGAGGGTCTGAAGTTCCTGCATCACTACAATCAATTGAAAAAGGATGAAAATTATTTAATTTCCTGAAGTCTCTAACATGTCTGCTTGAATGAATGGCCATAGATCAGTGACAATGTTTATGTGTGAAATTAAAACGTCACACTTCCACTGAAGCATATCAGGCAAATGGAAGTGTCATACTATAAATTCTTGTGATTATGTATTAAAGAGTCCTGGGGTACTTATGAAACATCCCTTGTATGGTTTTTAGTTCTGAACAACAAAATAAATAAATAAATAAATAAATCACTTAAACTACATATCAAGATCACTTAACCTCCTAAGACCCGCACTCTTTTTTGGTATGCATTTTTAATTTCTCTTTGCTATTTGGGCTTATTGTCCACGCATGTGTACGCCAGGTCTTAGGTTATACCAAAGGTAAAAAAAAAAAATAATTACTCTGCACATTCTAATTATGACTACATTGTTCATTACATCAAAGTATGCAGCTTATCACATTAGGTACCAGATAAGAAATTGCTTGTTTTCTTTTACTTGCTGGGGTATTGACTACCCCTTATTCAAGATGTGAGACGCTTGTTTATCACATGAACAACTGTTTATTCCTGGGTACCTTTTCATGTTCCCACCAAAATAAATCAGTCTGTCATCCATGTTGGCTCATCATCTCCTGAATCCAGTGAAATTACACTCTAAATGCATTACAGAACATTGCATCACATGCCTTTATGTTGATTGCCATGCCTGTTATTGCTCTACAGAGTGACAGGGTTTTTTTTTCCGGTTACTTGAATGTGAATATGTAAAGAGGGAGATGGATCAAGGCAGATCCACATTCCCTCTGCACATATCCAGAGAAGCTGGTGTGCTAATTCTACTGTAGGTGTATTTCTCTGCATTTCTATCTGTTCCGTGCGAGGCTGAAGGGCAAAACGATGTAAGAAATAAATAAGAATGAGACGGCAATGGACACACTGCGCCTAATGGATCTCGGTGAAAAGTAATTGAGGCGAAAATCACTCCCGGGTTGAAGTTGCACACAATACTTTCTCATGAGGTCACGGTTTCTCGGAGGAAGAGACTAATTCACACTGAAATATACTTGTGTGGTAAATGGGCTGAATGTGAAATTGCCATCCTTCTCACCTTCCCCGCCTACCATTTTGTGCAATGATAAAAATAAGAGGTGGATTTGCCTCAGCGTGCCCAGGCCCTAAACTGGGTCATGCCTTAAACTGTCATACTTATTTAGGCTAATATGAAGGTCATCCACAGTAAACGTAAGAAACTATGCGGTACATCCACAAGGGAGGGACAGTGGCCATGTCCAGTGCGAAATTGGGAATTTGGAAAACTGGATGAAGAACTGTAAGAAACAGCCACTAAAAAGGGAACAACACTATGGAATTTCGTACAGATTTGAGTTCTGTAAATGTTATTCAGAACTTGCAAATTAGATTTTCATCACTGATCCATATAAGCACTGTACTGTATATGTTACATGAAAGTGTTCCCGGTTTAGGTACATAGTTCAAAGACCTTATACTGTGCATGTCTGTAATATTTAATATATAATCAGGTATTGTCATCTGTTTAGTTAAATGCAGATTATCTGTACAGATTGTTCAAATTTATATTAATTATTTTCCTCAGAAAATCACCTATTTGAATATGACTGCCGCAAAGGAGGCGCGAGATGTGGCTGCAGAATTAGCATGTGTCGTGTGTGACACGCGTCTTGACTTGGCTCTGCTGCTTCTGTTAAAACAGCATGAAATGGCGGGTCTCAGCGATGCCTGAAGAGACTCTTCTTCTTTGGTCACGTTCATTTGGAACACATCTCCCTCCCTTCAGGGAGAGAAGAGGCCACGTGTAATCATCTTTCTCCTTCATGTCTGACTGAAGGCTTCAAGAACAACCCACCCTACACTTCGCCACTGTGCAGATTACATCCCGCTATCTGCTTCCACCTCTCATCCCCCTTAACAGTAATAATACTGAACCTGCTGTACTGCCAATTTGGAAGGCTTTAACCCATTCCTCGTCAAATTTTCCCTGCAGTGAGATGAAAGTCAACAATACTGCCTAGTCCTTTCTCAGAAGGGCGGGTGTGTGTGTGTGTGTGTGTGTGTGTGTGTGAGAGAGAGAGAGAGAGAGAGAGAGAGAGAGGTCTCAATATATTTATTTGAAATTCTGAAACAGATTTTTAGAAATAAAAATTCCTGCACATTTGATACATTAGCCATCATCCCAGTATATATACTCAGTTATTCTGCTTGTAGCTGTAGGCTGTTAACTGAAAGTACTGTGTTTTGTCATTAAGTACCCAACTGTGAGCTTGCTGTTCATCATTTGGCCCTGCCATGGGTTGGCAGTTGGTATAAAAAAGAAAATAAATGTTTTATAAAAAATGTTTTGAAAATTAATTAAAAATCAGAATGCTGTTGTTGTCTGCTAATAAGAATATTGTTGAGAATAAATTCATAATGGGAATTGGGACGCAGAAATAATAAGCAATTTCAGGTTTAATATTTTAAGTGAGGACTATAAGCGAAGACTCTACATTATCATAATTATTGGGGGTGGGGGTTCTAGTTATGAATAATGTTGCAAAGAAAGTCGAATGTAGTCTGCTCTTATCATATTCAACTTATTTGGGCAATTATTGCCATATTTATGTCTCTCTTTTTTTTGTAGAGCTAATGTCATCTCCTCCTTGGCCAACATGAGGGACCAAGCTGAATGAAAAATTATTAATGAGTTTTTATATGCTAATCACAGTGTATTCCATATTTGTATTGAGGTTCCTGCAGTGCATTAGTGTTGTTGGATATACAGTGCATACCTAAGTATTTGGACAGTGGTACAGTTAATGATGTTCCAAACTGATTGTTTTGGTAAGCCTATTGTTTGGCCTGTCTCTAACTGTTTTTTTATTTCATTTCTCAGGTTCATAATGGCTTCCTTGACTTTCATAGGTCCAACTCTGGCCCTCATGTTGACAATTGCCAATAATAGACTCCAAAGGCAATCAAAAGCCTAGAATCAAGAATAGAATAGTTACTGACAGCTTTCTTTCACCTGAACCGAGGAATACACCCGACTAATCATAAACAGCTGAGAAGCCAACTGTCCAATTACTTTTGGTGCCCTAAAATGGGGGGACTACATATGAAAATGGATGTAATTCCTACACAGATCACCTGGTATGGATGACCATCAAATTAAAGGTGACAGTCAGCACTTTAACCCCATATTCATTGTTTCATGTCAAATCCAATGTACTGGAGTACAGAGCAGCCAAAACTGCCTGCTGAATGAATGTAATGTCAGTTAATGTAAGATCTAACCCATCTGCATGTGCTGTCCTGCAGTCCTCTTGGCTGCTGCCTCCCTGACATGAGCCAGATTTCAACCCTGTGTTCACAACTGAGTTCCTTTCTACAACTTTGTTCCTCTCCACAACTGTGTTCCTCTCCACAACTGGGAACAGGCCCGTTCACATTGAGAAACCTCAACTTTGTTTCCTCCTTAAATACTACCCTTTTTAAACATGCCAGATGTCTTCAGCTTGGATGGATAAATGATATCAGCAAACAGAAAAAAGATGCATAATATATCATAAAGATATGGTAAAACTGTGAGTTGGAGGAGGGAACAATCTCCAACAAAAAATGCCCTTAAAATAAACTAGAGTCTGCACTACAAGGCACTGGTTTATAAGTATAATTTGTAATGTATGCAATATTAAGCATAAATGATTGTATATTTGTGTATAAAAATATTCATTCACAGACTTGACCTTGTTGTTGCTCAGAAATAAAGCCTTGATTCACAGCCAGGCAGCACCTGAGGTTTCTGGACTGCATTATTCTGTTTGTTTTTCAGAGAGGCTAATTGAGAGATCTCTCTGGGCCTGGCCCGTGTGCGGACCCTGAGACGGGATCTTTGAGACGAGATCAGGAGTGATGTCACAGGCTGGGCGGTTCTGGCCCGCTGCCAGCCTGCAGGAGCCATCAATCGCGGCCGAGGGGAGGGGGAGGGGGCGGGGCCTGAGAACAGAGACGCTGTGTTCTACCACATCCTCGCAGGAATCTCTCTCTCTATCTCTATCTCTCTCTCTCTCTCTCTCTCATTCATTAAATCACCCGCAATCTTTCATCTTCTTTCCCCCAAAAAATCACTTTCAACTAAATTCTGCTTCACCTTGCTTCATTTCATTACTTTTTTCTGCATTGTTGGAACTGCCGATTTGCTCATTCATGATGTACACGTTGTTATAATGACAAATTGAATATGTTAAATTGGTGTCTATGGTAAATGAAGCATTGACTTATTATGTCCTAATCTCATGACGCTACCAGGCCATGGTACTGGGACCTAACTACTGCCTCTAGGAGGAGTTATGCTTATTTTATGTGTTCCTTTGTCGCTCGTAACATAACACTTCTTTGTACTACTGTTGCCTTGTTTGACATTCTAATCAATGCCAGCCTTAGAGTGCATTGATAAGCACCATAAAACTCCCCAAAGCAATATTACCCCTCATGTTTTAACAAAGACAAATCAATGCCAACATTTCGCTTTCGCAATATAAGTTCTTATATTCGAACACTTATCCAGCGATAGGATCCATGCGTGTTATGTAACGGTATGACACAGCAGCCTTGCAGCAACATCAAACTCCGCTATAGTAAGGTATGCAAGGAGCTTTTCCGCTAAGGCAATGCCACATGAATGCAAATTCAATTTTTAAAAAAACCCCACTGCGAGCAGCTATTAAGCCGTCCTCTGAGTGTTATAACCAGCTGTCAAAACATAGTGGTTTTCAAATCTCAGAAAGTCCACCATTGCGAGATAATGGATGCGTGTCATACTTATTGTCGAGTTTTTAATACATCAGCAGGATGGCAGCGGGGGAAACGCTCAAAGGAGGCTTTCAGTAAGTGAATTTCAGGCTTGTTTCTCCGAGCTGAACGCCAGACAGTCTGAGAACGAATGCACTCTCCTTTGAAAGCAGGGGAATTGCTGCCTCGCTACCTGTTAGCTGTGGTTTAAGTGAGACGCCAAAGAATATAGCGATGAAAATGTTACGTAGAACATTGAGGAAAAAGGGTTAAAATCTAAATATGTATAACAGTATGGACTCTGCACTGAGATACTTTGTCATCTTCTGGAATTCTGATTATCTATTATAAAAATGAGTTTAATTTGTAAACTGTACTTAATTGCCAAATTGTATTTAATTAGACTTTTTCATATATCTGTTCATATGAACATATCAGAGAAAATTAATGAAATTGTATGTCCATATTGTTGTACATTTCTCTCAGTAAATGCCTTAATTTTTCTGAAGCTTCACTATAATATAACACAACAGTTCTTGTTGCATTTGTGTATCAGAAGGATAGGGTTTCTGAGTACAACTGTGAACATTTGGCATCTTACCTGGAATATAGTCATTTAAAAAAAACATTTGTTTTGTGTTTGCAAAACATCCCTGACTGTAAACAACTGCAAGCTTCTATAGTCCTTTCCCAGAACTGATAAAGATTAATTAAATATTATTGCGCCTGACACTTGTAATTTGGTTGAGGCTCCTAAAAGGCCTGTACACTCATACAATCTTACTAAACTGCAATTATGGTTCCTTGTAAAATAAATTACTTGATAATTATATAATTCACTCAATACAAAAGGCATTAATAGTTAATGAAAGACCACAAAAATGACCAGTGTTAACAAGTAATTAACACTAAAATACTCAAGTGTGTGGACGAACCCCATGATCTGGTATTGGATCTGAATTAAGGCACACTGCTCTAGTGTGTAGACGGGCCCCATGGTCTGGTATTGAATCTGAATTAAGGCACACTGCTCTAGTGTGTAGACGGGCCCCATGGTCTGATATTGAATCTGAATTAAGGCACACTGCTCTAGTGTGTAGACGGGCCCCATGGTCTGGTATTGAATCTGAATTAAGGCACACTGCTCTAGTGTGTAGACGGGCCCCATGGTCTGATATTGAATCTGAATTAAGGCACACTGCTCTAGTGTGTAGACGGGCCCCATGGTCTGGTATTGAATCTGAATTAAGGCACACTGCTCTAGTGTGTAGACGGGCCCCATGGCCTGGTATTTAACCTGGACCCTGCCAGTGGTGACGGTGGCTGCCAGTCTGACAGGGCAATGCATGATTAGAGTTTAATCAGAGGCTTTAGTTTCACCCATGCACCACCACCCCCTGCTGGTCACTCAGGCACCCACAGGCTGCTTGCACAAGCTGCACATAAACAGCCCTCTTTCTATTCCACACCTTCGAAAATGAGTTATTCGAAGAAACAGCAAATTGAAATTGTGCATTGTTAAGTAAGTAAGGGGCATGCTTGTGTGCTTTCTCGCCAGGTGTTTGCAGCAGACAACACAAACTTAACGTCCTGTAAAATTAAGAACATATTATCATTTATTTATTCATTTATTGCTTTTTTAACTATACACTGCATGGTATTTTGTATTTATGAACCACACTGCAGGACAGCCTCCTTCAGCCATGCTTCAGAACCAAAAGCAGCCCTTATCCCCTGTCTCATGGTGCACTGCAGCATGATCTAGAATATAAACTTGTTAAATCCGCATTATAACCCCAAGTCCCAAGAACATCAATCCACCCCTATTGACCTCCTGAAAGAACAGATATGCGTCTACGCTGCAGAGATGTTAATCGGAAGCGCAGAATAAACCTGTTAGCTTCAGGTATCGGTGAAATCCCAGCTTACCCACCTGGGTTCGAGCCTGCTTTTATTTCACCGGAGTTATCGACCAGCTTTCTAAGAGTTTACACAGGCTGCCTCCTATTTAATCCTGGGTGATTTGGATAGGAAAAGATTATAGCCTTGATCGTTTGTGTCTCACACCGCACGACAGCAGTCACTGGGAGATCTCTTTACCGCACAAACACAGCTACATTGCGTTTGTATTTACTTCTCTCACTCCTTGGGTTGGAGAATCCTTTTTGCCAGCTGAAATAGGGCACAGCATCGCAATTTCACAGCCTCCTGACAGATGCATCCTACTTTATTCAGCAGTAAATCTTCTGAAGGTAAGACTCCACACAATGTGGAGGTCTTGGGGTCCTTTCGGGAATATAACACCCTGTGATTTTATATGGCAATTTGTGTTTGCCTCAAGGTGATGAGGAATTGACTAATTTCACTCTTTAGGGCAGTTTAACAAGGCAACGAAGACACACAATGCCCACCCTGTCATACAGATACAATTAAAAACTACAGTCCTTCACCACAATTGTATAATCTTTCAACAACTATACATTTTACAAATGTATGAAGTCAAAGGTGTGCCCCAAGTACATTGAAGGTATGTTTCCCTTTGTGAAACACATTCAGAATTGTGAGAATATGCTACACTCACTGAGCACTGAGCACTGCATACCACACATTACAACAGTGTCAAACCTCTTGAGTGGATAGGCTACAGCAGCAGAAGACCAATAAGTCTAAAAAAATCAGTCTAATAAATACCTAATAAAGTGATCACTGAGTGTATGTTATTTTATATCAAGTGTTTTTGGACACAAACTATCCAATTCCATGTATGTTATAATTAATTAACTAAAACATGTGATTTAATTAATAAAATAATAATGTTGGTAGATGGAAAACCCCACATTTCAAAGATTTTTGTCACTGTTATGGAGAATAATTTTTCTTCTTTTTTTAGAGCTATGGATTTCTGTGACACTGATGGTACATTGTGAAAACGGGAGAGGGGGTGGGAGGCAGGGGATCTGAGAGAGCTACTGTCAGCACTGCCTGCTCCCTCCCACAGCCAGGGAGGCCTCCAGCACTGGGCCTAGACCCATTACATTACATTATTGGCATTTGGCAGACACTCTTATCCAGAGCGACGTACAGTTGATTAGACTAAGCAGGAGACAATCTTCCCCTGGAGCAATGCAGGGTTAAGGGCCTTGCTCAAGGGCCCAATGGCTGTGCGGATCTTATTGTGGCTACACCAGGATTAGAACCACTGACCTTGCGTGTCCCAGTCATTTACCTTAACCACTACGCTACAGGCCGCCCTGCCAACAAAGTCCTGGGGCTAGACCCTTCCACCTCAGTCCTGGGGCTAGACTCTTCCACCTCAGTCCTGGGGCTACACTGTTCCACCTCAGTCCTGGGGCTACACTGTTCTACCTCAGTCCTGGGGCTACACTCTTCCAGCTCAGTCCTGGGGCTAGACTCTTCTACCTCAGTCCTGGGGTTACACTCTTCCAGCTCAGTCCTGGGGCTACACTCTTCTACCTCAGTCCTGGGGCTATGCTCTTCCAGCTCAGTCCTGGGGCTAGACTCTTCTACCTCAGTCCTGGGGCTACACTCTTCCAGCTCAGTCCTGGGGCTAGACTCTTCTACCTCAGTCCTGGGGTTACACTCTTCCAGCTCAGTCCTGGGGCTACACTCTTCTACCTCAGTCCTGGGGCTACGCTCTTCCAGCTCAGTCCTGGGGCTAGACTCTTCTACCTCAGTCCTGGGGCTACACTCTTCCAGCTCAGTCCTGGGGCTACACTCTTCTACCTCAGTCCTGGAGCTACACTCTTCCAGCTCAGTCCTGGGGCTAGACTCTTCCAGCTCAGTCCTGGGGTTACACTCTTCTACCTCAGTCCTGGGGCTAGACTCTTCTACCTCAGTCCTGGGGCTACACTCTTCTACCTCAGTCCTGGGGCTACACTCTTCCAGCTCAGTCCTGGGGCTAGACTCTTCCAGCTCAGTCATGGGGCTAGACCCTTCTACCTCAGTCCTGGGGCTAGACCCTTCTACCTCAGTCCTGGGGCTAGACTGTTCTACCTCAGTCCTGGGGCTAGACTCTTCTATCTCAGTCCTGGGGCTAGACTGTTCTACCTCAGTCCTGGGGCTACACTCTTCTACCTCAGTCCTGGGACTAGACTCTGCTACCTCAGTCATGGGGCTCGACTCTTCTACCTCAGTCCTGAGGCTACACTCTTCTACTTCAGTCCTGGGGCTAGACTCTTCTACCTCAGTCCCGGGGCTAGACTCTTCTACCTCAGTCCTGGGGCTAGACTCTTCCAGCTCAGTCCTGGGGTTACACTCTTCTACCTCAGTCCTGGGGCTAGACTCTTCTACCTCAGTCCTGGGGCTACACTCTTCTACCTCAGTCCTGGGGCTAGACTGTTCTACCTCAGTCCTGGGACTAGACTCTGCTACCTCAGTCAAGGGGATAGACTCTTCTACCTCAGTCCTGGGGCTACACTCTTCTACTTCAGTCCTGGGGCTAGACTCTTCTACCTCAGTCCTGGGGCTAGACTCTTCCAGCTCAGTCCTGGGGCTAGACTCTTCTACCTCAGTCCTGGGGCTACACTCTTCTACCTCAGTCCTGGGGCTAGACTCTTCTACCTGAGTCCTGGGGCTAGACTCTTCTACCTCAGTCCTGGGGCTAGACTCTTCCAGCTCAGTCCTGGGGCTAGACTCTTCTACCTCAGTCCTGGGGCTAGACCCTACCAGCTCAGTCCTGGGGCTAGACTCTTCTACCTCAGTCCTGGGGCTAGACTCTTCCAGCTCAGTCCTGGGGCTAGACTCTTCTATCTCAGTCCTGGGGCTAGACTCTTCTACCTCAGTCCTGGGGCTAGACTCTTCCAGCTCAGTCCTGGGGCTAGACTCTTCTACCTCAGTCCTGGGGCTAGACTCTTCCAGCTCAGTCCTGGGGCTAGACTCTTCTACCTCAGTCCTGGGGCTAGACTCTTCCAGCTCAGTCCTGGGGCTAGACTCTTCTACCTCAGTCCTGGGGCTAGACTCTTCTACCTCAGTCCTGGGGCTAGACTCTTCTACCTCAGTCCTGGGGCTAGACTCTTCCAGCTCAGTCCTGGGGCTAGACTCTCCTGGGGACACGCTCTGCATGTCGCTTTCATCACAGCCAAAGTCCCGATCCATTAAGGTTGTTGAAAATATGTGTTTTAAGTTCTAATATATTTTTACTCTTTCATTAATTCCAACTCCAAAATAATGCAGGTTTGGCTCATCACCCATTTCCTCTCATCAAACTCTTCAATTGCAACTAATAGATAGGTTTTGTGACTAGGTGATGACACTTCCAGTAAGTAGGACCCCAATTATTTAAAAAAACGTAACCTCTTTTGAAAGGAATCATGAGCACATTACAGAAAGGCCTGGGATGGGAATGATAAATATTTATTCATCAAGCCAGACAAGGCTATTTCTGACACGTTGCGGCCTTAAGAGGGTAAATCATCCTTCAGTAAACATTAAGTGTCTAATTAAGAACAATGAACAGGCTCTTACTAATCAGAGGTGGCAAGTGCAGTGAGAACAGAAAGGCCAGCATCAACAGCAGCCATTACACACAGGCATGCTCACCTGAGGCTGATTAGCAAGCAGCACAAGTGCTACTCATTGCCTTCATTAGGCCTGTTAGAAAGGCACAGTCTCCTGTGCGTCGAGAAGAAGACTTTCTGGGACACTGTGTGCTAGAATTGCTAGATGACTAGGCAGTGAAATTTTGGTTTTTAGTGAAATTTGATTAGAGACATTTTATTTTATTTCCATTGGTTTGAAATGGAAATGTGTAAGGAAACTACTGGGAGGAAGTTGTAGCAGAACATTGTGTTCATTCAGCACAGCACTCTGTCAGTGTAGTGTTTGTAGATGCATGCATTTTAAAATTGAAATAAAATCCCCATTAATGGATTTTGTCGTATGCCCCTTTTCTCATTACCTGATCACTACCCATTGGCGATAATTTCCCGATCACTGTCCATATTTTTCCAGCCACACCGAGTTGTACACAATCTTTCTGCCACAGAACAATGGAGTCTGCTTGACTTTGCGCTCAAACAGACCGAAGCGGTTTGTTTGAAGGGGCTTTCATGTTCACTGGAGCATGTCCAGAGGCACCCTCCACTGTCAATTATGTGGTGACAGACTGCAGTCGTTAGCTTTACGATCCAAATCCCTCTTCCCAATCTCGCTTGCCGCGCCGTGATACGGCGTACCGATTCATCTGGGAAGGTTTGTTTTTGGTGGACTTGATAGAATTGCATTTGTCCTTAATGTGGTTTGGCGGTTTTGATTTAATCTAGGACACAGCAGGTGGTCTATGAGGCTGGGCACAATCGTAACACTTTTCTCAGGGCCTCTTACTGAAGCCCTTTCAGGTCTGATCTGAGCACTGCAATACCAATGAGAAATGTCCACCAGAGGGTGGCTAACCAATACACACTTCTGCTGCATACCCGGGGCATTTGATGGAGATTACAGGAAAAGGTTGTTCAGTATTTTCTTGGTCAAAGTGATAGCACCTGAGGAGTAGGGAACTGAAACCACCGCATCCTCCAACCAAGGTTGATGAACAAAAACAGAGGTGATCCATTTGTTTTTCACAAGCACATTTAGTTAAACACTGCACAACCCCTGATACCAGGGTTTTATGTGGTATTTAATTGGCCTTCTTTAAGACATCCACATATACTTCATCTCCCAATCACTGTCAGTATGAATTACCAAGCAAAAAAAGACAGTATTCAAGTGTAAATCTGGTTCAAAGGTACACATTCTCATGCATTTTTCTTTTTTTCATGATGAATCCTTATATTATTCATAGGCTCCTTTCACAACCCCCTGACTTGTCCTGCAATGAATGATACTGTGGTTAACAATGGAAGAGTTAAAATGGCACCACTTTCACCCAAGAGTGTCGTATATAGCCCACTGATTCTACACACCAAGTGCTGCCTCAGTGATTGATTTTGGACCTTTTTGTTCGCTTTACCCATGCATTTTCAGACACTTGCGTGGGTGACATTGAACTGTAATCTTACACATTTGGAAATCAGCAGTGGGTATAAAATCTTAAACCCTTTCATTAGCATGTTCAAAGCCGATCTGTATGCCAGCTAAAATTAGTTTTTGCAACTATTCAGATGTGTTTTGAATGATAATAGTGGTAATGATGCAAAATAATATGGGTGATATTCTTATTTTAAGTCCACGGTTCTGCTAGGAGAATTCTTTTTAAAAATACTTTCTTAAAACATAGGCTAGCTCTTCAGTTAAAAGGAAAGGAGACATGAATGTCCTAAAATAGCAGACGTTGGAATATCCTTTTGGCGGACTGCTTAAACTGAGCTCCACTCTGCACTTGGTAGTACATATATAGAACAGAATTATTGGCCAGCATCCTTACTAGTCCAAAGGATTTTCTTCCTTAACCTATTTTACATAAGCTCAGATTGCTTTGGCTGGACCGGAGACGTGTACAAAGAGGATCACTGAGCCAAACCCCTCTAAGATGACAACAGCAGAGTCAGGCACGTGGGCTTTGCTTGAGTCTCACTCACTGTGGCTCTCCCAAACCCATGCATCTAGCTATACTTCCAACTAAAATTCAATTCAACAATGAATGGTCAGAACTGAATGGTCAAAACCTCTTTGTGAGAAATCACTAAAGAATATAGTACATGTTGTGTGAAGTCAGGAATGTGTAGAAGCAGAACTCATTCTCATAACTGCATCTGTACCCTTGGCTTCCTGCTCATTCGGGAAAAAGAAAAATGCATCATGGGTACCTGAAGCACAGCTATAAAAAACAAGCTCATATAAGCTTACATGATTGACAGTGTATTAACCTAATGACACATCAGAAATAAGGGTTTTCCTGTCTGCCTGACTGACAGTAATCCAATTAAACTGTATGCAAATGCATGGGATGGTTCCCTTCCCTGTTTGTGAGGAGGGGATATCTCCCGCCCTACTCATATTTCCGAAAACTACCTGTGGGCTGACTCATAATGACTGTGACCAAGCACTCAAAACAACATTTTCTGGTCTCTACTTTTTCTATGGACTACTGTCCTCAAAACAGTCTTATCTTCAAGTTTAAAAGAAATTAAATGCAAAGTGCGAGATACATGTCCATGCTGGAGACAACATCGGTTTATAAATGGCACTGCACATTCCACTTTTTTAGCAATCTAATGAAGTTCAACTAAAATACAGTGTTGACGTAGGCTGATTCTTAAACTAAGGACATGACCTTAAGCAGGTCTTCCTTGCTTTTTTTGAGTCTCTGCCAGTGCTTCGAGGCAAATGTTCGTAGCCTGCTAATTAGTCACAATTTTCAAATGGGAAAAGCCTCACTCTCCTGACTCCATTAAATTTCTGATGTAGCAATCACATTGTTGTGATGAATTTGTGTAGGGTTCCTTTGCCCTGGATGCACCGTCTGTGAGCTGCAATATTACCCATAAAGCATTGTTGGCCACTCAGGTATTCAAGCTAATTTAACTTTCTGCATTTATTGTTGTTGTGGTTGTATTTTTTGCTATTTTGTATGCTGTAAGTATTGACTGGCTTTATGCTTCCAGGTTTACATGTTCATCATCAATCGCAGTAAGGAGTTTATGAACGCAGAACTTAGAAAGATGTACTGTACAGATAGCTGTATATGAAAAACAATATGACCATTACAGCTATACTGTATAATAACTACATTGTCACCCCCAGCAAAAAAAATGAATAAAATACTAGCAAGATATGAACATTAGGGGCCACCAAATGATATATATAAAAATGAAGCTTGTGTGTGAAGTCTATACTCAGTTTGGTGGCCCCTAATGTTCATATCTTGCTAGTATTTTATTCATTTTTTTTGCTGGGGGTGACAATGTAGATATATATATATAGCATTCTTTGTGTGTAAATTGTCCTTTCATGCATAGCTATGACTACCCTGCTGAATAACAGTTCCTGACACTTCCTCAAATCTCTTTATGAATGGAGTATGGCCACTTTTACATTCAAATGGCCATCTGTTTGCACACAGAATGCAATTAACTGGGGCAAATGCTCCTGGTTTCTGTGGCCACCATTACTGTGAGGCTGACAGCAAGCTCAGGAGAGCAATTTAGACATCCCCTTATGCTGCTCCCACAACCTGCTAAGCCAGTTTCCTCTGCCGGTATTAAAAATGCTATGCACATTCATCCTTTAACGCCGATGATTTCCAGCGTCCCTCCCTCTGTTCAGCTCCACATCTGTGTTACCATCTATCTTTTTTCTCCATTATGCCCATGGAGGAAGGGGGGGGGGGGGGGGGGGGGGGGGGGTTGGGGGTACAACCTCAGCCTTTCAGCCAAGTTGTAATCCGAATCCCTTGAACTTGTTCTTTCAATAGAAAAAATATTCATTTAATTTTCCAGGAAAGGGTTTCTACTTACTTACTTACAAAAAACAAATCTTTGAAATAAAAAAGTGAGTGTTTGGCAACCCAACTTTAATGCCCCATATTACTGTCTACATCCAATTGCTATACTGGTCATTGCAAAGGCAGGTTTGGAGTCTTGGGGAAAATAATCACACAAGCCCGAAAACAGTCTGAATACTCAGAATAGAGGTTAGTGTTAAGCCACGCTGAACTCAATGAATGTGCCGGGAGAACATGCACAATATATTTTTTAAATATTATTATTATTATTTGGTTGTATGTTGAATAAACATTCTTAAGCATGCAACATGTCCACAAACAAGTGCATTAACGAAAGTGCATTCGTATCTAATTAAAATATATTGAAATGTATTAATTATTGACACCGTATATTTATTTTACTTAACTACAATGACCACATGTTTCGTGGTATAGCCTACAGTAGGCTACATTAGAAAACAAACCAGCAGGTGTGAGCATTTGTAGCAGCAATTAACAGTCAATCGAGATTGGTAGGATTTAAATTAGACTGTGGAATAATTCGATGTGCACTGCCTACTCTGCGTTTAAGTTACCTCCAAGTCTGATCAGCAAAATCTGACATTCGAAAATCTGACAATCAACATATGACAGAACAAGCAACGTTTCCATGTATAAGCCCATGGTATCAACAATTGTGCATATTCGCATAATAAATTCAGACAGCAAACATATCGTTGGACAAATTCTGACTCGAAACGCTGCATATATCCTACCCAACAGGTGATAATTTAATTGGCAGGAGATAAAATATATCGATAGGCTGTATGTCAGCTTGTGTACTGCAAAGGGACGTAGAACAGAGGTTTCGCAGGACTTCATAAAACGTGGCGAGCGGTGAATTATACAATCAGCAGGATTACAGTATTTACACTTGGTAAACTCGTTTCAGATCCCATAAGGAATCGGTAAACCACGACTTGATTTCATTTTAAAAACTCACTGGAAGATGACATTCGACCAGCCACTTATTGTTACATTAGCCTACTACACTTTATATTATATTATATAGGCTATCTCTGAGCAGAACACCGTTCTAAGATTCTGATCGCTACGCTGTGACATCTTCCACATAATGTAGGCTAGGCATGTGTAATTAAAAGATTTAACGTCAGACAGCGCAAAATTGCTAAAAAGCTATTGTCTCTGTCAGGTGGCGACATTCTAATTCAGCGGTGAAGCCCACTGTATACCTCTCAAAGATGGCAATAGGTTGAAATTCACAAAACGATGTGGGTTACTGGTCTGCAGTAGCTTTCAGTTGAAGCAGCACGTGCTCGAACTTAACATAATATAGAACAGTCTATCAAGTTTACAGTTATAGCCACATGAATCATATATATGTTGTACATAGAAGTGTGACCGTGCGTATGTACAGGGGGAAATTACACTTTCTCGAGAGATAAATATTTTTTTTAAATAATGGGTTAAAACGTTTTGCGCTTTACAGACATTCAACTGATCCATCGGCCAGCTCTTACCTTGAGGTGGACTATGAAAATGCAGGGATCAGAGTCCTCTGAAAACCATCAGGCAGAATGTTTAGTAGATTGAATTGACTAAAATCGAAGAGCCAGTCGGTATGTAATCCTTGTGTCCTTCAAACGCCAGACTCCTAATCTTTACGGGGTAAAGGGTCGGAGCCGATCGCGAGCTCGTGGAGCTTCTTGTGCTGCTCTAATCTTTCTAATGCCAGGTTGAACATCCGTCGGCTTCAGACTGGGTTTTCTGTAAACCCACGGAGCACTTGCAAAGTTTTTTTTTAATCTACAACTCGCACGATGAAAGCTGGACAGGCTGCTTCCCGTATTTCTTGATACGTGTCTTGAGCTTATCTACCAGGAGGAGAAGCAAGAGGGAATATTTACTTCAGGTGTGTTTAGCGGCGCCAGTTTACTATTCCTGACAGCTGACCAATACTTACATACCTCCTGTTGGAAACGGCAAATAGGTATGAGACGATCTCATACCCGTAATCTACGCCTTCAGAGGCTTTTCTCTTGATCTCCAGCGCCACCTTCAGCGGCATGATCTAAGTGCAGTGTTTCAGCGGTCAGAGAGACTGTTTAGTGGAGGGATGGCGGAATCTCTCACACGGTTGTGATAATATAGTGCTTACTTTATAATTTCCCCGGAAACATTCGGATTTCTGACGTTAACAGCCCTTCACATTTCATCCAAGAAACCATGTTTCCAGCTGTAGGCTTCAAACATGACAATTGTGTAAATGTGTGCGCGTAGCCTACGCACAACCTTGATATTTCCTGTTGCTAATCATTCCCTGCTAATACAGGGTTATGGAGATGTGGTCAAGAATGAAAAACGACCTTATGACACGTCTTCAGCCCAAAAACAACAAAGTAGCTTCATGTTAACTGTCTTAGTATGCTGCATGTGCTCATTATAAGGATATTCATACTGCAGAAAAGGGGCGTACTTTCAATGTTATATCAGCCTGACAACGTATTAGAGTTGGCGGAGGTTTCCAGAGATTTTACTTCTGTCGCACATCACTCGGGATTCGTGTGTTGACGTAGGCTACCCCCATGGGGCTAGCGATCAAGTGATACTACATCAGAGGATGAGGTGTGAGCTTTAGATCGAGTGTCACTGACTTGACTTATTGCCCGTTTTCTTTTAATGATGCCACGAAATACGTGAAAAATTTAAATAGAACGTATCTGGCTAAAGGCAAAGGGATTGATTTCATTAGCTGGAAAGGTGACAAACCATGTTATCTGGTTTTTCGTTTAATTGTTTTAGTTCATTTATGTTCAATATCATGGATCACAATTAATCAAAAATACACTTGTTTCAGCTTATTGTCGTCGTTTAATCGTAAAACAACATATTTACTAGATGTAGACGGGAAGCGCTTGAGTTGGAGACTTTCAATTTGAAGAGTGGTTGCTTAAGGTGAACTAGTTTAGAGGGGGGAAAGTTATGTGCAGCCTGTGCAGTTTACGAAGACGCATGCACTTTCAATTACATAACATTTTTCTGTCAACATTGTGCTGTCAAGAGGTTTATTTTTATTCAATTTCTTTTCAATTTTAAGGGAATGGCCACTTGAATTGGATCAAGGTTACCAACTATGAACGATTTTATTAAGAAAGAAGTTACTTTTTCCATTGCTATTACATGGCTTATATGAGGGTAAAGGGTGGTATAGCTGCTTGCTATCAGGAAAGCCGCTGTAGGCCTGGTAAATGAACTGGAAACATGTTATTTTGGAAATGTGCTTAATCTGAAAACAGCTTGATGTAGCCACTAGCTTTTGTACAATATTTGACACTAGGCTAGGTCAAATGGCAGATCTGTGGAGAGGTGAGCTAATGCACAATGCTTTATTTTTTCTTTGTCAGCTTCATTATTTCTTCCATTTTTTTTCTCCCTTTCTTTAAATATTTTGCTTTACATAATTGTATTATATCACATTCCCTTATCTCCTTGTGTCATCCTCTTAATTACCATGTAAAGCCCTTTTGTGAGTCACAGACTAAAAGCGACTGCCATATGACTAAACAGTAAATTGCACTGAATGTTTTATTTAGTTAATTTTATGGTGGAATTTCTATGTACTCTAAGCCCTTGATTAGCATTTCTGTATCAAATAAGAAAAGGAAATGGCTGAGCATTGTAGGAGCAAATCTTTGGCCATATTTATACTGGACCCAGCAGAAACCCCTCTGCTCAATAGATATATGGATACTACTGGTCTCCTTGAGTGGGGTTTCCTAAGAAAGCAAGAACCCTGCCAACACAAAACATTCTTGCAATGTTGCCGCTTTGTTGTGGCAATGTTACACCATTGATGAAACATTTTGGTAACATTTTGTGTGGCCTGGGAAGGCATCTGCTCCCCCGGGCTGGAGTGTGTGACAGAAATAACATGGCTAAGAGGCACACACGGGCAGTCTAGCGGCTCCACAACTCTTCAGGGCTTTTCTTCACAGGCCTTTTTATTCCGGCCTGCTGGACTGTGGAGAGACTGGAACGACTGCAGATCAGAGGGAACGCTCTGCTGGGGATCCACAAACGCCCTGTGGTAGGCTCTATCGCTGGTCTACAGTACTCGGGTAGCAGTACAGCGCAATAGTTTAGGGCAGGGATCAGCAACTCACGGTTCTCGAGGGCCCTCCAACCTTCCTTTACCTGTGAGTCAGGTGTGAAGACAGTCTAGCCAATCAGTAGCACTAATTACTTAGGAGAAAGGAAAAGCAGGGCTGGATTTTGGATTTGAGGGCCAGAGTTTCTGATCCTTGGTTTAGGGGACTGGACTTGCTGGATAACTCTGTGGTCCTGGCACAAAATGGCAGCCGTGCATCATGCAGGTGGGTGCTACCAGCTACACATTGGTAGTGGTTGAGGCGAGTTTCCCCCTCATCACCGTAAGTGCTTTGAGGGTCTAGAAAAGTGCTATATAAATGTAATGATCTATCTACATGTCTACATATAATATGCAAGCTTTGTGAGTAACTGTGGATAAGAGGATCTTCTAAATGCATAAATATAATAAATGTACATGTAATATGTGATATAATGGTTCTGCCAGGGTTGCTGTGTCGATGGAGAGTGGGGAACCCTGTCAGCACATTCCCCGCACAGCTGCGTACCTCCCTCCCAGGCCCTCAGCGAGCCTTCAGCCAGCAGACGCAGCTGAGAACCAGCAGGCTGTCCCCAGGCCCAAGTCTGCACTGCCTCAGACCATAAAACCGGGCTGCCCGACCCTGCTCCAAGGGTTTCACTCCAACCCAAACAAAGCACACCCCATTCAGCAGATAGAGATGTCACTGGGCTGGCAATTAGTAGAACCAGGTGTGCCAAATTAAATTAAAACTAACAGGACGGCAAATCTCCTGGAATAGCGTTGTGTAGCCGCACCGTAGAATATGCAGAAATAAAGTGGCAACCTTTCTGCAGATTTTAAAGCAAGATTTTTATTTAATTATTTACTGTTTTTAAATTATATATAAAAAAATGAAAAAGGCCCTGTGCAAAAGTTTGGGAACCCTTTTGGATTATTATTTCTCGTTAGGGCTTCAATGAGTCAGGTGAGTATAATTCCAGGGCTGAACTTTTTATTCTGAAGTAACATCATGCCTTCTAATGTATCCAACTTCAGTGGCTGTTCTATCTGGTGTTAACAACCAAAATTGTCCATGGATTTCAGAATGAAGTTGGTTCATTCCCACCGAAAAGGAGAAGGCTACAAAAACTCTCTCAATGTTTCAAACTACCTATTTATCCACCGTCAGAAAAATTATTAGAAAATGGAAGATAAATACAACAGATGAAGTCAAGGCAAGGTCTGGAAGACCAAGAAAGAATTCAGATGGCCTGAGACCTGGTGAGAAATGCTCAGAAGAACCCACACGTCACTGCAAAAGAGCTGCAAAAAAGAGTAGCAAACACAGGTCTACCTGTTCACAAGACAACAATACAACATACTTAAAAGAACAGACCTATTGTACATGGCAGAGTTGCCAGAAACAACAACCTCAACAGAAAATGAAGCGTCTGAAGTATGCAAAAGAAAACATTGAGAAGCCTGAAGCCTTTTGGAACAATGTGCACTGAAGAAACCAAAATTGAACTTTTTGGCCACAACTAAAGAAAGTATGCTTGGAGAAAAAAGGGTGAAGCCTTTGTAGAGAAGAACACCTTGCCAACTGTGAAGTATGGAGGTGGATCCATTATGCTTTGGGGTTGTGTGGAAGCTGGGGGCACAGAAAATATTGTGGGATTGGAAGGAAGAATGGATTCCACCAAATATCAAGAAATTCTATTCTAGAAAGGCTCATGTTCAAAGGTCAGTCCAGACATTGAAGTTGAAGAGAGATTAGGTATTCCAGTAAGACAGTGATCCAAAGGATACCTCGATATCAACCATGAAGTACATCCAGGAAAGACAGATGAAGGCTTTGGAATATTTCTGAGCTTGAGGTGTTCTGCCAGGAAGAATGGGGAAAAATTCCAAAAGCAAGAATTGAAAAACTCTTAGCTGGCTACAGGAAGCGTTTACAAGCTGTTATAGTTGCCCGAGGAGGAGTTACAAAGTACTAACTGATAGGGTTCCCAAAGTTTTGCACAAGGCCATTTCCCTTTTTTATTATTTTGAAACTGTAAAAAATGTGAATAAAAAGCTTGAAGAAATGTGTTTGTAGAGGGCTTTTTGACCAGGGGTGCCCAAATTTCTGCACACTACTGTACATAAAATTGTTCCCAGTAACCAGTAATGTACAATTCATTTGTACTTGTTTGGCTTGTTAAAGGTACTTATTGGTACTGGTACCCAAATAAAACATTATTGTTCTTTCAGAGCACATTTGGGAAATATGTTCCTTAATGAATAAAAAGATACCACCACTGTTCCTTTATTTGTGAGAGAGCTGCTGGCAGTTGAGTGGTGGGAGGCCTTCTCTATACTAAAGTAGAAAAAGAACTTTGATGCGAACACAATATTAGGACAATTTTCAGTTAGTCAGTGCTGTTATACCACATTCTGAAATGTCAGACACACATATAATGGATAAATGGGAACATTGTCGAATGTGGATAAATTAGTTTCCTGTGAATTTTCACAAAATTTCACATGATGTCTAGGACCGCTGTGACCTGCTCCGTTTGAGCAGAAGACACTGCTCAAAGCTGGGCACTCAGGCCAGGTCCAGAACCTTTTAATATTGAGGGCAGAATCAGGTTCAGTCAGGTGTGCATCATCAGAGAATGCAGCAAGGCAGCCATTAACCAGCCACTGCAGGCTCTCTCTTAGGGTGGGGGGGAGGGGAGAGTTCACAACCTGAACTCCCAACATTTTATACACCAACTAACACGATAACATACAAATCATACAAAAAAAGTAATTGAATATTTAAGTGATTGTATTCCTCCATGTGTCAGCAGAAATGTATTTCTCAAGCACATGTCGTTGAAATATTTGCATTGCAATTTAGGAGCACCATATCTGTCCTTAGGCCAGCAATTATTGTTACTATTACATTTTAATTTAACTATATGTTATATGAAGGTGCAGTTATATCGTTTACCGGTAGCACCTATATTTGTGTTCAGGCACACTGCCTCCATAGTAGCATTTTACATCCAGGTTGTCAATTTACCTAGTGTGCAAAATTGTACCTGTGGAATTATTGCTGCTGCAGGCACCCAAGACATGTACTCTGTAGCCATGGGCTTTTGGAACATTAAGCATTTTTGTCTTGAAGAGTATTGTAGCATGTCGTGGTTGGGTGGCTCTATGGTATATTACTCAGCAGTTCCTTGGTTGGCTCTGCATTTAGAAGACGAGAGAACTCTCCTATCATGGCAGGCTTCTTGCAGCTGTATGCTCGGTGATTCACATGGCTGTCGGTACACAGAAAGCCACTCTAAGCCGGAGAATTCCTCTGTCCTTGGTGCTGAATGTTTCCCAGCTTCCGAGACGCTCTGCCGCTCTCCAGGGTGCTGAAACAGTGAGCCTGTACGTCTGCGGACAAAGCCCTCTCCCAGTGCAGTGAGCATCCACAAGCTCCCTGCGGATTTCAGGCCAATTCCAATCAATCCAGTCAATTCAAGATACAAATTAAAATTCAATTCTAATTTAAGAACATTGTGGGACGTTTATTCAATTCATGAGTGCATTTAAATTAATTCCCTGAATTAACCAAATTGAAATGGAACCCTCCCCTCCCCCCACTCACACACACACACACACACACACACACACACACAACCTATGCTCCCAGTACACACACACAGTCTAAAGATGTGATTAATTTATATGGATAAGCCAGGTTGCAATGACTTTGTTGAATGACTTTGTTGAATGCGTAAGCACAAGCACTCACTCTGTTTCCACAGGGTTAAACCATAATGCGTTTCAATTCTGAAATTTCAGAAAATTCCACAGTGTCGGAACCAAAAGGGCAAAAATAGAACCATTTCCTGTGGCACATCCTATACTTTACAAGATGACATGCAGGCAATGGGGAAGATTTCCAAGGTATTGCGTTACAAATCTTCGCAATTACACAACTTGTAAAAGAAGAAACCTTTACACTTTAAATATTGGGAATAACAAAATCAATAATGTGGATATTCCAGATGAGTGACTCATTTTCCTGAATATAATTTTGTAGCATGTCACCATCTTCTTCTCTGAGTCCGGACAATAATAATGATGACATGCAATAATGGAGCTGACTGCGGTTCTATGTGTGTGTGTGCATGTGTACCTGTGTGCATCTCTGTGTGTTTGTGGGACACTATATTTCATAATGTGATGAAACCAGACAATTACATTTCATGTATCTCAGTTCTATCGTAGTATATTTTAGTTTGATATAGTGCAATTAATCTATCTTGGGTCTTTGAAAGTTAGTAACAGGGTACAGTATGTGTATATTTGTGTTTTTCATTTTTGCATTGTAAGCTCATAATACAATTTTACTTATATCCAAATGTCATTGCTCTTCTGTAATGTGAGCTGCTTATTCCATACAGCCTTAAGTTGGAAACTGACTTAGACTGAGTGTTTAACGAGGCTCCTGCTTTTAACACTGCACACACCCACTCAAAAAGAGAGGTGGGGGAGAGGGTGGTGTGCTCGATAGAACTACACACTTCCCTCTTCATGCTAAGCTTTTAAACCAACAAATATTTATGATATCTCATCCGATCTCTGCCAGCATTTAATGTCGGAAAAATGGCGTTATCAATGACCGTCAACCGCTTAAATGTTCCGACTGTAAAATTTCACTTTGTGTGCACAGGCAAAGTTCTGTCCTCGCAGATGTGCCCAGTACATGTTAGTTTGGGATGTAATGGAAAAAAACAGTTTTGCTTTAGGCATGTTTCAACCATCAAGCATTCTTTCTTTTCTCAAGTTGTTGAAAATGCAGGGGAGAGCGTGTGATTTGACATTCATTTGCTTATCATTAGCTGGTCCTCTGCACAGTGGCATGCCTCGAGTCTATCTTTCCTGCTGCTGGCCTATGAAATGAGCAGTTGCCTAGCAAAATCTATGACGCACACAGACAACTGCAGATAGGGACAATTCGCAGAAATGTGAAGATAAGTATGTCAATAAAAGTAGCAGAACTTTTAAATTGTCTCTGCTTCTTTGTATTTTATGCCCATACCCGGAAGGACGTGATGGTCTTTAATCTTGTGTAACAACGTACGGTAGAGGTCTGTAAGGTCTGTAAGTTGAACATTTGAGTTTCTTTCAAACTTGCCCTTAAATTGCCGTTATAAGTACTACTATAAAAGTGGAGGTGGAGGCAATGGCAGTTAGCTCACAGCATCATTATAAGCACACAGAATCTCTTAAGATGGAAGAGTTCAGCAGCATTGGGTTGTGCTGGCAGTTACAAGCACACAGAATCTTTTAAGGTGGGAGAGTACAGCAAGATTGGGTTGTGCTACCTGTTATAAGCATACCGAATCTCTTAAGATGGAAGAGGTCAGCAGCATTGGGTTGTGCTGGCAGTTATAAGCACACAGAATCTCTTAAGATGGAAGAGTTCAGCAGCATTGGGTTGTGCTGGCAGTTACAAGCACACTGAATATTTTAAGGTAGAAGAGTACAGCAAGATTGGGTTGTGCTACCTGTTATAAGCATACCGAATCTCTTAAGATGGAAGAGGTCAGCAGCATTGGGTTGTGCTGGCAGTTATAAGCACACAGAATCTCTTAAGATGGAAGAGTTCAGCAGCATTGGGTTGTGCTGGCAGTTACAAGCACACTGAATATTTTAAGGTAGAAGAGTACAGCAAGATTGGGTTGTGCTACCTGTTATAAGCATACTGAATCTCCTAAGATGAAAGAGTACAGTAGCATTGGGTTGTGCTGGCAGTTATAAGCAGACAGAATTTCTTAAGATGGAAGAGTACAGCAATTTTTGCCATGACCCATGGGAACTTCTTCATAAAGTGAGAGGATTAACCTTGTGCTGCCATTAATGAGATTTCTCTTTCTATAGATTTTGCCTGTAGCGGAGACAGTCATGCAGGGTGAAGCCAATGGGTACTAATTCACAGATACTACTACTACTGAACATTGTGTTCATGGTGAACCATCTAATCAAATAACTTTTTTTCACACTTCCTTCCCTATCAAAATGTTAGATGAATATGTGATGTAACTAAAGATGGTGATTGAACAATGCCATTAGCCACATTTAAAATACGCCTACAGGGGGGGTGAAAAGGGAAAAGGGAGAGCATTCTTCTGAAGTACAGAGATGAACTCACTTTTCCCAAAATGAGAATGCACCATTTTGTGTACAGAAAAGGGGACAAAGAAGTATTTTTGCTGTTGCTGGGTTATGTTGTTAACCCTCAAAATGTGTTCACAGGTCATATTTATCTCATGTAAAAAAAAAAGAAAAAAAAAAGTTCCTAAACATTTACATTACAAAATACTGTAATATACTTTCCATGTATAATATTGTTCTGCCGGGAAAAAAGTTAAATTCACTCACTTAACCCCCACATTGCTCCAGGTGGGATTGGCCCCTGCTTAGTCTAATCAATGGCATTATAGTATGCATTGCATAATAATATGCATAATTTTATGAAGGGGAGCAATTGTGAAGACCATGCAAGGGGTATTCTTTTTGAGTGTGCGTGGGGATAGATAGATTTATAGATATATAAATAGATAAATAGAAAGAAGGAGAGCGGGTGTGTGTGTTCAAGTTTCTTTTTAGTGTGTGTGTGTGTGTGTGTGTGTCAGTGTCCATATTCTGCAAGAAACATGTAGTTCCCGATTTAGAGTACATACAGAAAGAAAATAATTGTCCTTGGGGTGGAAGGGGAGGGGTGGGGTGTCTAGACCCAAAGATGAATCTTGTTTGAATTAAATTTGATCCCCAGAACTAACCACAACTTCTCAATGCTGCATGTCATACTATCAACAGCCAATATTCTCTACCGGGTTATATTTGTCCCGTAACCATGGAGGTGACATTTTTGTTTTAGAAAGGTTCAGAATTGAATAAAATGGTGACCATTGGTTTTGTTATATTCACATAGATCATGAAGCCATGTTCCAATACAAAAAACTAGATGGTAATTGTTATACATTTTAAGATTTAATTTCACCCCAAATCATCTGCTATCTGGGAAAGAAGTGGGAGATTCTGTGCTTCTCCATCTGGGCTTTTAGACTTAGTCATTTAGCAGAGACTCTTATTCAGAGAGCCTGGAAATACAAACTGGGTCAAAGAGCAAAAACAAGTTACATTACTGATGCCTTAACTAATAATAAGTACGGTATCATTATGCAAACCTGCAGTGTACTGCTCAAGAATCACAGTCACAGGCACAAGAGGGAGTTTATTCATGTTTTAAGGCTACAGTTAGCATGATTCACTTGAATAGATATTTATTATATTTATGTCTAGGGTTATTCAACCCAGGGTAAATGCTAAAGTTCCAGAGATGGGTTTTCAGGCTGTGACATCATTCAGGATGAGGGTAGTTGAACTCCTGGCTTAAGCATTGCTGAAGTATTCTGACATGAAGAACTGATCCAAAGTGACAGGCATGTGCTCCAAGCTCAAGTGGCAAGCGCTAAGCTTGTTCAGAGAGGCCCAGACAGTGGTTGAGGCCATCTTTACGGTGCTCAGGGGGTACCACATGATGTCGGGGTTTAGATGAAGGCCTCGTGGAAGGACAGGGATTCAGTCAACAGTTCTCCAGACCACTTAACCGCACACTTCATGAGCTGACAATCACAGGCTCCAGAGCTATTTCCCTGGTGAGAAGATGAATGTTTTTGCAAGTCGGGCGCCGATCAATCGCTCAAGCAATCGATGAGCTTTTATGTCTGTGTTGTGCCATTTGTAAACGGGGTGTCACACACAACTTCACAATGGGCATTTTCCCAGGAGGATGCAAAAAAAAAAAAAAAAAAGGTGGAGCCAGTTTGGGGAAGGAGATGGGGGTGTGGGTGGCGATTGCTTGTGACGGGAAAATGATCCCCCACCCCAGAAAAAGTGATCCAACACCCCCGAAAAAGTTAATATAGTAACCCATGAATCTACATCTATGCAGTTGTGCGTTTTACAGAATTTTCCTGGTCTCTTGCTGCCAAGAGCAGGTACCGGTTTTATGATTCTGAATGAAACAGAAAAAAGATTTACAAATGGTACAGTTACAAACCTTCCATTAAAAGTTTATGGCATATCTATGAACTCTGAAAATGGAAACAAATATTAATATTAAAATGCTCATTTATATTGAATAGGAGGTGATTTGGCAGTTATTCCGGCTACATTTTGAAATTAAATGGTCACTTGCCAAAGAGAAGAAACCTGCAAGGCACAAGATTTACTCCGCTTCCAGAACCTTCCAGTGTCAAAGTCTAAACCATTGCCTTTGATTATATACTTTGCAAAACCAGCTCCTTTTCATTATAATCAGAGATCTTGAAAGTGCTATCACATTTTTACCATGACAGGTTACTTGTGGAAATGTGTGGATTTGATTGGAAAACGCACCAACGTGACAGCACAAAAGAAACATGGAATATTGAGATGGGATAATCAAAAGGCTGGATAAAATGGGATTTAGATTGGCTCAGATAAATGGCTCTGATTTGTAGCTGCCAAAGGCAATTGATTTCATTAGGGGCCTAATCCATTCAATTGAAGCAATGTAATTTGACTGAACTGATTTTTATTTTGTATTTTTTTTTAACATGGTTCCTATCTGTATGTGACTGGGGAGTATTATTTTATAGAAAATATAATAGAGAAAATAATGTATTCCTTGTGGGGAAATGAGTCATGTGGTAAATTCAAATTAAACATGTATATGGATTGCTCAATGACCACACCCCACCCCCTTCCACAAATCAAAGAGCCGTTTAACAGAAATTGGAACTGGTTAAAGAGTCAAGATTAATCTTTGACAAAAGAAAAACTTTCAGAGGAAATGCAGAAAGCGTATTTGAGAACCCATACTATGTATGTCTGGCATCTCTTCATGGTCCATAATTATTTTTGAATGAAAAAATGAGTGGTGATACTGTATAGTCATGAATTTCAGGGACAAGTAAACTGGAAAAATAGCTGATTTGGTCACTCTACATTTTAAATATCCCTCCAATTTCACCCATAATAATGTGCCGAAATCTTTGATTGTTTACAGAATAGGTCTGTTGTACTGCATTCTTAGTGCAGATATGGTGTACGCTTTTTCCATATGACTTCTATTTGGCCGAGTGCATGTAGTCTCTAGTCAGTCAATGTTACTCTTGTTCATAAGAAGAGGTAATCATATTTTGAAACCTCAAAGGGAAATTTTAATAACCTCTAGTTCAGTGAAAAGCATAAAAATATGAGTTCAGCAGCAAATTACAGAAAAACAAATATTGTCAGATGTTTAGACTATGGCCTGAAGTAAATCAACATTTGCACTTTGTTTTTAAAGTCCTCAATTTTGGGAAAAAACATCCATGTTGGTGGATTTCATTTTATTTAGGTATTGTGTATATTCCACCTGTCCATTGTAATAGGCTAATGTATGCACAGAAGTTTCATTCCAACAGAAATTATGCAAATTAGCCATCTTTGACGTCAAGTTGACACTTTTGATGGTCAACGATTGGTGTCGTGTTCCTGAGGATGTTCATAAGGTTCCAGACAGCTGACAGAAGTGTTGCACAGCTGTGACTGGTTGGCTGAACCAAGGACAAAAAAATTCTCCTCTTCTGCCACCATAGGTTAGGACGAGAGATTTGTATTTCACCACCAGCAGAGGTGGAAAATGTCAGTTCAGAAGTGGAAGAAACGCATGGCAGGACCTTTAGTCCCTGACCCAGGTGTGTGGGGGCGGGGAGCAGAGAGAGAGGAGGGAGGGAGGAAGGGAGGAAGGGAGGAAGGGAGAGATGGGGGAGGGAGATAAGGAGGGAGGGAAAGAGAAGGAGGGGGGAAGAGATTAAGGAAATTAGCTTTCATGTTAAAGTCTTCCTTTAAAGCTGGGGTGACAATGGGTTTTTTATGATGGAGTATGAGTGATATAAGAACTTCAGAAAGCAGATTTAACCCCATTATCAGTTTTTAACAGCAGTAGGAAATGGGCAATGTTGTAGGCCAATGCATTCAGAGTTGGCAGTTAGCATGTAAATGTCCATCACAGTATCTATGGCAGCCTGTTGCTATTGTACAGCTTGTAATGCTGGATGACACCAGTATCAATAACATACTGTATTCTACTACAGGTATAGATGTCACCCCCAGGAGAAGTAATGTGAGTTTATCTCCCATGGCTGGGGATCTTGGTCTTTCTTTAGCTCAGTAGGATAATCAGATCTCTTGTTGCATGGGTTTCAATTGAACTTGATATTCTGCATCTATATACAACCATGTTCCCAGCAGAAAAGGTCATTTGTGGCAGTTTCTGTAAATCCTCCCTTGAACCTTTAAATGCTCAACTCTTACTCTTAGCCCTCACCGCTTCAGTGGCACTGCTCTACTTAGCCTTCATCCACTTAAAACATGTCTTAGCATTTGAATGTTCTCTAGTGTGTCATGCAACTGATGAATTTGCAGAAAGCCATGGTTCAATCCACTTAGACCACCTGGCAGTTGTCAACTGCTTGAGTTTGTTGAACAATTTATGGGTTTTGCCGAGTGTTTTTACGTCTTTGCCATGAAATAAAATGCTTGACCATGATCTTCCCCTCAGAAGTCTCAATCGCTCTAACACACTTGGCACCTCTGCTTCCCACAGGCCTGCTATATGAAATCAATAATTTAAAAAAATAACTGCAGAATTATTGGGCAAGTTGCTGTATCATGTAGCAGCTCTGAACCATCCATCCATCCATCCATCCATTATCTTAACCCACTTATCCTGAACAGGGTCGCAGGGGGACTGGAGCCTATCCCAGCATCCATTGGGCGGAAGGCAGGAATACACCCTGGACAGGTCTCCAGTCCATCGCAGGACACACACACCATTCACTCAGCTCTGAACCAACTATTAATAAATGAGATGGTCCACAGAAGATGTGTAAACTCCCTATATGGATTCAAATATTCAGCATATTTAAATTAGAACTTGCAAGCGAACTGCATGTTATAAACTCTGATCCAAGATTACATTTGTTTTTTAAATGGGCTACAAATGAGACTTGGAATAAAAGGAAAAATCATTTCAGAATCACATTAATTTCTGAGGGTGTCGGTTCACACTTTATAATTAAACGAAAAACATTGGCAAAGGCAGGAGGTAAATGAAAGGCAAATTGAAAAGTATGCACATAGAGAGTGAAGACCATTAAATTAAGAGCCAAGACAGAATGACAAACACAATCAAGGCGCCACTGTAAACTTAGACAAAAGTATTACCTCCAGAAAAACCCAGACAGGAAGGTTGCTGTCTCCATTGACCTTCATGACAGCCAATCTTTTAGTTGTTTGTTTTAATAGCTTTCTCCATAAGAGTGTTTTCTTACATCTCTCATAATGAGAAATGCATTGGCAGACATACTGTGAGTTTATTAACATTTCTCTGTGTCAGTGATCAATTTTATATGCAAGAAGGATTGGTAATTATGAACCTGTTCTAATTAAAAACAGGAAGAATTGCAGAATATTGATTTTCTTTAATAGAGAGTGCATTTAACCATGCATGTTAACATGGATAATAAGAATGTGTATTTGTGTTATTATTATTTATGATTTATTTATTGATGTTGAACCATATTAACCTTTAAAATATTTATTTAATTGCAAATAATTTATTTTAAATGGATCCAAAATGTTTCATGTGCATCTCACAATCTTGGAAAAGCATTTCACATGATGTGTACTATGTATGAAAACATGAAAATACTGTTTCGGTGTGTTTCCATAGTTTTATATATTGGGATTTTCTGAAGACAGGATGAGACGCAGTACCCATCTCTACATCCCTGTACGATCATGTCAATGGCATTGTTGCCCATGTCATTTCGACATCCCATTGCATATGTAATGCACCCGAGAGTTCTAATGGGACCTGACCTGAAATTTGGCAAAAATAAGACAGAAAGTTTTTTTTCCTTTCACCACTAAGTGAGGCTCCAGAGTGAGTGGCAGAGGGCTTCTGTCAGCGGTGGAACTTGCCGGAATACCCGGGGGCAGTCGACGGGACACATGCTGCGATCAAGGCAGCGCCGGCATCTGGAACATAATATTTCACTTACGGTGGCAGCGCGCAGTCACTCTCAGCCACACGCTTTCGTCACAACCAGACAGCTGCAGAGTTGCGGGTGTCAGCTGTGGACGCAGCGATGGCACAAAACTGCCTAATTCTGCGTTAGCAAGGGCTGCTCAGCATGGTAGGCTGGATCTCCTGGATGATGTCACTCAGGTACAATGTTCTCAGCTTTACGTTTTTTCTGACTTTACCTGGACAGTCGTCTTAAGGCTCAGTGCTGGGCATAACCTTCCCCAGAAAATGTGCTTCGCACGTATCCAATGCCCTGTGAAGAGAAATGTCAAATTAAAAAATAAATACATTTTTGTATGCGATAAGGCCTCGATCCAACAATCGATTAATATTGTCTAACAAACAAATGCAAGTGTTTATTACTGCAACACAATTTGGTGAGCTAAACCGCAGTGTGTTCGGAAAGTACAAAGTCCTTCTAGGTTAACTCTAAAATTTATAATTAATGTTTGTGTGAATATGACCTAAAATGACTCCTGAAGAACAAGCAGGAAACAGGTTAAAATAAATTATTACTTGATATTAACTGTTCCTCCAAGGCCAGTAGAGAACCCAGAGTTACAACAAAGTTTCTCTTGGGAGAGCCCTAGAGAATACTAGGGGAAATGTATTATTTTTTGGTAAGAGCTCCCTGCATCGTTTGTTGATTGTTGAACATGTCAGAGCTTACCAAGTGAGTCTGATGGGGAGGGGGAGAAATCTTACACTGGTAATTGCATGTTATTTCATGAAAAACATGAGAACAAGTGTGAATATAAAATCCAGCGCTCAATGACAAATGTTCTGAAGGAATTTCTATTTCTGTTCAATGACAGATGTTCTGAAGGATTTTATGCAACTCTGTGAAAGCATTATGCATCTTCAACATAATGCACTTCAACTTTAACAATTCATCTATCTTTTTGTAGTTTGTAGAGAGGAGAAAAGTAGCAGAAATTGTATCTGATGCACTCAGTCCAAATAATAGGGACATAGTGCAGGATGCTGCTAAACACATAAGACAGCCCTTTGGGCATTTCAGGGAGGTTTTTACAACAATGCCGCCTTCAATGTTCTCATACATCGAAATAAATCCTCCTGATAGGGTTGCCAGATTGAAATGAAGTAGAACAGATAAATTGAATGAGGATACATCACCAGAAGGGGGGAGAATGGGGCAGGCTAGCACTCAATTATCACTCATCTATCCCCTTCGCCAAATGTGCACTGAGCAACCAAAACACTCCATAAAGAACAAATTCTCATGAAAATTGCTTTGCCATTTAGATTGGAAAAGGCATCTCTCTTCTGCACGCTGCCAGAATTGATGTTGACAAGTTATATTATTCTTAATATACAGTACTGTATCAATGCATATCAGCCATCTGATTTGCAGCTGTAACCAGACATTTTTCCGGTGAAACAGCACACTACAGCGAGGATGGAAACACAACGTCTGCCAATCATATTTTATGTCCGGAACTGGTGGCGCAGAGTAGGCCTTAACGGCACCAGTGGGGTTAGTTAACGTCAGTCACTGGGAGGTCCGGGTGGTACTGGGGTTCTGTGCATGGGGCACAGTAGTGGTACAGCTTGGCATAAGTAAAGGGCCCCTGATGTTCAATGAGCTGGACTAAGGCACAAAAGGAGGAAGGTAACTTAGTCAGTTGGCCTAGTTTCATGACTGCATGATCAGAGTTATCCACTTCAGGGTGAGAACATATTTTCGGCGTACCGATTATTTCTACACCGCCTATCCTCCTTTGTTTCTTTTTCCTGCCCCTCCCCACCCTGATCTCATGGGCTGCTCCAGCCCTGTCCCCCACCCTGGGGTCATGGACCACTGCTGGTCCTCCCCTGGTTCATGTCCATGTGTCAACTCATCCTGGAGCTACAAATGCATCACCCCACCTCCCTGAACTGCATATTCTACATCCTTTCATGTGGACTTTAATGCTAGTGCTAGTTTAATGTCTCAACTATTACCAACTCTATTGGATTTGATTGATAGTTTTATTATTACATTTCCGTTATATCCATCCTCCCTGAACATCTCGCCAGGCAGCAGAGCATGAGCTTCCTGTGTAAAGCATGGTTCCTCCTGATGTTTGTTCCCATTGAGGAGTTTTTTTCTTGCTACTGTTGAAAGGTTTTTCTCCCCACTGGAGAGTGCTATCTGAGGGTTCAGGGCTGGTGTTTATCCTCTTTTCCCTGCTGTTACTCTGTAAAGTGCCTTTGTGGCAGTCTTCTATGAAAAGCACAATACATATAAAAAAAATGAATGAAATGAAAAATTGAATTGAATTGAAGTCTGCCAAGTTATTTGATTTAATTATTATTTATTTAATTTTCATACTGTACATGTAGTGTTTCAGGGTTAACTTCAGAGCATTCTAGTGTAGCGTGTTTCTGCTTGCCAAGCCTGAATGTCATTTTTTGAAACACGCTGTCTGGCACCAACAATTATTCCATGGTCAAAGTCACTTTGATCACATTTCTTCCCCATTCTGACATTTGGTCTGAAAAACAGCTGAACCTCTTGACCACGTCTGGATGCTTTTATGAATTCAGTTGCTGCCACATGTTTGGCTAATTAAATATGTGCATTAACAAGCTGGTGTACAGGTCTACCTAATAAAGTGGTCACTGAATATATAGCATAATATTTACTGTACCGTATAACTTAAAATCAATCAAACTAGTAAATTGAAATGTATTTAACAAAATTAAATACATTTCAATTTACCAGTTTGATTGATTTTATTGATTTTTGTTCAAGAAGCGATAATTGAGGTGACTTTCTTCATATCCTGCCTTCATATGTGGCATCAGTTCAGAAACTGCCAGAGCCATTGATGTATATTTGAGGGGACAGGGGTAGCCTCCTGACTCCATGACTGGCTCTGAATCTACTGCACTGTGGCATCAATAATGTGAAATGGGAAAAAAAGTGTATATGTGGACTCAGCCTCAGAAAATCAGACATGCGTCAGTCTCTAACAAGATTAATCTCCTGCTTGGTAATGACATAATCACAAAATGAGGGCCACGCATTAACAACCATTCTGAATAGGAGATGTATCACACTTACCTGGCTGAAAGAGGATAACTGAGGATAACACAATGACCTTTCTTTCTGTATGTGATTAATTGCGTTCCGGACTACTTGAGGCTACACGTTACGTGCTCCATATTTTGGGATCGTTTTCAAATTTACCATTGAGCATGCCCTGGGAAAAGAACAAAGCAGTATGGTTTTATTAAAGGAGAAGCATTTTCATTTGAGCGCTGACTCATAACACAATCATGCATACTGGTGGAAATCTTTGATGCACTAAATCAAAACCATCACTTCAGGTGTGTAGGTTAAGAGAAACGGGCTCTCTACCAACTGCAGGTCTTTTTAAGTTTTCGGTTCTGAGACAGCGGGCTTTACCGGGCTGTTTTCGTGTTTATATTGGCACTGGAATATTCCACCTCCGTTTCTGCTTCACATTCAAGCAGCGGTGAAATTTTCAAAGCTGCCATTCGTCAGCAGAAAGGGTTCATATCCCATTTCTGTATGGACTGGGAAATACTCATCGCTGTCCCATTTGTAATGGCTGCTCAGCTCTGCGCTGATGGAATCCCTCCCTGCGATACGCTTTTAGCTTGGATCCTGCAAATAACAGGGTCACTCACCTTGACATGTAATGTACGGATGAAAGATGCCACTTTCTCATTAGTCTGACAGAAAGGCTGCGGCGTGGGGCATCTACTACAGCCTTAATCTGAAAATTGCCACACGGTTTTTCTTTCGGATTCACAGTGAGACTTATTCCAGTACCAAAAAGGTTAAAGAATATTAATGAACAGGCATGAAATTTCAAGAGTTCTTTTTATTCTGAGCCAGTAAATGGCTTATTTCCCCATCAACGCTTTGTTGATTATCATGAGCACAAAAATATGGTCAATTTAGGTCATGCTTAAAAAAACACTCAAAATATTACTGCATTACAAACGCGGACGGGGAAATGCTGTGTACACCAGATGATTGCTTAGTACTGCAAGCGCACACGGAATTTTAATTCCAGGTCCAGGCTCAGTTTGGTGTATAGGACGGAGTGTGCTGTGGTTCTTTGTGTGGTTCTGGCTCACTCAGTCTCAGGTGAGCATGCTGACAGTGCTTATCAGCAGGGTATTGGGCATGTGTAATTTTCACCGTGCATGGGAAGATTTGCGGCGCAAGGCGTCATTTCAAGGAAGATCTTCGGAAATCCCAGGGAATTGGGAAGGAAACCGGGAATAATCCCTCAATCTTCTATAACGCGTGCCATGTCAGCCCCTCAATGAGCAAAACATGTGAGGAAAATACCATTAAAAATTCATGTTTTTCTGCACTGTTTTTCCATGCTACTGCTTTTCAGTTTTACCATGCTAATTTTAGCATTCTTTGTTTTCAAGAGTCTTGCACCACTTCAGATGCACAGCCTATGCGGTTAAAATCAATATAAAGTATTTATTTCACAGTATATGATCATAACACATTAGCACATTAGCAAACACAAAAGGGAAAATGCAATACAGTACAGTAAAAAAACAGCACATTTATAATGCAATAAAATACAATTACACATACGGAACAATACAACTATAATGGAATACAGTACAATTAAATTATATATATATTGTATATAATACAATATAATTATGTATTTTGCCGACCATTCCAATTAGCAAATGATTATTCTGTACTTATTCTTGCTTGATGTTATGTTAAACGACCATTCTTGCTTTGTGCACTTTCCTCGCATTTTCATGAGCTAAAATTGGCCTTGCGGAATTGGCCAAAACACAATATTGCTGAAGGATTTATTCAAAATCGCACATATTACATTAGATGTATTCCTGCTGCACATATTGCGGAGATGAAATGAATTTCCTGCCTATGCATCAGGTGCCTCATTACTTCCTCCTGAAGAGAACGTGTTCTCTTCCTCCACCGCACTAAATCATGTCTCCTGCCTGGCTCCACCGCCAAGATACGCCTGCAGTTCATCATTCCGCAAACTTATAATAGATCTCCAAAGTTGCTGCGCACATTATGTTCGCCAAAATGCATAGAACAAGTATGATTATGGATCATAATCATGAAAGAATGAGGTATATGCTTGCCGGTTGTGTGAAACATAATCCCATAATAGGCAGAGGTGCAAAGTCCCAGGTTCAGTCCTGCTATGTGTCCTGCCTTGCGTTTCTTCCACCAAGAACATTGTTGTATTGTGTTATCACTCGCTATTAGAGCTTCTTAGCTTTCTTCCATTCCACTTCTGTTTAACAGCTTTGCAGAATCACACAGGCCAAGATGAGCTTTTTATAAACTTTTATCAGCTGTTCCGCATTCATCTCAAACACGTTAACAGTCTGCACTTAGCTCTCATTTATTTATTTATTTATCATTATTTTATAAATCCAATGTGCTGGAGTATGGAGGCAAAACAACTCTGTCATGTCACTGTTCCAATACTATTGTATGTTCTTGTATGTGGCAAATCTGACTCGCTTAATTGCTTATCTGAGACACTGAGATATATTTCTATCCAAGTAGAATTATTCAGCAAATCAATAAGGGGCATATGACTGAACCCAGATGATTGGATTTTCTCAATTATGTCTTTGCCATTAAATTATTGAATAGGAGAGGCCATACATGGCAATCAGTGTGGCTGTGACCTTTTCTCTCCCACTGACCATTCCTCCAGCACTCGATATATGGCCCAATAGTTCTACAGCATGTCAGGTGCACACTTGGGTCAATTATGTATTTGAAATGCTTTCACCCTTTAGATGCTGAACATACTAAGGTTAACAAAAAAGTTAAAGAAAACTTTATTGTTTCAAGCGATTTGAAACATACACTAGAATACTGTGTATTAAAGCTCCAGTTTAACAAAATATAGTACCATCCAATGATGTACAATTGCATGTAATATGAATACTGTCTTAAATATTGGTAAAAACATTCGATTTTTGTATTATTATTTTTTGCAGGAATGTCGCCAAGGTAAAGTGTTAGCTTAGCTTACCAAAACAGCAGGACCATTTTCTACCAAGTTATTCCATCAAGAATCATTTTCACTCTTGAATAGGGATGAATCTGGTTGAAGTTATTTTCTGGAAAGCAGTGTCATCAACCCCCCCCCCCCCCCACTAGGGTGAGTCGATACATCAATTTCTTACATGGCAGAGACTCAGTGTTAAAATGACAGTTATGTGTCATTTATATGACTTCAAATGCAGAGTGACAAAACCCTGCATAGCATTTCATTTCATAAAGCTGTCAGTGGTCTGTGGTGCTGCTGTAACTGAATCAGAAGAGTGGATGTGCTGTGGATGCAGCACGCTTTGGTGCACTGTGTGGATGGCATTGGGGTAAATACATTTACTAATGATGATTCTAAATCAAGGCAAACCCTAACAAAATGAGAAAAGGAGTTATACAGATTATGTATGTTAGAGGTACCAGACACCTGCACTACACTGTACCTGTTAAGTACAGTATAAGACACCAAATTATTGTCAGTAATGTCATCTTTGCATCTTGTTCGGAGAGAATGTTCTTATAGAAGTGGTTCCCAGCCTTGAGAACTTCCTGGAGATCTACTGTCCTGTAGGTTTTCACGCCAATCCCAACTAAGGACACCTCATTTAAGAGCTAGAGATCGAGATCGTTGAGCTGCTAATAACTAGCCAGATTAGGGTTGAAATTAAAACGTACCAGAAGGGAATGTAAAACGTACATCTTCAAGAACAAGGGAGGGAAGCATTGTTTTACAGTAAATCAAAGGTTTTTAATCAAACCGTAACGTTCTAAGAATCCCCTCTCTGCGGAGTTATCACAGTGCAGTGGATGAAGGGCCCTTTTTTACTGGACGTGTGCGTTTTGCAATACTCCACTGTCTCACACAGAGGCAGAGCAGGGCAAACTGACCTCACAGCTGAGGGGATGAGTGAAACTCTTTAAAGCCTGGCATTTCTGATTCTGTTGTTACAGACTGTCAACTCAGGGCAACATTGGCTCAAGTGGTAAGAGCATAACTTGTCTGCATTTCAATGACTTGTCTGTACCCCCCCTCCCTATTGTTTTATGTTCCCCCTGTATTCTTTTTATTTTCGAGAAAATACATTTTGGTAACAAAAAAAAGTGGTAAGAGCATTCAGAGTGTTGGCTGATAGTTGGAGGGTTGCCAGTTCGATCCCCCATCTGGGCTGTGTCAAAGTGTCCCTGAGCAAGGCACCTAACCCCTAAATGCTCCTGACGAGCTGGTTGGTGCCTTGCATGGCAGCCAATCGCCATTGGTGTGTGTGAATAGGTGAATGAGAAGCATCAATTGTACAGCGCTTTGGATAAAGGCGCTATATAAATGCCAGCCATTTACCATTTGTAGTGAACTATATTAAACATGCAGTGTAAAATATGCTTGATGTGAGAAATTTAATTAAGCAAAATTATCTTCCAGAGGAGTAATAAAAACAAGTTCATTTTTTTAAACCAATGAATATAATGGTAAATTAAGCAAAAAACTAGATAATGAATTCCAATTAGAGGAACAAGAGTTATTGTATGAATTTAAGTTTAATACCACAGTAGAAGTGACTAGGAAGATAGGGCACAAGTGATTGAAATAATCTTGAAGTGTTCCAGATTAGGGTCTAATTTGACTGAAAGTCTTCTCAGGATAACATTGCTGGTTCTAAACACCCCAGACAATAAGTTGCTGCGTGGCAACTTCCAGTCAATCAGCCTTTTTGAAAAAGTCATTATTTTTTCATTATTGTGTTCCCTTGGAGATTTTTGGCTGATACATTTAGAGTTTGTCCTTAAACCTTGTTAATTTACTTCCTCGTCATTTTGACAAAAGCGAAAATGTGTATGCCCTCTGTTCCTAAATGAGAAACGGGACCCAAGCCAGCTTGGCCAAGGTGGTCTCGACCTGACTGAGACCAAAAGAAGAATCTATCCAGATGCATTTTCTTATTGTTTTCATTAAAACCCACACCCACATCCATCCATCCATCCATCCATCCATCCATCCATTATCTTAACCCGCTTATCCTGAACAGGGTCGCAGGGGGGCTGGAGCCTATCCCAGCATACATTGGGCGAAAGGCAGGAATACACCCTGGACAGGTCGCCAGTCCATCGCAGGGCACACACACCATTCACTCACACACTCATACCTATGGGCAATTTAGACTCTCCAATCAGCCTAACCGGCATGTCTTTGGACTGTGGGAGGAAACCGGAGTACTCGGAGGAAACCCACGCAGACATGGGGAGAACATGCAAACTCCGCACAGAGAGGCCCCGGCCGACGGGGATTCGAACCCAGGACCTCCTTGCTGTGAGGCGGCAGTGCTACCCACTGCACCATCCGTGCCGCCCCACACCCACATACAACTATCAAAAGTAAAAGACAGGAGAGGACACTGTTGAAATAAAAATAAAAACTTTGCAGGGAACTCAGATTATTAATGTAACTATAGAAACTCTCATATACTTCTGTATACGTTGCGTCTGTTTTGCTCATGAGAATTGTTATAAATAAAAACGACTGGACAGCAGTATCAGCATGTACCGGTACAGCACACAGCGTCCAGGACTGGGTTTACATGTAAACTTGGATTCAGAACAAGTTCAGAACATTCTTCAAATGTGACTGGTCTCAAAACACCCTTAATATTCTGTCCCATCTTGGGTCTTTCCGCCTTACTCATATTTCCATATTTTTCAGCAGGTTCAGCAGACATTTCCTGCTTTCTGATTCACTGTTTGGGAAAGACGCCTGGGGTAGCTAAGGATAATCTGAGCTGAAATAAGTACTGGTGTCTGGACTGTGGCACCCACACACTGTCTGGCTAGCTAAAAAAGGAACTTGCATTGATTAATTAAATACTTTTAGCCCAATGATGGCCTATTTGTATTCATAGAATTTTGCCTATGAAAAAAATTCATAGTTTTGTCGAGGGCATTCAACTTATATTTTCTTTATGGACAATGGTTCTCCTGTATGGATTATCAATATGATATCGGACGCCGTCTGCTTCTGACAGCTACCTCTGCCATGGTCAAAATATGTTCCCGTTTTCTTGAATTATGAGAATCGAATTACTTGGCTTCTGCTCAGTATTCCAGTCATCATAATTCATATATGCGCAATGGACATTAACATAACTGCTGCAGAATTACATCTCTTATTCTTTGGGGATATTATATTATTATTATATTATTTTAGTTATACATAAATCTATCAAATATTATGGGAAACAATTTGCTTTGCAGGAGAATGAGAATATAGAGAGAATATATCCTTACTCTAAATTCAAACCAAACTGTCAAATTCTAAACTTGAGTATAACAATCAAACCAATTGTACTTTTTACCAGATTAGGTTTTACAAGATTAGTGATGGGTCTGTAGGACAATCTCTCACTGTCCAGATAAATATTCATTGAAGGATGGTACTCATCACTGTAAAGTGCTTTGAGTGGCTAGAAAAGCGCTATATCAAATGTAATTATCTATTATCTAAGATACATGTAGCTCAATCGAAGCCATTCATTTCACTGAAAATGTTGTGTATTTTTTCTTTACTTGAAAAAACATAATGCATGTCACACATTACAGGAGAGACACTGACAAAAATAAAAATAAATCAACCAGTTTCAGCTGAACTGTTTTACATGGGCATCTATACTAAATTCAATTACTTCACAGGCTGAATGGATAAAGTGCTTGTGTCCCCAGCACCTCTAAAGCATCCACATATTCTTTCTAAAGATATTGTTCAGCCTTGTGAGACTAGAGACAAAAAGGATAAAAATGTTTCAGTCAAGCTCTTAGTGAAGCAGATATTCATGCCTGATCTCTGTAGGAAATGCTTTGACCCTCTGAGCGAAACTCAACATCTTGAGATTAAATTAAAGCTCATCTTCAGGGTCAGATCTCCGTGGCGGCAGTGATTGGGGAAAATCATCCCTCAGACCGTTACACTGAAGGGTCAATTTAAACCGAGCCACGTTAATTAAAGCTCTGCGTACGTAATTTCATCCTGGTCTCAGATTTGGACGATATTAACTGAGATCCCAGTGATTAAACCCTTTATTCCTCAGCTTATGATTTTTTTTATCCACTCCACCTTCACCGGTCCTGATTAAGAGATACTGACACCAGGAACCACCAAGCTGAAGTCTTTTCTGACTCCAATTATATTTAGATCTTCATAAGTACTTAAATTTTGACATCCCCCTCAAAGGTTTTCACTGGAGTGATAGAGAGTATATGGTGCGGCCCAGCTTCAAGTGTCAAACCTTGCCATCCGGTTGCACTTTTGCTCTGGGGAACATGAAAGACACAGTATGGAATTACGAGATGGCTAGCAAAGAGCTATGAGATGCATCGACTGGGCAGAATTCACTCATTTATCTATTGCCTTCAGTGATGTACATCCGTGTAGATTTCTGTGACTTCCCCACCAGTTGTGTTACAGACATGATCAAGAATGCCGCTAACCCCGTTTAATTCACACCTGCTGAAATCCACTGAGGGTAACCAAGCCTTTAATACTGAGGCCACTTTGGCTCAGGAGGTAAGAGCAGTCATCTGGCAGTCGGCGGGCTGCAGGTTCAATCCTGACCTGGGTGTGTAGAAGTGTCAAGCTGGTCGGTGCATGGCAGCCACTTGCCACTGGTGTGTGAATGACAAGCATCAATGCACAGTGCTTTGGATAAATGCAGACCCTTTACCATTTAATGGGGTAAACATTTTGATAAGCATGGGCTGAAGCACATTACATACAATACTTCAATCGAAAACTTCAATCGAAATTATGCCCTATTGCACACTGCGTGGTCCATTCACATAACCATAACCTTTTTTTCAATCAGAAATTATCTCAATATGATCAAGAACAGCCATAGCTAGTTGAAAACCTTATTTTTGGTATATCACCAACACTGTGATGTACTTTTTTTCTTGTTTGCTCTGGACACAAGTACACCGGAAAAAAATGCTTCAGTGGATAAATCTAAATTTGTTACACTTATATTTTTGGTAGGTGTTCTCAGTTGAGAAAAATGAAACATTGTTTTACATTTTCAGTGTAGGGCACTTAGCTGGTATTTGTGCATTAAGAAAGAGTTTCCTTTTGGTCTTAACTAAATTCAATTTGCTGATATTTGAAAAACAGAGTTCATTAACTCTTGAAACCGAATTGGCTCAGCTCGAAAGAGAATATTAAGACTTTTTCTGACAGTT
The DNA here is from genome assembly GCF_963514075.1 of Conger conger. Taxonomy (NCBI): domain Eukaryota; kingdom Metazoa; phylum Chordata; class Actinopteri; order Anguilliformes; family Congridae; genus Conger; species Conger conger. The sequence continues at coordinate 21,180,146 of NC_083777.1, read as the reverse complement.
CACGCACCCTGCTTCTCATGAAAATTTGCACCAAGCTAACACCTTGGCAAGCAGCCAGAGTACCCTGGAGCTTAATCCTGCTGCTGGCTGAAACTCGAGAGATCATGGCAGGGCTTGGTTAGCACTTGACTGGGTGATAGTAGGCCAGAGGGGGAGCCAGTCCACCCTTTGAACCAAGCAGAAATACAATAGTGCATTTCAAATACACTTTGTACTGATTGTAGTTTATCAACGTATGAGCTCTCTCACAGCTGTGGTTGAGTTCTCTAGTATCAAATAGTCACCATGCATCCCCCAGGCCGGAATTGCACGTTGACGGTAGGTCAGGTCACCCCACCCTCCCAGTAAAGTGCTCTCAGATCCAAAGGTATGACCTTCAAAGTATGCTCAATTGGCTGAGACGGACAAGTTAATTTGCACTTTCCCATGATAATAATACCTTCTTCCACACCAGAGACAGACCTGTGCAAGGCATGACTACATATCTTTGATTTATTCTTATGCAAGCTGTATATTAAATTAATACAGTAGTAATTACCTCTCTATGGCAGCCTTGCTGGTCTGAAACGGCACTAACAAATTAAAATATATTACATATATACATACATTTTCACAGATAAAAGAATTACAGTGGTGCCTATTTGAAAATATTGTACAGTAAGTAGTCTTACAAGTTACGATTCTAAGCATAACAATTATTTTGTAAAAATTCTGAATGCTGGACATTAAAAAGAGTTTTCCGAAAGCCACCGATAAAAATATCATATTTGATACTTGAATTAGTCAAATAAGCTGCAACATAACACGTCTTTGAGGATTCAGCACAGTGAAAATCACAGCAATGCTGCCCCTCTTCTCCACTGGCAGAGCGTCTGTCTGCAGTAAATCATCAATAATAACGGACTGCATTTACATTGTGCTTCTCAGGATCCCAGCATTTTGCCTGGAGCTGTTGAACTGTAAGCTCTCTCATGAGGAGGTGTGTTTGCAAACCAATTCTGCAGGAAATCCATTCCGGGCAGGAAGTGGGTTACTGCTCGTCACATTCCCAATTTCATTTTCTGAATACACATATTACTGGAAGAAATATACTGCTAATATGCAGTGGATTTAGTAGTAATTACTAAAACGAAATTAATCAACTTGTGTAACTGACATTTTGTACTGGCTAAATACGGGATAAAGCGCATTTGATTATTCAAAAAATTGTTTCCCAATAAAGTATTCTACAGAATTTCTATAAGGATTAAATCATAATGTGTTTTTATGTAACACATTTGCTTATTTGGGATGTTATTATGGGGTGGAGTTATTATGGTATTCATTAAGCACCATCAACAATTCCAACACAAACCAATACTTTTTCCTCAAGCAGAAGAACTTTGAAAACACTGTGCTTGTTATGTGCGGCCTGTAGCGTAGTGGTTAAGGTTCACGACTGGGACCTGAAAGGTTGGCGTTTCGATCCCCGGTGTAGCCACAATAAGATCCGCACAGCCTTTGGGACCTTGAGCAAGGCCCTTAACCCTGCATTGCTCCAGGGGAGGATTGTCTCCTGCTTAGTCTAATCAACTGTACGTCACTCTGGATAAGAGCGTCTGCCAAATGCCATTAATGTAATGTAATGTGCCTGCTAGCCTGGAGAGGGAGAGAGCCAGTTACGTTGGGGATGATTGGATGGCAAGACAAGACAAGCCAACAATCCCCAATGTGATAGCAAGCCCACAATGTGTCAGGGCATAGGCTTATTGTATCTTCAGCACAAAGGTATCTCCTGCAGCACAGTGTGTCTACTCACTGGCCTTGTTCCCATGGCCGCATGTACGAAATATGTATAACAGCACTTTATAACCAGGTGATGGAAAAGATAGCCAAGGGGCATGTCCTTGATCCTGTTGCATTTATCTCATAAACCTGGATGGAGGGCCACCATTTTGATCATTCCTTGAGTGGTTTCTGCTCTTCTTCCCCATCCTCAGCTACAGTTGAGGAAAAAATGATAGATTTCACGCAAGCGTTCAGATCACAGGCAGTGTGGCGGTTTCAGTCCTTGCAGTTCTTCTGCTTGTGGAAAAAAGATTGGTTTGTGTGGGCAGTGAAATGTTCAATGTTTACAGAGTGTTCCCTATTGGACTTGTATGTACTCCTCTAGAGTTGAATTAACACTGGAACTCACAGAAGACAATAACATGGGCAACAATGCCCATAAAACGAACAAAGGCTGTTGAAGCACTTTGCCACTGAAGTACATATGCATGTTTTCTTTGAGTGCTCTGTTGGGAATGACAAGTGAGCAGAATCCAATATATGTGATTGAAATGACTCAATCAAGGCCAGGTGTATTGATCTGATGACCAACTTCACCCTAAGTAATTATAAATCAGCTTTTGTGTGTGTGTGTGTGTGTGTGTGTGTGTGCGTGTGTGTGTGTGTGTGTGTGTGTGTGTGTGAGTGAGAGTATGCAGATCATATGTGGGTCACTATCAAATAAAATCATGAGTCACGTCCAAAAATATTACACACCTGCGAGGAGAAATATTATGAATGATATGCACTAAGATCATCATTCAAATTTTATCTAAAACAGATGGGGATGGGGGAAACATTATGTGTATGGGGGGAAAACTGAATATATATCGTATATTTGTATATTTTACTGTTGTTTACTGTTTTTTAGGAAAAACAGATCCTTTATAGTCCAAAAAAGGTATTTAATAACTGCTACTGTAAAATGCATGGTATAAAAGTAAAAAGAAGAGATTTCCTCTGGCTAGGTTTCCTCATGACCGGACGCTTCAGTTGTTTTCCGGCTGATTTCTTTATATCAAACTCAGTTGAAGGTCATGCCACGTATGGTACCATTTTCTGTTTCTTATCAATAGAAAGACTTATTTACATGGATTCTTTTTCCATTTTTGCAATGCTAATGAGGAGCTTGATAAAGTACAATTATGTGCCCTGTTTCCTGTTTCTTTTCACATGTTGGTTGACTGGTCAGTACATTTGAATGGTGGGAAAATGGGGAAAATACTGAGACCCAGTTAAATAGGCACAAGGACAAAGCTCCCAGATAGGAAAACATCTGAAGAGAAACTTGGCTACACAGGGGGAGCCCATCCTACACATGCTGCCCTGCTGTCAGTAGTCAGGTTAAATGGTAATAGGGAAGTAATAGAGGGTTTACTGGGGCACATGGAGACTTGTGCTATACATAATATTGCTGTGGGGAAATTGGTGATATGCCATGAACTTCTGTTCCGATATTAAATTAAAAACATATCAAATGTTAAGGAAGTCAAAACTACCAATCCAATTCTCAGCACATATAAACAAGTGCTTTACAATGAAGTGCGGTTGGAACCCAATCTCCTTTTAAGCCTTGATTATAAATCAAGATGGTCGTTTTTAACACATTTGGCTACACTTCAGCTTTAGCTTTAATGACATGCCTTCTCTGTAATTAAAATAATGCATTGAATAACTACGCTCACTCATATTGTCATGCATTATTGAAGTTATAATTGGGCCTCCCAAATCCTGCTAATTAATTTTACATTCTTTATTCAGCCCTCCCCATGCCAGTTATTATGCAAATACTGTTGTAATTAACCTCCAACCTCTTCAGAAACCACCTTTAGCTGCATTATGGGAGCAATGTAATGTTTGTGTTCATTGAATCGGTGCAAAATAAAAACTGTACTGTAAATCCAGAAGAGGCTACTGCTGCAACCAATGAGCAGAAAGCTTCTGGACATAACTACTCTACATAGTAAGCCATCATAATTACATTACATTACATTATTGGCATTTGGCAGACACTCTTATCCAGAGCGACGTACAGTTGATTAGACTAAGCAGGAGACAATTCTTTCCTGGAGCAATGCAGGGATAAGGGCCTTGCTCAAAGGCCCAACGGCTGTACGGATCTTATTGTGGCTACACTGGCATTAGAACCACCCACCATGTGTGTCCCAGTCATTTACCTTAACCACTACGCTACAGGCCGCCCTGAATGAAATAATAGTGATTTAATAATCCTGCATAAAATTTGTGAATGAACCCTATGATAATGACTAAATATTTCAGTGTGTATTGTTTGAAAATACAGAGATAATTCTGCATATTTTGGGCACTTGTAGAAAATTATTTAAATGAGAGGCATCCTATTATAAGGATTTACGGTATTTGGTGTAGATTTGCTGTGTGTCTTTATGCAAGTCTGCAATGAACTGTGACAGACTGGCAGATCCCGTCTGTCTGTAGTCTATAGAGGAATCATTATGCGCTGTGATTGGTGGGTTTCATTTCTGTTCATACCATACTGGTTACACAAACTGAACGGGTGAAATGACAATGCCTCCATTTAATGCTAGTTGGGTTCAAGATTATTTCATTTTTTTGTCAGTCTTTCCTCTTCAGTTCTAACAATCCTTTGGTTTCATCTTTTGAGAACAAGTGTTTCTCAGACATGAGCCACATCTGTTGATTTTTTGTAGTTGGAAAGGCTTTCTGGAAATTCCTGATAATTTCCAAACAAACATGAAACCAAACAAAATGAGACGTTACATGGAACAAGGGCTTTGTTATTCTCCTTTTAATATGGTCAGTAATCATATGGTCATTTAGACTCATAGTTATTCCAAGTCATTGTCATGCAATTAACAATTGACGTACATAAAGTCAGACCCCTTTTTAATATTTTCCATGGCTGTACAATATCCCTTCTATGGCTGTACAATGGGATGACCCCCTCATTTTTTTAACAGTGACTGTATTCCCCATACAACATGGCCTCAAGTGCCGTATTGCTTTTATAAAATGGTTACAATATTAATAAACAATTAATGGATGACACAATCTTTGTTTCTTTTCGAAATCATTATTTTTTATTAGGCAACCATTCTTCCGCCAGATAATGTAACACAATTAATGGCTGCTAGGCAATAGAAAACATCTGCTAGCAAGCCAATTAGCATCATTAACGTTACTTTGTTACCTCGTGGCCACATCTAGTTCACTGTTCAACAGGCTTTATTTACATTTATTTCGATGCTGCCATTAATTGCACAGCCACTGAAAAAAATGTCCCATTTGTTCAGGCTCGGAAGAAATGTCTCCTGTATCGAATCTCCTTTTAACTGCTGGGCCTGGGGTAACGTTGACATCAGTGCCGGCCAGTATGTCACTCCGGCGTTTTCTGTCCGTGACATTAGGTCTCCAGTAGCTTTGAAGCGAGCTTTCACATTCATGACCACTGACTGACATTATCTCTCTCGCTTCGAGCCGATAATGTCTGCACCATGGTACTGCGGAGACAGTGGTTGGTATAGATTTTAGTGCCTGCGGCTCTACAGATCCCAGGCAACATTGTTGCAAACCTGTTCACCCCCACCAGTGCCCATCATCTTCTGCACAGATACAACGTAACACTTTTAGCGATTTATCCTTTAGTTTAAACATACATAATAAAATAAATAAAGTGAAATAATAATGTATCGATATAGAACGTAGGGCTATAGAATAGAAGCACAACATAATGGGTGGGTGTGATATTGTGTGTAAACAACGCTCTTTGATTTAGTGTTAATGTATGGGATTTACCGTCACGCTAGAACAGCGGTCTCAGCCAATCAGCTTCCAGGACCGAAACGACCCATTTTATAATACAATATATACGGTAATCTAAGTGGGTTCTGTGGGATAGATGGCCAAATGGGATTAAGAAGAACAAGTCAGTACCTGATTGGGTAGACTGTGGTTCACTGGTTTTTCGGCAAACCATAATAATATGGCTGACCTCTCATGAACTTTCTCTTATAGCTGCTAAACAGTACACTAAAATATGTTTCTGAAAACATTTGAAAAAAGAAATGTGCAATGCAGTTGCTGAATCTTACTTCATATTTGATCTGCAACGCCTAGTTTGAAAGTTTGATCCGAGGTTCTGCACTGCAAGGCTCTCCATAGGAAATTAATGGAATGTGTTCTTCATACAGGTCGGGATCACTAGTAAATGTTGTTTCTATCTAAGGAAAAAAAAAACTAAATATGAGACATACGAGGTGCACTAGCTGGAATTGAAGCTGTCATGGGTCAAGTGTGATGTTTGTGTAACATGTGCTATGTGTCTGGTTTATGCAGGTGCATTCAGGAAAGTTTGTAGCTGTACCCAAACGCTCTGCCATAAGAACTTTTGACCCTTAGGGGGGAAAAAAACTTTAAAAATGTAAATAAACTTAAGAGCATGGTCTCCAGATACTGTGTGTGTTTCCAGCTCTGGACTGGCAGTAGCTCAGACTGCCTGACGGAGACCTCATGGGATTTTCAGTACTGCAAGTTACTGTTCCCCGGAGAGGGTAACACAGCATAGCATTTCTGCCCACTGGGATGACAAACACCTGACAGGAATGAACCAGAAAATGTTATTTGTGGTTATAGTGGGGAAATGTGTTACACAAATTAGAGTCCAAGCTCATTAGAGTTCTTGACCCACTTAATGACCAAATAATACACACTTTCTCAATAAGTGGAAAGGTAAAGCGCTGGAAATGTTTTGAGTTGATACATTTTAATCACCTACTCAAACATGACACATTTTTTAAATGAACATTCATGTCAACCTGACTTCTGACAGCTTTAGGGGTAATAAAACGTAATACTGACTGTAGGCATCATTTGAGGAATACTTCAAAGAAAATGGTGTGTCTGAAGTAAAATGTGGATAAAGTTATGCGACAGGTTTATCAGAACTGAGGAGATTCAGTACAGGGCACAGCCAGAATTGAAATAGTCTGATAGCTTTCACACATATTTAACCATAAAACATAGTTATGCATTTTAGTTTGGAATTAATTTAATTGAACTTCTCAAACTTAATTGAGTCTCAGTGATAACATATTTTTGTAAAGCGAATGTATTTATTTTTATCATAAAAACCTACAAAGCATGTGCTTCTCCAAGTGACTTCTTCCCACAGTGGTAACAATATGAACTTGCATTGATTTTTCATGTCCTGAAAATCCTGACGACATTCTGCAATTGCAAGGAAAAATATAATAGATATAAAATATGAACAGATAATAGATGTATTTACACATAATCCATGGGCAAACGGCAAATAAATTGTAGCAACAGAGGTTAGGGTTAGGATAACATTAACAATAAGAATTGAGCATAGAGACACTAAAACATTTTGTATGCACGCATTGATGTGTCAGATGTTCAGATTTCGGAACATAGAGGCTGATTTCAGTGGTCAGAACATTTGATCACCAGTCGTCAAATTAATGTGAGACCAGGCTCGTGCTCATTTGGTAAAGGGAAAGTGGTAAAGGCAGCAGGTAGGAGGATAAACGTGGCTGAAACCAATTTACAGTACCAAATCATCCGCTTGCAAGTTGTGTCTCTTTACCTTTTGTGTAGTCAAATGGGTTCAGTTATTGTTTTTCTGCAGTTGTTCATAACATAAGTGGAAGATAGTTATGCTGATTTTCCTTATTTTGAAATGAAGCAGGTGTTCTGCTGATACTGTACAGGTTGACAATCTGTGCAAATGAGGAAAAACATTTACTGTGAGAATAAGAAGCTATTAAACGCCTACATTTGTTTATGAAAGTTGAGGACAAATTATTGCTGGAAATGTTAGCCAGCATTCTTGCTTAGTCATATTATACAAGCATCTGTCAGGCTGTCCTGGAGTGTCTTATCTCCTGTAGTTTTGAATGACTAATTTAATTTTTGTATCCAGGTACCCTTTTCTGGAGTCAAACAAGCAGGAATTAGCAGAAACAAACAAACTGTTCTCTTGAGGTAGAGTAGACTCTGGTAGCTGTCTACATGTTTTCCTCATATCATAAGCTCATATCAGTAAAGCTTAGACAGGTAAGGCCCTTCCCAGGTAACACATGGTCTGAACACTTTGACCCTGACCAGGGGGGTGTACTACTAAGGAAGCAATACATACCGAGGGTTTCTTTGCCCAACCTGGATTCACAAAACCAAACAACCACAATCGAGCTTAACCAGTACTACGAAGGTGTTTATGAACTTGCTAAGTGAAGAAGGGGCTTTGTGACCCGAGAGCTGTGCGCGTTCTCGTAGAAGTGGCAGTGTATGCAAAAATGAGCCTATAGCAGTGCAGCTTGGGCCGTAGGCTATTCGAGCAGGGTATTTCTCACCTGAGGAAAAAACTGATATGAAGACTATAAGGTACTCATACTGTAGGCGAACAGTACCGATTCCACCAACAAAGCCAGGGACAAGCGTTGGCAAAAAATTACAAACAGAGTAAATTTGTCAAAACCTTTAGGCTATCATACCATTCTTAACAAATAAATCTACAATGTCACGAATTGTCCCACAGTTTATTTCTACTGCAGGACCTAGGCGACACATCCTAGAGCTCCTAAAACATAAACTTGATACAGTATAGTCTATTTAAAATATGCCTCAAGCCAAAAGGTTTATTATTAAACTCACCAAAGTTTATTATTAAACTCTAGAATTAGAATGATCTCATAATTAAGGGAACTAGATATTGATGCGTAGCGTTCAATAAGCTTGCATTATTTCAACTAATTTGGTTTCCGCCCAGCGAAAACACCCCTGAGCTCTACCGGAACATCCTGGAGAGATGTCCCTTTACAAGGAGTTGGTTGGTCAAAGGGCGGCGCATTTATACGTTTCAAACTGATAACCTGAACATAACCTGCCCCAGACTAGATTAGCCAAGCAGCATACATTAACCAAGCAATATACCCTGATTTAAAGTATGTCATAAAAATGTGTAATGTGGAAAACCCAGGATAAGAGTTTAGGTTAGCTCACTCACCCCGTAATCTCGATTTGTAGTAAACCCCCCAGCTCTTAGTCAACGCATGTCGGTCATTGTTTTCAAATCATGTAGCCACTTGATTTTACTACCTGCAGATAGAGTTCCTTGGTTTTTTTTGCTTTGGTATCCATGCTTATACTCCCTTACATGTATATTTTAGATTGTTGGCAATGGATATCTCCCGTGTTTTTAAAACACATGGTCTGTATTTTGTTCCTGACCTACATCAATAGAAAGGTTGCTTCCATTGGCTAAGAATCAAGGAAATGCTTTTTGGAATATGGCTCCAAAGACTTAAGCCAACATTTTACATAACAAGGTCTGCCAATTTGGCATGAAACTGCCTGTCAAGTTAATTAAAGAACATACTTTAAAGTGCAAGATGAAAACAAACCTCAAGGTGGACTGTTTTTGAATGCTTGAATAGTATTGTGGCTTTCCTTTAAGGAAAACAAAACAGGTCACAACACAAGTAAGTTCGACAGCAACACCGCTGGAGAAAATGGCAGGAGCACATTACAATCTGGCAACGACTAGACAGACCAGACAGGTTTAAATAAAACAGATAACAAGGGAAACGAGAATCAGGTGTGCATGACAATCAGGAAATGAGACACAGGTGAAATGAATGAACATAAAACATAACTATGGTGGTCACAAAGGGAAATAAAAGGCAAAACGCTGGGAACTTGATACAGAGAGAGAGAATAATGATACAGAAGACACAGATCATGACATATGGTATGTGAATAAAACGTAATTAATGTTCATACACTTTGTATCAAAAAATCTGTTTTAATAGAAAAATAAGTTTTTCTGATCATTCATGTGTCTGTACAAAAGGATATGCAGATGTTTTGTATTTGGAGAGATTTGGGGACACTTGAGAACATCTGGCTGCAGTTTTAGGAAAACTGTGGAATTTGAATGCCTGTCGATATCTTTACAAAATCTTGTATACAAGTTGATATCAAGTTTGTGCTGGGTTGATCCTTGACTTAGAAATTGAGATATTCAGAGCTAAACTATAAAAACACAAGGCGTTTTGTATTTATTTTTGTATTTTAGTGTATATTTTGTGTACACTGTATGTGCATGCTCTTTCTGAAAGCTTTTTCTGTCTCAAATTCCTGAATGGTACAAGCCTCTTGTTTAATTTAAATCTTTAATAGTTTTTGAGATATTGCCACTTTTATAAGACTAGTACAAAATAGGTGGAAATTGCCCTCTAGGGCGGCAAAGGGTTAAATAAAGCACCTAAATTCATAGAGCAGGAAGCCTGAAGATTAGCAATGTTTAACTTTTCTTCACAGTTCAACTCTGCTATTCAAGCGACTCTTCAAAATGAGAGGGTTATTAGTCCCCAATTGTATTCTTTTCCATCAATCTGAAAACACTGAGACTGTGTCCACCCCTCTGCAATTAAAAGACGGGGGGGGGGGGGGTCTTGTCCCTTAGACAGGCATTGTGCTCCAAAAGCTCACAGAATTCACGCTGCTAAAACCTGCCCAGCTAACACTATGAAGTACAGCGTTGGCAGTGCAGTGCATTCAGCCTGGATACCTCTGTTATTACAAATGGGCTGAGCCTGCCCTCTCTCTCCCTGGAGGGCTGGCCCCAGTTCAACTTTCCAAACTGATGAATATGGGGGTGGAAAAAATTGGTGACCTTAGGGTGACCTTATTTGTTATTTTGCATATTTTACTTTTTCTTTTTATTGTGGATGTCTCAGAGAACAGGCCAAGCATAATCAAACTTTGACTATTGAATATGCAGATAATGTACTGTGAACTGTGTACACACTTTAGTAATGTAGTAAATTGTCTCAATGTAAATGCTATTCAGCGAAATCATGATACAGCCAAACATAAAAAGACATAGTTTGGCAATGTCCAAGGCAGGTGCACCACAAGCATCTGCATGGAATTACGATTCTACACAACATCATATCGGCCTAATAGATAGACATATTAAAATACATTGTGTAATATGAGGGAACTAAGTAGAATTTTTCTATTGACAGAATAAGTAAGGAATTGCAATTTTTATTTAAATAGCATACACCCCGAGATCCTGTGTCCAAGTTTCTTCACATTTATTATTATTATTATTATTAATTATTATTATTATTATTATTATTATTATTATTATTATTATTCAGCATTACCAGATTTTACAGTATATTCTAGCTCCATGAGGTAGTTCAGTGTACCAACATTGCTCCACTCAAATTGAGTGTTTGCCTTCTCTAAAGAATTATTAAATGTGTTAAAAAAATTCCAGAATTGCTTTTCTGTCTGACTAATTTTTCTTAGAAGCATGAGAGATGCAATCAGTCTCCTAGTTCCGCAGGAGTCAATGTTCTGGAGAAATGAAACCTTGGATTTAAGCTGTCATGATAAGTCAGCCGCAGAGGGTAATGTTTATAGCATGCCTGTAGCTCTAACTAACAGGTTAATTGCTTCAACTGATAAAACTGTTTTCCCTCCTCGGAACATCCACTGTACCACATAACTTTTAACATTAGAGTGTTAAAACAAATTCAGATAAATACTTGCTGTTGCATTTATAACACAATGATAATTTTACAATAATAATGTAGCGGTATTAAATAAACATAATATATACACTCAGTAATCACTTTATTGTGTAGATCTGTTCACCAGCTTGTGCAAATATTTAATCAGCCAATCATGTGGCAACAAATAAATGCATAAAAGCATGAAGAAGAGATTCAGCTGTTTTTTAGACAAAATGTCAGAATGTCACACCGGTTGTTAGTGCTAGACAGGGTGGATTGAGTATCGCAGAAACTGCTGATCACCTGGGATTTTCAACAGGCTAAAATGAGAATGGTGTGGAAAAACAAAATAACATCCAGTGAGCAGCAGTTCTGCGGGCAGAAACGCGTTGTTAAAGAGAGAGGTTAAAGGAGACTGGTCGAAGGTGACAGGAAGGTGACAGTTACACAAATAACCAAGCATTGCAATAGTGATATGCAGAAGAGCATCTCTGAACATACAATGCTCTCGAAGTGGATAGGCTACAGCAGTAGAGAACATAATAAGTGTAAAAAATGTGTCTAATAAATACCTAATAAAGTGCTCATGGAGTGTAGGCCTATACGATATTGCTATCATGTAACTTCAAGCCATTTCGTTAATAGCTGAATAGCTCAGAACAAACAGTGGAGCGATTGTAATCTCTCTGTCTGCCAATGTAATTCATGATTAAACAATGCACATTCAGTTCATTCATTTTCTTTGATCTGTAAAATCAATAGAATGGCAATTGGGATATAATCTTAGATCTTAACAGCTCCATCAAAGACAATTTCTGCCAGTATAATTACACAAAAGTATTTTTGAAAAGCTTCTTCTCCCACTTATTCTTCCTTCTTCTTCCTCTGTTTCTTCTATGTCTCTTCATATTCTATATTTCTTCTTCTTCTTCCTCTGTTTCTTCTATGTCTCTTCATATTCTATATTTCTTCTTCTTCTTCTTCTTCTTCTTCTTCGTTTCTTCTTCTTCGTTTCTTCTTCTTCTTCTTCTTCTTCTTCTTCTTCTTCGTTTCTTCTTCAGCTGCACATTCTCACATTCCACCGTGCAGTGCCCTGCTAGTTTTGGCAGGGAAAATGCGACTGACTGATAAAGCAGTGATTGTTTGCAGTGAAAATGACTGATCGCCGGCCTTACATGCGATAAGTCCAGCTAAAGAATTCCATATCAATGCACCAGCGCACCCACTAGCCCAGGACTGAATCCAAACGGCAGAGAACCAGAAAGGAATGTACTGTACGAGGAAACCATACAAAACCAATGCAACAAGGAGGTGGAGTAATGTAGTACCATTGAGTCCATTGAGAGAAATGCACATACAATACGTGCAGGTATACATACGTATATATGTACAGGGGGCGACATGGCTCAGGCAGTAAGAGAAATTGTCTGGCAGTCGGAGGGTTGCCGGTTCGATCCCCCGCCCGGGCTGTGTCGAAGTGTCCCTGAGCAAGACACCTAACCCCCAAATGCTCCTGACGAGCTGGTCGGCGCCTTGCATGGCAGCCAATCGCCGTTGGTTTGTGAGTGTGTGTATGAATGGGTGAATGAGAAGCATCAATTGTACAGCGCTTTGGATAAGGGCGCTATATAAATGCCAACCATTTACCATTCAATAGGAAAAGTAAAGGGAAATAGAAAGGGTAAAAGTATGCTTCTTTTTTTTTTTTTTTTGCTGTAGACAAAATGTTCAAAAATCATAATTTTCATGAAGCAGGGACATATCACGATATACAGTAAGTCCTTTATTATTGAAGACATGCGTACTGCTGATGCAGCTGCCATGTTGGCAGAGGAACTCCACTGTCAGCAGCGGTGGCAGGGGGGCATTTCAAAAGGCGAAGCTCCACAGAACTTTCTGCAATGTTGGACGGGCGGAGTCACGAGCTCTTCAAACGCGCTTTGAACCCGAGCCGCGGACTCCACCTCCCATGATGCCTTCTGTGAGGTGTGTTTTGATGCTTCGCCTTTTGAACCATGACTGCGTGAACTCAGGCAGCGGGGGCAGACCACTGGGCTTGGCGGGGGGAGGGGGGCTGTAGCCGCAGTCACGGGGTGCGTATGTTAAAGGACAGAATTTGGAAGGACCCTTGGTGCCCAGGTCATTCTCACGCATTCTCAATTGTTTTATTATAAAAACATAAAACGGTCAGTGATCCCTTTAACATTGTGTAATATTGAGCGGTCATTATGCACAACAAGGTAGATTGCACATTACTTTAAATAAAAGAGTGTTTACTCTCTGTATTCAATGTGCCTGCCCTGCTACTGTTATGTTCCTGTGTTCTGTCTGTTAGTTTATCATTGTTTTTTTACTATTATTCTTGTTATTTATTATTTTTCATATTCATGTCCGGTGTTCTGTTTATATTCATTAGTCTTTGCACTCGTCTTCCCCTGTGTTGTCTGAGTCAGAATGTTTACTAGCCCAGTCACTCCCTTGTCTGCGTGCCCCACTATTCGGGTGTTTACGGTGTTTACGGTATTTCCGGGGTTCAACCTTCCTTCCAATCTTGCATTCCTTACTTCCTGCTTTCTCTCCATTTCATGTTTGTACATAGCACTAATATACTAATCCCAACTAACATAGAAGTTGTACAGTACTAATTATACTAACACACTAATATGTTTGTCAAACTAACAAACTAACATTCACTAGTTTTGGGTATTTGTAATTTAAATCACTTAACTAACTTACTAACGCAACTCCAGTTTCAATTCTGTTCTGTAACTCCGGCTCCCTATTCTATCACTGATTACTTGCTTAGTTTCAGCGAAGTATTCGCACCTGTCTCTTCGTATCTCTGCATCTCCTGATTCTCTGCAATTGTCTACTCTCTAGTCCGGAGCCGTTTGTATGTGTGCGTCTTTGTGAATCCAGTCCGCGTTTTCGTTTCCCCCTCGTTATTGTCCTATTACCCTTTCATGTGTCTCACCTGATATTTATTTGTTAGACCGTCCTTACTCCCATGCCCCGCCTAGTTTGTCTCATTCCCCTGTGTATTTATACCTGTCCTTTTCAGTTGCACGCTGCTAGTTTGTCTTATCCTGTTTTTTGTTCCTTTATTCCTTCTCCCACTTCTAGCCCCCTTGTTCCCGAGCCTGATTACACATGTTTCCCATAGGATGGTGGGCTTGAACTTTGCTTTGGGCAGAATTTTGAGGTACACCTATTGCCCAAGCGCAATAAAAAATGGTACATTAAAAAGTTATGGGATGATGAAAATACCCCATACAGAGCTGTCCAAGAGCTTCTGTTGTAACAACTGGTATGATTTCAGCACATCATCTGGCAGTCCTTAAACTTGACCATTGGATCTTTTTTGGCTATCTTGTATGTTGAGGATTGTCATCTTTACTGTACGCAACTCCATATACCTACAATCACACCGCTTACAGTATGACAAACTAAATGTTTTAATTTGGCCTATGGTAGGATGTGATGTTAAAAGTAATGCCATCCATTTAGCTTGTGACCTGGCTACAGTTTCTAGTGTATACCTATGTTACACATACACACTGAGTGGTTTGTGGAACACCTTGTCAGTTCATGTAGTGAAGGCAGAAATCTTCAAAATATTACAGTACAAGTTTGATGCACTGCTGTATACCATCCAGATTACAGATTTTTTTAAAGTTACAAAGACCATAGCAACAGATGCACACACACATGCATGAGCACACACACACAAACACAAACACACGCACACACACATGCCATAAAGGAAAGCAATGGAAGGCCTGTATTTTGCATATTGCTTGATTTACTCATTTAACTTTCACAAAATTATTCAGTAAGGGTCCTTCTAAGCTCTGCAAATAGACATCAATCCCTTCGTCTAATGGACTGGGAGTCTGAACAAATGCATTTTTTGTGTGACCGTTGCTTGGATACAAGTTCTTCAGCTGTGGTACATTGTCCATTATCTAGTATGAAACTGTAAAAGAAATGTGTCTTTTTTCTGATGACTTCAAACACAATGACACCTTACCCTGGCCTCTATTCACTGCTCTCGAGGGTCAGATCCCCATGCAACAGGTACAGGGCTGATGTACAATGGAAAGATATTTGGCAGTAGAATGTTCTGTAAGAACATAATGGTGTGAAAATAGCCTTGGTTCTGTTAATCGCTTGAATTTCAATTAAAATATTTTCTTTTTTTTTTCCCACCTTGAAAACAATGTTAATGAAGCTGCAACACTGCAAGGCAATGCAGTCTCCTTGTGCCATTTATGGTCATTTCAATATTTAATATATTTTTTTGAATTTAACACTTTAATTAGATTTAGAACTCAAGCCTATTATTTCACATTTGTTTTAGACGGCCAAAAGAAAGGCAGTTATCCATCTGGTTTTCACAAAAACTTTTAAAAATATATGCACACTACATACAGAGCACCTTTCATTATTTAAAATGGCCCTGTTTGGCACTCCTGTGTATCTGCTTGTAAAGCCTGAGGCCCAAAGCAGGTAAAGCATGAACTGTGCATGAACTGTGTGACATCACCAGAGAAACCAACTGCCAAGCAATGCTTCTATGTAACAAAATGGAATAAAAAATGTCCCATGATAGGGTGGAGAGAGAGATACAAAACTTTCTGTATCAACAGTTCTATATAGTAAGAAATATTGGTTGTGTGTGGAGAAAGCAACTCTCTTGGTTTTTAATATTTCTCAGATTGTTAAATTATTTTGCCACTTTATGAAAGAAATGGGAGTAGTTAGGCTATTCATGCAATACTACGGCTATAATTCTCACTCATGGTGGGAGTTTTTCATCCAGTTTTGTTGTCACCATTCTTAAAAAACACATTCTATACATGTAGAGGTCCTGAAAATGTCTGCTCATCCTGGATGAAGTCATTAGCACATATCTTCCTGTATTCAATACTCCTCCTTTTTTATTTTTTGTACTTGAGAGACCTCTGAAGTATAATCTTTATGGGAGGCAAGTGTACCTGGTGGACAGCTGTTAGAGGTCCTCTGCTGCCTTCACTGTATCAAATGACACGATTAAGCTGAATTAGCACTTACTCAGCTAAATACTCAGTTGTCTAACTGGTAAACTAATCCTATTTTACTTCCTGCACTAGAGAGTGATTTCACTGTTGGGCCACCGGAGAGCCATGTTCCCTGTGAACAAAAGCTATAATCTATACTTTTAGAGGGGTGGAAACCTAGTAAACAGAGTACGTTAATTCCAATATAGCTCAAGTTTTACCCAGATATAGCCTGGTTCCATCCGAGTCAACTAGAGAACTTTCGCTTTTCAACTACAGCTGGGTTTTCACCTGAATGCCTCGACTGTGTTTCACTGACTCCTCACCACACAAATGTTCACAGGGTTTCCTGACTGCAGTCTTCGCTGACAAAGTGTTGTCAAAAAAGTGATGATGTGGAACGATGCTGACACAGTGGTAGTGCATGAGTCTTAAAGGCTGTGAGGTGTCTCGTTTGGTTGATTTAAGAACATGCAGCAGGTACAATGGCAGGAACAGGTCATCCAGGCCTTTTCATTCACCTCTTCCAGAAATATATTTTTATTTGTAACCGCTTTGTCAAATCTCTTTAATTATCAGCAATTATGAATTTGGAAGCATGTGAAATACCGTACAGATATTTTCATTCCAACCAATTAGTGTAGATTTCGTTTTCTGACAGCTCTATAAGCTATGCTGGTTCACGCCTTCACTTGAGCACAGGATACACCTGCAATCTGTGGCTTTAGCTGATGCTTGTATATTAGCTTCATTTTATATCCAATCAACGTGCTTTAAAACATCTGTTCAACGGCACATGAGCAAACCACTACTACTCTGGCCACCTTTGAAGGAAAAGTCCCCTGTCTCCAAAGTTTGGGGGTATTTTGAGGTCATTAAGCTGGTGGCTGATTTAGTGTAGCTGACACGTGCCACGGAGCAGACGCTGTGATCCTGGGACGCGGTGATTTATGGCCGCCTCAGAGTGGGACGACCACCCTTCACACGAACTCCTTTACACCTCAGTGAACACAAGCGCCATCCCAAACCCATCTCCTTTAAACAGGCGCTGCTCCCAACCCCATCTCCTCCACTACCTCCAGGTTCGGGATAAACACTAACCAACAGTTTCACAGATGCAGGGAATGTTCCGGAATTTTACAGCTGAGCGGTGTTGTTGGGAATGAGAGCCCGCAGCTTGTATTCCCGAAATGTTGATCCAAGAATAGTGTGAGCACAACGGTAAAATTGCCAGATACACGCAAAACTGATTTAAACACGAAACAATATCCTACCTTCCTCCTTGTTGTCTGTCTCACATCCATAGTGATTTACTTTTTCTTCATTAGCAAGCTACTTAGTAAACATTAGCTAGCTTCTCTGGCGTATAAACCAGAGATAACAAAAATCATACCTCATGGGTACACCTCATTAGCTGTAAAATTCCAATCTTTGGTCGTGTGCCACTAGACTGCTAGAGCACTTAATATGTCAGTGTTCTGTTTTCTGTGGAAGCAGCTAATAAAATGATTAAACCAAAGCACATTGTGACACTTGAATACCATCTGGATTCAGTCTAAATCAGGGGTGGGTAATGCTCCTGTTGTTCTTGAAGGTCAGGTTATTCTTTCCACCAATCACCCGACTCAATTATCTGAATAGCTGCATATGCAAACACCAGACCACTCGTAATTTAACGCACAGTAAATCATTCCTAGAGGCATCGGTGTAAGTTTCATTTCAACTTTGGGGGAAACACACTGTTACACCATATATTCTCACGGAGTCGAACGTCAAGTCTCACAAGCGTAGTAGCTATTCTAGGGACAAATTCATATGCAAATATTTGCATATGAATTTATCTACTCCCAAAACTATGCGTATGGTTAAGGCAGGGGGTGCACTGCAAGGGCCGATCCGTTTCAGGATTTTGTTCCAACTTAATAATTTAATGAGCTTAGTATGTGATATGTATACAAGCATCAGGTGCAGCTACAGCCACAGACTGCAGGAGTGTTCTAAAGAATTTACTTTGCTGGAGTGAACCAGCATAGCTTATAGAGCTGTCAGAAAACCAAAACTACACTAATTGGTTGGAACAAAAACCAGCACACAGACTCGTCCTCCAGGACTGGAGTTGTATACCACTAGCTCATTCCTGTTTATTGTTCTCTCCTGTTAAGCAGTTTATATTAAACCGGAGGATATTATAGATGACTCTATTGGATTTTCCTTCAAAAGGCGGGCATTTTTATTTGAAGCATTTTTCTTTTGCTCCAGTGGCTATAGATTAATTTAAGGGACCTTACCATATTTCAGATCATCTTCTTATTTTCATATCGTAAGTAAGAGGCTGTACATATTGTTTACACTCTATTCATACAGACTGCTTCATAAAGGCTACCAAGCCCTCAAATGATATCTGCCATATCTGACCCCAGACCATATCTGACCCCAGACATATACTTTTATGGATATTTTAATGGCAATATATTTGTATATTAAATACATTGAGGACAAATGCGATAAATACGAATACCATTTTTTTCTGGTTTCTGTTTGGAGGACCAGAGATGTGATGAAGTGATAATTTGGACTGATGTGATGATTAGGCGATGACATATCCTTTGGGGTCATATATACAGTTTATACTCTCACTGAGCACTTTATTTGTTAGAACTGTGCACCAGCTTGTTATTGCTACTCCGAGCAGTCGATGTCTCCATGTAGTCAATTTGGAGAAAGCTATTTACCTAATGAGTCCAGGACAGGGAGTGTCATGGCGTCCATCTTTGAACAAGCATCTATTTAGCTGCAGTGAGGCCAGCCAGCCATACACATTTTTGAGGTAGAGGTAAATCTTTCAACTTCCAACTGTCAAAATAAGGGTTACCTTTTTGGAATTGGGATATTCTTCAAAACATTTCAACATTAATAAAATGTATTGTGAAGATATTGTAGCACTTTACTATTTATATGGGAAAATGTACAAATGAGTGCCACATTTAAATATTGTGTAATTTGTGTATTTCATTTTGAAATATATTTATAGGTAACACTTTGCAATAGTGTTACATAAACTGGCATTAACTTATGTAGATCTTAAATAACTTCTGAAAAGTTAATCCGTACTGCTTTATTAATGCATTCTTACATCATTAATTCATGCTAAAAATGATATTAGTTCATTCTAATTCATATTAAAAGATTTTTTTTTTTGTCAATGGTTAATACATTTATCCTATGGTTTGCTCTTGTATAAATGCAACAAATGAAAAGTTAATTTCATACTGAATTAATGTACATCACTAAACAATGATTAACAGCTACATTAGTTGCACATGTAACCTTAAAGTACAGTGTGACCTATTTCTTTTTTTTTAAAGGCCACACATATTTATATTTTTAAAGTAGATTTTTGTTAGGGTATCTTTGTCCTCAGAGACTGTGCTGGTCTTTTCTCTTCTGTACCTCCACACTTGACAGACCCGCATCTGCATGCAAAATTTCCTTCACAAAGCTGTTCTTGACCTTGTTTGGTTCAAGATTAGAAAAATGCATTTTCCTTCCAACCAAACTGTTATCATTGATAGAGGATGAGTATTCAAGCAATGCAAAGTGTCTCGTAACCAGGTCAAATAAAATAGAGCTCTTAAACACCAGTAAACCTGCTTGAATGGAAAGAAAATGCATTTGAGCAGAGTAAAGTCAATATGTAGGACAACTGAACTCTTTCTTTTCTTTAGCAGGGGCATACAATTGTTCCCACTCAAAGAATGGCCTTCTTTGAGGCCTGCTTGTAGTAATATTGAACCGAACAGAGAGGACCTGGGGCTGAGCTTATCGAGCACTCCCTGCGGACTTGAAAGCGGTGAAATGTGAATACAGATGACAGGTTGTGGATATGGCCATCCCTTATTCCCCTGCGAACACTTAAAGAAATATTAGCTGACGCCTATGGGACTTTAGTTTGTAATTGTCACTTATTATCTTATTGCTCTGCATCTGTTTCATTTGCTTACTGTATTTTGACAACTCCTGTACTTTATCACTGTATTTTGCACTTTTGTATTTTTTCTACTGCATTCCCTGTATATGTTGTTTGTAAGCAGGGCACATCTGTGAAAGAGACCTGGTCTCAGTATGTTCTTCCCTATCAAAATAAAGGTTCCTATCTATCTATCTATCTATCTATGGCAAAATGGATCTTCTCTTGCAAAATCGAGAGTAGGTCCAAAACACATTTGTCTATAGGCACCAAAAGTTCTTCAGAAACATCGAAATCATATTGAATGTTATTTTATTTTCATAAACAAGTTATACGTTATACGTTATATGTTAATGGACATAAACATGTCTACACCCCATAAACATGGACACATTGTGGTAAAACATATCTTCCAGTTCAGCAGAGAAACAATTTTTTCTACTCACACTTTACATATGGAGCACATCAACGATGGACAATCGACACTGCACTCCCATTAACTATACTGTATGTATGCTGTAGAGACTGGCTATATCATCTGTTTTATCGTCCATTGTCTGTTACACATCCCTGTATTCTGAATAACAAACACATTGTTTCAGTGTTATCTCTGGGAAGCAATTTGTTCAAATGCTATGCGCTATTTAAATAAGACGCATTATTATTTTTAATAACTATGATTGAATGACAGGGAATTATTGCTAAGTGTATGAAAGTGTATCAGATCAATTCTGCTTGCTGTTTGGAGTCTTTCAAACCAACCACCAATGGAGATGTTATTGCCATGCATAAGCCACAATGAAGTTAATCCTGGATAATAAGTATACCCATTCGAGCACACTATTATGCGCTTGCTTAAGTAAACACATTTCATTTTAAAATTTCATCTTATTAAAGTTACACATCGGCCCTGTTTAAAAAAAGAAAAATGCAGCAAAATATTCCAGTAATGCTGTACCCCCTTTATTTTTTAAATTCTCAAACGAGTTTGCACATTATAAATGATTAGTTCATTTTCATGATGCCTCACCCAAACAGAAAGCTTTTCGAAGATATTGAAACAGTGTAACATATCAATAGCAAAACAAGTATTCTGCTGGTTTGGACTACTCTATCTCCAGCTGTCAGTGAGTGTCTATTCTTACACCCCCTATGGGGAAATGTGTACATCATGCACGTCAAGTATTGTTCAATACAGCATAACGTTCAACCCAGTCAGTTTTACCATAATGAATGCTTTTTTCCGTGCAGTGTTACAGCTAATTTCATCGGGCAATTTAATTTGTTCACATAAAAGTGAGTCAGAATAATTACACTGTGCATCAGTATGGAAACTGAATGAGATCCAGTATGAACTCAAACACAGCAGGAGTCTCTTCACTCATTGTCACTAGTAACATCCTGCAACAGCTCAAACCTGTGTTTCTCCCCAGCGTTCATCATCAGCAGCTACAGTATCTGCAGTAAATGAAATAGCTGCATATCGTGGATAACTGCCATAATCCCATTGACCCAGTAAGTAAATACCTCATTGTGTGGTGATTGCTGCTGTCTTTGAATGGTTACTCTAGCACCCTGGACCCCCCAAAAAAATAAATAAATGAATAAAAAATAAACATATAAATAAAATAAATGAAAAAACATGCTTTGTGAGGAGATGATTACGGAGCCCCTTTTTTATCGAAAAATAAATGGCAAAGTATCTTGTGCCCATGAGAATCTATCTTGTGAGCACGAGATATTCACTTGTGCGCACGACTTACACATTAGCAAGCTGGTATACAGGTCTACCTAAGTGCTCAGTGAGTGTATATTCCAGTGTCTGACTTCTGCATGATCTCTCTTTCTGGTGATCATTAAATTCTTATTGGGTGCTCAAACTCCTGGGTCTATAAATTGTCTCCTTCAATTATTTTGTCATTTTAGATTAAACTGAATTCGCTTTCTTCAAGCCTCAGTAGTAGCAAAGTGCGCAACCGAGACAATCCCTACAGACGCTTTTCCAACTTCAAAATGCTTAGAAGTTTTTTACATTTTCCAAAGGCTTGGGTAGTGTAATACTGCTGGAATATGGCATTCATTCTCAAAAGGTTACTGAAGCCCTTTCTTATCTGAGAAGAAAGTCACTACTGATCTACAGCAGAGTGAAAATGTCATAGCAGATTAGTGGTGATGTGCATTATCAATCATTATCAATGTATACAAGGCATACTCTTACAATAATTGATCTATTTATTGGAATAAAAAAAGAATAAAATAAGAATAAAAAGGAATAAAATCAATCAATCAGTTCACTGTCAAATTAACAGTTACTGATCTGGCATGTGTTATTTACCAGACATCAATGCTAATCATATAAACAGTATACGGAGAGCTTTTAAATACAGAAAAGGTTAGACATTCTTAAGAACCTCCTTAAAGGGTTCTTTGTCAGGCAAAAATGGTTCTATGTCTGCAAGCTTTCAGACATTACACCTGTGACAGTGGGTTCCATAAATACCTAATAAAAAAAAGGTTCTCCTATGTCATCAGGTCAAAGAACCCTTTCAGAACTATTTCCTTTCGAAGGGTGTAAAATGATTGCTTATGGGCACAGTACACATTCATGGCAGGTGCAAGCAGTGAAATGAATGTATTCAGGCTTAAGAGTGATGTGGAGTGATTTAAATTTAAATATTTTAATGAAGCTTTCGCTCAGGTGAAAGGCTTTCACAATGATGGATGTCTGGATGGTGATAATGCAAAAGTCTTTGACTGTGAATATCACAGATTACTGGAAACGCCCTGAAGAGAATACAGTGAAAATGACAGATTATATTGCTTAACTGATTAATTAGTAAGTAAATTGCATTCAGTCAGTTCAAAATTAAATAAATGTGATAAATGTGAAACCATCATCAGGATGGGAAATGTCATCACATGAAAAAGCAATATGATGCATAAATTAAATATCAACACCTCAAAAGTTGAACAAACAGAATCAAATCAAATTCCTCAAACTCAATTGCAGTAATTTTGCTGTTGACATGCAATTTGAGGGAAAAGAAATGTTGAAACACAGTGTAACTCTGGAACATTTTTATTTTATTAGAACACGTTATTAAAATGTTCATTATTACTCTTGTCTGCAACATTTTATCATGGGCTTAACCATTTTTGTAACAATTCTAAAGAAAACCAGAAAAGTTTACCTTCTCCTATTTATCCACCAGTTGAGAGGCATTGACTACAAGGACAATGATTCATGAGATACCCTTGACAGCATGCATTTCAGACTAAGAAACCTTTTCAATATCCCTTTTGTAAAAATATCCATGCATTTATCTGTGCAGTACAAAAGAATATCAATACAGTGCTTGCTATTTTACCTAGAACACATTGCCATTGATTGCTATAGCATGCCTTTTTAAAAAATAGTTTTTTCATATGGAAAGGAAATCAAATCTAAATTGCCCAAACCCAAAACTCCATTCAGTCAATAAACACAGAAATTAGGGCAATGATAGAAGGCTATCAAACAGCACGGGGAATGTGCCGACCAGTTACTGTGGCCGGGTTATTTATTTACCCTGAAAGTAACAGTTTTTCATTCTCATGAGGAAATGAATGGCAAGGTGCCATAATCTTCAGCTAATCTGTTCTCTTGATGCTAAGCGATGTGGAGCAGTGCACTCCTTTGCGGACACGGCCTCCGGTAATCAGGCACAACCGTGTTTACAGTCCGCTGCCTCTGCCAAATGCCTTCGCCCATCTGAAAAATAACACTGGAATACTAACAAGTCCACCTTTGTGTTCGCCCACCGGAGCAATTAAAACGCCCCACACCGGCACTCAGCTCAAACAGTCCTTGGAGAGCAGCCTCACATGCAGGTTTCTGTCCTGACCAATTATTCTGGCTTAGTTTTTCTAGATGGCTGTACACACCAACGGTGGTTCCCTACTATATCTGTGAAATTCTCTTTTTGAGTCTCTTGGGCTAAACTAATCTGTCAAATTGTAAATTGTAATGATAATATCTGCAGTTGTTCTCAAGTACTGCATATTATTTTCAGTTTTCCACACAGAAATAAGTATGCCTTCACACCATAGTGAAATATGAATGGCCATAATGGCTGCATGAAATAAAAACAATTCATGTGAAGTAATATCAGTGCTGTCATAATTTTCTGAATTAATACTTTAAATTCCTGGTATCTCAGCCTCTCCAATGTCTGTAAGAGAGACAAATAATTTGTTGCTCTATGGTAGGTGTTTAGGATCTGGGTTATGATCATTCAGTGGAGCGGGTTGGCTATTCACTGGACCATTATGCTATGTCAAAAGACACCATAGAGCACAAGAATATGTACACCCAATATTTAAGTCCAAAGGGTTGTCTCGGAGCAAATCATCTTCTGCCTGACAGCTTTCTGGCTCAGCTCATGTGGACACACTTCTGTTTTTTAAAACAAGTGCCAGGAGCCCAGGCCAGTACAGAAGATTACTGAGAGTGATCAACCTCTTCCATTTAAGTCCATTTATGGCATGATCGCGCTTTTACTAGTTTCAGGGCGGATAGTTCAAGCGCAAAGTAAGGCGCAAGGTTGAAAAGGGCTGGACTTATTGGCTTAATTAATTAATAGCTGTGTCTTGTGCGTAACATAGGCCAAAAACCAATCAGAATCTTCAATTCCCTTTAAAGCCTACTGCAGGGGCGTCAGTCCTGGAGGGCCACAGTGTCTGCTGGTATTTGTGGATTCCTTTCAATCAGCAGCCAATGAAGGCCTTGAGAACAAGGTGTGTGGACTCTTTAGCCAATGAAAGACTTTGAAATGCATCTCTCTTCTAATTTTTTCCCCTTGGCAGACTGATAATTGCGGATTTAGCAAGATGTCCTACAGAAAAACCTGCTCCCATAGCAGTCATATACAATTGTCTGACTTGTATAACGTGGTACATACTTGTATTAGTTTCAAATATTAGTATACAAATATTTTTCTAAAATTGACTTTTAGTTGTTTTGTTCAGTAAGAGGGTAAAAGGTGAAATCATTGGAGTTTTAATAGCTTAAAGCAATGATCCTTACTCCTGGTCCTAAAGCCTCAGTGTGTGCTGATTTTTTGTTTTCGCCTTAAAATCAGCAACAAATTCAGAACCATGAAACCAGGTGAGGTGAGATAACTGTGTAATTAACTTGATCAATGACTTGATTAATTGATCAATTAAGTGCTTAGCAATAACAAAAGCCAGCACACTTTGCTGGTCACTATAATTAAGAAACATATGAAGAACTAAGAATAAGGTTAAAAACATACAAGGCTAAATGGTGACATTTGAATGAATCCCATTTTTTATTTATTTTAAAAGCCATCATGCACAGTGAATACCCAGACGGTACGCTATTTGAAAAAAGATGATTTAAATGTCCAAATAAAAGCAATCTTGGCTGGAGAAAGCGTTGGACTTTATTCAGTCGAATAAACAATTCCATCTGTTTACTGGGCAATAGATGAAGCAACTCTTTTGCCAGTATTTTGTTAATTTTAATTTTCTGGGTCTTCTACATGTCTCGTTATGGCTATCCATGTTTATTTGTGTCCCTGCGTAACAGACAGGAGGGTGTACTGTTGTGCAGTCGACTGTATAGGCACATTACTAGCCTAATATTATACCATTAAAATAGCAATGAAACGTGACCTAAGACCAGTTTTGTTTGGTCATAAAACAAACCCATTCAGCTGCATGAAAATAGCAATATGCAGAGAATTACTACACCTTGTTTAAAGACCAACGTGCCCAAATAGGCACATGGTCATTTGCCATTTTAATGATCAAGGTGCTGGAGGAAAAAATGGTATTGTCTCTCTCTGAAACTAGCAATAACACTTTCCTTTGGGCTTACCGCAACCTAGCACCGAGTCCAAGATAAGGCCCTCAAGATAGGATGTGCATCTTAATTTTCAAATGGTTGTTTTTCTAAATATAAAAACAATCAACCAAGCTAAACCATCTAATTAAATAATTAACAGCTATTTAGGGACAATTTCTGAAATTGCAATTAAGTTTGGATTGAGGACCAGCATACACAGAGTTCTCCAGGACGAGGGTTGCAAACCCGTGGGAATTGCATGATTGAAAGCCTAATTACAGTTGTGCAAGAAACTAAATGCAGTGATTATAGAGATGCCTAATGGCTAACCAGCAAAATGCATCTTGTGAAACAAAGTTGAGAAACCCATGGCCCTATCTACCAGCAAAAATAAAATAAAATAAAATAAAGGAATGAAATATTGATGAATACAGTTGATAAATTCATGAAATAAATGATGTGTGATAGTCATTGCTCTTTCAGATATATTGGCATGTATCTTGAATTACAAGATGCACTTCACTTACCAGAGATACAGTGAACATAATGTGCTTATAGTGTTTGTGAACAATGTCAAGCTCTTTATGTACCAATGTATAATTAATCATTAATATTATATTACTAATACAGTATACTAATTAAACAAAATGTGGAGACTTATGGTTATATATTTGCTGTATGTGTACAGAAATAAACATAATGTATTTAATAGATGTAGGTTATTAAAGACGGAAATAGTTCCAAACATGCAGCAATTAATATCACTCTTACTAAAATGACAGATTGGATTCTAACGCTCTGTTTCTAAAAATGGCCTGGAGCTGCTGTAGAACTCGTTGAATGTTCTCAGCCGGGTGGAACTTTCCGGCAGCTAATTTAACAGGTATTCCCATCGTGGTTTCTTTTTTTCATTGATTCATTTCTATTTTAACTTAACCTGTAGAGTGATGCAATGTGCACAACTATACTTAAAATGGCAACACAGGACTAGTTTTTAAAAAGCCGGATAACATATAAATAATAAATAATTAAACAGTTTTAACTGGATTCTGGAGCGGCATTGGTTGGCTTGAGAGACTGAATCTTTATTGTGTCAATTCTGGAAATCCCAGGGTGTGATACAAAGCTTACCATAGTTTCACCAAAGGAGTGAAGTTCCAGTTCGGCACATTCTCTGAAAAAAGGGTTCTTTTTTTCTCTGTCATACTGTAGGGGTGAAGTTAGAAAGCTCCAAGACAAAGAAACATTTTGCCAGACAAAAAACCCGAGAACTTGATTGTAATCCTTGGAACAATTTTTTTTCTAAGAGTGCAATATAAGCACGCATTGCCAGTTAGAGGTCTGTAAATTAGGCACCAGGCATCCTGGCTGTGTTAGGCACACAATACTCCACACTAGCTGCAGAGTACGGTATGATTAGCTACGATGTGAAAGTGACCATTAGATTTGACAGATTCCTGCCACCCCACCCCACCCCACCCCCCGAATACTCTAGAGATCACCGAAATATCAAACAGGATAACTTTCAAAGTCATTCAAGTGCCTCAAACTGCCTAAGTACAATTTTGCCATGTAAATGAATGATTGATTGTGATACGAATCGATTCGCATGTCACCTCGATGCAGTCGTACCATGACGTTTGCATTGCGATGCATCAGCGTATCAATATTTCATTACACCCCTACTCTATACCCACCTCAATCAATGTGTGATAAAATGGACTCAAATTTGTTACTGTGCATTGCAAACTGGGCCGTAAAAAAAGTTCTCCACGGTTAGTTTATGTGGCCAGGGAAAGCGTCTTCCTGCTCTCCACCTGTGGGATTAGAAAGTGAGTGGAATTTCTTGGCTTCTTTCCTGAAATTGCACTAAATTAAACTGCAAAACGCTTCAGGCAAAATGGCAAGATGAATTTATCCCCTAAGAGAAGTAAACACATTTCTGTTTCCTGAGTTATATTTTTTTTCTTCATGATACTCCAAATAGCATTCCTTACTGGAGCACCAAATAAAACACAGGAAAAGTTAAACGACATCACATGACAACATTTGTGTATTTCCCCCTTAATATCAGGGCATTCTCTTGGGACCTTTTGCTGCAGGTAAATAGCAAGCAAACAAATGCAAGGATTTATTCATTGAATTAATTAATGTTAAAATTGAACCAAACCCCGAGATACCTTGACAATATACTTGCTTTCTGATGATTCTCTCAGTGTTTATTCAACATTGTCCGCATTTTGAGAGCCCTGTGAATGAAGAATACATAAGTTCTGCCATTTGGCAGAAAGGAATGGTTATGATACCAGCAGACACTTTCAGGTGTTTCACTAAAACTGACCAAACCTAAGTAGAGTCGGTGGCTAGCGATACATTTTAGTAATTTTGCAGACGTTTTTAATCCAAAGAGACCTCCAAGGGCATAAGTTATTCTACAAGTGAAAAGCATAAAATCCATGAATAACAAAACGTGCATGTAGAGCAGTTATAACCAAAAATAATAGTCATCAAATTATGCAAAGTATATATATTATTATTTATTTATTTATTTATTACACATCAGGGCCAGGGGCAATGACAGTGGCCAGTGATAGAGCGATTACTTGCCAGAAAGTATATACAGACAAAACTGTAAAAGGCTTCTCCTCATACCCGTCCATTTTACTAGCTATGGAAACAAAATGTCTTCATTCATTAAAGACAAGTAGCCTAGTAGTAACTGGTATGCTCGGCATGGCAACCTTTTGACTTCATTTCAGTCAACGTATCGCGGTGGTGCGACACTTTCACGTCTGCGACCTTACAAAAATCTGCAGGTGCACAACACCCATCGCCGGCACGAAAGTGACAACTTGACATCAAGACTGTTGAATTTTCATCGTTCTTCATCCATGGGCATGTCGAAGAAGCATAAATTAGCCTTCGCACTTCTCAACTTTTATAAACGAATCTGCTGTGCCCTCTCCTGCCTTTCCTGTAACATTCCAGGTAATATTTTTGTTTGTATTATTACAGATTCCTCTGGGAAAACATCCTATTGGATTATAGAGGAGGAACCACACTTCACACATTTCATCTCTAACACAGATTTTTTTTTTCCTGCTTTCACTGAGTTTGATTAATAAAACAAGAACAAATTCATCATTTCCATTTCATTGTCTCCCCGTGTTGGTTTCATACCCTTGCTGGAATTGTAAGATATGGCTCAACCACTGGAATTTTGCATGTTGTGGAGAAGGCAGCCAAGAGCATACAACTGTTACCATAAATCACAATAATAATGGAATCGCTACGGAAACAACTCATGGAGTCTAATCTTACCCAGCAGGCAATGAACCTAGAGCTCTTGGAAGCGTAGCGACAGCATAACAAACCACCCTGGAGCGAACGCCAGGCTCACTGAGGTATCCATCCCAGGCTTCCCCAAATTGCAGCTTAAAACTGTAGTCATTGCCAGGGAGCGATGCCAAGCGATGTGGGCAGAACTGACTGCTCTATTCCTGTGGGAGACGCATCACAAAGCTCACCCCAACACGGACGCCGCTTCCAACACGGACACAGCACGCAGCTCGAGAAGCCCAGCTTGACTCGAGATTGTCCCACTGTGCAAACTCAGATGCTGGCAATGCTACGACTGGGCGGCGTACAAGCTGGAAGTACCCACATAGTCCTGCAGACTTATGAGCTGCTGAAATCAGCCTCCAGGTGGCTGCGAACGGAGCAGAATTGGACTGTTTGTCTGCTGGCCTACTGTGTGAAATAGAAAATGAAACTATTTTTTTTTCTCGCAAAGAGTCCCAGAGGTTTTTCTGTTCCTCAGCAGGTGTTCCATAGGTATAGCGAAGCTGAAACTCTACCAGAGGGTGAATGATGATGAAGAGGACAACAGTATTCCCAGGCAGTTGGACCCCTCCTAGACTCCATTAGAAATCCAGTTTTATACCACAGAGACCTGAATCCTCTCAACGCCCGGAGCCCTGTGAAATCGTTAGATCTTCTGTCCCAAAGCTGTGTGGTTTAAATAAGGGACAGCGCATATCATTGGCTGATTGAATATTTGCATTAACAAGCTGGTGTACGGATCTACCTAATAAAGTGCTCACTGAGTGTAGCTGTGAAAGAGAAAATGAGGAAAAGATATAGGGCTGGAGAGGTTCAGGACTTGGTTTTATTTTCTGGGTACATATATAAAAACAATAGAAGATCATGCTGTCTGTATACCGCCCAAAGTCCGTATTAAGCTCCGAAATCTGCTTGGTTCCTTTTCCCATCACTGAAAAGAAGAGCAATAGATTTGGTAGGACTCTTGCCAAAAGCAAAGAAGATATAATGTATATATCATTCTATTTGACTCTTCCACCTGATAACCAGAAGCCATATCACTTCAAAAACACTAAGTCAGATATATATCCAAAGAACTGCTTTCCCTGTTCTGCGGTCAGCATTATTGCGGTATGTTTTAACTGACGCTTTTTAAAAATGCTTTTCAGCTCATCATCATTAAAAATCTCCAGCCAGGCTTCTGGCTCCCTGGGGTCCATAGCTGAGCATGTCAGAGTTCTGCACTCAGATGCATCAATATGTTTACATGCACAAAGCAATTATGATATTCTATATTTGTGAACTCAGCAAGATGGGAAGAATTGGGAACAGATGTTATTGTATCCTCCTGAGACAAGGCAGGAAGTATTTTCTTATTTTTTTATGTGATACAAGTGTCTTGGAAGATAAAATTGTGTTGCAGTGAAAATGATAAATGATAAATGCATAATAAATACATAAATAATTAAAGTATTTTATTGTATTATAGGATTTTGATCTAGGCTGATTTTCTGTGTATTTTGTCTCTCTTTCCTAGTCACGTACAGTATATGGTTCTTCAGAATAAGAGACTCTTTTCCTCGATAGGGGGCTGCAATGAATTGCCAGGTCTAATGAGTTTATAGCACAGTTTTTCAGTCAGAGAGGTTCCCTGATGATGTTGCATCACACCTGTTACCTGCAGGACTGTGTGAAGGAGTCTGTAGAGCAGAAACAATGTTCTGCATGCTCTTTATTCCCTGAGCATCAAGTCACAGGGGCTCATCACAAATAATCATATTCCACAAAGAGATACTCAACCTCATTGCTATGCTGAAGATGCCTAACTATCAGTTAACTACTACTCATATATACTGTATCTAGAGTAGCTGAAGCTCTATGGTCTCTGCACTACATCAGAGTGTGACTAAAATGCTTACAGTAGCAGCTCTAGTGTGGGGGCATTTGTTTTCATATTCAAAAATGTCAGTCCCCAAAATACAATTTTACAGAACATCCTAAAATCTGTACAAAGTAGGGATTACCCGGTTAGTTGTAATCAATGTGTGTACAGGTGCAAAGGATAGGACTCCGGACTTCCTGTTAGCATCCTGCTGTCTCATGAAAGTGTGAACATTTATGCATATTACTTGTTTGATTTGAGGATGAAAGGAGCCCCGAAAATTCACAGATTCATTAAAAACAAATAGAATAAATGCATGTACTGTCACGTCTCATGAGCTTTGTACATTCAAAGCATGTGCAATGTTTTCTTTGGCTGATGTGGATCATATCACATACACACACACACA
This sequence comes from Conger conger, assembly GCF_963514075.1. Taxonomy (NCBI): domain Eukaryota; kingdom Metazoa; phylum Chordata; class Actinopteri; order Anguilliformes; family Congridae; genus Conger; species Conger conger. Next base: position 21,148,326 of record NC_083777.1, on the reverse strand, counting down.
CACACACACACACACACACAGGCACAGAGACACAGACGCACACACATTCACTCAGGCATTAATTATGCAAATTCTTGTTTCCATATTTCCCACATATTTACCTGGGAGCAAAGACATCCCAACAGAGACTGGCTTAATGCAAATTGGCAATGTGTTTTGGAGAGTTTTCTGTTCAGTTTCCCAGCATCTATCTTAGAGTCCATCCGCACCCTAGCTGTTATTCTGGAGCATTAAGTCGACATATACTGTATGTTCAATTTAATTTAATTGCCACAAAATATATTCTTTTACATGATTTTATTGAGGGATCCATTGTGGAACCCATGTCAAAATTGGACTAGTTCAAATATCTCTATAGCTTAATAGATTCCGGTATTTTGTGTTTTTTTGAAGCTCAGCTTAGCTCCTTTAGGTTAGCTCAAAAAAAGCTGAACCATTTATATTATGTGTTTACCATGCCATAACTATACATCAAGACTACATCACATCACCCTATGAAGGTTTTGTCTTGTTTTGTTTTTCAGAACCATCAAACATCATCATGTATATACATATTCAATGTATACATTGAATTAAACAGGTTGCCCTACGTCTCTCTATGAAACATACTTCATTCAAGAGTTTAATTCAGACATGAAACTCTGTAGGCAACACAAAACAGGAACCTCCTACAGTTGGACATTTTTTTGGCAAATTGGATTTATGTAACAAACCGCAGGCCTATGAAGAATACTCCCTCCTCAGGGTGACCTTCAGCGAGCTCCTGTCTGATTTACCATCGTGGCGGTATCTGACATAAAAACGGCTACGACGCGCACAGAGCATAAAAAGCGCGGGAGAGTTATTTCACGTTTCATGGGCAAAGTCAGCTTTGAAAAATTCCGAGGCAGCTATGCATTAAAAATTAATCTGCCAGCGAGGGAGATTTTGATCATAAATACAACTTTATTGCCGGAATCCATCTTAATTACAAAGGAGCACGGTGTACGTCCAATCCGCCCGGTGTGTAATTCTGCGGCCTCATGTCCGTGATTTGCGAGTGAACAACATCGTTCTTTAGACGCGTTGCAGCCCATCCTAGCGTTAAACAAGAGCCCATGTTGTTTTTTTAACGCAATTAGACTCTCCCACCTTGCACAACATTTTTTGAAACATTGCCAACGAGATTTCAAACTGCGAACGGATTAAAATAAACGGAGGCAAACACTTAATGCCCCATTTTACAGCAAATTTTTTAATAAAAAATTAAATATGAAATTCACAGCATAGTAACCCAGAGCCCGGAATATCAATACTACGGTCGTCACAAACAAAACAGACCCATCGCGGAAGGCAACATATGTGATGAAGCAATTAAAAGGCTGTCCATCGTACGTAATTACGGCGGCCTTCAAGCGGTACCCACTTCAGCGGGGCCCCTGCCGTCAGCTCGCCAGCCACGAGCTCTGATTAATAGCGCTGGGCTCTGGAGACCGCGCACGTTGAGAGATTTTCAGCTGCTGAAGCTTGCTCAGCTGTTTACGGGAGGCTGCTGAGAGCGGGGGGGCGCCGATCGGCCCGGGCCGCGGCGATGATAAATAACGACAGGGAAGAGGGCCGCGCCTCGGGGGCGCTCTGGCGGCCCCGGGGCCACCGTCAGCAGACTGCACGCCCCGCGCACGCACGGGCGTCGTCGTTAATGTCACCGGAATTAAGACGCCGTGATGCTGCAGGAAACGGAGGAGGAGGAGGAGGGCACTTGCGCTCGTACAACTTAGTTCAGCGACACGTCACCAGCCAGAATGGGTCCTGTGGGCTGCAATCAGCACAATGCACAAACATATTTTCCTATGGAAACCACTAGAAGCGATCATCAAATCTGCACCTTAAATCCAAATCTGGTCCTAATTGTTCAGCTGAACAATTAGTGCTACTGATTGCCAGACTGATTTCTCACCTGACTACCGGGTAAAGGTTGGAAAACCAGCAATTCTCGTTCATCGAGGACCCTGATGATCCCTGCCCTGGGTTTAAAATATATAAAGGCTGATATGGATGGCTGTAGTTGTGGAACTGAGACAGAAGTCAGTGATTGGTTTATTGTGTTCTGAGCTAAGGCGGGTGGGTGGAGCCACCTTGTTAGCTGGAATCACTGGGCAGTGGCTGATTGAATCGGGCCACCTGTGTCCAATCAGCCACAGGCTGTCTTCTTCGTCTCTGTTCAGGCTGAGAGCAGTGTGAGGTGAGGAGCGGTATCTCCCAGGAATTTGTGATTCACTGTCCCAGAATACAGTTTGTAGGAAAGTTGTGTGTAAGCAAAAGCCCAAAATGGGAGATCTGCACCAGGGTTCTCAAAATGATTTATAGAAACAGAGGGGCTATGTGTACTGTGTGAAATAACAACAGATTTAAGTTAAAAGCAGGATTAAGAGTTGGGCGGTGCATTTCAATGAAAAACACACAGCTGCACTCATCTCATTTCTTTTCCCTCTTTTTAATTTTGGTTGAGGTCTGAGTTTTTGTTTAGTTTTCTTCCCCAAAGACCTTAAGGGCTGAGAACTGCTGGTTTTCCACCCTCCCTTTACCTGGCACTCAGGTGTGAAACTTTAGTGCCAATCAGTAGCACTAATTGTTCAGCTAATTAGGGGCCAGATTTGAGTGTCCCTGCCCTAAAGCCTTTGGGAATTCCTTTCCCAGCACTTACTCAGTGAGTGGTACCAGTTCTGTTTTTGTTAGTCCCCAGTAGAGCATATGCAAAGAAGACCGACAGACTGCGGGAGGTTTGGGGCTACTCTGTGGAGGATGGTGGTGGGGTGGGCATCGACTCCTTACAAAGCTCTCCTGGAGGATGGTGGTGGGGTGGGCATCGACTCCTTACAAAGCTCTCCTGTACCTTGACGAGGCTGTCTGATGGATTTGGACAAAAAAAAAAGGAGTTATTTCGACTAAACCAGTACCCATATCACATGAGAGGTGCAGAGAAGGGAAAAGCACTGAAGAGAGAAATGAGTGATTATTATGGCGAGACCGATCGATACTGATATCGATTAAGAGATAACCGTATTTATTTTTTATGACTCGGACAGCCCGAGAACCCAATTTCTGTACCTGACTTTTTCTGGTGGAGGAACTTTGGGTTTTTGAAATTGGATGGTGGATTTAACAATGGAAAGAGGACTGTGGTTTGGCTTGGCTATTGATCCCCCCCTCCCCCTCCATGTTTAAGTTTTCCTAATAAACCAATGTGAGCTTCATAATATAATCAACTTTTATTTGTCACAGAATTATATAGACTTGGCTGCAGGTTGAGAAACACTGTCTCAGGCAAAGGTAAAAATCAGGATGAAGTGAAGAGTGATTAAATTTATCTTCCAGTCCAGGTGGCATTAAATGGAGCACATTCATTTTAATTTTTTTTGCAGAAAAGTTTCTTTTACTTTTTAATGAACATAATAACTCATCCATTGTAAATCATCCTTTGGAATGGCAGAAATTAATATGATAAAATGGCCAACTACCAAATAGACTTCAACAGTATTCACAACCTGTCACATTATTAATAAAAAGGTGTCTTTTTGAACTGATGTTTTGACGACATGAACCAGATAATATTTAAAAATGAAAGCGCAGAGAAACTTAAGTAAAAATTAAAGATGAATGGTAATGTTCAACGTTCAGCAACACAATGTGCACTACAAATATGGTTGCATAAGAAGATAGTTTATTAATATGTAAATGTACATCCAGTGAGCAGCAGTTCTGCGGGCCAAAATTCCTTGTTAATGAGAGAAGTCAGAGGAGACTGGTCAAAGCTCTGAGTGAATAGATTACAGCAGCAGAAGACAGCAGAAGTAAAAAATAAATAAATAAAAAAAGTAATAAATACCTAAAAGTTCTCACTGAGTGTATATACTTTACCTTTTTACCCCTAAACCATCCACTGTATATTTCTTAAAACATTTAAGGCAAGAAATAAGCAATACAGTTTGATTCATATTTGATCTGCAAAGCCTAGTTTGAGTCCAGTGTGCCAGGTGAGCTGCACTGACATGCACTGCTGGCTCTTGTTTACATGACTCATACGACAGGTCGGGACCACTCATAAATGTTATTCCTACCTAAGTAAAATCAGTGAAAATTGTTCTCTTAAATGACATGTTTTAAGTGATTTAAGAACGAATCTGTGAGTAGAATTGGTTCTTGCATGAGGCGCAAAAAGAGGAGAAAACGGGTTGCCACTCACTTTTTAATTTGGTAAATTGTCAATTTGTCAGATCATATCTTGGTCATTTGTAGAGAGCTTTAGTTATCAGAAACCTAGTGTATTATTTTATATAAAATTATTTTAAATTCAGTTCTGAGAAGTAATTATTGCCTCCAGTGGCAAAGGCTAACACTGGGAGTGTCTTGATGTAACAACTGAAAAGTCAATGGCTCTCCTCACAGCATTGTCTTCTGCATTCAATAAACAAAGGACAGAAAAATGCAGATGCATCAGGATTATTAATTACATGCCGTAATTCATCTAGCAACGGAACCAGATAAACATGCAATGCATGCAAAATTGCCTGAGGGGAAAAATTCTAATTGACAAGGTAACAATATTATTGAAGATCACCGCAGAGTAATAGCATCCATATTCATTCGCTTATGTTGCTGCTGTGTTTATTATGCGGCGTTATGTCACTCATAATATCGCTGAGCCTGGCGGACTGACGCGGGAGTGCGTCCCTCTGAACCTGCCGCTTCAGAGCGAGCGGTGACTGACTGATGGAATTAGTCGCGGAAGCCGGGGCGGGTAGTGTGCGGGACAACGGTTTCTCGCATTTCATCATCGTTACTTCACCCTCAGCGCCTCGACCCTTTTCCGAATATTAACGACCGCGTGGCCCACTCATCTGTCCAGGTGGAGCACCTGAGTTCTCCCTCTTGCGCACCTCTCCGCCCTCACGATGTACCAGCTGAATGTTTTTAAAAGTCAATAATTTTGAACAAATGGTATGACTCATTTACATATGCATGAGCGCCCTAGCGGTATGGCTGCTCTGTTCTGCACAGCAGAGAGCTCGGAGTGGCACTCAAACTCAATGATGTTATGTATACTCCCATCCTTTGAACACTGTCACAGTTGCAGAGCTTGTTATTTCGGTGTGTACCTTTTTTAATTATGTACAAGAGCAGGCTTGTGGCCCCCTGGTTATGAAAAAATAATCATGGAACTCTGGCAATCTGGTGTCTCAGCTAGTGGCAGCCAGCACTTATCTCCGGAAAAAGAAATCCTTGCAAAGTGCCTGAAATGAGCTGTGGAGTGAGGGCGGGCTATGGAGCCTTGACATAGACTTTACAGGTAATAAGAGAATACCTTTTATGGTTGTTGTATATCTTTATATACTTTTATTAAAACTCATACATTTAGATTGGACTCACCTGAACCCAACTCTGCCGTTAAATTTTCTCTCATGGTGCATTTTAACACTGTCAATTTTTTTATGTTCTTATTAATGCATGTCTATTTACAGCAAGAAAACAGTGCATTATATTTCGTTCAGTGGAGTGGTAAATTGCTAATTCACTTGTACGAGTATCCTGTAGTTCATAAAAACGAAACGTTTGCCGTGATGACTCAGAGTAATTGTTCCATATCTGTCGGTTATATAAAGTGAGGGTGGACGGTTCTAAAAGTCAAGTTTGAATCAGGGATGTAGGAGCAGAGAGAGCTGCCTCTGTGTTTAGCAGAGAGCTTGTCCATTCAGCGCCCAAGGTCCTTGCCTAGGAGAGGACAGCTGCGGGACCAGGGACGGCGTCACTCCCACTCACAGGCGTGGGAGCAGCTGTGACTTGCTGTGAACCGCGGCAGCTGCTACACATCGCCAAATTACCGGGTTATGTAAAGGTCGAGGCCTCAACCCTGGGTGGCCTGTCCTTATTTTGGGAGCTGCAGAATGCATGTCTTGTGGGCTGCTTTTTTTGTTGTGGTTTTGACATTTTCTTATTTTGCTGGAGTCATCCATCCCATGTATTGTCTCCTCTAATCGCCACTGGATACAGTAACCGCCAAAGCACTCTTGTGCCCGTTTTAAACATCTGCAAGCTTAAATATTGTGGATATACACAGCGGATTTTATCTGTGCTAAGACAGTTTATGCTGGAACATTGGCCATGTGTCGGAGACAGCAGAGAAAGCAGAGCGTAATTTGCTTTATTTCCTACGCATTTAGGCTGTGAAATGAAGGAATGAAAATGTCATATTTCCTTTCGGGATTTGTATTCTCAGAAGGTTCAATTTCACAAACGGTGACCCAGAAGGGAATACAGTATGTGCAGTTAAAGTTCAATTTCTGTCATCATATTAATATTTACATTTGCAAGCGATGGGTGCCTAATAAATAGTGATTTACTGATGAGAGCAGTCCACCCCCCTGCTGGTCTGAAGTGAGAATCCTCTTCCTATGCTGAGTGTTTGATGTGGGTGATGGGAATCATTGGAGAGGGAGGTCAGCATATTTCCCTCAGCAGCCTCTGCCAGTCTGTAATAATTGGTCCCCACATGCAGAAACACATGAGCAATCTGTTTGCTGTTTTGAAGCCAGATGTTAATACGCTACTGGCAGAAAAGTTTGCACGCGTACTTAGATTTGTGCTCACCCAGCTTTTCATTTACGTTTACATTTTACATTTTAGTCATTTGGCAGACGCTTTTAATCCAAAGCGATTTACAAGTGCATAGGTTCTTCCACAGGTTAAAGCTTCAAATCCATAACTAGTAAAATACACATGAGGGGCTGTTCTAAATGAAAAGACAACAGTCATCGTAAGTGCAATTTTCTTTCTTTTTTTTTGGGGGGGGGGAAGGGGTTTCGACAAGAGGGATATCGGAGGGGATCAGGAGGTCCATTTGAACATGCCTTAGGCCAAGCTGCCAGCTATACATTAAAGGCAGTATGCACCTTGTGCATGAGGTTAGCTATGTGGATTGTCTTTTTGGGGTGTCTCGCATGTCTTTAGTATCACTTAGTACAGCTTTCCAGCTGACACAAAACACTCTCACAAAGTTCCTGCAATGTAGTGCAATGGTATAACATTGGAACAACATTCCTGGAATACATTTTGTGTTTGTTGTGTTCATGCTCAGTGGTTAGGGGGAAACGGCACCACAGTATACCCCACAGCCAAGAGCTGACCAGAAGATAAGAAACAAAATGGTGGTTCTTTCAAGGCAAAGAATCTTGCCGAGGCAGATAATGGACTTAAGGTGCAGCCAGATAGCAAATATTTCCATTCCTTGACTTTAAAATGTTGATTTGTATCTATATTTGTAAATCTGTTGCCAAATCACAAATTCTAACAAAAACATACAATTTGTTTGTCTAAAGAGCGTGGCAACCTTGTACATCCATTTTCAATTTTATTCATTTCCAAAACTGTATTGGAAGACACTCTGGGGGACATCTTACAAAATATTTAGGATACAATTTCTGCAATTGAAGAGACCTTGAGTTATTAAGGTCATACAGTGCAGTCCCTAAGTATTTGGACAGTGGCAAAATTTCTGTTATTTTGGCAATGTACTCCAGCACAGTTGAATGGAAAAAATGAGTGTTTATTTTTACTTATTATTGTTGGGTTTTTTTTGTTAAAGTGCAGACTGTCACCTTTAATTTGAGGGCATTTACATTCATATTGTGACAGAGCCCAATGGCAATCAAAAGCTTAGAATCATGACTAGATACTGAAGATTTCTTATACATGCACTAAAGATTCAATTTAGACTGTCTGCATTTTAACCTGATATTTATTGTTTAATTTCAAATGCAATATGCTGGACTACAGAGCCAAAAGAACAGACGTGGTACCACTGTCCAAGCCTGCAGCACAAGTCCATCTGTCACGTATGGATATACATATACAGTGCTCTACAAAATTATTTGCACCCTTGGTAAATGTGAGGGGAAAAAAATGAAAAAGCCAGCAATTTATCAGCTTGATCTTGCACACAGCCATATGAGAAATCTAAGCTTTACCCTGGGTAACATTCTTCAAAGATAAACATGCCTGCTGCGATTTATATTTTACTGTTTAAAGTTTCAGAGACTTTTGGAAGTAGTAAGTAGTTAACCCTGACTTCCTGTTTTCCTGTTAGAAAAAATAGCTAAAATACCTTAAAATACTCCACTATTTGGGAAAGAAGTGTTAAACAACTGGAGTTCTTATGATGTCTGGAAGAATATTTTGCCCCCACGCACAGTGCGGAAGATGATTCAAGAGCCAAAACATTCTCCAAGGATCACAGTTTGAGAATTTCAGGAGTTAGTTTCATCTTGAGGTCAACAAGTCTGAAAATCTACAATTAGAAACCACCTCCGTGCCAACAAACTGTTTGAAATGCTATTTTTCTCCTCTGAGCAATAGTATCAAAATATCCTGTAATAATTTTCATAGGATGGTATGTGCTCTTATATGAATGTTTGTATTTGAAAATAGTCTGCCTCTCAGGGTGGAAATGCTATAGGTATTTCTCATAGTTAAAAGCCATGTGTTTGTACATATGTGTGCATAAAGAAATGGAACACCATGTCTGCATTGCAAGTGAGTTTACTGAGAGTCTAAAGGAAAATGTGTTTTTGAATCACAATGCGACAACTTTATTTTGAGTGGCCAGTGTTGATACTCAACTTGATATGTTGTCAGTATTAAGTCAACTGCATGTCAGGAGATTCTAAATGATGAATGGACTGGATTTCATTGTAAAGTGCTTTAATCCAAAGGGCTTTACAATTGATGCCTGACATTCACCCATTCACTCATACACACCAATGGGGAAAGGCTGCCATGCAAGGTACCAATCAGCTTGTCAGGAGAAATTGGGGGTTAGGTGTTTTGCTCAGGGACACTTCAATACACCCTGGGCAGGGGATCAAACCTGCAACCCTCTGACTGCCAGACGTCTCCTACCTCCTGAGCTAATGTTGCCGCATAAACTCTTGTCAAACAGTCTATTGACACGCAACTCTCTTGTCAAGAAATACTGTATTGACACTGACTGTTTACAATATCTCAACTCTCCACTAAGTGAGCAAACATCAATTGAGGATCAAATATTCAGCCAAATGTTGATTACACATACAATGGCCTGTCTATGGATATTTGAAGTGATGTTAAATAAATCTCAAGAACAGTCAACTAAATATGACATCAAATATCAACATATTATTTACCAACATTTAATTTTCATGTGACATCATCATCAAGATGATGACCCCGTCTATATGGGTTGTTACCTTACATTGGCACTGAACTGATTCAGTTGATATCAAGTTAAATGTCAACATTGGATACTCAAAATAAAGTGTTAAGATTTTAGGCTTCATACTATTGTTTGTAATAATAGATCCTAGATCCTTATAAGGCCATATTACAAAAGTCCGTAAACTGTTCTTCAGATTATTCCTCTCACATGAGAAATTTGGAAAATAGTTCAATCTGTTCATGGTGGTAGTGTTGCATGATTGTTGTCAGCAAGTTGGTGGATGTGTATCATCGGTAGGGCACAGCTGTTAAGTACCATTAATGTACTTCATCTGAATTACTAAATTAAACATGTAACTGTAAAAACTGATGTCCTTTCCAATGTGATGTGTACAGGGCCTATATAGCTGCTAATCAATAACTAATGTAAAAATCGATTTGAAGAACAATTCCACATCTTTTCCAGCAACACAGCAAGGGGAGGCTGAAGCTGCAATGAACTAAATAGAAAAGCTGCAGGAAAGTATTTGCTGCGCGGACTCTTATCACGTTTTTCAATACCTACTGCATCAGTATTATCAGAAATTTTGTACTGTTTAGAATTGAATGAAATTCTGCGAAGCCAACACGGGCTGAAGGAAGATGAACAGGAAGGCCCTCAGAGAGACCTAAAGCTCATCAGCGTCAGGGAGGCTGCTGGAACAAAGAAACACACTTATGGGTGATATAAAATATCATATCTGAGGAATGAAATAACGGTTACTGTTTCATGTTAACTTTGGGAATCATTGATATATTTTAGGCCTTTTAGCAGACCATTGTGTAATTATGTTCAAATTAAACCTGTAAAGAAGTGAGCGTAATGTGGAGTATTTGCATCTCTCATCAATACTATGATCTGACTGATCTCCAAGAAACATGTCACTGGAAAAGATAATAATAATAATAATAATAATAATAATAATAATAATGTCCTTATTTGGCTCAAAATCATTGGGTGTTTCAGTACTTCCTCGAATTCAGACAACTAAATCTGATGCCTTAGTTCTGGGCTTATGTCTCGTCTGTGGCAGACAGATAACACTTTAATTAGAGGGCTATGTAAACCAGCAGCTGAAAGTTTATGCAGATGTGTAAATACATGAAAGATGGGGCATGTGATTAGAAAATCCAATCGCATCAGTTTGCACTGAATCCGGCAGCTACACCAGCGATTTTAACAGGCTGCAGATGTACTCCTATAAACACATCTCCAGAGTAGTCCACTCCATTAAATACACACCTATGTGAAAAAGAAACACACTGAAGGTTTTCTGGCCTTCAACCATAACACGCTTCTCCTTCATAGAGGCAAATAGCTATTCTGTGTGTGGATGATTAATACTGAAACGGAGGCTTTTGATAAGGAAAAACCCTGTTGAATTAAGAAGTTATGATTTGGCACAAGATGGATGGATGGGAAACCTTGCTACATCAGGGGATCCTAGGACACAGGCTCTGCCCCCCTGTTGTTGAATGACTGGAGAGGATTTTATTTGATTAGAAAAACTGCCTGGACTTACTTTGTATAACTTAATCATACTGTCAGGTAAAACATAGTTTTTTTGTCAATGTGAGCTCAATGTTGATAGGGTTTAAAAACAAACAGGAGACTAGGGAACATGCCCTATATCATTGGGTTTCATTATGGCCTCCAAGACAAGTTTATGTAGGATTGAAATGAAACAGAAATGCATTTGTGATCTCTGAAGGCAAAAAAACAATTACGATCGAAGAACAAAACTGCCTCCCTGTGCCCTTCAGTATCATACCTATGGTCCAATAAAAATAATACCAATGTATTCCAATGTCTGCCTTATGGCTGTCAATTTGAGTAGTGTTATCACAAATCTTACGTTCAAGAAAAAAAGAAAATCAGCACTAAAGCAAAATTTACACTGAATGGAAATGGAAACGATAAGTACTTATAGTGTGTCACTTTTTTCTTTTTTTTCCCAAGTAAGAAATGATGGAAGTTATTTTTGATTTACTGTACAAATCTACTTACATACCTTGATTACCAGTCGGGACACAATCAGTGGCAGCTGAGCCATTCAACTATTTTACATAGTAACAGCAAACACTCATCTCCACTGCTTCATTCCAGCCTGCTAACAACAAACATTCATCTCCACTGCTTCATTCCAGCCTGCTAACAACAAACATCCATCTCCACTGCTTCATTCCAGCCTGCTAACAACAAACATTCATCTCCACTGCTTCATTCCAGCCTGCTAACAGAAAACATTAATCTCCACTGCTTCATTCCAGTCTGCTAACTGACAGCTGTCACTCAAATAAAGCTATGCTACAAGCTATTTTTAGTGCACATGCTTCCTTACATTTCCACAGAAAGTGTTGGTTTTATCAATAGGAAAGTTAGATCAAATATTTATGATGGCTCCAGGTCTTGCTAATGCACGTACTCTTGTGGTATAAAAGTGGCTGTCTAGAATTCATAGTTCTGCTAGGTCATGGCTAGTATAGTAATGAGAAGTTTGAGGCATTAATACATATATAAAATTGACAATGTTAATTGAATGTCCCCTGGTTAATTGTGAAATAAATATTTTTTTAAATAATACTCTCAAGTGTTTCTAAGAGTAAGTAGCTAAATATTTCACTGACATTTTACCCCACTTTGCCACAAAAAATATGCAAAAATGCATGTTTACGAAAATCCATGTAGCTCTTATTTAAATGGCAGTTTATCAACACCTGAAGTAGCAATGGCCATTATGTTAAAAAACATCAATGAATCCCGTTGTGGCATTTCTATATGTTTATATTTTATGCTGTACAAAACAAGAATACGACAATTTATCAGTTCATTGAGCACAGTTATTCATTTGAAATGCAACACTTTCAGATATAAAATATTCTGTATTTCCATATTGCAATCCTCTGTGAAATACTACTTCAACTTTATGATCACATTGGAATTACATTTTTTGACATGAATGATGAAGAATGTATGCTTGAGTGTATGTATGTCAGGTAAATGAAGAAATACTTTTAGAAATGAGCCTTTAAAAACAGACTTTCTGTGAAAATACTGGACTATTCAAACTGTTGATGTGTTGGCGTTGATGTCAATGTCACCACACGCTTCTCAATGGTTTATCAGCAGTTTATCTAAGCTCACCTCTCTCTATGTTTATGTAAAATCAATACAATTTAAACCCAAGGAAGACGAGAAAGGTGTTCATCAAACCAAAGAAGCTTCCCTGTGATTTAGAGCTCTCCTCAAGAAGTAAAATGCAACATTAATTACAGAACGACTTCTCTGCAAGAGGTTAATTTCAATGCCAGGTGCACTGAAAACTCAAGGTCTCCAAATTACCAGGACTAATGAATTTCAATGTGCCATTTTTGAAGACGTTCCACATTTGAATTTTCAGTCGCAGTCAAACATCGTTCAAGTGACAAAGCAACTTCCCTCAAGCAACATCCCAAAAGAAACATTGTATATTGAACAACCAACAGGTATTTGCTGAACTTTCCTGTATTTGGGTGTTGAGAAGGTTGACTAAAGTGCCACTCGCTCCCGCCTCCCAGCGCGCTAATGCACACTGAAGATAAACGCATCAGGGAAAACTTTATCTTCATCAATTCTGTATCGTGTCATTGTCAGCCCAACCCAGTTTCACACATCCCAAGGTCTCCCTTGCATTCATTTTGTTTCCCTCTGACATGATTCATTGGTCAATTTAACAGCCTTCATACACAAGAACTGATGTGGCCAAAGTAAGCCTGCGGATTGCGGAAAGGATAAAAGTTATATCGGGGTGAACGTTTTTCTTTGCCTCAACAGGAAATAAATATTTATAGTGGAATTCACAATGGAGCCCTCGGCAGCTTAATATAATTTAGAATCTTGAAATCAAATCATTACTTTAATCTACGGAGTACTTGTAGACTAAAGATATATATCATTTGCAGCATATGGTGAGAATCTGGGCAAGGACACGCATCAAAACTCTCACTCCCATGGCCCTAGTCTCACAGCCCACCAGCTCTAACTCCTTAAAGTTGGCAGCAAGAAATGTCACTTGGCCAAGCAGGTTCCTGTGTGTCAAACATTCTGGTGCCAGGAGGGCAATACAGGGGAAGCCATAAACTAACATATCTCACTGGTTTTTATCAAGGTGTCAATGTGGGCCCATCCATGTCTGATTGACAAGATGCGTCATGGTGGACCAATTAGGTGCCTGTGTGCCAACAATTCCCAGAATGGATTTTGTGCTAAAAGCGTCATAAAAGTGGCCAGAACATGCATTTTGTGCCACAAAGTATTCAAAGTGTATACCTAATATGGTAATATATTCTATTATAATAATGAAAAATGCAAAATGCTGAATTTTTGTGGACAAAATGCAAAACAAAGGTGTTCATTTTGTGGAATGAAATGCATTTTGTGTACAGACTTAAAGATCTTAAATTTAGTACCGCATACAGCACGGATGGTGCAGTGGGTAGCACTGCTGCCTCACAGCAAGGAGGAGGGTTTCCTTCCTCCCACAGTCCAAAGACAAGTTAGGCTGATTGGAGATTCTAAATTGTGTGTGAGTGAATGGTGTGTGTGCCCTGTGATGGACTGGCCACCAGTCCAGGGTGTATTCCTGCCTTTCGCCCAATGTATGCTGGGATAGGCTCCAGCCCCCCTGTGACCCTGTTCAGGATAAGCGGGTTAAGATAATGGATGGATAGTATTTCAGTAAGGTGGGCTCTACTGTCTGCTCAAATCCTAGTTTGTTTTTCTGAAATAAATTTGCTTAAATGTCACATTCACTCTTAATACGAATGCAGGATGCACTTGATGCTGGTGTGTTTAAAAAAACTGATAACAAACGCTTTGATTAACTTTTCATCCTAAATCATTATTCTTGAGCAGTGCATCTTTCCATTTCATGTTTTTGTATGTACCCATTTTTAAAACTACATTTCGATTGATACAAATCTGCTTCTGACAAAAATTCTCAAATATGGATAATTACATTTCAAGGGCAATCACAAAATAACTGAATACGCTGTAAATGAGTGCATAAGAACTGCAGGGAAAACAGATCTAAATGTAATTAAAATGTGTATTCATCAAAAATAAGTTGCAAATAAATTACAAAGAGAGCCAAAGTGTACTGTTCATTTGGGTCATATAGTTCCTCACAGTTTTACTGCAAAATCTAACAACTTATGTAACGTACGCCTGATGGAAACATGCATTGCAGCTGATTTATTGCCATTTAATTTTCCAGTGTTGTACAGAAGTGTTGGGCATTTCATTTTTTACATAGTTGTATAATTCACAGCATTAATAAAAGTAACACAATTGTATAATTAAATCATGTTGTTGATGCACATATGTTAATTAATGTACGTATAATTACCTATTTGCAAACTCAATGCATTTCCTTTGCCTTCTCTATTGTCCTTCTGATTGTTCAGAGCTCAGTATCTTACATTTAATCTTAGTTCTTCTTTATATGCAGCAGGATTGGGGGTGAATTCTATCAATTCAGTTCCCTCTGCATGTACGTTGGAAATTATTTAAACGTTTAACTACAAAGAGTAGCAATTACATTTTCTGGGAAATGCTAACTTTCCATAATTCCACATATGTAATTCAGCGTGTAAATGTCTGAATTCTGAATATATTCCAATTGCATTGCTTAATGTTAATTGAAAATCCAGTTCATATGGGAAAATGATCCTGAATCGAAATAATCCCATTATTTTTTTTATTCATATTGAAACTGATCCACTGCACAGTGCCATGACAAATTATATGGCATAAAAAAGTTATATGGTATTTTATAAGTGAACATGGCATATATTTAGTACTTGTAATGTGTGCATGAGCCTCTTCTCTTTCATTAGCATTTCAGTTTCCCCCTGGATCACTCAGCTCAGTAAGAACCAACCATTTTATTTACGGTTTATTTATAGCTAGGCCTGGTAAAAATAACGTGCCCCCAACTGTGTTATTTCGTCACCATCCACAGGATAGAATTCCTATTCAGATCTACTCTACACATATTTTACTGCAGGTTTCCCCTGCCAGAGATGACTCATTTCTCTTGGTGTAAGCAAGAACTGGTCTGTCCTTCGTTCTGTCCATACTAAACAATCTGGAAGTTTCTGCTGCCACATTCTGAGGTGGTAATAATGGGGCCTTTGTGCGGGGCATGGTTGCTTGTTTTCTCGCTGCAAAAATCTCCACGGGCTTTTCCTTTTACTTTGTTTCCTGTCTTTGCTTTCTATCATTTTTGGAATTATGTTACAGCAGCAGAGTAGACCTTCTGTCCATTAAGTATGTATGAGATTTTTTAAGTTACTTATACAAGAGGTTTTATCCAGTTCAGCTTCTCACCCTCCACCAGAGCTTGAATGTTACACAGTTAAACATGAGACCTTTCTGCAAATTTTAAAGCCAATTTTATTTTCATTTTTGCTGTTTCTAAACGAAAAAAAAGAAAAAGGGCCCTTTTCCAGTGCTGGAATTACATTTAATTCTGAAGTAACTCCATGACTTCTGCAGTTTCCAACTACAGTGGCTGTTCTGTCTGGTGTTAACAACCATGGGTTCCTCTAAATAGTTGTCCAAGGATGTCAGAATGAAGATGGTTAATTTCCACCAAGAAGGCTACAAAAAAGTTTCTCAACATTTCAAATTGTCAGAAACATTATTAGAACATGGAAGATAAATGGAACAGTTGAAGTCAAGGCAAGGTCAGGAAGACTTAGATAGAATGGCCTGGAACCTGGTGAGAAATGCTCAGAAGAACCCACGCATCACTTCAAAAGAGCTGCAAAAAAGAGTAGGCACAGGTCCAGCTGTTCACAAGACAACAATACAACATACTTTAAAGAACTTACATGGCAGAGTTGCCAAATAAGAAGCCTTTCCTATGACCTCAACACAAAATTAAGTGCCTGAAGTATGCAAAAGAAAACAACATTGAGAAGCCTGAAGGCTTTTGGAATAATGTGCTTTGGACTGACAAAACCAAAATAAGAACTTTTTGGCCACCACCAAAGAAAAGGTATGTTTTGGAGAAGAAAGGGTGAAACCTTTGTGGAGAAGAACACCTTGCCAACTGTTAAGCATGGAGGTGGATACATAATGCCTTGGAGTTGTGTGGCAGCTGGCAGCACATAAAATATTGTGCAAGTGGAAAGAAGAATGGATTCCACCAAATATTAAGAAATTCTAGAGGGTAATGTTTGAAGGTCAGTCTAGACATTGAAGCTGAAGAGAGGTTTGGTATTCCATCAAGACAATGATCCCAAGTATACCTCAAAATCAACCATGAAGTACCTGCTGGAAAGATGGATTAAGGTCTTGGAATGGCCACTACAGTCCCCAGACTTGAATATTATGGAAAATCTGTGGAGAGATCTGAAATATGCCGTACACGCAAGGGGGCCGAAGAAAGTGTTCTGCCAGGAAGAATGGTAGTTGCCCGAGTTTGAGTTGCACTGAAGTACTAACTGACAGGGTTACCTAAATTTTGCACAGGGCCTTTTTCATTTTAAAAACTGTTAAAAAAATAAATAAATAAATGTGAAGGACATGTTCAACTTTTAGAGGTCAGGTTTGCTTCTATTCACCAAGCTATTCATTGTAAAACGCTTTTTGACCAGAGGCACATTTTTGCATACGACTGTAATGTACGCTTGGAGAACTTTTAAATTGGTGTAATATCTAACTAAAGGAATAACAGACAGACAACCATGGGCGTAAAGAACAAATGTAGGGCCAGAGACTTTTACTGTTTCAATAAAAAAAAGCATCAAAAGTCGACCAATTAATTCCAATAAAGTACATAACGCAGTACACCAGCCAAATGCACAGAATCAAACATGGCCATAGATCAGAATAAAAACATTTGAAAATCACCCCCACACTGCTCCTGTTACAGAACCATGGTGTCTGCATTGGCCTGGCCTGATATCCGACCTGGGTAGTGCCAATGCCAGAATCACTCACTATTTAACTCACCTGCATGAGCATACTGTATGAGAATGCTCTTTATATCAGTTGACCCCCAACGCCCCCGCCCCCCCCCCCCAACCCTCCCTGCAAGCCTCCATAAATAGCACTCTAGAATAAAAATGACAAAACTACATGGCCCACCACCCTTTCTCATTATTATCATCATTAAACTTTATGTTCTTATTCACAATGACTCCAACAACTTCCTAAAAATTGTGTCCAATTTTGAATTGTCTGTATAAAATCATTTATATTGCTATTTTGTCATTATTGCTGCAGTTAAAGCTGTCATGTTTTATCATTAAACTGAGCTCTTTACTTGTACATGAAAAGGGATGTTACCCCAAATTAGTGCTGATAAACGTATGGCATTTTGCCATAATTTGCCATTATAAAAAGAAATCAGTTATCTAAGAGTCACCATCTATACCCAATTACTCAGCCCACTGTTTGAGATTGTCATCTGACTAAAAGCCATCTCCCTTAACCCCACACTAGCTGGCCATTAAGGACCTACTTTCTAAAGGTCATTTCTTGGTCTAAGATGGGTGACATTTTGGAGTGATGTGAAGAGGGTACAAGCCTGGGTCTAGAGGTGATAACGGTAGGTTTTTTCGTAATAGCTTGCATCCTCCATCTTAGGTTCCACTTGTACTCTCTCTGAGGTTACAGGAATAGGTAGAAGAATGCTGCCAGGTATAATACCTGCACCATTTTAAAAATGATTTAATGCCCCCATCTCTCCCAGAGGGCCATTCTCATATCTCTCCTGGTAGAGCTGAGCTGTTGTAAAAACCCAGTGTTCCCTACTCTAGTCCCTGCTTTTATATGCCTCCTGGTTCCAGGGTTAATGCAAATAACGGCCACCACTTACTGTTAAAAGCAGTTGATATAAACTTGCGTTTTATCTATCAATTTCTTCTGTTACTACTGTCACATCATGGGACAATAGCCATAAAATATCTGTGATGCTAAATGAGACAGAAGCCCACTGTTACTGTGAGCTTTGAAAGCTATTCATCAAAGACAATGACCAACGCAGTTTCCTTATGTCTCATTTGTACTGTAAGACATGAAAATCATGCATGAACGGACATCGCCACAGTGTTGCTGTTGAAATTCTTTGCCCTGCCTGGTCTTAAGCATGTGGGGTAGAAGCCTATTAGAACTATTGAAGGCCTGCTGTGGCCACTAGAAACTACATAACTTGTAATGAACATGATTAGAAATAAATTAGTGATCATGGTGCTGTGTACGGGCAGGTTCATGGCTATAACTTGCTCTGACGTAGAGTATTAAGTATAGACAGACTGATTCTTCTGCGCAATGGAACTGCAATTGGGGACTGATGTTAGATTATGTAATATTTTATAAGACGGCTCAGAAACTCCAGTCCTGGAGGGCTGCAGGTTTTTGGTCTCCTTTCCATAACCATCCAATTTAGGCATGTTAGTCAGTCAACGAGTTTAACTAAACACCATGCTTAAAACAGGCAGACAATGCAGCACTCGAGTGTTTTTTTAAATGAATTCAATGTCTCCACTCCCACTGGATTTTGGTAAGTCATTTTGTGTGAACCCTGTGCTCGTGCTGCTGCTGGTAGCTCACGGTTTTCCTACAAAATAACAGAATCAGTACTGCTTCTTTTCATATCGCATGCTGAGAGGGGGCGGATGAGACCCAATCACACTCATGTACAGAGAATGGATTGGACCACAGGTGCCTGGACAATAAGGAGGGGTCACTCAAGCAAGGGAATGCTGACTAAATCCCTGTGACGCAAAGCCAATTGTATGCAGTGGTGGTGCTCATCTACTGCTATCATGGACATTGATTAAATGTTGTTCGCTGATCATTCACAACTGAATCTGCAGCAGCGAATGACAGAATTGAGGATGTATTTGTGACGCATTTTATCAAAAATATGCAGCCTATGTTAATTAAATTAATATTTCAAACCGCAGTCATCAGCTGGACACTATTACATTATTCACGGAGCACCTGCTCTTATCCAGAGTGAGTAGAACATACAGTAAATGCATTCACTTGATTTATGAGTAATAATGCCGACCTGATTAATATTTTCAGCAAGAAAATGCATAGTCCTGTAGGCTGAAACTAAATGAATGAAAAAAGGTCTGGAAAAGGAAACCCCAGTGAAATCACTCTCTCACTCTGTGTCTTTTTGTGTTTGTTTTTCTATAAATATATCTCTCTCTGTCTGATGCACTCTCTCAAGCTCACTCTCTCTCTCGCTCTCTCTCTCTCTCTCTCTCTCTCTCTCTCTCTCTCTCTCTCTCTCTCTCTCTCTCTCTCAGCACTCTCAGCTTTTCCAACACCTTCAGCACCACAGGCGGCTGTCACAGCCCAGAGTGTGTCACCATGGACAGTACCATAGCTACTGCATAATTCAATTACTGAGAGCCGGATGTCATCACAAACCAACAGTGTCTGCAGTGCAAGGTTTCACCACAAACCAACAGTGTCTGCAGTACCAGGCTTCATCACAAACCAACAGTGTCTGCAGTGCAAGGCTTCACCACAAACCAACAGTGTCTGGAGTGCAAGGTTTCACCACAAACCAACAGTGTCTGCAGTGCAAGGCTTCACCACAAACCAACAGTGTCTGCAGTGCAAGGCTTTATCACAAACTAAGTGTCTGCAGTGCAAGGCTTCACCACAAACCCGCTGCAAGAGTGAGTGAGCCTCCACCTCAGGAGCTTGAAAGTGTTGCTTCTTTCTTGGATCTAGAAGGCCAATAGCCCTGTGTGTGTTTCCTCAGAACCCTTACCTTAATCACCCCCCTCCTGCACTAACTCGGCCTCTTGTGGTGATTTACCATTCAAAAGTCAGTCCTGGGGCTTCCCTCTGCATCCCACATTATTAAATTATTCAAATACAGCCACTGGGGTAACATCAGCTCTTATTTGCCTGTTTGGCATGTCTCTGTTGTCATGCATATGAAGGCCTTACAGTAGATTCAAGAAAGAAATAATGATGCACTACATTTCCTACAACAGGGGTTCCTAATTGAGATATATTGCAAGTGATCTGCAGCTATTAAGATGCATAAATAAATCACAGGAAGAGACAACGGGAGTTCCTTATTCAGATGCTTTCCTCTAAACAATGAATGGCATTCTGACATCACAAAGCATGCATCACAGCGTATTTCCCTCATAATGCAGAGGCTCCAAGATCTGTAAGATGTAATTTTGAATGGCTGTCCCAAGTCTGCACAAAATGGCTGCTTCATGATTAATGGCCAAAAGACAATAATGCCAATTAACAATCAATCATGAAGTTAATCTATGATAGCAGCCATTTTAGTATATCAGCTATGCACTGCAGTATGTGTATAAAACCAAAATTAATTACGTTTTTCACATTCATTTCACTTATTCTTTTTTAAAGCACAAATATTACACACAATTAACGCCCACATTGAAAACGTAAATTGATTGTACATTGTGCATGTTGCAAGATATTTCCCTGAAAATTCTCAGGGGTCTGGAGGATACTAGCAGAATGTGTTAAAATATGTGTTTGTCAAATGTTAGCCTCACATGGGCCCAGTTAGACCGTTGCATACATTCATTTCAACAATTTGAATATTCAGGGTCTGATCCAAAGTCAAAAGAGGCATCGCAGTGGAAAGCACTGAGCGGCCATGGCTGGAGGGAAGCCATTTTCAAATGAGTGGTTTTAAGATTTTGTAATAGGAATGTGCATGAGTTAAAGGCAGCCGTTCCCATATTTCAAGCTTTGCAACAAGGCAGTCGGGCACACCTTTCAAGAGCTGTGCTTCTCGCTGCACCTGTGCCTCAGCCCATTAAGCACACTTGCATAAACGCTCTCCCTGTTTCTTCCTGTTTTCCAAACACAGCATCACCGTTCAAAAGTATATAATTGGTTTATTTCAGGGCTGGGCAATTCCGGTCCTGGAGGGCCAGTGTGTATGCAGGGTTTTTATTTCCACCAATTACCCTGGCTAAATGGGCTAATTGGCTGTATACACTGGCTCACTCGTAGACTATATCACAGTAAAACATGTCATATAGGGACAACGAACAGTCTTCCACGGTCGCCGGTGTGTTTATGAAGAGTTGTAGCTAAAATATGAGATGACGTAAATGTTAGGGCTCATTAAGTACTTAAGGCAAGAACAGTTTCAAAGCAGGAAGAGTTATGGCCCTCTTTGCCCATCCCTGGGCTATTTAGTTAATAGTGTATCTTATTGGTCACTTAGATCATTTCACTGAGCTGAATAACGATCACTCAGTCACACACATTTTTGCCATTCTTTTGCATTTTGCAGAACTGGATGGAGCACTAGTGATGAGTACAAAGGTACATGTTTCCCCTGTCTGTGTGAGAGCCTGAAGCTTGAGTAACAGCTCTGTTCTTCAGACCTTGGCAGGCTCTTCTCAAAGTTTCAGCCTTTACTAATGAGGACTTGCAGGCACTGGTTTCAAAAAAACAACTTTGTTGGTGTCTCTGTAGTTGCTTACATTTTTATTTTGGACAACATTTTCTTCTGGGCTGACATTGGGCCATGACAGTTTGATAAGTACTTCTTGCCAGACTGGAAATTTAAATGACTATTTCAACAAAAGCTTTGTCCATGGTTATATGAAAGATAAGTAGCAGGAAAACCTTTTTGCATAAATCTTTTTAATTTTTAAGTTGGCTACAAATGCGGTTACATTTTATCATCACTATGTGAACTGCTTTTGATTCATTCATAGAAGACCTTGGCAAGGCTTAAAAGTTAGGTTTTATTAATACTTCATATTCAGTACAATATGTGCAGTTCAACATTACCTTAGAAATTGTTTTGTATAAAATAACCTCCAACGTGCAGTTAAAAAAAAAAAAATTATGAAACAGAAAAGTTAATACAGTACTGAGCAGTTTTTTTTAGGCTCTTGGGGGAAGAGCCATAATGAATGAACCTGTGTGTGTGTGTGTGTGTGTGTGTGTGTGTCTGCGTGTGTGTCCTGTTGAAATGCCATTACACCTTGTGGTACACTAATTTTGGCAATCATATATTCGTTGGCAGATCACCAACACAGTCAATGGAATTCATGGTCTTGTAGCCCCACAGATGTAAATTGAAAATGTATAGTCCTGTCTAGCATCACATGGTATTTCAAGCTATTTGCGATGCTTATTATTGAACTTTGGAGATGCACAAATGGCTGCTTATTTCAAACACCATATCATATCTCCAATTTTTTTCGCTGTAAAAAATAAATAAAATAAAAAAAAGCTCACATACTGTGCACAATTCATATCTCTATGCATCTCTAGCTAACCTTCATGGGCAGAAAGTGGAAAACTAATAGGACAATGGAAAGAATAAAATGGCCTGAAAGTAATCTCTTAACATTATACTTCACATCGCCAAGCCTGTTTTGACCTCTAATATCAAGTGTTAATTTACAGTTTCTGGAAGACATGGATGATTAAATGGAGTTGTGTAATAGAACACACAAGCTTAATATACCGTAACGACTCTAACGAAGAGGGAACCTGCAGGCTTAATAGACCATGTAATCCTAAACCAAATATATACACTCAGTGAGCACTTTATTATGTATTTATTATACTATATATGTATTTATTATATTATATTATTTTTGAGACTTATGTCTTCTGCTGCTGTAGCCTATCCACTGAGAGGTTTGTGTGTTCAGAGATGCTCTCCTGTATTCCACTGTTGTAATGTGTGGTTATTTTCATTACTGTCACCTTCCTGTCACTTTCAACAATGTGTTTCTGCCCACAGAACTGCTGCTCACTGGGTGTTTTTCATTTTTCACATCATTCTCTGCAAACTCTAGAATCTTTTGTGTGTGAAAATCCCAGGATGTTTTGGTAAAAATGGTAGCACAGACACAGAATTTGTATTTGTATTTGTATTTCTCATACAATTACAGTGATCAGCAGTCGATGTTTACATTACCAAGGGTTGACTGTTATAATTGAGGGCATGTCTAAAAGCATTCAGCACTGCAAATATGGTATGGCATAATTACTTTATTTTTATCAAACAAACCACCTCTTAATTGACATACAGTATCTTTGTGCCCAGATCAGACTTGCAGACTAACTCACAATGTTTTCCATTGTTCTTTCAATGCCCATTTGTCACACAATGGAAACAACTGCTTAATTAATAAACAAATTATCTGATGAAAATGGGTACTAAAGGACATTCTGAGCGTGCCCTTATTTAAGCCTGTAAGGGTAAAGTGATACAAAGCACACATCTCAACAGATATTTCATTGTGTGAAACATTTTCCCAAGCCATTTTTTGGAGTAGAATAAAAGTTTTAGCTTAACTAATTATAATTTACAGTAATGTTCCTGTTCTTCCTCATTAATTCAACACTGGAGGCTAAACTATTTATTTCTCTAACTCTGACAAATAAATTGTTGTAGACACCTTACACTTAATTCTATTTAAAGAAATCAATATAATTTGTATACATATTACTTACATGTATTCACATTGTCTGAACAGACCCCAGCTGAAAGCGATTGACTTGAAGTTCAGTGTGCTACTGCACTCACAGAACGGAGCATGTTGTCTGTCCTGATGCCTCGTTCAAGCCACACTGATAATTCCATTCAAAGTTTACCATTTGGCAAAATGCATCATGCTTCTTTAGCTGCCTAGCTGCTAAAGCTGAAGTTAATCTAAGTTCAGGTATTGACTGTAGTGTTCAATTGGCCATTTCTCATCTTGAAGCACTTTGGGTACACAGCAAGAGACTTGTTTCTAAAGCCAAGTAATTATGCCTAGGAGTCCGAGGTACAAGAAGCCAAGTTGGTTCAATGCATGTTTTAATTAGGTTTCTGGTAGCAATATAGCCAAACATTGCTGGCTTACTTTTCGATGAGTTATAAACCTTACCTATTCAAAAGCCTGGTCTTCCAATTTGGCATTGTAATACAATTCCCATCAAGTCTTTGTCAGCATCTTTCAGAAGCCATAGACAATGATTTGTAATGAACTGTGGGAACCTGAGGCAAAGGGAATGTGGAACTGCTTGCATACATTCTTTCAAGATAAAGTTTAAAAGATGAGTACTGTAATACATAAATGTATTGACTGAGATTAGACAATGACACAAACAACATATAGATTTTTGACTTAGAAATGGTAAAGATAAGTAAAAATAAAAAAAAGTAGCCTAAAGCATGAATGTCACTGCACATATCCATTTAAAAATTTTAAAAAGTCATTCAATCTACAGTACATGATCAGGAGTCATTTGTATAAATCATCCAGAGCACTATCTTGTCAAGCAGGGCATCACAAGCACTGGGCCCTGTCTCTTATTGTCATAGCCAGATAGCAAATTTAGATTTGCATTTCAAGGAATGTTTCATTTTCGATTTACTACATTCATTGAGGCAATGCTGTTCACTTCCCGAATGGATTGGGATTCTTTCGATAATCTGAAATTGTCTCTGAGAAGATTGACTATAACCTGAGCTCCTATCATTTCTCTGCTTTCTCAACTAAACTTGACAATCTCCCAACACAATCAATGCTCTTGTGGATCTCGTTACAAAATGCTAAATTCCTTGACTGAACCCTGTAAGATGAAGTTTAATTGACAGGAACATGTGAATAAATCACCATACACTGTCAGAAGTGGAGATAAAAAGATTATTCAACATCGTTTTGGTTGTAAGAGACATGTGAATTAAGAAAATAAACACTCTGGCCAATAGTAGCTTTACGTTGAAAGAAACTGAGTGGGTGGGTTCCCTTAGTGTGTGTTAAGAGAACAGATCAGAACCACTCAGACACCAAGAGCTAATAAACAACAGGCTTTAGTCCAAGCAACCAGAGCAATGAAGGGAAGGCAGGAAGAAGTCGAAGCCGGGAGATCTGAAGGGCAGAGGACGGGTACAGGAAGCAAGAGGACTGGAGAGGGGAACACAGAACACAGAACTCGGAAACAGGTGAAGAGCAGGCAGGAATAACCGCTGGAAAGAACCAATGACAAGCTCTAATGCAGGTCATGAGACAATCTGGCACTGAACAGAGAAACAGGTAGGCTTATGTAAGGTGGAGATTATTAAAATCTGGCACTCAGTGCGCTGGTCAGCTCGCTGGCTTCCTCTGGTACGGTGGCAGTATGTGGCTGTAAAGTAATTTAACCCCAGGAGCATACACCGTTAGCCCCCATCTTCTCTGCACCCATACGGGCGGGAGACTGTGGGGGAAAAACTAATGCATTGTTCCCAAAACAGTCTTCCTGAACCCCCTGTAAATCCCCCTCCTATAAGGGTGCAACATCCATTACGGCACAGTTAGGTTTCAGGAAGCACGGCCTGTTGGGCCCAGACATTATTCTCTTGGACCCCCTTCCCTGAAGGTATGCATAAAGCATTGGATGTTTCATGACAAAGTCAGTTTAGATAATATTCATGTTTGGTATTATTCTGATTGTTTCAGTGTGACTGGTGCAATGGTTTCATTTCTGCAACAGCAAACCATCTGAGGCGACATGGCTCAGGCAGTAAGAGCAGTCGTCTGGCAGTCGGAGGGTTGCCGGTTCGATCCCCCGCCCGGACTCTGTCGAAGTGTCCCTGAGCAAGACACCTAACCCCCAAATGCTCCTGACGAGCTGGTCTGCGCCTTGCATGGCAGCCAATCGCCGTTGGTGTGTGAGTGTGTGTATGAATGGGTAAATGAGAAGCACTTTGGATAAAGGCGCTATATAAATGCCAACCATTTAAACCTTGGACATCATAACCAACCAGCAACCAAGGAGAAACTGTGTGGAGCTCTGCCCCAGTGAAAGCCATGTGTCTCAACCCCCCTGATCAAATCTTGTTTCCTGGGGAAGACTGGCTCCAAATTCCAAATGGTTTTAAACGCCAGATGGTTCATTGGTTTATTGCGGACCCATTTTTAGAGTCAACATCAAAGGCCTGATTTTGGATTTAAGGAGACCAAACCAAGCAATCGGGGAGAATGCAATCAGACCCCCGTGCACACCGTGCACGTAACTTCCATGTACAGGGTGTCTGTAGCCAGACCCCCGAATGTAGCTTTTATTACCAGGTATGACTTTTAAGACTCTGTAATTTGGTTTCCTTTGTAATACTTTTATGTATATTTTATTTGGAACTAGAGTTTAATTACTTATGTAACCTGCCTAGAAAAATACATTTTTAAAACTTGATCTGTGTGGTTTCGCTTACTGAACACTCACTGTTAAACAGGGAATGCTTGGTTACCCCCTCGGGCTGGTCTAGGGAGGATGTAAATTTACACTTAATGTATCACGGCGTATAGCACCCGTAGACCTCTGATGGTAAATCACTCGCCTTCTCGTGGTAGTTCATTCATGTCGAGAACAGCCGTAGCTATGTTGGTCTTCTTGGATCCCTAGGCTGTAAACAGATATGCCCAAAAGTAGCTATTCCTGCGACCCCTGGAATGACTGCAGATATCTAGCCAGCTCGTGAGGCGTGCACATAAAGCGCGATGTGACATGCGGTGGCACCAGTACAGGACTACGTTACGGTGCAGGATTCCTGTAGCGATCAAGTCCAAATTAGAAATGACATCCACCAAATGTGGGTAACTAATCTAAATTATTATTCAAATGGAGTCAGATAAACAAAGGTGAATGTATTGGCCCCATTGTGGAGATTCTTGGTCAGCCCGGACCAGTAAAGAGTGGAAGGCAGAGTGGTACTATTGTCTTTGTATCGTGATTTATTTATTGGCTGATCTAAACTCTCTGCATAGGGGCCACTAATATTTAACCCGACTAATATTCTTTCAGCAACACCAGAAGTACAAGCATGCTGATACCTTCGACCATCGCTAAATTCCGTCATTGGGTTAGCGTGGGGTTTTAGTTATATACAACACAAATGACGAGACGATGAGAAACAGGTGTGGGGGCGTGGACAAGTAATCGGGAGAAAGGGAAAACATGAACACAGAGAATACATAGAAATGGGGAATCAGGGGAATGGATCAGGATTCAGACACAGGCACGGAACATGACAGGAAAACTTGAAACGGAATATTTAACACAGCGAATAATATCGAAAGGGGAGAACACACAGAAACAAACTATGAGACAGAAACGCAACACATGACAAGTGGGATGCTTATGGTATATAGCCAAAATTATAAAATCTTTATTCAACCATGTGCTTAAAAAAAGTGACACCTTAGTTTGACCACATTTTGAATACTGTACAAACTGTTGGATTTGCATTTTTTTAATGTTAATGCAACTATTTGTACTCAATGATTATTTTAATGTAATGTGTTTTGCATAAATCCATTAGAGTTGGCCGGATCTGAACTGTTTGAGTAAAAAAAAAACTTAATTTAAAATGTTTTTTTGACTGAACTGGTTTAGTCAATTTTCAAAAAAAAAAAAAAATCTCTGAGTCTCTAACGGCATTAGAATCCAAGGCAGTTCTCTATAGGTATTGAGCTTGGTGATTCATTCCCAGACAGACCAAAGGCCATCTTATAATACAATATCAATACGTGGAGTCTTCACTGCAACAGAGTCTTTATGACATAACATTCTGTGAAATACTCATATGGGGATGCATTCCAAGACTTTAGCTGAACTTTTTAAGCTGAACTCATCTTGAGGACTTGAGCACAAACACTGGAGCTGTGCCATGCGTGACCTTTGCTTGAGCTACAGAAATTCCCCAGGGTTATTGCTCATTACCTTTACAGGCACATAACAGGCTGTCTTATCCAGAGCAAGCTAAATGGAGAACATCAGTGTTATAAAGGTAAGGGAAACATTCAATGTAAACCAAGCCTTGGTGTTAATATACTGTGTGTCCACAGGGCAGACTATCTCTGCTGGATACAAAGAAAATATGATTAATATAGCTATGGAATAATGTATATGAGTCAGAAATAAATTTTAATTCTGTTGAGACTGCTTGCCCATGCATAAATGTTAAATCTTAAACAAAGCTTGTGGCAAGATTCCACCATACCTCGCTGAATCAGCAGATAAGGTTGTACATCACATACAGTTGTGAACAGGGCCAGCTCTGACCTTTTGGGGGCCCTATATATACAAAATGATATTGAAAGCCCCCACCCCACCCTTTCCCTCTTACATGGGGTCTGCATATGAATAATGATAATAACCCCACAGTAACAGGTATTTATCACTGACTGTCAGTTTTGTGAAGAATGTGTTCGGGCCTACACACAAACTCAATCGTGCATTAGGCTTCGGCCAATCCCGTGGCATTCAGGTCATGAATCATTTCCGCATTACCTTTGAATTCCAAGTAACCAGCCCATTTATATACCAGCCTAGATATTATTACTAGCCAGACTATAAATCCTTTAGTCACTCTAAAGTGCATTACTGAGCACCCTGTCCTCCCAACCGAAAAACATGAGTTGAATTATCACTGGAACTAACCAGGAACACTATTGACAAACTTTTTTGAATGAATAATCAAACATTATTAGCTACTCTGCTAACTACAGTAGAATCAATTTTATGATTTTTTTCTTAATCAAAATCAAATTCAAAATCAACAGAAGAGCCATGGACAGGAAGTAGGAAGTTCAGTACTAAAGCAAGATGACATGGCATGACTGACATGGTTTTACTCATATTGATGTATTTTAAGGACAAATTGGTTCTGTCCTTAAACTAACTGCCTGCTAACTGCTAACAAAATTGGCCAACAGACTTTGCTTTTTGCTAGGCCAATGCATGATAATAATAATTAACATATTCCTATTATAGTGTGCTTGAGTCCCAGAAAGTTTTTATTTAACAATGAATATACCTACTCTTGATCCTGAAAATTTGAACAGTTATAGACCATTTTCCCCCCTTTATCAAAATATTACAGAACTTTTGCAAAGCAATTAAGTACACATCTTAGTTATATAGTTTATTTAAAACTATATCTTAAATACTTTCCAGTCAGAGTTTAGATCTTGTCATTCACTCTTCACTTGGTAAAGGAACATTGTTCACCAGGTCTGACACGATTGCTTAAATCAGTTGAAAGCAATTCAGTTCTCCTACATTGTCAGTCCCTCTAGAAAAGAGATAATGAATACAGTGTAATGCAATGTAATACTGTCATCAGACTGTGACTGTAACTCTGTGTCTATACTTATTCTGCTTGCTTTAGTGAAGATCACCATATGAAATGCACTTCTGTGAATAAATTGTATCTGAATTTGCATAACACATTGTCTATTTCGATATTAAGGCCAGGTCAAGCACTGTCGCTTTTTTGGCGAGAGACCAACAGTATGTTGCCAGTATTTAGACTTGGAGACAAAGGTTTTTGGTCCAAAAAATGCCCAACCTGACCTTTGTTCAAAATTTTGACAGTTGCTCAGTTGTGCCAAAATGGCTGTGCAAGGTCTTGGCAGTATATTGACCTTGATCCCACAGCTCCAGAATGGCCATTCAATTTCTGACTTTTTTTAAAACATAAATTGAGAACACTTTTGCCATGTTGAGGCTAGATTAAAGGCCCTGGTATCTGACTGTGCTAAAACTGCACTTAACTTACAAGTTCTTGCTTGCTCACAATACGACGACTTAC
The DNA here is from genome assembly GCF_963514075.1 of Conger conger. Taxonomy (NCBI): domain Eukaryota; kingdom Metazoa; phylum Chordata; class Actinopteri; order Anguilliformes; family Congridae; genus Conger; species Conger conger. Next base: position 21,118,453 of record NC_083777.1, on the reverse strand, counting down.
CCAAAAAATAGGAGCATATTACCCCAGTATTAACAATTCCTCACTGGTTACCTATTAAGCACATAGCACCAGTGCATTTGTCAGATATATTTTCACTTTGCAAGCCAAAAAGATCACTTTACTCTCACAACAGGCTCAACAGATGGTCAAGCCTTTTCCTCAGGAGTTCCCAAGTCTGGAAAAACCTTCCATGATGGTAATTGGACACTGTGTCAATATCTAAGTTTACATTTTGCATTATAATTGTGGGGGTGTGCATAAAGGCCCAGCTCAGATATTGGTTCATATAGTACCAACTGAGCAATACATTAATAAATAACTGAGCAACAATCAACAATTTTTACAATCAACCAGTATGTCACAGGGGTTGGCAAATGGGCACCTTTCTTCACCAACGTTTGATTGAGTTGGGTCCATGACGCCTCCAGAAGGCTCAACAGGGAAGTCTCCCCCCTCCATACTCACATCAGACACCCATCACTTACATAACGTTCTACCTCGGGTGTGCCTCATGAACAGAACAGCAGTACCACACGGACCTCCCCGGTGACTATGGTTGTAACTAAGCCCCCTGCTCCATTTATGCATTCTCCGTGCCACCCATCACGCATTAATTTCTAAATAACCCCCTCGCTTTACCAGCCAACCATCTCCAGTGCTATACACCACCAATATACACAAAATTCACCTTTACAGGCAAGCCCATAATCAGTCATAGTCAAGGCAGAGAAGCATCCAGCCACAAACTTTCTGTACTTCGACCCCAGTTTTTTTTTTCTTTTACAGATGGGCTCTTAAGGTGCTGGAATGTGTCTTGCCCTTCATGCCTGCACAAATGTGCCTCTGTCCTTGGTGTTCAGCTGCCATAGAAAACTCCTGGCGGGTCATATGATGCCAAATCTACCCTCTGTTTCCATCTGCTACCAATAGCTATTTCCTAATTGCCTTTCCCTGTTCTCCTCTCCATCTCTCCCAAGTCAGGTGCCTGCCCTGAGTCCCAAGCCAAGCCCTGAGCATGCAGTCTGTCTTGTTTCTGCTTGTTGGAAAGCACAAAAATTACTTTAAAAAACAAAACTGGCCATTCAACCCTACCACTAAAATGTATTACCTTGGCTTTTCCTACCACTAAAGTTTTCCAAAAAGCAAAATAATACTTAGGACCTTATGAAGCCTGGTTTTGAGAACCCCCAGTGTTTCTGACTCCAATACATGTGATGGCAAGCTAGTCCACACAGTGACTATTCTCTGGTATTTTTTCACCTTGTGGTATTGTTTAACTTCTTTTCCCTAGAATTAATTTGGTATAAAGAAAAGCATAAATTTCTTCAGTCTTCAAAAAACCTTGTGTGTCATGGACTTGCTCCCAATTTATTTTTGGTGCAATTTAGGTGCAAAGAAGGACCAAAAACTAGGGGATATAGTGGGAAGGATGGAAGTACTGTTTTATCAGTACAATATTATTGTCTTCTCAAGAAACCGCCGCAGATTATATGGTATAATTAGCACAGACCAGAACACTTTCATTCCAAGAGGAGCCTCTTCCATAATTCCTCCACGCTTAAGCAATACTCCCAGGTGACACCTTCTCTTCTAGCACATTCCTCCTCAGGTTCATAACGCCCACAAGCTCTAAGAACGAATATCTATATAGAACTACAATTAGGGTATATAGTTTGAGAAATTTCATTTATCAGCAGAGAGGCTGCAATGGTCCACTGTGCAAATTAGGATCATTTTGATAGCTATGACAGCTGAGGGGCTTAATATTTCATTGCCATAGCAACAGAGTGATGCACACTGACTGGCATATGTACCCCTTTTCATGTATTCGTATGGCAATAATAATTGCAATCTAATCCTTATTGGCCATGTTAATGCTTTATACAGTACATTTAAAATGACACTTAAGGGTAATTACAGCTCCTTTTCATTCATTCATTACTGATAAAATAAAGATGAAGATGAAAAGAAAGAAATGGAGAAATAATTTTGCTGCTGATAAAAGCAAGCTTCCCTTACACTCAATCTGAAATTCAGGGTCAGGGCTGCAGCACCGTGGAGTAAAATAGAGATTCTCCATTTGCTCCCTATTTGCTACTTTGCTGAACTATCAAGGTGCTTGGAATGGAAAACAGGAGCAACAAGGAAAGAAACCCAGCTACACTTGAAGTAGAAGGTCATGTACTGTACATACACAGCACCACCAGCTTACTAAACAACTGGAACTGGTACATTGCAAGCAGGAATAACATTGGCATCAAACACAGCTGGTCCCTTTCTATTCAAAGAATCACCAGTTTTAGAATTGGGTTTAGTCCACCTTCGTTAGCCTCCATGAGTCATTTTCTTAATTGAGTTACACCTGTCAGTTGAATATAAAATATACTGTAGGACTGGAGCTATTTACATGTCACTGCATGCCCTGAATGAAGCTATTAAGCTGAAACAAGCAAATAAAATATGCCTTTTAAAATGTTCTCTTCTGTAATATTAATTAATGCATTTTTAATATTTCCATTAATGACGAGGGCCTTGATTTATCCTTTTAACCAACTACATTTAATGTGCTTGTCTATCTCAGGGACTGCTTCAGCTGAAAATAATGGAACTGATTTTAATTGTTCATAGCACTGATTATTTAATGAGAGCACGCATATGACTTATTTTGCTTTAGGACAATCTGTTTTTGATGTGCTGATTGATATGAGCCTTGGTTATTTAATATTTTTCATACTGTACATAAATGTTGCATTATTGGAAAAAAAAACATGTCATTTGCCTAAATTTGAATTAGAAATTAATCAAATGAAACACAAATTAAACCAACTTAATTCCACAGGTTTTCAAGGAAGGTTCTCCTGTAGATGTGTTTTTTCTTGTGTTGAGAGGTCTGTATGAAAATGACTATAAGCCATCGATGACATTTACAACATAGGCTTCCTGACTTTATGGATTAATACATTTGCAGAGATAAACAAAAATGGCAGAAACAACTGTTTATCTAGACACTAAGTCTGACATGCAATACGTTTTGGTTCCATATATTTGACAAGCAAACTGATAATCTTTCTAAGGTGATGGCAGGGACAAAGATGAATTGGTCAATTGCTGTTCAGATCACTATAATAACTATTGACTATAATGAGTTGGCTTACAAAGGGAATATAGCTTGGCTGCATGAATATCAAATGTATTCCAAAGGCTCCAAGGACATGGTTCTCCTATGGCACATGGAACACAATGAAGCTGGTCTGCACAGAAGTAGATAGCACGCCACATGGAAGAATTGTCAATGGCTGAATAGATAAACACCAGATTATAAAAGTAATCTGCATATGATCATTTTTCTTCCAAGTCATTGCCGAGTGTTGTAGCTCTGCCCACCGAAACGTGTCACAGGATGGAATATGCAGTGACAGTCACTTGATGTATTTTTATACTGTTATCATCGAAATTAATGCCCCTGAAATCTTCCGTCGGGCAATGATTCCATTTTTTAAACGATTGAGACAGAATGACTCATTTTCACTTTCTAAAAAAAGTCATTTGTATTTCTGTATGCATTCTCCAAAAGCTATATTTCTTTGGGACTTGGATATTAAGAACATAATCCACAGTATAACTGTGGTATTTTTAAACATGTTTTGACTCCCCTTGTAAGAAGTCAATATTTAAGTAATTTTTCCAATGTACTGAGTGCACACAGTCATTGTATGTTCTTTGAAATTAATTTTTTGAATGTTCCCATCTCATATCAGAACAATGGGCCTCATGCAAGAACATTTTGGTATTCTTATCATGCATCTCCTCTGAGTTTTTTTGTAAGAAGGGCTGGTACGAGTGTGCCACATCAGATTCAACAAATGGTCCAAACTTTAGAAAACTGTCCTAAATTAAGATTATAATACAGTATATACGGTACTGTAGGTGGGTTCGGTCAAATAGACGGCCAATGGGATTAACAGGAAGAAGGGACATACTCTACAAGGCCTAGTTTGAAAGATTGATCTGAGTTCTGTGAGCCAGGTGAGCTGCACTGACGTGCACTGCAAGCCTCTCCATAGAAAATTAATGGAATGCATTGTTTACACGATTCATAGTTCGGGTCGAGACCACTCGTAAATGATGTTCCTCCCTAAGAAAAAATTCTAAACACGAGAAAACTGGTGAATCGTTACACTCATACAAGGAATTTAACAACAAATCTGTTCGTAAGAGTGGTTCTTTCATGAGGCCCATTGTCTCCCTTCAAGGTCCTCACAGGAAAAAAATTAACCTATGTTAAATCTTATGTTGTTAACCTAATCCAACCCTACACTCAAATCTATTGAAATATTAGGATTCAAGTCGGCGCTGAAATACTGGAGCCTCGGAGCAACATTTGTAAACTCTGGCAATTGACAGCCAGGTAAGCATGACAAGGAATATCTCCAAGGCAACTAATCGTGTTTTTGCTGTAACATCCCACAGGCAATTTGAACACTGGAAGAAAAACAAAACGGCATAACATTTTTGCAGTGTGCTTTATAAAACGTTTAGGGCTAGGCAGCTTTCAACAAAAAGAGAAACTCATGCAAACACCTTACCAGTCCTGGACATGTATTCACCCTCTCACAAGTTATTGTGCACCAGTGACTTATTTAAATATTTTTTTCAGTCAGTTATTTGATATGACAATAGGAATATCAGAGTAAAAGGTATATATTTTTATTGGTATACTGAAATATCTGCCACTTCAGGTTTATTAAACTGTGCAGTTGTATTTAAAACATTAAATGGGGCGGCCTGTAGCGTAGTGGTTAAGGTAAATGACTGGGACACGCAAGCTTGGTGGTTCTAATCCGGGTGTAGCCACAATAAGATCCACACAGCCATTGGGCCCTTGAGCAAGACCCTTAACCCTGCATTGTTCCAGGGGAGGATTGTCTCCTGCTTAGTCTAATCAACTGTACGTCACTCTGGATAAGAGCATCTGCCAAATGCCAGTAATGTAATATAATGTAAATGGCACTCTGGATTTGTCACATTTGAAATAAGAGAAAACATTCGATTTCATTATCTTTGGTTTTGCTTTGCATATTTCATCTGTAATTCAGTTATTTGATGCCAAGGGAACATTTTTTTACTGATGCCATGCTTAGCAAAATGGGTAGATAATTGATACATTTCGTATTTTCATGATAAGGCCTATAACAAGAAGCAAAGCAAGCAACTTGAGTCAGGATCTGGGCCCTGTTTCACAAAGCAGTATTACTGAGTTAGCTGGATAACTGCACTGAATAAAACCCGGAACCCTCCCGAATCTGGGACATGGACTAAAGTAAAAAGAGCTGTTCCGGGTTTTACTCGGCACTGTTATCCCGCTAATTCGTAATTCTCCTTTGGAAACAAATGTAGCAATTTCAGTCTGCCCATCCAGGCCACACGATGCTCACAATCTTGGCCAAACATGTTAATCCACAACCACACCCACAATATTGAACAAAGATGATAATCCACATCTATACTCACAATCTGGGCCAAAAATGATGATCCGCATCCACACTCACAGTCTGGACAAAATGTGATAATCCACTGGATCTATGCAAAATCTAACCGGGTTAAGCATTTGGAGGTTGGATCGAGTCCATGTCATTAATCCGGCCCGGAAGTTTCAATGGACTTGGGCCAGATCTGGGTAACACACATTTTGCGGTTTGGAGACAAATCTTGAATGCAGTGATATAAACCATAAAATACCTACAGAGGATCTACCCAACATGTATGGTCTTACTTCATAAATCACCACAGTTTAAGAATGAGGAAGAAATGGCTTACAAGCAGTGGTGTAATTCTTATCAAGCCACCGTTTAATATGTGAATGGCAATGCCATTTTATTACAATGGCTGACCTTTAATAAGGCATTTAAGGAGTATTTAAATGGTTCTTGGAAATGTTATTACAGTTCTCCTGGGATATTATGCAAATGCTATGGATGAACTTGGCATAAAAGTAAGTGAGAGATCCGTCCATTTACATATGCTGCATATCCTGCAGTGGGTTTTGTTCCAATGGGATTTCAGCCCCGGCCAGCTCAACAACAAAACCTTTCATGCTGACTCTTGTCAGCTCCAGTCTCTCTAACACTAACTACAGGAGACGCCTTACGCATTAACCCCTTCACACTGTGACTACAATTCCAACAATGGTAGCTTCACTAAATTAAGTCTGTGAAGTTACGCCTATGTGATTAATCAAAAATGAACTGCTGGCATTGGTTCATTTATTAAACAAAACAAAAACTGTTATTTGCACATATTTTTAACATGCATAAAGGAGGAGTTCAAGAGGTGAATCAAAGGTTATACGGCAATCCAAATTCATAAAAAAAAAAAACATATCTCCCGTTCCTCTATTGTAGAACTGACAGAATTCATTTCCAGAAAGAAATAGAAAGCATAGTGCTGATTCTATACCCCGCCACTTCTGTGGAACAAAGGGAGCTCAGGCAGCTGTAAAGGATATCCTCAATGCGCCCTAGCCAGGCCTACTCTACCACAGCCCTTATTCTTGTGCATATGCTCCAAGGCTCACATCTATAGCTTAAGTCCTGCATGAAAAAGCTAGCGTCGGCAGCTGGAGCACATTCCACTGCTGCGAGCCAAGAGTGATATTTCTTTAGCACAGCCATCGCTTCTTCGACGAACACGTGAAAAACGAGTGCGAATTAAAGGGCTAAAGAACCAGATAATCCAGCGCCGATCTTCCGTGTCATTGGCTGACGACCACGGTTTGATTATTAGAATGTATGCCTGCTATTATGGGGCGGCTGTGTAGTATAATGGTTGGGGAATCGGGCTTATAACCCGAAGATTTCGGGTTAGATTCCCTGCTGGAGTGCTGCAGCTCAAAATGCTGAAATGTACAGTAATGCAAATACATGGTCTGAAAAGTATATGGAATATACCTAAATAATTTTTTGATTTTGGTTTCTTCTTTCTTGCAACTCATTTTCTTATAAGGAAGACAGAAGCCTACATTCTAATAGAAAATTATGAACATATTGGAAAAATATTAATCTTATTCAGCATTTTTCTTTAAACAGTTGTGGACAATGACGAACATCTTTGCCATTGTCCAACTAACCATTTTAAAATGTCAACTGGTGTCATGTTGCTGCTTTGTACTAAAGTTGAAAATAAACATTTTAAAAAAACGTCAAAGTCTTGTAAGCATAGCAGCTTGTAATTCCTATGCAAATATTGGGATTGTCCTGGGTGTGGGATGCATAGTGAGTCCCCCCTGTCTCCCCCCAAACCTTTGCATATACCGTGACCTCAAGTATGAATACTTATTGCATATATTACATATATAAAAATATATATTTTTTGAATAAAGAAAAACTTTAAGTAAAAAATGTTACATAATGGTGCACAAGTACACATGTACCACATATCCCAGCCTACAACACTGGCAAATCAACCGTAACACTTGCTGAAGAATGTTTTCTCGGTGTCAGCACAGGGGGCTACCCTGGCGGGCACATGCTTCTGTATTGCTTCTTGACACTGGCCTTGAAGGAGAAGGTTTGGGAGTGCAGTGATTCTCCTGCTCCTCTGTGAGCCCTCTGACACTTTGAAGCCCTGTCTCTAGCACATTCTCTATGTGCAGGGGTGCCCAAGCTGACCTCTTTGGTGTTGAGGTGGTTCACGTACAGCAGTCGCCTATTCTGCATTCATCTCTGCTTCGTTCCGACTGCTTCATGCTGATTTATGTTGACAGTCTTCCGTTGGCTGGAAATCAAATCCTGCTCTGGCAGACATTTCCAGGCCTTACCACTGTGCATTGCTAGGACACCTACGAAGGATGACTGCAACCAAAAATCTAAACTGTATGGTTACTTAAATAAGTATAGTTAAGTATATCTACTAAAGCATTGTACCACAAACATATACTATAATATAACAATATAATGCATGTTCACAAGCATCTCCAGAATATCTAATGGTCTGCTGATGATCAGCCTGGAACATCTGTTTTCTAAAAGGTCACACATTTGTGGGAAGTTTGTTTGAGGAAGGGGGTTCAACTGCAACTGAAAATCTAAATGTATTATTATCTAAATGTATTATTGCCCCCTAACATAATAATATACAAATATAATGCATGTTCACAAGCATCTCAGAATATTTAATTGTCTGCTTTTGTTCAGCATGGAACATCTGTTTTTATAAAAGGTCACACATTTGTGGGTAGTTTGCTCCACCATGTGAGCCGATGGTTTAGCTCTGTTCAGGAACGGGCAGCAGCTCGTGTGGGCATCCTGCTTTATTTCTGCTGCTGCAAGCACATCTGCCTCGAGATAAGCTGATCCAACCGCAAAAGAAAAACAAACACACAAAAAAAAACTTTCTTTCGACTTTCCTCACTGTCCTTACGCGGCCCAGAGTATCCTACACAGAAAGAAAAAATAATCGAGTTAAATCTGGTCTTGGAAAGGACTATACATGAGCAAATGCATTTATCCAGTAAAATACATGCTGACTTTCAAAATGCAGTAAAGCCATAGTGCCATAATCTAGATAAAAAGCAAAACTCGCATAGGGTTGTGGAGAGGAAACAATGCTCCACAACAATGCTCCAGACTATTTTCCCCATGGTGCATACATGTACACTTCTCACCATTAGCAGATTAAAATGTAAATGTCGCCTGTAGCTTACATGTTTTCATGATTTCAAGTCATTGGGATTTGTGATTTACGCAACCCAGAAGCAACAGTAATACAAGACACAGTAATACAATTAACTCGAACAATTTGGATGCATTTAAGTCAAAATGAAGGATACATGTTCATTGAATGCAATAAAAAGACGTCTGCTTCAGGCATCACAGCCGAACAGAAATCTATAAGGGCAAAGGTGTTCCTCATTTCCATCCATTCATTACTGAAATGCAGTTAATGCTTAAAGAAAATGTCACTGTTTTTCACTGGAAAGCAACCAGCCACAAGAAATAACAAACGTGGAGACATGGAGAAAACAATGGAATCGGTAGTACTCGGTTCAGCAGCAATTTAGCATTCGCTAACACATTCCCTTCTACAGAATCTCACAAGTTTCCGGAACATTTTCTGAAGAGGCCGTGCTACGCGGGTGCAGGGGCTGGCTGCGCCCCCGTTCCGGCGAAGGCTCCTCTTTGTAGATTCCCCGCACACTGCCGTCTGCTCAATATTCTGAGCAGGGGCAGGGCCAATGGCTTAGGGACAAGTGCATTTATTTTCACAAAATCCCAAGGCTACGCTCCACCCCTGTGCCGGGTCCCACACTTGGGTGTCCTCCGCTGGGGGAGTACTGGCAGCAGCCCATCTGCCGCGAGGCGCTGAGATTACGAATACTGTACGGCTGTTCTGAAATGAACACTCGGATGCTGATATTGCAATCTCTACTGGCAATTGAAAAGAATGTTCTAGAAAAACGACATATACTTTTGAAGAAAAAAATATATATATTCCAAAAACGACCACTTCAAAGGGTTATTAATTCTCCGTGCATACAGTAATGGGGACCCGCTTGGGAAATAGGGAACCCACGTGAAAGCCTGCCATTCGCTGTGAGCTGACAGGGGGTCTTGAGGACACCGAGAATAACGTCTATAATTGCGTATATTTCGAATGTGTGCTGCGAAAGCAACATACATAAATCTTCATTATGGTCATCAAAGAAGCTAATACAGGAACCTGTGCCAGGACAGGATTGTGTGGAAGATGGAAAACAAGTGCAGACATATCTTTATTGCAAATGGCAGACTCCCTTGACTGTGTAAGCAGACTGTCTTAAACAGTCTTAGCTCCTAATTATCAGTATAGCAGCTTTTCTATATCATACGGAAATGCAGACTTTCTTAAACAAGTGAACTCTGACTGTTTTTAATGTGTAAACAATGTGCAATGGTAAGCACCTTTAATAAAAGCTGTCAATGTGAGTATATCTGTGTTATTAAATGCATTGTGTTAGTGAAGTTTCCATCCAACCATTTGTATGAAAATGTTGAATTTGCAGTTCAAGTAGTAAACTTGAGTGGAAACACTTGAAATAAAATGTTGAGGTTGATAAATTGGCATATCGATAAAGAGAAGGTGCGATAAAGGGTGATAGAAATACATTTTTTAATAAATGATGATGTGACGAGGATCTACGTCACATATTTCTGATCCAGAAAACCAAAAAAAGGCCCCAGAATATTTGCAAAACAGTAGTTGATGGTAACACACACTGATTCACATTTTCTTTTGCCGACCTTTTGGAAATTCACTTAACATTTCCGAAACATTTGGATGGAAACATATTCCAATTGTTATTCTTCCATATTCCATGACAAATATTGCATTTATTCAGGGCCTGAGAGAATGAATTAATTAATATTGAATGTTATGTCCCATATGTACTGTATATGAGAAGTATACAAAAAGCCATTCTTTGTATATTGCATGTGTATTTTGTTGAGCATGTGTTTAAGGTTTAATGTAAAACCTCTGTGTACCTGAACAGTTGTTGTGTGGTTGGCATTTATCTTGGTTCACATTATTATTATTTGCTGCGGGAGACAGGGAGAGCTTATGGCCCAGTTCATGTGAAACTCAAACTGGCTGAAAATCTCTCATTGGGGAATGGACCTCTGCTAAGCAGGTCTTACCTCAGAGAGCCAAAGCAGGGTGGAGTTCGTTGTTGGTACATTTTCTATTTTTACAGTTACAGTCAGCAAGATGCTGTTTCAAAAACATCAAGATAAATCTTAACTGAGATACGATTTTTCGCCGAAATATATGATCATATGGAAATCTGTTCAGTCTCATTGTATTGTTATTGCTAGGTTTGGTCTTTGGAGTGCTTTTTGTCAAGGAATGTTACCAATAATGATGGAAGTCTGGATCCCAGCGCAATCCAAAAAAAAAATATATAGCCTTCCCATTGTTTTCCCAGCCTTTGTCAATATTGATAAAATGCATATACATAACAAATACCCATGGCAACCCCACAAATTCTGCTTCTGTCCCTTAGCCTATAGCAAAACCTCAATACTTTAGAAATAAAAATGTATCACTATTTTTGGATAAAAACACAACCCAGATGCAAACTAGTGGAGCTGTTAGTCAACTGTGACTGGATGCACGACTGCACTGATGCTAAGAAAATAGCCCAGATTCAAACTAGCAGGGCCCTTAGATGACTATGAATCTGCATTTATAGCACTCACAGTTAGCCGACTACAAGTGGAGTCCACATTGACCGATCAGTTTGTTTAAGCTGGTTTGGTTTTCTTGGGCTTTATTCCACCAGGACTATTAGGTACTTTGTTCTGTTTCTCCCTACTTGCTCACCGGGTGTCTACAAGTTGCACTTGACCTGGTGTGAATTCCAGCTTGCTCCCAGTCTGGCTTAGAGGTGCTCCAGCTGGTTGGAAGCCATTTTGAAATTGATCAAGCTGGCAACAAGATGGCTGAGATAGCAAACATGCTGGCAAGACCATGTCCTGCTTATGGGCCAGCTTGGTACAGACAACAGACCATCACCAAATTCAAGATGGTACCCATCTGGAGCAGAAGCTGGTTCCAACTAGATCTTAGGCAGGAATTTCCCCCAGGGGGAAGATGTTGCTCTCTCCTCCTGAGCTCTCCGGGTGTGGGAAGCATAGCAGCTTAGTCGGCGATTTCCAGTGTCTGAGAAATCTCAAAGGTTAGTGTTTTAATGAATGGAAGGGTGTGATACCACCTCTCAAGTGCGCACATGCACACATATACACACACACAGCATTGCTAGACTCCATACACTATCCATGCATTCACAGAATGGTTTCAACTGGAACACTGGAACACTGGCTGTTTCTTTGTTACACAGCAATAGGAAAGAAATTGGGACACAAGCTTTGTTACCCTCTGGGTATCCATGGATCATTGCACTTAAAGTAAAATTGAGTTTCCAAAAAAGAATCAAATGTTTGAGGTAAACTGCTTCCATATGTTTAATGGCTTCCCCGTGGGTGAGTGCAGACAATACTCGGGGGGAATCAAGCCGTTTCTTTTGGTTGGAAATTGGATACAATGCTGGGTGTTATGTACAAGTCATGATGCACATCTGCGCTTGTCTTGTAAGATTTGAAATGCCCTTTTAACCTTGCATCTTCCAGTTTGTTTTGCTTGCTTAATGAAGTAATCACATCTGTAACTAAATGAGCCTCTTCTACAAACCCCAGCCTACCAATGCCCCAGGAGAGGGAAAACCGACCTCTGATCGAAGTAGACTTTCCTTGTTGCTGTTGGGCTATTTGTTCAGCATTTATGATGATTTATTGCACTGGCTTAATTTCGGGCTGTTTGATCTTTATATGTTTAAGTAAATAAAATAGCCCTTGTTGAACCCACACCCATTGAAATGTAGTTTATCTTTTGGACTTTTGGACTCTAAACGCCCTTCTGTAAGAGTATGCATCAGACGGGCTGGAAATGAATTGATATAAATATGAATTAAGCAGTGTGAAGCAGCGGAAATGGGAATGACCCTATTTCACCCGCTTTTCCCTCCTGTCACTCGTGATTATTTCACTGGTGGGCAGAAGGGTGGGAGAAGCGGGGGTAGAAGGTGCGTTCAGACTGATTGGATCAAAACTCCACGTTGAATCAAGGTGCCCTGCAGGTCCAGTTGGTGCAGTATATTTTTTTTATGCAGTAATGAGTGTGAATACAAGATTTTATCTGTGAGACTAAATGCCTCCATGGGACTACAGTTCCACAAACTGCTAGGGCATAAGTAAGTCACAAATTGTATATATTGGTCCCTTTTTATTTGCATAAACACACATTTCATGATGAGATTTGTAACTCAGAGGTTTGAACCTCTGACCAGAGATATGCCGATATGTAGGATTGCTAAGAACCCACCACCACCAGAAAAACTGGAGAAGTAGACAGTTCACCCATGTGTCCCCTTCAACATTCTTCTGTACCCCAACTATAAAAATCTTTACTTCAGTTTTTCTGTATAATTATCTTCAAGGATTGCATTTATGTTAGAGGTTACAGTAATTCACCTGCCATTGGTTTTCCCATGTGTCCTTTGTTTGAGGTTCATTTCCAGATAATTGCTACACAGTGCTGCTCGCTCGCCTTACGTACACTCATCTGATCGTCTCATGGCAAAATGTAGGAGCTGATTGACTGTGGCTAAGATGCACTCTTCTTGTACAGTATCCAAGCACACTCAGGGAGAACTACATCTATAGCTTGTCATTTAGGGTTTCCTGGGATGGTGGCTTGCTCATGCCCAGGATCTTCCTCTGGGTGTCCCCCAAAGCTCCATACTTGGTCCTCTGTACCTTTTTGTTGATATAGTATAATCCAGGATCTATCATGTCATTCCATTGTTGGTCATACCATTTATTTGCTTTTCAATTATTCATCTCAATCTGAGATTAAAGTCTCACTTTGTGTCTGAGCCTACCTGCTTTAATGGCTGACCTTCATTTTAACCTCAATCTGGCTAAGACTGGCTGAGGTGCTGTGATTACCCTCCAAGTCCTCACCACTGCTAGATCTCTCCTCTATTCTAGAAGAGAGTGGAGATGGAGCAGTGCGATCTCGCAGAGCTCTTCTGCTGGAAGAAACCTTGAAGTAACCCTAGATGACCAGCTCTTGCCATACTGCAGCACCATAGATTCCTTCTAATCAATATCCAAGGAATCAATATCCTCCCTCGCCATCTACTCTAGACAGCTGCTAGTCCAGACCACGGTTTTCTCATGCCTGGACTACTGCAATTTTCCTCTTGCCAGTCTCTCCGCTTGGGCCACTAAACCCCTGCAGCTGATGCAGAATGCAGCTGCCCGTCTTCCCACACAGTCTTTCCGAGTGTGCTCAAGTCACACCCCTCCTCATCTCCCTTCACCGCTCACATCAAGTTTAAAACACTGGCGCTAGCCTGCAGGGCAGCGAATGGAACAGCTCCACTATACCTCCAATCAATCTCAAAACCTTACATCCGAGCCAGATCTCTGTTTTCCCCAAACCTCAAGGTGACTGCCCCCCCCCCCTCCGTGTGGCTGTTTCTCCCAGCCACAATGCTTGTCTGTACCAGTGTGGTGAATAAACTCCCCAAATTGGTCCCATAGCCAGTGGAATCAATGGCTATCTTCTGACACAGACCAAAGATTCATATATTCATACTGCCTACCAATCCCCATTACGTAGTACTCCCTCCTTTTGTATTTTTATAGGTTATGGAATTTTTATGTTTTAGGGTTATATTTTATGCTTTTATGTTTCGCTTCTCGTGGCTTGTTATGGATTCCATCTGTACATCCTTTGAATTTGTACCCTGATTCTTGCTTAGTGTAGTTAACTTGCACTTCAGTGATGCATCTGTACTCGCTGGTCAGGGAATGTTGATAGCCAGGTCTGGAACAGTTGCTCATATTAATCTGGTGAAAGCGCTTTTATTTCTCCTATATTATACATTGCTCTGGATAAGACCATCTGCTAAATGAGTGTAATGCTATGTCATGAGAGAGAGTCAGCCAATATGACTGCATTTACATACATTTGGAGAATGGCCTATAGTAAGCGGCTTTGTTTTTGAATAAATTGTGCAGATGATTGAAAAGGAAATTACGTTTTTAAAAGTACTTTTCAATGCTCTAGGGTAATGGTGAGCAAGAAGGGCCATTTCTGTTTCTGGATTCATGCCAACTTGATAGTTTAATGAATACATTGAATTGCTTGAGCAGATATTTTGGCTGCGTTGCTTTAATAACAGCTGAATACTGATTGTTATGTTCTTGTTTCTGCACCAATTTTCTGTTCTGTAGGATAGCCTCTCTTTCCATCCCCTCTTTGCCTCTCTCTCTCTCTCTCTCTCTCTCTCTCTCTCTCTTTCCGTTGATTGATTTGCCTGGTTGGCAGTGTACTTTGTTGACTCAATGAAACAGTGCTAGTTCATACAATAAAATTAGCTAAATTATGCACAATGGGTCAATCAGGAAGATTTGCTTGCTATACTTGTTATAGTGTTAAAGTTTCATTGTTCTTCTGTGCCATTCTAAAAAAAATACATGTGTATATATACATGTATATTAATTTGCCAGGTAGAATTTTAATTCTGAAAATAAACCAAAAACCAGGACAGACTTTAGCACCATAAGGATCTCTCATTATTTCAGTTTGGTGTCTACAAGAGGTGATCTGGGAAATTCTTTTTAATGTATTTTATTTTCCCAACCCCTTAACCCGGCACCTTAACTATAGCATAGTGGCTAAAGTACATGACTGGGACCAGGACAGTTGGTGGTTGAAGCCCTGGAGTCATGATAAGATCTACACAGCAAGGCCCTTAACCCACATTGCTCCCCGGGCACTGCTCAGTGGCTTCCCACTGTTTCAAAGTAACTAGGATGTGTTGAATGCAGACTTTGCAGAGGACAAATTAGCCCACAGGGTTTTGCAAAGTATACCTTTTTCAATACAGACCTCCAGTCATAGCTGGCAACACCCAGTCACAAGGCTCAGGCCTTTTGCTGAGATTGGGCGTCTTTATAGTTTGATCCGCCTGGAAGCCCATGCCTGTTCTTCGCATTGATTGATATATATTTTAATTAGTGACAGATTACTCCAAACTGTAGTATAGTACAGAATTGCACTACTGCAGACGTAAATATATTGCTTCCCCACCCTTAATTAGGAGCTGAGGACCTTTTTGTAGATTCCAGTAAAGCAATGAAGAATCCTGGATGAATCTCATGGGCTGTGTTAATCTCTAAGAAACAAACTCATGAACTTTTCAAAACTTTGATGCCATGAGAGAACATAGTTCTGCAGACTCCCAAATCGTATTTCCCACATCAAAATTCAAAAACATCCCTTCTCACCCTGCTTCAATATTAAATTTGATGCATTTTCAATATTGGAATTGTATCAAATTCATCACTATTATGTCATATTACACCAGTTCATAATACTGACAAATTTACTGTTGCCTGAGCACAAAAGTACAGGTCAGCAGAGTCTTGATTTCCAGAATAATACTTTGGATATACTAAAAATAAGTTTGACCTCAAAGGTAGCCATACTTCTGATTTAGATTGAAGGCAACGCAGACCAATCTTTACTTCTACTCCATCAATTATCCGAGTCAAAAAACTAACAGTGCCAGTAAGAGCTTTCAATCTGTATAATACTACAGGAGACCAGACCAGCATTCTTTTTTTTTTTTTTTCCAGGCACTCATTTCCTAATGAGTCAGGTACACAGACATGCCAAATTTCATTTCCATCTTCATTTTCTTTGGCTATGCACTCTGATTAAGCAACAAGCCACAGGTGTCAGTTCTCCTATCCAACTGAACATCCCATGGCTTTATTCAGTAGGAGAACATTCTGCCTAATTAACTGGAGGCCCGCTCTCGATGGACTGCCACATTTCACAGCACTCCTGAAGAATGGGCATGTCGTAGGGCCGAGAACATTGGCTCCACTAGCACAGCAGTGGGGTAATGCATTGCAGCGAGTTAAATAATTCAGTTTGCCACAGTATAAAGGAAACTGCACACACTCATCCTCTTAGTCGGCATACCTACAGTATGACTTGCTGCCATGTTTCCCTTTTTAAAATGTTCACATAACATTTTGGTGCTCAGGAATGCTGCTCCAGTCATATAGGTGATTAAAAATGAGTGGTCCTGATACGTCATGGGAGCTGCTGTTATTTATTTTTTAAATCTTAAGAACAGCAGCCATTTTAGCCCAGGAATGTAACCTAACTGTGTTCTTGTTTTTATCTCTTCTTCCAGAAATTTCTATGGACCTACGGTTTACAGCATTGAATTAATGCCTTTCAGTCACTGCCTTAGACATTTTGACAAATATGGTCCTCTCACAAAGGATTTCTACTGGCAAATAAGCTGGAAAGTGCAGCAATGGCTTGGGCAGTTTCCAGATGACTGTATTAGTCAGGAGGTTTATTGTCTTTGGTTTGCATTTTTCATTTGAAATTTTGAGCCCAGGCTTCAAATTCATTTTTGCCTTTTTAGTGTTTAACAACTAATCAACAAAGTATGTTGATAGGAACTATGTTGATAGGTTTGGCATGTGGTTTACAAAAACATTTTTTAGGAAAAACATAACTAATTCTGACCTTTGGCAAATGTCCTTGTATTTTAAGTGAGGGCATTACTTTAGCCTAAATGTTTGGTGATTACTGTAAATGTCACTCAAATTGTATATGTATAGTTGACAAATACAACATAAGATGTGTCTGTTTATGATGCCTCCAATGCTTCATGTGTAGGTTGAGCTTGGGAGTATCACAATTTCATGCTTGGACATAAGAGTAAAATCCGCTCAACAGCTAGTTTAATCATTTCTGACAGCAGCTAATAGCCCAGAGATTAAACTGATGGTTGTTCAGTTTCAGACCAACCCTGCCATGACAGCCAGCCTGTCTTTTTATTCACTTCGGTTAATCACTCAGCCGGAAAAAAAGGTCGGAGAGGCCCAAAGAGATGGGGAGAAGTCCTAGACCATTGCAAATCTCTACAATTACTTTTCGGGGCCTGTGACCGCCCTGGCTCTGTGAGTTGGCAGTGTCTCTGATCTCTTAACCAACCTGTCCATGGCACACGCTCTCTCATCTTTCCGTTTCCCTTTCTCGGCGGACAATAAACAATTCCAAGGCTTACAAGGTGGAAGGACGAATTAACAGTCAAGGCTCCTCAAAATGATGACCAAAGTTTCTTAAAATGTGTTTTCTGTTTACTTCAGCAACCTTTTAGTCTTCTCTTGCACAGTTCAACATCAATCAGACTTTTCCTTGGCTCACCAAACCTCTATAAATTGGAGCCCATTACCCAAAATGTTAAATCAATGATGTAAAACAGACATGCAAAGCATCCACACTAACCAAGCAGAGACACTTTGGTGCTCTAAATTCTGTTAATTGCAACTGATATCAATATAGATTTTTTGTAAAATATGTTAATAGTTAAATGCGGAATACAGATTGGCTCATCTTTTTTATTCAAATGGAACAGAAGATATAATGTCCTAGGTTTAATGGCCATAAATATGCATCCAACAAACAAATTGACCTGTTGAAACATAAAATTCCTAAAATCGTTCACACGGCTGATATTAATTAGATTAATTAGGCATCTTTTGAAGAATACCATACACATTTCCTTTTATATTCACTCTGGGGAAATGTATGTATGGTTCAAACCAGTTTTTTTAGTTTTCTTTTGCCAATAGTGATAAAGAAATCGAGCGATAAAGTTGTTTAACATATATTTCAGCTCAGAACAAAATGGACCCCGTCTCTGCAGAGGGCTTTGATTATTCCATGATTCATGAGGTTCATTTGTCTTCATGGTGGTCCCATGAGGTTGTCTTGTTTGTCTTGCTTGTTAAACTGTTTGATTCTTTTGACACTTCCATGAGTTAAAAATTTCCTTTGAAATGCCTCCTTTTGTGTTTGTTTACTAAAACAAATAATGGTTTTCCCAAGGAGTGTTCACCATCAGTGAGAGAATGGTTTTGAAAGGTCGGCAACGTGCAATGCAAATTTATGATCATAAATTGCCTGGAACTTCTCAAAAGTTTAAAAACTATTGTCCACAGCCATTTATAACTGGTTTCTCTGAAATTCTGCATGATGAACTGATGTTAATTTAATTTGCATGCACCATTTCGATTTAATCTAGGAAAGACACAAGGTTTCATTTTCCCCTCTGTACTGTAAAACGTCTCTTCAATTGCACAATTGAGTTACTCTCCCACCTTTAGCCACACCCCAAAAACAATGAATCTGATTGGCTTGCAGACAGAGGTTCAAACAAACATCATGATACCAAAACAATATGCCATTTCATCATTGCTGTGGAGAGCAAAATAGTTTGATAGATTTGTTGAAACAAGCCAATGACTGACAGCCGATTTTACCTCTAACCATTGTGGAATTCTTGACGCTCACTCTCCCAAATTTTTAAGTCTGATAACGCAGTTTTCCAATACCATGTTCAAATAAAACCTTAGCCCTTGACTGGACTGCACCAATTTTCTCTGGGGTACAAAGGGATCTGGACATTGGACCAGAACAGGGATGGTCACAGTCATGTTATTCTCTTTTCCCAGAAGAGAGTACTTCTTATTCACAAGAAGACGTTGATCTCTCTTCTTCCAATGGCTTTTTGCTCAGGTTTTACACATCATTCTGCTTCAAAATGACTCTGTGTACTTGCAGTTTACTTGCTTGTGTGACATAACAAGCAATAGAACAGTGCCTTATTGGAACAAGCCACCCAGTAGCCCACCAAATCTTTCTTTGAAAGTGTTGCCTGTAACCCCAACTGAATTATAAGAATATATCACCACCCTGGTAACATTTAGAACTTTTAGCAGGCTTTTTCCCTAGCTCGGTAGTCACTGCTAAAGTTTAAACTGTCACACGCATTCAATGGCACATTAATAGTAGGTGTGGTCCACTGGTTTATTGTCTGAAACTTACATTCATTATACTGTAAAAAGGCATAAATTGTGATAAGCAAAAGCATGTGTGTGTTTGTATTCCCGTGGAATCTTTGTCTTTGTGTCCAGCCATAGGGCTGAATTTCAGTGTGAGAGACTGTCGCGTTGAAGCTTATTCCTGTGTGTATTTTGCAGTGTTTCCATCATTGCATGTGTTTTCAGAATGTGCAGTGCGTTTATAAATGTTGCACGTGTGTTGTCAAATTGGTGTGTGGATGTGTCTTCACTATTTGCAGTGTATTTCCACCATAGGTAAGACTGGTACGAATAAACAACCAAATGTGAGCAACATAACACATTGTCTATCTCTTGCCAACACATTGACCTTCTCTCAAAGAATTTTCAAAGGGAATACTTAACTGCCCAGCCAGAGGCACTTAATGGCATATCTAGGTCCCTTAAGGTAGACAGCAGTTCAGTTCTCTTAATGGTAGTCAGGATAAAAAAGACCAGCTGTTTCACTTGACATACAAAAATGCCTGTCTTTGATAATATTAAAAACAGATACTGAAGGTGATCTCCTTAATATATTAATACATGGACAAAGGTCCCCTCTTGTGCACAAGCACAAATCCCTGACCTTGGCTGTCTGTATTGGGACCTTGAGGGCTACAAAAGGCTATAAATTGGTCAGCTGAACATTTCAGATAGTTGGAAGCCTGCTTGAAAACATGTCATTGTGCGTTTGCAGAGGTAATCACATGGGAGCTCCACATGCTGAAGAAGATAATTCACGTTTCCCCAGTTTGCCGAGACTATTCTGAACGAGCATTGTGGCACATTATATGGAATTGAGAAACGCTTTCAAATGGCACGAGTCACACCAGTCACAGAAGTCATAAATTCAACAGAATTGAATAAAATGACAGAGAAGAAAATGAGGGTTTTGGCAGGGCCTTTTAGAATATAAACTAGAGACAGGTTTCTGTGCGTTTGATAGAAGGATTTGTCAAGCCAATCCACCCCATTCTCTAAATTAAGGGAATGGATATACAGGTACACATGCTCAAATATGAATGTCCTAGGACTGCAGAAACACTGCGATTTGGAAAACTGATCACCCAGATGTACTGTATGATTGGATTGGGATCACAAGTGGCAATTTGGTGTGCACATTTTCAAAAAACCCTCAACTGGAGGTCCATCATAACTTAATCATAAATAACAGAGCACTCAAGCACACTCAGGTCTTAAAAAGCAGGCATCTTTCGCACAAAAAATTGCAGCCCTGAAAGGGCGGCTTCTCAGCAAAATCAGACACTAATTTCATGTTCTTGGGCAGCTGGCTGGAAACAGTACGCCTGGTAGAGGACACACATAGAAAAGGAGAAAGAGAGAGTCTGCCAGCCTACTTTGAAGGAAATAAAAAATCTGGGCAGATGGATAGATAGTTGGGCAGATTTATATAAGGCTTTTATCATGCTCAAAGCACCTGGGTGATGCCATGGCAGCCATTTCGTGCCAGAATGCTCACCACACATCGACTAAGGTGGAGAGGGATTGCCTAAACAACCATCTGATTGTTTAGGCAATTAAATCAGGGAATTATTAGGTGAGAAGTTGAAAGAGCCAGGTTGGGCATTTAGCCAGGACACCAGGGAACCCCCTGCTCTTTGTGGAGAGTGCCATGGGATTTTTAATGACCGCAGCAAATCAGGGCCTCAGTCTAAAGTCTAATCCGAAGACAGTGTCTCCTACAGCACAGTGTCCCCATCACTGCACTGGGGCATTGGGATTTATTTGATTTCAGAGAAGATCACTTCCTTCTGGTCCAGCAACACCAATTCCAGCAGACTTAGTTTTCCCAGGAGGTTACCTGTCCATGTACTAACCAAGCTCACACCTGCTTAGTTTCAGCCATTTGGCAGGAGCAGGGTCCATGGTGGTATGACAGCTGGCAGGGACATTCATGCATTGCCAACTCTGTATCAGCGTAGAATTGACCTTTAACCCATTTCCACTCATGCCCCCTTAACCATTTTTATGCAGGGTGTGGTGTGGTGTGGTGGTAGGCCATACTCCAGCTTAGCCTTCTCTGTCTATTCACAGCCAACAGCCCTGCTGACCACTTGCAAGAGCAATGTCATCATGTTGGCATAGGAGCGATACTGGGCTTAGACCTGATGGTATAGTGTGCTTACATTTACAGTAGCATATCACTTTTTAATATACTACTTTTTTTTCAATCCCAATGTACAAAAATGTATTGATTCTAATGTCTTGGGGTTGGAAATCAGGTGAAAAAGATTTATGAATATTGAACCAAATTGACAAACATACCTCCAACAAAATTGGAAAGTAATAAAAAAAGCCAAGGTAAAAATATGAATTCGAATGAGGACTCCTCAGGTCAGTTTCTTTTCCCAAAAAAAATCCCAGCTGAGCTTCTCTAAAGAGATTGGAATGCTGTTTTAATGACACAAAAATATTAAAAAATCCCCATTGAGAGAATGTTGAGGTTTTATGCAAAACTATTTTATTTTATGCGGATTAATTATTAGTTATTTGGTATATACATATATGGATGTGGGGTGGCACGGATGGTTTGCATGTTCTCCCCGTGTCTGTGTGGGTTTCCTCCGGGTACTCCGGTTTCCACCCACAGTCCAAAGACATGCATGTTAGGCTGATTGGAGAGTCTAAATTGCCCATAGGTATGAGTGTGTGAGTGAATGGTGCGTGTGCCCTGCGATGGACTGGCGACCTGTCCAGGGTGTATTCCTGCCTTTCGCCCAATGTATGCTGGGATAGGCTCCAGCCCCCCTGCGACCCTGTTCAGGATAAGCGGGTCCAGATAATGGATGGATGGATGGATATATGGATGTGTATATTTGTTTTAACCTGTGGCATTATGAACTGCATTACATTCTGATTTGTAGTGTAGCATGCATGCAAGTTTTGATTTTATTGAAACTTACAGTTTTTTACAATCGTTTTCACACTTGTCTCAATACCATGTCCACTTTTTCAAAACTCTTCACACAGTGTGCTTTTGAAACACACACCTGAGCAAATCAGTTAACCTTTGGTGCAAAAGGCACTTCAACCACCAAAACACTTAATATTTCACCCAAAAGTGACTCATGCTGCCATAACTATAGCACATGCTTTCTCCCATAAGACTACTTTTTCACTCAATGTTCAATGAACTACAAAACACAAACAACTTGGAGCATTGCTAAATACATATATTATGTGTTTCCCTTTCCTCTATTTTTGCATCCACAAATATTTCAAGCCAAGCAGCTAAAGAAACTTCTGATCTGTTGGTTTGCCTCTCACAATAGATGTCATGACTGAGTGTGGTAAATGTACAGTAAACTGTAAATGAATGAATGTTTTACTATATTGGAAACCCAGAATAACAATTTTTACTGTGTAATGTAAAACAATATATGATAAAGAAACAAATCACAAAAGCAACAGTATTCTTCAGAGGGTTTACAGTATTTTGACATTTGTTCTCACAGTGCAATATACTGTAATTCAGGAAAGAAAAATACAATACAATCAATTGCTCAAAATACATTACAATCAATAACAAATACATACCAAAAAGCTATATTTTCACTATATACAGTAATTCGCACATATATTGTCTGCCTATCAGTATCAGAAGTCTACTGTTGGCCTGGCCCATCCATCCTGTCCTCTGCATTTGGCCATAGATTTTCATCAACATCACTCCAAATGTTATCTCTTTCTATACACCGAGGAAAACATCTTTTTGCGTGCCTTATCCAGCCCTGGATGTGTTCCACTGTTATGTCATACACCCAGCAGCCATTGCATCTAGAAGTGACATCTGTTCATGTGGGTGGTGGTCCTAAACCTTCACATATACCTTCATAAACTTCATATTGGTACCTGAGTTTCTTGACACCCTCAGAGTTCCTGTCAAAGGGGACAGTGTACAACTGTTTCATCCTGATCTGATGTTTCTGTTACACTCTTGAAATGGTTGTAGTGCTTACACTGTCAATGTTTGGAAATATGTTCTTGTCTGCGATTATGTTGTTGCGTATTTCTCTTAGCCTGATGCTGTTGTTGACAATGACCATCCCAACTATTGTATCCTCCTGTTGAGGTATAAACATTCTTCCCCTTCCCCCTGTGTGACTGTGTGAGGTAACCGCTCGGTCCTGTAGTGAGTCAAAGACAAATGTGCACTGATACATCTGCTTTTTCTGGAAACTTCTTAAATCACAGTACTGCTGTAATATACACATCAATTGAACTCAGTCAGAATGCTGTAAATACTGTATAGTACCTGTTGGTTTGCCTGAAAATCCTCACTATTGAAGCCACTGTGGATCTAGGCAAGTTTGCTTGAACCCTCAACCTGATTCCCTCAGGGACAGACCATGATTTACCACATGATCAATGACTGTGGCTCTGATTTCATCAGACACAACTGTTCTTGCTCTTCCATGATGTCTTCTTCCTCTACCTCTGGCTGCATCCATTTTCCCCACCAAGGCTAAAGAATGCAAGTGCCAATCCAAAGGTGGCCGCTTTTGTATATGTGGTAACGGGGCACAAACAACAAACACCTGGGTAGGTTGTTCACTGAAATGACAGCCAGGTGTTTCAACAGTACATATACAGCAGTAATAGTGGAAAAATCTCTTCAGTGACAACTACATCTATATTTACCCTGTATACATGCACATTTCAATGCAAGTATGATCACTTTTGTATAGATGGTAACAAGGCTGCAAACAAAAAAAAATGAATAAACTGAATAAACTTTCTGCTCAAATCAGAATGATCTGTCTTACGTATTTCAAGCATATAGTTTCATTTTTCTGCCAAAATGCAGCATATTTCCTTCCACAATGATCAGAATTTTATTGGGTTTTGAACTGAAAGTTAACTGTTTTGAACAGAGTATCTAAATGTCTGCAAAATTTGCTGTATTTGTACAAACATTTGCTGGTAGTGAACACTGACTGAGAGAAGTATTCATGAATTTTGGAAGAAGTGGTGATTGAATGCCTTTAGTATGAAAGCAATGCAAAAATATCCACAGTTTAGTTCACATAGTCTAATGATATGGTGAATGTGTTAAGTGTTTTGAAAAAGTGGACATGATATTGAGACAAGAGTGAAAACGATTGTAAAAAACTGTATTTCTGTAGGGGTGTGTGTATGTGTGTATGTGTGTATGTGTGTATGTGTGTATGTGTGTATGTGTGTGTGTGTGTGTGTGTGTGTGTGTGTGTATGTATGTGTATGTGTATGTATGTGTATGTGTATGTATGTGTATGTATGTGTGTGTGTGTGTGTGTGTGAAAGGGTTGCTTAGTGCCTACTGTAAAGGCTGAGAGACCTTCAGGAACACAGACGGCAGCAGACCCAGCGACAGGCCTGCACAGCTGAGGCTGATTGGTTATCAGCTGTTGCTTGCTGCCTTCATAAAGGAGCTTATAAAAGGCACAATCTGCAGGGGCTTGGAAGGATGTCAGGGTGTGGACAGAACTACAGTAATAAGAGGAAGGGAATCGCTGCTGGTGCCCCTTACTGATTGGTTTCCTTTTTGCCAAGTTTCCGCGGCAGTTTATACATTTGTATATTTGATTGTTCACTTGGAAGCTCCAATAAGGCTAATTGAAAGGGTTATTGGCAATGTTTTAGTTTTCATGGGCCACAGTAAGAGTCCTAACATGGGTGATAATTTTGCATTGCTGTATAATAGTTAGTCTGGGACAAATTCAGAATCACAGCGTGAAGATGCTAAAGTGGTAATTCACAACAGCCCATGGGATCTGTGTGGTAAATGCTTGCGGCGTATCTGAGCTAGGTGCATAAATTGCCGAATATTCTTTTGAAGAGAACCCCTATTTCAGCCAAAATAGCCTGCCAAGATTTCAATCACTTCCAGTCTGATTGTTAATCCATTTGCACAGTCTTGTCATGTGAATGTTTTTTTTCTTTTTTTTTTTTCCATGAATTCTGTCAGACATTTTCTTTTAAGCATAGCTGCCTCTGGGCTAAACTGACAAAACAAAAATAAACTGACAAACACAAATGTGCTGCTCAGAGCATTATCGGTGTAAATGGTACTTTGTTTTACAAAGCTCTGTGGAAAATGTGCACTGAAGAAAATTTTAGAGCTGTCCACTTTTTCAACAAATTATAAATTATCGCCCAATTGCCAAATCAGCCTAATTTTATTTGTAAGCCAAGCTCAATATTGTACCCTCTGGCACGTTTGGAAAGCATCAACATTTGTGAAGTGGTATGGTCACGCAATGTAATTTGTCGCTTTGGAGGAAAAGTGTACTTCACATAGCAGGCTGTGGGTGCTAGACAGATCAGAGGATGTCACCTGGGGCTTATTCCAACCGCTTATTTCTCTCCTGTTTTTTCTTTTCCTTGCTTCTTTTCCTACTCCCAGCTCCACCCATTGGGAGAGGAGAAAAAGAAGCGAAGACAGGGAAAGACTCCAACTTGCAGGCACTGCTCTCCATTGACTTCTATTATCATTTGTATCTTGTTAGTTTCCCCAACCATCTTTTATCAGCTATTGAGCACAGTGCTTTTCCAACCTCATCCTGAAGACCCAGTGTGTATGCTGATCAAAGTCAGACTCTTGATTATGTTTAAGTTCTTACAGGTTGTGCTTTCTTCTATTACAATACAGGTTTGACCTATTGCGTATTGACCATGCAAACACCTTCACCAATTGATTTCATCTGTCAGACTACAATTGAAATATATAACCGACAGTTCAAATAATTTGCCATACAGAAAAGTAAAGCATTGGTTGATCTGACTGATTAAAATCTTTGGATATATGACACATTTTGTTCCTTGGGGATTACATAACTATTTCTGACATAATGTGGCCTTGAGAGTATATTTCATCCTGCACTGCACATTAAGTGTTTTATTAAGAACAATTAACAGCTCTGTACAGTTAGGAGGTTGCAATTACGGGAGGCATGAAAGCCAGCCATAATGTGGGTATCAGGTTTGAAAACCTTTTAGAAAAAATATTTAGTAGTAGTTCTTGTACAGATTTAATTGCTGCAATTTAAAAGCTGCAAATGACACCGTTGATTGAATGCTTATGGTCTTACACCTATAATGATGTGTGAATGCAGCAGTTCATACACCTAAGGGGTGCATACTTCCTTCATTTGAAAGTTAACATGAAAATATATTGTGCCTACAGATGGCTGAAGAAGACGTTCAGGTTTCAAGCTCTTTTTACACAGACCTGTGGTGTGTAACCTGTAGCAATCTCTCTGGTGAAATTTGAACACTCCCCGTGGAAACACCTGTTTCAGGAGAATCTTACACCTATCGTTTCGATATTGTCATTCATATACACAATAGCTTATTTTCTCCTTTTTCAGCAATAATGTTGAAAGATTTATACGCAAATCTTCAACATTTCAGTTCTCTTATCTGTGTGCACTGTTGTTTTATTTTTTTATTTTTGGGAATTATTTATTTAGTCCAGTGTCATTTTTGCCTGACCACAAATCCGGCGTTTTTAATGGCCATGGCTCAGAATGTACAGGGGCAAAGGAGTAGGGTTATGTGACAAAGGGTGAAATAGTAACTTAAAGTAACTTAAAAAGCACAGTCATAACTCAATATGATGTACATTAGTATTTATTACTATAAAAAGCAATACGGATTTACGCCCCTTGGATTTCTACTCTAGAAATACTATTTCTACTTAGTTCTCTCAGTAATTATTTTCTGAATCCTATATTCCTGAGATGGTCTGACAAAGCCCTCTTGAAACTTTAACACCACGCCGGTCCATGCAAAGAAAGTGGCTTCACCCTTTGCGGCGGTTTGCGATTCGAAAGCAGCCGTGAACGGTCTTCGGTGCGCCGAAAGCAGGGGTGCGTGGAAAATCACTGCTGACATGACCTCGGTAGCAGAATGATGAATGAGCGGACGGCGCGCGAGGAGGAACGCGCTCCTCCCAACTTTTTGTGCTGAATTGTAAAACACAATATTAATGATTCGATGAAAAAAATAGAAAATCTGCCGAAAGCCGCTGTCAAACAGCATTGCACTCGAGAGATTCCTATTAATCCTTCCTCGCTGACAGGCTGGAGGATTGTTCTCCGCTTACAGCCGCTATGCCCGACGGACTGTGCCGTTCGGTCCTGCAGGTAGCGGCTCCGACTTCTTCACAGCTGCTTTTGTGACCGCGAAGGTACTGATGCCAAGGTACCTTTTCTCTCCCCCAAATTCCACCACCATTCATCCACTTCTTTCTCAGTATTAAACTGCTTTCAAAAATTAGAACCATCATTGGGTCTGGAATTGGAACCGGTTGATGACTCACATACAGGGGGCATAGGTCAAAATAGTAATCATAGTCCATGCTCAAAATATTTAGTGAAGAAGTTGCCTCTCGGAATTCAGGTTGTGTCCCCAGAGCTTATTCTAATCAGTTGCATTAGTCATTCCTGCAAATTACTTTTGTCACTATTTTTAATGACCTCTTTAATCACCTGGCATATTAACACTGGTTTACTTATAGGAGTTGCACAAATTTGAAGACTGATCTAAATTAAGCTCACTTAGGTGACAAATGCTTAACGCTTCTTAAAAAGCAAAATCCATCTGAAACAAATATATTGCATATTAGGTTCTTAAAATGACATGTTGGCTTTGATTTGCCTTGCGCTGTGGCATTTCACAGCTCAGACTTCAGACTTGTTCAGACTTGGATCAAATAGGTCATTGTTTTGGATTCAAATATTTTTCTGTGCTCTATTGCTCTTGCCTGGTGCAATTGAGCCAACCAAGATGACCAGATGGTGAGGTGAAGTTTGCACATTTTGAGTCTTCCATTGGTTCCATTACACCAGAAACTCAGTAAACTGTAGAAAAGTATTTGAATCCAAAACAATATATGTATTTGACCCAGGTCTGATATGACTGGCCTAAATGGTTAAACTAGCATAACAGTAAAAATGTAACAATAAGTTCAAATGAAAACATTGCTTTAAAATTGTTAGTAACATGTTAGTAATCGTAAGACGGCAGGAATGAGGACCCCATCGTAACCCAGAAATAAGCTGAATAATTGTCCTTATTAAATGAGAGGCAGGTCAGACACGCAATGGTCAAACGCAGGCAGACTGGTACAGCAGACGTAATCAAGTTTGTACTCTGGGTCACAAGCAAAAGTCTAATCAGGGGGCAAACGGGTATAACGGGTAATCCAAACACAGTAAGCAGGCAGAGCAGGCAAAGTTACAGATCAGAAATCCAATAAACAAAGCAAAGTTTGGTAATCAAAAAGCGAACAGAAGGATAATCCAATAAACAGAGGTCTGGGTATACAAATGAGGTCAGTACACAGGTCAGACAGGCAGATAAACATTGAAAAGAATGGAGTGAACACATTACAATCTGGCAAAGGACAAGGGCAAACAGGCAGGTTTAAATAAACTGACGAAATGAGCTGAAATGACAAACGGGTGCGAGAACAGAGAGCATGTAATGAGAAATAGGTAAAACAAATTAATGAATGACAAGACTATGGAAAGGGACCTGGGACAAGAGACACAAAAAAGGCAGGAAAACAGAAAACGCAAAGACTGGGGAGCACGGAGTGTGAAAAGTAATGAAAAAAATACTGTGAAATAAAGGAGCTGCTCAGAATGTGGCATTTGTGGCATGTATTGAGTCATCGCTGCTCTGAATCTCTCATATTTTTGAGTGCTGTCCATTGAGAATGTGATGCAATCTAGTCTAGTCTAGTCTGGTGTAATGTAGTGAAAGCAACATTGCGGATTTGTTTCTTCAATAGTGTGTATCACTTGTAGTTATTGTGAAGTGCAAGCTTCACACTACTTTTTTTATTTTCGTTTTAAAATGTACTGCATGTAGTTGACTGTGAAGTGGTGTACTCTCTTTTCGAAAGGCTATAGCACTCTTAAGGGTGAACTCTGTACCGTGAAGTATTTTGATTGACAATATTATTAGCCAGTAATCATGGTTTAGACTGTGTAGCATGCCCATAGCCATGCAGTACATGTAGTATCACCCTTCCATCGTATAGGTAGTGAATGGAAAAAAAATGCTCCACTTTTTATTTCTTTTTTCTTTTTTTGGCAGAACTGTCTGCTCTGGCAAGTTGAACTTTGTTTTGAACTGATAAGATTTCTTGGGTGTTTTGTTCATTTGTTTGTTTGTTTTCCCCTACCACATTAAATGATTCCGCAGAGACGGGAGTCAAGTGTATGCTTCTACCCGCTGTTGCCCTTTGCTGATGATGTCTACCCCAATGTGTTCCAAGCTGACATCACCTTTGATACGTTGCTCATGAAATGTCAACAAGTAAGAGCTGTCTTGAAGATCCCGTCAAAGGGAGCCCAAACGATGACCCTTCTTTCAAATGTATCAAGGTCTCCTCTCGCAGACATGCTAGGCATAATTATAGGCAACCAGGCCTGTCCAGCATTTTTATATATACCCCAATGCATGCTGATGTTTCTTGCTTAATAACCTTTGTGGTAGGCTGTGTCTGACTAAAAACTACTGTGTCCTCAAAATATGTATGCATACTAGACATAATGCTTGCTGCCTACCCGAATACAGTGTCCAAAACAAGAAGTTAGAGTACAGTGGATGAGAAAGTTAAGGAGGCAAAACTTCTCTAAATATAGTGTACTTAAAATTGATGTACATATTCCTGGGGTTTGGCTGAGTGTATTCGGGAGCATACTATGCCATACTATATCACAGAAATACGGATGCATTTCCATCCACAGAATCGTTTATAAAAACCTGATGCCTATACTGTATAATTAACTCTCTAGCTTTCTACCTAATCTGTAACATGATATTTTCAGAGATGATGTTCAGCCATTTTCTGAAATGAAATGGTCTGATGAAAAAAGGAGAATGGAGAGGGGTGGGTAAGACTGGAAGAAATGGGTTGAGAAATATCCATATGGATGAAGTTTCAGAAGAACATTAATAGCATTAATTGAGTGAGAGTTAAAGTGAGCAGGAATGGTGAATGATGCATGGTGCTGGACTCCACAGGCTGGTATGTAATCCCGCCGTGTGGCATGATTAGCCGTAGCATCACTCTGGGATGGAAGGCAGGAAGTCCCTATCTCACAGCATTTCAGTGACCCTCACCCCCTCCGGCTGCCTGCACACGTTGCACATGAAGGGTCCTCCTCTGACTCGTGCTTCCTTTCCATCGAGTGTTTCGGAGGAAAGCGCGTGCCTCTCTATGCTACATGACTGGGACCCACAAGGTCATTGGTTCGATCCCTGGTGTAGCCACAATAAGATCCGCACAGCCGTTGGGCCCTTGAGCAAGGCTCTTAACCCTGCATTGCTCCAGGGGAGGATTGTGTCCTGCTCTGGATAAGAGCGTCTGCCAAATGCCATTAATGTAAAAATGTAAAATACCAAAGAGCTGGAGGGGACTGATGGATGTGTAATTTCATACAAGTCACACTGTATGACCTTCTGTGTAAGCATGTAAAATCTACATTATTTAATTTTATTTTTGAATAAAATGGCATTTCTTAGACATCAAATCCAGCCCTGGTTTTCTTTTCTGGTGGGTAATTAACTGAACAATTAGTGCTACTGATTGGCCTGTCTTCACGCCTGACTCCCAGGTAAAGGGAGGGTTGAAAACCAGCAGTTCTCAGCCCTCGAGGACCGTGATTTGATGATCCGGGTGTGTGCTGTCATATAAAGACAGTGATCAATCTGCTACTACTGAAACTGATATAATTAATAAATGTTGTCTGTCTCCAAATATTATGCAAAACATCTTTATAAAGGTGACCTGTCTTGTGAATTGTCATATTTCTGGTTAAAAAATAAGAAAAAAGATAATGCACCTGGTTCATTCAAACTTAGTCTTGACACCTCATCAAGTACAGTGTCTTCAGATGACACTGAAGGAAAAAAAGCTAAATTAAATGTAAAATATTTATGAATGGTAATATATTTTAACTCTGGTCCTGAGAATGACATGTTTCACTGTCTCAATATTTGAGATGCCACATCTGTTTTGTCCCCAAATTTCTATTGAAGAAATTACTTTGCATTCTCTATGCCTGTTAATATGAATTAGAGAATGAAAACTCGACCTGTGGTTCCCATGTCACTCTGATCTCTTTTGAGCTTTAATTAAGACATTCAATTTCATAATTGGCTTAAACGGAGAGTGTAATTTACAAAGTCCTTTAGTTACTCCGGTCAGCTAAAATGGCGTCTTTGTAGTGTGGAATACTGATGTGGCTTGTCCTGTCAATCACCTTTAATCAAGATTCTGAAGGCGTCACATTGTAATGCAATTTAAATAATGTCAACCGGGCCTTTGTGGCACGTGCAGCTATTGCACAGCCACAGGGTGCATTGAT
Source organism: Conger conger (assembly GCF_963514075.1). NCBI lineage: Eukaryota > Metazoa > Chordata > Actinopteri > Anguilliformes > Congridae > Conger > Conger conger. The sequence continues at coordinate 21,086,529 of NC_083777.1, read as the reverse complement.
GTGTCCTATTTAATTCAGCCTGTGCCCCTGCCTGTGCCTGTCTGTGCCTGTGCACTGGCTGGGAGCCAACCTGTACACAGAGTAAGCAATGAGTACATTAACTGTGTTTGCTCACTGAGCTGAGCTAATATTTACACAGAGCTAATGATACTTGATATCCAGGGTCATGCATACTTCAGGAGAATGTTTGCTTAATTAAAGAAGGTATCACTATCAATAGGTACAAAATTACTCTTACACTCTTATTTTACTGAAGAAACAGTGGTTTGCTCCACCTCATTCAATGCATCATTAGACATTTTAGCCATTGCACGCATTCTGTCTGGGTACAGCTTTTATCCGAGTCCAAACTGAATGCGGAATTAGGGCAGTGATGCCAATGTGCACAACAGAAAAGGGCTTGACAGGTAGGGGCTCACTTAAAAGAATATGACTGACAACTGAGTTTTTGTAAAAGTACAAAGGAAATCTGGAGCGCACACACAGGAATGAATAGACAGTTGTAACTCACCGAGGAAACGGTCTAGGGAGACACGCGAAACATTACAGTCCTGATTTTGGTACTTCAAAGGGCTTTGGAATTGATTGGCAACACACAGATAACGAAACAACATTATCACACAACCAGCCTTTATCAGTCCCTGTGGAGGGGGGGAGGGGGGTGTTATCCCCCTAACATAGTGCTCATTCAATCTCTTTGATCTATTCCAAGCAAGCAAAGTTTGGCTGTTACCACAATGTAATACAATATTAATAACGCGAGCTACACACAGACCAATGTCAACTTGGATGCATTTCAGCTTTTTTTATGTTGATCTTGGACAGGTTCTACAGGTAATTGCCAAAATGGAGGAAGAATTTGAATGTGTGAGGCATACAAGCAGGTTGAAAGCGGGTACTCCCACTATGGAATGGCCATGGTTGTGTATAAAAATGCTGTGTAGGCTCAGTTGTCCATCATTTTGGCCACCGGACCTCGAAGAAGAGATCTCACAGACTTGAAAGACAGGTGATTGGTGGGGAATGCTTGGGAGGAGCTTCAGTGATTAAGACTGCTAAACTTCTTGACATTTGACGAGGAGCAGTGGCTAAGGTGATATTGGCATGGCAGTCCGAGGGAAACTACTAAAAAGCACATACTCCTCAACCATGATGTCTCTGCATTGACAAACTTTGAATCCGTTGACTACAAATATCAATGTAGGGCATGAGCTGGTGATCTCATCAAGAACTTCAGAGAGTGGGTTATGACAGTTAGTGTTTACTTTAGTTTGGCAGTTACCTGTAGTTTGCCCTTTTGTACTGTTTATCAGTCAGTTCATAATACCTCCTGCTAATATGTCATTTCTGTAAGAATGTGGCAATTAATCATGGTATATGTGCCTGTGGGCTGTTAGAAAAAGGATACAACTTGGACAAAGGGAAATATTTTCAGCGCGTAATGTGCTAGACGGTTGTGAAAGTTTCATTACTGAGACAAAAGCGTTTTGTGCAATGTTAGAATAACGGTATGGAATGATTAGGCGGGGAAAATGGAGACTGTCTAGGAGTAATGCTTGACTTGGATAAAGGACTTAAGGACTCTGTGCAGCTTCAAATAAAAAAGGCAAAATGGAAGAATGCTACAAAGATATTGGTGGCAAAGACGGCAATTACATTTTTAGAGACAAAATAAAATATAGGTCAAGGACTAATCTAGCAAAGGCAGATTAGTGTGAACAAAGGGCTACTGGATGCTACTAACACTCTAATATTGTTCTGGAAATATATTTTTTTTCCTGGTGGTAATTATGCATGACAAAATCATCCATAATAATCCAGTATTTTTACACCCATTTGCCCCCCGTAATGTGAGAGTCTATATTGACTTGGAGATCAAGAAGATAATGAAAGTAATATCCTGACCACACAACCGGAAGGGAAACTGATACATCGCTTGTGCAATAATTGTTATTTTTAATACACTACACATGATTTATTATAATACAGCTATCTTTTTTTATAAGCCACGTACATATCTAATAAAAACTGTCGTCTTAGACCTTTGTTTTGTCTTCCTAATTCTGGAGAAGATGGTTAAGTGGTTATTTGCATTGTTGGGTTGATACACCTGTGCCAAACAAGCCATAGCACAGAAATGGCTCCTCACAATTCTAGAGGATGTTGGTGACCTAGATCAAATCTTCATATCTTCATCTTTGGCTCTTTGAATGAATGTGCTTTATAAGGACCTGCCTAGCTTGGACACAAAAAACACTTGCCTACAAGGAATTCCTCCCAAAATGTTTTTAGAAGAAATCTCACTTTAAATCTGCTTTGTGCTTGTGTGCATATTTGTATGCTAAGGTCTGGATCCAGTCAGCAGTTTCCCTAATGTCAGTCCTGAAGTCACAACCCAAGGAGATTACTTAATGTTGCTTTAAAATCTGCATTAAAATCTGCTTTAAAATCAGCGTTGTGCGTACTTGTGTGTGTGTGTAAGCAAGCATATGTATGCTAAGGTCTGGATCCAGTCAGCAGTTTTCCGAATGTCACCACCCCAGAGTATAGCACATCAGATTTATAGATTTTTGTCAACAACGCCTTACTGTCAAATATGGTTACACATGTCACTTCCACCGTGTAACCACAACAAGTGGTCAATCACGGTGGGCCACTGTCACAAACACAAGCTGAGGTGCAGTTGCGTTCGAAGCAGCGTTGCCATGGTTTTTAGCGCCCTGTTCTCACAGGGCTGATGTGTGGCTCCTGCTCATAACCGTCCTGTGGGTGCTTAGCAGTGCTGCGGGCAGAGAGAGCGGTCTGATGACAGTGTTTAGCTTTATCACACAGGGAGCCATCGGCAGCACTGAGGGCTAATTGGCAGTGGTGCCATGCACCGCGGCCGTGAGATCTCCAGTGATTTATTATGTGCATTTTCCTTATCTCCCCCGTGAAGAAACGCCAAGTAAGCAGTGGCGAATGTATACAAAAACACACTCTCTGCAGCGACGTAGGTGAACGGATACTGGCATGTCGTGGCAGAAGTTTATTTCGGGAGTCAGATGTCTTTCTGAACATTAAATGCCAAGATCGTTTTTTGCAAGTCAGCTTTCTTGCCCCTTTTGAAGCTGCAGTTTTTACAATTCCTTCCTCAGAAACAGATGGTGGCGACTTGTCCGAAATATTTATGACTGAAAAACAAAAAAGCATTGTAATATTTGTACATGCATAATTGATCATCCAGATTTTTGGAAAGAAGCTTACTTTCAGGAACAGGGCCCATTTGGTTACTAACCCGCATTGACTAGACCTGTGCAAAGAATGGACAGATATCTTATTGCCAAGCATTATGCAAGACCAAATTAGATTACCACAAAGTATGGTTCAAAAGAATAATCGTTTTTACTCAATACGAGAAATATACTCTGAAATAAATAAAAAATGAGGGAGGGAATTGTTCATTTAATTTACATTTATTTTAACTACACCATGATACTGTATCAGACACTGTGCAATGACCCCATTGCTTTTGCTTTACCTGAGTGGTTTCCTACAGTACTGTATTTATTCTGTAGTATATTCTTTGCCAAACAAATTAACCCATTTTATTCTGCTTCTGAATTTGCTATGATGAATTTTGCATGCTTGGAGAAGTCCCTGTGAGTACTTTCACTAAATAAATGCACTGAAATTCCAAGTGTAATTCTGGAGGAATAGGTAAAATTATAAACTCAAGGCAATGCTAAATCTTATGAAGCAGCACTAAAGATAATGTTGCAATAAGAATGTTAGATGAAGCAACAAATTTAAAAAAAGAGGTTTTCCTACTCCATTATTGTGTCTAAAACAAATTGTGTGGCAGTCAAAGGCATAAGCTACAACAGCACAGTATGTTTGTATTAAGTGAGAAGAAAGTAAATCCATGGCTTAGTCCATACTGATGCAAAGTTTCATTTTGAGTGACCTACAAAAACACGGATAAGGAGTCTGAAAATGAACTTGGGATTGTGAAGTCATCTAAAGCAGGAATCTCAGGTGCTGAAAGGCTGATTTCCTTATGTTTCAGTACTTAAGCACTTGATTCAAGCCATTGATTGGCTAAAGAGTCCACTCATCCTGTTTCCTAAACTGGCTGATGATTGAAAGGAAACTCTGAACCTGTAGACACTGTAGCCCGGTACACATGGTATTTCAGACCCCCCCAATCAAATCCAGGAAGTGGCGTTGGGGCTTTGCAGTCATGGTGGTTGTGGAGTGGGGTATGAGTTGGGCGGATGCAAGGGGATGTTGTGAGGGTGGTTCAGAGAGGAAAAGGTGAAAAGGGGGTGGGGGTGTTTCTTTTGTCTGCAATTATCTGAAAATAATAAAAATAATGACAATGGTTGTATGCATACACAATCATGTGGTGATTTATGTAATACATGAAGTACAGCAAACAGCTTATATCCCCACAGTAATTTCTGACTCACTTCAAGGCCATCAAACAAGTGGCTTGAGATGAAAACTCTTCTGTCACGCTGTAATTGTCATCGCTATGACCATCATGGACTTCAATCGCATTGTTTACCTTTTGTCCTACTTGACACGAACACGGCATTTCCTACCATTCACCATTTCACAATGGGCCAGGACAAAATGGAGATGCAGTAAATCGATCGAGTTGAGGCAGGAAATGGAAACAATAATGCCTCCTCATTCCCGCCATCACTTGTTAAGCCTTGGATTTTTGACTTAATTGAAAGTACTTTTCAATGCTGTGTGTGTGTGCGTGCGTGTGTTTGTGTATATTGCCTAATTGTTTTCCACTCAAAATCTTTGTCTTCAATAAACATAGCAATAAAAAAAACAGTCAACAGCAGCTCAGTTCCACATAAAAACACCAAAATATCTTTCAGAAAATCATGTTTACCTGGAGCAAAGATTAGATTTATGAGCAGTAATCTACAGTCTATTCAAGCTTTTAGCTTTGAATAAAATGTTTCTAGAGGATGTTTATACATCTAATTCCTGGCTCTCCAACTGCCCACATCTTATAATAGAGGCCTGAAAATAAGATTTTGTCTTTGAAAACCGTGACAAAGATCTCATCAGTGCTCCACTTAGAATCTGTAACTGCTCCCTTGGTCAGAGGCCCAGGAAAGTCCAGTTAATTTAAGTGATTCATCCTTTTAATGTGTTTTAGTCAGGCCTGATAGGTTTACCATGAAGTCAACAGCAGGCGTTTTCCTCTGGGGGGAAAAAATGATGCAATATAGTACATCCAGGCCCGGTCTCTTGAAGTCCTTGAAAATAATTTTGACAGGTCACAGAAGTGAACAGATACCCTTGGATTTTTAGACAGGACTGAAGGGTATCAGTTCTTGTTTTCACATCCTAAAACAAGGTGTTTTTTTTTTTTTTTACATCTCCATACTTATACCGTCATAGAGGATGTCTGCTGGTCCCAGGGCGATTCAGCAACATTTTACAGAGGACTAGAAGGACGTAAATCTGCACTCATGTTTCTGTTTCATCTCGAAGGACATCGGATGCAATGAAATCTGTGTTCCGGCTGTCACAGTAACACAGTAATTCAAGACAGTTTGAACTTACGAGTCCCTCGGAAAAAAATAATTGTGTGATTCAAGACTATGGTAACCCACATCTGTACATATTTCAACTGTCCAGGTTTTATACTGCAAGGATAAATGAAAATACATGAGGGCGTGTGGTAACGGTGAAACGCTAGCCTAATGGTCTTTGATTTACTGAGAAGCTCAAGTCAAAGTGGAGTTCAAAGACTGCTAATGGCTTAGTGAAAATGGATCAAATCCATGGTTACATTTATTTCTTAAACGCTGTGCAGTTGTGTCATCACCTTTATTCATGGTTAAACCACAACCCATTAACACAATCATTAACATCTCATTTTTGGCATATCTATCATGTCTTTAGCCCAATGTTTTACCATACATAGTAAAAGTTACCTCTTAATGATCTGAAAGACTTAATTTTGTACTGCCCTTACAACATCTGAACTTTATATTATGGTCATGATGGGGCCTATGCAGACAGGAGATTACTTTTGCCAAAGACATTTTATTTGTCTGACAAAATATTTCAATATTTGCTTAGCATGAGTCTCCAGAGAAGTATACAGTCTCTGTGCAACTTTGCTCATGAGTTTCCTGGGTAAAGATTATAAATGATAAATAAGTCATATTAAAAATAAAAAAGACTGATTTGAACATGACATTTTCAGTTAATTTCAGATTCAGCGGTTCATCAAACACATTGGCCCTCTGGCGCAGGTATGTTGCGTCATCGTATCAGCTATAATTTTTCCATTAGGCTGAAATATTTGTTTTTATCCTTTATATGTCCTTTAAACTGTCTCTGATATTACCATGCACGCCTATTATAAGGGCATTAAATAAAAATGCATAATTAAGTGCCACTGTGATCATTTTGAACGAGAGAAGAAACAAAAATCTTCTTTCAGCTGCAGCGTAAATGCTACAGTCTGTAACTGCTTGAGCTGTTATGCGGTGCTGTGATGTGACGGCCTACGAAACTCGCTGGCCCTATCCAGAGGAGAAAAAAAACTCATAAAACGAGAGCTGTGCTGCAGGCCTTCCCGTTGTCACAGTCTCCAGGCTAACCGCACGGTACACACTGTCTGGAAGTCCTATTTGTCTTTCCATGAATCATCCCACTTTAATGTTACTGGTTTTTACTTCATTAGTTCTGGCTCATTATGTCCTTGCGTGCGCGAGTGCTTGCATTAATGCATATGCTCTTCATAATTAAAAGCTCAGCGTTGGCATGCTGCTGGATAAAATGTCCTCACTCTTTACTCTTCTCCGGAAAGCAAAAATCAACAGAAGGGTAAAAGTAATGGGCGATGCGTGCAGGAGGAAACGAAGAGTGCTCTTTTGTCAGCACTGTTTGTGGCTGTGTCAGCTTGTTATTTCTTAAGACGGCTATTCAGACAACATTTGTCCTTAGCTTTCGCTAACTAATTAAAAGCCAGAACTTTTTTCTTCGCCAACAAAGCTCGGCAAGTTTGGCAATAAAGAGTTTACGAAGAAAAAGAGTAATGCCTTCATTTACTCGTAAGTCAGAGTTGGGGGCATGTTGATTGAATGCAGGCCTTAGTTATAGCTGGGAAGGCTGATTTACAGTTGCTGAATCTGTGTCCTTTCGCGATAGAAACGCCTGTTATTAAGCTGCTTTATTTTCATCCCGTTCCCTTTAGACAGGTGTGTTTCCCACCCTGAAGTGGAAGCGTTGAAATGATAAAAGTACTTCTTTATCTTTTTGCTGGCATTACCCTGGATTGCTTTTATTGTATTGGGTAGGGCTCAATGCTGGCCCAAACCCGCCCCCAATACACACACACACACACACACACACACGCACACACACACTCGCACACGCAAGTCTGTGCAGCCTGTGAAGTTAAGTCACTCAGAAGCTGAGAATTCCATCAGGAGAGCTCCAATGATTAGTCACCGACTCCCTGGAGGACCTGTGTCCGAGACTTTGATCACAAGTCTCCAGGCAACCGTGGAAATATCTCAGTCCAAAATAATCCATACTCTGCTCTGAGCTCTCTTGTTAAATAAATAAATGGACCAGGGATGACTAAGGAAAAAAATATATGACCTTGTAGCAGTCTAAAATAACTCTCAGGAAAACTTTAAATTAGCAATGACATAGTGGGGCCGAGGCGAAGGTTGTGGGGCGAGGGGCGGTGAGTCTGAATGGCAGCGAGGCTAAAACCCGGTTTGCAGGTCAGCTGTGCTTAAAGAATGATGTATAGAGGCGGAAAGTAACGTTCGCTCACGAGGAGGGCTTTGACAGCCAGGATGTTATCAGCTGCTCTTTATTTTTTTCCACCTGAGTGAATCTCTCCCGCAGGAGTTATTGTTGGGGCCTAGTGGCATTCACGAGGATGTGGCTGAAAAGAGTCAGTGCAAAAAGAGAAAACAGAAAGGGGTATGTGTTGTGTATGTGTTTTCCTGGCCTTGTTAACCTCAAAGGAACACAACAAAATGTTGGACCTGACCACGAGGTTGCAAATGCTGAGGACGCACCCTTCACCCACCCTTGAAATGTGCTTATGTATACCTTTTCTGGAAACAAACCATTACGACTGAATAATTACTCCAAGTCACCACGCAGCCTTCTTGTTATTGTTTGCCTTTTTTTCTGCTATTAAAATCTTCCGCCTGATGGTTTTATTTCCCTATTTATTTCACTCTATAAAACTGCACGAAGGTGGAAAAAAAAAAAATGAAAAAAAGTCTGCCCTTGACTGCCTGTGAAATGTTTTCCTGTCATTGTTGTAAATGGTTATGGAGCCTATGGTCATCTCTATACTTAACATTATGTACAGCATCTGTTCTAATTGCTCCTTAAAGGTGTTTTATCGCGGCCTACGTGTACAAGCTTTGTGGGGCAGCATGCGTGGCCGCTAGCCGTAAGAGCAACTGTAAATTCATTTTCCAACGGAAATAAACTCAACGGCTCTGCTGCCTCCGGATCAGCCTGCTAATTAGAGTCCTGCTACGGCAGGCCCCCTCTGAGTGGCCTGCTGACGGCCCTCTGGCGCAGATGCAGCGTTGCTAGAAGACGGTTCGCAACAAATCATTCGTCTCCGGAGCAGATGCGCACAAAGCTGTTTTCGCAGGGAAGCCTTTCGAGAGCTTTCAGTAATGCACAGCCAACAGCTTGCCCCAGCACTGAGGTCTCCACACATCCATCACTCGCAGGTACGTCAGATGACAGGAGCTCGAATCTGCCCCACATTTGCACAGGTACCACTGCGGTCCATTCAACCCCGCTTCAAATGACAAACAGATGGCTGCACCTTTGGAAGCCATCAATGTTTCCAGGATTGGATTACATTTCACATTTTTGTCTATTGTCTTGGGACTTCTGAAAGGCTGAGGGCCTGAACTTCGTCTCAATGCTCAGGGGACACACGGCGGACTGAGGCGTAGCCAACATCGCCGTGGATACGAATGGTTTATTGATTTTTGATTCACGCTGCGCTGCCATTCCGCGCTAAAAATGTCTGGAAAATTCCAGCACCTACTAGATTTGAAATGTCATGCCCGTAAATTTCTCCCAATGGAATAAAATAGCATGTCAATATAAATAAAGGAGAAATGTCTGTCAGCCCAAAGAAAATATGTTGACCTATGGCAAGTTACATGGCAGTGTTTTTTTGGTTTTTTTTCCTGATGGCCGGCATCTGTTCTTTTTTTATGTGAGTCAAACCATGTCATACTGAAAGCCAGCAACATATGTTTCCAGGACTCTTATCCTTACTCATGCCAGTATGAAATAATGCAAATATTGCATTATAACTCATTAATCATGTGAAAGACCTTACTAATTCGTGTACCATCATCACTAACTTGACATCATAATCTAACAGAGCATGCATACAGGTAGATGTACTGTATATAAACTCATATAGACACACCACCACTGCAAGCACCTTCTCTTGAATTTTCTCATCAGAAACATACACTCAGATAGAAAGAAAAAAAAAAAAAAAAGAAACTAGCCAACAAAGGTTCCTGTGAAATACAATGGGGACATGGAAGACAGCCCAGACAGTCATTTGTTTCTGTCTTTGAACAGACACTGTGAAAATGCATTGGAACCTCACACCATCATAACTATGACCCTGTTCCTTATGACTGATCACCTCTTCAGCACCGGTACGGGCTCAGAGCCCAGGTGGTGAGATTTCTGGAGATCTCCAGCCTTCCCCTCCGACAACAGCGTTTACTGTAGCAGCACAGCGGACGTGCCTGCTCGGATATTAGACACGGTCTGATTCTCCGAGGACGGCTCGTAGAAGTCTGAACGGCCTGAAACTTTGCCGTTTGGAAAGTTTGGCCATTGAGATTCAGAGTGAGAAACTGAAGGTGTACTATCCCTCCTTTGTTTGACTCTTCCCGCTCTGGAAAAAGAGTTAAGTGCTCCACCTCCCTCTGGGCTGGGCTTGGCACCCGCCCCTGCCCCTCACTGAGTGCTTTACAGTGGGAGTACTCTGGGCTAAACCAGGAGAGCTCCGATTGTAAACCAGATGAATGAGTCAGCAGTAGCACAGAAAAAATCTAATAAATCTAATGATATATGGGCCTCTCATACCAATACTGTGAAATCGTCATGCAGGCACTGGGATGCAATGCTACACTACACAATAATAAAAGAATACAGGTTATACTGTACATTTTCTAAAGTGCACAGTCGGTCAGCCTGCTATAGTAGGATCTAGTTGTTTCTTTAGGACAGATACCCAACGTAGCAAGCAATGCACTCAACCACTGAAATGCGGTGCTGTCAATCAAAGACAAATGTGGAATTAAACCAGAACAATAAACCACATAGGTTCTAGAAATCCCAAAGCATTTTTCACACAAGTTCAATCATGGTTTCATATGTATTGAGAATGTACATTACAGGCTGCTTCTGGGAGAGAGATACTTAGACATAATGACTGAGGGGACTTCCATGACACTGCTGTGGTATCCGTTGTGGTTGAATGTGTTCAAACTAGATTGGTGCAGTCCTTCATTGAGACAGCTTGTGTGTACAAGACGGGAAGAAATGACAACATTGATGATACCACGGTGTGTGTGTGTGTGGGGGGGGGGGGGGACTTTATATGATAGACTTTATGGAAAATGACATGATAATTGCTTCAAAGCAATGTCATAATACATATTATTGCAGGGTTCAGATATTGCAGAAAATAGCATCTCCCTATAGATTGTAATGTGTTGCAATATATTTTCAATTCTGAATTATTTATTTAATGTAAATATATTGCTGTATATATTTCATTTATGTATGTCTCTGGCATAAAGAGACCCAGAAAAGGGAGAACAAGTAGTAGGAGCTGAGATGTGCTGCTACACTGACATAGTATACACTTGTGTATAGTATACACTTGTGAATAACCATCTGGAGAGATAGACAGTGGTCCATATCCGCAGGCACTGCAGGGGCCCTTGTTCATATCTGTATTTGCCAGTTCGTCAGCTGGTAGAATTGCAATGAGTACATTGTAAATGTGTTTTACAATAGGCACACTGATTATACCACGCCAAAACAATGACAAGAGGGTGTAAACTGGTATAAATGTTGAATGTTAACTTCTGAATATGTAAAATAAATCTCCTGGATTCATTGGAAAACATGAATGAAGCCAACAGGGTTGGGGGCCAAATCCATTTCAGGAATTGGAATTGATCCGAACCCTATATTCTATGTACAGCAGCCCAGGAATGTGTATCCAAAATTCTGTTGATCGCCCACATAGACATATCATTTTGTAAAAACAAAGTGTTGGGTGGGTTAATTAATTCAACAAACATACTGATAAAATACATATTTTTGCTGAGGTTTTCTTGGACTACCAGAGGCCTTTCTGTGCAATATAAATATTCGCAGACACCTGAACATTTCTAGAATGTATTCTTCACTGGCATGACCTCTTAAAACCTGACCTCTTGTCTGTCATTGAAGGGCAATTTAATGTATAATTAGATGTTTATTTCGACTGCCCATTGTATGTAGCATGATATTTCAATCATAACAGGAGTGTTTCTAAGTGCCCCAGCTTTTTTTCGTTTCTCGGGGCATGCACATACTCCGACAGCGTTCTTTGGAGTGTAGTGCTAGTCGCCGCGGCATGTCTTCCTTAATGCAGGGCTGGATTGAAGTGAGCTATTTCTGTGATCTTTCTCTCCCCCTCCACGGGGCTGGTTCCCGCCGGTTTACAGTTCTTCCGCATCGACGCGGTCTTATGACTTTTCAGTTTTACACCTTTACCCTCCTGTGCACCCTAAGGCCTATCCTCACACTTTTATTTCTGAAGTTCAGCGATGAAAAGGGCCCTCGCCGCGCTCTGCTCCAGAGGACGGAACTCCTCCGTCTGCGTGCCGGTGGCCGGCGATCTCGCTCCAGCGGAGCGCCACTTCTCCGTGGTCTGCACAGATGTGCCGTTGTTTCGAGGAGAAGAATCCCTTTGTTATAACAAAATTAATAATGCAGTGCAAATATTGTGTTTTCAGATGTTTGGATTGCGCCTCATATCAAGGGAGAACCGGTTCTCTTTGATGTGTTTTATTTATTTATTTATCTTTTTATTTTATTCCTTTGTAGCATTGTGTACTGTATTTAGACGATTGAAATCCCCCTGCCTCTCTTTTGGGAATCGGTCGCAGACTCGATAAAAAGAGTTTGAGACTGGGGCAGTAGACAGACAGACTGTGGGGCAGTAGACAGACTAGGGGGCAGCAGACAGACTGGGGCAGTGCTCAGTCAGGGGGCAGTAGACAGATTGGGGCAGTGCTCAGTGAGGGGTCAGTAGACAGATCGGGGCAGTGCTCAGTAAGGGGTCAGTAGACAGACTGGGGGGCAGTGGACAGACTGGGGCAGCAGGCAGACTGTGGGGCAGTAGGCAGACTGTGGGGCAGTAGGCAGACTGGGGCAGCAGGCAGACTGTGGGGCAGTAGACAGACAGACTGTGGGGCAGTAGACAGACTGGGGCAGTGCTCAGTGAGGGGTCAGTAGACATATTGGGGCAGTGCTCAGTGAGGGGGCAGTAGACAGACTGGGGCAGTGTTCAGTGAGGGGTCAGCAGAGGGCTGAAATGCGTCTTGGAGCATCTGTATCTGGAAGGAGCACTGACCCGGAACAAACAGGGAACTTTGCAAGTTACTGAGGAGAAACAGTGTTTGATTTATAAATATTTCACCTCCAGAATTCACAATTCATTCCCTTTGATGAGATCTACACGGCTCTAAATATACCTTGTCTGATTTTCACTCATCTCCGATGCTCTTTTCCTGCCTTCAAATCCTCCTGGAAGGTTCTTATGAGCTTGTAAGTTGTAAGTAGGCTATGAGGTGTTGTGTGTTTTTGGTCAGAAGCAGCAAAAGTACACTGCAGGGGGGTTAGTTATGGCCAAAAAAAAGTTTAGATTGACATTTTCGGTTTCCTCCATGACTTTGTTGACAAGCCCCCAGCTCGGGAATCAATGACTTCCGACTGGTAATTTGTTGCCTTGTTCGTGTGTGCTCATCTGAACATTGCAGTATTTCCGATGTGAATTTAAGGCAGCATTTAACGTGTATAGTTTAAATTGCTACCACAATCAGAACACAATGCTGCAGTCCAGAAGATTAAATTGGCTTCCGAATCTCAATCGCCATTCCACCTTAAATAGATAGTGCTTTCAGTCCGTAAATTGTGGATGTGAAAGAAGACAAATAGTTTGCGCTACTGCTATTTAAGGTGGACCACCAACTTTGAAGTGGGAGATGCGAATAGCGAGCCAACTTAGACCGCGTGGAGACCGGCCTTTCGAGCACAGCGCAATCTCGCATGGGTCCTTATCGCTCCTCGGCACCGCAGATTATCCCTGACCATTTCTGTGAGAAGCAATAATTACCTTCCCTCACACAAACAACGCACAAGATAATGGTAAATGGGTATTTCTTCTCCGATTGTTTCCTTGCAATGTGCCAATCTTTTTGGCAGGGGAGGGGTGGAAGGGTTGGGGAGAAAAAATGATGTTTTGCTAAATAAATGATTATGTCATAGCCGTCAGATAAGACGCGGTTTTTAATGGAAAAAGCCTGTTCTGGGCGTAATTAAAGCTCTCGGTCTCTGGACAGGGAGCAGATTGATTATAGCCCAGGCTACTCAACTACAGGCTTGGTCCATCCCTGCAAGGAGGCGCTTGGTGGAAATCCTGGGCTCAGCACTGCAGCCAGAGGGAATGGTAACCTAATGGAAGATAGGTGAACATTAGTCCCAGCCAAAATACTCTGCTTCTCAAGAGCTTTCTCTGCACGCGCATTCTCTAATGGAGGAGTACGTAAAACTCTCTCTGACCCACTTAATAAAAAATACATACAGTACTGTGCGACAGAGAGAGATCGCCCTTTCGTTTCTTCAATTTCCAGTCAAATCAGCCTTTAAGTGCAATGTTTTTTCAGTTTCAGACAATAATGCAGGGCACATACTCTCAGGGACCACTTTTTAAGGTATTAATTAGACATTTCTTTGGACTTATTCGTCTTATGTTGCTGTAGTGCATCCACATCAAGGTTCATTGTGTTTTGGGTTCAAATGCGTGTTTAGTTGGGTTACCATCACCTTTCTGTCAGCTTGAACCAGTCTGATCACTCTCCTCTGATATTTTTCATTACAAGTTGCATTCACCCACAGAACTGCCACTCATGAGATGTTTTTTTTGTTTTTTTGTTTTTTTTGTTTTTTTTGTTTTCGCACCATTTTCTGTAAACTCTAGACACTGCTGTGCGTGAATATCCCAGGAGATCAGCAGTTGAGAAACTCAAACCACCCTGTCTGACACCAACAACGGTTCCATGGTCAAAGTCATGCATTCTGTTATACATGTATTTCAGCCCCACTAAAGGGATATTAATGTGTGAACTGTCAGGAGGTCCCTCTTGCCTCCTATTTGTCAGGTTATGGTTGCCAGGATGAAAAAGATCTGCGTTTGACTCTTTGTACGCGGGTTCAGCTCTCCGCTAAGCTATTCGTGTCATATAAGGAGGGACCCCTTGATGTATCATATGGACGTCTTCCACATCCATGATACATACCACTTATACCATACAACATGCCAAATATAGTAAAAATACATGTTAGGCGCAAGAACAATTTCTTCATTCAGAATAATAAATGTTAGCGCGGCATTGTGACTCATGCTGCTTGACTGTGATTAATGGAGGGGTAAAAAGGGGATGCGGGGAGGAAGGAAATAAAGTGTAGAATAAAGAGGGAGAGCTAAAACACAAGCTCCACATGCCCTGGCATTTAGCATCCTGAATCATGCTGTCCTCTTAATGCATACTTTTTTTGAAATCACCATCATCGTTGCTAAGCAATGCTGTCAAATTGAGCAACCGGGCGGAGCCGTGTGGACGTGGCGCTGGTCCCAGGTTAATTTTTATCCCCACGGCTCCGACCACAATGTTTCAGCGGGGCTTTCAGTCACGGTCTCAAGCTGTCGTCCTTTGTGCCCGTAGACAAAAGCGCCGTCCGTTCGTTCGAGTCTCCCTTCTCGTTCGAGTCTCCGGTCAAAGTGCATCACGGGAAGTGGCACGTTCGCGCGCCGCGAAATGTGTTCTGAATGCCGGAGAACCGAGGGGAGTCTGGAACGGCGCTTCCTGAGTGCCGCGTTCTACGCTGGTTTGCGTGGCTCCAGAGTGACCAGGGAGTGCAGTTTGAGTAGCCATCCTCTAATTTCTCCACTCTCCCCTCTTCTCCCGCCTCTGGCACAAATCTCAACATGTACAAGTGTAGCATAAGGCTCAGTCTGTCATTAGTTGTAAATACATCAGAGAGCTGCTTTCCGAAAGGTCACCGTCTTGCCGGATAACAGCATCCAAAGGCCGTGCAAAAGGCTGCCGTAGATGAGCTTTTGAGCGGCATGCTACCTTAATCCTGCCGCCTGCTCCCCCTTCTGTATGTCAGGGCTGACCAACCCTGTTCCTGGAGATCTACCGTCCTGTAGGTTTTCATTTTAAATGTAACTAAGCACACCTCATTCAACAGCTAGAGCAGGGCTGCCCAGCCCTGTTCCTGGAGATCTACCGTCCTGTAGGTTTTTCAACCATAACAAAGCATGGTTATGAAAATAATGAGTTATGAAAGAGTTCTTCACAAATGCATTGTTCCATTACAGATTTTGGGGCATTAAACAGCTCATGTTAAGTCTAGTTATTTGATTTTCCGAGCGCAGTCGCCTCTGTGTCTACTGACCCCAGTTTAATCAAGACTTTGCCTGATAGTTTACAATTTGTACTTACAACTGAGAAGACACTCGTCTTTTATGTACAATGGTACAGTTGATTTCATTATGCATATAACTTTCATAAAGCTCTAAAACCTTCATATTAATAAGCCTAATGCCATTTTCCATTGGTTAAGTCACACGTGATAGTGAGTTTCTTTCCAAAGCCACATTCATTGACATTATTGTTGCAATAGCTGCTGAACCCAAATTAGATCTTGGGAGTAATGGAGAGTTCTGAATAACCAGATGGACACAGGTCAGGTCAGGGACTGTGCCATTCACCAGTGCTCCCAGTGCCAGGGCAGGTTGTTTCACAGGTGTAAGCTGGGTTCAGATCTGTCAGCAATCATTGACCAATCACAGCAGAAGCAGCTATGGCTGTTCAGCGCTATCTCTCCTGTAGTAACCTGTGCTACAGTTTGTGGCTTCCAATGTGGAAGAAAGCCACTGTTACATGTGTGAGTGAACAAGGTGGAGTAGCCCCACACTTTGACACTCTTGATTTTAATAATTAGAAGCCCAACGAGATCTCTTGCTTTTGAATGAGGTGTTCTTTGGGTTGGAGTGGATGGTAGATCTCCAGAAACAGGGTTGCGTAGCGCTGGATTAAGGATCAGGACTGGAGCAGCTGAAAAGCTCTCTTGGCAGCCGTGGGTGGAAGAAGAAAAGAGGGGGGAGGGGCAACCCATTGCAGTGTTAGCATAGCCGATAGCAAAGATTTATTCAGCCTGTAAATGTTCCCGAAATGTAGTCTGCCACAGAAAAAGACACACACACAAACAAAAATTACACATAAATACCTGGCCTCGTATAGGGAACCTTCTGCTTTAGTTTCTTTTCCATTCTGTTATTTTCCAAGAGTGTCTATCGGAATTTATTTATCTAGTTTTTTTTCCAATCGGCTCTGGGTTTGCTGGCTTTTTACGATTCCCGCTGGAATCGTAAAAAGCCAGCAAGCAGCACACTGTGACAATCCATTTGAAAAAAAGGCACTATAAGAAACCCATTTTGGTTAATGAGTCGATGTTAGAAATGAGAACTCTGGCCTCTGATATCATACTAGGTGCTGCTGAACATTTCTGTGTAGGTCTACCTGATGATGAGGACAGCAAGGCTTTCCATTGCTGTTCAGTATTGACAACAGGAACTGGAAAAATGTGTGGATTCCTCTGGTCATCTCACACTGGTAGTACAACCCAGATGACATGTCAGAGTTGGACTACTCTGTTCTCAGTCTGGTATAGCCATACACTTATCAGTGACATACCCTATACCCACCCACTTTCCAGGATATAACCATATAATTTTGTCTAAGCAGGAGGAGGGTCAGTGTGTATTCAAGTCTTTGTTTCCACCCATTATCCTGGATAAATAAGCTAACTGGCCATATGCACCAACACTGGTTGACTCGTAGATTAGATCACAGTAGTATGTTTCATAGAGGGACACAAGAACAGCCTTCGGCAGACATTTGTGTGTTTATCCAGAAATGTAGCTAAGACGTCACATGGCGTAAATGTTATGGCTCACTAAGGTCAGAAGTTGACAAGAAAAGCAGAAATGGATATGACCCTTGTTGCCCACCTCTGGTGTAAGATGAAGGCAGTGATAACCTGTGAGATGGAAATGTAATGGAAAAACAAGGATTTTCAGATATTTCACAGTTCCATGAACCACTGTCTGAGAATCTGACCAATGTTTAATCTAGGATGTCACTGGTATGCCTTTTGCTGCTACAGCGAGGGTTGTTTCCAGATGGGCAGGGGAGAGTATCCTGATCTGACCATGTGGGTTCTTAAAGGTCCCATATTGTACACCTTTCCTGTGTATCCATAAGAAGATGTTTATGTGGTTTTAAGTACCGAAGAAAATCTCAGTTTTACATGTCCATTCTCCAGCGACTCTCATGAACTTTCCCAAGAACAGGCTTGTAACGGGTTCCGAGCAGTCTCCCCACAAACCACACAATCCACCTGTTGTTGGAACCACACAGGTCTTTATTTTCAATACTAAACAAGCATACAAAACCCAACCCAACCAAACCAAACAAGACGCACACAATAGGAGCAGGGAAGTTCTAGTTCTCTACCAAGGCCATGCCCCACAATGCACCTGCAATGGGACAATGGGTGTTTGCAGGGGCAGCATTCACTCTGTTTCCACCAATGAGGAAAGGACAAGAGTAAAGGACCAGCTTTTTCCCAGCATGCACTTGAAGCAATATGAGGACACCCTGCAGATGAATCCAGCTTTCACTGTGAAGCAGGGAACCAAGAGGCTTAAGCAGCCCACACAGCCTCAGTGCTCATTCTTCAGCTTCTGAACGGTGGGCTCGGCTGTGATATAACCCCCCCAGCAGAATGACGAGACTGTCATCCCAGTGGCAGCAGTGCTCTCGTAATGAAACGGGAAGCGCTTTCTCCCGCCCCTGCCCCCCCCCCCCAGCCTGAGTCACACGGTCCTCTGATCTTCCAGGCTGTTGGCTGCGGCGGGTCAACCCGCCGGTCCCTGGAGCACTGCTCAGGAGGGGCCGGAGGCTCCCGGATGGAGGGGGAAGTCTGGAGCTCTGGGCAGTACCCCGAGGGCAACCAGGCTGTCACAGCCCCCACGGACATGAGGCAGAGCTGGCACTGAACTGAAAGCTGTACTGCAGTTCGTGGGGACAGGAACCTCTCAGACAACTGATATACATTCAATGAGTTTTGTTTGTGGGAAGTAACAGCGTGTGTTTCAGAGTTTTGGTCAATTGCATATCAATTTACCCAATTCAGAAGATTAACTAAATGGAAATGTCCTCAAAGAGCATACTGGGAATTATTTTCCCCAATTCAGAAATTCACATGGTTGATTCAGTTGGTTAATTTCTGTGAGGATTTGTTGGAAGTCTTCGGTTTGAGTAGGACTAGTGCAGTGTGCGGGCACTCGTGGCCTTCTGAGGCTGAAGGCTCCAGATTATCAATAACGTGCATTGGCACTGCTGCTAAAGTAATAACCAGAATTGTACATAGTGCGTTAAATGACGACACCAAAAACAACACCTAATGACATCCATATCAATCATTTTATCAGCAAATGGGGGAAAACTGCAATGAAAAGAGACCAAAGCCGAGGTGAACCCAGAAAAAAGGGGTAAAGCAAATATGGAGGAAATTATATGTTACACATGTCGTAATGCATGTCAGTTGGACAGCAGTGTCCACGAGTTGTCCTCAGATTGCAGTTTGTCTGGGAATTTGGCCAAAAGCCAGCTAGCTAGCTGACTACCCAGATAAACAAGTTTTACTCATACTTCAATCATAAGATATCGAAAATACTGTTCATGCAAGTGTGCAAGCAAAGTAAAAAGATGAAACGCTTATATGGGTAAATATTGAGTCTGAAGTTCGGTCCAGGAGATTATACACCTTAAAAAAACATTTGAACGTGTACAATCTTAGCAGGAAATGAAGAAAACCGGAAAAAACTGCAGCACCCCCTTCCTAAAACCGATCAGACATTTTATTCTTTATTCATAAAGATAAAATTGTTTTTCTCTGTGTGGAGCTCATTTTGAGGTTTATGGCACAAATCAAATGGGATTCTTTGTTCTGGGAGATTTGAGGGATTCAACAGAAAACTATATACATATTCTTCCCATTCATATGCCTTTATCTGTGTGTAATAGCTAGGCACGAATGGCTTGGCACAAATTGAAATTAATTGTTCACCATTCGACACTCCCCTTGAGAAATATGCTAAAAGGTATGCAGGAGACAACCTCCATAATTTTGACATTTGGAATTCAATCAAAGAGAGCGTCATGTGATTCCCCAAATGAATTGAAAATGCATTAGCATGATTTCATTCTCTTTATAATTTATCTCGTGTCCCCCCGCTGAATAAACTTCTATTATTAGGAGCTGTGGGAAGAAATTCTCTTCTGAGATTCTCTCCGGATCAGATTTATTGCTCATTTACCACTACAAGTTGCTGGAGAATAGCCTCTCGGTATTCTGAAAATATAGTCCAGGTTTACGCACCAAGATAAATCATGATTTTAATACAATGACAGGTGACATATGCTTGTGAATTCGTGACAGAGATGTGTGCATCATCCATCTACATTTAGAGAGTTTATCTGTTATATTAATTTGTTCCGCCGGCATTGTGCACTGTATAATTTAACTTCTCCCGTGCAGTCTTAGCCAGGCCCGTCCTATTTCATGGTGTTTACTGACGTGGGCACTTTCAAATGTGGCGTGAGATGTTTTGTCGCCATCTAGAGGACAAAGGAAATACTGACGAAAGGCTGTCACAGTCATGTACATATTAATTTGATTCATATGAATGAAGGTGCCTTCCAGCACAGTTTTTAAAAGAAGCAGTTGGATAATACAAGGGTGCTTAGACTCGTATTTTGGAATCAAGGGCGCCCTCTGAAATAACAAGCTGAAATGTTATATATCAAGATATGTGTCAAATTTTGTTTGATGTAGAGTGTGTTGCAGATATTGCTATAGAACACTTCAAAGAAAATTGATAATGAAGACTAGACGGAATAGAATAGCATAAACTTCACCCAATGCCCATGGGGAAATTAGTTTGTCAGCAGTTGCACAGATAGGCTATAACAAGACACTATTAAAGCAGTAGCATAAAACACATTATACTGCAGAATAAAAAAAGATTCCTCGTGAATTGTACACAGCTTACATTTCAGTTTATCCTGTTTATATTCAAAATACAAACAAATGCAAAAGTGTTGGGACAGTGACACAGTTTTGTTGGCTCTGTTGGCTACTCCAGCGCATTGGATTTGAAATAAAATAATGCATATGAGGTTGTCTAGACTGTTCCTACATGGGTCGATATGGATGTAAATACCTTCAAATTAAAGCAGACAGTGCCTTGTTCAACATTTCATTTCTAAAATAACAAATCCTGTCACTGCCCCAATTTAACTGTGTATTTAACTGTATATATTTGTGTCAAATTATAGGCAACTACATTTACACAGGAAATCTGAAACTAACTCCAACTTGCAGCCAAATACAGTAACTATATAATATACTGGTGTAAAACTATGGAGCACTATTTTTTAAAGAAATAGGCACCAGAGCCACTATGCTAAAATGGTGGAACTGCCATCTACAGTACATAAGTTAGCAGACTGGCAGCTAAACGGAGCAAAGGAATGGTTTGGGGGAAACTGCACAGCACAGTGTCCTTGTACAAGGGCATTAACCTTTCTGTCAATTAGTCAGTCAGTCAGTCAGTCTCTGGCCCAGCTGCTTTCCGTCAGTGTTCTCCCTTTCCCTTTCCCGCTCTCATAACGAAGGATCGCTGTGTTCTCCCGGGCCCTCTTGCATCTAAATGAAACCGCGATATCATAAAATATTCAGCCGCTTTTTCACATCCTCAGAAATCCATAAACCGTTCGCCGTCACACTCGCTCCCCCCCGAAGCGACGAGATGGCGCGGCCAGACATGGCGTTTGCGTCAACACTGGCCCCGTCTCCTGGGTGCCCTTCTGTCCCGGCTGACAGACAGATGACGAAACGTCCCCCCCCCGCTCTTCCAACGCACCAAAGCACAATGAAAGCATTTAGAACCGCTGTATGTTTAATTCCGTGTGAATCCCCCCGAGAAGAGCAGTCAAACCTCAGACACATCTGGCACAATGCATGGTTGGATACCTTTTCTATACTCTGTCGTATTGAAATAGTGCTACAGCACAGTTTCGCCTAAAGTGCGGATGAAGTGTTTGATTGGGGTTAGATGGACTGGTTCTACAACCATTACCATTGTTTCCTGTTCTGTTTAATGCTTCCCAATATCTTCCGACTTGATATCATTGATACCATCGGACAGTTTAGGGAAGATCTTTTTTGGGGCAGGTTGGTGGGGGATTTGACAGCATAAGTACACAGTTTTTCTGTGTTGTGCTCTGAGGTCTTGCACATTAGTATTCTGCTGTCGGGGCTGGCTGGTACAGGGAGGGGAGAGTGGAATATTGGCTGGGCTCCAGTGCGAGACCATCATGGAGACATGCCAGATAGGCGGGTCACTGCCCACTGACAGCGAAACACTGCAAGTCCTTACGAGCCCCCGGCCCGCAGCACCCCCTGAACACTTCCTGTTCCCACCTGCCCCCCGCCCCGCAAGGACACGGCGAGGGAGGGAGGTCATGAAGAACCTTCCCACGGCATAAACCTCTGTGTCCAAAGGTCAAACACTCGGCTCTGACACACAAAACCTCATATGCTCCACTTTTCACAGACAAGACATGTCATTACCAGTAGGGGAATATGTATACAAAAGGAACCAATTGTATCCTTTAAACAGAATTTCACTTGAGTCTAGAGAATACTATCCTAAACTCTATCATAAAATCCACTGTGTAGTTGGTTTTCTTCTGATCGCCGATCTCAATTACCTCTGGATTTAAATTAATTGTTAATTTCTTCTTAATTCGATACCATTAATGCCTAATGAGGGATGACGTACCCTCTTAGGGCCAAATTATGTCCGGAATAGGTGTGTGTGCTGTGAAGTGCAATATTGACCTCTACCAAGTCAGATCAACTAATGCCTTTTGTTTTCAGCAACGTGCAATATGGAAAATAATTAATGTATACAGACGTTGCGTTTTTAATTCAATTATAGACTGGCAGGTGAATGCAGTGAAGTCCTAGCTGTTGAAAGTGCAGACATGTAGCCACTGATCTCTTCATTTTGAGGAAAAAAAAATGTTTAAAGACAAAGGAAATGTCAACAAGTCAAACCTGCATTATATTGAAAAAATGTTATTGTAGCATTACATATATTTTCGACAACATCGATCGATCAAGGCTGAGACAAGAACCTGCGAACACAGAGAGTCCCCCAGGACAGAGTTTGGGAGCAGCTGCTCTTTCCTGTTAGAGTAGATGGAGGAAGCCATAGAAAGCAGTCAGACACCATTAATGCATTGCTGTGTATTCCAGTCCCACCAGGAGAACATTCTGGAGCCTGAAACCACAGCACTGAACTTGGGGCATATAAACTTGGGGCATCTCTAGTATGAGATGGCATTAGCACATATTAAATTCCTCTCAGTACATTTCCCCCAACATGACAGTAATGAGCTGCATACTCTTGAATATATTCCTATTTTCTTTTACATTTTTTAAGCAAATCTGCATCACCTGAAGCATCTGTAGCATAATGAGGAAATTAAAATGTCTCCCTGATCCTCTGGGTTCTTTGGATGGGATCCAGTGTGGTCCCACGTCGCTTAAGAGCCTCTGAACGCCGCCTGCTGCCTTTCATTACGGATGATAAATCAGGTGCAAAGCTGCTGCTCCTGGCCACGAGTTTGAGCCCACAGATCCAACATGGCCCCCATGCACTGGGGGGTGAGGAGCAGGTCGCTGCTTCAGTCGCTGCCAGTCTGGCTGGCAGAACGTCACACCGCTTCCAATAAATAAATACATGAAAAAGCAACGGGCCATGTATGCTTGCTAAGCAAATATGCTTTCAACCAGAAAAATACAAACAGAATATAAGCAAGGGAACACCATTTTAGTGACAATGGTGTAGGGCAAACCCCAGCTGATTGGCAGACCATGAAGGGTGTTAATTGACACCACCCCCTGCACACAGAAATGTTTGCCTGCTTGTTCTTTCTACACTGGCTTTTCAAGCCTCAAATGTTGCTCCAGAATGACCATAGCAAGGGATACATTTGCATAAAGATATTACATGCTTATTTTACTTTGCATAATTCTGTTCAATTCAATATATGTGTATCATGCTATTTTCTTTACAGAAGACAGTGGTGAGAGAAAGCTACATATGAAAAGAACATATATATTTTGATCTGCGGGGGCTCTCATCAGGACACCTGAAACTACAGGGCCAGTAAAGCAAATCGGATTGTGTCTGTCGACTTTCATCCAGAGCTGCTCCATGCACTAAATAGTCACTGTGTGCTAATACAGTGCTTACAGGGAAATTATTCCAAAGGCTATTCCATTTTCTCTGGTTCTAAAAATAGTATTTTAAAAAGCTATTCCAGAAGATCATGGAATGGATCTGGCCAGCAAGTGAGGCACTTTTCATCACACTACACACAGTACTATGAGAGTGTTAGTGTAGATCAAAGAATTCTGTCATTGATAGGTTACGACACAAATTAATATAAAATATATAGCCAAGCAGAATGTGTAAAGATGTGACTGAACACTAATTTGTACCTTTTTTGTTCGGAAAACGTATTCATTTGTACCCAAAGAGAACATTACTGTACTTTCAGGGTACATTTGGGAAATTTGATCCTTGAAGAACAGAAATGTACCTCTTCTGTGATTTTATTTCTGAGAGTGTAGATTCCCCTGACCTACTCGAAATTCAGCACTGTATTCTTAACATAAAAAGTTCTGCTTCCCTCCCGTTGAAACCAAAACATTCCAATTTTATGCGCCTTCTAAAAATTCAAAGGGTACAATACAGTGGGCGTGCTTTAATTTAACACAGGGAACTGGGTCTTCCTGTGTTTAAGAAGCAGAGAGGACAGAGGGGAAGTAGAATCTGAGTATCTTTGAAGTATAGAATCTCGGCAGAGAGCTGACAAATTGTTGGGTGGAACTAATGCTGCAGTGGTCTCAAGGCACCCAGGAGACTTAAACCCCTCTTAGCTCTGGCAGAAGGAAGCCAAGTTGATCCTGTGGGTCTTATTCATAGCTGGATGACTTGATCGAGGATTGAACCTTGGGCACCTTGTTCATGGGGCCACCCCGTCACTCTGGATAAGAGCGTCTGCCAAATGCCAATAATGTAATGGTAGACACCTTTGTCAAACGAGTCAAAGGTCAGCCCCTGAAAGCTGATGATATTCATTCATGGTTTAAGCTATAAACAGCTATGCCTAATTTCTTTCATTCATATGAATATATGATGAAAGGACAGAAGTACAATAAACAGAGGTGAATGAGATACATTCCCTGAGTGGCTGCTTTACATTTATTTACGGGATGTATATGTACAAAAAACATCCCCATGAGTCAAATTTATTTACTGTTTTTCGAAATCAGATGTAATACCATAGTACAAAAAGATTATATTGTCTGACCATTTTATAGGAACATCCTGATGATTGATTTTATTAGGGTCAGTCATGAGAGTAAAATCATATATGTTTTTCGGCACTACAGCTGTGGTATGCATGACACCACAACCAATGACCAGAAAGCAGGCATACTCACACTTCACTTTGGACCAATCAGAGCACCCAAGAGCTGATGCATCCAATGACATTCAAACTCAAAGCCACAGAAAAAGAGGAATATTGTTTTGGACATATAAAGTATCTCATTCATGTCCCCAATCATTAGGGTTCAAAAAGTTCCTTTGGGTAGCATTCATTTAATTAATGTTTCCAAAATTGCAGTTTAAGTGAAAACAATGTCCATATTCCATTATCACAAATACATATGTATGTTAATAAATGTAAATAAATGAAAAACATCAATATCCAGTAAAAAAAAGTATTTGCAACCTTTAAATATACACAGAAATATATTGGTGATAAAATAGATTTGGTCCAAAAATATTTAACCTACCCATTTGTAATTTTTTATCATTCTTTGTGCAAATATTTTAAAAAAGATCAGTAGTTTCTTTGTTTGTGGGATTATTTCCAAAATGGAAAGGTCACTTTGGCAGTGGGAAAAAGCTTGGTCTCTGTTCCAGTCAAGTCCATCATGGAGCCTTTAGACACAGCGCGTCTATAAAACATTTCCAGAATTAGCTCCTTTTGCAAAAACGAGATATGAATCAATTTACCTGAGTAATATGGTTAGCAGCTCTAAAATAGCATATCATTTACATACATATCAAAACAATGTCAATTAACACAATTAAAGAAAACTGTCATGCAGTGTAAACAGAGATTACACTGCATGACTGTTGCTACATTTACAATTTGGCCCTGATAAATAAAAAGTGGAAATTGTGACAAAAGGAGACCCAGGGAGATTATTTATCCAGGATTTGCTGCAGGTACAAGAGTAAATTCTTCAGCCCATAGCTGTAGCCATCGTCTTGGGTTTCGCTTTGAAAAACGTGGGCAAAGTCGATCATCCTGACCTCCACCCGGCCCTGCCCTGTCTCCGAGCCCTGCTGATTCGGGTTCCCTTCCACACTTTCTGGCCTTTTCGTATCATTCCCGTTGGGCCCCTGCTCCAGTGAGACCTGGGGACTCTGCTTCTGTGTGGAAGCACCCTCCCAACCAGTGGAGATACCGTGGGAGACCACGGTCCCACACTCGCCACCGCAATCCCTCATCCCGGGCACACGCGTGTCTGACATAATGTGCACGTGGTTGTTGTTCTCCGTCACTCCACCACTTCCTCTTCCTGTTTTGAGAGTGTCCGGCGTCTGTCCTGACAGGTCTCCCTCATAGACGAACAGCAGGGAACTCGCGTAGAAATGAAACCGCCTCTGGCCTTCAAACCACTGGAGGATGTCCCTGACTTTCTTGATGCTGTCGGCTATGGCATCTTTCCTCAGCCCATCCCCATTATTAAAGAATTTGGCTAAACCTTTGGAGGCAGAGAGAAATTATTAAGACTTTACCAATTGTGTAGGAAATGTTCTGGTACAAAATGGCTGCCATGCTTTACCCAAATATGTGCTGCTACACATGGTGGTTGAGTTTCACTGTAAAGCACTTTGAGAGTACTAATGCAAGAGAGGTCGCTCTATCATTTAAGTTGCCATTAAAGGTAAATGCTTTCTGTAGTTCTTTGATTCTTCTATGGGGAACTTTCTCAAACAAAACCCTTTCGTATATTTTATGAGTCAACACAACACACAGTAAGGAATGATGATAAAAAATAAAATATAGCTTTCAAAAACAAAAAGATTTCCTTTGATTTTTAACGAGCCTGCCAACCAAACATTTTTAGTTTAATAAGGTACCAAGATCATGCTAGTGAATATGAGGCTATGTTACTGCTTCTTGCTGCACAGTAAATCCTCAAATATTTCTGAGCAATTTATTATGCAGCAGACGCTACTCCGAATAAATCAAAATATTTCCATGGCTTATCTTCAAATGCACAAAACCACAATTTTGCACCGCTTTCTAATTTGGCGATAAAGACCAATCCATTTTATCTGAATGACAAGCAAGCAGAACAACTTTCCAGGGGAACAAAAAACAAAGGCAAACAAGATTAATTTCAGACATATGTTTGTTCAGTATAGACCTTAATTGTGACAGCCAACTCATCAGTAATTTGGGCATTCTCTCTGTAATTGATACTGGCAGATGAGCATTTTCTGTTTGAAGTACATTAGAAGTAACTTACCGTCTCTAAGTGAGGCTTTCACAAGGTTTCTTCCATAGTGCTGATCATAGATTTCACATGTATCTGAGCTCGTTTGGTAGACCTGGATGAATGACACCAAGAGAGGGAGGGAAATGGTATTATGAGTATTTTTCAGCTGCAGCTGTGATTTTTTGGCTTGCAGAGAACAGAGAACATCTGTCTAATGTCACCCAACACAGCCAATCATCACTCAGTTACCAAACCCCACAGGAAGGTTGTCAAGAATATTGTCTGAGCGACACAACTGTCTGCCATTTTCCTTGAGAAAATCGAAACTGCATCATCCAGATCACTCTATGGGAGAAAATGGTCATTCAGGCAGGAATTACAGCTAATTACCCCCAAAAACCTGCTGGCTGAAAAAATATGAATACAGGAGAGAAAAGCATGATGAAAGAAAACATTCTCACATTAAAATAACATTTATTTATTTATCTACAAGATGTTACACTGGCAATTGCCATTAATATAGTACTAAATAAAAATAAAAACACGAATGAGAAAAGTAATGTTTGCAAGTCTCTCCAGAATACGCCTGTTTTCTTTTTAACCCAGGAGGGCAGCCATTTTCAAGCCAGAAACTAGCAGGTAGCAGGCTCCCTCTGGTGGACAAATCAATATAGTGGCCAGTAAACACTACAGGCCAAGCTGATTACAACTGCAACAACAAAAACAACTTTACAGGCATGGGAACATGATGTCGTGACAATCACAGTCATCAAAAACACTCAAGAACAAACTGTGCAAATCTGCAGACAGAGATAAGCGCCCCCCCAGACAGATAACAAAATGGCTCTTTTTACCAAGACACCAGGGAACCGCAGACAAGGCTGCCCACCACTTCCAAGCAGGAAAATACCAGACAATACCATATTTGCCATCATATTAATATCTCTTGATTAATTTGCCTACCATTGCTATATAATCCTTGTGGATTAAATAGCAGTCATAGCCTGACTGGTAAAACTGGCATGTTGCAAATACAAAACCTCACCCGTTTAGCAGGAATAACAGCAATATCTGCATTATCTAACCAGTGTTGATGAGTAAGCTACATGTTATTTGGGTGTAACACAAAGAAACAGGCATTGAATTTAATTTTATTCCAGCGCTACATTGTGTGTGTGTGTGTGTGTGTGTGTGTGTGTGTTCCAGTACCAGTAGTATCTCTGTGTCCCTCCAGTCTCACAAAAGGTTGAAAAGCCCAGAACCCAGATAGACAGCATTCACTCATACCTTTAACCAGTCAACAATAGCAAAGCAACCTAGGCCGTTCTAACATTTGAAAGGCCTCTCTCCTTGTGTATGAAAATAACCACAATGAGAACCGGAGGAAATCTCTCTCGGTGAAAAGGTTATTGTAGGCTGCTAAAAGCTAATGGCGGCAGTATTTCCTGTGCATCTCAATGGCACAGAGTGAAGGGCACCATTGTTGCGTACTAATAACCTGTGCCCACGCAAAGCCAGAAAAACCAGACCGTCACAAGTATCTACAAGACAAATAACCCAGTACAGAGAATATCAATAGCCCAGTAAAGCGAGAGGAGGTCAGCCAGTATCGGAGGTTTTACCTCAAAGCGCCGAGCACATTCAGCTCCAACCCGCGTGGGACAGTGCCGTATCGGGTGTCACTCTGAACTGTCCCATGCACGTGCATGTGGGCGGATTGTATTTATATTATCTCAGCACTTCTGCGGAAGGTGTGAAGTTGTTTAAACAAAATGTGTGAAATGGCAGCTGTGGGAGGGAGCTTTTCTTGAGATTTTTCTTTTAATGTCATTAATAGCAGGGAATCTCTTATTGTCACGGGCTAAGCTTCCCCGCTCGGTCAGGAAGTCAGAAGCCCTTTTCTGCAACAGACTAAAGGCCCACCTTTTCGTCCCCCACAACAGCATTCTTTAGAAACCCTGATCTCACTTGGTTTTTTTGAGCCATGTCAAATGCACTCACTGCGAGTTGTTTTAGCTTAAATATGTGTCACAAAATATCAACATTGTAGATTGTAAGGTTGTGGAGTTTATGAATGCAGAAACCTAGTTTCAGGCTGCTGAGTGCTTTTCCGTCAGGGCTAAAGGGGCTCGGTGTTAATAACCGAATAAATTGGATACACACAATCCTTCCGTGGCATCGCCTCATCTCTCCGACCCCTGACACCTAGTGATTTAAGAACCAAGCACTTTGGGCAACTGCCATTTTATTCAAAATAACAACAATTCAGAATGAATAATGAACTCCAATGTTATGTTATCTCTGTTTTGCCTAAACTGGGATCGAATTTAAGAATTACATTTTTGGACCAAGCAATAATGTACTGTAGAGAAAATTCTTGATAAATGTCCCCATTCATTCACAGTCCCCATGTCCCCCATTCAACTCCTTTTTACCAGGTTGGTACCAGAATGCTGAATCTATTGCTCCGAATAAGCCAGCATATTGTTATTCCATATGGAGGGCTGGCCCTAGGTTTGTGGTGGCCCTAAACAAGAATGCTGCTGTGGCCCTAAACTTTCCCTAAACATGAATTGTCCAGCCCAGGGATGGTTGTAGCCCTAAACGACTGCACAAATTGTTTGCGCCTGCAGCTGTGAGGACCGCAGCTCACCATATGGGCTGCGGCAGCTTCGAGCGTGGAACTTCTCCTGAATGATTTCATCAATTGCCCAGCTGTCTAAACAGATAACGCACAATGCGGAGGCTCTGCGACACACAATGGTCAAAACCGTCCGTTCCGAAAACGCAATGGCCTGACTCCGCTGTTACTGCAGAGACAGGAGAACTCACTGTTTGCTTAGGAAGGAGCGGTAAGGTGTCTGTTATTTCAGCTTGGGGGAAACGGCTCTTGCCAAACACTGAGTTTCACCTTAGACAGGCAGTCTCAGCCCTGCCCTCTGTCCTGCAAACCAGAGCTCTTTCATTTAAACAGGGGCACTAGTGACCTTCAGAAACCCAGACGGCCCTTGACACTCCATCCACATGCAGTGATGGTCTATGTCAGGGCTGCCAGACCCTGTTCCCGCATGTTTTCACTCCATGTTTTCACAACATAGCGCATCTCATTCAACAGTTAGGGATGTCCTTGAGTTGCTAATTAGAAGAATCAGGTGTGCCAACTTAGGGTTGAAATAAAAAGCTACAGGATGGTAGATCTTAGGGAACAGGGCTGGCAAGCCCTGATCTATATAGATATATCAGTCCTGTCTCCTCCCATTACGAACCATCCCACCAATCAGAGACTGTTGCGTTTCAGGCAGGAAGATTGTTAATTTGCTCATAGACTATAACCCCTTTCTGGTTGCTAGGGGTGTAAATACACACTGTGTACAGCTTTATGTCAGTAAAACACACAGAGTCATACACACCCTCATGCCCAGGACTAAGAAGCCAATTTCCTCCATCAGGGGGTACTTCTTAATCTGCTGCTCTCTCTTTTCCTGGGAGGCGAAGGGGTCGTAGCTCCTCTGCCCGATCTTCACATCCATGATGCAGGGCTTGCAGAACCTCCGTGTTACATCCTCCAGCTTCAAGAACAGCTCTGAGGTCACATGATAGAGAGAGAGCGAGAAAGGTAGAGTCAGAGGTAAAGAAAGGGAGCAAGAGAGAGACATCAGTGTTGGATGTTCTGGGTAAAATTAAAAGTTCCAGTGCTGGTGGGTGGAGGTGGGGGGTAAATGCTTGGCACTCTTGTGCAGCAAATGCTCTTCTGTACGTGCAAAACACTTATTAGTCACTACTGCTATACTAGTCATATACTATAGTAGTTATTATACCATTTGTGAAGAAGGACAAAGCACAACATGGCACTGAGTATTTTCTTGAAAAGTACTCAGTACTAAATTCTGTGAATTATTACATTAATTACTTTACAATTTGTGGAGTGTAGTCACTGTGATTGTTTTTAAAACAGTTACAGATTAGATATCCAATTCTCCTCATAAAATATCAAACTGAATGTCAAACAGAAGAGATATCCTTGAATTTTTTGGCTCTGCAGAAAATCAAACAGTATTATAAATATTTCCTGAAACATCAAGGACACACTTCAATATTTAATCTTCCGACTGCAATCTGACAAGCTCAAACAGCAGAGACATTGTCTGTGTGACTTATTATTTTACAGTTGTAATTCAACAACGGGCCTTTGTGGAGCAGATGACACAATCTGTGAGACCAAAGGTACGTCTGGTCCGACATAAGCAACAGCTGGAGTTTACACATTTCACCACTCTCTCTCTTTGCTCAGGGTGATTCACTCAGTTATTCTTTAACAGACAGAGACAGAGACAGTGACAGTGCCATTAAAAAGAGAGACGGTGAAACAGAGATCACTCTAACACTTCAGAAGAATGAATTTAGAGATATGATATGAAAGCACAGTCCTTAGGGCCCTCAGATGTCAAGGGGTGAGACTGAAAAGACTTAGAGTCGAGTGAGATTCTGTAGACGTCGAATACCCTTGTCAGACAGTGGAGAAGATGCACAGGAATTATTCAAAAGTGAAACAGTCTTCAAAACGGATCATGCAAGACAGTAAAATATATTTCTCAGGGCTCACACTATAGCCCGATTTAATGGGCTTCCATAGAACAGGGTTTAACACACTAAGGGATGCACTGCTAACCAAACATTTTTGAAAAGGGCATGACAGCCCTGCACTTGTACAGCAGTATTCTCCTGTGAATTGGTCCTAATGAATTTTTTCAGCTCCACTGCCTCAGTGGAAGCATCGCTACAGGGATTCTTAGAATGTCACTGTCCTAGTGAAATCCGGAAAGTTCCACATCCGAGCTGACAGTATGCGTTAATTTGGCAAGAGAATAACTGAAATGTAAGGCAAGTTAAGTTTTAGAGTGCTTTGACAAACAGACCGTGTAGCATGACTACATTCATAAAGTCCTGAAAGCCATTGGGTCACGGGTTTATACCGTTGGGCGTGTCAGGGGAACACCAGGTCCCGTGATATGTTGGCAGGTAACGCTGAAGTTCCTGAAGGCAGGGGTCAATGGAGTCTGCACCGTAAACCTGGGGAAGACACAGAGCAGCACTGAGGGGACAGTTTTCTGCACTAATCAACTCTTACACTGAGAATAGATAACAATGCCAGGGCCAAGAACAATTTCCGTGTACATTTCTACTTTGCGAATACAACAACAAAATACTGCAAAACAAAAAGACAATCTGAGATTGTATTTCACATTCCTTTAATGCAGGTGGTGGTACTGATAGAAAGGCATATACACAGTGAGCAACACAAATGGCTTCTCGGCTGTTTCTGATAAGTCAAGTGTTCAATCGCTTCCTTAGTTCAGGTATAAGAGAGCTTTCAGAATCTCGCCTTGATTCTAGGCTTTTAAGTAGTCTGTTATCAGCTCTCTCCTGTTAGTGCATGGCCTATATCATGTAGAATAGGGCATTGCCTTAGAGTACTGTTCTGCAGTTGCTTACAATGTCTTATTGTATATAACTCGACAAAAGTAATGTTACCGCCATTTTTCATGGTTCTAATATTAGTTTATAAGCACCTGTTAAAAAAAACTGATTTTCAGCATTTCATTTATTCATCCAGTATTTTGATTCTACACTTCTGTTTAGTGCCTTGAGGCTGTAGAATTAGTTGTGGACATTTGCAGAAACACTTGTCAACTGGTAACCCCATTTTCCTGAAATTGGTTTGAGCCTGGCTGCATGGTGCCACGTGTCCATGTGGGTTTTCTCCAGGTACTCCTGTTTCCTCCCAAAGTCCAGAGACATGCATGTTAGGTTAAATTGCCCCTAGGAAAGACTGTGTGAGTGAATGGTATGTGTGCTCTGTGACGGATAGCCGACCTGTCCAGGGTGTTTTCCTGTCTCGCCCAATGAATGCTTGGGATAGGCTCCAGCAACAGGAGTAAGCGGGTTAGATAACTGATGGATGGATGGTTTTAACCTGTTTCAAGTAGCTGTCGAGTAAAGAGAGCAAAACAGATGCTTGTGAAACAGAAGTGCCTTACCTTACTGTAAAACTGCATTTCCCTACAGCCTCTCGGGGGAGGCTGTAGCTGTTTCAGCACTGTGCCGTCTGGATGCTGCAGAATACCTGACGAAAGCAAACGGAACACTGCATTTGTCAGATTTTAGGAATAATTCACTGCCTTATTTTCTCAGGTAACAGGGTGGTGCAATGATTAAGGAACCAAACACACTCCCAGGTTGTCAGTTCAGATCTCACATGCAAATAAGTTTGTTTGAATCAATGTTAGTATAGCCAGGTTTACACATATCCCGTACAGTTGACAAACTGGATCACGGTGAGAATCGGCAACGTCTGACATTTAAGTAACCCATTAATCTCCACTCCAGATTTTTTCAGGGGTTCCACCTGACCTGACAATCAGGTTGCAACTGGCAGGTCTCACAACTTCCATGAGTTCATCAGGGGATGCCATTTACCAGAAGAATGCTGGCGACAGGAGCTTTTACATTCTGATGTGATACTGACTGCACTGATCTCAACCCAGACTACCTCCAAGTGCAATGTAAATCATATTTGGATAAATCGGATCCATCAACAAAAAGGTGTATCAGCACTGTTCTATGGATTTTACAATGCCTTTTGGGAAAAAAACATTATCAGCTCAAACTGCTGTTTCCTCCCCAGCCATTTGTGAATGAAAACTTGAAAACTTGTGTCATCTACACAAACCTGTTCGGGAGGCTTTTCCGCATTCATGCCTGTTTCTAGCACAGAAAGGGCATTTGTTTTCACTGACTCATAACACCACTAATTAATTTGAAACAGCAGTTTTTTTTATGCAATGCTCTTCACCTGTTTGTAAAAATTGGATTACAGTAACTGCTTGCTCAAGATATGAATGTGTGCTGAATAATCTGTCACAACATGCGTGTCATTTGTATAGCATTCCAATTAAGGTTGTAAATCTACTGAAAATAATATATTAGGCAACAAAGAGTTAAGCTGAAAATAACACAACATTCACCAACAGAATTAAATAATCTTTAAAAACTTTAACATATGAGACCAGTGTGGTTGTACATCTGTATTGCCTTTGAAGGCAAACTACATTTTTAGCCTACAATAAGCACATCTGTAAGCCAGCTGAAAACTTTACCAGCAACATTACCGGGGCAGTGCCTTGTGAAAGAACTACCCATGTGTTTGCCTTTTTACCCCAGTATGTTTAAAAAGATGGACTGTTACTGGACATGTTGCTTGAAGGTCTACATTAAACTTTTAATAACTGATACTGTGTATGCTAAGTTACCTCAAGTTATTGTGTTACTCAGAAAGGCAGCATAAGAAGTCATTTAAATGCATTACAAATGGCCAGGTTATCTTACAACCCCGGACTTTGACCTAACAATAAATTCCAAGTCAAGTCAGGAGCGGGTTGGTACAGAAGCCAAGATCAATGAAAAGCTTGAGAAATTACCCGGTGAGGCTACAACTCAATCCAAGCAGTACAAGACTTTCCACTAAAAAAATCAAATGTATGCAATTAACTTCTGCACACACATCCCCAACTCTCGATGAATTATGGAAACACTTTCCATTTCTAATGTTTCTAATCTTAATTTAGCCAACATCATGTCCTTTTCACAAGATCAGTTATAATAGGATTTTACGGTAAAATGTGTTTGCTGAGATACAATGAAATGAAACAGCATGAGGATAATTTATTTTCTTCTGATTGATACTGACCTGCTTTATCAACTCCATATTTGTGTCCAGCGACTTGGTGACCGAGCGGTAAGCATCCATTCAAACGAAATTGTGATTCATCTTGGACGTTCTTCTCATTTACATCGCAGTAGTCGCTGTCCGATCTTAGTACTGGACTTTTGATTTCCAGTCTTCCCAATGCAAGGGATGAGTCCATGATCTGGTGCTCAGTCGACATTTTATGATTTGATAGTTCAGCTGGCTAAAACAAGTAGGCTATGTTTCAAAGGCTGAGCAGTGCAATATCGCGCATAGCACAGATATACAAAATGTACTATTCTCTTTTAATCTGAGAAAGAAACAACGGCTCTAATTTCATTAAAATCACAGGTTAGCTAACGTTAGCTAGCTTGTTAACAATCGAGCTGCGATCAATCATTAGGCTATTGGATGAAAATCTAGCGGAGTGCATAGGCATAGGCTACATTATAGCTATCCCGAGAAGTAGTAGTAGTAGTAGTAGTAGTAGTAGTAGTAGTAGTAGTAACACGCGAGTCAAGACCGCACTTAAATATTCTCTCCGCCACTGATCTTTAAACAGCAGCATAACATCAGCTGTGGCCACATCCCACTTCCTCGCGGGGAAAGCCAACACACATTCCCAGATGTCCTGCCTTTAACAGAATATGACAATGACATTCTGGAATACGCAACATGTACCAGTCGAACTGCTGTTGGTGAAACCATCAGCAAACATGCCTCTTCACTTTTTGATTTTTGGCTAACTATTCCTATCTATCTCGTGACTCATGAGAAATGACAACTTAACGTAAATACCGGTATGTCATTGAAGACAACTATGAGGGTTCTGTCCTGGCATAACGTTAATGTTCACTATTTACAGTAGCCTATCTGTCAATCAGTTTTTATTTCGGATCGGTTTACTCAGTCCATCTTTTGGTAACTGTAGATTATTTTAACTCTGAATTGGAACAGTTTAATGTTAACAAAACTTGTGCGATATTTTTTAGATTGTATGTAGGCTAACGTAAGAATCTTAAAGTTGGATGTTGCCTAATTTAATGCAAAACAATGTTCAAGTTAAATACAAAACCATCATTATAATAACACAAAATAAGCATTCATTATTATGTATTTGCAACAATCAAGGTAGAAAAACGCACTATAAAAAATACGTTATATAACAAATTGGTGATGCGCACATTTAGCCAGTCGTGTTTCTGTCAGAACTACAATTTATCATAATTGTCCATGAGCTTCATTATCAGTACAGCTTGCCAGAAACAGGATAGATGTTATCTCAAACATAAATGGAATTGCATATCCCCGTGCTAATTGCATCAATTACAGATGTTCATATATACATCCTGCACGAAAAGCCTTAATTATGTTGCTTAAATATCAGTTTTACTCACGGAAAGAAAAAACATGTTAGGGCATGTCCTTTTTTGACATTATGAATCGGAACATAAATAGACTTAGAGAACATTTCTACAGTGTCTACAGTACAAGTGAGCAAATAGGCCTAATGTTTGACTGCAAAGCTAACTGGGGGGGGGGGGGGGGGTCTTAATTTATAAAAATGCCTGTTTTCGTATCACCCTAATGTGATTAGATTTATTTGTAGCTCTATGCTTCTCTTCTCTTAGGGCTGATACTGTTAATGTAGCAAATCAGAAAATATATATGAACTACTGATACTGATATAGTCAATAGACTTCTTTATCCTAGAACATTCATGATCTAAACATGGAATGTTGTAATCAGTAGTAATCAGTTTAATGTAATCAGAGTAATGTTACACTTACTTATAATATTTAGTAGTTGGATACATCGGTATTGTAATGGATGGAAAGACAATATTTTCCAAAGTGTTTCATTTCTTTGTTTTCAGCATAAACTCGGCTACAATAATATGGCAACAGTAAGTAGGTCAGAATCATATGAACCATATGAATCATATCCAAACAGAACACGGGGAAGCGGCCGCTTACTAAATAAACTAGCGAGTCCATGGGATCATTTAGGCCTACTTTTTTTTTTTTTTAGCAAAAATATCAGTTTCATGAACGCCACCTTTTATGGCTTAGAGTGGCTCCACTTTTTGAAAGATCACAACTGGTGGTAAATACATGTCTCCTAGCAGGGGGACATCCGATCTATTTCACATCCGACTAAAAAATGCTAAAAGTAGGCTAATGTAATGTGTGTATTTAATTTTGAAATGCTAATACTGTAAAAGTAAATGTGTCATTGTGAACAAGTGATTTGGTTCAGTGATCAAATTAATTTTGGTTTATGTATATTTGCGGCGGCACGGATGGTGCAGTGGGTAGCACTGCTGCCTCACAGCAAGGAGGTCCTGGGTTCGAATCCCAGTCGGCCGGGGCCTCTCTGTGTGGAGTTTGCATGTTCTCCCCGTGTTTGCGTGGGTTTCCTCCGGGTACTCCGGTTTCCTCCCACAGTCCAAAGACATGCAGGTTAGGCTGATTGGAGAGTCTAAATTGCCCATAGGTATGAGTGTGTGAGTGAATGGTGTGTGTGCCCTGCGATGGACTGGCGACCTGTCCAGGGTGTATTCCTGCCTTTCGCCCAATGAATGCTGGGATAGGCTCCAGCCCCCCTGCGACCCTGTTCAGGATAAGCAGGTTAAGATAATGGATGGATGGATGGTATATTTGATCAAAGCAATTGAAAAAGGTATTTCTTTTTGAAAAATGTAAGCTATGGAAACACCTTAAAGTATGGCACATTTGGACAGCATATACAATAATATCTATACTTTATTTAGGCAAGTCAGGCTGTAGTATAGAATACTGAGTGACTGAATTTGCATACACTTTACACCTATTACAGGTGAAACCAGCCACCCAGTATCCATGATACTACAGCCACTCCGGCCATTCTGCTTTCCATGGCAATATTCATGATGCAGAATAACCAAACTTTCAGGGGATTTTCAAGTTTAGATATGCAAAGTGATCCCTGGTGTCCATCCAACATGTGCTTCTTGGTGACATCACCCAGCTGACATGTTTGATTGCTACACTGCCTTCCCTGTGACAGACCCTGTGGCACGGGATTGCATTTAGGCCAGTGCTGTCCCACCCTGATACTGTAGATTTTCATTTCAAACCTTAAAACGCACCGGATTCTACCAATTGGCAGCACAATGAGATCTCTAGCTGTTGAATGAGGTGTGCTGTTACGGTTGGAGTGAAAACCTACAGGACAGTAGATCTCCAGGAAAAGGGTTGGGCATCCCTGCTTTGGGGAGTTGGCAGATGCTCTTATCCAAAACAAGTTACGTAACTGTATGCAGAGCTGGTGCCAAGTTAGGTTCTTAGAAAGAAATCTGGTTTTGGAGACTATTTAGCATACTGGGGTCGCAGGCAAGGAGCTTAGTTATGCTGAGATGGCTGACATATAGTATAGATGTAGGTTTGTTTATCAAACAATGTTACTTTCTACTGAATCCATAAATATACTTTTAATAGAAGATCTGCACACCCAAATTGGGGAGACTATTTGGAAAAATATTGAAAATGATTTTCCTTGCCGTTTAAGATGGCCATTGTTTCTGTACAGTATACCTATTCTATACCTTTAATACCTTTTTTATTGAGACACAGTTCCTATACATTTACTCAACATTTTCATTGCATTTATTCAGACGCTTTCTATTATCAAAGGTGATTCAGTCATCCAGTCTCTCCAAACAGACCATATTTTACTTTCACACGAGGGACTCCAAATTCCAAATGACACTGTCTCACAGTTGCAGACCACTCCATCTCTTTTCCTGATTTTAGGATAATCCCTGACCAAAACCACTGTACTAAACACACACATGACTTATTCTGAATCATCTTCTGTAGCAAAAAACTAAACAAAAAAACAAATAAATACAATTATTGTTGACAGGAAAATAATATAACTTAAATAACTAAATAAATATGGTAATTATACAGCAATTACATTCCTTAAACCATTTTGTGAAAATGTGGAATACCAACACATAACCACTTTATTTTCTATACATACTGTATCTGCGGTCACAGAAAACAGAACAAAGATGGGATTATTAATTATTGATTACTGTATCCTG
Source organism: Conger conger (assembly GCF_963514075.1). NCBI lineage: Eukaryota > Metazoa > Chordata > Actinopteri > Anguilliformes > Congridae > Conger > Conger conger. The sequence goes on along the minus strand of NC_083777.1, from coordinate 21,047,566 downwards.
CTTTCCATCTGTACCGTATCTGCATTTAACAAAGGGAAACAATGTCCAAAATCTGCAGAAAATACTTTTGCGCACAAAATATTGTCTGTTAATTATACAAAATGGAAACCCTTGCCATAAGCATTACACATGGATGATACAACAGCGCTGGCAAAGTAGTCCATTCCCAGAACTAACTCTATAAAACAAATGGTGTGTAGTTTTGATTTTAATACAGCCACATGTAAGGCAAAGCCTACACCAATCAATGTGTGGAAAAATACTGCAAATGGATCACTGGCGTTACATTTCAATAAAATAAATCTCTATGCAAAAATACATTGTGCGTGTATAGCAGAATTTTTGGGAATTGCAGAGATGGCTTCATGCCTCCTTCCGTTTTATAATGAGGGGGCCGACATTATCGCCAGTCTCCTGATTGTGTTTTGCGTGGGCACCATCACACAGAGGAAACTGGTGGAGAAAATACAGAACATTTTCAATGATTATCAATGCCATAATGTAAAGAAATAATTCTCCCAAGCAGATTAAATGCCTGACAAGCTTAACATTAATTAATTCTGCATGATGCATTAAATTACAGTTGGTGCGTATGCAAAATTTGAACCACCAGTACATAATGTACATTTGGAAACTGATCAATCAATTTTAAAGTTAAAGTCAAGCACAACCAATGATGACTGTGATGCACGGCAATTAGTAAATATCCACTTTGGTTAGAATCTTATGCGGTTAATATTCTTAGTTTATGATGCATCTGAAATTTTGGACACAAATGGTGTACTGCGATGACTATGGTAACCTGAGTTTTGTCATTTACCTTCTTGGACCGCCAGCACCTGCAGTACACCGCTTTGTCTCCCAGGTCCTCAATGTCAAAGGCATGCACCACTTTTGGGTTGTCTTTCTGCAGATCCAAGTTTACCCAGGATTTACAGTTCTTATCTTTGGCGAAGAATGTTTTATAGACTAATGCGCCCACGGCTGCTGTCCCCACAGCCAAAGAGATCGCTGCTACCAATTCAGCTATGAACAAAGAAAAAACAATACAATCAATTCAAGGACTTAATTATTATTTTATCCTCTGGATGAAATTATTATTCAGGGTAATTCAAGCGCACATACAAATGCAGCACTGTGCAAAATTCAGACATGGTAGTAAATGTTTACTCCGATGCATATGCAGTGGCGATGTATGGTGAGGCCTAATTTTAGATCTTTTCATGGGGCCCAAAATCGTATTGCCTGGTGGGGCCGCTGCCCGGTGCATCTGTAAATCATAATTGTAGAAACTGTACACCTTCAAGAAGATAAGAATATTTAATACACAAGACACATTATTTCGAGCACCCCCTATGTCCCTTCAAGCCCTCAGAAATTAATTCCACAAGAGTTTAGCTAATTATTTACGTTAGCTTACCCTGACCGAAAAAATGCTAGTCCGGAATCAATGACGAACAAAGTATGTGTAACTTACTTATTCATGCAAAACAGGTTGCATGAATACACATATGCGTGACCGGCGATTTAGCTAACCATGTTAATACCAGCTAATCTCAGATAAACGATATTTGTAGCCACGAGACTGCCCTAGAATGGTCGTCATCAAATAACTGTGCCATATAAAACATTAGATATAAAATATGTCATATATACTATGCATTTTATCATGACCTTCTTCTAGAACAGTCTAAGATACAAGATATAAGTTACATGAAAGTCCATTCTTAATAGGCGCTGTGCGGTTATCTTGACATCTCTTAAATGCATAGCTGTGACTGTTAACATAAATAAAGTAATGGTTTACTGACCACAGATTAGCGAGCTAGCTACTATAAACACCATAGTCCCATTAGTCATACCGCGAAACCGATCATATTGAAGAGCCAGACATATCGTGCATTGTTGGATTGCTAGCGAGCTATCTACCAACAAGGTCTGAAAATCTTGTCTAATAATAATCTCGCAGCTCGCCATTTCGCTAATTAGTTAGCCAGCCTGCTAAAATCAAGGAATCCCAAAAGCTTATACCTTTAGATCTAGTATATGAGCTCATGGCTTCAAATATCACCAACTCGATTGACTTCAACTGTATATCTGTTTGGGCTCCTCGTCTTCCTTGATCTTGCTCGTGTTTGACAACTGAGGTTATGTGAGGTATTAGCCAAAATCATTTGGCATCAAAGCTGCAAAAGCCGGAAGAATTTTCTTCTTCTTCTTCTTCTGAATTTAACGGCGGAGGTGTATTAAAAATAAGAGGTGTATTACTGCCACCTGCTGATTCATTGTTGTCTTCTCATCTGCTTCTGAATAGTCAGGTGTATGCAATCGCTTCCTGGTGCTGCAATAAGAAAGCTTTCAGTATCTAGTCTTGATTCTAGGCTTTTGATTACCTTTGGAGTCTGCACTTTAACCTCACATGTATAATTTAATTTCAAAACCAATGTGCTGGACTACAAAGCCAAAAGAACAGAAATTGTACCGACTGTCCAAATACATACGGACTGCACTGTATACATACCACATAATTCAATACAATATAGCTGGCTGTCGTAGCGTAATTCATATATTTTAATATTTATATATTCAACTCCATAAACTGTCATTTTAAAGCATACTATGTCTGAAACATTCATTTTCACCGACTTAGCGAGAGAAACTGTCGACTTAGTCTACTACCGGCTCATGATAGCAGACCTTGCAATAAGATGGCGGTAACAATGGTCCTGCTGATGTTATCTCTGTATGTCCAACAAACCTGGTTAACCTTTGTATTACAGCTGGATGCTGACTCACAGGTAACTTGCATTACCTGTGGTCTATTCCTACAAGATCTTTATTCAGCAACCAGTGTACTACACCACCAATGACACCAAACTATTTCCCACATCATTAGCTATCTAAAGACACCAAACACTGTATGTGGAAAACCCATGGTTTATGCAGTGCTATTTCAACTCATCAGTTCTGGGAGCATTCCACTGAGGTGGCAGAATTGCGCAGAGGCAGCACAATGATGGGAGCAATAGTCCTGTATTGACGAGCACTGTCTTTTCATCAAACCTTGCTGACCCTGTGTCAGCATGGTCAACACAGTCTGTTTCCTTTTGGGGGGTCTGCAGAGAGGCACACTTATGTAAAATGCCCTACAAAGTCAATGCTATCTAGGTCATGAATTTAAGGAGCTGATAGTTGATATACACATTTCTAAGTAACTAATTAATTACACATGTTTATTATGTTGCATACACAGTATTGATATTACAGAATGTATCTATGTTTGTGGTACAATGAGCCCATGATGACTCCAAGTAGCCAGGGAATGTACTTAAATGTACACTGGCATGTAGTAGCTACAGAAGTTTTTATTTTTCTGCCATTCTTGCAGCACTCAAAAGAAACATGTCTAATGACATTGGTATTAGTCATCTGCTTTGCATAACTGTGACTTAATCAACATTCATGGAATGTTTAATGTGTGTACATCGCCTACCCTGATCTAAGACCTTAACCCGCATTGCTCCAGGGGGGAGTGTCCCCTGCTTAGTCTAATCAACTATAAATCGCTTTGGATAAAAGCTCCAGCTAAGTAATAATAATAATAATAATAATAATAATAATAATAATAATAATAATAATAATAATAATAATACACATGCATATTTATTGTTCCAGCTGTCGCTTTAAGAGGAGGGGTGAACGGGGAAAACTCAATGTCCCATAATGCAATTGTTCTAACTTTACTGAACAAAAGCCGGAAACAAAAGAAATCGCAAAAATCCTAAAACACACCCTTGTGAGCTGTTCGGGGAAATAGACATAAATAGGTTGCTTTGACGAGAAGAGTAGTTACCGGAACGACGAAAGGTAGTGGCAGTTGTTAACGGTAGGGATTTGGTCGTCATGGCTTTGAAAAGAATAAATAAGGTGAGTGGAAACATGTATTGGTTAGCTTAGCTAGCTAACGTTACTAGCAATTCATAAACAATACTCCTCAAAATCAGGCTAGCACTAGCTTACTGTAAGACCATTTTAGTTGTATAGCTAGCTAGTTGGCTATCGATAGCTTCACATAGAGTGGCTACAGCAACGCTACAACAACGGCCTTATCGATAACGGAAACGGCTGGTCCTTAAAGCCCCTTTACTTTAAGGTTATGTTACTTTAACAAGCTAACGTTCATGGATCACTGATGGAAAAACAAAGTTGTCTTAATTGGAGTAGCTTGCTAACGTTAGCTTCAACTTACAACTATCCAGTGCTCTGCTAATGTTAGCTAGATAGCCGTTTTCGTTTACTGGTAAAGTGGTCAGCTAGCTTGATAAATGAACTGCCGACAAAGCTGACTTTGGTCGCATTTACATTTTTGTGACATGGCTAGCTAAGGTGGCAAGCTAGCTAATATTGGATAGGTTGACATATAGTTAGCTGGCCACAGCTAGCTACAGGAACTCTTGGAAATGACAACTTTAGCTAAACCAGCTAGTTCTGTCTACGACATTAGCTAGATTTTAATGTTTATGTTCTTTAGCCAGCTAACATCACTGAATCGGCATTCGGCAACCTGGTCAACAAACCCTTCAAACGCGTTACTCTGCAGTTGAAACAATGGCTAACGAAATGGTGGCTAGCTCATCTTGGGCTCGTTAATATCGCATTTCTTCCGTTGCCGTGCTGGTCTTTGAACGTGATTCATCCCTAGTATAGCAACTAGGTGTATTTTGTTTTATTATACATTTTAATTGTATGGTGACTATTTCTGGTTTACATGACCTGCTGTAGCATTAGCTTGATCTGCTTGGTGTGGCATTATTATAGCTAACGTTACAGCTAGCTAGCTGCCTGCCTAAAACGGGTTTAGCTCGAAAACTAGCTAGCCTAATGTTCGTTTGATATGAAACCCATTATTTGTTTGACATCGATCTGGTTTACTTGATGGGTTGACCGATGTTAATTCGATATCCAAACGCAGGGTATTTTACGATGGCCAATATAGTTAACTTGTAACCATCTGTCATTTGCGGCCTGACATTTGTGTGTTCCAGCTAGGCCCCAGAAAGCTTATAAGAACTACCCCAGAAGTCCATATCTGTAACGATAACACCGAGGTATATCTTGATCATTTGTTTATAGTGTCGTGGTTTATATGCATCATGTTATTAATACAGCGTGGTAGGCTGGGTGCCGTGATATTTATTGGTGTCTTCACAAACGCCGAGCTAAGTTGGATGACCAGCCTTTGATGATGTAATTGCTAGCTCGTTTGCCAGAAAACAAGGTATTGAAAATACGACGTTGCTGTAGGTGTTCTGTAACCTAACTTTGTGGCTTGAACAGCTGGTTAACCAGCTGGTTCATGCAGTTTCACTGTATCCATTGAGCACGTTATTTCACTGCTGGGAGGTGGGGTGCAGTGCGTTTTTGAAGTTTATTTTTATGTTCATACCGAAATGAGAAAACAGTTTCAAAGCTAAGAGCCAATTCAAGCCTATGTCCAGGATACAACCTGTTCTATTAAGTGAGTCAGTTGCCAGATTTATAAACTGAGACAAACCTAAATGAATGTGCGGAAGAACTTTGTGTGTCCCCACGTCCTGACTTGCCTGACATGCTCCACTGTAATAATTTAAGGTTCTGGGTAGGTTGGCTTGCATGTACACAGTATGCTTAAATGTTTGTTCATTTTACAGGAGCTAAAGGATCTCCAAAGGGATCCTCCTGCACAGTGCTCAGCCGGACCAGTGGGAGAGGACTGTAAGCTTCTATCACTCCTTTCGCCTATTTCATAAGTGCCCATTTCATGGTTGATGTTGTGATGGTTCAGCATGTTTGTTTGTTTCTTTGCAGTGTTCCACTGGCAAGCAACAATAATGGGACCTGTAAGTAAAGTCACATTTATTTTCATGTGTTTCAGGACATGTTCTTGCTGGGTAGCTATGTTATACTCTTTTTGGTTACTAGAAACTTTAAGGCTGGTATTTTGAGGCTAAGGGTGTCTCTGGATTTACACATGAAATGTGAAAATGAAGTAGTGAAAGATAAATACAGCAGGGATACCTGGAAGCATCGTAGTAAAACCACATTTCTAAATCTCCATGAACATCTGGCGATGCATATAATGTCATAAAATACACTTTTAAATAAGTAGGATATCGTTGGTATTCAGTAAGCACTACAGTAGCTGATCGGAAAGGGCTAAGTGCATAAATTACGTACGAAATGTACAAGGCTACCCTGTATGGAATGGATAATCGAAATTTGGTCACACGAAAAAATAACATCAGGAGTCCATATTAGCTCAAGTGCTCCCTTCGTGGGTCGCATGCATTATGGCAGCAATATTACTGCAATGTTCAATTGGAGATTCCAAAATGAGAGGGCAAGCATGTCTGGCTGCTGGTATGTGGTAAGTGATGAGCAGGACCTTGGTGTATAGTGTGGTGCAGCACTCTAATGATGGTATTGTGTCCCTTCCCAGTCTGACAGTCCATACCAAGGAGGAGTATTTTTCCTCACAATCCACTTCCCCACAGACTATCCGTTCAAACCGCCAAAGGTTGGAAATCTCATTTATTTTGAATTATAACTGACATTAATGTAATGCATGTGCTGGTGTGAAAAGTAATATGTGTATTCTTTCCCATAGGTAGCATTCACAACAAAAATATATCACCCTAACATAAATAGCAATGGAAGTATTTGTCTGGACATCTTGCGATCACAGTGGTCCCCAGCGCTAACGGTATCAAAGGGTAAGTGTCTTTCATGGGTTTCTGTTCAGTACTATCTTGCAGGTGTTTATGTGAATGTGTTCAGTGCTATTGAAATTGAGAGCATTAGAAGTGTGTCCTCCTTATGGCACAGCTTATGAATTGTGATGTTGTGGGCTTAATTTCCTCACACTGACATTTCCCCCACTGCCAGCGTCATTTGGGGTGTCAACTTTTCTTATGACATTGAAGCTAAGGAGAGAAACTTAAACCAAACCACAGTTATGTTATGTATGTTACGTAAACATGAAGCTGTCAGTTGGCCTGTCAGTTTATAATGCATCATGTAAACTGGGAACTGAGAGTAATTTACCAGTTTACCAGCCATTGCAGTTGTGTGTTTAAATACTGACTTAAATATGTTTCCAAATGTACAGGAAACATTTAACATGTTGTACATCTTGTGCATCTTAATTTAAGTGTAGCGGTATAGAAACAATACAACCCGTTGCCTGTAATTGTCAGAAATACCCACAATTAATGAAACAAGTGTGCAAAGTTAGTTTGTTGACCCATGGGCGAGAATGTTTTTAATCATTCTCGGCCATGGGTCAACCCTGGTCCTGGAGAGCCACAGGGCGTGCTGACTTTCATTCTTACTGAGCACTTAATTGATCAATAAAAGCAGTTGTGATTACATTCGACTCTCCTCACCTTGTTTCAACCGAATCAGTTACTGATTTTAAGGTGAAAACAAAATCCAGCACACCCTGTGACTCTCCAGGGCCTGGGTTGCCGACCCCTGCTCTTGCCGGATTGGAATTGACAGGAAAGCCATCTGACTGACAAACCTGTTTTTCCAGTTCTCTTGTCTATATGTTCGCTGCTTTGTGACCCAAACCCAGATGACCCTTTAGTTCCAGATATAGCTCACCTCTACAAGTCAGACAAAGACAAGTGAGTATCATTTTACGTTATTAATTTGCAGTGAAATCCAGTGCGACGTACAGTTGATTAGACTAAGCAGGAGACAGTCCTCCCCTAGAGCAATGCAGGGTTAAGGGCTTTGCTCTAGGGCCCAAGGGCTGTGCGGATCTTATTGTGGCTACACCGGGGATCGAACATTGGCCTGGCATGAGCATCTATAGATACTGAAGTTTCCACCTGTATTTAAGACTCAAAATTAAGGTGATGCTCATCTCATGACAGGACCTGGGATATTTATTCAGCGTTAAATTTGGTTTTATAGTATTCACTCTTTGATGACTAAAATGATATATGATAAAGCTGACTGGACACTGGAACAAAATGGTTTCAGTAAATTGGCCAAAGCAATACTTGTGCATGGGATTAATTTGGATTACTTTTGTTTGTTTCTTTTTTTTTACATTTTATTTTATTTTATTTATTTTTGTAATTTACATTGTAGGGTAAATTATTGTAAAATTATTTGTTTACATTTATATATTAAGAGTTACCATTATGGAAATGGGGAGGGGGGGGGACACCGGACTAATTATTTATTTTGATAACTGGCTAAGTGCCATGTGTAAAATGTTTATGAAGGTTATTATTTTTGTAATGTCAAGTGTTTTTGTGCAGAAACCCTACCTGTTTGTAGATAAATTAATGTGAAAACTTGAGGGTGAATCATAACAAATATTAATGCATTTTTTGCCCTCCATTTTCCAGATACAACAAACATGCCAGAGACTGGACCAACAAGTATGCGATGTGAAGTACTGTACATTATAGAGAATTTTAAAAAGTAACTTAGGTAATATTATTAAACATAACATACTGTTAACATTTATCATTAAATCGGTCACCATTAATGAATGAACTTAGTATTTTATAGGAAAATATTCCTCAGCCCGACATTACACAAAAAGGCTTTAAGTTTTGCATTGCAGTCAATTTTTTTTTTTTACCCCTCTATTTCTTTTCTTTTTTCTTTTTTGTAACTGGTTTTGTTTTATTCCCATTTGATAAATTATTATACAGTTGCATTTTTCTGGTCGCCCAAAGTCAAAAAGACCAACTCCCCTCCCCCCTTTAGGTACAGTATTTTTTTTTCTTTTCTTTTTTTTTCTTCCTATTAGAGATTTTTATTGTATAGTAAAAGCTATACTGGATCTATTTTTATTATTTTGCATTAAAAGTATAAAAAAGACCTGAAAAATTGTGTTTCGTTTTACTTTCATCCGGTTGAAAATTATTTCTGACGTTCGACATAGTTATTGGTGATTATAAAATTTGGGCTGAAATGTTTTGTACTTGTATCTTCTATTGGAGCTCTAGGCACCGTCACCATTTAATATGGTCTATTTACACATGCACATATTTACACTCCTTGGTTGCAATACATGTGTATACAGAATATGTATATATTCACCCTGGCCGTCTATGAATCATACTGTTAATTCTATAGCTGACTGTAAATTAATGTCTTGTTGACGTTAGCAAGGCTACTATTGCCATGTTGTGATTATGAATTGGATGGAATACTTCAAACTGGGAAATGTTCCTTTTCCTTGAAACCCGAGGGAAATTGTGATTTTTGGCAAATCATGTGACTAAAGTCAGTGTCTCCGTTTGAGTGTAGAGGGACAGAAACAACATCGAAATGCAACATGTTCCATGCAATTGTCACTAATGGCACATGTATGCTAATACAATTGTTGTTGTTAATCACTATAGTTGATTGGTGCCTTGACAGGAAAGCCTGACTGCTTTTCAAACCTGTTTCTCCTGTTTATCTTCTGTGGATATGTTGCATTTGCAGCTAGAAATGGGATGGGCCCTTCCTGTACTTTTATTGAGTGAGCATAAGTAGGATGATATTCCTAAATCATATAATGAGATATTGCAAATGTTCATTATATACAGCAAATATGCGATCAGTGGGTTGATGTTTTTAAGAAATTATCCTAGTTTAATATTCTGTCCGAATGTCTATTACTGAAGCCATGTGCATTTATGCAATGTTCGACATTCAGTGGCCTTGTGGTTTTCTTCTTATCCAGTCATAGAAATGAGTAATCACATGAACACTCTATTGGAAAATTGGTTGAAGTCATGTTCTGTTTGACTTGAGATCACATAGCTGAAAGTGGACACGCAGTGCTAGGAGAGAATGCAGTGGACCTGGGGGTTATATCACGAAGCAGAATTACTGAGACTGCTGGATCCGTTGGCTAAGTAAAACCTGGAACCCTTCCAAAACTGGAACATGGACTGAAGTAAAAACCACTTCCAGTTTTACTCTGGACTTGACCAGCTATCTCGGTAATCTTTGTGATGTGCTCCCCTGAATCAGAGAAAGGAGAACAGTTGGCTGTGTACCAGGGAAGGGGACAGCACAAGGTAGTTGGGTGCGATTGCCCAAGTGGCCATGGGAGGAGGGGGCAGACATGATCATGAGTCAGATGGACCACTGGACCTCAGGACCTCAACAATAGATCAGCTTGGAATCAGGTTGAACTGACAATCCAGGTAACAAAAAGCAGGACTTGTGTAGAGGTCCCACAAAAAGCAAGGCTGTTCATTTTATCATAAGTGAAGGTCAACAATTGTTTCAGACTTTTTATTGATTATATGATTTTTATATGATATATTTTTTTATTGGTATTTACATACATACAATGTTGCATATTTGTGTTTGTGATGTTGTGTTGTTCGTGGTATGGAACGTGCTGTGCCATACCACTTAATTCTCTCACTTAATTTCCTGCATTCTGGTGAATTTTTATGAACCAATTTGCTCCTCTTCTGCATCAATTTATTGTGTAAATTTATTTTATTTATGGAAAGGAAAAGCCATCATTCAGGTAGGCTACCCATAGTGACACAAATGAAATTAAATATAATTCAGTAAGGCTCTCAGGCATTCTGGATTTCATATATTTATTCTCCTGTCTGCCGACAGTCAAAATCACAAAGAATAACCTACAGTATTTAACAAACGATCAGCTAACATAAAAGATTAGGCTACCTTTGTTGAACTCTACATGGGGCCCTAAAATGATCCAAAGACCTTTTGGCGTCTGTCACTGAAATAAATGAATTTTAAGCTTGCTAAAATAGCCCATCTGGGACAAAAGGAATTTAAACATCATCCCTGATTATCCTGATGATCAGTATGGGTCCAGCTGCATGAGATAACTTTTTAAGTTAAAAAGGCGAATATTTCAACTATTAAATAATTATGAAACAGTTCTCATGCAGCTTAGCTTGCATGACAACCACCTAAACTAGGCCTAATTCTTTCATCTTACTCTTTTTTTAGCACCAAAAAAGCACCTTATGTCTCCTTTGCTCTTGCTCATGTTGACTCATGTTGAATGGAAGTGGTCATGCATTTGAACTAATACAATAGCCTTTAGCAAAAATGGGTTTTTAATATCTACAATTCATCCACCATTGTCCATCAGTGTTCACTAATAAGCAATAATATGATATTAACATTTTATATTGATAGCTAATGAAATGCCAAGCAGACACTGGAAGTGAAAATCATGCTATTAGCTCCATGGATGTAGCAGATACTCTCATTCGGAAACACTGAAGGTAAAACAAGCGTGATAGTTACTTACTCTAGACTCACTACACTATCATGCTTCCGCAACGGTAGACATATAGCAACTGCGAGTCAGCGAGGCTGGCCGACCCAGCAAGGTTAAGATGGTATGGTCCAGTAGGAGTGTATGAAATAATTGTAAAATAGGTAAGAAGGATATCTAAGCTTTTAGACCCTCTCTGCTGTTATTTTTTACCTGTACTAGAGAGGAGGTTATCATTCATTATGTTTTGGGGGGGGACAAATTCACTTCTTCTAAATATTGAGGGGGACATGTCCCCCCTGCCCCCCCCTAAATCTACGCCCCTGCATTAGCCAACAGAGTTTCGGGGGCGGGGACTAATGAGCACATTTTCAGCGCGCCTGTCGCCCTTCTTGAGCTCAGCCCGCTAAATTTCCTGCGGTTTACTGATGTGATGTTAGCTGACGTTAATCAACATGTTATCCAATTTGCTATGTCGATTGTTGGGACCTGTCACAAATACTCCACAAATGTTTGTTCGGTAAGAACAATATAGCTAGTTTAGTTTCACTGCAAAGTGCAAACGCGATTTGGCTTTGAGAGTTTGTGACCTAGCATTTTCTGTAGCTAGCTAGCTAGCATAGGTGTGTATGATCGTGGTTGCGAATCAGCGAACACGTTTGCTATAGCTAACGTTAGTCTAAGTATTTTCCACTGAAAGCATCAAACGATCAAACCATTTATCTAACTTCAGTAGCTAGCTAGGTAAATCGTGATTATTTTAACCGTTAGCTAACTAGCTAACCGTTGTATCAATCGTATACATTTGAACGTATAGCGGATGATGGCTATTTCTCTGCTATATCTATGCAGCTAGCTACTACTGATGGGCAACTTAAAAAGTGTAGCTAACGTTAGCTAATGGAAGGGGATTCTGTCGTTTTCGCGCTCACCAAGACAAGATAACGTTACTAAAGTGTCTTGAAGAAGTGATTGTTGCTACCTTCACAACTTCGCAGAGCTCTGTAACGCCGCTCCGTCTGCGACGAATGTTTTGTTACCCATGTAGGAGACATTTTGGTGAGCAGTTTATGACCGTGGTTATCGGCCTACCCTGATTTTGGTGGCTAGCTAGTTACAAGGCCAAAGCAGAATGCGTTAAGAATGTTATTGGAGAAAGTTCAGGTCTCGGGGCTAGGACAAGATCGGTACCTGCTAATGCATCTCTGTGACCGTAATCAAGTTTCTCTCCTCGTTCTCTTCTTGTCTGGCCACCTAGTCATTGTCCCCTTATTAATTATTTCAGCAATTATGGTAACATTTATTTAGACTTAATTTGTGATGTATGACAACTGTCATGGATCTCAAAGCACTCTACATTGAAGGGGGGCACTCACCTCGACTGTTAGTCAATAACATGCATATGCATTGGTGGGCCAGCGCAGAGAGCATGTACACCAACTGGATTAACTCAATGTGGAAATCTGGTGTTTTCAGCTTTAGCCTAAATCCCATCATTTATCATTGATTCATTGCCAGAAAAAATAGTTTAAAATAGTCTAAAATAATTAAATGCATTTCTTATGATGGGTAACACGCAGTTATCTGTATTCTGCAAATGATTGTGGGAAAATTGGGGTTATATTATGATACTGGTTCAAACAAGCCCAGCAGACCTTCCATTTTTTATGTTATCAGTTTGGATAGTTTGACAAAGTTAACGCATGGGCCATGGTCTGTGCTGGTCAAACATGTCAAGAAAACTGCAACATTATTCATTTGGCTAGCTAACTGCTATTTACATTACACCGGATATGATGGTGCATTCCTTGTGTTTATAATCTGATAACCAATCAGATTTTCCTGATATAGCATGACTCCTACCAACCAAATACCTAGGCAATGATCAACAATTCTATACACTTAGTAATTACACTGAACGTATGCTTAGCATTACCGAATTCTACTGAAGGGCATTTTATTTCTGAATACAGGAGTCCCTGTGTCCATGTGCATTTGGTTCCTGTAGCTAAGAGCTTTAGCACAGGCTCTGGTGACCCACCGAAATTTCCGCTGAATGGATACGTGCGATTTCTACTGCAGCAAAGACCTGTGATTGTCAAGCAGTATCCAGGTATGCTGAGTTCTGCTCTGTGTGATCCTAAATAAGGCGTTTCCTCTGGTGAATGATGTCAACAGATTTGGTATTGAATCCAAGACCTCTTTTTTCAGGTATTACATTTGTCGACGTCTCTAGAAAGATTGCACAGCAGTGGCAAAGCCTCACACCTCAGCAGAAACAGGTAAGGATGTGTATTTCCATTTGTTTGATGGATGAGAAGTGATCTGATGTATTCAAATGTTGACCATTTTTAGCTTTTATAGAACAACCAGCAGGTTCAGCTCTGACAAATCTAACCATGAAAATGTTAGAAGATTCAAATAAAATACTGGGATAGTGCAATGGAGAAATCAATGTCAAATCAACTTATGTTGAAACGGAGCAATAACTGTTGGATTTGTTGTTGCATTTACCAAATGTTTGTAAACTTTCTACTAGGGATGTGACAAATCCATTGGTTTTTGTAACCGTTTAGCGTACCATCCCATTTTTTAAACGGTTAATTGTGTAACTGATACTGCTTATGATCGCAAGGGGTTCTATCTTATTTATGGAAAAAAAGAAAAAAAGCGTTGCCTACTGACTAAAATTGTATTGCATTTTCAAACTTTAAAATCTTAAATTGTTATATTTGAATATTAACAATATAAGTCAGATAATCGCCTAATTGCCAAATTAAATATGCTGGTTGATAGTGTGTCTTTAAAAAAAATGTATTGTTTAAAATGATAATTCTTTGTGTTTTCATTCCTCTTCCCTGTGGCTTCTGCGTGACAGACTTGATTGGCATGAAATGTGCCCAATCTGGTTCTATTGAGAACTTTATTACAGACAGGGTTGTGTACTCGAAATTCTGTTGTCACATTAAAGGTACGATAGGTAAGATTTTTGTGTTAAAGCATTGTTACCAGACCACTGTAAATCCCTTCCTATCATTGAAAAAGGCTTACTGACATGTTGTCTCGCCCTCTGGCTGTGTTCATAGTCCTTACATTTGGGTTTCGAAGTGTACATTTGTCGGGCCATCACTCTATCAAAACATTGTACAGCTGTACAACAATTCAAGAACCAATGGTGCGGGGGCTTGTTCGTGTAGCTGCCCGAATTGCACAAGCTATCACTGAATCGTTTTAACACAAAAATCTTACCTATTGTGTCTTTAGTAAGGTAGAATCAAATAAATAAATAAAAAAGCCTAGTTAGAAAATGTATTTGGATTTATTATGGATTTAATAATACATTACATTACATTACATTATGTTAATTAAATTATGAACAGTGGTTACACAATTATAGCCTTTAGTTTTCAACTTACTTGGTAATGTTACGTGCAAAATATGTTCAATGATATAGCCTGTTGCTTTAATTTATATGTACGGCATAGTGGAAAGCTATGTTAAGTTTGCTGGGAGTTTGAATTTGGGTGTCAACGAATAAACACAGAGTCCCATGAGAACCTAAGAAACGCCATACAGTAAGCCATAAGTGAACCACAGCTACAGATTTAAAACACACAGAAATTTGTTGATAACTATAGTACTGCATCATTCAGTTCCCTGCAGTGTTTGCATTCTTGAAATAACCTCCTGAAATAACCAAAGATTGCTTGCTAGGTCTAGCTTCTCGAGTGCTAATTTAGAATGTAAACATACGGACAGGAAGTTACAACGCAGCCAGAATCCTTCTTTAAATTGTCTGACCAATTTGTGTCTTTTGTCACTGGTGGTGAAGGCGCATTTATTTTAAACTGAGATTCCCTTTTCATCTTCAGGAAAAAAAATAATATATATATTTCTTTGTAAAAGCTTACAACTCCAGTTCGGTTAGCCAGTTTAAATGTTTAATTGTTCACACCCCCATTTCCTACCTATATCAGATGACTGCATTTTGCTACCAATTATCAACAGGTATTTTCCAAAACCATTCTAGCATTGGAATTTTTTTATCTATTTATTTTTTTCAAAATGGGGGCAAGACAAATAACCATGTAGCATTGACCAAATCCTGCTTAGTCCCGCTAAGATTGTGTTTCCTCAACTGTTACATTTCATACCTCCCCTGTCTCGGAACCGCAGTTACCCTTCTTTGCATTTTAAGAGTTTCTGTATCCATCTTCTGTGTCCTTCATAAAAGCCTGGTGCATGTGTTGTGTTTTGTCTGAAGCCCTTTGAGAACACGGCACAAGCAGCCATGGACAAGTATAAAGAAGAGCTGAAGCACTTCCACGCCCGGCTCACTCCAGAGCAGTTTGATGCACTGCTAAAAATGAAGCAACAGAAGCTGGTCACAAGGAAAAACCTCAGTTTGAAGAGAGTGAGAATGATTGTCCTTTATTTTCATGAAGTAAACAATTATTTATTTCTGATAATGTGTGCTGTTTACTCTCTTCCGCAGCTTCTGTGAGCAGAGCAGGATGCGAAAGCTTTTCTGCTGAACTTTGCTGTCTGTGCATTCATTTTGTCATTTTATTTTCTGTGTGTGCCATGCTCAGGAGCTGACACGGCTGGGAAAACCCAAAAGGCCCAGATCTGCCTCGAATATATTCCTTTCAGAACGCATGTCATTGACCGGTGGTACAACCATGCAGGTACTGTAATTGAGTGTTAAAAGGTTTTGCCTACCCATCATTTTCTCCATACATATAGGTACATGTAGGTCAGACAGTCTTATTCACAATAACTTGCACAACTAACATTTCAAATTTATTGGGCATCGTTGCTGGGCAGACTTGCACTTACACTGAAAGTCTTTAAAAGTGGAGAACATCAGTGGCTGTCTCTAGAATACAAAAGTGGGATATCACCAAGAAGGCCCATTTATAATCAATGAGTGTACATTAAAAAAATAATAATAATCATATTTTACTGAAGCAATTAAGCCTTTGGCTCAAGGTTTCAACAGCAGTGTTCTTGGGAAACATAAACATATTTTCCCTACACTTGCCTTTTTTAATCTATTGTACTGTTGCATTTTGTTGTCTGAAATCTACTGGTGAATATAACTGTGATGCTGACAGCATAAATCTATCTGATTAGGCAAAGCTGTCATCATTAATGTCCGACTGGAAAAAACTGGACGACGCGCAGAAAAAGGTGAGGTTTAACATCACATAAACTCTCCAGCAAGCTGATCCTAGTCCTAGCCAACATGTGTTAATTTCCATTGCAAAGATGTGATTAGTTTGACGGGGAACAATTGGTGTATGCTTTTTTTGTTAAAGACCTACCGGCAACTTGCAGAGGATGATAAAGTTCGCTACACACATGAGATTAAAGCATGGGAGAAAAACATGGTGGAGATTGGGAGGGAGGATCTGGTTCGAAGTAAAGACAAGAGCAAGAAGACAAAAGTGAAAAGGCTGCCCAGACGGACTTCACCAGCCCAAAAGAATAAAAAGGCCTGAAGAGTGATTCTACTGAAAGTAAGTTGCCACTCTGACTCATGTGACTCTGATGTAGGAAAGACGTCAGTATTGAAGTCTTCACCAGTATCTCTTGATGCTACTCCACAATTTTACATAATTAGCCATGCAAGAGAACCTGGCACTCATTTCAGTTGAAGAATCCAGTCTTCAAAAATGCACAGTTGGAATGGTGGGATTCTTTAAACACTGGTGCAAATGGTTTCTGAAGACCACCTTCATTTCACTGAGGGAAGAAAGAAGTCCCCAAAAACATCTGAATAAATGTTGGCATTTATTGCTTTCTAATATGGCTGAATAGTGCCCAGGCATAACACCACCATGATGTATAAAGGGAAGAACCTGCAGTAACCGAAATGACTGATGTGATTGTCACAGAGGAGTGGGAGCAAAAGTGTAGCAGAGATTGGGCACTATACTGCAGTGTGACCAGGGACTGCACTGCCATGCGGTTAGTTAATGTCTTTTGTACAATATCATACCGAAGGTTCATTTTTCTGTATCATGCAGGTCTGTTTTGTATACCACCTATAATGGCTTAATAAATGTTTTAAGTGATTTTTTTCAAAAGGTATTTGAATATTATTATTTTTTTACATTGTCACACACTCTGAATTGACTAAAAGAATAATTCCTTGACTGAAGTATATTTTATCCTGCTACAAATCCTGATTCAGTTTAGTTTTTCTGACAGATCTCTGCTTAAAAGTTGTAAAAAGCAATCTGTGACCTTGAAACCCTTTCCTAATCACTTTATATCCTAATGGTTGCTCATGTTTCCTTCAAAACTTTCTCTTCAGCAGTGATTTTCATGAAACTGCGAGGCAGGCTTATGCAAGTACAGATCATCAGGAAGCCAGGGCCACCTGCATACTCCAATCACACTGTTCAACACAGCCACATACAGTCCCCTTAAAAAGTATTGGAACGGCAAGGCCAATTCCTTTGTTTTTGCAATATACTGAATACATTTGGGGATGAGATAAAAAGATGAACATGAGACAAGAGTTCAGAATTTCAGCTTTTATGTCCTTGTATTTACACCTACATGTGTTAAACTACTTAGAACATAGCACATTTGGTATCAGACCACCCAATTTTAGGTGAGTACATTTAAGTAAATGAAAGTAAATGACACTTAATATTTGGTAGCATATCCCTTGCTTGCAATAACTGCATCAAGCCTGTGACCCATTGACATCACCAAACTGCTGCCTTCTTTTCTGATGCTTTTGCTGCAGCTTCTTTCTGTTGTTTGTTCCGGGAGTTTTTTTTCCTTCAGGAGGTGAAATGCATGTTCAATTGGGTCTGGTGATTGACTTGGCCAGTCTAAAACCTTCCACTTTTTCTCCATAATGTCCTTTGTTGTCTTGGCAGTGTGTTTTGGTTCATTGTCATGCTGCATGATGAAGTTCCTCCCAATTAGTTTGGACACATTTCTCCGTAGACAGAATGTTTTTCTGAATTCATCCTGCTGCTGCTATCATGAGTTATATCATCAATGAAGATTAGTGAGCCCACTCTAGAAGCGACCATGCAAGCCCAAGCCATGACACTTCCTCCATTGTGCTTCACAGCTGAAAATTGTGTGGTCTGATATAAAAGGTGATATGTTTATTTAACAAATCTAGATAAAAATATCAGCTGAAATTTGGATCTGTCATCTCATGTACATTATTTTGACCTCAAACTCAATTGTATTCAGTGTATAACAAAAAAAAAATGAATTGACCTTTCCGTTCCAAATTTTGGACGGGATGTGCTTGTAGATGAGAGTAATGGTTGATGCACCATGCAGTGAAGATATTTGTCAAATGCTCCTACCGAATTTTGTTGTTCATGTGTATTTCTCGACAAAATTGTATGTTATATACCTGATACTGTACGTCAACCAGACAACCAAAAAAGCAGTATTTAAACCAGCAGATTTGTCTCACATTTTAGAAGGGAACTAGAGCAACTGTAGCTCCTAAACTTTTCTAATGTGATTTTTTTTGTATGTCTTCAAAATGGTAAATATTTGATGTATACTGTATTAAAACTGGTGTTCCTCAAATAACATTTCATTTGAATGGATTGTTTTATCTAAATGGATGGAAAGGACTCCCAGCATACCTTCTTGCTATTTTGGAGTGTATGGAGTTTTATTATGAGAATAAACAATCGCTGGCTTGGCTTTCTGTACTCTGGGTAGTTCCATTGATGTTGTTTTTAGTTGTCTCCACAAGAGGCCAGTACTTATCCAGTCTGCAGACAAAGGAATGAAATTTGTTCTATATTGAGATTGAATGACTAACCTGAAAAACGAAATAACATTAATTTAGTTGTAAGTTACAGCTACACTTAAGTGCTGTTTTAGTCTGTTTAAGGCTGTAAATTGCTAAATTAGATTAATATTTAAACAAATAAACCACAAGACCAGTTGTTTACGTGAATTAGTGCAACAACTGGTGTTCTCATGTGCACTTAACATTTGCCTGGACACTTTTCAGTTTAATCTTATTTTTGGATTTTTAACAGTAGTTGTTTAGTACATTGACTTGGCAGCTGTGTGGCTAACTCAGGTCTCTGGTGTGATTCTGAGGTGGAGCATTGCCATTTTACCTTTCATTAAGGAGCTTAACCTGAAATGCATCGGTACTGTACCAACTTCATAAATGATAGTGCGTATAAAAGACGGAAACTTATGTTGGTTGCTCTGGATAAGTGTGGTACAAGTGTAGCTTCTGTAGCACCATGGACAGCATCCTTCACACCTGAGCTGCAGTACCATAGTGTCCCAGCACTCCACTCACCTGGGCTCAAAGGAACATCAGGCCAGGAGTCTAAGGAACGGACAACAATCCCCAGAATCACCTGCCAGGCATTGCATGAATCACACCTGTTTTGTCCTTCCTGTTGTAGAAAGTAGAGCATGTGGGTTTTCTAGCCAGTCTAACCAACAGTGTGGTCTACGCAGATACCAAAAGACTCTTTGAAAAAACATACTACCTACAGTAATTCACTAAGACTTTGCCAAGTGGAATATACACTAGACTGTCAATATGTGCAATTTGGTAGATAAATGGTTCTCAGCTGGGACGTATCAACAGTATGAACACAGTGTCCCATAAACATGTTGTGTACAGGAATTTATTTTGGACCAAAGAATAACGTATACTGTCCTGTGTTGGTCTTGGGCTTTTTCACACTTTTTGGTTTATTGGGTTACTAATTGCGTGTATGGGAAACGCATTCCAATGGGATGAATGCATATACAGCTGACGCCATGTTGCGTTATTTTAATCGTTTTCTTCTGCTTCCCTGAATTTATGGATTCGGCCCCTTCTCAGTAATGCACTTCTTGTTATTTCCCCTTTTGGCTATATATATAACACGTGTTTTATTGTATTGCGCCTCACTTTTCCGGCCCAGTTCATTATTTTAGACATCCATATTGCACAGACATGATATATCCCTCTACAAAAGAGTAACAAAAAAAAATTATATATATATATATATATATATATATATATTTTTTAAATTGTATTAAATGTTGCCTATTGCTCAACTCTGCAGACTTGTTACACTTTTGGTTTATAGAAGCTTGGCATTTGGAGAGTACAACGTCAATGTTCTCCTGAGGGGAGGAGGGGGAGAAACCGGAGTTTGGGAGGGGTGTGGGTTATAATGTGTTTGACACGTGAAGTTTCTGCGAAGACTTCTGAATGTTCGAAGTTATATATTTTCAGCACTTTATTCACTTTATCTGTGGATTGGTTGAAGGGCGACTCTAGATGAAGAAATGTATGCCCTGGTATTCGATGAAACCGTGCATTGTACCAACTGGAAAACAACCGAGTCTTGCGGATTTCTGTTTAAAGAAGCAAGGAATGAGGGTGATTATTTTTAGGTGCATTGCCTATCTTTAATTCTACACGAGAGTGTGGACGTGGAATACTACGGATACCATGGCGGCCCAGTGTGACTCTTTGAGCGGCTACTTGCAACAATCGGACCCGGGCTCAAATAGCGAGTGTAGCGCAGACTCTCCGATCCCGGTTTGTGAGGATGATTTCAGCGGTCCGCCAGCTCCACCGGACCCGGAATGGACTGAAGAGAGATTTCGCGTGGATCGTAAGAAACTGGAAGTCATGTTATTAGGTAATTGTCTTTGAATGTCCCTCTATATTGCAGTCTTCAAGACATAAAAATGAACAATACACCAACAAAGATTTAGAGACGCCACACCAACTTTAGGCTACTTAGAATGTATGGCATCCAATTAATTTCCAAAATAACTTTTCAATCCATTTTAGGAGAAACGGGTTTTAATATCTTTGTGGCATAACTAAGTCCAGTAGTGAAAGTCTGAAACTTTTTGCCCAGGAATTACTGTCCAGCACTTAGCATATACGTTTGTGCTTGAATTACCGAAATGCATAGCCTACATAGTTTGCCCTTCATTCGACAAAATTTTGCTCGTCCCAAGTTTTGTTACTGTACTCTTATTTTTGCAAATATATAGTGTGTAAATAAGCCTACATGACACACACTCTATAAATATTTTATATAAGTGAAGACGTCGAAGTAGGCTAATTTAGCCACATTGACTTGGTTGTGTATAGCATAGCCTACTTTGTTATTTCTGTGAAATCTTAATTATGCTGCTTTTAGGGGAAAATCACTATACAATTAGCCCTAGTGACTTAAGAGCACTCAAAAGGGTAAAAGGTCCCCATCCAAAATAATGAGGCGTGGGTCACGATAATAATCAGTATCACGCAATGAGATGGCAAACCCAAAGCCATGGCACAAAAAGATGAGATGAATTCGGATTATCTGCTTTCATTTCGGGGACAAATTAAAATTAACGCAAAATACACACAATTCTATGCGACGTAGCCTTAATTCGCGTGGTAGTTCGTCTATGAAGTGGCCCAGCTTCGTCTTGCCGCTATGTTAGGTGAAGGCCTATAATATGCTCGTGTTATTCGTATCAAGTAGGTTTTGGGCCTGTTTTGAAGCAGATAGGTCTAGAATTAAGACCGAAGAATACTGTATGGCCTACACATTTTTTAAATGACAAAGAAGGCATGTTTATGAACATTTAACAGCATTGTTATCTGCTTAACTTTAAATGCAATATTAGTTTAGTTACTGTAATGTTTCTGACGAGGGACAGAGCTCACGAATACCTGTGATGTCACCTTTGTTTGCAAACATCCCATGCTTTAAGGATATGACCAATAGTAGGGTATCAGTGTCACAGCGATTCCCCAAATATAGATATCATTGCATGTTTCAGAGTCTGCACTAAACGTACCCGAAATTTTTATGGAAAATTAGGCACGCATTATCCCTAATCCAAAATATGTAAAATGCGGTCCCATCCTGATTTGATTCAGTTTTCTGACTCATCATAGCCTTGACCAGAAGGTGTCACTCTTCAGTTTACTGAGAAACATCTCTGTAGCCCATCCTTGCTTTAAAAAAAACATTTTATAAGCATTTGTGCTTGCCAGGTCTGATTCTCTTAGTCGGTTCAGTCGACCTGTCAATTGAACACCAAATTCCATCATAAAATGTTAGTTTTTGACCTTCAAATTTTGGGGATTTTTTGAAATCACATGAGATTCTAACATATCACTGACAATAAACTGAGACAGACAAAGTTGTGTCTGCTCATGAATGTGCTTTGCTTCTCAGCTTGAGTGGAATGTGCATATCAGATAGCATGATAAGGTTGTGGCCAAAAGTGAGTAAGGAGAAGGTCTAGTACTACAGCAAAATCAATTTTTACAAAAATGTTGATGATGCATTCAGTCTTTCTTGGTATGTAAATCGGCCAGCCTTCCCCCTCAAAGTGACTATTTGTCTGAAGATTAGAGAGTATTCATGTCCTGTGTTTGTCTGAATGCCATTATTTCATTCCTGGAACAAAGTGAATTTTTGGGAGAGTTGCTATTCCCTCCTGACTCACCACAACCAGGCCGTGTGGAATTCGCTTGAAGTAGGTTTTCTCTGCTGGGGGCAGGTTAATTTGCAACCACACTGGCCTCCAGTCCTCTGCCTTTATGACCAAGCAACAAAGAGGAAAACCTTGGCAACAGCGTTTGATTTAGGAGGCAACATCGATTCTTCTCCTCTCAAAACATTACTGCGGTGTCTGGTGGGATCTGTCTAATTTCAGAGGGGCGAATGGGTTGGCTCTACACAAGTGTATAGGACAAATATAATTATTATATGTCACGTAGCACTTTTATAGATTGAAGGAATAACAGTGTTATTCACAGGTCATACTATACATTTATATAATAGAATAAAGGATGTGCACAATTATCGTTTTGTTGCCCTATTTAAAGACTGGTTTATACTGTACGCATTTTTGGTCAGATACCAGGTGATCTTTTTCATTGCATACTGATGATATTGCAATATCAAGTATTGAAAAGGTTCCTTGTTTAAAATCTGGCCCTTGGCCAAGGTTGGTAATAATTGGAAATGACTGATTGAAATAGCACCTTTCTTGATTTTGAAGCACTTCATAGCGGTGTGGGGGAAGCTCACCTCGACCACCACCAATGTGAGGCACCTAGCTGAGGAGCATGAGTGTGGGCTCAAAGTTACACATCGTTACAAATGCCTAGTTAATTCGGCCTGCAAAATGCAAGTGCACCGTTATTTTAAGGGTGCCTTATTTCTTGATTCGGTCTTTGTTCTTGATGAAAGGTTTGGTTTACGTGATGCAGTGAACATCAGTCCAATGCCTTCGCAGTTGTGCTTGTATTTTCAGTTTTTCTCTTCTTGGTGGTTAAATCAGGGCACTGACAGGAGCAGGCATGTCGAATGCAGTGATGGCAGCCTCCAGTCCTGCAGGTTTCTGTTGTTTCCTTTCAGTCAGCAGCCAGTTAAGGCCTTTATTGATTTTTAAATAAAAAGTACAGTATTTGTGAGAGTGAGGGAATTCAAAGCATATGTGTTTTTAATTTCCTTTTGATTTAAAAAATAAAACTGGGTCAGTCAGCAGTTTTGATCTGTTTTTTTTTCTTTGTGGTTTTCTATATTGATGCATATACAGTATATACTGTATACTGAAAATATTTTGTGCCTGTACTTGCATTTGTGGTTTTGGGATTTTATTAATTTGCCTTTGCTAATGGCACTGCTAGTGGAGTCTGTAAGGATTGCTTCTCTGAGGACTGGTAAGTATCCAGTGCCATTTTGACTCATCATGGCTTTGGCTGTGGTATTGCTGCTCTGTGCATTCCTCAAAGCTACATGTAATCCCAGCCTTTCCTGGAAAAAGGGCCGAACCAGAAATGATGATCCCTGCCACGTCTTTCTAACCATATGTACTGTACTTCTCTTCTGATGAACAAATCTTGTGTAAAGGCAAAGGCATTGTCGGACAGTGTCATTGTTTATAACCAGCAGAGCTCTGACATAGTTTCTGAATCATTTAATTGTTCATAATAGTGCCACTTGTTTTATCTTTGAGAGCAGCAGCACTCCTTT
This sequence comes from Conger conger, assembly GCF_963514075.1. NCBI lineage: Eukaryota > Metazoa > Chordata > Actinopteri > Anguilliformes > Congridae > Conger > Conger conger. Next base: position 21,023,275 of record NC_083777.1, on the reverse strand, counting down.
TCCCATTCAGTTCCCATCAGAACTGTTGCAGTTCACCTTGATTTTCAGTAATGTGCTTTGTGGAATGTTCTGGAATACTTCTGTTGTGATGAACACCATGCCATGTAGCTTCTGAAGCTTGTCCACACAGATGCAGGTGATGTTTGCTGGAACAACAAAGGGGATCGATTGGTTGAGACAGGTACCTGGGGGTAGTTTGATAGTTCAGAAATATTGGTGTTCTTTTTCAAATCTTTTCTTTGACCATTCTGGGTTTGAAGGATAGTGATGGATAACTAATGTGTGTAAGGTACAAGCGGTTCTGCTTTCTGTTTTTATAGATACTAACCATTGTGTTATGAGTTTTTCATATGCATAGTAAAACAATAATTATGATGATGATGATTATTATTATTATCTGTTATTACACCCTGAGTGAAATGGTGTAAGTATTAGTGTAGCAAAATCAAGTTTACACGTTTACAGATTACAGAAGTAATTCGGAGGTGCCTAGTTTAAAATTGTCATTCATAAACGTATGCATTTTGAGTGATTGTGTGTCTGCATCACTATTGCCTTGTGTGTGTGTTCCAAACTCCTGCAGACAATATAAGCAGGAATGTATCTAATGTATATTCATTTCCTCTTCACTCTGGAAAAAACATTTGAGATGAAGCCAGAGGTATATTGAGTAGGAACAGAGAGAATAGGCAGCAAAACTACAGCAAAACTTGAATGTGAATATTAATGCCTCATGCTGTGAACAGCCAACCCCCGTATCTTTACTTTGAATAGAACAGGTCAGTAACATATGGTAGTCATTTTCTGAACACAATTTCTTTTTAAATTCACTCCTGGCTTAGTCTCAGAGAAATGTGGCTGAAGGAAGGCCTTTATATTTGTATGTAAAATTCTTGAATGTAATACTCAAAAGCCAGGCCAGATAATTGTCTGTACATTTACATGTAGGTTATGTTGTTATTGCTGAAGCAATACAAAGGTCTACTAAAATGTGCACAATATTCTGTATTATCACCATTTATTGTTTAATGTACATTTTTCTTCATAGCAGCCATGATAGCTGGACTGCTTGAACTTTGACCCTGGAGAGTAGGCTAAAGACCCCACCCCCACCACTGGCACACCATGTCCACAAAAGCCTTTAGGTCTGTGACCAGCGTCCCGACAGGAAGTGTGTCATTACTTCGTCAGGAAAGATTATTTTCCCTCTTGTAGTATTTCTGAGAACTGATCTATAAGGAAGCAGTTTGGCTAAACCTCAGTAGAAGTTCACTTTTCCCCAAAGTTTTGTTGGGTTCTGAAGATACTTATATAATATGCAGCTGAATAACATCTTATGTTTACTGAAGGATTTATGGAAAATGTTTCCACAACCCAACAGATGTGGAAATGTACTGTATGGTTTCCATAGCACCTAGGCTGAATCATGAAATGTAGAATGCAAGTTTGTGGACAAGTTTTCTGGACAATTTTGTATGGTTTATGGTTTGCTCTAAAATTGTTCATATTGTCATTTTGCATACAAATAGCTAGGGACTCAATATTAAATATATGCAGTATATAAGAAGTTACTCGGTGGCACGGATGGTGCAGTGGGTAGCACTGCAAGCAAGGAGGTCCTGGGTTCGAATCCCCGTCGGCCGGGGCCTCTCTGTGCAGAGTTTGCATGTTCTCCTCGTGTCTGCATGGGTTTCCTCCGGGTACTCCGGTTTCTTCCCACAGTCCAAAGACATGCAGGTTAGGCTGATTGGAGAGTCTGAATTGCCCGTAGGTATGAGTGTGTGAGTGAATGGTGTGTGTGCCCTGTGATGGACTGGCGCCCTGTCCAGGGTGTATTCCTGCTTTTCGCCCAATGTATGCTGGGATAGGCCCCCCTGCGACCCTGTTCAGGATAAGGGGGTTAAGATAATGGATGGATGGATGGAAGAAGTTACTCTATAAAGTTATCAATGCATCATGTTGGTGTTGTGCACCACAATGTAGAAATGGCTTATGGCTTAATATTCCAATACGCATCAATACTATTTTAAGAGTAATAATTACTGTTTCCAGGCCCACCATGGAAGAATGTAATGACATTTACAACACATTTTAAAGATGCACATGAAGTGAATTCACAAAGATATCCTAAGTGTGCCTTAAGGTCATCATGTTTAGCAGATTACTAAACCTTTACACTGGTATTTTTAACTGTTCACTACTCTTTATAGGCCTTTTATTAATTATTAATTAACTGTAACATTTAATCTTGAAAGCATCTTAGCTTTGCAGAATTATTTAACATTACTTTTGTGCAGTGCTGTATATGCTGAATTTCTGTTACGACTTAAATCTAAATATGAAGCCCACATCATATGACCATGCACTCCAACTTCCTTAATTGAAACCTGCCCTTGCATGCAAATGTCATGTCATTCGTGTGAAGTTAAATGCAAACATTTCCAACTGCTGTTAACCAGCCTACGGTAATGCAATGATGTGTGCTGTGTGAGCTCCACTTGCATGCAGACACATGCTCAACGATATCCTACGTGTTTTACAGTAGATTCATCCTCCAAGGCAGATTTTATTTGGATTCAATGAAAAAGGTAAATAACAACTATCACCAAGGAGTGCTTTTATATGACCAGGCCAGGACATACTCAGTTTGACTAGACTGAACAGTGTTTTCCTATTGTTTGTATGGAGCTAAGAATTTGCAGAACATAGTACCGCAGTTCGACAGATAGTTTACAGCCAGGTATATAGTGGGGGAATACAGTTGGTGTTACTAGGTGCACAGCACTTGCTGTTCACTTCACGCAAGAGCAGATGAAATTAGCCTGCTGAGATGAGGGTGTTCTACAGTATGGACGTCCCCTCGGTCTGGTATCGAGCACTGATTGTGCCAGTGCTGAGTGTAGTCAGCAACCTTATTGAGGCCCTATTGGTTCTAACATCGCCCAGTCGATGAGGTTGACAGCATATCATCCTGCATCAGCACCCCCTGCTGGTCAGTCAGGCACCTGCAGGTCTGCTTGTTAAGTTGCACAAGAGCCCCCCCCTTCTGATACCCCTATCCCTGTCTAACCCCCCCCCCCCCCCCCAAAAAAAAAAAAAAAAAAAAAGAAAAAAAAAAATTGCACTTATGATGACGACTATATGTTTAGAACAGCAGTCCAGGTGTATTTTCCTAGTTCTGGTTGTGATGCTTTGACTTGTGGTAGAACCTATGCACTTGTAAGTCGCTTTGGATTAAAAGCATCTGCCAAATGACTAAAATGTAAATGTAAATGTAAAAAGTAGTGGTGGACATCTCTTGCTAAGGAGGATGCCTGTCTATGCCTGAGCAATGGTGGATGTTGTGGTGATGAGCTATGATTAAAAAAAAATTCACACTGGGGGAATACTCAAGCAGAATTGTAGCCATTAAGCCAAGTCTTTTTCACAGAATTCATTTGTCAAATTAGGGTTTCAGAATATGTTCTTGACTGCTTTGACATTACTAAAATATGAATTGCTTCAGAGTATAATAGCTCACTTGTGACAGTGCAGAAAAAAATGCCAATAATTCCAGTTCGAGTGGGAATACAACTTCCTCTACGGAAATGTCTTCCCCTTTCAGAAAAGATAGACTGGATTGCTGCTATCTGATTCGTCCTTCCAAGAATCCCCAGTGTTATGCTATAGGTCAGTGGTTTATTTGGCTGGAATTACTGTCTCAAAAGGCTGGTTGATAGTCTGTTGGGTGACATCGCTGGTCACGGTGACATTCGGTTCATACTTCATAAATCAACCATATTTTAAAATGAAACAACGACCACAGTCAATGTCGGGCGACGTTAGAACATTCATGAACATTCTGCAGTTTCAGTTAAGCGAGCAAGTATAAACCAGCCATTAATTGATAGTTTCCCACTTGAGATCATGATTCATCAAGAATAAGTAACTGGCTATTGGTTTATTATTAAAGCATATCACAGGAATTAGCACTTCAGAGCATCATCCTGATCAGGCTGCCAATCATCTATCACAGCATTAGGGCTTATCAGTATGACAAGTGAGGATAACCCAGAGTTGACACATTGGATAATGTCTTAAGGATAGATTTAGCTCTATGGAGACTGTGCCAATACAAAACCTAAATAATGGCCCTGTATTTCATTTTCAGCTGCCATACACAATCAATTGAGAACTATATGAATTTCTTTTCATATTTTTTCAAATGGAAAATTTTGTGGTTGTCATAGGTTGTAGTAAGACAGCTGTTGATCAGCCTTGAAGCTGTGACTTTCTGAAATGCCCAGAGAGGGGCAGGAAGTCTACCCTTTCGTGCCTGTTTTGGAGGATGATGGGTAATGACTGGAAAGCTCTGTTTTGAGTTTGCGCGAGTGCAGAAGTACACTATGGATGGCTGTGAAGGTCTTCCGCACATGAATCCTGTCTGTCTCGGGAGAATCTTTCTGGAAGCCCTCCAGTGCTTAATCCTCACCAGCTGTTTGAGAGATTCTGTGGAAAGAAAAAAAACCTGGCTCAGAATGACGCCAACATGACAGCAGAGACCATTACAGGAACTCTCCTCCGTTAGCCTGTTCTTATCTCTCATTTCGAAGGCAGAATTTCCAGGCTGACCATAAGAGTGGACCTCTATTAATCTGTCATACACATCACATTTATAGGAATGCATATCTGTGTAAATATTGACTGTCACAAAGGCATGATTAGCCTCATATGATGTCAGTTCATTTTTTCAGTGTTACTTGAGTTGTTAATGAGCTAGTATTTGTTTTCAGTGTTGCATTAGCACAAGTGAATTAGAGACGTCTGTGGCTAAATGTAGCATGTTACACTTCCTGTTAATTGGATGAGTACATTCCTTCGCCCTTCTGGTGTGTGTTTGAATGAAACAAACGGATCAAAATGATGCCTGCCAGAAGGTGAAAACCCCAAGCTGAAGGTCTATGTGTTGAAAGGTAAAAGTAATATGTTCAGACAAATGGCTTCTCCCAAGTCTATTACTGCTAGCCCCATGACGGTTTGTTTATCAAACAAACATTAAACCAAACAACAGTCACACCTTGTGAATTGAATGCGTAGTTGTTATGGGTGACGTAGTTCCATGCCACACAAGTTGTGAAATCAGGAAGTCTAGTATGTGTTATCTTCAGGATGTGAGTACAATTTAGTCCTCCAGAATAAACAGATGAACATAAACATGCTGTTCTTGCCACTGTTCAATAAACTGTTCATCTTCCACTGCCCTGGTGTGTATTTCCAATGTCTGCTGTTTCAATTTTGAAACAAAGACTTATACAGTTACAACAATACTCAAAAAATGATTTTATTAATGGGGCATATCTGATAATGGTAACCTCGAATTATCGATTCAGAAATGTTGGTGACTTTCAAATTAGTATTAGTGAACCATTTTAGCATTGTACGGTCCAATGCATGGCTCAAAATATTATTGGAAGTGTACAATGGATGTCTGGACCATATTTATCACATCTGAAACACCATAATTTGAATTATTTAAAAATAAATGTAGTACACAGTGTGACGTTCCCCATCACCAACTGCTGGGTTTCTTGTGTGGTTTTCTCCCCTTGTCCTGCCTGTGTTGTATGTTGGCAACAGGTGGAGGTCAGGGAATTGTTAGTTATATTTGGACGCAGCTGGGCTTATGCACCTTCTGGTGCATAAAAGCAAGAGTTTCGAATGGGCTCCCCCTCTTCCACCCAGTCTGCCCGGGTCTCCGTTAGTTTTCTTTAGCGTTTGTTCTCTCATACACCCTACAACATTCCTGCACGATACACTTCACCCACTCACTAATATTACTCATCCCCTGATGTGCACACTCCGTGTACTTTTCTGTTGATTATTAATTTAATTAAATTCCTTTTGTTATTTGAATCTTTTGTTTCTGGTGTCTCCCCTCGTTCTTTCAACTACCGAGCTGAGTTGTGAAGAAAACAGTGTAGGCACATACAGTATGAAGCTTTTGACAACTATCTGGCATCTATCAAAGTGAATGCATGTAGACAAAAATAAATGACCATTGTTTTCATTTCATTTTGCTGCTCTTCTGGAACTAGCTGATTTTAGAGGTACCCAATAAATGGTTATAGAGTACTTCCATCTTTTTAGCATTGGTTAGTGTGGCATGGAAATTTTATGACTTGCCAATCAATGAAAAAATAGAAAATCTTCAATATATCAAATATAATTTGAAAACAGTGTTTCTTTACAATAAATGATGTGCGTTTTTCCCAATAAGATATTTGGATTCTGATACACCCCTAATATCTGCTCGTACTCAAACACAAACCTAAAATGATCTTCAGCTGTCAGTATTTTCTGTGGCCTGTCCAGTTGGACCAGGTGGCTATACGCAAAGCTTCAGGCTGTTTGTCTTCAAATCTGGACTCATCTGAAATGGGCGAAAATCAGGCAGGGGTATGCCTTTGGATGACATTCCTCACAGAGGGGGTTTTGAGCCGACTGTTCTCGGGTCTAGTTATTCACCAGGAATTTAACAGGGGACCCACTGCCTTGCTCCATTTTACATGTGAACTTAAGCACTGTTCAGCATAGAAACAAGTAATATTATTAAGTAAATATGTCCAGTTGTATTATTTTACGTACACATAGACGGGTTTAAGACTGCAAATATATAACTTTGTTTGACCATTAAACACAAAGAGGCTGGCAGGCACCTTATATAATCTCACTACAGAGGTATGGAGAAAGCCTGTATTTCATTTAGAAAGAAAACAGAACTTGAAATCAGAATCCACAAGTCCACTTTTTACCCATTTCTCCGCTGTAAATTTAGTGAAATGTAAACCTGTTATTTTTTCTGCTCCCTTGCGGTCCTCTCCGTGGGCAGATTAATGATTTGTCTGGTGTACGTTTGTTGTTTGTTGCTCCTGTGAACTGGTCCATTTGTCTGACAAGGGCCTTGGTGTTTTTATGGGGAGCTCAAAGTTGAAAATAAACGCATTTTCAACATGCCAAGGCCAGATTTGTATCTCTGGTCTCAGCTTTTAGCAAGATGTCTATCATAAAAAAAAAAGCTTTAAGTTCTGTTTTATATTTGCCTAATCCTGGCTGTATTTAGAGGTATCATAAGTAAAATAATACTTTCCCTTGACCATTTCTGCCATTTGGAAAGGTTTGTACAGTAATTTGAAAATGCTGTGCACTCAGAATAATAATTTTAATAGTATTATACATAAAGAACAAATATTCTTTGAATATTATTTTTTTGTGGTTGCATTATTTTTTTCATCTCACCATCTCTGTGGTGAGACTGTATTGCTGTGGCTGTATGATTCCAAATTTGATTGCTACAGGCGTCTGTTTAATCCATTTTATTGCTCTTCATGCTCCATACATTGGAAACTACATGGAGGCAAATCTGGCAACCCTATCTTCTCCCCAATCCCCATCTTGCTTGTACTCTCTCTCCCTCTCTTTGTCCCCCAACCACCACAGCAAACATTGCAGTAAGTCAGAAAACAAGTACAAACTGATACACACAAGGTTGCCAACATGAGTCTCTGCTTGAGGATCAGACTATTCTGTTCCGCAGCATTTACTTCAATGTTAACATCCTCCTGTTGCTCTCTCTTCCTCAAGTTTCCCTGATAGAGTAGACCAATAGTAAACATGATATACAGGGTATAGGGTAGAGATTTTGGTTTCTTTCTGTTTGTCAGTTCTTCTGTGTACTGTAGATAATCATGGTCAGATACCTGGTGTTTACATCTGATCGTTAGCAAGACACCAGGTGACTGAACAGAGTCCTCTCCTTGTAGAATGAGCAACTAGAAAGTTATATTTTGTTCCCATGAGCCCTTGGGAAAGCTGTATTCCAGCAGTAATGATTCAGGCTGGTGAACAAGGCACAGCAATGGGACCAGAAGTACACATTTCAGAGTCCAGTCACAAGTTCAGTCAAATCCATATCTATTGGCTGTCACTGCTGTTCCATCATTGTACAAGGCATTGATTGGCTGGCGGATTGGTTTGTCAGCTCTTGCTTTAACAGAGGACAGCTGGGGTCTAGAAATGTCAAAATACTAAATTGCCCTGAATGAGGCTTGAATGCCCTGTGTGCATTTTTAAAGTATATGTGCTGTATATTTGGTTTTGTACTGCTTTCCGTTTCTTTTGCAAACTGCCTTGTTTGAAGACCTACTGTTGCTAATATTAAAATCCTCAAAATATTGCTATTTAACATAAATGTTCAAAGCGTTAAAAAGATATTAGGCTTTTTGTTCAGGATGTTTTGTACTGCATAATTTAATCATTCAATATGGTTGCGACGTTCCCCATTCAATATGGGAGCCAAGACCATCAAGATGCAACCTACAAAAGTGCCAAAATCTATTTCTGTTCCCCGTTACTAGCTCAATTGAAAGGGACATTAGGTTCTTTGTATAATGCAAATTATTAGATTTGTGCATTTCTTACTTTATTGAATGAGAGAGAAATTTGAAAAGAACAGAGATTGAACATATGTTTAACATGCAACATGCTGAAATTAACTTTTTCTGAAATAGTTTTAGCAATTTATTTGTAATTCTTGTGCCAATTCTGGTTCATAAGTCAGAATCTTTCAGCCAGACACGCCTCAGCTCATTGGGAGCAATTGGGGGTTGGGTGTCTTGCTCGGGGCACTTCAACACACCCAGGGAGGGGGATCAAATCAGCAACCAGATGCCCGCTCTTACCTGCTGAGCTAATGTTGCCCCTACCAACCAACACCACATCTAAAGCATGGTTTTAACAACCCGTACTCTTGGGGTCAAGGGTCAAGGGTCACTGTGTCGTATCACTCCTCTGCTGCTCCACTGGCTGTTTTCCCAAGCCAGCCGTTCCTCATGGTCATTCAGTTCAAGGCTGACCCCAAAGCAGGCTCCCTTTGACTCCAAGTCTCTGTTAGGCTGCATCTGTTCCCCCCTTTTATTGGTATTGATTCCAGAGCTGCTTAATGTAGAGACTTCTCTGTCTTTTAGAAAATGTGTTTTTTCTTGGAAGCAGTCTTTCTTTCATTAGCAGCATAGACAGCCGATGAGTGAATCGATGACTCGCCTGCTACGGAAGGCGCCTGCAGTGCGAGGCTTAAGCTTTTGCTGCTATGGCAACATTAAGCAGGCTATAGAAAACATTAGTGGAAAGCTTAGAGATTGTTTGCATAAGAACTCATGTATCATAATGCTTCATGAGTTTATTTCTTGTCTCCAATTTCTGATCTTCGTTTGACAGTGGGGCACTCCTGTATGAAGTACGTAGCTCAGAAATGAAATGGCATGACTTAGTATTCGGGTGCTTGTATGTTCAGAGATGTTATGACGTGCCGTACTTCACAGGCTTAGCTTATGCTTACCATGTGAACTGCACTTGATATTAATGGCTATGGACAACTGATACTTTTTTGAGAATTTATCTGACCATGTTTCTGTCGTTGTTTCAATGGCTTTTTGGTATGCACTTATTCTATGTTGCTTTGGATATAAGCGTCTGCCAAATAAATGTAATGTGATGGAGACTGCTTATTAATTTGCAATTTATTATATCAGTCACTGGATTAATTGTAGACATTTGCACTGTGTTAAAAGGTATATACGTTATTTCTGGTACTTATTTTGCGTATATATTCTTGCAAATTTAGCAGATGCTCTATCCTAGAATGACTTCCACTGTTACTGTGTAGTTATTTCTGTTGAAAGTGTTCAGCACAAATATTCTGGTGGCAAATCTGCCTCCTCAAACTAACTCCACAGAGCCCACATTCAGCATCCGGTTATTTGCAGGATGCCATTCACAATTTGCCAAAGGGCAAGGTACCTAGAGGGATTTCTTCTTGGGTGCTTTGTTGTGGAGACAGCTGTTTTCAATGCATTAGAATTGGCTCATGAGCTAATATGAAAGTACAGCATAAACATTCATGGAAGCACTAAAGTTTCCTGCCAAAAGCACTAGATTGTAAAATGTTCAATTTGTTGTTTCTTGTACTGCAGTGCAAATCACCTGTCTTAACAAGTGTTTTAGTCTTGTAATGAGGCATAACATCAAATGTGTTTCTCTCAAGTAGAAAATATTAGCTTGTTTTAAGCTTCTGTTTGCAAGAAGATACATTTTCTTACCCCATTGGCAAAACATTAAATGAGTCAAACTGTCTCACCTCATTGGCAAATATTTTTGTCTTATTTAGTGAAAAAGTAATAGAAATAAGATTTTTTTAAGATGCATCAGACTTCACCGTTGTCATGCAGACACATTTTGTCTGAAAGTTATCCTCACCATAAGGACAAATGCCGCCAAGTCACCTGATTAGTCAGCGAGGTGATTGGACAGTGTTCTTGTAGTGATTAAACCCGCTGAATGTAGATCAAAGCAACCGTAAAGTACAGACACAGACACTGACCAAGATACTGGTAATGCTAATAATGCAATTCCGGTTGCCTGTGTATAACTGAAGAAGTCTAAATTTAACAAGCTAATTTATTTGACATTTCCAAGCTGAAAATGCTATACAGGAATACATTGTATATTAATTAAAAATGAGTGCACCTCAGCCCTGTTGCTATTTCGGTGGAGCAGACTTCCATGCGAGCCAGCTGCAGACATCTTGGTGCGGGGGCGTAATTACAAGCGCATGTTTCTAGCCCAGGCCCTGTTGTAGAGGCACTCGCCTCGGTCGCCAGATGTGTTTACGTGGGCTTTCGTGTAGGGTAGTAAAGAGTCACTGAGTCATGGGGCGAATGTTTGATCGTTCCTGTACACATGATAAATAGCGCACATTTTATCATAGAAAAATAATAATCACACAAAATACTTGCTGTGAAGTATGCACTGTTTATTGAAATTCAACATGACCCTCTATATATCAGATGTAAATGTCAGTTATTTTATAACTTTGGGCAGTGAGATGGCTGATAAGCAAAGTTGAGTTACTATAGTGGTTCACAGGACACTACTGTTAGAGACCTGAGCCCACTACAGTACTAGTAGAGTGTTCTTACAGTGCCTAGTTATAAGGTTATACTGACATAGACAATTCCTACTTTCTCAATTTTTTCCATTTTGTCAAGTAATTATTTTTTCTTGCTTTCCCAGACATTGTTGTCTTGGAGATGTCTTGAAGTACTGTGTTGCAGAGCACTGTTACATGCATCACCGTTCATATTCAGTATCATAATGCTACCAAATGTAGTATTGTTACTGAAAATATATGTGTCATATATTATACAGTCCTGTTAGAGAGTGCAGTTATATGTAAAATACATGACTGTTGGAGTTACAGTTACAGTATATGGAGTACAGTAATATTAGAGGACTGAGGTATAGAATAATGCTTCAGACGGACCTGGAGAGAAGGCAGTGACAGGTGGCGTTCATTTTTTTTCGCTGAGCCTGAATTTTCCATTGAGATAAATCCATAAGGTTTCTTTCTTTCAGAATTATTAAAAAGCCAATTCCGGGCTTTCAGAGCAGGAAAATGATATGCCAAGAACAATTTCTATATGTCCACAGATTGCTAGGAATACATATGAAAACCCTATTATCTTCAATTCCCAGGTAGAAGGCAGAGGAATGGGTTTTCCGTAATCGGTGATATTCGTTTTCAGCACATGGGTTTACTGAAGGCTCTTTTTCTCCTCAGCTGGCACAGAGGGGCAGATCAATGGAGGAGAAGATTTCTTTCAGAAGGTAAGAGCTTCCTCATTCCAGGAACAGTCCTGCATCTCCACCAAAGGTCTTTCAAAAAAACGACCTACGTGCAAATGTATTGTCCGTATGTCATTGAACAAGGGAACGCGTTAAAACATTGAAGGTGGTTATTTCATTAATTCCTCATCCATATGCCATGAGTTTGATTAATCTTTGCCATAAAAAGGTTTAAAAAAATTTCAGGGGTGTATTTGTATAGGACTGTTCTAGTGAATTGTGGGAAGTGTGGATTTGGTAGAGTAAGACACCTGATTGGTGAAACAGAAAGAATAATGACCTGCATCTCCTGTTGACATAACTCTGCTTGGTCTCTGATGTGCACCGGTCATTTTCCCTCTTTTGGGCCTGGGTCAATGAACTTCTTGCATGAGACTACTGACACTACTGTCTCAGTTTGGGTTTATAATGGGTAAGGAACAGGGCTTGTAACCTCAAGGTTGCAGGTTCGATTCCCAGGTAGGACACTGCTTTTGTACCCTTGGGCAAGGTACTTAACCTGAATTGCTTCAGTATACTGTATACAGTTGTGTATAAATGGATCTGTAAAAAAATAAAATAAAACCTTGTAAGTCACTGTTGATAAGTGTCAGCTAAATTCCCATAATGCAATGTCATTTGGTATTTTCCCTGTGCTGGGACCGAAGTATTGGAAGGCTTTTCTTCCTGGAGTAAGCCATGGAAATAAGACCTCACCCTGTCTCCCTTACTGTCCAGGGCTTTGATGCAGCCTGCTGGCTGAGCTGTATGCAGTGTAATTGGCACAGAGGGGGGATATCTAAAGCGACAGACGGGTCGCTGGTAGCGTGAAGTACGACGGACTGTCGCTAGCCTGTCCTAAAATAACCCAGCCTTCAAAGGAGAGCCAAAGGAGCACTTTGAAAAGCAAACACAGGCAGAGCTGACTTCTTCTCAGAAGTCCATCCCCGGGGACTCGGTGGAACATGTTCATGTAAAATCAGTTGGGCTATCTTATTTCATTCGTATTTCAGTTCTGGAGAGGTTGGGGTAGAGGTCACTCTGAGAAGGTTGTTTAAATTTGAACAGTTGGTCGGGTGCTGTTGATCATCAGCCTTATTCACAACAAGCCATTAGTAATGGTAGCTGTGTCCTTATTTTACAGTGCAAACCCCTCTTCATACTTTTTTTTTTACTATCACTGTTGCTATTTTTACTTTCTTTGAAAAGAAGGCTTTTCTAGGTATTTCCTGTTGTAAAAAAATGTCTACTAAGAGAAAATGCAGAATACCAATTCTACAAGGCAAGTGCAAAATCCGGAAGCCTGGTATTGGACAGTCTGTACAGAGGCCAGTCCTGATTCTTGCGATTGAACAGTGTTCACTTCTTATTATGATGAAGGCTTGGTATGGCTGAAGGGGGCTGAAACGTCAATTCCACTGATAGATTAAAATTGATTATGATTGATTTTGGAGCATTACAACTCATTGTTTCACAGTTTCTAGGCTACTCTTGTTTGACTCTGCACTTTGTGCTCTTCCTGTGGTGTGCGTTCATCTCCGACGGTCCTGATTCCTGCCAAGGCAGCCTGGCCTGTCCTGCAATAGCACAGGGAAACACTGGGCTGTTCTTCCTGAAAGATTGCATCATAACATATACAGTATTTACACATACAGTTACAAATCAATCCTTTCAGCCATTTTGCCCAGTAATTTCTTGTTCCTTACTGAAGGTTGTAATGGAAAGTTGGCTTTTTATATTTGCACGCGTGTCGTATAATCTATACATACCATTTTTATTGAAGCAGGCCATCATGCATTAAATATTTGAACATGTGGAAATCGAAGCCCGTAGATGATTGGCAGGTTATTTATATGCACTTACTGTACAGTATGTCGCTGTAGAGCTGGTTAATTCTTCTTCATGCATGTGAACACCCTTCTAGAGCCTAACTTTCCTCCCCTAACCAACAAGCACCTAATTAAAAGGTAATCAATCATTTGACCTGCATCTTTTTGAATGGCCATCCTGTGAGATTGAAATTCTGATGTATTTGTATTATGCCTTAAATAAGCACATCCAGACTTCAGTGTGAGAGAGAGGGAGAGAGAGAGAGAGAGAGAGAGAGAGGTAACATGAACACATCCGTGGTTTTACTGAAAGGACATTGAAGCTCTTGATGTCAGTGGGACAATGGTATCATTCATTCTGCTTTAGTCCTGTGAAGAAGAAGGTTGTTTTCCCACCAAATGCTGAAAGCGAAGCTCCGGAGAACAGAAACCATATCACTGGGGCAGTTATTTTAGGGCGTGAGTATCGCCTGGGACGTTTGATGTCGGTTTTTCCAGCTTGCAAACCCATTTCCCCAAGATATTGAACTTTGCAAATTGAGTAGCTGTTATGTTTTTGTCTATTCACTTTTCTTTTTTTCATTTTTTTTTGCATAAACCTAGCTTCATTGTGGGCCAAAAGAGTGAAACAGTTTTTTTGCGTTGAAATTGTTTTTACAGCTGCAACTTTCCGTACACTTGTATACTTTGACCACATGCCCATTTGTGTCCACAGTACAGAGAATGTTTCACACTGCTACTTAGAAATCAGCATTGGGCTATATAAGACTGAATTAAATTGTTGGGAAAACCACAAGGAAAGAATATGTTGTAGTATATAGCATGTGAAAACGTATAGGAGCTGAATCACTGGGTGGTAGTAGTGCAGTAAAATTGGTTGGGGAACTGCACTTCTAACTGAAGAGATTGCAGGTTTGATTCTAAGGTATGGCAGTGGAAAAAACAAAAAACACTCTTCAAAGGGTTAACCTGAGGAGCAACAGGTTATATTCAGTAAATATTCAACTTTGTAAACTGATTGTATGCTAAATGTAAACTCTGTGTAAGTAGCTTTGTATAGCTGATGTTGTGCTAAATGCTGAAGCATAAGGTAAAGTCTGTGTGGTCAACACACAAGGTCCCAACAGGACAACAGAAAGCCTGACCCCTAAACACAGGCAAATTAAACACATTATACATGCTCTTTCAAAAGTAATGACAGCTTTAAAAGCTGTTCCAGTTATGAAAACCTGAAATATGTGAATCATGGATTGTGGTAGAACTGGTTATAGATTATATAGCCTGTTCTAAGTACATTTTTGAAATTATGAAATCGACTTGCATTTTGATCAGAGAAAAAATATAATTTCAACTAAATATTGTAGTGATAGAGCCACCATTAATGTAGTAATGGGTAAAGGCTAATAAGTAATTGGTCAGAATGACTTTGCTTCCCATAGCAAACCATTATGATAAGTTACTTTTATTACCAGTTATTTACGATAACTCTGTACCAGTAGGTACATGGACCAAAGATATCAGCACTAACCCTGACACTGCTACTTGGAAAGCCAAAACTTTCTTTCACTGCAAGCTACAGCTCATCTAATTAAACTGCTGCTGTGGCCCCAGTGTGTGCTGAACCCCAGAGCCTTTCATTACACACGGGATTGTCAGCCCCGCAGATGTATATTCACCGGCCTGACTCACCCGCTGCACACACACACCCACCAGCTCTATACCGCTGCACACAGGCTGAGGTATTCCCGCACTAGATAACTACCGCATCCTCTCTGAATCCACATTTCATCGCTGTGTTCAATTTACCACTCATGGTTTTTTACTGCATTAAAAGGGTCTCAGTCCCGCTAACAGTGTTAGCACAGCCATGGGGGCGCTTGGAAGGAAGGCGAGATCCAGAGCCTGTAATGGAACTGAGATTTTATGACCATGATTATTCTGTTGTTACCAGGTAAGACGGAAAGTGCATCTTCAATTGCATCGTACTGTAGGATCAGGTACTTGTGAGCATTCATGATTCATGAAATGTGCGTACTGATGAAAAACGTTTTGTAACATAAACACTTTTTATTTACAAATCACAAATAAGCAAAAAGTGTGCATACGAGAGTGAACTTCACCCTGTGAATGCCCTCACTTATCCTTTTATGGTAGATTAGTGCACCTTATTCTGCAATTAAATTGCTTGCAAATGGCAGTAAAACTATGCCAAATGATGCATTTGTAATATATGTAGTAAAACATAAGGAAACATAAAGATGTGAGTTAAAATAAAAATGGTAGTAAAAGTTTATCTGAATGCGACCTTGAATTGCTGTTAATGGAGGTGCAAGCAGGAGCACAACTATAGTTTGGTCTCATCAATAGTACTGTATCCAGCAAAACAAAACATCTTGTATGCAAGCTGAATCAAGGAATCATCCTAATGTGGTTTAACATAATATTTTAATATTTTGGCTGAATTGTGAATGTGAATATTAGCCTATGTTTCAGAAGCTTCCTTTTAGTTATTGTGCTATATTATGGATGTTTTTATGAGTTTACCATAGCCTGATCTAGTATCAGCAGTGTGAAGCTGTTGTTGAAAACTCTATGGTTACGGGAAACTATGATGATATACAGATCCATGGTGCTATAAACCTCTGACTGCGATCACACCATAGAGGCCTTTGCGCATTCACGACAGGGATGGTCTCTGTCAAAGCCTGCATCGCACTCCAGGTCCCTCCTGTGTCCCATTGTCTCCCCACACCCTCCTTGAAGGCCGAACGGCAAGGGCTGATATGATTTACATCACCCCTTTCACCTTTGCTGCCCGCTTCTCGCTGTTAATGCGCTGCGGTCTACTGAAGAATGTCGTGGTCCTCCTGCCCAAAGATCTTTCAGCTGTCTCCTCCTCCACTGAAAAACAGGAGGCCAGTAACACAAACCAGGCATAGTAGCAGCAACTAGCCACGCCACCCTTTGCCTTGAGACTGTTGAGAACAAAGATTGTTCCCTAAACACATCTGTTATAAATCTCCAGGCAGAAATATTGATTTTCTCTCTTTCGGTTAATTGATGATAACACTCGGGGAATGGTACACACACCGGCTGCCTTCAGCCATTTACGAAATCAGGGGAATTGATGAGGTCTACACTAACAGACGGGCCCTGGTTTGTGGTCAGAATTTTAGCAGGGGTTTTAAAAAAAAAAGTTTTATCCAAGGGCCAACAGCAATCAGGAGCACCTAACTTTTTTCCTCCGAGTGTGATGCTGTGGCACAATGGCAGTAATCTCTGTTGCATTTCTGTGCGTTTCACTCCAGGAAACTGAAACTAGGTCAAGCCTAAAATTATAGTATAAGATGACATTCTGTCTTTGCCTCAGAGTGCACGCGTTCATCTGAATGGTGTGCGGCTGCCATGTTGTGTGGTCTTTAAAAGCAGTTGTGGTGGTGTTATGTATTTCGTTACTTTCCCAGAAGTGATTCTGGCCCAGAAAGCTACGCAAATGCTTTCACTTAAAAATGAGATTTATGCTGGCTCAGCCGTGAGAATCCAAGGTCAGAGAGACAAAGTAACTCGAACATACACATATGCATGCACTCACTCACACACACACACACACACACACACACACGCACGCACACATGCACACACCCACACACATGCACAAACACAGACACACTCTCACACACGCACATGCTCACACATGTACACACACGCGCACACACACTACATGACTAATTGCCTGACTACTCTGGCCTTGAAGCTAATTGGCATGTGTTTCATGTTCGCAGAGAGATTGAGGAATTCACTTCAGCCCACGAGGACTGTGGGAGCGCACTCCTCTCACCATGTCCGTCCCTTACTCACTGTCTGAGTGGCTTCCTTTCCAGCCTGTAATGAAGTGTTCTGTGTCTTGGGGTTATTTTAGACCTGCAGTCTTATACTCTGTGGGTTCCCCTGCACAGTACCCGGGGCTTTCCCTGCTGTAGGACGAGGTGTGTGACACTGACGCTGTTTTGCTCCAGCTCCCAGACTCAAACTCCAGTCTTGTTTTCACTGTTCTGTGGAGCTTTGACCATGGGCTCTTCTCCAGTGTTCTTACTCCCCCAGATTTGAGAATATGTCGCTGGTTCTCCCTGTTGAACTGTTTAATAAACAGACCCAAAGTGAATTATGACCGTGAATGATGTCATCTGAGGTGAAGCCACAAGGCTCTGCTTCATTTTGAAGCAGGCTACCACATTTTAGTGTAATACTCAAGACTTCATTTTGGAATGCAAACAGCATTGGGTAACTGCTAACTAGAGTAATGACTGCAAATTCCTTATGGTTGGTTTTATTTCTGCTGGAGCTAGTTATGAGAGCTTCAGTTAATATTGCTTGTCTATTGCCGAAACTATGAGAAGAGCCATTTTAATCTAATCATGGGTTAATCAGTAAATTATTCATTTGATGTTCTGTGGTGATGGGATTACAGCACAGCTGTCCGTCCAAGACATTACGGCTATCATTTCAAATAAGACCATGCATTTAGGGCACCGTTGATGACTATGTATGTAGTCAGTGGCCCATACTCAAACAACATGTGTTGTAACTTAAACATTCAGGAGTTACTTTCAGCGTAAACAGTTTGGTATGGTAATTTTGATGATTTCTGAACTTGGCAAATTTGATTTATGAGAAAAACAAACATCTCCATTTAAGTGTAAATCAAAAGACAAAAATGTTGTTGGTTTAATCTGGGCCTATGCATTTCTGAATTGTGTATGAATGTGCTTTGTTGAGCAACACTTCCCACCCCTGTGTGAGCCTTTACCTCATCCAGCAGGCCACTTAGCTTCACTTCATTGCTGTCCTGTACAAATAACACTGCAGTACCCATTTATGTGTGTAAATTAAACTTGTTGTGTTCTATTTTATATGTGTGTTGTGCAACAAACCTCTCTCGCTCCCCCTCTCTGTCTCTCACTCTCCTTGTGTGTGTGCGTGCATGTATATGTTTTAAGCTGGAAAGATGAAGGTGCATCGAATCTTATTGGCATGACTGCATATAACAATACTGACAATGAAAGAAGAAATCAGAGCAGCAGATCTCTCTCCGGACAAGGTAAACCGAGGACTGGCCTGGGAACCACAGGAAATATCTGTGGATCTGAAGCTCCTTGCCTTCTTCCAACTTACTGTGGCTTCCTGAAGAAGTCTATCATGCTGTATGAAATTTTTGTTCCTTTTGTCAGTACAGTTAAGTAATCCAAATGTCATGTCACAATGCGTAGCATTGGTTTAGTCATTCATTCAGCGGCGTCATTGACTTCCTGTACAAGGGTCGAAGCTCTTAACTTCATCAAGTGCTGTCCTCTAGAGTAGGACAAAGAATATTATGTCACCCTGCCTTTTTATTTATGTCCTTTCCTCCAAATATTTCACAGATATTCTGAAGGTTTCTAATTCGAAACTGAGGTAAGACGTGAAGTACAGGGTTCAGTAATACTAAAACAACAGCAAGTGAAGAATGGGCATGCATTATACTCATGGGTCAACTCATTTACGGTTAGTGCTGGACCCATTTGATAAGTATTTGCAGATTTATTGTAAAAATAAACTGCTACACGTCTAGAGGTGTGTGGTCTGCCCAAGCTTGCCAAAAATAGCAGCAACGTTAGAATAGCACCAAGTTTGTGATGCTAGACCCGAGAAGAAAATGGGAAGTAAGCCAAAATTAAATAATTCAGTTCAATTATTTCACTAGCTCAATTTGGCAACTGTGAGAATTTGAAAAGTCTAGGTTCTGAAATCCAAGTCAAAAGAAATAAAAACATTTTAAAATATTGGCGCGCTCTTTAATCCAACGGATTTCTTGATGTTAGCACTGAAATGGTTTCTGAACAGGATACGTGCAGTTGTGTATAATAAGCCATAAATAGTATTGTCATGTATAATGTCACAGATGTGCCATGAACAGCCAAGATCTTGTGAACCATATTGCCATGGCCAGCTGAATGTTGGATAAAGTGGGCTGAAGAGTAGGTTTCTCAAGGGAAACTTGTCCAGTTGATTTTAGGGTGCTCATTTTTGGGAAGAATAAACTTCAGGGTCACCTCCAGATTTATGAACAATCCTTGTCAGAATCTGTTCTAGCCATTACAGAAACATAATATCCAAGACTAGGAATCTAAGACAGGAAGCCGTGTGATTTTTGTTATTTGTTTACCGGTAGAAGCTGTCAACATAATTCAACCGTAAATGAATTCACAAAAGAAAAAAACTTTTTAAAACTATGGAAGGAAAAATATTTAGTTAGAAGTTCAAGGTTATGGAGTGTGAGGGGTGCATACATTATGGTGGTTAGAAAAGTTAAATAATCATTTTATCTGCATTAACTACATTTGATTGTGACATAATTGTCATGGGATATACATAAAATGCAACATGTCTGCTTATAAGAAGTATTCTGATAATTAATTTAGATTGGTTTGTAGAAATTTGTTTTCACTTTCACATCACAGAGTATTTTTGTGTTGATCAGTGGCAGAAAAAGTGTAATTAAATCAATAGTGATTCTATGTTGTAATATGTGAAAATGTCCAAGGGGGTGAATACTTTTTATAGACACTGGATGTATAGCCAAATCACATTATGCATAGCAAACCGATCTCTTGGCATCAGTTTACACTGGATCAAGGTCAAGATTTGATTCTGCAGTGTGGGAGCTCGACTAGACCATTCTGCCTTCACGTTTTCCAAAAGCAAATGTGTCATAGATTTCTTAGCATTCTTGTTTGTTATTGGCCAACTGACACCTACAGATTATCCATGTGGTGTATTTCTGTGAATAACAGTTCAAAGGAGTTCACCATTGTCAGTGTTATGGGGTAATGTTCGGCATGAATTTCCATGGGAAAGTGGTCTTTCGCAGTGATGTGAACACCTGTGTGACTAAACGGAATTATATAGGCACACAGAATACTTTGTAGTACTAACTCCTGCTAGAGGACATTATTGGGATACTGGAATTTTCTATATTTATAAAAATATTTTCAGGTATGTTTGACATAAAATAGCTATTTTCACCATTTGATTACTGAAACTATCTGGGCACATGTGTCATTTTACCTTTTTAACCTTGACTAAATACTTGAACACAGAGTTAGGCCTGACGGATATTTTAGTGTTAAAGGACTTTTCAAGCACTGCCATTTCACAAGTCAGCCTCTAAAGCAAACCAGATGTTTCATGTTTGATTCTCTCGGCAGAAGTATTTGATTCCCCCGTTGTTGTACAGGAAGTAGCCTAAGGTGAGACGGCTCCACAAGCCTGTGGAAAATACTTGGTATACAGAAGACATCAGCATCGCGTTTTTTCAGCTGCGCTCACCCATATGCTCCTCGTTACGTTTGTTTTGTTTGTTGATTCATCAGGCTTGTGCGGGGCTAGTTCCAGTTAACGGTTGTCTCATGTGCTTCGGAGCCAACCGTGTCCACGTGCCCTTCGAAAACGTGAGATGTTCGCGGCTGAGGATTGCCAGTCCGACTGAAACAGTTTGGCATCATTTTAAACAGTGAAGTAGTCAGCGCAATGTAGTACAATCAACCGGTGGCTTTAGCGCCCTCAATTATTTCTCCCGTAGGTGTGTTTCAGCAAGACGGCAGATTTTAAGAGCGAGACAGACGGGGTTTGGAAACAGGACACGCAGCAAGCTCTTCCGATAGCTAGCCATTTTGGGGGCATTCTTGAGAAAGGGGGACCCGTTTACCGATAATCCAAAGTAGCCTATGAAGGATATCGCATTTTGAAGGTGCATTGCGTTTGAAATGAAAGAACACTGTTTCAGGCTTGTAGAGTTTGAACGCCACCCAGCCCAAGATGAGCAGTCTACACACCTTTTCTCTGTCTTGATGACATTTATTATCCACGTAGCCAGTTCATTCAATTTACCCCTTCTTGGTGTTTCACATCTCTGTTTTGAACTTTGTTTGTTTGTTTTGTTATGGAGATTTATAACATTATTTTAGGTGTTTTTTGACACAACAATCGTTCATATGCTGTTATTAAACTGAAGTCCCTTGTGCCAATATAAAATATTTTTCTTTATTTATACTGGCACTTTGTATATATAATGATATGCAAAGCATTCTCTGAATGGTTTGTTGTCAGTCCATTACTCCTTATCAGCATCTCTATCCACATCACCAAGATTTGTTCCATTGAACATTTATTAGGGTATTTTTGGTATCATTTAATTAAAATGTCAGCTTTAATCTCTTACAGGTTATGGAGGAAACAAAAACTCAGATTGCATGGCCTTCAAAATTGAAGATTGGTGCCAAGTCTAAGAAAGGTGAGCACGAATTTCCCTCTTTCAAGTTTAAATTTGTTTGTGCGATGTGAATATATATATTTTGCATGTGTGCATGTGTGCATGCATATGTGTCTGTATATGTTTGCGCCTGTGTATTTGTGTCGGTTTGGTATTTTATTCTGGAGATTATCATTAGAAACAGTAGTTATACTCTGGCCATGACATCATATGAATAGCGTAGGATGTGATTCATTAAGCTTAAATGTTATTTCTTTAAATATGACTCTCACTCAAAACATGCCTGCATTTCCATGAAACAATACGTATACCACTTCACAAAGCTTAAAATAATTAGTTTGCCATCAATCATGAGGTAGCCTGCACTGAATTTAATTTCCTCTCAGAGCCCTGTTCTGAATCGTTATTATATAATGAGAGACATTGTACTAAACGTCCTCTTGGAGAACATGTCATCCTGCACTCCTCTCTCTCTTCCTGAGTTTGTTTGGCTCTCTTGTGTGAGCATGCTAAGCGATAGCTTTGGTGTGCTGCTATGTTAGCCTTACAGTTCTAGCATCAAAATTAGACACTAAAGTCTGCGGTCCTCCGTGCTTGATCTTGGATATCTACCACCCCTTTTGTCTAACAGCTTGCCTTAAGACCCCTAATCTTGAGAAGGTGATTGGGTGATTTGACAATAATCAAAACATAAGCCCATGAATAAGCATAGAATCTCCAGGCAGTTTGTTTGTTATTGTTGTAACTTAGATGATTTACAGTAAATGATATTGGAAATGCAAAGCAAACATAATTGTCTTATCACACAGGTTATCCATTACATCACTGCTTTGTTCCATTCCCATCAAAACACAACATATTGAATTGCTTGGATTGTTGCATAGTCTTTGGAGATATGAATAAAAAAAATTCCCCATTTGAGCACATTAACAATGTCTTATCGGAATCTGAAGCAATGTTTGTTTGGAGTCTGCATTCATTGCACATTTCTCCGGGGTCATAAGGGGGCGCCAGTGCACCTCATCTCCTCAGAGATGACAGCCTGAACTTTTCAGTCGACGTTTCTTGACGTAACTGGCGTTCCAATCAGTGAAATAAACTAACAACAGGAGGTCAGGAGTTGAGTTTAGATCGCTTTCAAAACTTAGTCTGACCTTAGTGCCCGAGTTCATTTGCACGGCTATTTGCAATCACTTGTCTCGAGGTTAAGGGTCAGCTGAATTCTGGCACACCACTGTGTCTCTTGGCAAGCAGCTCTGAGGCTTGCTTAATAGAAGAAAATCCCCTGGTGGAATAATGTTAAGCAATGCGTTTCTGTTGTATTATGACTGCATCCGCGAATTATTCCTGCTTTTTACAGAAAGGAAACTGTGATATACAGCCACCAGCACACATTAAAGTGCACAGCTGTTCTTGCTCAGGGGGAGTGACTGTTAATTGGCTGTCTGTAGTTCATTGCTATTGCCAATACAGGTGGTCTTCTAGCAGTTATTATAAATGTGACCTGAGGTTAGTTATATGTGTAACTAGAGCTTAAGGATTTTGCTTCCTGGTGGAAATGAAGACTATGATTCCTTTGAATAATTCCGAATAAATCAACCATTTTTAGTGACTTGTTTATTAGAATTCCAATACTTGATAAGGGCACTGCCGCCTCAATGCAAGGAGGTCCTGGGTTAGAATCTCCGTCGGCCGGGGCCTCTCTGTGTGGAATTTACATGTTCTCCCCGTGTTTGCGTGGGTTTCCTCCGGGTACTCCGGTTTCCTCCCACAGTCCAAAGACATGCAGGTTAGGCTGATTGGAGAGTCTGAATTGCCCATAGGTATGAGTGTGTGAGTGAATGGTGTGGACTGGCGACCTGTCCAGGGTGTATTCCTGCCTTTCGCCCAATGTATGCTGGGATAGGCTCCAGCCCCCCTGCGACCCTGTTCAGGATAAGCGGTGGTCCATGCCGTACAGAAAATCTATACTTTGAAAGAGCCTTGTTACAGAAGTGGAGAGGAGCACTAACTGGACGCTGATGTCTTTATTCTGGCTGAAGAGGGAGGGGAGAGGTTTCGGGGAAAACAGCATCCAGGCTGCTCTGTTGCTGAGGCCTTATCTCACTCAGCCGCTGGGCTCCTGTGTGCTGCCGCCGTTTCCATGGAAACTGAACCACAGAGCGGAGCGAGTGTGTGTGTGTGTGCGTGTGTGGAGTGTGTGTGTGCGCAGGAGGAGAGGGAATGGGAGCCGGCAGGTTTAATGGAGGCCAGAGCCTCGCTGACAGGGGGAGGCCTCCCGCTGCTGGCTGGAGTGTTATTGTGGCCCGGGTTCTTCATGGGAACCGCTCATTAATATGGCTGACCTGTGGGAACTGTCTGCAGTCACCAACCTGGAAATGGCTTCCGCTCCATAGTGGCACCCTGCTTCCTGAAGAAGCCACTTGCAAAGATTGCAGTTTGTATGCCATACAGCAATAAAGGTTGTCTGTAAGTGGTGAATAGGCGGGGCTATACTGGAAGATTACACATAAGGAATGTCACCTGGCTCTTTCACTGAGTCAAAGCTGCTGCGTGGTCTTCAAAGAGGGTCTGGTTAACTCCGGTTAGTTCCAGGAGTCTCAGTTTCAGAGCAAAAAAAGGTGATTGTGTCCTGTTTCTTGCAAGAACTGGGCACATTTTAAATGTTTTCCTTAAGAGGATAGGACAAATGAAAAAAGAAAACATGTACTCCTGCTCTTTATAGCGTGTCCAATTGTTATTCATCATTTCATTTTATTAGTCGATAACGTCTAAAAAAAAAAGGGAGATAAACTAATCTTACTTGAGCTGTAAGTGCACAATGAGCACATTTAACTGAATTCGCATTTCACTTAATGTCCGTTTGCTTGCTTTGCTGAAAACCCTGTTTTGTATCTGAATGCCCTGATTTCCCCTTTAAAATTACAGTGTAACTCTATCCAATTTATAGGCCTACATGAATGTACTCATATTTTCCATCAAGCCGGCACCTTAAGCGGCCGAAGAAGGCTTCATAGAAAAGGCTATTAGTTTAATAGTGCTGCTAACACTGCACTTATATTGCAATGCCAGCGGCTCTGTTGTCCAGTTTTCTAAAGATTTTCTTCATCGCATCATAGCAAGTCAGGTACTGTGGATGCTTCATAGAGTCTCACTGTTCCCATATTTCACTAAATGACTCTAAAGGATTCATTTCTTATCTGGCCTTAACGTTAGTCAGCAGTTCACAGAATGTCCTGCACCGCATTTCTGACTGTGCTACGTATCGCTTTTGCAGTTGCCATTTATTCCACATTAAAACTCTGGAGCTTCTTAAGATCGGTGACACTTTATTTCTAACAATATATTTCTTAGTGTTAGCCTTCCGAACATTAAAAAATAAGTGGGAATATCTTGGCAATATTGAAAATAGATTACATTGCCTATTGACACCAATGTAATCTGAACATTTAAGATGCTGGAGAGGTTAATAATTATGTTCCCCGTGGGATTACAGCCACTGGAGGGACCTTAGCACCTAAACTTTAGCATCATTTACAGTAGAATGACACTGTGTGGTCTAGGATCCCCCACCTGTTTTAACACTCAAACCTGAAACTAGTTTTCTGTAGAATAATGCAGTCAATTCCCCAGTCAATTTGTCCCATTCTGGGTTTGTCTTTTTTATTTAAATGTTCTCACCTGAACTCGTCCTTAATATCTCCCTGTGCTATCCCATAATAAGACCAGCTTGCATCTCGTGCAGGGGTGTCAGACTTCAGGCCTGGAAGCCCACAGTGCTTGTTCTTAAGGCCTTAAATGGCTGCAGATTGAAAGGAAATCACAAATAGCTGCAGACACTATGGCCCTCCAAGACTGGAGTTTGACGCGCCTACTCTAGAGCATCACACCGTGCTTCTTACTTCAATGGCTCACTTTCATCTGTTCCCCAGGGGGGTCCCAGCCAGTGTTTTTCTCTCAGAGTGTTACAGGCTTCTTTTCCAATTTGATAACGTACATCAGTGAGCAAGCTGGAGCAGAAACAGTTTTTTTTTACTAATCCTATTTAAATATTTTACCTGTTAATATTGTGTTGGTTTTTTTAGTTCACATTTGCTATTCTGATCATTTATGATGTTTAGTGGTCCTGTCAACTTTTGCTCGGGAAGTATTTGAATCAATTCTAAACCTGAATATAGGGTAATGTGACCGTATTACTGTTTACCAAACAAGCATCGAATTGTGCTTCAGATGTTCGACTAAGCCCATGTACTAGAAGAGTGAATCTTCACCAGACGGGAAACCAAATGAACAGTTTACACATTTGATGGAAGCCAGTGAACATACTCCTTTTTCCAGAACCAGGCAAGCTGCGGCCACAAGGAGGAATCTGACCACAGCTGTTCTCCTTTAACTTAACTCCTTACGTTATTCTGCAGTCACAGTAGTTTTAATGGTGTGCCCTATAAAATAAGAAAAAAAAATGTTTTATCCCCAATTCATATGGTTTCTGTGTTTTTCCCAAAGACCCGTGTGCGTACATTCACCCTCTGACGTACCCCGGTGGAGTGTGACCGCACATGGCTCTCAACAATTCAAAGTATGCGGTGGAAAAACAGCGGCTTCCTGCTGAGCCCAGAGTGCAGCCAGAGTGTTACAAACAACGGGATTAATTTAGGCTAAAATTAATATTTTCATTCTCATAATCACCAAGTTTGCTTTGATTGGTTCGCTGCTTGCCAAAGCTTTGTTGAAAGTGCAGTAAATCCTTTGTGTGTGTGTGTATGTGTGTGTGTGACACCACAGTGCTTTTCCCAGTGTTATTACGAATCTACAAGATTGTAAACAGTTCCTATTATTGCTTTGTAGTTCTTGTCCCAGATGTGTCTTGGAAACGAACAACTTTTTCTCCACAAAGTCATTAATCTGTGAAAGCTATTAATCTTCACAGTGAATGGTAGAAAATGTCAAAAATGCGTTTTATTGTGTTGTGTCGATGGTTATGCCGAGTGTAATTAGAAACACGTTTTTATTTGCATACCATGCAGTACTCTTAATTACTTTGCTACAGTGGGGCCGTTAACACAAAACGATGCTCTTTTTGATGAATGCTTCAAAAGTACTTACACTCAAAGTAATTTGTGGCGTATGTTCAAATGTAGAATTGCTTTAATGTGATAAACAATGACGACTAACCAGGCTTGGTCAGGAGGTGATAGTGAGCACCCTCTACTGGTAGCACACCACCTACATGAGCTGGCATCTCATCAGCCCTGTTCCAGAAGCACAACTTTAGTCTCCTGACACCACTATTTTCCTGTGTTTCTATAGGTGACCTCTTGTTTTAGTGCACTTTAATGTGTTTAGATCAGGCCTTTACCACACTCAGTTACGTCCCTCACCACATAACTGCTCCACCGTCCAGAGTTTGCGTGTTACTGCTCCTTATTCCAAGACTTTAACTCACAAGTGTTATATTTGCTTTTTTATTTAGACTACTGTTGGAATAATTTTACCGTTGCCACAAGAGTAAAAGAATACACACTTTTTCTTTTCCCGAAGGTTTCCTTAACTTGATTACTAATCTGAACAGTGTGTTTTTAAGGAGGCCACCTGAGGTTTTCTGAAGCAGGGCATGAGGTGAATACCCAAGTCACTCCGTGATATGAGACACATAAAACACACCCTTATCAGCCCTGCCGTGGCTGTATGATGCGGTCCTCTATCCCTGTGTTTCTGAAAGGAAAGGCTTTCAGTCACACTCAGACCATTCACTGTATGTGACCCACCTTCCATTCCCTATTGAGTCTGTGTCCACTACCGAGTGCAGCTGTAGTGGTCCATGACCTCCCGCAAAGTGCTTCATAGCCATTTTCTGCAAAGACTCTTCTCTTCTTATGTTAAAAGATCCCTTGTTTGATTTGCAAGTATTAAGGTCTCTAAGGTCCAAAATGGCTGCAATTAAACCTTTGCAATTGTGTGCACAATGAGTATAGACGTGGTGGGAAAAGTGTACTTATGTACGGTAGCTGTGTGTTATTGAATGAGAATTTATTTGAAATATTACCTTTTCCACCATTACTTTCCTGCTTGCCTTTTCAGTTGCCGTAGCGCTATCGAAATGTTTGAGACCATGTTCTTTTCATCCGCCAAACCAACATTTTTTTTCCTTGGCAGTCTGTTTTGGACTTTTGTCCGAACCTGCTCTTGAAAAAGTCAGCAAATAATTGTGAGAAAGTTGTTGTTAAGTTTCAGAGGAACAGAGATATTTTTAAAGCTTGCACCTGATTAATATGAAAGTGAGTTCCTGGCTGACTGGAACTCTCGGGGTGTGGCAGTATTGTTCCTCGGTCTATATAAACAGGTGTTCTGTTCTGACAGCGGAAGGTGTTGTTTTTGCCTCGCATTAATACAGTCTGGCAAGTCTGTCAAGTACCAGATGAAATAACAGGAAATAGGAGGCTATTAAAAGCAGAGTATAACTCCAAGCTAAACATGACTTAATCCTTTACAGAGAAGGATGAGTCGGTTTTGATTATCTTGAGATTTGTGGCCTACTGCAGCGGAGTGTGTGGCGAGTTCAGTTTTGTTTTTGAGGTGGACTCACCAAAGACACACTCGCAAGATGCATGTTTTTCCACTGAGGCATTTTGTTGGACATCACGTCACATATAAGAATAACTGGAGTTTGGGACAAAGGATTTACTCAGACACGGGCTGTAGTTTTATATTAATGATAATAACTCTGGATACGTTAAATACTAAATATAAAACATGAAATGCATTTATCATTATATTTTCAAAAAGGTCCACCTATTTACAATACGTTGGAGTATCCTTTTCAGATATTCTATTCACAGAAGGGTTCGGTATTATGTAGTGCCTGGATGCATGTCTGTAAATGGTGCTAGGAAAAAATAAATATTGATGAATGGATTGACTGATTCATTGGTTACTTTACTGATTGATTGATGGACAGATTGATTATTGATTGATTGATTGATTGATAGATGGTAGCTGATAAAGCACAGGCAGCCTTACTCAGCGGTTTCTGGCTCATGTGTGAATGTTGAGCTGTGAGCCTGGGAATGTGACTCAGCCCTGCTGGTAATAACCTCTCTTTCAGATCCTCACATCAAAGTGTGCGGGAAGAAGGAGAGAGTGAAGGAGGCCAAAGAGAAAATCATGTCCGTCCTCGATGCCAAAGTGAGTGGAAGGTCTGCCCGCCATCCCAAAGCTATTAAGTGTGTGTGTGTGTTTCTGTGTTTGTTTGTGTGTGTTGGTGTGTGTGTGTGTGTGTGTGTGTGTGTGCGCTTGCGTGTGTGTTTGGCAGACGCAATGGAAGCTTTTATTTCTTAATTGGTTCCAGCTCATTGAGGGCTTAATGGTGATATGATGGCAGAAAGCAGGGGATTTTTGTGAGGGTGGAGTCTCACAGTCATTGATCCTCCAGATGGAAGCCCATAGACGCAGGGTCTGCTAGCCTGGTTCCTGCTTTCTCCATAGCTAAATGGCCCCAGGTTTTTTCCACCTAAAAGTCAGCAACCAATGTATAACCAGCAAGCAAGCAATATGTGACCAACTACTTTCATAAAAATGAAGTTATGAGGAACAGTGACAACCAGCAGATCTTAATACTGTCCAAGACCAGGGCTGCAGACCCCTGCCATAGTCTGCTGTGTGTGAAATGAGTCTACTGTACTTGGGAGATGTTTCAGGTGTGGTCAGTAACCTTCCCGTGAGAATACCTAGTGCTCCCTCCTGCTCCCACACTCGGGACCATGGGGTGAGGTGCAAATGAGCCCGGGGGTGTTGGAGGATGGCGTGTGCATAATGGTGGTACAGAACCCAGTGACTCCTCTCTCTCTCACAGGGCAGCCGCGTGACCCTCAAGATGGACGTCTCCCACACCGAGCACTCCCACGTCATCGGGAAAGGAGGCAACAACATCAAGAAAGTGATGGAAGAAACCGGCTGCCACATCCACTTCCCTGACTCCAACCGCAACAACCAGGCTGAGAAGAGCAACCAGGTCTGTCCCATCACCATCGCCTCTCACTTCACATACAGCACATTTACTCCAGAGCTCAGAGGACTCTCCTTCTGGGCTGATCTCAGACACATCCAGAATACTGAATGCTGTCTTTTATAAGGCCTGGGCCTCGACCAGCTTGTTCCAAAGACAGTGACTTAATTTGTATGACTTGATTAAAATTAAAATGTTTTTAGTTGCTAAGATTTCCTGGTGGGAATCTGGGGGAGCTTGCGATGGTGATAGCTTTGGGGTAAGTCAAGGACAATTGGGTCTTCAAGACCAATGAAGAGGCTCCGATCTGGCATGATAGCGAACATGTTCATTTATTCAAGTTTTATTTGTCATTTGTGTACAGTTGTGCACTTGGGATTAAAGACCGCATTCAGGTAGAAAACAAAAAGCATGTGTTCAACATACCGTAGACAAAATGTGAAAATGTTATCGCTCTAAATTACCCAAATCTACATTTTTATGGGCAGGTTTGCACTTTCTGAGAATATTTCATATGTACCAATACAGCAGACAAGCTCAGCAAAGTGTATAAAAGTATTTGAATACAAAAAACATCAGTAATTAAGCAGTGTCATCTGCTTTTTTTCCCACAAGCTGTTGGGGAGGTCAGGGATCACCAAAAGATCTCATTAAGCTGTGAAAAATAATAGATTCTGCTTTCTTAATGGGTCACGGTAATGGCTATTGCTGATTTAAATGTTGTCAGTGGCAGGTGCTGACTGATGTGTCTCTCCCAGGTGTCCATCGCAGGCCAGCCAGCTGGGGTGGAAACAGCCAGAGCTAAAATAAGGGTAATAAACTTATTTTACACACCACCATCCTTCATGCTGGCCCTAAACGAAAAACACCTGTACTGGCATAACTGAAACACACATGTACTAATGTCAACCCAAAACTGAAACACACCCGTAATAGTATTACAGCTATACTGAAAAACAGCTGTACTAGTACTACAGCTATACTGAAACACACCTGCAAATAGTACTACAGCTATAGTGAAACACACCTGCAAATAGTACTACAGCTATACTGAAACACACCTGTAATAGTACTACAGCTATACTGAAACACACCTGCAATAGTACTACAGCTATACTGAAACACACCTGCAATAGTACTACAGCTATACTGAAACACACCTGCAAATAGTACTACAGCTATACTGAAACACACCTGTAATAGTACTACAGCTGTACTGAAACACAGATTTACTAGTACTACAGCTATACTGAAACACACCTGTAATAGTACTACAGCTATACTGAAACACACCTGTGATAGTACTACAGCTATACTGAAACACACCTGTAATAGTACTACAGCTATACTGAAACACAGATTTACTAGTACTACAGCTATAATGAAACACACCTGTAATAGTACTACAGCTATACTGAAACACAGATTTGCTAGTACTACAGCTATACTGAAACACAGCTGTGCTAATGCTACTACTGTTCTTGTACTCACTTGCACCCTTAATTTAAACGCCCCCTAACCAGAAACACACCTGGTTGCATCACATAAATCCAAACCTCTTTGCATAATCTATGCAAGAGGAAAATCTCAAAGCTAGAATTCACAATATTAGTGTAATCTAGTCTGTCTTGGAATCACATGTTTAAAAGCCAATACGATCTCACAGTTGTACGTTTGTCTTTTACTGTCCGTATTTTATGTCTTTGTGCTGTTGAAGTACTAAAAGAACTATATTTCACCTCTCAGGGTTATAAGCAGGGACAGTGGGTGTGTTTGTTTATTTTATTAGAACACCCTGTACAGCACTTATTTATATGATCGTCTCCGTAACCCTGTGTTTCTGTTTCTATGGCAACACGTTAAGAGTTCACCGCATAGAGCTCTGTGCGTGGTGTTTAGTCTGTCGCTGCGGGCGGCTTACGGGAATCTTTGATGTTCGCGGCAGTTTTGTAGAAGAGGTGTTATCTGGAATCTTGAGTCTGGTGTCGTAGTTTGATGTAGAACATGTGTTGGTGATCAGATCAGAGAGGCGGTCTCAATTTTGCGGTCCAGCGGTTCATGTTCCTTGGCTCTCCATGGGCACGTCCCTTCCAGCCGTGCCATTTGGTGCCTTCCAGGCCCTCCTAGTATTTTACAGGAATTGTAACACCTGGCTTCCTCTCTTGAGTGACTGTCGAGAGCTCTGATTCATGCATGTAACAGAGCTAAAATTTGCGCTGGCTTTTCAACAAAAAAAAACTCAAAACAGACATGGCATTGTTTTCAGAAATGGACTCTGACAACCACACTGGCAGATTGGTGTTTCTGAGCATAAATATACCGTGGAGCAGAGTTTCTCTTGACTTATGACCTGAGTCATGTCTCAGTAGGTTCTATACCTGCCAACTTTGCCAGAAATTCAACAACAAAATTCAACAGGAATGACATCATACCAGCTCAAGCCCAACAGGACTTAACACCAGACTAGCTCAAACTCAATATGGCCTGCACCAGACCAGCCGAAACCCAACGGGACTACACCAGATCCGCTCAAACCCAACTGGGCCTACACCAGACTAGGTCAAACTGAATTGGGTCTCTGCCTGACAATATTAAACCCAACAGAGAGGAGTATGCCCCCCCTTCTCTTCCACACCTTAACTCAGCATCATCCAATCAGGCCATGGCAGCCACATCTTAAGTACCAGGCCAGGACCAGCTCAAACCCAATATGGCCTACACCAGAACAGCTCAAACCCAACCGGATCTACACCTGACCAGCTCAAACAAAACTGGGCCTACGCCACACCAGACTAGCTCAAACTCAGTTGGGTCTGTGCCTGACAATTTTAAACCCAACAAAACCATACCAGACAAGCTCAAACCCAACTGGGCCTAAACCACACCAGACAAGCTCAAACCCAACTGGGCCTACACCAGACCAGTTTAAACCCAAAAGGCCTGCGTCAGACCTTCCCCAACTCAATAGCTGCTCTGGTGCGGTGCAGCAGTGTAGCATAATGGGGAACTGGGCTGAAACTCAGTGGTTTTAGGTATGATTCCCAGGTGGGAATGCCATTGTAACCCTGAGCAAGGTAATTATTTACTGAACAGAAGCGAAACTGACCTCTTAATGGTACAAAGTTAAACTTAAGACGTTTCTTCAAATTTTTTTTGTTTTAATTTTTACTGTTTATAAATGTTAAAAAAAGAAAAGGGCAAATCTGTAACATTTACAGTTCAGGTTTGCTTCACTTTATCAAGATATGAATTGCAAAATATTTTCATTATTTTATTAAATACCAAGCAATATTTTTGGATCTCTATCAGCGATTTATTTTTTAAGTTATTTTCAACTCTGAAAGGAAGATTTGTTCTGAATGGAGGGGCTGGTGAATGTACAGATACCCATTAAATGTTCATAAAGTAAATCTGATATAGACATGTAGCTGGCTAGCGTGAAATTGAGTTAATAGTAAGCCCTTTTGCGTGAGTGAATAGCTTGTGTAATAGGAGGGATGTGTATCGGCCCTCTAGGGGCTGATGCATTATTGGATGAAGATGAAAGTTGAGATGAACATGTAAGTTCCACGTTGCTCACGGCAACCGGCATGCTGTTAAGAGTACTTAGCATGTCTCTCGAGTGGAGCCCCGCACTATCAAAAGGCCAACTGCAGTGAGTCATTTTGAATATTTTCCCTTTAACAAATAAGAAAAAATGCATGTGCTTTCTCTGCCGAACTCTGTTATGCTCTACCCCAGTACTCTTTCTCACTCTTCGACTCACACAAGTTATATATTTTAATGAATTAGATATGCATTCTTATTGGAGCAGATTCCACTCCTGTAGCAGAAGACAGTATGATGCAGGATGGGCCTTGCTTTTGGTTCTCTCAGTCAAGTAAATAAGAAAAGAAATACTGTCTCAATGTTTGTGAAATGAGCTGAATCTTATGTTTTGGTCTGATGTAAAGGGGTTTTAAGCAAGTCAGGTAAACACACATGATATGTAGATAGCAGAACTGATTCCTCCTCACGCATTGTACCTATGCCCTCTATTTTTAGCACACACTTCCTGCCTAGACCAGGTTTCCTGGACTTGTTTCAGTTAAGCGTGAGAGAAACTGCATGTTTTCCATTTAGAAAAGTATTCCTTCTTCTCCAGGAACAAAAGTCATGCTCGGAGGCATAATATTAATGTTGCTGTGTGGAACATATGGTAGTGATCATGGCTACATTTTTTTGGTCGCTGTAATTTATACTGTTTACCATTCTCTGGCAGCCAGCGAGGCTAGGCCTTAGTGCCAGTCGGCTGTGGCACAGGGCCTGAGCACAGGCTTCTGCAAGGAACGAGCATGTTCTCAGTGTGCTTCTGCTGCCTCCGTGGAGGGTACTTATCGGACTGTGAAAGTGTTGATTAGAGGCTTTGAAGGTTTGTCTCAGTGCTGTTCCTTTGGCTTGTCTATTATTCATAGAGCGTTTCATAGTAAACAGTAATCTGGGACCTTTTTTTGCTCATAATGGATGAAGTTTAGGAATAGGATGATAGGAAAGCTGATTCTAGAGCAGCGCAGGGGGCTCAGGAGGTAAGAGCAGTCGTCTGGCAGGGTTGCCGGATCGAGCCTGCTCTGGGTGTGTCGAAGTGTCCCTGAGCAACACACCTGACCCCCAGTTGCTCCTGACGAGCTGGTTGGTACCTTGCATGGCAGCCAATCGCCGTTGGTGTGTGAGTGTGTATATGAATGGGTGAATGAGAAGAATCAATTGTACAGCGCTTTGAAAAAATGTGTTGTATAAATGCCAACATTTACCTCTTACACTGAGACACATTATGTCTGTGATGGTGGCTAAATTTGGTTCGGACCCCCGTGATGAAGTTCCTGTTCCTACAGGAGCTTCTTCCACTGGTCCTGACCTTTGAACTCCCAGCGATGGTGCAGCCGGACCCCAGCTCCCCCACGGTGCAGCACATCTCCCAGACCTACGGCATCTCTGTGTCCTTCAAACTGAGGACCCGCCTGTACGGCACCATGGTAACGGTCAGGGGCTCGCAGGACAACGCCGCCGCCGTCAAGGTAACCCCCCCTGGATACGGCACACCGTCCGCTGCGGTCGCGTTAGGTTTAAACCGCGGTCCTGACTCGACGTGGCTGTAACGGTCCCATGCAGGGCAGCTCCCCTGGGCATTCTGGCAAAGGTTTCAACCCGTCTGGTGCAATGTGGTGTCCACTTCATCATCCCCCGTTTTAAGTGGCTCTGTAACTCTCTCCTTCTTCACCGGGGAGCGCTTCCCCCTCCTTTCACTTTAAAGTGCTTTGAACTTGCACTGTAAATAGTCTGTTATTATTATTATTATTATTGTTTTTGAGCACTCTGTCAGTATAGTTATGTCTATGATCTGGCCTCTGCTGTGGTTAAGGATTTGGTCTGGGGATTGTTTTGGCATGCCAGGCCTAATAGTTGTTGACAGAGGGGGTGGAAAGGAGCAGGCCAGTGGTTTTGGAGAGTGTGTGTGCCCACATTTCTGCGGTGTTCAATTTTTTATTAATAATGCAGTCACTAAAGGACAGAGGGAAGAATCACTCTCTGAAAGGAGGAAATAACTGTCAGAACTGTCTTATTTGCTCGCAGCTCATGGGCTTTTTCAGGGTTTGTGTTTGTTTGCGTTTTCATTTCAGTTCAGCCAGTTCAGGAAATGAATCGAAACGAAATGAATGAGTTCAAAGACGGCCCTTCCTGTTGCATGCATTTTTGTATTCCTGCGAGTGAGCAGGGTTCGGCCCTTTCAGCCGTGGTTCTGCTCCTGTGCCGTTCGCAGAGGGGCACCGCGCTGCTGTTGGAGCACCTGACGGGGGGTCTCGGAGCGGCCGTGTCGGTCAGCACCCACCTGGACATCGCCCCCCAGCACCACCTCTTCCTGATGGGCCGCAACGGCAGCAACATCCGCCACATCACCCAGAGCACCGGAGCCCAGCTGCACTTCCCTGACCCCAGCAGCCCGCACAAGAAGTCCACCGTCTACCTCCAGGGCTCCATCGACGCGGTCTGCCTGGCGCGCCAGTATCTCATGGTGAGGGTCCGTGAGGAACTCAAATCTGCACGTCGTTGCCTTTCTTCAACTTCGAAACAGCTTGGATGCTGTTTGTGAGTTATAAAACGTGCCATTTAAAACCATTTTAAAGTTTTTTTGGGTTTTTTTGTCTTCGTCTGTATTGTAGAACTCGATTGCTTTCACTTACCAGTAGTAATCAGTGTTGGTGTTCAGTTAAAGACATTCTAATCACATATTTGTGAGATAGGCAGGTTGCATTGACATGCACATTGCTTTATTGACTGAAAATTATTTTCAGAATTGTAAACTTAATGACACATGGCTGAGAGCCTGAATATTCTTTCTATTAAATATTCTTCCCATCTACCTCAACAGGAGTTCTGCCCGTCTGCGGCATCAAGAATAATTATTCCACATCTTATACAGCAGGGCAGTCGACATACGGTGCTCTGGGCGCTTCCTCCACCAGTAGCAAAAATAATTTAAAGGAAATTTTATGTGAATTATTACATTAATTTGTCTCCCTCCATCCTCAGCTAAACTGTTTCACAGATCTTCAGGCCAGAGGGTTTTTTTTTTTTTTTGCCTGGCTCTGAATGTTTTTGCCATAACTGACTGTTCCCCCAAAGGAGCACTCTCCGACGGAGTGTTGCATCAGCCTGAAATGCAAATGGAAATGCAAATTTTAAACAGTGATCATTATGGTGCACAGCAACCCACTGGCATTGAGTGTGTTGCATATGCATATGTACTGGGACCCTTTGTTTTACTGCACTGTATGTTTAACAGCTATCCAGAATAAAGAGTTAAATGTGTGTGTCTATGTGTGTCTGTGTGTGTGTGTGTGTGCATGTCTGTGTGTGTGTATGTGTGTGTATGTGTGTATGTGTGTGTCTGTGTGTATGTGTGTGTGTGTGCGTGTGTATGTATGTGTGTCTGTGTGCATGTGTGTATGTGTGTGTGTATGTCTGTGTGCATGTGTGTATGTGTGTGTCTGTGTGCATGTGTGTATGTGTGTGTGTATGTCTGTGTGTGTGTGTGTGCGTGTCTGTGTGTGTCTGTGTGTATGTATGTGTGTATGTGTGCGTGTCTGTGTGTGTGTATGTGTGTGTGTCTGTGTGTGTGTGCATGCGTGCGTGCGATGTGTGTGTGTGTATCAGGGCTTCCTACCCCTGGTGCTGATGTTTGATATAAAGGAGGACATGGAGGTGGAGCCACAGTACCTGTCCTCTCTGATGGAGCGGCTGGACGTCTTCGTCAGCATCAAGGCCAAGGTCAAACAGCCCAGCAAGGTACAGACTCGCCACTAACCAATAACCATGCCCAACCGTAGCCATCAGCCATCCCCCAGCTAATCACAGCTTACCGTATAAGCACCAGTCTCTACCCACCAACCAATAACCATGCCCAGCCGTAGCCATCAGCCATCCCCCAGCCAATCATAGTTTACTGTGTGGGCACCAGTCTCCACTCACCAACCAATAACCATGCCCAACCGTAGCCATCAGCAATCCCCCACCCAATCGCAGCGTACTGTGTAAGCAGCAGTGTCCACCCACCAACCATCTCCAGCCCCAATCATAGACACCTCTCACAGTGACTTCCTTCTCACTCTCTCGGTTATCTAAGGACACAAGTCACGTCAAGCCAGTTTCCTCGCTGTCAGTTTGCTCATAGCTTATTAATCCTGACCTTTAACATCGGGCTGGATGAGGAGTTTGAGCCCCGGCGGGCTGTAAGCTGTTGAGTCAGTGATCTTCTGGCTCGCTTCTTCGAGTGTCTTAAGTACCACCTAATGGGCTGTGTTGTGAATGAAGCGCTAATTAGAGCTAGCGCTCTGGGGGTGCGTGAGTATGCAGGGAGCTAGCTGTGTGCTCTGTGTGCTCTCTCTCTATGGTCAATGTACTTTTGTTTTTAACTTTTGAGTTAGATTAGATATATTTAGTCAAAGAACACACGGAACCTCCTTCTTGCGAGGCATTAGTGCTAACCACTGTGCCATATTTTGACAATCTCTGCTTTCACTAAAATGAACTTTGCAAGTTAGTGAAGAAAATGTGTAGTGCTTGCATTTGCTTTGAAGTCAAAGTTAAGGATGAATTTTGATTGAAGATTGAAGGCTGAGAAATTATTTTGTCAGTTATCATTTATTTGTATTTAAAAGTGCATACCTTTTCCGATGCTAATCTTCCAAAAATGTTTACCAACTAGCAAGGCCTATTATTTGCATTCCACCTACAACTCAACTAAATACAAAGTGGGAGCACAGGCTGAGAAATTACTTTTCTGTTATTAACCAAAATTCTGTTACAATGTATTGTTATTATAATAGACATTTCCCTTACTGTCTGAGAACTGCACTTACTGTGGGGGAGATAGGCACAGCAAAGACTCACAAGCATTAGATTGTGGGGATTGTGGAAGTGTGTATCCACACCTCCCTTGATACGCACCTCTTCTCTCAAACCTCAAAGAATTCTCAGTTCATGTTTCAAAGCCAGTTTGAATCACCTCCTTTGAGTGCGTTGTGATGTTTGCGCTGTGAGGTTGCTCTTGTGCCTTTGTGTAACAGTGTAAGGTGTATGTGTAACGTACAACCTCTCCGGCTCTCTTCGCTGAGTCAGACGGTGATTGTGAAGAGCGTGGAGAGGAATGCCATGAACATGTATGAGGCCCGGAAGTTTCTGCTGGGCCTGGACCACTGCGGGGTCTCTGCTCCCCAAAGCAGCAGCCCGACCCCCGTCATCTGCACCCCGGGCCTGGACATCCTGGCCTCAGCTGGCCTGGGGCTCACCAGTCTGGGTAAGGGGGTACAGCTGGTTTGAGGCTCACCAGTCTGGGTAAGGGGGTACAGCTGGCCTGGGGCTCACCAGTCTGGGTAAGGGGGTACAGCTGGTCTGTGGGGCACCAGTCTGGGTAAGGGGGTACAGCTGGTTTGGGGTTCACCAGTCTGGGTAAGGGGGTACAGCTGGCCTGGGGTTCACCAGTCTGGGTAAGGGGGTACAGCTGGTTTGGGGCTCACCAGTCTGGGTAAGGGGGTCCAGCTGGTTTGGGGCTCACCAGTCTGGGTAAGGGGGTACAGCTGGTTTGGGGTTCACCAGTCTGGGTAAGGGGGTACAGCTGGTTTGGGGCTCACCAGTCTGGGTAAGGGGGTACAGCTGGTCTGTGGGGCACCAGTCTGAGTAAGGGGGTACAGCTGGTTTGGGGTTCACCAGTCTGGGTAAGGGGGTACAGCTGGTCTGTGGGGCACCAGTCTGAGTAAGGGGGTACAGCTGGTTTGGGGTTCACCAGTCTGGGTAAGAGGGTACAGCTGGTCTGTGGGGCACCAGTCTGGGTAAGGGGGTACAGCTGGCCTGCGGTTCACCAGTGTGGGTAAAGGGGTACAGCTGGTCTGGGGTTCACCAGTCTGGGTAAGGGGGTACAGCTGGCCTGGGGTTCACCAGTCTGGGTAAGGGGGTACAGCTGGTCTGTGGCTCACCAGTCTGGGTAAGGGGATACAGCTGGTCTGTGGCTCACCAGTCTGGGTAAGGGGGTACAGCTGGTCTGTGGCTCACCAGTCAGGGTAAGGGGGTACAGCTGGTCTGTGGGGCACCAGTCTGAGTAAGGAGGTACAGGTGGATTGGGGGCACCAGTCTGGGTAAGGGGGTACAGCTGGTTTAGGGTTCACCAGTCTGGGTAAGGGGGTGCAGCTGGTCTGTGGGGCACCAGTCTGAGTAAGGAGGTACAGGTGGATTGGGGTTCACCAGTCTGGTTAAGGGGGTACAGCTGGTTTAGGGTTCACCAGTCAGGGTAAGGGGTGCTCTGTGTCCATAGCTGACTGCTCTGATCGGGGGTTCGTCTTGGCTGAAATCCAGAAATTTTTGGCTGAAATTCTTATCCCACAGGCAAAGGTATTGTATTTATAATTCAAGTTATTAAATTATCTCTAAACCCTCTTCGTGTGTAATTCATGTGCACTGCCATCTGTGATGCTAAGCCATGGAAAATCAAAAAATCTTGTGAAACTTGAACAGCAGAAAGTGTGAAGTTTTGAAATCATTACCCCATTCACACATTCACTAAGAGAGACATCTTCAATTATGTGACAGCCTTGAATTCAGTCAACGCCTCTTCTTTAAATTTTACTTGTAGATAAATACAAATTAATTGTTTTTCTCCTTTACAGAATTTGGCAAGGTAGTTTTGGTGATCGTAAAATCAGACTGCATTTATTATTCAATTTAAAAAAAACGGCAGATGTTGGTTGAATACAGACTGAAAATGTAATATCAGCTCCCAAGTGTAAAATGGTGTTAAATTACATCTGTCAGTGTCATTTATTGAATATTTGAACACCATCTCAATGTAACAAGCAATTATCACTCTACTGGAAAAATACATTGCTGTCTCTGTCTGTAAGAATGTGCTACAGGCAGATATTTCTCACTGTTATTTGTCATTTTAACAAGAAATTTAAGGCACATATACACTGGGCCTGTGGTTCTCAACCCTGGTCCTGGAGTACAGCCATGCATGCTGGTCTCTTGGCTAATTAAGGTTTTTGAAAGCAGATTTAAACACTGCAGATTTGGCTCATTATCATTTGCTCTATCTTTGAACTTTTCAAAAAGCTGGTGTCCACACTTTCAGTACTAGGTACTTCATGGATTTTCTGAATTAATGAATTCAAAAATGAATCATCATGTAATTTGTCACAGCACATTAAAGAAAAAAAGGGCATTCTGTCTGAGAACTGATTGGTCTGCCTAAAAGTCCTTTGTTGCATAAATATTAGTTTCTGACAAGATAAAACGTTTTAAGAGGGTCCATCCAGTAGACATTAAAAGCATCTAATTAAAGACTTTACTAAATATTCTAAATCTACAACGTCTACTAAATAAATTAACTGCTCTTTATGCTTCAGGAATTGCCTCTAAAGTTGGGTGAAAACTGGCATATGCAGGAGCACTGAAAGAGCAGGGTTGAGTCTTCAGGCCGTAGTCTTTATCATTTTCCAAAAGGCAAATTTACAGCTCATTGTGTATCGTATAATTCAGACAGATGTGGGTTTCTGAGTTTTATTAACTTTGAGAGAGAGCGAGAGAGAGAAAGAAAGAGATCGAGTGAGAGAGACGGAGTACTGCATGTTCAGATGATGCCTGTGGGGCATGTAATGCCTTGAAACATTATGGTGAAGAAAGTGATTTAAAGAACACCCTGCCACATATATTTATCTGGTTTAAGATGACTGGTTGAAATCTTAATTTTATCAGAATAAATGTCATTGTGCTTGGGGCTATGTGGGTGATTAATAGATCACTTATCTGTTAACGGCTGATGGATTGTCAGACGGGTCTGTGACAGACTGTGAGTCGTGTCTGTGACTGAGACGTGTCTGTGTGAGACTATGAGACGTGACTGTGTGGGACTGAGACGTGTCTGTGTGAGACTGTGAGACGTGTCTGTGTGAGACTATGAGACGTGTCTGTGTGAGACTGTGAGACGTTTCTGTGTGGGACTGAGACGTGTCTGTGTGAGACTCTGAGACGTGTCTGTGTGGGACTATGAGACGTGTCTGTGTGGGACTGTGAGACGTGTGTGTGAGACTATGAGACGTGTCTGTGTGGGACTGAGACGTGTCTGTGTGGGACTGAGACGTGTCTGTGTGAGACTGTGAGACGTGTCTGTGTGGGACTGAGACCTGTCTGTGTGAGACTGTGAGACGTGTCTGTGTGAGACTATGAGACATGTGTGTGTGAGACTGTGAGACGTTTCTGTGTGGGACTGTGAGACGTGTGTGTGAGACTATGAGACGTGTCTGTGTGGGACTGAGACGTGTCTGTGTGGGACTGAGACGTGTCTGTGTGAGACTGTGAGACGTGTCTGTGTGGGACTGAGACCTGTCTGTGTGAGACTGTGAGACGTGTCTGTGTGAGACTATGAGACATGTGTGTGTGAGACTGTGAGACGTTTCTGTGTGGGACTGAGACGTGTCTGTGTGAGACTCTGAGACGTGTCTGTGTGGGACTATGAGACGTGTCTGTGTGGGACTGTGAGACGTGTCTGTGTGAGACTATGAGACGTGTCTGTGTGGGACTGAGACGTGTCTGTGTGAGACTCTGAGATGTGTCTGACTGTGAGACGTGTCTGTGACTGTGGGACGTGTCTGTGAGACGTGTCTGTGTGAGACTGAGACGTGTCTGTGACTGTGAGACGTGTCTGACTGTGAGACGTGTCTGTGAGACTGTGAGACGTGTCTGTGTGGGACTGAGACGTTGTGTTGTTTCCAGGCCTCA
Organism: Conger conger; assembly: GCF_963514075.1. Lineage (NCBI taxonomy): Eukaryota > Metazoa > Chordata > Actinopteri > Anguilliformes > Congridae > Conger > Conger conger. Next base: position 20,981,130 of record NC_083777.1, on the reverse strand, counting down.
GTGCTCCCAGTGGGGGAGGCTCCACCCCCAGCCTCCTCCTCAGCCCCCTGAGCAGCTCTGTGAGCCCCCTGCAGCCCCCGCCCTGCAGCCCCGCCCAGCCCAGCCCCGCCCTCTGGGCCGGCCCCCTCAGCACCACACCCAGCAGTACGGGTGAGAGATGCACACACACACACACACACACACACACACACACATACACACTCACACACTCACACACACACACTCACACACACACTCACACACACACACACACACACACACACACTCACACACTCACACACACACACACACTCACACACACACACACACTCACACACACACACACACACTCTCACACACACACACTCACACACACTCACACACACACACACACACACTCTCACACACACACACACACACTCACACACTCACACACTCACACACTCACACACACACACACACACTCACACACACACACACACACTCTCACACACACACACACTCACGCTCACACACACACTCACACACACACTCACACACACACACACACACTCACTCACACACACACTCACACTCTCACACTCTCACACACTCACACACACACTCACACACACTCACACACACACACACACACACACTCACGCACACACACACACACACCCACACACACTCACACACACACACTCTCTCTCACACACACACACACACACACACAGACACACACACACACTCACACACACTCACACACACACCTATACTCTCAGTGAGCACTTGATTAGGTATTTATCAGACTTATTTTTCTGCTGCTGTAGCCTATCCACTTGAGGTTTGACACGTTGTGTGTTCAGAGAGCTTCTTCTGCTTACCACTGTTGAAATGCGTGGTTATTTGCGTTAATGTCACCTTCCAGTCAGCATCGACCAGTCTGGCCTTTCTCCTCTGAGCTTTTTTGCATCATTCTCTGCAAATGAGACTGTTGTGTGTGAAAATCCCAGGAGATCAGCCGTTTCTGAGATACTCAAACCACCCTGTCTGGCACAAACAGTCACACCACAGTCACTTAGTTCACATTTCTTCCCCATTCTAACATTTGGTCTGAAAAACAGCTGAACCTCTTGACCATGTCTGTATGCATTTAGTTGCTGCCACCTGACTGGCTGATTAAATATTTGCATTAACAAGCTGGCGTAAACGTCTACCTAATAAAGTGGTTTGACTGTATACACACACACATACACACACAGATAAAGAATAGGGCTCATAGTTGTTTCTTTGCGGTTCTTCTCTCTCAGGTTTGTCAGCTCAGCTGATGATGCACCAGGCCACCCAGGCCACTCTGAGGACCCTCCTCCTGTCCGGGGCCCAGGGCTACACCCCAAACACCCCCTGCCCTCCCCCGGGCCTGGCCCCCATCGACACACACGCCAACAGCATCCCTGACTGTGGAAAAACAGCCCGCTCCCTCAACGGCCACATCAAAGTACGCCTGCCCTCCATTTCACACTTAGCAACCTCTACAACAACTCACATGTCAGTCAATGCTATTCTTACATAACACGTAAATCTACCTTCTGTTGTTACAAGCCATTTAGCACTCATGTTAGCGCTGTGTCGTTATGCTGATGTCCTCAGTTAGTCCGTCTAGTCGAGTGGGTAAGCAATGATTATTCTTTTAGCCCTTCCCAAACTCACTGAAGTGGTGGTACTTCTCTTTTCTTTAGTCTTTTGCTTGCACTAATATCCTGACTGTGTATATTGCTGTTGCTTTGCCTGTGGCTTGCAGCACCCCTGTTCGGTTTACAGCCGAATGTCTTCGACGTCACTGGCAGACCAGGTCCTAAGCCCCTCCCACACCGACCCGGCACAGGATGCCAGCGGTCACTGCCCCTCCGAACCGCTGTCCAGCAAGTCTGGTTCCGACCAAGGTACCATCGCTTCTCCCAGCAGACAAACCCCCAGCCAGGCAGCGCTCAAAACCTGAACCACAGCCAGGCCAAAATATTTACACACACAGTCTCTCAGTTGATTTCACAGCTTTCTATCACTCTGTGAGCTGATGATGAGCCGGCCTTGGCTGAGTGCCTTTAAGTCCATACACCTTCATCATGTGTAGTCTGCTTAAATTGGCTCTGCTAAAGCTAAACCTGTAGCATGAGTAATTTCACAAGAAATGTCTTCACTCTACATGGCAAATAATGACAATTTAATTGCTGAATTTTGAAATATATTTTTAACTGAAACCCCAGGATTTACTGTATGTGCAGTGTGCCTGGGAGTCAAAATGGATGGGGAATGCAAGGGATTGTGTAGCTAATCAGATGATGAGGTGGGTGGGGTGAAGAGGTGGCCAGATCTCGAGATGCCATAATCTCTTATGTGGCGTGGAATCTTTATGACTGGTGTGAGTCTGGAAATCAGCTTCTCATCCAATGGAGGGTACCTTTTAGTAGTGCCCCATTACTGTGCTGGGGCATTGAATTCAGAGGAAAGACTGCCCTCTGCTGGTCACCCCAATATATCTACCAATGGCAACTTTGTTTTTCCAAGAGGACTCCTAGCTAAATACTAACCCAGTCCAACTCTGCTTAGTGTCAGCAGTTTGACATGAGCCGGGTACAGGGTGGTATGGCTGCTTAGCTTCAGCAGTTGATGAAGTTGACTTGAGAAGGGTTCAGGGTTCAGGGCGATGTGACTGGTGGCTGTTTGTGCTCCAGATAGACAGATAGATGAGCTTCTCTTGGCGTTTCAGGCTCAGACACGTTTGTAGAAGTGGGGATGCCCAGGAGCCCTTCTCACTCGGCCAGCAGCAGTGAGCTGAAGCAGATGCTGGCTTCCTGTAAGACCTCCAGCGGGAGCCGCCACACTGTGGACCTCCGACAGGGAACCCACAACCCCCATCTGCAGTACGTATGCCCACTCTATCTACTGTACCTAAACTGAGCTGCTATGGGCTCACTTACAACCCCCACCTACAGTACGTATGCCCGCTCAACTGTACCTAAACCTGCACCTGCTAAGGGGAACTTACAACCTTCGCCTACAGTACGTATGCCCACTCTTCTGTACCTAAACCTGCACCTGCTATGGGGCACATTCAACCCCCACCTGCAGTATGTATGCCCACTGTATCTACTGTACCTAAACCTGCCCAAAGTGAGCTGCTGTGGGCTCACTTACAACCCCCACCTACAGTACGTATTCACACACCCTACTGTCCCTAAACCCCTTATTGAGCTGCTAAGGGGAACTTACAACTCCCACCTACAGTTTGTATGTGCACTCTACTGCACCTAAAACGGCCCTAAATTAGCACCTACAATCCTCACTTACAGTATACATACACTCACCCTGCCTAAACCTGCCCTACAGTATATAAATGTGGCTTATACGCATTAGAATGCGGCAATGGTGTGTGCATTGTCTTGAAAGGTGATCTGGAATCTGCAAAATAGATTTTGTAGACAGTACTGTGAACGACAGCAGAAGGAAGCAGTCTGGTGGAGCTCAGTTTTTACATGAGGTATCCATCTGGAGTGACTTATGCTGCTTACTTTTTTACATACAATCCATTTATATGGCTGGATAACTTCTGAGGTAAACACACTTTGCACAAGTGTACAACAGCTTTGCTCCACCTGGGGCTCAAACCTGCAGGCTCTGAGCCGAGTTCTGTTATATAACATTTCCTAACCGGTGTGCCATCAGGCATGGTCAGGTGTGCCTTGTGAAATGTTTTTTTTTTTAATGTAAATGTTCAAATTAATTTGAACTTGAACAAAAATGAACAAATCCCATTCACAAAAGAAAAAACATGGGATTCTGTATATTTGGAAAGTGTGCCACGGAAGGAATAAGATTGAGAAAGGCCGCCCTGGCTGCTATACTGCAGCAGCTCTTGGACGTGCCGGCCAGATGACTGTCAGGGTAACAGGGCTGTGCGCCTCCACAGCCCGGACCGCTTGCTCTCGGACCCGGAGCCCAGCCGCTCGGAGAGCCCGCTGGCGGATAAGAGGGCCCCGGGCAGCGAGAGGGCCGCAGAGAGAGCCGCCCAGCAGAACTCAGAGAGGATGCGCCTCACTCCACAGGCCTCCTTCATCAACATGCAGGTCTCTTTATTATTATTATTATTAGTATTATTATTATTATTATTATCGGCACTAGTAGTAGCGGTAACTGTAGTAATGTAGCAGTAGCTGTAGCATTAGCTATAACGGCAGAAGCAGTTGTAATAGTAGCAGTTCTAATAGTAATAGTAGTAGTAATAGTATTAATATAAGAAGCAGTAGAAGTAGTAGTAGTCTGATATGGTCCTGCTGTGATATAAACCCTTGTTGTCTTTCAGACATTCGACTATGAGCAGAAAAAGCTACTAGCAACCAAAGGTAAGTGACGAAGATTTCACTGCTGTTTTAGTGTTTAGGGTTTTAGTTTAGTGTGCCTATGATTCTTTTTCATAGCTGAAGATCCAAGAGTGTCCTTTTAGTTGATCTGTTGCAGATGATGGAGAGTCAAAGATGACTGGTTGCTCTGTACGAATGATCTGACTTCAGTGAGAAAATGACTGGTTGTGCTGTGTGAATGAACTGATTTACAGAGGATCAAGATGGTTGCTTGTACTGTGTTAATTACACCATTCACAGAAGACACAGCTGATTGGTTGTGCTCTCTGTCCATTAGCTATGTTGAAGAAGCCTGTGGTGACAGAGGTCCGGACCCCCACCAATACCTGGAGTGGCCTGGGCTTCTCCAAATCCATGCCAGCCGAGACCATCAAGGAGCTGCGCCGAGCCAATCACGTGCCCTACAAACCCACCATGACCACCACATACGAGGTACACCCAATCACGTGCCCTACAAACCCACCATGGCTACCGCATACAAGGTACACCCAATCACATGGCCTACAAACCCACCATGACCACCACATACGAGGTACACCCAATCACGTGCCCTACAAACCCACCATGACCACCACATACGAGGTACACCCAATCACGTGCCCTACAAACCCACCATGACCACCACATACGAGGTACACCCAATCACGTGCCCTACAAACCCACCATGGCTACCGCATACAAGGTACACCCAATCACATGGCCTACAAACCCACCATGACCACCACATACGAGGTACACCCAATCACGTGCCCTACAAACCCACCATGACCACCACATACGAGGTACACCCAATCACGTGCCCTACAAACCCACCATGACCACCACATACAAGGTACACCCAATCACATGCCCTACAAACCCACTGTGACCACCACATACGAGGCGCACAGGCACACAATGACTAATCAAAATAAATAACGGATCATATAGCTGCAGACAATCCTCCCCTGGAGCAATGCAGGGTTAAGGGCGTTGCTCAAGGGTCCAACAGCTGTGCGGATCTTATTGTGGCTACACCGGGGATTCAACCAGCGACCTTGCGGGTCCCAGTCATGTACCTTAACCACTACAGGCCGCCCTACCTATCATAGGATTATTATCGTGGCTCAAGGATCCAACAGCAGTGCCCAAGCTGGGAATCAGAAACGGGACACACCTCACGTCAGTGTCATTGATATTAAAGGCTATGCTATTCACCTGTATATTATGGGATGCTAACTGAGACATCATAGCTTACACCACACTTTCCCCTCTCTCTCGTGTTTCTACTTGCCTTGAAGTGTTTTGTGGGTACTGGGTAAATGCAATTTGATTCGATCTTTTTATCCACTTCCAACAAATTATTATAGTTTTGTTATGAGTTGTGAGGGGTTTCTGACCAACTTTATGAGTTATTAGGTAGCCTCAGCTGCAGACACTAACACCTGTGGGGTGTGTGGAGAGAGAAGTTGCAGTTTGTGAAGTCAGTATAGCACAGCCACACTGCCTTTTCCTTGCCTTGAAGGGCATTGTGGGTAGCTTTAATCATTTCTGTGCACCTTACATCCTAATTAAATTTCATTTTAAGTGGTTTTTGTCGTCCTGCCTGCTCCCAGGAGTCTCCTCTGTCCATGCCGAACAGCCGCGAGGGGGTGGCGGGGGCGAGCGGTGACTCAGACAACTGGAGGGACAGGAACGGCGCGGAGCTCAGGGGCCACTCCGAGTTCGCCGCGTCCGTCGGCAGCCCCAAGAGGAAGCAGACCAAATCAGGTGAGCCTGTCGCCCCTCTTCCTGCCTCTGGAGGGAACGATAAAGATGACAGAGCTGGGGGAAAGCTTCCTTTAACCCTTTGAAGAGTGGGTTTTTTGGAATGTTTTCTGATTTATTTTTTACTTCAAAGTCAGTGTTCTGATCTCCACTGCTTTCAGTTATCAATAGTGATATTTACTGTACATCAGCGCTGGAATGTTCTGTTAAGAAATGTCTAATTAGGCTGCTGGGTAGTTCACTCGCTAAAAGCACAGAAAGGAGTGAGCAGATCGAGCCCGCAGATCGAGCCTTTATACTGCAGACGCAGTATAAAGGCCCATTTTGGGTCCTGAGCCATAGTTTAAGAAACACTGTCTTAAAGGGTTAATCCAGTCCTTTTGCCTATCTCGTGGAGGTTGGTTTTAATGTGCTCCAGCTGTTATATGGCCCTTATCTTTGTTGTTTTTGCCCTGCAGTGGAGCACTACCTGAGCAGCAGTAACTACATGGACTGCATTTCCTCAGTGATGGGCACCAACGGGTGCAGCCTGACCACCTCGGCCAAGGGTTCGGACCTGCCGGAGCTGTTCAGCAAGCTGGGCCTGGGGAAGTACACCGACATCTTTCAGCAGCAAGAGGTCTGGGCCCACCACCGTCTTATCAATCTTTACACTGAGTTTAAAAGAGCAGTTCAAACTATAATTTAAGTATGTTTCCACTCTTAAATTATAGATACTATCTATCCATCCAGATAGTTTTGCTATCTGACAGTGAACAGACTGATCTGCATGAACAGACTAAATTGCAGGGCCCCCTGCCATGTAAACAATCTCAACTGAAGATAACATCCATCCATCGATTTTTAAAAACCCCTTATTTTCCTGGTCAGGGTCACGTGGGGGTGGGGGTGGGGGTGGGGATGGGGGGTTTGGAGCCTATTCCAGCATGCAGTGGGCAAGAGGCAGGAATAATAACAATTGATGACTGGCTAGGGCATCAATCCATCGCAAGGCTAAAGATAACATTGAATCAATGTATTTGTGTGCCTGGTTTAACATGGCAGAATTAACTATCTTAATATTAGGGCAAGCATATATCATCATCAACATTATTATCATTATTATTAATATTCAGCTACTAGGGCTTGTATCACTGCAGGTCAAAATAAACATGTGCACATTAAGTGAGTTTAGAACTATTAAAAACCTGTCTTTGAAATATTGTGCTCTGTATTGTATGTTCTTATGGCAATAAATTGTTTTTGCAGATGATAGAATAATAGCCATAACTTGTTTGTGTCTCACAAATGGCAGTGTGCAAGTAATTGTATAATACACTTGAGCATTTTTACTGAAGACATTGAAGTATGGGAAATCTGTCTTAGATTGATCTGCAGACGTTTCTGACCCTGACGGACTCGGACTTGAAGGAGCTAGGAATCACCACATTCGGAGCTCGGAGGAAGATGCTGCTGGCTATTTCAGGTTTGTGTTTGGGTGCTTTCACTGCACTTCAATTTAGCCCGTCAGCAGATACTGTGTCCAGCGTACCTTTCTTTATTTTCACACAATCCCATGTCCACACAATCCCATGTACACACAATCCCACATACTCACAAGCCCATGTACACACAATCCCACATACACACAAGCCCATGTACACACAATCCCACATACACACAAGCCCATGTACACACAATCCCGCATACACACAAGCAATTCACACTCAAGGTTATTGCAGCAGTGCTCCACTGGGAAAATGATCTGCAATCTCTCAGTTACAAGGCCAGTATGTTTGTTGTATTTTCTAATATTCCACTGCCCGCACTGAGTCTACTGTTTCCATGGGTTTTAGCCTAGCTCAGTATTTGTGACGAGTATTTGCAGTGTGCTGTTTACATATAGTTTTGCACACCTCACTTCAACACAAACGTTTAACAAAAAGTCATCTCGCAAGACATTGCTATTATTACAGTTTTGCCAGTATAGCTTAAGAATGAACGATCAAATTGTTGCAGTTATTAAAGATGTGGGTTAATGCCTATGGGTAATGCCTGCAGATACACTATATGGAGCAGTGCGCAAAGTTTAACTTATACTGCATGAATTTATAACCCAAAAGTTTATTTATACTTTTTTTTTTTTTTGCAAAAGTTTCACAATTGTTTATTCAACAGCTTACATTATCATATAAATTACAGTGTGTGGTAAGCTTACATTATCATTGTGAGCTGCTGAAAAGTTCCAGGATAGAGGTGCCAGGATATTTTATTTTCAAATGTTGGCATCTCTTGCTTTACCTGAGTTCCGTGTTATATCACTCTGCACTGAGGGACATATTATATTTCATATATTTATTTGGTAAGCCCAAAATGGCGGTGGCATAGGCTGCTGAACAATTGACAGATAAGCCACAGACGGCCTGTATTTTGCTGAAACAGGGAAACTGTCTGTTTATTGTAATGCAGTGTTGGACCTGACTGAGAATGTGTGGATCATGCCCCAGACAAATGGAAAACAAATAAATATGTAATGGAAAATTCAGAGCCGCTGAATCTGTTCATTGTCCATCTGTGAAACTGCTCACGTATTCAAAGTCATGACTGGTGCCGTATTACAATAAATAGACTTGATTGTTGTTCCACAAAACACAGCATATGTTTATCTGTTGGAATACATAATTACGTTTTTAAGCGAATACATTTGACATTGTGTTGTACATTTCAATTGTAGCTTTTGTGTGAATTATCCGGAGTGCGTGAGTGGGAGGGAGGCTGTGCTGGGGGGGTTATGTGAGGGTGAAAGTGGGTGTTTTGTTCACTGCGCTCATAAGCCAAGTAAAAATCTCCTTTTGTCCATGAATATACTGCCTTTCAGGAAAAAGTGTCTAATGTTGTCACACAGAACGGTCATAAGACAACTATTGAGAAAGTTTCAAGGGGTCGTATTGCCCTTCACGAGATCCACAGAACATTAGCTGAGAAATGTTTTCTTCTTTAGTTCATTTCACGTATATAAAAACATAAATAAAATCCCCCTGTAGTCTCTGTGTGCTGGGAACCTGAAGTATCAGAAGTAATTGTTGCTTGTTCTTATTTTCAGAGTTGAATAAGAACCGGAGGAAACTCTTTGAACCTCCCAACATCCGCTCCTCCTTCCTGGAGGGAGGGGCCAGCGGGCGACTCTCGCGACAGTTCCACACTGACATCACCAGCATCAGCGGGCGCTGGTAGGCCTCTCGCAAACCCCCCCAGGGTCCGGCCTCCGCGGATCGCCATGGTAACCCTGCGCAACACAAGGCCCCTGGCGCTCACTGGTCCAACTAACCAAAGGTGACCAAACAAATGCCAAATTAGCACAGAGGAACAGGACGGCTTGCTGGTCTGTGGTGAAACACGCAAGCACCAGCGTGACTGAAGGATAACCCCAGCAGGGAACAGTACTGCTATCTCTGTGTAGCCATACATAACGGTCAGTGAACTATGCTATTTACAGTCGTTTATATCAGGCCTGTGCACTTTAAAAACACCTGATTCCTTGCCAGTGGAAGTTTTTGAATCTGTTGACCAATGAACATGTGCCCTAAAAGCGCTTGGATACCAAGTCAAATGTAAGCACTTAGTGGTGTGTGTGTAGCAACAGGTGCTGACTATGAGTGGAATCCCAGCGTTATCAAGTGTGGACAGACATGGAGAAGTCTGACTCCGCAGGTATCGGTTGGTGTTACCATGCTGCAGACGAACCTCTTGTCTGACATGCATCTCTTTGGTTTGTATTTGAATTTTCTATGCATACATAAATTTGAATGTCACTTTTGTTTTTTTGTTTTTTTTACCTTTTGTATGAAAGACTATGTTGTCTGGGCCCAGATTCAGTTCAACTGTACTGCACCTAAATTTTTTATTTTTTGAACAAATATTTTTTGAAGGGAAAAGGAGGAACTCTTACACTTCTTTAAATGTATAACATAAAGCCGCAGGGCATTGCAGTTCTAATTATTTTAGGGCCTTCTGATGATTAGATATTGGGAACTAGAATCAGGTAGTCTGAGGTGTGTAAGAGGGAGGCTCGTTGGGGGACTGATCACTGACATCCATAAGAGCCCTTCTTTGTGTTATCCTTCCATCTTGTCTAAACCCTCCAATGACAAAAATGTGTGGCGGTTTTCTTTGGTAGTTATTGAGATCGGTTGACCTACCCCTGTGGCTGTCCATCTGGAGCTCTGTGACGGCAGTGTTGCAAGCCTGTCTGTGGAGTGGGTAGCTAAATTCCGCCTTCTGGGTTCACGTGGACTGGAAGCTTTCTGCATTTTGAGGCTTTAGTGTGAGGCCACACACGGAGGTGGATGGAACGTGTGAAAACAGCGCACGCACTCCCGGCTCTCCGTTGTGTGTCTGTCTCTCCAGAGCCAGTTTAAGTGCCTGTTATCATTACGTGATCGTTGAAGACGCGTGCTAAAATAAACTATCAGGACCTAGGAAAGCAATGTTTATAAGACGGATGTGCCAGCCCGTATCACCATGGAAACATTAACAGGGGCATTTTACAGCTCCAGTTCCTTACCAGTGCAATACCAGGTCATTTCCTTACCTATAAAAGACACGAAATGGTGGCTGGCACAGCACAAGCTCACAAGAAATATGGACAAGTTTGCAGTGTATGCACAAGAACATAAAAACAAAATCCAGGTTTGTGTGTTAAAATAAAGGTAAATAGTTTTTATTGTATTTAACAGTTATGTTATTCGGGTCGCAGTGGCTTGACTGGACAGTTCTGTCTATTATCTAAAAAACTGCAGAATTCCCGTTGATTGGCCATTCCCGTTCAGAATCTGTGTTTCTTCCACAACCCAAGGTTTGCGCTAATCGTTGCTGAAATTCTGCAATCAACTGGGGAAAGACTATGGTGTAAGAACCAGGTGTAATGGTCTATGGAAAGCATTATGTGTTTGTTTTTTGTATACAAAATAGCCTTCTAAGCCATCAGTTTATGTTACAGGTTTTCCTGCTTAGCTTTAAGGTTTACCATTAAGTACCTGTTTTTCCTGTTTTTGTACAGGTAATCAACTGTACAAACAATGTTTGATAAGGATACAAAGGGAGACATGAAGACTGTACTGTGTTCTGAAGGCAAAATGTTTAAAATTCAACCACCACCAAAGTATTGTTACTTTAATTAGCTTTTGTAATATTTGTAAACCTGTGTGGTCTAATAACTTCCCCAAATAAAAAAAAAGGTACAGTTTCAATGGAATCCCACAAAGGACTACCTTAACCTGGTACATTTTGCTGTGGTTGTTGAGTTGAAGAGCACATTAATTGTTGGTCATTTGGAGCCAAACTGTTCAAATATAAATGTATATATTCTGTTTCATTTCTATTGGTGAAATAAATCACCTCTACTATATAGGGACCAAATAACGGTAGGCCACTTTATATAAAGTGACGTTTGGAAACACACTGATCTGTGTGTATACTAGCTGTGATTCTGTTGTAGAATTTATTATGATCCCCTCTGCAGAGGAGGATTCTGGGATATGTTGATGTTTTTTTGTTGTCTTTTCTTTTCTTTTCTTTTGGACATAGCCTTTGACACAGTTAAGCAGCACTGAATGCCATTATGAAAGCCCCATTTAGTGAGTGTCCTCTTGTTTATAGAGAAGGACATGGGGCACACATTTGTGGCCTTACAGCTGTGCCAGGGTGCCTTTGGAAGCAGAACTATACACAATACATCTGAGCACCGACCAGTACAGTCACTGACCAATATGGGCAGATTGAAGAGGGGAAAGCACGGATGAAGTTATGTTCTGTTGGTGTGCTCTAAAATGACCAGCATTTTGTGTAACAAAAGTTTGTAAACTCGTTGATTATTCAGTTCCAGTTGGTGCCTTATTACAAAATAATAAACCAGTAGGAAGTTCTCCTTCTGTCTCTTTTTCTGGTGCTTAGACCAAGCAGCTTACACAACTCGCACATCTTCACAAAATGCGTTTCAGGCCAGGATTTCATTTTGAATAAATACAACATTTCTAGTCATCTCTGTGTGTACATGGTCCTACATTACATAGCCAGGCTAGAACTATTGTGAGTGCGTTGCTTATTGAGGGATGTCAAGTTGGAATACCAAAAATTAACTGTTCATCTCCCATGCCAAACAGATGCTATGACCCTTCTCTGGGTGTGTCTATCTCACCACAGTTCCCCATTAATCATAGATTTATTCTGATTTTATATATATACACAAGCTATACTGTATGTAACATATACAGAACACCTGTTTGTTGCTATAGAATGGTACCAGTAACACACACACACCCCAATCCATGCATGCATTGAATTATGTTCACCTCAGTATAAGCAACACATGCAAGCCAACATCTCCTCTCTGTTGTGTCAGGTCTCTGTTATTTCACCAGCGTCTACCTCTGACTCATAAAATGTCAGTAAATGCTAATTTCTCTGTTTCAGGACCTGTGAAATTCAATGACAGACATGATAGCCTGGTGACCTCAGACAAATGAGGGCTATGGATGTTTAATGACGCTTTGGTGTGACTAAGATACAGGGTTGTTTTTTTTGGCTAATTCATGAGAAGAGGATTGGCGTATGACCTTCTGCAGTGTGACACTGCTGTAACAGTGAGTGAAGATGTGCAATGAAAGCTTGACATTAAAGACTAACATGCAGGCTTCTACAATTCTACACTTCTGCACTGGAGATACACTGGGGAAACAAATCTGTGCTGAAATTAAGGAGCTAGGGATTTATTTTATTTGGTTTAACTAAAATGTATAAAAGTATTCCTTCAGATTGTGTACTGTATATCAGAAAAGACTCAACAGGGAATGACATCGGAAATGATAAAAGCTGAAATTCAGCAAATTAAATTCTTTCTAATTTCTAATTTGACTGACACATTTTTTGGTCAATTGTATTTTATTGCTAAAATATTTATGTTGGCTTGTACTGACACCCCTCTAGCCTATATTAACGAAACCCCAGAAAAGATTTCATATTACTCTGTAAATAAAGGCCTCATTTGACCAAGTGATATTGGTGCCAACACTCACATATCTACTAATCCAGAGCTGGCAGATCTCACTAATCTCTGCAGTGAAGGCATTAGGATATGAAGTCACTAATGGAGAATGAAGAGTCTTGTTGCCATGCAGAATTTCATACATACTAACAATGTGCACTGCTTTCATTACCAAAGCAGGCATGGTGCTCCCTGGATGCAGTGGCAGAAAGTTTAGGTGGAAAGTGTTTTTTTATTTCATATTTGAAGTGCTTAATGATCTCTGAAATGCTTCTAGGAAATGCACTGATAGCTTTTCCTCATTCCAGTTTTTTTACTGAGGGATAACTGTAGTTGTGTATCTCAAGGATAGTTGATAGTGCAAGGGTGCATTAAAAAAAAAGGGCTGATCCATTTCAGGATTTTGTGCCAACTTCTGCTCTTAATTATTTAATTAACTCAATCACATATTGATCTGACATTTGTATAAGCACCAGCTACAGCCACAGGCTGCAAGTGCATCCTAAAGATTTTACTTTGCTTAAGTACAGGAGTGAACAGCATAGTTTATAGAGCTGTCAGGAAGCTAAAACTAAGCTAATTGATTGGAACAAAAGTCAGACTAGCATACCAGGACCGGAGCTCCCGTGTGGTACTGTGAAGCTGGGAGTGGTGGGGGAGCAGCTCAGGCCCATGGTTCCCAGTGGTTCCCAAACCCCAATTGCAATCCCAGAACTTTAACAAGCTGTTCATTTTTCCTATTTGCCTTCCATGTTCAGAGGGATTATTCACCCTCTTAAACCATGTTTTCTCAGACATAGCTATGCATGCCATGAAGAATTTGAAAAATCCCATGTTTTTGTTGTGCTATATTCCAAACAATTATATAAAAAGGTCATATTTTTCTGATCAAATGTTAGACTGAGGTTAAACAATGGGCTCCTATTAAGCTTACTGAACACATGTTTTTCAGAAATGTATCAACACAATGTAGGTTTGGATAATTATCATTTGCATTGTTTTTTACTTTGTAATCATCTTCCACGTGGTTAGTTTTAGTGGCCAGGTGTCCACAGGGGGCCCCAGGACCGAGTTTGGGAACCACTGGCTCGGGTACCATCTCATCCTAGTCTATTGGCTGCTGTCATACTTTTCCTGCTGTCTCTCAAAGCCTGGGAGGCCTCACCAGGTACACAGCTGAGAATGATTGACAATCAGCCCAGCTGTTGCTTGTAGCCTTCGTTGGGCCTGTTTATAAAGGCACAGTGTTCTGTGGGGAGATATTTGTATGCTTGTCTGGTGTGAGGCTTAGTGATCTGCCAGTGGGTTTATGCAGGATTTAGGTTCTCCGTTTTGTTTTCTACTCTAGGAAGTCTGAAAGCCTGTGTACCCTTATTTCCGAAGTTTTCATTTTATAGTGCAGCTGAAAGTCATCAAGTATTCTAGGTTTATAACCGCTCAGCATGTGGGTGCCTGTGTGGAATAGATTTTATTTTCTTTCTTTTTTTAACTGCAAGGACAAAAATCTAAGTTACAATTGGGATGGGAACACAGGAACCTGAATTAAGCAGTCCAGCCCTGGTCATAATGAGCAAGCTTGGGGTTCAGTGCTCTTTCACTGTTAACTGTGGAGGTACTGTGTCCCTGCTCCTGATTTCCTTGAGGACCAACCAAGGAAATGTAGGCAGACCTAGGAACTACAGGTTGGGCTCTAAACAGTATGGTCTGTCCTTCAGTGTTGTTATTGCTGCATTGCGTTTATGGACTGACTTAAATGCTTGAATTTAATGAGCCTTTTTCATTGGAAGCAGATACTTTTAAGCAAGAATCAGCTTGCTTGATTAATCAATTAACTGCTGAAATATACCAAAAACTCCCCATGGCTGTAGGCTGGCACTGCTTGATAAAATAGACAGGCTTATTTTGCAACCTCTGATTAAATCCCATTACTGTAGTTCCATGGAAATCCTATCCTTTTAACTTTCAGATTTAATACATAAACCTGTTCAACATAGAACTGACAATAACAGAAAAAAGAAACAAACAGCTACACCAGTGACATCCTGCCTCTATGTGATTAATTTATATTTACAATAAAAATGTATCCTAATCTGCCTGACTCAATTCCATTTTAGTTAAAATGGGCCATAAACAGCGCAGTGGAGACAAGATTTTTGAATATGTGTTGAGATCACTTGTGGAAGTCTGAAATTGCCAGGAAGTAATATGTCTTTAATGCAGTAACAACCAGCAACAATGCAGTGCTTCTGAGCATGGATTACCGCAACCACTCCTGCTTTACGTAACCTCTGATTCATTGAAGGGGATTATCTGATTTTGTCAGGGGGAATTTGAAATTGATGAATTGTACAGTATAGAGGACTCCAGCGCTGTGAAATTGTCACTCCCAAATTCTCATTCTCCCACAGGCTGGGAAATTATTCTCTTCATCAGATATGAGGACAGCATTCACAGTTTAGTCTCAGCCTAAAGTGATTTATATTGAATGTGATTGTTTGAGAGAACCCATCGCTTATTCTCGACACATTGCTGTCTTCATGCAACAGCAAGCCTTGAATGGATGTTATGATACTGGCTTATCGTTATTTTCAATGTACTATGGTACAATGAAGGTAAATCCAAAGCCATGGCTAAAATACTGTTTCTTTTTCTTTCTTATTTTTTTTTTCTTGGAGGGCAGGGGAGTGGCCTGTGGAGGAGTGGCCTCATGAATCAATGATTGCCTAAATAATAAAAGCACTAGCTTCCAAAGTGTCAATCAATCAATCTATCAACCAGTAAATTTATTTTCATTTAGGCCATTTACAATCAGGTTTTAAGTACTTCACAATGGACATTTCTAGACGATATTTCAATATAGAGGATATTTTCTAGAGGAAAACTGGAAAATGTTTATCTGACTCCTTAAAAGGTTATTGAGCTGAATGCAGTTTGCAGTATACTGCTGTCACACTAATGTTTACCCATCAGGCACACTGGACTTCCTGTTTCCCACAGCAGGAAAAGCTGTCACAACACATACCCATCAACCCGTCAGGCAGAATTCAACTAGCGTCCTATATGCAATGGGGGTTCTGGCAGGCTGCTAGCATGTTCGTTGTCTACAATATACATATACATATGTTGGTTATCTCTCCCTAATGTTAAACATTATGTCTTAATTTCTATTGCAGAGAAATTAACAGGTAATGTTGTTTCACTATGAGAGAGAGTGCATCTCTTGGATCCTGTACCTACTGTAGCTGGACTGTCCCTTCTGAATACTGTAACCTGTGGGTACTGTCATACTGACAGCCCCTTTTTATGGAGCTCCTGAGCTCTGAACTGAGGGGGGGTTTGACCGAAATGCAGCCAGCCTGCCCTTTATGAAAAAGCATGCAATTTTGTCAAAAGAAAATGTCACGTGAACTGGACATTTTCACAGGTGATTGCCGTTTTCACATTTCCACATGCAAAAGCAAAACATGACATGAAATTTTGTATAATTCCAGATCCAGGCATACATGACTATCAAATATGAACTACAATTTTCCTGTGAAAACAAAACATGTGACTTGAAATAGCCTACCTGACCTTTTCCCACTCATCTTATTGAAGCCAGGTGGGATGATTTTTATAGTCGCATGTGTACTCTTCACATGTTGGGTGTTCACGTGGTTTTTGGCTGCGTGGTTTTTGAACACGTGATTTTGGGGGGTGTGCTGTGTGCTGAGCCAGCTCCGGGGGCGAGGCAGGCTGTGTACCCCTCGTCCTCGGCTGCTAATGTGTCAGATTAGCACGGAGACAGGGACACCCCGCAGGAGGTTCGGCCTGTTACCCAGGGAGGGGTGAGGGAGGGTAGCCCTGGGCAGCCCACCTTCACTGCTCCCCATCGCACTGGTTTCATACAGACCGTACCCGCCACATTTATAATTCTGCTCTGGAACCCACAAGAGAAATCAGCCAGTCTGCTGTTTCCCCAACAGATTTTTTACATGATTTTTTGTAGCATCTTGTTTTCTACAGTAAACTCGCCCTCCCTTACGCTTACCATCTGCCAGTTTAATTACACAAGGGTGGGGGGGGGGGTGGGGGGGGGGTGGCTGGTTGGTCATTACAGAGTGTGGGGGGGGGGGGACTGTAAGATAAGACTATGGATAAAAATGTGTTTTTATTCCTTGTGTGATTCAAGCAATTTACAAACATGAGCATATACAGAATATGTTAAATGACTGCAGGTGGCCCCTGCCAAATAAACAAAATGAGGTTGAGCCCAGAGGGCCCTGCACTGAGAGCTCTCTAATGCTCTCTCTTACAGTGGGGTGCAGAAATGTGGGTACACCGGGGGCCTGGGGTAGCTGGAGCTGGAATTGAGTTGCCCAGGCCGATGTCTCCTGGTCGGTGGTTCAGGCGTGGTGGGGATGGCGGATATTAACGCGGGCTGGTGGTGCTCGCTGTGCGGCTAAGCGGAGGCGAGCCGCCGCGTTCGAGCCGCGGGCGTGTCCTGGATCCACCCGTCTCTCGCCAGGCCGCTAACGCGTTCTGCCAGCGCAGCGAGATCACGGCACAGTCTGCGATTAAGCTCAGTGCCAACCGCGAAGCGTGCACACACCACTGCGTGTGCTATGCAAAGTTCCTGTAGAGAGCATTCTGAAAATACACACACACAAGGCCTTCATTTTTACCTTTAATTATTTCACTGCCTTTGTGGAACGAATTTACAGAAAAGTATTGGGATAAATTATGACAGGTAGTCTTGGCTAATGTCTGAGGCTTATTTTTCTTTTCTACTGCAGAGCTTTGATGTCGAGCTATAAATATCATTCTGTTTTTGTTACATTTTGCTTTTCCCAATATAAACTCATTAGTCAAAGAGAGAGAGATAGATGATGAAAATGATTCCAGGTGGGTAGTGATGCTGCCTCATTGACCCAACCCCCTCTCCCTATCTGCAATCCAAAACTTCACTCTCAGAAATAAAGTGACAGTACATTTTCCAAGCAAAAACGGTACAAATGATTTATATATTGTTGGCTAGGGGTACAATTGTATGCACCTATAGGGTACGGTCCCAGCGACAAGCATGTGTACCTCTTTATTAATTTTCTGTACCTTTATTTCTGAGAGCCCGTATTAACCCCTTTTTTTTATCCATAACTTTCAGTTACCGAAAGTGATTGTTACATCAGCATTAGAATTCTAATTCACATTCTAATCACATATTTATGATCCTACACTCTATTCAATATGTATTCTCCCTTGAATGGATGGTATTCGACCAGCTTTGATATGCCCTAACCCTTGCCCAGTACAACCTCCTTGACCCCAATTAGTCTGGCTTCAAAGCTAATGACTCATCAGACCCCGACTAATGGACTACCACAAATTCTCATACCTTTCTCACTGAGTTCCTGTCAGGTAACCTGCAATGGCTCTGTCTCAAAATCCCACTGGATTACCACAGGAGAGCCCTAATGCTTTCCCTCATATGTCAAACATCTCCACTCAGTCCTTCAGATGGCGTCAGCTACTGCTGCTATGCCGATGACACCCAGCTATTCCTCATCTCTGACAGAGGAACATACTGCCTCATGCATCACAGCTTGTCTTAATGATATCTCCATTTGGGTGAGCAGTTGTCATCTCGAACTCTACCTCGTCAAAAGCCAGGTGCTCTACCTGCCAGCTGCATCCTCCCCCTGCAGGCTCTGTCCATCACCTCGGTAACACACAAGCCCATACCCCAGACCTGGGTTTGGTTTTGTGGGACCATGCTGTAGTGGAGGAAGTCGTGTGGCAGGCTTGTCTATACTGATCTGTTCGCTCTACACCCAAAGGGAGGGTGCAAAGGCACTGCAGGCCTGGGCATGAATAATGGTAGCGCCTATCCTTTTGGAAAACAACATTTATGTTTTAACTCTTTATTTCCCTGAGTGATTGTATTGGTGTTCAAAAATATATAATTTTCCATTTTAGCATATATTATTGCTCATTGTTGTATGTAAGGTGAAAAAAAAGGAAAGCAGACCGCGCTCTTTAAAACAAGACAAACAAAAAAAATGAACAGCCTGGCTAATTGCTGTATAATGCACACATAAATATTTACAATAATGCTGGAAAAAAGATACAGGGCCATATTAAGATTTAAGGACTTCGTAATGACACTATCCATGGTTCATGGAATTCCATGTTAAAAAAACATTTAAATGGTTTTTTAATATATATTTTTATGAATTAGAATTGCTTTTAACGGGGGATATAACAGAGTGATATACAGTAACTACACCATCTTAATGGCTGTAGTTTCCATAAAAGCAACACCAACTTTGCAACCCCCGTATGGGTAAAAAGTAAAACCCCACAAATAAGTACAAACAACCATAAACACAAAATGCCTATGAAGGCACAAAACGAAGCTTTTAGGCTTTGTGTGAACTTTCTGCTCAACCCAGACCATGCCATTACATTTGAAATGCAGTGCTTTACCTTCGTTTTGCCAAAGATAGCACATTCAAGGTCCTGCACATCTTAAGACTGCAGTTCTGTATCTCCAAAGCACAGCTGTTGCTATCTTCTCAAACCAGGCTCAGACTAAAAGCAGTTTCTGTGTTAAGTGTATATGGAAAAGGGTGGCTGAATACACAAGCCAAATATGTTGTATATCCTTCAGCACCTCACATGGACACACATCCTTCCAATTTCTTATGTTTACCAAATAATGTATCTCCTTCTTATATATAGGCTTTGTACATCAATATTAAATATATCCACAAACATTGCCTTTATAACTAAATGGTAAATGGTTGGAATTTATATAGCACTGTACAATTGATGCTTCCCATTCACCCAACCAGCTCATCAGAAAATACTGGGATTTCCTAGAATTCTTGATTCAGGGCTGTGGGTATTACAAAGGGAAAAAACTGTACATATCGATCAGGACTATTAATCCACAGAAACACTGCAGCTAACTGAAGGCGTAGGGAGAGGGAGATTAAAATTAGGCAGGGTATGGTTGCTCAGTAATGAAGAGTTGAGGAGTTCTCACCTGACAAGAAGACTCAGACTGCAAGAGAGTAAGTGACTCTGAATCCAATCTGTCATGTGAGTGTCCAAATCATATCATTTACTGAGAGGACTTTGCAGTGCACTCACTCTCTTTCTCTTTCTTTCTCTATTTCTCTATCTCTCTCTCACTCACACCCACCCACCCCCACACACAATATTCTGTCAGTACCAATGCTTATCAACTGCACTTTTAACTGTTCATTTCAAATTCACCTGTAATTAGTCAGAACAAAGCTTTTTAACATTTGAGGCTGGACTAAAGTCCTCAAAAAATAAAGATCAGGGTTCAGGTCACCCTGTAACTCCCTGAACCCCAGGTTGCATTCATGTCACCACCCTTCCACTCTTCGATCGGTTCAGTGGTTGAAGAGTTATCACAGAGGGTTGACAAAGACCTTACACACAGGAATGGCATAAAAGGCTCAGGTCTACGTCAGTTCATCATCACTGGCATTGTGCATTGGGTGGATTTTCTGATCTGACCCCTGAATTAGCTGCCTCTAGTTAGCTTGAGGCAAATATAGAGGGTTAAATTCACTGTTCACTCTCACTGTCTTCTGTGTGGAAAGACATGTTGTAAAAAATAAAACCTGACGACTCAAAGTGGGTTATTAGTGGGTAATCAGGTAACAGTGTTAGTGATCCTCCCATTGTAAATCGCAGGTTACAAAAAGCAATCTTCTGTCTGCACGAATATTTTAAAGCATTTCAATGAAATAGCGTTGATGGTGATAGCCACCACCAGTTATTTAAGTGTGCTATGAGACAGAAGGGTAGGTACATAATTGTTTTAAAATTGATTGGTTGGCCTTTCCTAAGTAAATTAAATAAATGATTCTCTAACTGCGAAGGGGTATCTGCAGTGCTTAACAAAGGCATAGCACGTCATCAGTTGGAGCTCCACCATGGGGATAAAAACACTTTAATTCCAGGGGATTTTTGGATGACGGGGGGGTGGGGGGTGGGGGGGGGATTACATTTGAAAAACGCAAATGAATGGTTTACCTTGTCCCCGCTATTTAATTTAATCTTATTACATAAGAAGTCAATGAATTCACTGTTCACTTGCTGCAAAGCGTTCTCCCTGAACGTCTGCTCCCTGGCCGGTAGGCTACACACTTGTGGCTTGCATGAAAGAAGATGACTCGTTATAATCTGAATAACAATGATAAGTGATGGCCGCGCGTTATGTATTTGAGTGGCTGTACGTGTTTCCCCTTTTCCTTTTCTTTTTCGTCTTAAAAGGATTCGACTTATCTACAATTTATGCCTCTCACGTTGCAGCGACAAATCAGCACTGGGCTGTGGGCTGGTGACGATTCGCTGACGCCGCTTCTCCCACACCGTTAGAGAGGGCCGTGAGAGAGGGAAAGGCTGTAGACTGGATTCTGTTCAAGGTGAATGCGAAACCCTGCAGCACGGAGATCGAAATTCTTCTGACACAGGGAGAGGCATAGCTACAGACACAGCTGCGGAAATGGAGGTTCCGAGCCTCGGACACAACATTGGTAGCCCCACCAGTCCATGCGAGGGCATGATAAAGAATCTGAGCTTGGAGGCGATTCAGCTGTGTGAAAGAGACGGTAAGGTCGCCAGCTTTTAAGGACCACGTAGGCTACCGGTTCTTGCCACAATGCGATTTATGTTGTTTATGCATAACGGCATTTCTGTATCAAGCTGCTTGTGCTTAAAACATAGCCAAATCTCCCCTTAAAATGAAGGTTGATGAAACAAAGTCACTTTCTCATGAAATGTTGAAATGTGCAAGTCAGTTAAATTCAAATTGCTACTTTATTTTATGTTAGTGATAGCATCCCGGGAGCTCGTGCAGCTTGCTAATATTTTCTTTTCTCTTGCTAATCTTTTTTGCACTGGGCTTTTGAGAGCAAGGGGTGGCAGTTGCTTTAAGGGGCTCTGGGCAGATCATTATTAGATGTGAATGTGCTTTTCACTGTGTCGCTGAAGCTACATCTTGCGCCGAAACGGTTAAAGTAAAGCCTATGTGCTGGATAAAATGAAATTGCGAACTATAGGCGTATGGTACCCAGGCTGTAAGGTTTCAGCACCATGGACACAGACTGAAGTCAAAAGCACTTAGCGGTACTGCGTTCATTACGGATTTTTGTTAATTTGCACAGATCACATCGGATAACGTTGCCTACATATTCCACTCAAACCAACGTAAAACATTTCTGGACAAATATTGCAACAGACAATACTCTGAGAGAATGCTGGTTTAATTGTAGCCTGTTATACAGAAAAATGCTTTTGCCCAATAGCAGGGATGCTTCAACAATTAAGCTATGATAGATTAAGAATAAACCAATTGCAGAACAAAAAGCTCGTGGACCCAACACTAGTATTTTTCAAAGTTACATTCCTGTTGATCTTGGACTGAGATATATCCATTAGGGGAATTTTGACAGTTACAATTTTGTAAATAATTTCAGTCTAGTCCTGATATGATATGCAGGTGTCGTTGTGCGAAGCATAGAGACGAATAATGTTATATTTGTGATATTAATTGCACGCAGTTTAACACCTCTGTGTTAGGGTTATGATGACAGCTGTTTTATGCCAAAGATACTGAGTAGCCTATTGTGTAGCCATACTATTTCACTCTTAGAAAACCTTACATAACACGAAACATAATATTTTATTTATGTACGAATCATTTATTGTCATTGTTTCATTTCATGCCATGAGTGGGTTTTAACAGAAATATCAGTTCTAAAAATGGCTGCACCCATCACGGAGAAACGTGCTTGAAAGCTCCCCACCCTCATGTCATCTTTCACGAGATGTAGACTACCTCGTTTATTACGACTGAAATAGCAACTTTTATTTTTTATTTTTACTGTTGCTCAAGTGAAAAAAATAAAATAACCGTCACAATATTGCCGGTTCCCCATTGGGAGTGCTGATCAGTTAGAATTATAGAATAATGCCAAAATGTCACGTTGTTTAGTTTCCATTCCTTTAGTCTGCTATTCTAAGCTGATAAACTGACCACATGAAAATGACAAATTACTTTTTGACAATGACTTTCCCGGTGAACACAAGGCAGTGACAGAGAAGTATATTTAACAAATGCCAATAGGCTATTACATGCAGGCTGTAAACAGCAAGCATATTAGTCACACAATCATAAATACAACCTGTCATTACTGTAGTTCTGTGAAAATGCTTAAGCAATTACATCGCAGTGGGGTTTGGAACCTTTTGTACAGCTTGTTATTGTAGTTGGCTAACTAGTCTCAGCTTACATGGTTGTGGTTTGTAGTTCTGCTGAACAAGGTCTTTCATAGTGTGATTATTACACATGCTTCACTGTGAACTGTATTAGTGTACAAAAGCAGTGAAACACCCATTACTTAATTATGTATCTTAGCTGTTCACTGCATTAGAGTAAAGCATTCAGGGTTGGATACATCACATTCAAGCTACTACTTCTTACTCTGCCTCAATTTAAAATGAGTAATTTTAGTAATAGTGCTCAATAATCAATTCTGCATTTTACAGCCTTTCTGTGCATTGAGTGCACCTTAGGGTCAAAACAGTGCTCAATTATTCAAAACAGAGGTTTTGTCTCCAAGATATTTACAGAGCAAGTTTCTAATTTAGCTTAAAACCGTCCATGAACCTGACAATTGTAATGTGATATAGGTTTTGCACAGTTAAAACGGTTTTGTTGCATATTTGTACGGAATATGATTAAGAGATTTGGTTTTTGGCAGATCTGCATCAGAGCAATATAAAAGATGTTCACTCCTTCACATGCATCTTGCAACAATTACTTATGAAAATGCAGAGGTCATTAACACAGGTGAGGATAAATATTGAACAAATCTAAGATACAGGACAGTAAACCTCATTAACATATTTTAGACAAAGGCCCTCAACTTTGCCTTTTAATACCTCGACCTCCATGTTCTTGCTCTTCTTCCATATTTAATGCACCAAAACAGGTGGATTATCACCCTTTGCTGAAGCAGTGTGACCTGCAGACTCGCAGGGAACAACTGATTCTGACACCCCTTCAGTTCTCTTAAAATGCAGTTGATTCACATAGAAATTATCACTCATATTACTTCTTATGTCAACACTGTAAATTCTGCCTGTAACATTGTTCAATAACATTGTTACATTTATGGAAGTTCGATTAAAGTTTGATGAATCTACACCCCTGCATTTGTATTATTAAACATGGACGTAAATGGGTTTTTAATAGTATTAAACATGGTGGTAAAGGGATTTTTAACTGCTCCACTCTGTGAATGGAGACCTCGGGGAGGCTGGTGTAGTTGCCCTTGCGGCAGTGGATGTGGCACATACTGTAGAGCCTTCAGCACAGCTGTGTGCTGAGAATTTGTGATGAGCAGGCAGGGACAGCCATTGGCCGTCTGCCAAGCTGGGCTTGATCAATGACTGAAGGAAGTAACTAAAAAAAAGGAAAGACCATCCCATTACAAACCGTACACAACAAACCTTGATCACAAGAAAATAGCTGCTATCAGAATCAGGATTAAGTACATTTTCACATACAAGGAATTTGCCTCGGTGTGGTTTGTGCACTAGGACTAGGACAACAACATAGAGCTAACATATTAACTAACACTGAATAACACAGAACACAACGTAACAACAACATAGAACTAACATCAACAGAGCTGTGTACTGTGTATACATACACAATGTCCCAGGTTATTGCAAATAATAAATAATGAATGACGGACTGATGAATCAGCCTGATAGTGAACTGGTGCTGCTGCAGCTGTGGTAGGTGTGTGTTTGGATGGGGTGGGTGTGTGTGTGGGGTTGTGTGTATAAAAAAATAATGCATATTGATCCACAGTTAACATCTATAAAAAAAACAGGCTGCAGATCACGAGTGCAGAGCATCTTGTCTGTAGGCAGGGGGTCGTGCATGAGTGTCCTCATGGCGCAGTTACAGTAAAACTGTTCCAGGAAACACACACTGCTGTGGGCCGACTTGTCATTTCTTGCAAATTAGCACCTACATCGCACCAACTGAGCTGTCATGGGATAAGATCCAGTAAAGGGCAGCATAAGGGGAAGAGGTAAAAGCCTACCTAAAAATTCCAAATGAAAAGGCCGTTTCTTTTTTTTAATCAAATATGCATGTTTTGGGAGAGGATACTTATAAAATAGCTTGGCTATTCAAGATGGAAAAGTACAAACGTAGCACACGTGTTTGTGGTACGTTCCCCACTCAAAAGCAAAGAGTAGTTTGTAAGTTAATATGTATGTCGACTACACTTCTATCATTTAGAGGGAAAAACATATGGAGTGTACTGGCAGCATTCCTTCACACAGCAGGCCAATGTGAGGATTCTCCAACAGAATCCAATAATCAACATATAAGCTAAGTCTTACAATCCAACATGCTTTATGTGTGTTTTAGAAACAAAATCGAGATTTATACTGTTTCTAGTATTTGCCAGATCATCTAGTCTATCATAGTCTGAACTGCTTGCATGTAGGGCTACCCAGCAGCATAGCCTGAGAGCCTACTGTAGTGTTAAGGCAAACCCAACATGACAGGCCAGGGTGCAGCCAGCTGCAGCATACTCCTATGCCACCCCTAACTGGTTTCACCTGCAAATTTAATTCCTGGTAGGACAGCACTCTTCCTTTAAAAAAATTAAGAAAATAAAAATGTAAATACTGAGGCAACTTACATATCCAAGACTAAACGGTCGGTTGATAGTCTAACGGAAAATGGCAAATATTGGTCTTATTTATGTACACAACGTTATATTTTGGGGGCATTTGGAAATATTGACTGCCTTATGTATTTATCGTTTTGAAAATATAGTTACGGGTTTTTCTTTGACCCAATATGTTACGTTTATATATTTGTCACAAACCAGTGAACGAGGATGTTTGTTTGTAAATTTTGGCGGGTTTACTCCCTGAAATCTTCTGGTTTGGATAACATTCCAGTGGAAGTTAACCGTCTCCTGACAACAGCTCTATTTACAGTTTATCAACCTTCATATTTTCATAACAAAGGTCGGTGAGTGACAGTAATTTATAACATTTGCCTCATTGTTACTCTACAAATAGTTTAACTTAATAAAAAAATCACACAGACTTCTAGTTGGCGTATTGGTGTAGCTAAATTATTCAATTTTTAATGTTAGCTAGCTAGGAAACGTTAGCCAGCTAAATTCCAAGTCAAGTCAAATAGATTACTTTTCAAGATCTTTTTTTTTTTTTTTGCAAGATAACGAGGTTGCTGGTATTAATTAATTATTAATATTATTAATTAATACTAATAATAATCCTAATACTAATAAAATTGCTAACTATCTAAAGGTTTTTTGGCACGTTTCCTGGTAACAGTTAGCATGCTATAGCTAACGTTACTGTAATTAGCCCCATTTTGTCAGGTTGAATGATTGTAAGTTACATTTTTATTCAGATTTAATGTGGATATTTAGCTATTAGATGCAGTCTAAAGCTTCTTCTGTGCTGCTGATCCCGGGCTTTGCTCATTTTGTGGAACATGCAAAAAAGCATATGTCAAGAAAAATATTTATTTACGAATCATTTGCTAGCTACAGTTCAAAAGCATCTAATTGCTAAAACTGTAATATCTCACAGATGTGAGCTCTTCAGTCTTGTATGATGATGTAACAGTTAGGCTCCGATATGGATTGCAAATTGATTTGGCAGTTTCTTCTTTATATGATGCGCTTCCAGGTTTTGGTAGCTGGTATCAGATTATTTCTGGGACTTTGATGCTGCGCATTCTTTTGGCATTACGCTTCAGGATAATTTTACTCACAAATGAATTGGAACAAGGCACGTCCTCTGCCTCTCGTCGCCGGGCGATTGCGATTTCATTAGGGCCATTCAGTTCATTTGTAGGATTTTAAAATGGGATCCTTGTCATGCTTCCAGCCATGGGTGTTTGTGTGTTGGAATAAAGATGGGCTTTGTGTGTGTCCCTTCCCTGCTCACTGGTGCATGCAGTCTAATTCAGTGATGGAAGGAGATCGATCCTCTGCTCCGTTGTGACAGCCATATAAATATCCCAAGAGAAATTTAATGTAGATGTTTCGTTGCTCCTCTGTCTTTGTTTTTATTGATCAGTTTTAAGGATGATTTATTTTGTAGATTTCAGTGTGATGGCACGGTGTTAATGTCCACTTTACACGCATGATTGGAAGTAAGACTGTTCATATTTTGTATTCATCGAGAGGGTTACTATGTCTGTGCGAACTGCCCTGTGGTGCAAGTGAAATTAGTTGAACTTCCTTTTTTCATGTGTTAATGCGCTGAACTGTGATGAAAGCAATTCAGAGACCCAATAAAATAAAAGATGAAGAAAATTTGAATCAGTTGGACAGCCTAGCTATAATCAGCATTTAGTTTGGTGAATTTGGTTCTGTGAAGGGTGCTACGGAGGGAATTAATTTCCTGCTGGGAGTCTGGAAGCCCAATAGATTATCTCCATGGAAAACGTGTTTTAGGCCATCTCTGTAAATTCTAATTGTGCTTCCAAGCAAGACTGTAGCCAGTGTTGGCGGTGTGTGTGCACACTTGTAAAACAGAGGCTAAACCTCTGTAAGCCAATCTCCTGCAATCCGTGCACAGTGTTACAGTCCAGCACTGCACACTGCCCAGAGAGGTGAACGCCGCAGTCCTGATGCAAGCTCTCTGCTTTTCGCAGACTCATGCTGTGGTTGGGTGAATACAGGTTTCTGTCCATTACTGTGTAGGCTACCTGTATTCATCAGTAAAATGAACACTGCCCTTAAATACATGCTGCACAGGTCGAGTCTGTGAAAATCTTGTGGTATTTAATATGCAACAGCTAATAAAAAAACTACTAGCCAAAGAACTAGCCTACGTGGTTGCCTGATCATTCTGTCTCAGCTCAAAAACCTCCTCTCTCTGTAACCTGAGACTCTCCACGTCTTATCCTCTGCCATGGCTTTCTTGGCACTCCCTGTAGCTTTGACATACAGTACAGGCTACCACCAAATCCAATTCAAGGTGAAAAATGACTCACAAATAACACGCTACTTTATTCTGTTAGGCTGTGATGGAAAGTTATTAAGTCGTGATTCTCATTGAATTCGCAGCTGAGTGTGAGTTCAATGAGAGTGAGCGCTGGGCTGTGTAACAGTAATGAAAAACGTAAGTTTATTCATTTATTTCAGTATAGACTCTTGAGATGAGTTTTTTAGTTATTTATCCTTTTTTATCAAGGTGAGACTCCCGCTGAGTGAGAAATCATATTTCCAAGGGAGCCCTTGAGTTACACTGGCTATTAGAGGCTGTCTGGCAAAGCGGTAGGGACGACCAATCTGGCTATCGAGCTTTTTATTGAACGAGCATGCTGGAGAGAGAATTTTCCACTTTCTCATGTCCCCCAAATGCAATTTTATGAATAAACTGAGTCCCTCAGGTGTCCGTGATTGCAGTTGCCATGGTCTTCCCAACTAATTGGGCTACTTTCAAACAGCAGGTGACAAAATCATTGCTGCCGGTCACTGGTATTTGGGCTGCTGCACCACGGCTGTGATTGTAAGGTGCATTAAAAGCATATAGGGCAATTGTAATCCAGCACACAACTGGAATTTGTCATCCAGACCTCCCCCCTCACCACCAATCCACAGTCCATCTGCTTGTTTCTCATCTTCATGAGTGGTTTCTAATATTTC
Organism: Conger conger; assembly: GCF_963514075.1. Taxonomy (NCBI): domain Eukaryota; kingdom Metazoa; phylum Chordata; class Actinopteri; order Anguilliformes; family Congridae; genus Conger; species Conger conger. The sequence continues at coordinate 20,952,238 of NC_083777.1, read as the reverse complement.
TAGAGCCTTTTACTTAAAAAAAAATCATTTACAGTATGTTGATATTAATTTTATTTAACCTTCTCTGTTTAATTTCTCCAGCTATTCCGGTGCCAGGAATAGGCTATTGAGCTTACAAAATCAGTACTAGTCACAGTCGGCCAAGGAAATAATAGGACTCTACCATTTTGTTCAAGACTAATTTGTCTAAAAGAAGACACATTTCCACCTTGGGATGTCATTTTGCAGTATCCAGAGCCATTTACATGCAATATTTCCTGTGAATTCTCATTTCTTACATGCAATTTAAACCTTGTGTTTTCAGCCTTTTTTCACTAGACTTAAAATATAATTGGCAGATAATGGCCGATCAGCCCTTCTGTTCATTTAAGCAATGGGATTGGTATTGGCCTTGAGAAATCGGACAGCCTCTTCCCGCTAGCTTATGCTTTTATAGCAGGGAATAGGCACACATACCTGGAGCTGTGACACATAATAATTAAACATCCATTGAATAGCTAACGACTTTAGGACGTTAAATAAGCACTCAATGTCATGCAGTACAGCAAACAGGGTTAAACACTCTTGCCTCGGACAGCTGCAGGGCGAGGAAGTTTTCATTGTCACTCAGCACTTAATTGACCAATTAAAGCAGCTGATTACGCCTGTTGATTACACTTGCTTCAACTGGAGTGCATTCAAGATGCAAAACCTTTCGCTGCGGCTCACCTTGAGAGTTATGCACACTATAAATGGTTTCCAGCGGTCTGAGTCATTGGTCTTCCGGCTGGTGTGTGTGTCTGTGTCTGTGTCTGTGTCTGTGTGCCAGGGCCACTACTGTGTGAGCACAGACATAAGCAGAAGCAGGGAGGGGGGTGTTTCCGAATCACACTGTACATCAGCAGGGTAACAGCTCTCTGAAACCGGACATACGATACAGCTCCCGTTCAGCTCATAAAACACATAGATCTTATACACAGCCCTGGTTTCTCGGGTCTGACATTTTAGGGTGAAAAACAAAGAGCATCCACCCTGCTGCTCTCCCAAGTGCGGGAGCGACTGTCACTGTAACTGCCAGACTTGGTTTGTAAAAGCCCATCTGTAAACAGACAGTGGTGTAATTGAATTCCGCTGTGTCTGGAATAGGGCCATGGAATTGGCTATGGCTGTAAGATTTTAGCGGCGGAGTGCTATGACACTGACCAGAGATGTCAAGTCATTGATGTGTGGGAAGAATTGAACAATCAGTCCGTGGTAAACATTTTGATTCATGCTTCATTTTTCTTCTCTAAGTGCCAGAACCGTAGCTAATGGTGTAGATTACTTTCGATATTTTTGATATGATTATAAATCATCGTGGTTGACGGATGTCTACTTGTCAGACCTCAGTTTCAGATTTGAAGACGTTAAAAATAAATGGGATATACGTGACTGAACTGCATTTTAGTCGAGAAAATAAACAGAATGATGTTTTTTTCCCAGCTTTTTTTCCAGCTATGGATACAACTGAATATCAAATTATGAAAATGAATGTACTACAGTTTGACCTCTCCTGCTGGTGTCTAGCCAAGCAATTATTAGATTCTAGAAAGTCAATCAAGGTTGTAACTCAACTTTAAAAAATAAAACAAAAGTCGGAATTTCACAGTGATATTGAAACAATTGTTTCCCAACTTAAAGTTGTATTATTTTCACCCAAATGTCAAAAACCAACCACCTTTGCCCTTCTGTTGAGGGGCTCATGTCATACAGCATACTGGCCTAAGCTATAGTCTTTTATCAGCAGAGGCCTGAAATCAAGTCACATGAACACATTAGCCTCTTACGTAACTCGACATTGGCCTTTTCCCAGTGATTTGATTCCAGTGGTTCAGGAACTGCACAACATCTCTGCTGTGAGCGAGCATTGACCTTATTTATGAGCTCATTCCTGTCCTGCATTTGTAATGCCGCTGGTGTCCTTGCTCGTTAGTGAGAAATACTGTAAACAGCTCTGACAGGTCTCTGTCAATGTCTCAGTGCAACCACACACAGCTCTGCTGAATATTAGAAAGAAAAAGAGGTCAAACAGGCTTTCATTATTTCTATCTGACCTTTCATATTCCTGTCACGCAAGGTCAGTAACCTGTACAATTATTTATTGAAAGGTCGCTTTTTTAAAGCTAAAAGAATAATGCCTATGTAACATAGAATATTGCGGTTTAGCATGTAGTGGGATGAAATTGACTTGGGGGTATTGTTTGTGCAAATTGCCTTGATGATCTGCTTACGGTTTTGACAGCGGGTGGCATTTTTAACACATTTCAGTCAATTGCAGCGCATTTGTTTCAGAAGTGTTGTGACAGTGGCAAAACCATGTGGCAACACTATAGTCAGTGTATCAGTGATGGGATTCTGGCCAAAATGGGGACTTGCATGGACAGATTTGCTCGTGTGGAGTTCATTATCACACCGAGAGCCAGTTCAATGGGATGCACCTGAGAGCCCTCGGTTTCCACTCATATCTGTGTGAAAATGGAAGCTGCTCCCTCAACAACTCCAAAATGGCTGCCATTTCTGTACGCAATTGCTCCAAAATTCACATCAGGGGACAATCCTAGAAATAAAAATAAAAATTACTGGGGGTTTTGCTGTACAAAATGTCATGTTCACATAAGGGGAATCTACACAGCTTTGTTTTTGAATTGTAAACTTCAGGGTTCAACAATAACACTTCTTAAAACCATTAATATGAATAATAATACGAAAACTGAATTATTAATCAGTGTGCTTTGTTCCTGTTAAATAAATTGCATGAAGTTACCGAGCATTACTGAACAATAAAATTAATGCAAATACTAGGTAGTTGTTTTGGTCAGTATACCGACAATGAAGCTACTAGTTATGTTGATGTTTTGTGTTTAACTAGCCATCTGTACTGTCAATGTAAATAGGTCTATTTATTGTCTGGACCTGATTCAGTTCCATAATGTAAGGCTTAATGCACTTCATGTCATGGGCACATTTAGTAATATCTGGGCAAGTTAATATTGTGTTTGTAAGTAGATTTCTTACCAAGTTACCTGACTGGAAAGTGTGGCACACCTTCAAGCCTTCATGATGAATCCTGAGCAGTAGGCTGTTGGCTCAGGCCTTCAGGGAGTGGCAGGCATTATGGCATCCAGCCTGCTTTTATGGAGGATGAAGTTTCTGAATTTAAATCAATTTAATATGTGTCCATTAGTCTAAATATACATAGCTGACTATAGATAAATATAGAAATGAACCATTGAGGGAATGTGGATGATCAATGCAAAGACTAGGCATACATTACCTCGACGTGTCACAGAATGAGCCTAGCAGAAAAAGATTAAACTAAAATTAAAATGTGGATGCCTGCTATGAGTACTATCTTTAAGATTTTGCAATAGATGTTAACTCTAGGAGTATGATTATGTGTTCGGGGGATAATCTTGAAGTTTATTTTGATTTGTAGTTGGCTGTAAGTAGTTAAAATGATCAGGAGGTTAGGAGAATTGCATGACGGTCTACAAACCCATAGTTGTAGAGACTGATGCCACTGGCCCAGCAGACCAGTGAGCGTCTGAAATTTATTTCAATCATTTAAAGTCTCTTGTTTATAAAATGAGCTGCACAGTAAAGAACTGTCAGGTTTTATGGCAGTACAGGTACAAAGCAGCTGCTCACAGCTCAACGACACACACACACACACACACACACACACACACACACACACACACAATGGCCCGCTCCTGCTGCTGAGACTGTTCACTTTACGACACCCTGGGGACTTTCTACATTCTGCTGCTAACGTAGAGACTCAAGTGTTAAAGGATTCTTTTACTAGGCCGGAAATTTGCAAATCTTCTCATTATTGCTGTAGTAAACTGCTTAATTTCTTTTTTAACATAATTTGCACTGTCACTGTTCGTAGAGTCAACTCAAAACAGTTGGAGATTCTTTGCACAAGGCTGCATCTGTTTGCACGCCGACATTAAAACTTGTTTTCTGAGCATATTGCCGGGGAATTAACCATGTTGACTCTTTGGTTTAATAAACACCCAAATTACTGTACTTACTGTTTGTATGGTCATGACTGCTTGTGAAACTTGTTTAAATGTCATGTCATAGCTAAAGGGGAAAGACCACACCCACACTTGATCTCAGACTTCCATCCGTTATCTAACCCGCTTATTCATGCTCATGGTCGTGAGGAGGCTGGAGCCTACCCAGCATGCATTGGGTGAGATTATACCTCGTTAATGTAATATTTTATTTAAAGTGTTTCAAAATTCCCTTTGAAAACACATTTGCATCATGCTCTTGTTTTTCCCGAGCTGCAGTTTACGAAAGCATAATGACAAACAAATTAAAATGATACAAGATGATATGGCTAATGGGTAGCTTTAGTGCCAAATATTGAACAACAGCAACATTCAATGTTCTAATATCAAATTATCTTTGATTGTTCTGAATGATCTTTCATAATAGCAAAGCTATTTTCTCTGGGGTTGCCCACTGTCTTTGGAAATAAACATTGCTGGAAAATAGAATTTGTGTTTAGTTCAGGAAATCTGACCCAGTTTTCTAAAGGGCTTAATTAGCGGACAGCGGGGTTCCAGGCGGGCCCTTTGCACACCCATTGTTCTTTGAGCTCTTGGCTGTTATCAGATATTTCAAAAGCTCTTCCTGCTTTCAATAAGCACAAAACTGGCATTGTTCATGTGCCAAGTTGGCGCAAGCGTAGCATAGCCCTTTCCCCCATTCCACAGGGCCAGGGCACTCTTCATGGTAGAGTACCATGAGACGTCACTCTGGAAATATGTTGGCGCTCAGTTTTCAAAGTATCGTTAATGAAGAGCCGGTCGCTAATGGGCTACCGCTAAAGCAGTAATGCGAAAACCAGCCAGTACATGAGCACAGTGATCCACATCCATGTGTTCACTGTAGCATGACCTGCTATGGGGTTAGCGTTCCACCACAGTGAGTTCTGGGTATGTATCTCAATGTATCTCACTGCCCAAAGCCAATAGGTGATTGCCTGGTCACTGGGGGGAGCTGTAATCCAAAGGACTCTGGCTGACTTACAGCCATCTCCATCTTAAAGCCTAGTCTCTCTGGAAAAGAGTCTCTCTCTCTCTCTCTCTCTCTCTCTCTCTCTCTCTCTCTCTCTCTCTCTTTCCTCCTCCTCACTAACCTGGAGTGCTCTGCCTCCCTCTTACACAGGAAGTAAGTCCCAGGACAGCGGGATTGCCGAGATGGAGGAGCTTCCTGTCCCGCAGAACATCAAAATAAACAACATCACCTGCGACTCCTTTAAGATCTGCTGGGACATGGACCCCAAGTCCCGGGACCGCATCACACACTACTTCATCGACCTCAATAAGAAGGAGAACAAGAACTCAAACAAGTTCAAGCACAAGGTAGACCCACGTCCTGGCTCTGAAAGGGGATAAGTTATACTCGCGTTCCCCCCCTGCTGCAGTTAAACCTAATGCTTTTACTCTTAGCCTCACACAAATCTAGGAGCCCTTATCTTTGCGGGAGCCTTGGGGGTGCTGGTCGAGTGGAGTGAATGAGCCTCCCTGCCCAAACGCTGCTAGCAGCCACGCTAACAGCCGTACTCCACTAGACTGACGTTTACAATCGCCCGCGGCGTGATTCACGTCAGCCGGCCTCGACCGTTCCATGGTAATTTTCCCACAGGCGGTGGTCATAATGCCAGATGCAAGCGGTTTCTCTGCTGAAGGCCGCAGCGAGTGAAATAAAAGGGGCAAACAAAGTCGTGCTAATGCCCCTTTGCTGGCCAGCTCGCACGCTGAGCTTGTTGTACAGCGTGAGGTGAGAAGAGCTGGGCATTGTGACTAATGATGGCTTTATATACCAAAGTCGAGTCCTGCCGTCAGCAATAACACAGTGAAAAGTATCATAACCGCGGTTGGCTAATAGGCCATTGGCCTGGGTCAGCTTTCTATTAAAACTGCAGCCGCGGGGTAGCCTAGCGGTATGCTGCTTGACTGGCAGGGCTGCTGGCTTGAGCCCCCAGTGGACACATAAGGAGTTGCATCTGGAGAAATGTAGTCGGGTCCCTCAATGAAAAAGGGAAGAACTCTGCCATCCTGGGACTTTTCCCCTGTTCTCTTTCACCTTCCCACCTGCAACTATTCTGCCAGGCTGTCCTTGAAAAAGAAAATCCATGTTCTCAATGGACCTCCCCTGGTTAAATAAAGGATTAAGAGAACTCATCGTGGGTACAGTCAACAGTGCATTATGTTGTGTTATGCCTGATTGATGTGAAATATACTTGCTGGTCTGGGATTACTGTTAGCCAGGTCTGGCACTGCGGTTCACATAGCCCAGATGGCTGTTCTCATAGTTTGATTGGACAACATCATCTCCGAAATGAATGTAATGTAATGATTGGCAGCGAGGTCAGCCAGTGGAGACACCGTTATCGTGGACGTGTTTATTTTCATTGAATTCTAGGACGTCCCAACGAAGCTGGTGGCGAAGGCGGTGCCCCTGCCCATGACGGTGAGAGGTCACTGGTTCCTGAGCCCCCGCACCGAGTACACGGTGGCCGTGCAGACGGCCTCCAAGCAGAGCGACGGAGACTACGCCGTGTCCGAGTGGAGCCAGATCATCGAGTTCTGCACCGCAGGTGACCATACACAACACACCTGCAGTGGGAGCAGCGATGACACAATCAGCTTCTGTCATACCTTTCACTTACAGTACAAAGCACATGAGAGTTGTGAAATATTTATTTGCATATGTAGACCTATTTCAGTCATTTTGGTGATCCCAAGCCCACCAAACTTCATTTATTAACATTTCTGAAGGAAAGAACAGTACAGAACACAGTACAGAAGAACCTCAGAAGTCCGGAACTGAACAGGGTATAGAATCGGAAGTAGCGTATATACAAAATGATGACTGCAAAATGCTGTAAACAAGTAACACTATTAATTAAAAGTAAGGGAGTGAGCTTAACAGCTGTTGCTAAAGAGTGGCCTACAAGGAAACATGACCAGGTCAGTTTAGTTTCGCATATTGTTAGTTATTTGATTGCACTTTATATGACTGTTACTGTTTGACTATGATTATGACTTAAAATAAACTGTACTGAAAGTAGTATTTAATTTCCCAAAACTGGTGTATTTCAACGTCACTTTCCAAGTTCCGACAATGTACGTGTTCCGAACAACCTTCATTCCCAATGTGTTCGGTTCAGTCCTCACATTTTAAATGTCAAGGACAAACATAAATTGAATCCGTCTATTAACATTAAGTGTTTGCGTTGTTAAATTACACGGGCAGGTAAAGGGATGCCTATTTGGGACCTTGCGAGATCAACAGGAAGGCCTGATCAAGTATCTGTCTGTTCATTTTCAGATTACTCCACTGTCCATCTAACGCAGTTATTAGAGAAGGCAGAGGTGATCGCTGGAAGGATGCTGACATTTTCTGTATTCTATCGCAATCAGCACAAAGAATACTTTGATCATGCCAGGTAGGTTTGTCTACAGCTTTTGTTGATACCTTTCCTAGTGTGAAAACAAAAGCAGATTAAACAAACTGATCCTGGTGAATCTTGGATTCACACACAAAAATCAATGGTTCTGAAGCTGTAAGGCGTACACAAGTTCTCAATTCTGAAGTTTTCCAACAGCAGGCGAGGCTCCATATGAATAAGGTGACAGGAAGGTGAACTGTCTCTGCCCAAAGTCTTTAAAGGTACACTATGCATTATTTCTGCATGAGACAGCGGGGCTCTTATCCAGCTCAGTGAAAGAGCGGTGTGTCTCATTGTGTGTAATTAGCCACAGAGAGGGGAGGTTTGAGGTCAAACAATTCTCTGACGCGCTGAGTCACGGCTCCGACTGGAGATGAAAGCAGTCCTGTGAACACGAGGCGTTTTAGAATTAGCCTAAAGAACCGAGGCGCGCGGATATGGCTGCGTTCTTGCAGCCGAAGCAGATAGCGGAGCCATTACGCACGATTATTTGTAGCAAATCACCCCCCGCGACAAAACTAAAAGGACAGTTATTGTGGAGATGCTTTTAATTCACACGCAGGCACAGCTGTGGGTGAATTAGCCCCCGCGCGTCACGTGCTGGGCGGTGGGGAGCGCAGCGCGCCTCTGAAGGCGGTTTCACCAGGCGGGGAGTCGTCAGGCTGGAATGTGAATGACTATGGAAATGAGCCGTGGTCAATGCAGAACAGCCTTTCCACCCGCCACTAAAGAGGCCCTGGGACCTGGAGGCACACATTTGCCCAATCATTTGTCAACATTTGTCCTTAGCTGGCTCCGCTTAAATGCGAGTGTTCATTTTTTCACGGTTTGGCAGGTTCCGGCAATCACTAACATAACCTGCCAAGCTGAGTTTTTGTGAAAAGGACATGGTAGCATTTCACAGAAATTCAAGGTTGAAGGGATACTTTGGCATTTTTCAACTTGAACCCTGTGTGATAGATCGGAGGATTGCATGTCAAGAAACATCCCTAACATTAATCAATTCTGTTTGATTTATTTGAGAGACCTGGTCAAGGTAGCAGCCTACACATCTCCGTGTAAAACAATATGATACACACACTGCAGAAAACAAATCTCAACAAGTATATTAGTCCTGTATTTTGACTTAAGAGCTTATTCCTATTACTTTTTTGCTAAATAATAAAAAAATAATGCCAATGAGATGAGGCAATTTGAATCATTTCAAGATTTGACAATGGGGTAAGAATTTCACTTACAAGAACATAGCAACTTAAAGCAAACTAATATTTTGTACTTGAGGGAACAGTTAAAATAAGTATGCACAATTCCCTTAAGGCCAGTTTATAGTCCAGCGAGATTGTCGCTCGCCTGAAATCTCAGAACATTCACGAACGTCCTATCGTCACCCAACGTAGACTGCGGTCAGTGGCTGGACTGTAAGAGGCCCTGACGGGCGTGCTTTGACGGGCGTGCCCTGTCGTCCACAGAGAGCTGCAGAGCGGCAGGATGCTCCCCTCGGTGAAGGACAACAGCGGCAGCCACGGCTCCCCCATCAGCGGCAAGCTGGAGGGCATCTTCTTCTGCTGCAACACCGAGTTCAACACGGGCAAGCCGGCGCAGGACTCCCCCTACGGCCGGTACCGCTTCCAGATCGCGGCCGAGGCGCTGTTCAACCCCGACACCAGCCTGTACTTCGGGGACTTCTACTGCATGTACACGGCCTACCACTACGTCATCCTGGTGCTGGCCCCGCGGGGCTCGCCCGGCGACGACTTCTGCAAGCAGCGGCTGCCCGCGCTGGACCTGGCCGACAACCGCTTCCTGACCTGCCGCCAGGGCGAGGACGGCCGGCTGGAGTTCCAGCACGCCCAGGACGTCATCCTGGAGGTCATCTTCACCGAGCCCGTGGGCCTGGCCCAGGGCACGGTGGCCGAGATCAGCGGCCACCAGCTCATGAGCCTGTCCACCGTCAACGCCAAGAAGGACCCCAGCTGCAAGACCTGCAACATCAGCGTGGGCCGCTAACGGGGCCCCCTCCCCCCCGCCCCGCCCACGCCACGGACGCTCGCACCCCTCGCCCCGAAAAAGAAAAGAGAAAAACTCCACCAATCCCCTTTAACCCTCCGCCCCGCCCTCTTCAGACTGCTCCGCATGAGTTCACAGCTGTTCGCCGAACAGCCGGTCTTTTCTTTGACCAGATTACTTTGATACTTTCTTTTCTTAAATACGTTTCTGGGGCATTCCACGTTCCTGTTCTTTTCTGCTCTTTTTTTTCCGGAAGATTATTTTCAACGTATTGCCATGCCAGACAGTACCCACCCCCCCCCCCCCCCCATCCAAACCCACCCACTCTGGTTGTAATGCTGATAACAGTCCATTCCTCCAGTCTTAGAGCTGCCATGTAATATTTTGCCAAAGGTAACAATAAACGATCAGAACTTCTGCAGAAAAGCTATGGTAAATGCTTCTAGAAGGCATTCTAAATGCCAGTTAAACACCTCTTGATTTGACTGTGATTGCTGGACAACTTGTATAAGCATGATAAGGTTTTACCAGCAGCATGAACTTCAATACTGAAAACGTACAAATGTTATCACATGCACATTATTGTTTTGCAGTGTCTAGTTATTTATTAACAGAAATCATATACTGTGTTGAAACACAATAAATGTGATTGAAAAAATATTTATTTTTTACTGTTGTACAAAAATGTATAAACAAGAAATGCACAATAATTTAGTCAAAAAACCTTTCCAGCAACATGAAACAGGCAAAAAGAACTTAAATAATAATTAGCAATAAGCTAACTTTCTCAAGCTAGCTTAAAATCAAAACACGGAATCTGTCAGAGGAATCAAAAATAAATAGTATCAAGCGTATATCATATTAGTATTCATTGCACAATTTAACATTTTAAATGGACCCGTACATGCAAAACTAATGTTACAGTAGCTACTGGTTGCCGTTACACTGATTTCCGTTCCCTAATAGATTTCCATTCCTAATTTTAATTGTTGTTTTTCTTTTTTCAAATACCGTGTTTACCGTTTTTAATCTCTCACACTGTAAGTGGATTTCATCACAGAAGCAGTTTTTCCTGTGTTCACATTTCAGCATCGCGTCAGAAAGAACAATGCGGAGAGCAGCTCATTTGTCACACCGTTGATATGACGTCATCCATTAAGAATACTCACAATGGCGGGATGTCTACAGAACATATTGTGATGATTAGCAAGACTCTCTTGCGTTCGTTTGAAATGATTCCACATAAGGGAGTTAGCTGCAGCTCTGTGACTTAGCAATCTACTCCAACTGATCTTCAGCTGATCACTATGCTATGAATGAAGTTCCCTTCTGAAACTGCAAGTCATTGTTTCTCTTCAAAATGACAGTTTAGTAATGTGACATTTGAGTGGCAGGGGAAATATACTATATACACATACATGCATGTCCATCCATACATATACTGTACACTGGAATGAATAAATTATATAGCAAATTCATCTTGGCTTCTGTTTTTCCCCTGAAGCATATATTTGCAAAGAAATGGCAATATTGTTTCCTTTTATAATTATCTCATAGTTAGACATCACATATTTTTACAGTTTCTTTGTTAAAATATGCTGCTGTTGAAATCAGAGCCAATTTAATATTTTTCAGTATGTGCATGTATGTGTGTGTATTTATACATTATATAATTATTTTGGTATAAAAATGAGTAAGGTGCCATAAATTACATTTGCATGTTTCAAAGATCGATTTCATTATTCACTCAAAACTAGCATTTTTTTTTCTTTTTTTAATGGGCACATTAGGAGTCATATTGTTCTTTGTCTGGAACAGGGGAGATGTTTGAATTTTGTTGCTTAGCAACAATTGGATAGCTTGCCTTCTTTTTTTTTTTTGCCGACCAAGGTGATTGTTCATAAAGTGCGTCAGGGCATCAGCGTGGCATACAACGTCCAGACCGAAACTGAAGCAGATGATCAGATAATCTTTGGAGCTTCCTGTTTGCTTAGCAGAGCTTCCAGTAATCTGAGTTTAGCTTTGAGGTTTTTGTATTCCTGGTATTCCTCTGCCATTGGAATGCGGTCATCTTTTTGTGCGGTCCTTGAAGGGAGGAAGAAAAAAAACCCAGACAAATCAATCAGGTTTACTGTTGAATCAGTGGCAATTTGTAATCCAAATATGAGTTTTGCTTTCAATATCAATATAGTTACAAGCATATGCAGAACAGCTGTCTGTCCTACTCTCTTGCTGTAGTTCTTGGTGCCTGTACATTGTTGTATCATTTGCTGGTCAAGCTTTTGTAGTTGTATTTTATTTTGTCTCAGGCAGTGTCGAAAAGCCGAAATGTTCATTAAAAGAAGAAAAGAGTAAGTGCGGAGCGTGTTTGAGCGGAGTCGTACCTGCCCATCTGTCTGCAGAACTGCTCCTGGAACTCCCTGAGGCCCTTGTGCAGCCTCTTCTTCTCCGCTCTGGTCTCACGGAGGCTCTGCAGCAGCTCCATCCTGGAGGGGTGAGCGTGGCGTTAACCGCAGGTCTTTACACGCCGTTAATCTCGCCCTGCTCCGCCGAGGGGGCCAGGCCAGGCCGACGTCTGCTTATGCTCAGGCTCAGCCTGGCGTTCTGATCAGTCACAATGTTTGAACCCTGCTTTTTATCTGCCCACAGTGGGTTTTCTTATGTGAGTGTACTTGAGTGCACCAGTCAAAACTGATGAGCCGATGACATGTATGTCAAGCCTTCAATGAGTACAACCAATCCAAAACCCATACCTACTTTTCAAAACACATGGTACAATACAACCGACAAAACATCTTCATATCCATTTGTCCCATATTCCTTGGGGGTTTTCTAAAGGTGCAATACTTAAAATAAGTGTGAAGGGGTTGACTGAGTAAAGCTGAGGGGTTGACTGAGAAAGTAATGCTAGCACCTTCCATTATCTCAAAGTGCTTTACACTTCAGGGGAAAAGTTACTGCATCATATAATAACAGAACAATAACAGTACAATGCCATAAGCCTGACCAAGTGGCTCATAACCTGTAATACAAAGCTGGCCAGGTTGGACACCGAGATAGGTCTGCCAACTTCTGTCTGGGGATGTACGTTGCTAAATAACCAATGGTCAGTAGCTTGTGTAGGTTGAGGCGGCAACTGACGCTATAGGCCAACTCAGCCTACACAACTCAAGTGGCCTATAGTGTAACACTTGTCTAAACAGAACGAATGAGCTTGCAGGAACCCTATATCACAAACTGTGGGGCGCAGGGAGACGGCGTTCCCCTGTACCTGGATGCCTCGTGGAGGTTGGACACAGTGACGGCAGGCTGCCTGACGGCTTTGACCTCGTCCAGCGGGGACACGAAGGTGCCGTCGCTGTCCTCCTCCTGCAGACCCGGCGACTCGTCCAGGCTCTGCAGCCGTACCACTCTGCAGGAGGGCAGAGAGCCGCGCTGTGCACCGTCATCATCAGAGCTGCCCTCTTCTGCCTGTACAGAAATACACACAACACTCAGAGCTGCCCTCTTCTGCCTGTACACAAATACACACAACACTCAGAGCTGCCCTCTTCTGCCTGTACACAAATACACACAACACTCAGAGCTGCCCTCTTCTGCCTGTACACAAATACACACAACACTCAGAGCTGCCCTCTTCTGCCTGTACACAAATACACACAACACTCAGAGCTGCCCTCTTCTGCCTGTACACAAATACACACAACACTCAGAGCTGTCCTCTTCTGCCTGTACACAAATACACACAACACTCAGAGCTGCCCTCTTCTGCCTGTACACAAATACACACAACACAACACTCAGAGATGTCCTCTTCTGCCTGTACACAAATACACACAACACAACACTCAGAGCTGTCCTCTTCTGCCTGTACACAAATACACACAACACTCAGAGCTGTCCTCTTCTGCCTGTACACAAATACACACAACACAACACTCAGAGCTGCCCTCTTCTGCCTGTACAAAAATACAACACTCAGAGCTGTCCTCTTCTGCCTGTACAAAAATATACAGCTGCACAATGTCAATATTAAAAAACAAAGCTATGCTAAAATACCCAGACACCAGGGAAAATATATGAAAAAAAACTTTACTCTTGTCTGAATTGAATGTTAAATTTTTTTTTTCATGTCAAAACTAATTAAGTCATGTAGAAACAAAAAAAAATACTACTTAATTAAAAGTTACTTAATTTAAGTGCTCAGAATGAAAATAAGACTTAGTCATCCACCCACAAGAGTCTCTTGGCAGCGATGTACTCTGAGGATTTGATATTAGATTGGATTGGATTACTTGTTGAATTGAATTTTTTTTTCCAGAGTGATGCTGGGTAAAGTGCTCTCCATTTAATTTATAATCCCCGAAGCCACCTACAGTACGTCTCCTAGCAGCATTTATAGCAACCATGTCACGGCTCATTCAAAGTTAAGACCTGTTTTTCACAAGCTGTGACTAAAATAATCATCTTTTGCACAGGACAATTACGCAAGCTAATTTGTATGTATTTACCTGCATGCTCTGCCTGCAATTTTTGTGGCCACCTGATGAGCGTATTCATTAACTATCTAATGTCAGGTGTGAGAGCTCGGTAAATATGTGCAGCTAGTCTGTGGTGCCTGATGTTTCAGGAGCATTTTTCGCTGTCAGCCTCTGATCTGGCTTCAAGGTCCTTACCGAATGACCACCATTATCCGACTCTGCAGGTAACCACGGAGATAAATGTGCTCTAAGATGGTGGTTCTCAGTCCTGGTCCTGGGGCTCCGCAGTGTCTGCTGTCTTATGTTTACACTACCCAGCGACTGTTTTAGACCAAAGGAACCAGGCGTGGTGAGTTAACTGTAAAAGCCATAGGCCTGCTGCATTGTGGGACTGTCGGAGCTGTGCACAGGAGCTGTAGAGTGACTCACTATGGTGGTAATGTCAGATGTAGTGCATAGGAGCTGTAGTGTAACTCACTATGGTGGTAATGGCAGATGTAGTCCGCAGAAGCTGTAGAGTGACTCACTGTGGTGGTAATGTCAGATGTAGTGCATAGGAGCTGTAGTGTAACTCACTATGGTGGTAATGTCAGATGTAGTGCACAGGAGCTGTAGTGTAACTCACTATGGTGGTAATGCCAGATGTAGTGCACAGGAGCTGTTTGACGGTGCGGTATCTGTCATAGAGTGGCTTCATCAGGCTCCTCTCGTGCCTGGTGCCCTGAAACACACAAACATGGTCATGTGATGCTCAAATCATGGCCACACTTTGTTCACACTGGGCAGACTCCTTAAAGGCATACTGGATTTGTTCAGCCTTGCTGTGGTCCTGTGTTTACTGAGAATCAAGTTTATGGACAAATGTTGAATGAATACGGCCGAAGGGGTGAAGGACTCATACCGGACGACCATGCAGGCTCTCAAAGTACAGCAAACATTTCTGCAGAGTGATCTTCTCCAGGGCCATCTGCTTCTGGGTCATCTCCTGAACAAAACAGGACATATTAGACAAGTTCATAGCCTCTAAAGCAGAAAATACAGTAAGCCAAGAATCTCAAACTAAAATCTACAATGCCACATCCTACAATGCCACAATGCCACAATACCACACAAAAACAGAGTCAATGGAGAACATGCACTCAGAGCACTCAGAGCTAAAACTGCATGTAACTGTAAAAATATATTTTTTAAAAGCCCCAAAAAGTGAACTAGTCTTCCAAAGATTCATTTGAACATATCAGTCCCAAAAGTACAGAGGCACAACTATGAATGGTGAGAACCCAGAGTAGAGTATCTGGTGTGTGTACAGAATCTGTGGCAGCCTGACTCCACCCTGCGCCTCACCTTCATGTTGTCAGGGAGACCGAGTGCTTGCCGCTTCTCCCTCAGCCTCTTGAGGAGGGCTTCGAGTGTGTCCTCCAGGGACGGCTTCTGGCTCTGCTCTGGCTCCCCCTGCAGGTCACTACTGCACCTGCGGATATCTGCATGCTCTTCCATCCTCTGAGGCCTCATCTGCTCCACTGACTGCTTCAGCTTGAGGTCTGAAGAGGGAAAATGCCATACAGATAAATACATTACACGTGCACATTAGTCTTGGAGACTGTCCACTGACTGGCTTCTGCATTGCAAAACTCAAACCTCTGAGCTGTTTTCGAGACTTTGCCAGGTCGCTCGTCAGCTGGAACACCTCTGGGTTGATGGTTTTGTCATTGTGTGATGGCTGAAGGACAGAGTAAAGAAATAATAATAATAATAAAAATAAAAATAATGAAAGAGTCCACAGTTTCCACAGACTGTGAAGGATAAGACCTTTTTTTACAGTGGGCACAGCTTTTTTGGGATGTTATATAATTTCTACTTTTTATGCTCCTCAGGGAATTACTTCCTACATTATTCAGTGCTATATTGTTTTGCAATAAGAGTTCTGCCGCCTGTTTATTCTCTTGCTGAAATTATTCCTCCTACATGCAGTATCTCATGCACAGTGTGCAGGAAAGACAGGAAGGAGCATATGGAAGTGGTAACCAGTAGGGGGAGCCATGTCCTTTATCATCTTACTCCTTCCAAGTGGCACAGAAACTGGGGACTCTTTCCAATCTTATTTTTCACCTCCTTCTCTTGCTCATAGCGCCCACTGGGGGAGGCAAAAGAGGAAGTGGAAAAGGAGGTGAAGACGGGGAATCCAGAAAACGTGAATTAGCTCCTTCAAACGTCAGTTGGAAGCCATGTCAGAAACAGTTGTGCGTGGCAGATGTGCGTGGCAGATGGGCAGAGGTGGATCTACAGGTCGATCATTTATAAGTCACACATTCCAAAAAAAGGATGTTTTCTTGTTCAAGAAAAGTTTGGGAGCCTCCTAGAAGCCTCCTTCGGCTTCTAGCACTTAGGAGGTACATTTAACGGGATGGAATTTCCTTAAGGATGGCAGACTGGGACAGGCAAAGAACAAGGAGATAGGAGGTGAAAAATAAGCAGTTGGAAAGAACCCCAAGGACATCTGTACCTTTACTTTCAGCGCCTGCCATTTTTAACTGTGCTTTTTAAATCATGTTCTCAGACGTCTCCATGGTACCGTGGGCCTATCCTCAGGCCGTGAGCTGATTCACAGAGCTGTTACCTGTTAAACATCACATTTCCTGAAACCGTACAGCTCAAGCAGCTGAAGTTATTCAAGAACTTAACCTCCCATGAACCCGACAGTATATTCTTTCCCACTGATAGCACTGGGCTTGACCCAGTCTGAACCAGTGGAGGCAGAAAAAAAGATAGAGGTTGTGACCTTGACAGTTTTGTAAAGGGGAAAAAAAGGTTCATCCCAACCATTCAGCTCTTCTCTAGTAACATCTGACAGACAGCCCATGTTTTACAGGAAATTACTGGAATACCAAAAAAACAAACATCCTGTCCTTTCTGTTTTTCTTGATTCATATTCAGCCTTCTACCGATTAAGGCCTAATATATTTGTGGGTACTTACCCTGTAGTTCCTCTCCCGCTCAAACTGCTCCTCAAAGCGTCTGATCTTCCTCTTCAGGGCCTGGATGTGTTTTGTGAGAAGAGAGATCGAAAGTGTGTCCGCAGAACCTTCCGGAATCTGGGTCCTGCCGATGGGCCGAGCCCTGAAGAAGACCACACACGAGCGTCGCATTTGAGTAGCAGTGACAGACACAGCTGCACACCCAAACCTGGATCCAATACTTTAACCCTCACATTTCAATGGACTGTTTAAGAGGAATAAGATATAGATTATCAACCGTCTGCCATATTATTAAGTTTTGCTAAAAAACTATGAACCGCAGTCTAGGCAATCAGGTACCAACTACATAAAATGGTCAATGGTAAATGGTTGGCATTTGTATAGCCAAAGCGCTGTACAATTGATGCGTCTCACCCATTCATACACGCACTCACACACCAACGGCGATTGGCTGTCACGCAAGGCACCAGCCAGCACTATAAAACATCCCTACTGTTGAGGAAGAGGAGGAGAGGTTCGTACTTGATGAAGGGCTGCGAGCAGGGAGGCGAGGGCGCGGTCTCGGGGTCGCTGTGGAAACGCTGGCTCCGGCTGAGGCTGGAACAGCGGGGGGAGGGGAGGGGGCTGCCGCTGTCGGTGATGTGGAGCAGGAGCCGGCTGGGTCCCGGGGGCCCCTGGCCCTCACAGTCCTCCCCATCGGGGGCCGGAGCCCTGGGGACAGGATCCGGCCCTGATAGAGACACCACAACACTCAGTGAGACACATCACACATCCCTGTAACCCCCATAGCTGAAGTGTACCCTCTCTATGCATATACTCACACACACGCTAGCACAGGTGCGCACACTCACACCTATATACACACACTCCAAGGTTACACTTTCAAACACACTAGCCCAAGGTCAAATCCGAGGTTTAAAATACTTTCCCTAGCAGTGTTGGTCTCCATTAGGGCTGCATTGTCTGCTGGGTGTTGATATGTTTTCACACATTAGTGATTCATTTAAGTCACTGACTGGCAAAAGTGTCAAAACACAGCCTTAATGTAGTTTCTGGGTGAAAGGAAACTACTAACACAAGGACTGAAGTTTGACAGCCATACATTAACCTTTAAGACAGCATTAAAATTCTTACAGGTTAAAGAGTTTTAAAAGACAATTATTTCACAACTCAATTCTTCTTTCATACAATAACACATTACGCAGATTTCTCCAGTGCCTTCCAAATCCTGTCATTCCTTTTGTATCCTCTGTTTTTATGAAACTGCTTGAGCCAAAATGAAGCCAACAAGGTCTCCAGGTCATGACCTTTCATCACCCAACAAATAAACATAAAAGGTTGATTCATGACTTTAACATTTCATGGAATTGGTGGATGCATATTAGTATAAAATATCAATCAATTAGCTGTGTGCCACCTCTGTGGACTAGTCATAGCTAATTAACAAAATTACTGGGATTGAGATTTTGGTATCTATCAATGACTAGACATTCTTACAGTGCTGTTTGGTTCAAACACCAGCATGCTTATCAACAGTAATAATGATTGTTGATCAGGAATGTTGAGCTTGGTTTGCATTTGGACAGCCTTTTCAGTGGCCCATTATTCACATATTGAGGATTAGCATGATGATACATTTCTGAAGTATTCTCATATTGCCTGCATGTACATGTGACCACGTAACATTCTGAAAGGCAATAAAGCCGGGTCCCTGCAGGGGGCGCTAAATCCTTAATTTTGGTCAAAATCTCTCAGGACGGCTTGCAGCAGAGCCTGAGTTTAGTTATGGAAACTGAAATAGTTGCAATATTCCTGCAGACAGTAACTTTTTTATGCTGGTAAATATTATAATGTGACATACATCCATCCATCCATCCATTATCTTAACCCGCTTATCCTGAACAGGGTCGCAGGGGGGCTGGAGCTTATCCCAGCATACATTGGGCGAAAGGCAGGAATACACCCTGGACAGGTCGCCAGTCCATCGCAGGGCACACACACCATTCACTCACACACTCATACCTACGGGCAATTTAGACACAAAACATTGTGCATTCATATCTGTGAAATCTTGCACTTCCAAACTCATTGGTTAAAATCTTTCATGAAATACTATAGGAACATTTGTTTAGATCGCCCACACAAAAGATACCTATAGATTCACTGTTTAGTTGTTTTTACGATACTTTACTAGAGCATGAAAAAATACTTGATACATGTTTCAATATGGTCTTTTTGTGGTTGTAAATAAAGGGAATAGTGGAAACAGTAGAAGATAGTGGAATCATAGCACAAGAGCACTGTAGGTAAACTATGTTTTTGGAGTAATGTTACAGTTACTTATCATTTTGAGTAGTTGGATACATTGGTAGTTAGATGCATTGTAATAAATTAAAAGACAGTATTTTCAAATGTAATTTGTGTGTATTTTATTTTGAAATGCTAATACTTTGAAAATTAAGTTGAGTCATTATGAACAAGTGATTTGGTTCAGTGATCAAATGATTTTTGGTTTATGTATATTGTATCCAAGCAATTGAAAAAAGTGTTTAGAGTTTTAAAAAATGCACATTTTAATTATCCGTTTTGAGTTTTGTGTCTACAGTTTTGAAAAATTACCTCAAAGTTCTGAAATGAGTGTCACAAAGTGATAGTAAAAAACTGTAATCATCACCCACGGTTATCTAAAACTGTTAGTTCACCTGCCGGTAACTTGAAACACACCTACAAATATTTTTCATCCTGTAGCATCATAGAATAAATTAAACAAAAACATACAGTATTTGAAGAGCACATACACCACATTTTGGCCACACATTGACAAGCGCACACTACTAGTCAATGCACCATGTCCCTCACCATGAGAGACAGGGTACCCCTGGGGCAGGAGGTCACCTGAATTCACCCTGAGGGCACAGGGTGTGCTGCCTTTAGTTATTACTCAGCACTTAAAACATCAATGAAAGCAGTTGCTGATTTTAAGGAGAAAACTAAAACCAGCACACCCTGCGGCTCTCCAGGACCAAACCCTGATCTAGGGGGTATGTCGCAATTTCACAGAGTAAAGCCCGGAACCGTTTCAAAACCTCAACATGGACTAATGTAAAAACAGCTGTTCTGGGGTTTACTCAACGCACTTATCCAGCTAACTCTGTAAACCTGCTTTGTGATACACTCCCCTGTACCAAGATGAGCCCATCACTGTGGATGAACTGGGCTCTGTTACCATACACATGGCAGTCAGTTATTAATAGAAACCGGCCTTGGACTGGCACCAGCTTCTAACCTGGACTGCTGCAGCCCTACATTGCTATTTCACTGTAGGCTGGATAGGTGAAACCATTACATGCAAATTTAGCTACACCCATCGCAGAGTTCAGCACAGAGGTAGGAATCAAAGTACCATCAGTTAATACTGAGCTTGTTATTCTGTCACAGAAAGCAGGACATACACATTAATGGTTGGTAAGCCTGATTGGTTTCTTACCTCCCTAGCAGTTTGGTAATACTTAAAATATATATAATTCCCTTTTATCTGTGTGAAAATGAGAAATGAGAAGCCGAGCGCTTTCCGTGCAGCCCGGGGGCCGTGTGTGTGTGGGCGTGTGTGGGTGTGTGTGTGTGTGTGTGTGCGTGTCTGTGTGTGCGTGTGCATGCAGGTCTTACCTGTCTCCTGACTGGCAGTCTGGCTGGCGGTCTGGCCGGGGTCCTGGCGGAGGGCTCCGGTGGGGGGACACGCCTCCTCCTCCGGGCCCTGCAGCTCCAGCAGGGAGCCCTGCAGGCAGAAGCAGAACATGGAGCCTCAGAGGGGGGGAGAGGCCGTGGGCCGTGGGCCGTGGGCTGGGCTCTGGCAGTCCGCGTGGGCCGGGGCTGGTGAGGGGGTGGGACTCGCGCGTTTGATGGCGCTCTCGTGCCGCCGCCCTTTTTCACAGTCCTGGGGTTCCTCAGCAGCAGATCGGCTTTCTGTCTCTGATCCCCCTCTTTCTCTTTGCTCTCCCTCCCCACCACTCTGTTCTCTCTCTCTCCCATCTCTCTCTCTCTCCCTTTCTCTCTCTCATCTCTCTCTCTACTCTCTCTCCCTGCCTTACTGTTCTCTCTCTCTCTCCCATCTCTCTCTATCTCTCTTCCTCTCCCCCATATCTCTCTCTCACTCAGTGAGGGTGTTTGATATCTCCATGCTAATTTCCTACACAGCCTGGATCATCCGATTGGTGCACAGGTATAAGGGGGCGTGGCCTGAATGGAGGTTGCGCTAAGGGGGGGCGTGTGGATTGGTGGGCAGCGGGGGTGGGGGTGGGTTTTTCTCACGTTCAGCGCTAAAGCGTGAGATGGATTCTCCACAGGGAATTATCCATTCCGGTTGAGGGCTACACGCTCACTCATGCACGTTCACAGCCCAAATGTCAAAATGTAAAAACATAAGGGCATTTTTTAAGTTGTATGCCCTATTTAAGCATAATTTGGCTCATTGCTGATGCAGTGGTGAAAGATAAGCTGCTTCTATAACATCTTTCACTGTGGGGTTCAGTACATATTCATCTGTAATTTGTTTGGCCTGTTTCACCCTATTAAGTGCATGTAATCCACACATGCTACTAACAAGATGTCACTTTTTAGTGTTCAACAAACCCCCCCATTATTTTTTTCATTACTTCTCAGAGTATGTTGGAAAAATGTTTAATGCCAGGTCAAGACATACTGCAGGTTATGATTCATCACCTCAATGTATATTAAAGTATTTCAGAAGTTTGAGCCACAGTAAAAATAGATTGACAAAAATATTTCCCATAATCGACCACATATTTTTCTGACAAAAAATAAATAAAAATTCAGCAACGCTCGAATGGAAACATACTGTACAGTACATCACAGTGAGAAGACAGGTGCAAAAGATGGCTGACTACCTTATCAGAGGCCTGAAGCATCTCTCTTTCCTCTCTCGATATATGCTCCACCCTGCAAGGGAAAAAAGAGATTAAAAACATTATTTCATTTTCAACCACTAAATCCAGTCATATTTTTAATGTTCCTGTGCTCACTGGCTGAAGATAGACATCCAATGAAACGATCAAATACTATAACATTCATCCTCTCACAAGAAACAACCTTGGGTGGCATAAATCTAGTGTACAGTGTGTAGGCAACTAAGCTTCAACGGTAATTTTACCTGGATCAAATACATATCTGAAGAATAGGCCTATCTGAACTGAAAATGGGTGATGTTCTTCTTAAAATGCAGAAATAAAAAATACATACAGGAATTACACTGGCATTTTTAAAGATATCATTTCAAATAATTATTTTGCCAGGTCTGGTATGGCTGTGTGTTACTGTGACCGCGTGCACACTTTGTGCTTGCGTGCGGAAATGCAGTAATGCATGTGCATGCATATTGACAGGACCCTGGCCTGCTTCAAGCAGAGCCCCTGACACACAATTCCCACGCAACTCTGCACCCGCCCTCAACTGCATGTGACAGATAGGGTCTCCGAACCCGACCACAGGGAATGTTTTCCGGAGCTTCAGTTACCTTTCGCACGGTTGGCCATGCAGATAGAGGGGTCACGGCTTTAAGTCTGTGGCCCTTCCTGCTTAAGCAGCTCAGCTTGTCTCAAGCACAGGTGACAGGCTATAACTAAAATACCCCACAGGAACCACGACCCTATGTGGCAGCCAATTACGCGGTCTAGAAGCTTGTCATATTAAAGCTTTGAGACTCGTAGGATGAGGGCGAGACAAAGACTTCTAAAAACTCTGCGTTAAAGTGTGTGTTCCACATGATGAGTTATCTAGGACAGCAGTGACAGACAGCGTTTGCGGTCGAGTCAAACGGTTCCTGCTGACTCAGCTGGTAACACATATCTGCAGCCCTGTCTGTGAGCCGTGGGTTAGGTTAATGCTGATAACATAAGAATCCCAGCATTAAGATGTAAATTCAGTCCTCACTTGTCTCTTTATTTGTATGCTAAAGTTGATTGGTTCCTTCACAGATTGAGCCCGAGCTAAAGCATGTGACTCATTCCCGAGACATACTGTATATCTGATAAACACACTCCATGGCAGCCTTGAGCATGATGGCTCTGAAACCTTTGGAGAGTACATTTATTTTTAAATGTTATTTGTAAAATCGGAATCTTATTTTAAAAATAGGTTGGTGTTCTAGAACTCCATTACTTTCAGTTACCACTAGTGGTGGTTACAAGAGCACTAGAATGTTCTAGATTGTGATCGTACTCCTTTCTAAAGGAGGTGACCCACAGGGGTCAGTGGAGCTGCTTCACGCTCACCTGTCTGTGTGAGGTGCTCCAGGGCGGAGGAGGTCCCCGTTCAGCACTGCGTCTGCGTTTCCCTGGAGGTCCCCGTTCAGCACTGCCCTAACATCCATATCCTGCAGTGGTAAAAAGCACACTCCCTTTTCACAGCTGAACAGTGTCCCTCAGCCCAGAGCTTGTGTTACAGGACAGTGGGGATAATGGGCTGAAATGAATACAGAACTGAGCAGAACATACCGGGAGGCTGAGAGAACCAAACACCCAGTTATCATGGGCCATGCACCTGTCAATGCTGAGACTACAGCAGTGTTTATCATGTTAACGGCTTTATTTGTGTTCTGGCATCATGTAAACCAATACTTCACACCAACAATATTATGTGCTGTATTATTAGATCATATACAGTATAAAACACTTACACGAAAACCACTTCAACAATGGAAGTGTAAATCCGAAAGCATCCATGCAAGTATTTTAAAAAAGCTTTTTATTACATTCGTCTGGCTGTCAACTCCACCATAGAAACTAAAAATATAGACAGATACACACACATGCTCACCCCCCTTCTTCTTTTTTCTTCAATGCACAGAGAGTAATACAATAATAACACGCAACAATAATGTTTCATACGGCTATCTAAAGCAAAAAGGCATTCAAAACAAAAGCTTCACTTCAGCTGTAGCAGTGCATACTGTGTCCAGGTGTAATTTCAGAGTGCAATACACCCTCAAAATAAAATCTCTCCAGTTCCCCTTTCCGCCAAAGTTAGAGGCTGGACCGTGGGCTCTGCTACGCCTGACTCAGCCACTCCAGTTCCTGCCCCTCTGCCACATGACGCCCCCTCTGCCCAATCACAGCCTGGGGACCATGCCCATGTGACAGCAGTTATTAAGCCCAATGAAAAATCTTAAACGTTAAACGAACTCCGACGGTTTAACCGACAGGCACGACACGAGCCATTGGAGTGTGGGCCTTCTTCGCAGATAGAAAAATCACAGTGACGCCTTCAGAACCCACAAACAGTTGAGCCATTCCAAGTGTTTGTCAAATTTGGAGAAAACTTTATTTAGACACAGGCTGTGTTTACAGTCCCAGTACATCCACAATCCAGCACAAACTGGCAGGGCGTTTGCAGTGACCTCAGTGTAGCTCTCTTCCTTATGTGTCATTCACTCAGGAGATACCACTGCAGATTAACGTCACGGGTCAGTGAGCAGTACTACTGTATGTCAGTATTATCTGTATTCACTACTGCTATCAGGTTGTCTATGATAGGGGGAAACGGAGATGTACAGCCTGTGAAATGGGGGCGGATTATGATGCCTGTCTACAGCCTTGAACAAGGGAATGAGGTGAGTGAATGAACACACACTTAAAATACATCAAATTAGTAAAATACAGAAAGATTTAACCAAGCTAGTATCTGACTAATATCTGGAATATTAATAATACCAGTAACAACCAAACAAGACCAGTGGCTTTGACCACACTTCCCACTTTCGGTAAAGAACACATTATTTTTATTCTGGAGATGTAAAAATAAATTTCTGCCCACCCTTTCCACCCACCCCTCAGCTGTGCCAGTCTTCAGCATCACCACCCGACCAGTGGCATGTGCACTGCCGCTTCTAAACTGTAATCTCAAAGCTTTCAACGCTGAGATGTAAACCAAACCTTGAACCTTTATGCAGGAAAGATTGCTTTGTGTAGTCTAAGGGTTCTATTTCAGTTTTACATTAATGCCAAGCCTAGATATGCTCCAGTGCTTCATATGCACTGCACAATTCTGTCTTAAAAATTTTTTTTCTCTCAAGTAGAAAATATTACTCCGTTTTAAGTTTGCTTGACAAGTGATTTTTTAAATTTTTTTTACCCCTTTGGCAAATCCTGAAATGAGTAAATGTCTCACCTCATTGGGGATATTTTTGTCTCTTTTTTTGCAAAAAAAGTAATTTAGATAATTTAGAGAAAATAGAGAATTTAGATTTCAAGTCGAAATATAAGACAAAGACACTTGCTGAGACTGACTTATTTGTTGGTTTTTGCAGTGTCTTACGGGAGGCATACCTGGCTGTGGCCCTCCTGATGGGCAGAGATGGATCCGCTGGAGATTGTCCTTTTTCTGGGCTGCAGGATCCGGTCTGGGCCTGGTCTCTCCTGGTCCTCCACCGCAGGTCTCTCAGAATGAAGCCTTGCGTCTGAGAGAGCCACACTGTCGTTCCCCTCTGGGACAGAGCCTGCAGAAGGTTTCAGCCTGTTTGGCTCATCCCTGGGGGAGGGGGTAGGGGGGGTCACCACCACAGGGGAAAATCTCTTAATCCAAACAACAAAAACATGTCACTGATCTGAGGGGGGTGGTCTGATCATGTGACAGGGCTGTGTCAGTGGGGCAGGCTGTTTATCACCAGGTAGAGCATTCTACATAGGCTATGCTGCCTTGACTGTGGTCACTGGAACTCAAATGGTTTATTCTACAGAGGCTTATGGCTGAAGGGAGACACCCAGTGTGAAGTGTGACAAGAGCATTATCCTGCTTTCAATAAAAATATTCTATCTTCAAGAAAGAGTTCACTTTCTGGGTTTGCTTAAATATTATTTCCGTTTTACCTGTATGGTTTTTGTGTGTGATCTTAACAGACCTTCCTGACAGTATGATGGCCTTATGGCAGGCATAGGGCTCCATATTTTAATGCAAGGAAATGCAGTTCAATGAACAAAAAAAGGTTACATTTTTCTATCTATTTATTAATCTAAAAAAACAAAAACAATCAAGGAGCTGATACTGACACAATGCTACCAAATCAAAACCACAACCAGTCACCTTCTAACTTTAGCACAGTCAATCAAACTGAATTCACAATTAAAATGTATAATTTATATCATTCTCCATCCTCTGTTGGCTATGCTCTAATGCACTGATATATTTTTCCTTTATTATCAATAAATATGCTCTTCTGTCCCTCTCCGTGTGCTGATGAAGCTCTACACAGTGGATCTTCTGAGCCACAACTAACCGGATAAAGAGACTAGGGCAGGAGATAATATTTTGTCTATGTGTGTCGATGACCATGACTACCTTCCTGTAAGGGGGGGAGGGGTGGGGGGGGAGGGGGGCTTGCATCCCTTGCTACTCTGGTTCCAGCCCTTTTTGATCTGTTTGCCCCAGTACCTCAGTCATGCTCGACCCTGTTCGCCCACCCTGACTGTGCCTTTGCTTTGCCCCTCTTGCTTGCCGTATAGAGCCTCCGGTAAGGCGTGTTTCCAGCTGGATTGCATTCAAACGCGCCACTGTTTCTTATTTTGCTTCATTATTTTTATTTGGTTATTTTTCAAGGCGATCCTGGGAGGAGACTTGATCTCTGTTGGGGGTTGGCTTCATGCTGCTTCAAGCCCGGTAAGCTTCTGAAGACTAGCTGAGGGTTATTTTGGTTTGTTTCGGCAGACAGGACCGGAGTTACTCGTCGGTTTGCAGTGTTTGTTTTGTTCCCAGTCCCCGTTCTACACTCCATCTCCCTGTCCTTTACCCTGTCACGGCCTGACCCTCGACCGGGTCTTAACACCGGCAATAGATTGTAAATATCTAACATAACAGTGATTGTGAATTATAACATGGACACGTGATTAGATAAGAGGTACGTTCTAAAAGGAACATGTCTAGACAGAGCAGAGATACATATATTACATATTGTCCATGCATCCTGTGCAAACTGAAATCGGACCTGGCTGGAGAATACGGCGCGTTAGGAAGGGATATTTTATTTAATCTCTGGGTTCTGTGCAGTGGCTGCACTCATGTGAGCCACCTTGTGGACAATAAAGGGTACAGCATCTGTCCTGTAGTAGCCACAACCTGGCTTTGATTTACCACAGCATTTATGATCTACAGGCCTGTAATCTCCACTCAAGTTCTGCTCTAACACATCATTAGCAGATTAACACAATGCCACCTGGGTCACGTCATTGTAAAAAGTGAATTTTGGCTGTTATTCGGCATGTACGTAATATCCCAGGAGCTCAGAGGTCTGCAGAGTGTTTGGTCCAGAGGAGGTGTCTGGTATGCGGATGTTTCCCCTGTACATGTATATGTGCTAAACAGGATTAAACCGTGACACTTCTCCACTCTGAACCCTTACTGCGTTTACTTTATCCTTGTAGTTTATGCATGCGCAAATCAGACATGGCTGACAAATGACCTTTCATTTATTTTAGTCATAGAATGCATGCTACCTTCTGACAAGTGATAAATTATCGATTATTTTCAAATTATGGAAGTCTATGCTTCTATAGCAACTTCATATGCTTAAATGTCTCGCCTGCACAATTTCAAAATGCTAACTGGACAGTTCACACTCAGCTAAGATTCAGCATTTTGCCAGTGAAACGGCTGGCGGTGTTCATTGCTGTGTTAAAGCAGGGAAGGATGGAGCGAGCTGTGCGTCCCCTGTGTACAGAGAAAGGAGACCTGGGGGGAGGCGGGAGGAGGGTCCTCCCAACAGCACAGCAAGTGCGTCCTGTTCCTCCATGAAAAGATGTAGGGGAACAAGGAAGTGGCCATTTTATTTACCTGAGGCAAGGCAACAGTTGTGTGCATCACCATTGGGAGCTTAGAATAAACAGGATATCATAGAGTGATCCATCTCCCTACATTGCCCCTCTGGGAGGGAGGTTTACAGAGAGTTAATTGTGAGTTCCTCGCTCTACCTGTAGCACCCTGACATACCGCTGTGTGTGTTTTCCAGCCCTGTGATAGTGGAGATCCTCCATTTTGGCTCTATGAGGGGGAGGAGCGCAAGTTGATTGTCTCTTACTCTTATATGTACAGAACCGGCTGCTGGCATACATGCCCTATGGAGTTGTTTAGCCCCACAACCACCCCTGCATGATTTATGTTGGAGCATTTTGGGGTCACAACAAGATCCTTGTTTGGGCCCACCCAGACCCTCAGGCTAAGCTCCGCTCCCAGCATGAAGAACAAGAAGTCTATTTTGTTGAATCACATGCCAAATACAAAGAGTTGCTGAATTTAATCTAACACACAGTACTGCCACTTCTACAAATAAGGAAAGATATGTATTGACTGCTCTGGGAGATGCTCTGTAACTGGTCCTGTTTCCAGTTCTTTGAAGTAGCAAGTGGCTCGGGGGCTGGGTAGGAGGCGGCTAGACACGAAACAGGGCTTGCTGTGGCCTATTAAAGCTTCTCCAGACGATCTCATGACTCAG
This sequence comes from Conger conger, assembly GCF_963514075.1. Classification (NCBI taxonomy): domain Eukaryota; kingdom Metazoa; phylum Chordata; class Actinopteri; order Anguilliformes; family Congridae; genus Conger; species Conger conger. Next base: position 20,923,786 of record NC_083777.1, on the reverse strand, counting down.
AGATGTTATTCTCTCAATGAACCACGTTTCCATCTGCTCTGCATCGGCTCTTTTTAAGTCCCCTCACTTCCCATTTCTGTGACGAAAGCCCGTTAATGGCGGGTAATCGCCCAAATGTCAGCCGGCATTAGCTAGGCACGTCTGTACCACACTTCAAACCTGCTCCACCCCTGCCACACCCATAGGCACTCACTCACAGGTTCAGCCTTCAGGGTGTACTGCAGGTCTGCTCTTCAACTGTGCTAAAATGTATAACAATTTATACCAATTTATACCAAGTTGCTTGGTTACAACTGCTCTACGGGCATGTTTTGCTGTTTATGGGTTTGATGCTTTTCACTTGTTGAGGAACTTACATTACATTACATTATTGGCATTTGGCAGACGCTCTTATCCAGTTGTTTAGACTAAGCAGGAGACAATCCTCCCTGGGCTCAAGGGCCCAACGGCTGTGTGGATCTTATTGTGGCTACACCGGGAATCGAACCGCCAACCTTGCCTGTCCCAGTCATGTACCTTAACCCCTATGCTACAGGCCACCCCTTATGAGCTTTTGATTAAAAGCATCTGGTAAATGACTAAAATGTACAATTCCAGCTGCCGGGATGAAGGGTGTGGAAGGTTCCGGAAGTGCATGGGAGAGCTCTGAGATGTGAGGGTACTTTGAGGCTAAAACATCCAGCTGGAGATGCTATAGACCTCTCTGTTAAATGAGTACAGCTCCAATGTCTCTGTGTGTCACTTTCACTCTTAATTTTCCCTTTTTTGTGAGAGATTGTCTGCTGGACAGATGTACTTTTCTTTTAAACCACAAATAATTGGTTTCTACCATAAAACTTCAATTTCCTGTGTTTTTATGCTTTGGTGATATGGATTCCATAAAGTTTCTGGAAGATGCCGTTATACTTCTGGATCATACTTAAGAGCTAGAGGAACAAGCTAATAATTTGTTCATGTGCAGGATTGCTTTGCTGATTGGTAACACAGAGCTTAAATATGTCTGTGCAATGAGAATACAAGCCACCAATATCAGCCACACTCCCTCTGGTATCCCTGGGTAACAGTAAGAAGCCCGATATATCATCCTGAGCCCTGGAGTAATGTGAACCTCAAGGGGAAATATCTTACCTGGCATGGTGTAACACAGTGTTACTCAGACAATATACAGTATAAAAGACTAAGAACACACAATAAGCCAGTAAGAACAAGGCACTGTGATAACACATCTTTCAGATGCCCTGAACTGATGGTAGGGGCATTGTTCCAATGCTGCAGATCTTCATTTATTTATAGTAATTCAATATTAGGGGAGAGGGAAAATAAGGCAAATAAAAAGGTTGTTAAAAATAGAAAATAATTTAAACATAAAATGAAGGAAGGATTGGAGGACGTACCTTGTTAGCTGGAATGGTGTCAAGACTGGGTGGGCTGTGCCTGGCAACAGTGTCTCAGGTGTGCCTAGCAACAGCTTTTCAGGTGTGCCTAGCAACTGTGTCTCAGCTGTGCCTGGCAACAATGACTCAGTTGTGCCTAGCAACCATTTCTCAGCTGTGCCTACCAATTTTGTCTCAGCTATATCTGGCAACAGCATTTCAGGTGTGTTAGGCACTAGTGTCTCAGATGTGTTTGGCACAAATGACTCAGGAGTGTCTAGCACTTCTGTATCAGGCGTGTTAGGCACTTGTGTATCAGCTGTGTTAAGCACTTGCATATGAGCTGTGTTAGGCACTAGTGTCTCTGATGTGGTTAGCACTTGTGTATCAGGTGTGTTAGGCACTAGTGTCTCTGATGTGTTTGTCTCTAGTGTCTGAGCTGTGTTAGGCACTAGTGTATCAGGTCTGTTAGACACTAGTGTCTCTGATGTGGTTAGCACTTGTGTATCAGGTGTGTTAGGCACTAGTGTCTCTGATGTGTTTGTCTCTAGTGTCTGAGCTGTGTTAGGCACTAGTGTATCAGGTGTGTTAGGCACTAGTGTCTCTGATGTGGTTAGCACTTGTGTATCAGGTGTGTTAGGCACTAGTGTCTCTGATGTGTTTATCTCTAGTGTCCGAGCTATGTTAGGCAGTAGTGTCTCTGATGTGCTTATCTCTAGTGTCTGAGCTGTGTTAAGCACTAGTGTCTCTGATGTGGTTAGCACTTGTGTATGAGCTGTGTTAGGCACTAGTGTCTCTGATGTGTTTATCTCTAGTGTCTGAGCTGTGTTAGGTACTAGTGTCTCTGATGTGTTTATCTCTAGTGTCTGAGCTGTGTTAGGTACTAGTGTCTCTGATGTGTTTATCTCTAGTGTCTGAGCTGTGTTAGGCACTATTGTCTCTGATGTGTTTATCTCTAGTGTCTGAGCTGTGTTAGGCACTAGTGTCTCTGATGTGTTTATCTCTAGTGTCTGAGCTGTGTTAGGCACTAGTGTCTCTGATGTGTTTATCTCTAGTGTCTGAGCTGTGTTAGGCACTAGTGTCTCTGATGTGTTTATCTCTAGAGTCTGAGCTGTGTTAGGCACTAGTGTCTCTGATGTGTTTATCTCTAGTGTTTGAGCTGTGTTAGGCACTAGTGTCTCTGATGTGTTTATCTCTAGAGTCTGAGCAGTGTTAGGCACTAGTGTCTCTGATGTGTTTCTCTCTAGTGTTTGAGCTGTGTTAGGCACTAGTGTCTCTGATGTGTTTATCTCTAGAGTCTGAGCTGTGTTAGGCATGAGTATTTCAGCTGTGTTTAGCTCTTGTGTTTCAGCTGTGCCTGGCTGATCTTTCTCATCTATGTCTGGCTGCTGTGCTTCAGCTGATCCCTCACATGCACAGGGCCACACTGGGATGTGGTCAAAGGCTTTCTCCTGCAACAAAAGCAGGGCTGGCTTTCACCAACAGAAAAACATACACAGATACAGTACAGTTTGATCTTGTTTCAGGCTGATATAACGTGGCAGACAGAACACAGGGAGTCTATGCTGAGCGATGTCACTTTCTCTCTCACCTCGGGGGTGACCAGAGCTTGCAGCACTGGAGGGGGAGAGGGGGAGTCCAGGCCCTTGCTCATGAGGAAGGAGTGATTCTTCAGTAAATGCCGCAGCATGGCGTTGCACAATGACTGCTCCTCCAGCATACTGGGTCCCTGAGGAACACTGCAAGCAAAAGCATAGCTGGTTAACAACATTTTTTACTATTTGGTTGAATGTCAACAGTCTTTTGTTTCTTTGTTCATTCTTCATTATTCCTTCCTGTTTTCCTCCTCAGAGAGCCCTTATTATCCATCACACAGCTAGCTCAGTTATCTGGACTGGACTGCACACATACAGTATCCACTCCCCCATGCCCCACAATGGGGTCCCAGTTCGTAAACATGCCCTGCACACTCTGGACCACATCAAAGCTGAAAAGAAAATACAAAATAACTGAAAACTGAGTGCTGCCTTTACAGAGAGGAAAATGGCTGACATTTTTTAAATGTGAATTTATGATGTTAGTAACCAGAAAAACAAAATCCAAATCCCCCCTCCTTTCCATTTATCTATAAATATATCCCTGGTTAAGACGGCAACGTAACTTTTTAAGTTGAAAAATGAACTTACTGGAACAGGCAAGGGCCGAATACTGTGGCCAGGTTTTCCACCGTCATGTGATTGGTCTGGCTGTAGGAAGCCACCCTCAGCAGGAAGTTACAAAGGTAAGACAGGATGTTGTAGTTATCTTCAGGTAGACTGTTGAGTTTCTCCTTCAGCGTGTGGTTCAGTGTCAGCTCATCAGTACACTCTGTGACACACACACACACACACACACTTTACACTTTCAGTGTGACTTGTATTCCAGTGCAGGTGAATGGAAAATGACTTTCCATTTCCTGTACTTGTAGTCTACTCTGAAATCATGCTTTGTGACATACATATGCCTATGCAGTGCACTACCTTCATGAATGCTATACTGAGATGCTGAAGCCAAATGGCTGTGGTGTGCCTGTTCATTCAGAAATCTGTGTCAATATCAAACACACTTTATGTGTTACTACTTTGTTACAAATTAACGTTTCTGTGTTAGAAAGGGAGACTTTAACAAACAATGTGTTCAACGTAACACAAAATGTGTTGTCCCTAAATATACACGGAGCTGTGTTGTTAGGGACAGCACTGGCAAGATGGTCAATGTTATAATAACACACTGAAGCTAACAAGGCTGTGATGTGCCTGTTTATATGAGTGACTGGAACTGAAGCTGGATGGCTGGAATGTATGAGTGTGTCAATACAAACAGTGCAGTGTTGTACTGACCTGTCCATGCTAAACAGCTAAGACTGTTTGAGTGACTGGGGCTGGTTCGGTGTCGTACCTCTGAAGCAGCGGACCATGTCCGTGTGCTGGGGCCCGGGAATGACCGCCAGAGGCAGCTCTCGGAGGAAGAGTTTGAGCAGGGAGGCCACGCTCTGGAAGTCCATCCCCGCGCTCACCTCCAGTGCCTCCCCGCGGTCACACCGTGCCTTCAGCTGGCTGGTCTTCACTACTGAGCCACTCAGGCGGAACAGCCCCTTCTGCTGGAGCGCTGGCAGGGACCAGTTACAGAGCTAACATATCTGATACACGGAGCTAACATATCTGACACGCGGAGCTAACATATCTGACACACAGAGCTAACATATCTGATACACAGAGCTGACATATCTGATACACAGAGCTGACATATCTGACACACAGAGCTGACATATCTGATACACAGAGCTAACATATCTGACACACGGAACTAACATATCTGATACACGGAGCTAACATGTCTGATACACAGAGCTAACATATCTGACACACAGAGCTGACATATCTGACACACAGAGCTAACATATCTGATACACAGAGCTGACATATCTGACACACAGAGCTAACATATCTGATACACAGAGCTAACACATCCGATACACAGAGCTGACATATCTGACACACAGAGCTTAACATATCTGATACACAGAGCTAACATATCTGATACACAGAGCTGACATATCTGATACACAGAGCTAACATATCTGATACACAGAGCTGACATATCTGATACACAGAGCTAACATATCTGATACACAGAGCTGACATATCTGACACACAGAGCTTAACATATCTGATACACAGAGCTAACATATCTGATACACAGAGCTGACATATCTGATACACAGAGCTAACATATCTGATACACAGAGCTGACATATCTGACACACAGAGCTAACATATTTGATACACAGAGCTGACATATCTGATACACAGAGCTGACATATCTGATACACATACCATGTTTGTCCAGGAGCTCCACCATGTCCCTGAGGACCCAGGGAATGCCACACACCAACTGCCCCGTTTCTCTCAGCACTGCCAGGGGAACAGCAAAGACTGGGCCCAGATGCAGGCTGGGGGACTCTGGCTGGATCTTCCGACTGGGCTTCTTCATTCTGGAGGATGAACCTGCCTTCTGCAGCATGTTAGGGTACCTCAATCAGTTTTTATGAATCGCTAGTATGATGATCAGCCTACCTCAAAAGACATGGCCTTCAGAATAAATAAATAAAAAGGTCTTTCAAATAAGTAGTTCAAGGTCCTTGCTTATATGAGCAAAATAATTACTTTACAGTAATAACTATGAAATACTTTTCACCTATTGGCTTACTGTACATAATACGTGTAACCGAGATGTACAGTGCTACTCTGCAAGGTGGATATATATTCAGACACTTGGAAATCAGATTTATACCGCACTTTGGAATTCCAATATAGGTAAATATTACAAGAGACAATATGCCCATAATTATCTAGGCTACTGTCAAAGTGTCTCTGAGGTTTCACAACTTACATGACAAAGAATATTTTGATTTATAAATATTCGAAATATAAGAAACAGTAAGCCTATATTTACTCTTGTTTGAGGGTTGTATCTTTAAAAGGACTCCTTACGTTTAGAAAATTGTACGGTTTAAAAAATATCTTACAAAATGAATGGTTGCCTCTACACCCCACCTCAGGAGAAGTATTTCTTAGTTCAAATGCAAGCGATTTCCCTAGTAGCCTATACGTAGGCTACCGAGTATCCTGGTAGCCTAATAGGCATACCAATTTCCTTCTAATGTTATCTATTATAGACTACTCTAAATTAACTTAAAAGCTTGACGCTGTTTTCACAGATTTACCCTGCAACTTCCTCTCACCAAAATGAAAAAGGTAGCTAGGACATATTTGCCGTTGGCCTCACTATCTGTCGCTTAATAATTAAAAGCAGAAGAAACAAAATATTCATTAGCAAGTCATATCCAGTGTTGTGTAACTATCTATAGAGCCTAACTATATCGTTAGAAAGGAAGGGCAAGAAAACGGAGCCAATATTAGCTGTATGAACCATGCGAAGAATGAGGCGGCAGCACCTGTCTAAAAGCTGGTTCTACACTTTCACTACACAGTATGTGCCTATTGTAACGTTACACAGCGTATAAAAATAAACTTACAAAGAGAGTGAATGAAGCACCTGCTCCCATTTTAATCTTGTAAAGCACAACGCTCCATTCCCACGAAAGAGGGTGTTTCTCGACTTTTCAGCAACGTCCCTCCCGGAACATCAAATACTATCGTAGCCTATCGTTCCTTTGTTAATTTCAGTCTTGCACCAGACGTTACACTTGTCTCTAAATTGCTATAAGAGGCCATAAGAATAACATGCTATACAATGTAATCAGAGAAAACGAAATTCTATTTCATCTATATCTGTTTACACGTTGCTATCCATGTGACCAAATAGTCATAATTTGTTTATGTATCCATGGTGATGAGCTGCATGGTGAGCGCAAGGCACTGTCAACAAGTTATAGGGAGGCTACTTCGGAGAAATATAGGCTTTTGTCCCTCGAAACTTTAAGACACGCGTAGTTTCTGATTCAAATTATAGCCTATGCATGCGAAAATACATTCGTTAGTTGATGGTTTAAGAAGAGAAAATGCATATTGAATGCAATTCAATATGTAGCAGCATGATTTAGCCTTAACAGTGAACGTCTAGCACCTTTATTATTGTAACAAACAAGGTAGCTATTTGGCTATCTGACGGCCCTTAGCTAAGTTATTGTATAGGCAATAGTTTTTTTTAATCAAACCTTAAAAGTGGAGCCAGTTTTTTCGTGTTTTTTTTCTTCTTACATATCTACAGGATATGTAGCCTACCCCTGACGCACAGACCTGCAAGCAGGTATTTGAACCTGAAACAAAATAAACGCAAGCTTGACAAATATGCGACAACTTCATTGTATTATAAAATTGTATTTCTTCAGAAACCACGCTGAAATAAATGCATAGTATCGTGTTTTAAGTAATTCATGTTGATTAATGTTTTTTTTACTGGAAAATGAAAAAAACACATATGTTCAAAAATGAGAAAAAAGGTTAATTCAGATGGAAAGGAAAATACGTTTGTTTAGCAACAATGCTGAAATAAATGCATTGTATTGTGTTTAAAAAAATGTAGGTTGATAAATGTGTGCTTGCTGGCAACGCAAAAACATATATAAGACTATAGTCTTAAGTCCAAAAAATGGGAAAATTCCTAACATTGGTTAATATTTACGAAATGCCAATGCACAGTATTGTGTTTTAAGAAATATACATTGATAAATGTGTGTTTACTAGCAAAGCAAAAAATAAAAATCCTAAAAATGGTTTTAAAAAAGATTATTCAGAAATATAGATATATTCATGCATAAAGGCTTTTTAAATGCATTTTTGTTGAAAAATGTGTTTCAGTCAAAAATATCTTTTGTTAGGTCCGGTCCATGGTCAGTTAGCGTTCCACCCGTGTCAATATCCACGATATACACACGGCTAAATGGAATGTTCACACATCTTTGAATAGCCTATTACTCCATGTTTGTGGATCACCGTTATCTACTTCGTAATCGAAATGTAACTTGACGTTATCATCATCTCGCCGCTAGTAGCCTACCAAAGTAAAATAAAATGAGTGAGCTTAAAGTATCCTTTGATTCGGAAAGGAGTAGGAACGAAAAAAATACAACATAGGCAACATCCTCGGATCGAAATACCAGCAAGGCCACCAAACCGACAATCAGTCATTTCAATAACTGCACGTTATCGAGCAGTGTCCTGATGAACATCTACTACAAAATCAAATTACGTGTGTGTCACTGTCGTCTGGTGTAACGTAAACTAGCCAGCTAACATTAGTACTGTTGCTTCGAAAGCGGAATGAGGGATACATTATTGCTAGCTAACGTTCGCAATACCGTTGCTTAGCAACCAATAAACTACTGTTCAGCGGAAGAATACATTTACCATAAAACATAGTTCCATTAAAAATACATTAATTGAAAAATTATTGTCCTTCTTTTATGAAAATTTGAAAGATAAATGCGGTAACCATTGTATAAAAGCGTTATGGAACTCGAACCTGTGGTATATCATGGATATTGGCACAGCTAGGGGGTGCAGCGGCTCGACGCAAACCACCCCGCTACCTGTGACAATATTCCATCCTTAATTCAAACAATGAAAAAATATTTAAAATGGCAAAAAATCTTTTTTATTCAAATGGAGAGGAAATTGTATTAGTTTAGAAACCACACTAAAATACATACATAGTATTTTATTTTAAGGAATCTATGGTGATGAATGTTTGTTTATTGGCAAAGCAAAAAATATAAAAGACTATAGACTCAGGTCCAAAAATAAAAATAAAAAAGGGAAATAAATTAAAATATTAAATGTTTTATTCAGGTAGAAAGTCTATAGTAAATCGTTTTCATAATACACCTATGTGGAAATAAATGAAAACTAATTTTAATTTGGAAACATTTATGATGAAGAAATTATTACACTGGAAAATGAAAAAATACATAAGAATATAGTCTCATGTCTAAAATTTGAAAAATGGTATGACATTTTTTTTATGAAAAATATAGTAAATAGTGTTCATAATACACCCATGTGGAAATAAATGAAAAGTAATTCATTTTGAAACATTTATGATGAAAAAATTCATAAGACTATAGTCTCATGTCCAAAAAATGTAGAAAAACAAATGGGCAAAATCAAAAAATTCAATGTTTTATTCAGGTGGAAAGGAAATGATATTTGTTTCAAAACCATGCTAAAATAAATGCATAGCATTTTGTTTTAAGAATTCTCGATTCATGAATTTGTATTTGCTGGCGAATCAAAAAATATATGAGCCTATATTCTTATGTCCAAAAAATGGCTCAAATTTAAAATTATTTTTTATTCAGATGGAAAGGAAATAGTATTTGTTTAGAAACCACACTAAAATAAAAGTTAAAAAATGGCAACAAGTAAAAAATGTCCTTGTGAAAAATGTCTTTCAGTGGAAGAAATAAATTACATTTTTTCTTTTTTACAGAATTCCAAAAATTGCTAAACTATTTAGAAATATGATTATGTAAGACTGTTGTTTAGGAATCATGCTTATGTAACAGCTGTGGTGAAATCAATGCTTTGGAATGGGTTTTTAGAAATATATGATGAAAAATGCAGTTTATTTGAAAACAGGAAAATACACAAGACAATATTCAATTCAATTATCTCCAAATACTGAATGGAAAATTATGTTAATTACTCAATTTCATTCATAAACACAAGCTTTTTCAGGCTCGTAAAAATATTGGAGCACTTAGACCTCCAAATAAAGTCAAGGCACTCGGTTGTGTAGAAACATTAAAAAGCCTTTATTCAAAGTGACTAGAAAAGTAACAACAAATAACAATTTGACCACATGGTCTTCTTCTGGATCAACAAGTGTAGCTCAGTATATATATATATACAAAGTTCCCTTTACTGCATTCTCACGTGGGGAATTGGATAATTGGGAGGAGGGATTGCTTCCATCTACACTGCACCACGATCAGCACCAACATACAATAAGGGCCATAAAATGGTCTTGAGAGGATGAATATTTTGAGGCACACTCATTCTGGGGAGGTGACACAGATTTACAGGGGAGATATGAATTAAACTTGGAACATTAGCATAACATTAAAACAGGCTATTACCTTGTGCCATGTAAGCAATAATGTACAATGTAATCTGCTTAAAAAAAAAAGAAAAAAAAAGTTATGTTTAACTGATGAGAAAGACCATAATGGCTTCATTATGTTCTTCAATATTTAGTTCTTCAATATTTAATACATACTAAGACACATTAAGTAAATGAGCATTGTAGCTAATTTAAGAAGTGATTGTTTACTTTAGTGGCAAGTTTAAGACAATGAAGTGGTTTGAAAACACATTCTGACAGCATCTACTGTGTTTCAGGATTTTTTTGTAGTATAGTATAAATCAGCTTCTACATTTTTAATTTACACTCAAGTCTGTAACCATCTCAAGTACAGACACTCAATACTTGGAATCAAGTCACATTTCAGCATTTGTTCGAAGCAAAACAAAAACATCTTCAGATAAACCAAGATAAACCAAGCACCACACATGCAAAGTGGGAACTATCAGCTTATCAAAAATAAATAAACCACACCAGAAATAACAGGCCCAGCTTCATGGATTTCAACAACAAGCACTTGTCATGCTACACAGAACAGACGTGCAGGAACAAGATGGGCCATATTGCTATCGTTAAACTAACAATAGAAAAATCTGACAATTTTGTGTGATTGCTTGAGTACTTGTTTTGAATTTCTTTAAATAAGGCAGCTTTATTCATTTTGTGCAATTATACATTGAAATGCGAGAGGACTTCTGAAAATGCTACCAATGAACAAGATTAAAGGAGAAAAATAACATTGTGCAGCTCATTGTGCGGCTACATTAAAATGTAATCCCTCATCAGTTTCTGTCAATATTTTTCCACTTGAATTCATGTGCTGGAGATTCTTGAGACAGAAAATCATTAAAAAAAATAATAAATAAACCATACGCTTTTTGTTCGACCTGACAAAGATCCACACTAGATCAAAATTTTGTCATTAAATTATGTTATTAACAACATAATGTGCAGGTTTTTAGGTTATTCATGAGTGTCTCATTCAAGTACATAGCATTGAATGGGCATGTTTTTCTTTGTTGATTCTGATGCAAGAAAATTACTATGTAATACCAAATTACCAGTAAGCCAAAGTGAGACTCTTGTCTTGTATCACTACTGAACCCTCAACTTCATTACCAGAAAAAAGGCCACATCCATTTATGTCAATGTCAGAGGATGCCAATGGTACAGTGATGTTAAGCCTATTCAAACAGTTAAAGCCTATCCAAACAGTCCTGTTATATTGGAGCCTCTTGAACCAGGCTAGTATAATATATAATACTGAAAACTCCAGTCTCTTGCACGGATTATAACAATTCAAGATGAGGAATATTTTTCTCAATATTCAATATATAAATATTTATCAATTCAAATGTATTGAGAACTATTTCTTTTAAAATTGTAAAATTTTTGTAAAAGAAAAGACTGAATCAAACTTGTCTCACGAAATGTGCCCAAAGAAAAGCAGAAAGGCAGCTGATCTCAAGGTACAGTTCAACAGGTAACCGACTGGGATTCATGCTACAGAGGCTACTTTGTGACAGTCGATGGTGTACTGGATTTCAGGCATGCTGTGATCTTCGGTCATCTTCCTTTCCCAGCAGGGCAGAGCGGAGAGAAAGAGGAAAAGCCCCCCCAGGACCACACAGCCTCCGCTGACATAAAACGGCACGTCGTAGGATTGAGTCCAGTCATAGAACCAGCCTACAAACAAAACAGAGAAACGGGAGGAAAAAAAGGCAACTAAAAAGTTTTCCTAAGTCCAGAGCCACTGTTACATTTACATAGTTAAAATTTGCTGTAAGATAAATCTGCTGAACATGCAACAAAATGGCCGTTTTATTTCATTTTCCAAAGTTTTAAACCAGAGCCACTGTTTCATTCACAGTTTAAATTTGCAGTGAGCTAAAACTATTGAACAAGCAACAAAATGGCCGTTTTATTTAGAACACAGAGGGGAACTCCTTACCTACGAATGGCGGTCCGAGCAAGTATCCCAACCCTCCAAAGAACATCAGAACTCCATAGGCCTCAGTCAGCTGCTCCATGCCCACGATCTTGGTGGTGACGTAGGGCGTGATAGACCAGTTCCCCGAGAAGAAGCCCACCACCGCCGAGAGGACCTGGAGAGCGATGTAGTTCTTGGACAGGGGGATGAGCAGCAGGGCCACGCCCGTGCCCACCAAGGTGAAGGCGTACAGGTACGTGCTGTTGACCCAGCGCAGGTCGGACATGACGCCCAGCGCCAGCTTCCCCAGCCCCATGGCGATGGCCATGATGGACACCAGCGGGATGACGCTCACCTCCTCCACCAGCCCCTCGCTCTGGGCCACGTCCTCCATGAACAGCACGGGCGGGAAGGCGCCCAGGGTGAAGACGAACATGGCCACGCAGAGGGCGGCGAAGACGCGGTCCTGCAGGAAGCGGACTGGGGAGCACGCACCGTCCGCCCGCTGCCTCTTCTTCCTGGCCAGCGAGCAGGTCACCCGGCTACTCTCGTGGGCCGTTGGCAGGTCCAGGACTTCCACAACGATCAGCAGGTCTTTGGTGACGGGTTCCTGCGAGGCCGAAGGCTTCTCGAGCTCGGGGAAGCCCTGCTCCTCTGAGCGCTCGTACGCTGCCTTCTGCTTGAGGTAGTATCCGGGGGGGTACAGGGGCCGCATCAGCCCGGCGCACGCCACCAGGTTCAGGGAGAAGGCCCCGATGATCAGCAGGCACCCTTCCAGGCCGTAGAGCTCGATCAGTTTGTTCTGAGTGGTGGCGTATAGGAAGCCGCCCACACTCGATCCTGGGAAACCACAAAAAAGGGAACAACATGAGGCACCATTTTGGGTTTTCTGAATATACGCCAAGACTCAATATACAGTACTGTGCAAAAGTAAAGTACCTGTAAAATAATTCTGTAGCTTTCTTTGAAGATGCTTTCAAAAAATAATTAAAGGAAAGTTTCTAATTATCAAACAACATACAATAGCAGTAAATAATTAAAAATTAAATCAAATCAATATTTGGTGTGACAACCCTTCATTTTTAAAACGGAATCAATTCTCTTCGGTACACTGTCCTGCAGTTTTGTAAGAAAATTGTCTGGTAGGTTGTTCCAAGCACGTTGGAGAACTTGCCACAGTTCTTCTGCAGACATTGGCTGTCTCTATTGCTTCTGGCTCTCCAGGTAATCCCAGACAGCCTCAATCAATTTTTATTGGAAAATTAGTCTATTACTTTTACAGAATACAAAATATATTTTACAGACAAATTTTGTCTTTTGTTAAAGTAATAGACTAATTTTCCAATAAAAATTGCTAAATGAATGTTTGTAAATTTACCTAATTAGCTCTTTTCTACTGACAGACAAATGCAGAAAACAAAAAATAAACATCTAAGATCAAATATGTTAATATTATGAAAATCTACGGGGGCCTAAGACTTTTGCACAGTACATTCTGGATATAAGCTGAAACTCAGTGTATGAATGCTGAATATATGCAGGTGCACATGCCACCCTGAGACTCAGGGTACCTGTCATGGAGATGCCGAGGGCAAGGCCGCGCCTCTTGTCGAAATACTGGCAGATGATGGTCACGGACGCTGCGTAGACCAGCCCGCAACCGAGCCCTGTGACACACACACACAAAACACTATTCAGGACATCTGGAACGTACTAGAACTACTGCTGCTAATCACAGCATGGACTTTTAAAATAAACTGTATACTCCATCAAACAATGGAGGACAAAGGAGTATTTCTAAAATTCGATATTAACATTTCATTAATAACGGAAGCTTTCTTGTTTATTACTTTGTATTCTTGCAAGAACACCACAATATACAATATAAGTACTTTGAGAGAAAACACAAGTATACCTTTCTAATACAGGACTACTCTGCTTTGCGCCTGGAAGGCCACGCCGTGCAAGCATTCATATCAAGAAGACACAATCACTGCTTTGATTCAATGCCTCAGCCCTCCACCCAGTATTACTGGTAGGGATGTGACAAATCATCAGTTTTAGTAACCGGTTACCATCCCATTTTTTAAACGCTTAACCGGTTAACCAATACTGCTTATGACCGCTCGGGGTTGTTTTTATTTTTTATTTTTATTTTTTTACTGGATTACTGAGAAATGTAACTATCTCAATAGTTAATTTTCAACATTGTACGTCAGATAATAGCAAGTCAGCCTAATTGCCAAATTAAATATTTACATTTACATTTTGCAGTGTAACCTCACAGTTGCAGAGATCTGTAGTTAAATCCCTGTAGTTTACGTCCAGGCAATGCTGGTCGATCGTGTGTGATTTTTAAAAAATGTATTTTTATGTAGATAACGGATAGTGGAAAGCGAAGTTCGGTTTGCCAGTAGTGTCAATTCGCGTGTCAACAAATAAACACGGATGAAGAAACACCATAGAATAAGCCATACGTGCACAGCTACAGATTTAAAACACATAAATTATTTGAAAACTACAATGCTGCTGCATTCAATTTCATGCGGTGTTTGCTTTCTTAACCCCCTGAAATGGCCGCAGATTGCTTGCTTGTACGCCTGTAGCTTGTGGAGTGAATGCAAACAGCGTGTTGTAATATTTCGTGCAACATTTGTGCAATGATGTATTGCTTTGTTTATTTTTATGTAGATACAGCACAGTGGAAAGCTACGTTCAGTTTGCTGGTAGTTCGCGTGTCAACGAATACGCGGCCCTTCTGTGAACCTTAAAAAACGACACAACGTTACAATAAACCGTAAGTCAACTAACAGCTACAGAAATTATTTGATAACTCTAATACTGTAGCATTCAATTCCGTAGTGTTTGCATTTTAAACCCCTTGAACTACTGAAGCTATTCGATTGCTAGTTAAGAACCGCGATAATACGCCTGGTGAAGAACGAGCATTTATTTTAAACTGAGCTTACAATTTCACCTTCAAAAAAATATATATCGGTTATCGGTTATCAATTTTTTGTAACCGGTTACAAATCAGTTTCGGTTAACCGGTTAACCGTTTAACCGTTCACACCCCTAATTGCTGGTAAAAAAAAAATCTCAACTGATCTGCTCTAAAGGTAATCTCTTTTCTTTAAATATGTGTGCCCTAGCCTTGGAACCGCTGTTAATACTGTTCACCTTTCAGACCCACTTTCCTCTTCAACTATGCAGCTGCCCTAAGGTTCAATATTAAGTATTGATGTTGTCTGGTGCACTGGCTGGGTTCTCACATACTGACTTCACACTCCTCTCTCACACACACACAAACACACACACACACATATATACACACTCACACTTTGCACTAGTGGCACAGCAATTACCAACAGTATCATATACTGTACCTTGCAAACTTCATATCTGGAAGCATCCTCCAAGACTACAGACTTGAACAATTTCAGCTCTAATTATCTATATTCTTTTCCCCTTCCACTGTTTGTTTCCATTCAGTCTTCCCTAATCTTTTTCCACAAATAATTATTTTCTCGCTGTTAACCAATAGCTACAGCACCTGCCAAATTTGAATTCTTCTCTCGGTTCAGCACAGCCATAATTAAGACTACACCATATCTCCAGTGGAATTTCTGGAATTCTCCCTGAAGCTGGCAAGGCTGACTCAATGGTACGTGGCAGCAGGGCTCAACGGTACACAACTGCAGGGCTCAACGGTATGTGGCAGTTGGGCTGAATGGTACGTGGCAGCAGGGCTCAACGGTACACTGCAGCAGGGCACAGAGCAGGTACGTGGCAGTAGTGCTCGACGGTTTGTGGCAGTAGGGCTTGACGGTTTGTGGCAGTAGGGCTCAACGGTACATGGCAGCAGGGCTCAACGGGACATGGCAGCAGGGCTCAACGGTACGTGGCAGCAGGGCACACAGCAGTGGCAGCAGGGCTCAGGGCAGTGGCAGTAGGGCTCAACGGTACGTGGCAGCAGGGCTCAACGGGACATGGCAGCAGGGCTCAATGGTTTGCGGCAGCGGGGCTCAACGGTTTGTGGCAGCGGCAGCTACGGCTCGTCTCCAGCGTGAGGAGGAGGACAGAGTGCCTCACGTACCCACCACCACACCGTAGGAGAAGATGAGGAACAAGACGTTGGGCGCGAAGGCGCTGAGCATCAGGCCGCCCGCCACCATGACGCCGCTGAAGACCGTCACGGGCCTGGCTCCGAAATTAACCACACAGGCACTGCATATGGGACCTGGGGGACATTTTACAATTACAATCAACTTCATCTGACACGTCTGCTTCACAGAAGAGGAAAACAAAAGTATTATTAATTAGTAATGGTGTTTGCCCCTTTTCTCCACATTATTGTAGCTTGTGTTATTGTTTACTTTAGCTACAAAACAATAAAAACAAATAATCAAAAAAGTGAATGGTGTCTGGATACTTCTAGTCCATTAAAGGGAAGTCTGGGGAAAGGAAAATAGAAGACCAATGCATTGGCCGAAACCCATTTTACATTACATTACCATTATTACATTATTGGCATTTGGCAGACGCTCTTATCCAGAGCGACATACAGTTGATTAGACTAAGCAGGAGACAATCCTCCCCTGGAACAATGCAGGGTTGAGGGCCTTGCTCAAGGTGTGTTATTGTGTTATTGTGGCTACACCGGGATTCGAACCACCGACCTGGCGTGTCCCAGTCATTTACCTTAACCACTACGCTACAGGCCACCCCAAATTTTATATTTCCTATATAAAAAAAAGAGAGACAATGTCTCCACTGTCTGGAGTGTATCCTCAATGTGTAACAGCAATTGGCATTTGAGAGTATTTTTAGTTCCCACAGCGGCTCTCAATCAGGGGTGTCCAACCTTAAGGAAATAGAGCCGGTGGCTGTTGTTTTTTGTTTTAACCCAGCAATAAGCACCCAATGCTACTTACTAAGTTCTTGATTGAAGACCACGCTCATAAGGTGAATCAGATGTCATACGCACATGCCCCGGCCCTTTTTGGATAAGACTGGACATCTCTGCTCCGAACAGATCCTCCTCCGTGAATTTGATGGGTTGTTGATTACACTGGCTGTCTTGCATGAATCTACCACTGGGCCGTAATCAATCCCGTGGATACATAGGAAAGCATTTTCCTATCTGGGACTGCATGTGGCAGCAACAGCAGGTGAGTCATGTTCGTGAGACCTCTGGCACCTGTCCACACAGTTTACAGTGAAAATCAAGGGCCTAATAATAGCACTTTGACTAGTAGCCAGGTAAACTGTCACCAGATACCAGAATGTACACCATCTCCCTTCTGAATGACCTTATTTATTGGCATCATATCACGCAATAATATTTTCTGCATATTCAAAAGGATTATATTGGGGTATTGGCGTAAGTTCCAACCCTGGACATTACAGTATATGAATTATGGTGAAGTGAAGACAGCATTAGCTCTTAGTATCAGAGTGTAACATACAATAACTTAAATAATAGGAGAAAGTAGCCTATTAATAAGAGCAACAGTGCCAGATATGGCTAGGAACATCCCCAGACAGGCAAGTAAAGCTGCAGTATGGCTACTGTTCTAGTCAACCCAAACCCAGCTCGGAGTGTCTGTTCAGCGTGCAGCTGCTGTGCTGTAAATTCCTGGGAGCAGCGCTCCAAGGTCAATCAAAATCCACCAAAATCCATCATTTAAAAAAATCGAATTATTACATATCAAACATTTAAACTATGCTGTGTTGTTTCAAGGAATTTTGGAATAGTTTAATAAATACAAAATTTTTATATTGTCCATAAAAATGGCAAAACTCTCAAATTAATAATAAATATTAAATAATGAGTCACAGTTGTGAAACAATTGTTCTAAAAAAATATGACAACATGAACCCCTCCTGCTCATGTACAGCTGTGATCTTCCTTCTCGCCTGCAGCTCTCCAGGAACAGGAATGAATATGACTGAGGTACAGGTGATGCATATACCTCAATTTCAAAATGATGATGATCTTGAAGGGAAAGCCCCAAACCAGAACCACAAGGACTGAGAAGCTTTTCTTCATATAGTTGCTAAGGGCATGCCACAAATTATTCATCACCAAAACCCAGTGCTGAAGAAAATATTTTTCTACTCAATTTTTTTATATTTAATATGTTTAGTTAATATTGTTTAGATAATACTGAAAACATACTTAAACTGTTATTATCAAATGTAGCAACTTTGTAATTTATATAATATGGATCCCATTTCTCCTTATGATCCACAGTCTATAGCAGTCAAAAAAACTCATCTTTCAGTATCTGCACCTATACACGTCCAGAAAGAAACAGAAAACCCCATTGGTTGATTTGGTGACCCCATTATATGAAGTGCTGTTCGAGTGGACGGAATGCACTCACTTGCGATCAGCCCGGCCCCGGATGCTACGGAGCCGATCCAGGCGGTGAGTCCTTTCCCCTCCTGGAAGGCGCTGAGCCACTCCGGGTACAGCACCCCCATAGAATGGGGTGAGCCGTAGGCCAGGAACTGGCCCACAAAGGCGGCCCACACAATCACCCAGCCCCAGCCTCCGTCAGGGGCTTTCCTCATTGTCTGTGGACTCATCCTGAGCCTCGGCAGTCCTAACTGATATTTCGGGACCAAATCAAGCACAGAACAAACAAACAAACAAACAAACAGAAAAATAAATAAATATAAAGTAATAGATAAAAAAAGGCACCACACATGATCATGGATCACAGAACTAGGTTTTGCCCATTACTAAAATGACAGCCTCAGAGATACATATTGGGTTGAAATGCATCCTGGATTCAATGGAGTCAATTTGAATCTTGGTCCTCATTGAACAAGGCTGTTGTACAATACAAACACAAAATACATTGTACTTAGGTAGGTAAAAGATTAAAAATGGTATAAGCAGTAGTAGTCATGAGGCTCAATGTTCAATTGGACTTTGCTGGATCCTGTGGCCCTTTCATATTCTGATCAGACATCATAATGACACCTATCCATTATGCTGTAGATGATTGGTAAACCTACAGTGAAAGTCACCGAAGTAACATATCTTGATTTGAATACTTCCTGACCTTTTGGCGAGCAGTTAATTGTATCAAGAGTTCCTAAGAAACATGTTCATATAGGACGCAGGACGCATAAAGGATGACTTACATCTAACTGATGCTCAAGGGAGGACTTTAACCACTTCTCAGGTCTGACCAATCTTAAGCAACTCACCACTGGTCATCTAGTTCCACAAGACATCAAACCTCCCCAATTGAAGAACTAGACAGCTTACAGCATACACCTTGCGTTTCATCATGTTTTCTTTTAGCATTAGCATCCTGCAGCGGACAGGTATCTGTTGCACGTTAGAAGTGCTCTGATTTACAGCGTGAATGTATAGCCTACTGAGTTTGCGGCATGTCGTCATTTTAATTATACCTACTGTATACACAGAAATATATGTGCCAGCGCTTCTTCTGCCTGCAGAATTCTAGAAACGAAAAATTCTAGAAATCAAGAAACTATGCAGGCTGTTTTTATATCCCACGAAAAGTCCATTGCCTATGCAACCTTTTGACTAGCCTAATGAAAGTAAGCTGCCCATCCGGGTAAATTTAGCGATAGCCTGTTCAATGTTGTTATTTCTATTAACACAAAACAATAGCAAAAATGACATCATGGCAGAGACACCTGATAGCCAATGCAGTAGTGAGTTGTCATGCCAATGCTCTCATTCTAACCAATTAGATTTACACCTCCGCGTCATAATGCTTCTCGGGGATCAAAACATGACAACGAAAAAACGCAGGCCATCTTATCAGATGGAAATTTTCGCATTTGTTAGAACATCCGTGTTCAGATTTTCAGCCAATTTCAGCTGAGCAACCATCGACGACAGTGAGCGCAGCTTGGTTGCTGGAAGAACCGGTTTGAAGCTGTTCTTGCAGGTCCGTTAATACTGCGACGCAAAAGGTCTGCATCTTATTCCCCAGGCGCACCCAGTATGAAGATGCAGTTCATCCCATCGTCGAGAATACATAATAAAGAAGAAACTGCATATAATAACGATCACCCCCGTTCAGTTTGCAGAGGCATATACTTACTCCAATAATAACAGTCCGCCATGCATTATCTCCATTGTCATGTGTATCACATTTAGAAAAAATAAAATAAAATAGCATTCAAAGGATATATTTACCTTAGCAGACCGCTATCCCACTGAGGCCGTCAGGTGTGTCGTCTCGCGCAGGAAAAGTACCTTGCGATTTTCTGCGTTGCTATTTTTATCATGTCATTTTAAATTTTGAATTCAAATAGTTATTTCTTTCCACTGTCCAATTTACTACTGAAGCAAAGACGTTATAGCTTTGCAATATAAGCATAGTATGTAAAGCCGCTTCAACCAACAAGTTCAAAACGCCTACAAAGTTGGCAATAAAGTTCAGAGATGGATGGCGTGAAGCCTCTGACTTCAAGAAGTACTGTGTACATTGGTTTCTAATGCTCCCGGTCCAGTCAAAACCGGTTATATGATGGCAATAATAACAGCGCGGATGCACTAAGCACGTGCTGCCACTGGGCGTTGCATGAAGACAGCAAATGAACAGAAAGGTTCGGCACTGTGGAGATGCGCATTGCATGACTGCGCTTGCCCAAATAGAAAAGCTGAACTGCATCATTCATACGCGCATATAATTGCAGAACGTTTCAAATGTAGATTTTATGACTAGATGCATTTTATTTTAAAAAGTTAAATTACTGGCCTCATCTTCGTGAATCAAAAGTAGCCTGCAGTTACAGTTCATAATTGATCCAACCCCATCAAAAACCTAGTTACCTACTTGGCCAGAGGTACTCAGGGTACCAAGAGGCTCTTTGCACTGTCACATTGACGCACTCAACTGTGTCTCAACTTCTGGCTTTGCCAGAAAGTCCAAGTTCAGTGACTGGCTACCCATTCATTGTTATAGCAAAATAATAGACAGGCCCAGTGCAGTTGAGCTCTGTTTAGCTTTGAACATTTCACACCCAAATTCCAGGAGAGCCGTTTCTTACCTTGAAACATAAAACATTTTTTTATAGCAGATAAGGATGCAAGATAGAAAACCATTCACTAACAAACCATTCACTGACGCCTTACAGTTCCCATCAAATATTTTAATAGATCTCCTTTGTGTACTTGGAATATGATTTAAATTAACCATACATACTGTTACTTTTGTTTGTCCCGGGGTAATACAGAGAGGTCAGTTAACTGACCCAAAAAAACCCAAAAAAACAAACAAAAAAACACCTCTCATACGTTCAAAGAAAAGTGCTAGCAGAATGCCGTATTTAGTGCTGGTGCGATATCCATGCATGAAAGGTGGGTGTTGGCACAATATTTGAAGGACTTTTCCCAACCCATTATATTGCTAAAATAAACAATACAATCTTTAACAAGCCACATTCCATCCCTAGTCTTAAGTTTTTATCGAGATGGAAATTAAGGTGTGACTTTGTAGTACCAAAGTGGAAGCGCTACCATGAAAACGGAGCAACAGTACTCAGGAGAGTCTTTCAATAAGGGTCTACTAGACGGGAGTCCTGTTCACCACTGTCTTTACACAGCATGTCGAGTGACAGTTTAACACCAAAGCTCAATTCAATTCTAATTTGAGAAAGATAAATGATTAGCAGCCTTTACAACCAAAGTCTTCTCTGAAGATGGATTAAGGCGTCCATTGTTTGATGGGGGGGGGGTATTAGATAATGTTTACACTTAGCCATACCACAGTGAGTTAAGGCTTGAAGGTGATCGTTCCGTAAATGATAGCAGTAAAACATGAGCACACTTTACATTCATTTGTCAACAGTCTAAAATATAGAAGAAAAACACACCTCCAAAAATGCAAAACCCAAAAACATTTCTTGCAAATGGGCTTCGTAAAATGCTGAAATGTAGGTTGACACCACAGATTGTCGCTGTGTTTTTTTTAAATGAGAAAGAAAATGTGCATACTTACAACAAAAGTACAAGGACAAAAAATACAACAGAAAATAAACAAAACCTGGAGTGACAAGGGTTGCCTTGGGAACACAAATAAACAGATTATGCACAGAAATCATTATTTTGAGACATCCTCTCAAATATTTTGCTCGCCACACATGAAATAAATCATCATTGAAGAAAAGGTAAAAGTACAGATTATGTGTTTTTGAGCCTCAATATTACACAGTTGTGTGTCGCCCAGTGATGGATGAGAGGGTTTTTATTTTTTCCAAGCGGAATGTACAGCAACAGCGTTAAGTATCTGCTTTCGTACTGGATGTTGGCAAAGCCAGTTGATTATTTCCACCAGAAATATTATAAAGAACAGTTTGAGGAAAATGCAAGTGCTTAACGTCATCCTGTTGATTTTCTCCACAGCTGCAGAGGTGACAGCTGATAGCAGCATTAGTGCAAAATTTCACAACGGTAATTAACAGCTCAACTTGTTTTAGAAATTTGACTGTTTTCGAATGACTTCGGCTTTCACAAAGCTTAAAATATATATTTGATCTAATGCCAAACTGGTATGCTCTCTAGTGCTATTATTGCAATAGGCAAGCCGATAACTAGCAGTATTTAACATTACTTTTGTGGAGGGGGTTTGTAATATATTTTGTTGAAGTCACAGTGGTAGCAACATAGAGATGCTTGAAATTAATTTAAAGTCAATACAAGAGCCACCTGGTCAGTGACGTTATGCAAATACTCAAGACTGCTGCTAGCCTTTTAAAATTAATCAAAATGCTTGGGTCACCTCAGCTCTTAGGTAAATATGCCTTTAGGTTCCCCATGGTTAAATGTGAAACACTACCAGCAAATCACTTAAACCCTCGAAAGAAATGGAGGAAATTCTTTTCCACTTCTTTTTAACATAAATGTTCCTTAAATGGGCCGGGGGAACCCCACATTTTTACAAAAGAGCGTATTGGTCAGGCACTGAGCCAATCTGCCAGGGCCTAACCAGTTTAGCGAGATGTTTATGCAGTAAAGAGTATGGTCTCTCCCTGACATTTCAGGCCATTCCCAAATGAACAACATTCCCACTTCGTGCTGGGCATTCCCCAATATGCTTTGGACGGCCATGCATGGGCCAGCAGTCGCTGAACCAACAGCCCCTTCTTTTAGATCTTCAGAAGCTATATAAAGCCAGTTTCAAATTTTACATTTTAAATACGCAATTCTCAGAAGCAGAAAGTGTCAAAATAATTTCCTCCAAGCCATTACCAAGATTCAACTACATTTTGTCCAACAGTACCATTTGAGTTAAATCCATTTATTAACCAAAGAAAAGTCTGTTATGACACTGTAGGTCATTTAAAACAACCAGGCTTGATGGGAGGAGATGGTACATCTGAATTGTTCAAACCGGCATTGGTAGTTCTCAGTGGCATCAGCGCCAGTGTTCATCCAATCACGTGCACACAAAATGTGCTGCCAGGGCACCAGTGCCGGAGAGATCCGCGCTCATTTCAGGAGTTCCGCTCGCCTGACCACTTACCAGGTTCCCTTTTTCAAAAATCTCGAAGTCTTCCAAAACCGAGTGTGACATCATTAGACAATATAATTTCTTTAACATACAAATCTTTGTAATATAATTTGTTTTGGTGGCAAATGCTTCAAACCGATAAAAAAAAGAAAAGAAAAAAGAAAAAATAAACAGATTCAACACGCACAGTTCCAGTAAGCACTGATGAGAAAATGCTGTTAAATTTCTTTTTTTTTCTTTTTCCTTTTTTTTGTTTGTTTTTGTTTTGTTTTGTTTTTAAGTGTCGTAGGGCCACAACACTGGCTGCATTCTAAACAAACATCTACAACACAGTTAACAGCTAGCCTACAGAAGCTCAGTGCGAGTACAGTCAACACCAGACAGGTTGGGGGGAAAGCCTTTGGCTTGTGGGAACTTGCCCTGTTGAATCCGCTAGCGGGCGACGACGCAGCCCAGCGCATGCACTATGGCTGGGAGGACTGGAGGGGGGAAGTGTTCTGGGACGTGGACAGGACCATGGGCTGCACAGGTGGGGGGGGTGGGGGAGCGGGTTGAACCATTGACTGCGTGTTTGGGGAGGGGGGAGGCGTCGGGCGTTTGAATTTGTCGGGGCTGTTGCTTCTTCTCGGAGAGGGCCTCTGTGGAAAAACAGACGAAGGTAAAAACTCAGTAAAAACAAAAACAGAATCAAGTCATTACTGAGCCCCAACTGTTTCAAAGAGCAGGAAGGCAAACTTGCACAAAACAAGCTACCGAATACTGTCAAACATCAACCCAAACATTAGACCTTATTATCCCCTCTGATGGGCTGCAGGTGAGGCCATTTTGAATGATTAAAATATTTGTAGCAGGAGCAAGTGGCAGACACGATTCAGCAATAAGGCAGTTAAATATTTAAAACTCAAAAAAACATCCATCTCTGCTTTAATGACCGACTGAAAGCAGGAGCATTAGCAGGCCAACGGACACCTGGGCCAGAATGGCTTAAGGTCCATTAATGCATTACAGGAAACCTGACCCCACAAACTGAAGCCATCACCTGGATTGGCAACATTTTTCCTTTGATTTGTTATTAAATGCAACATTTTCTTTCCCCCACAAACATATTATTTTGAAGAAAAAGACAGTCTAGAGACACCCTACAATGTCCTCTGACACTGATACTGTAATAACTGGCTCTTTCGCATTCAGTGTGCAAGGTCTTGTGCATGTGTCATCACACTTGAATACTTGGTGGAATAGACACATCCGACCCCAGTGGAAAATAGCATATAGAGAATCAATTACAGAACGCAAATTGTAACAAAAATGCCATCTCGAAAAGGTATCAAATATGGCATTTTTTGATATGTAAAAAATAGTGATTGACACCAACGACCCCTCGAAGGTCAAACTGTTTCAAAGAGCAGGAAGGCAAACTTTCACAAAACAAGCTACCGAATACTGTCAACCATCAACCCAAACATTAGACCTTATTATCCCCTCTGATGGGCTGCAGGCGAGGCCATTTTGAATGATTAAAATATTTGTAGCAGGAGTAAGTGGCAGACACGATTCAGCAATAAGGCAGTTAAATATTTAAAACTCAAAAAAACATCCATCTCTGCTTTAATGACCGACTGAAAGCAGGAGCATTAGCAGGCCAACGGACACCTGGGCCAGAATGGCTTAAGGTCCATTAATGCATTACAGGAAACCTGACCCAACACACTGAAGCCATCACCTGGATTGGCAACATTTTTCCTTTGATTTGTTATTAAATGCAACATTTTCTTTCCCCTGTAATAACTGGCTCTTTCGCATTCAAGGTCTTGTGCATGTGTCATCACACTTGAATACTTGGTGGAATAGTCACATCCGGCCCCAGTGGAAAATAGCATATAGAGAATCAATTACAGAACGCAAATTGTAACAAAAATGCCATCTCGAAAAGGTATCAAATATGGCATTTTTTGATATGTAAAAAATAGTGATTGACACCAACGACAAACTGAATCCAGGCCTACAAATGGTACATCTCATTCATCGACGACACACTGACAATAGGTGAATTCGCCAAACGTACAGCACTCTGTCTCTAAAGGCTAGCGACAGACTGTTGTAGAAAACCGCAGGCCCTGAGACAGACTGGCAGACTGCATTTGTTGCAGACTCCTGTCATCTCTTTTTAAGGACAGCTATCAGCTTATTTATGTCAACATAGTTGACACGAGGGGGACCACTAGTTCAGAATGAGCCCGGTCCCGAGGTCTCGGCTTCTCGCTGTAGTTCAAACAGACCTCCACGCACACTAACCTGTGAGGTAATCGCGTTACTGACTGACCTGCCCTCGTATGCCCCACAGGTGAAATTAGGCCGTGTTTTCCCTGCCTCGCCATTTTGTTATCCAATAATAAAACGCTACACACCCATAAATACACATTTATAGTGAAACCAAATCCTCACCCATTACTGAGGCATTCATGATACTAAACTATGACCTTCTTAATGGTGTGGAATTTCAACTTGTCCAAAAGGGGTACAATGTTATGAGGGTGAATACCAAAACACGCACGCACACACGCAGATGGATTGCACAAATTATGAAAACACTGTGCTTAAATATAAAGGGTTCTTTTGGCATTTTTTGCTCAATTATGTAGGTATGAACTAATTCTGATAGGGAGGTGTAATGATTATTATTTCTTTAACAAAATGTCAAAAATAAATTGTTGCCAATTATTGCACTGATCTTCAAACTCAATTTATAAATGCAGTGTTTCTGTAATTTGATAACGATCGTAGAGAAGTCATTACACATTAGTACTGATCTCCGTAAGCACTGAAGCTCCACACTGCTGACAGCGGAGGTTAGGTCATGCGTGCGTGTGTGTGTGCGAGAGTGTGTGTGCGTGCGAGTGTGTGTGCGTGCGAGTGTGTGTGCGTGCGAGTGTGTGTGCGTGCGAGTGTGTGTGCGTGCGAGTGTGTGTGCGTGCGAGTGTGTGTGCGTGTACGCGTGTGTGTGTATGTGTGTGTGTGTGTGAGAGTGTGAGTGTGCAAGTGTGTGTGTGTGAGTATGTATGTGTGTGTGTGTGTGTGTGCGCGAGTATGAGTGTGTGCGTGTATGAGAGTGTGTGTGTGTGCGTGTGTGTGTGTGCGCGCGAGTATGAGTGTGTGTGTGTGTGTGTATGAGAGTGTGTGTGTGTGCGTGTGTGTGTGTGCGTGCGAGTGTGTGTGTGTGTGTGTGTGTGTGAGAGAGAGTGAGTGTGTATGAGTATGTATGTATGTGTGTGTGTGCGTGTGTCAGGGCTCTACACTTACTTTTATTTTTAGGGGCACATGTGCCCCTAAGTAAAAAAATTTAGGGGCGCAGTCAATAAATTTAGGGGCACAGTCAAAGTAACATTTTATTGTACTGTAATGTTGCACAATAATTTAACATTGAACACAAAAACCCATCCCGCACGCACACACACACACACACACTCGCTCACTCACTCACTCACATACATACATACATACATACATACATACATACATACATACATACATATCAACCAAGTTTTTTTTGTGAAGCAGAATTAGTGGACAGAATTTTGTGAATGGTATCTCTTCTTTTGCGATTAAATAGGCGTTGTTGAATTAGATTTTTAACTGTCGGCGCCAATCTTCATTTTGATGATGAATTTGTTTCTTGACTGCTGATTGAATTGGGCTTGCACTCGGCTGAGTTGTGTTAACGAACGCATCTCTGCAACGTAAGTGACGCTTGCTTTCGCTGTGTTTAACCACAGCATCTCGTTTGCAGTGTGGGTTGCCGCTAACGAACATGGTCGCGCCTGCTAGCTGACTACCAGCCTTTTTGCAATATTTACATGTCATTTCTTTTCTGTCCTTATCGTATTCGAGCCAGGAAAAAGCTTTTATCCATTCCTTATTAAATTTGTATTGACGACATGCCCTACCAACATCAGCGCTGGCCGAGCTCTCTCTGACTGACTCATCATCACCGGCATCGTCACTGCCAGACTCAAACCTCCGTTTCTTGGACAAGGAGGGCCCTGCACTCTCATCCTCCTTTTCCAACTCTGTATTCTGTCTCGCTATGCTTTTTTTCATTGTGAAAATCAGCTCATCCTAGGCGAGGCTACAGCTCTCTGTTTTGGCAGGACAGCGCTGCTACAGTAGTTGAATGATGCGCGAGCTGCGCGGGAACGTATTTTGGGACTTTTTGAGAGGTGAGGGTTTTTAAACCAGCATTATGATTGTGTGAAAATGCACAATTTCCCAAAGTGTATGTGCGTTGTTGAAGTACCGTTAATGTTTTAACGTAAAAAAAAAAGAATTAAAGAAAAATCCCACTCGCACGCGTGCGAGCAGTCATTTTGTTTCACTCGCACATGACAATTTCCACTCGCAAACGCGAGTGAAACGCTCACACTGTAGAGGCCCGTGTGTGCGTGCGTGCATGGTTAAACCCTCATTCAGCCGCAGCAGGACTCACCGCGACTCCGTGGGACGAGCCTACGTGCACGTGCAGGCCGGGGGTGTTGTAGTAGGACATGCCGGCTCTGGTCAGGGTCGCCGGGGGAGTGAACCCCACCGTGTGACTCGCGTACGACAGGCCTGGAGGAGGGAGACACAACCAATCAGACTATCCCTGTTTAACCCAAAACCCAATCAGACTATCCCCGTTTAACCCAAAACCCAATCAGACTGTCCCAGATTAACCCGAAACCCAATCGGACTGTCCCCTGCTTAAAAGAAAACCCAATCAGACTGTGCCCGCTTAACCCAAAACCCAATCAGAACACAACACAGTTCCGGGAGAAAATGAGTTTGCCGATTACTATTAAGCCTTAAGTACCCCATCCTCCTACCATGTTACCATGAAGGATTGGGTACATTCAGGAACGCTGGTGGCTGCCTGATGCTCATACGTACCGGGGGATATGGGCCTGCTGGAGCTGGGCGATGGTGTGTACGGTATGGGGCTGGACACGGTGCGGGGACGGAGTCCTTGTGCAGACATCTCATTAAAATACCTGTCAAACAAAGGTCAAAAGGTCAATTTGCTCACTTGAAATGAACCCATGAAGTAGGAATGGTTTTTCCCCTAAGTCAGTGTTTTAGAACTTTTTTCTGTTCATTACTATTCATTACTACTAATGGCAACAGTGTGAAAAGGTAAATGCGCAACAATTTAAAATGGCTGCCAACGGGCAAGACGCTGACAGAACAAGTTGCCAATCCTCCGGCTGTTGCAATGCACTTTAATCATTATACAAACATAACATTAAAAATAAATCTCAGATAAGCCACTAATCAGCAAGCTAGGATTGTTAGATCTGAGTCGTATCTGTTTGTATTAAAAAGGTGTTGGAGGCAAACTAAATGGAATGCTCATTTAAAAACATTCAACAGTATAGGTTTGCTGCAAACACAGTCAGCAGTTAAGAACAGTCTGGTCACATATTTGTCTCACAGGGTTAAGGGAAAGCTAGGCAGTGTCACAGAGAGCCTGGTTGTTGTGTTAGCGGTATTTTAAGGGAAAGCTAGGCAGTGTCACAGAGAGCCTGGTTGTTGTGTTAGCGGTGTTTTAAGGGAAAGCTAGGCAGGGTCACAGAGAGCCTGGTTGTTGTGTTAGCAGTGTTTTAAGGGAAAGCTAGGCAGAGTCACAGAGAGCCAGGTTGTTTTGTTAGCGGTGTTTTAAGGGAAAGCTAAGCAGAGTCACAGAGAGCCAGGTTGTTTTGTTAGCGGTGTTTTAAGGGAAAGCTAGGCAGAGTCACAGAGAGCCAGGTTGTTTTGTTAGCGGTGTTTTAAGGGAAAGCTAGGCAGAGTCACAGAGAGCCTGGTTGTTTTGTTAGCGGTGTTTTAAGGGAAAGCTAGGCAGTGTCGCAGAGAGCCAGGTTGTTTTGTTAGCGGTGTTTTTGGGGCTCTACCTCTCGTCGTCCATCTCCAGGCTGGACTCGCTCTCGGACAGCTGGCGGCAGAGCGCCTCCCTCCGCTCCATCTCCCTCTGCAGCTTCCTCTGCAGCCGGATGTTCTCCTCCCGCATGTGCCGCTCCTCCTCGATGTACTGCGCCCGCTTCTCCGTGTCTGAGGGGAGAGCACAGAGCCTGTGGGCAACACGCCTGATCTGGGCTGTTACTGTGGGCGACACGCCTTACAGGAGACGCGCTGATCTGGGCTGTTACTGTGGGCAACACGCCTTACAGGAGACGCGCTGATCTGGGCTGTTACTGTGGGCAACACGCCTTACAGGAGACGCACTGATCTGGGCTGTTACTGTGGGCAACACGCCTTACAGGAGACGTACTGATCGGGGCTGTTACTGTGGGCAACACGCCTTACAGGATACGCACTGATCTGGGCTGTTACTGTGGGCAACACGCCTTACAGGAGACGCGCTGCTTGGGGTAACATGCTTTCTGGGGTCCTGCTAATCTGGTGCTGCTAAACTGGGTAAAATGAAATATGAGGTCCTGCTGGTATGTTTCAAAAATATACTTGAGCAATACTGCCCTCTAGTGGCTAGAATCAATATCTCATCAGAAAAGTCTTAACACCTTTTCATCCATTGATTTCACCGTGGGTGTTGAATAAACTTGATTCCATTTAGTTTTGTTTTTTCTCAGGCAGTGTCCCTGGCCTACCGCGGGCCTGCGCAAAGTGGGGCGTTTGGGGCGTTTGGGGCGTTTGGGGCACTCACGCTGGAGCTCGGTGATGCGCAGGTTCTTCTTCAGCCTCTCCACCTCGTTCTTCAGGAAGCGGATGTGCCTCATCATGTTCTCTGGGGAGTCGATCTCCATGGAGATATCCCGTGGAGACGGAGGGGCTGACAGGGGCTGGTCCAGCTTCTCCTGTAGAATTCTGCATTCAACGGGCCAGACAAAATAAAATATCATCAAAACTGGACTTTGTATTATATTTTGGAGCAACATTCTCCCGACTCAAAACATACTAAACATTATAAAGATAAATGTATCTTTAGGAATTACCTTTCACTATCCTTTCTTAGAGTACCCCACATTCAAAAACAGACTTTATTTAGTGAATAGAACAGTATAAATTCATCTGAATACAAAAAATGTAATCTACACGTTTTTGACATATGACAAACTGCTGCATAACTGGCCTCAATGGGGTAGTACTAGCTCACACCAAGATAACTAATTTGGACATACAATTAAAATACTGCACAGACATTACATTAAAACTTTGACGTATCGTCAAACTGGATTAAATTAAAGGAGGGTGTCGGATAATTCGGGAGGCGCTATAGCTGCAATTATTAAAACCTGACCTTTTCTCTGCCTCCAGTTTGTCCATTCTCTTCCATAGGCGATTCACTAGTGCTTCTTGTTCTTGCTCCAATGTGTTTTCAAGGTCGATTTTCTCACGCCTCAGCTAGAAAAACACAACACAGAGAGGAAAGCCATTCTCAGTCAAATAAAACCACAATCTCCTGAGCCACAGGCTGCTCGTTTTAGGAGGCCTTGGGATAGCGGCTTGGGAAAAGTTGCCCAGGAGGGTAAACACGGATGGCCTTTCCCCGAGTTTGACCTTTGTCTGGAACGGCTATTGCTGACATTCTCAGTTCTGAGTAGCTGCCCCTGTGCACTCCAAATGCCAGACAGAGGCCCCACCTGTACGCTCCACCAACCAGACCCAAACCATGTGACAGTACTCAATTGGAGTCATGTGATCACCGGCCCACCATGAGATATCTGCTCCAGCGTGAGCTGCTTGGAGATGGTATAGACCGAGGTCAGGGGGCTCTACCGGCTCCAGCGTGAGCTGCTTGGAGATGGTATAGACCGAGGTCAGGGGGCTCTACCTGCTCCAGCGTGAGCTGCTTGGAGATGGTATTGACCGAGGTCAGGGGGCTCTACCTGCTCCAGCGTGAGCTGCTTGGAGATGGTATAGACCGAGGTCAGGGGGCTCTACCTGCTCCAGCGTGAGCTGCTTGGAGATGGTATAGACCGAGGTCAGGGGGCTCTACCGGCTCCAGCGTGAGCTGCTTGGAGATGGTATAGACCGAGGTCAGGGGGCTCTACCTGCTCCAGCGTGAGCTGCTTGGAGATGGTATAGACCGAGGTCAGGGGGCTCTACCTGCTCCAGCGTGAGCTGCTTGGAGATGGTGTCGTTCTCCAGCTTCTTGATCTTCTTCATCAGCTTGTTGACCTGGAACTCCTGCTCCTGCTCCAAGTGCTGCTCCAGCTCTGCCTTCTCATGCTGCAGCTGGGAGGGAGAGGCCAGGTGCACACACACACACACACACACACACACACACACACACACACACACACAATAATTAGTTAATAATTACACTCTCAAAGGCATTACCTGCAGGCTGCATTGGGAACATTTAGCATGCGTTTGATATTTTCACCATCATATCAGCAAAAACATTATCAGAGCAACTGGACTGGACTCTGCGCTTCCTTCAGGGGAAGGTAGCATTGCACAGTAAAATGTTCAGCGACAATTCAACTCTCACAGTGTGTGCACACGAGTACAACAGGGAACAAATGCACACCGTAAGAATTGAACTAACACCAACATTTTACCGTGTGATCAGTCAAGTGGACAGGCCACAGAGAATACTCAGCACACCGTTCGGGTCTTACACATGATCACTCAACAGTCAGTACTATCCTGTAGGCACCAAGTACTGAGAGATGACCATACTCCCACAGACTGCACGTTCATTTCAGTATTCAAAACAAGAAAGAGCTCCAGGCATCAACGGAAGCGTGTTTATCACAAAATACAGCCAGGAAAAAATACGCCTCCAAGCCCAAACCTGAATGCAGTCCTTTGTCAACTTGATTCACTTGCTTTGGAAATTTGAGTATAAACTTTAACTATGCTTGAGGAAAGTGCGAATGCAAATACTTCTATTTCACATGGGTGTCGAGCTCTGGGGCTTATGGAAATATGTGCAAAGTCAATTCAGGTCCGCCATTTTGTGTAAATCAAGTGACAAAAAACAGCAATTCATACCATTCTCTTTAGACGCCATGTCAGAAGGAAGTCGTGACTCACCACGAGTCAAAATTGTACATTTTAAGACTCCATTCAGAACAAATTCCCTGGTTTTATTCAATTCAGGCGCATAAATAACACGCACGTCCTGAAGTAGAAAAGAGCCTTCATTAGGGCTCAAAGTTTCCAACTCCCAGGCCAGGTGTATGTAACTGTAAAGATCATTCACATCAGAATGATATGACCCATTTCAAAGGGCTTGACAACCTCGGGCAAATTTCTAGTTAATAATCGACTGAAAGCATATTGGTATTTCATAGAGGCTGTCATTTCCTGTTAATAGTCATCCAAGCACAGTGGTGAAGATATAGCAATCCTTATTCAACCTGGAACACAAACACTCCACTCATATCCCTCCTACTCGCCGCCTTACCCAACACTCCACGTAAAAACACGCCGCCGGCTGCTATCCAGTGACACTTACTTGCATAAGTTTTCGGGAGAGTTCATTAGTGAGGAACTCCTCTTCCTTTTCATAATTGACAGCGAGGGTCTCCTTCTCTTTCTGCAGGGCCTGGATCTTCTTGAACAGGGTGTTGCTGATGAACTCCTCCTCTTGCTCTGCCCTGGCTTGCTGCAAATCAAAGTCAAAATGTCAGAGTGGCATGACATGCCAACGGCCTCCATTACAACGTCGGTCTACGTTTTCTACAGAGCGCGTTACATCATCGAAATGTAGCTCCGCTCAAACCAACCCCTTATGCAATGACGCCTGACGTTACTTAAATGTATCACTTACAGTTTATGCAATCGCGGCATCAGCTTCCTTCTAAACATCTTCTTGTTTTCCTTGAATCATCAAGTCAGATGGGTTCTGATTTGATATTGTTTCTCACGCACCCCAACAGAAGGCATCTTGGCCAGTTGAATTCAAGAATGAAGCCAAAAGCCCGTTTCTCAGACTGCGATTGTTTCTTAAAGACTGCATTCTCTCAGATTGGGCGCAGTCACTGTTGTCATGCATTTGAAGTGGTTGTTAGACAACAGGCTAAAGACGTGTGCCTTCTTATTTCAAATGCATGAAAAAGAAAATCGACACTGATTAATGCAAGTCATTTATAAACAGGAGCTGTTTGACAAGGCAACCGGGGACGCTCATTTTGACTTTACTTCTGACTGGCAGCCGACTAAACGATCGCTCCACAAAACGGTTAAAATTTAAATGTCATGTAAATTTCACAATACATAATATAGTCTACAAATGACCACCAATGGTCCAAGAACTTTCTGGATCTAGAAAGTAACTAAAAATACCAGCTGAAAAAATTAATAAAAAATAATGGTACTGGTTTCTATATTCATAAAATGGCCATCCCCTCCTCAGGGAGGGTGACAACGGACAGGTCAACCTATTCGTTATGAACAACATGACAACTTTTTCATCACACTACTGTGCAGGGAGGTGAGTAGACAATGAACAACATGATTTAATTAATTGGTATATTTAACAGTTTAAATGTTTATGTAACATTTCTGTAAATGTGTCAGAGTGAGCCAGGAAAGTGTTTAATAAAACTCCCTTCGCTGCATACGCAACTGCAGTGTAGGCCATATGATCCAAACAAATATGGAAGTTCCCCTGAAGGTCAAAGGCTAAATAAATGTATTTCTGTGTTAGCCAATTGGCAAGCACAGAAAAGTACTGGCTCCCAAATGACTTTCTGTGCAGTGCAATGCAGGGCAAGGAACTTCCATTGGCCTTTCCACTGCCTTAAAGACCTTTCAGCAGACTGGACACTTCAGTGATACAGTATCCCATGTTGAGAGAAGACCAGTATCAAACGGTGAATGGGGGTTCACATAAGCCATTGTTATATTACACAAGTGCATTTGCAGATACTTTACATTCTGCCAATGACAGCCAGACACAATCATACTTCCATTCACCATGAACGTCTATACAAATTCCAGTAACAGAACCCAATCCAATTCACACTGTGCAACCCATCAACGGCCCAGCACTTACAGGCTGCCATAAGGTGGCTCCAAATAGGGGTCTTGGCACAGGCAGGGTTTGGGGGGTGAACACACTCACATAATACCATCTGCTGATATTGAACTGCATCAGTAAAGGCATGCAGTTTGCCTTTGGTTCTGCAAAACATTTGTCATTTGCTTTCACCTTCACCGCATGCAAAGCTATGCAACAAGAAGGTAAATAGTGATCACAAGTGTACAGTGCAATGCATACAGATGTGGAATTGTCTCTGTGGTTCAGGGCAAGTGTTAAACATTCAGTTTCATCAATGCATATAAAAGTACAGATGTTTAAAAAGGGCACAAAAAGATTAACTTGATCCATGTTTTTCATGAATCATTTTGGATTAGGTACAAAAGGAAGGATTATTGTGGGACTGAAAGTAAAACCAATTTTGAGAAAAGCATTTGAAAAACGGTTAAGTACTAAGAGTGTGGTGTTTAGTAAAAGTGTGAAGTGGGCCTGCTTTTAGAAGACTGCATGTTAAACATGCCTACTGTATATTGCAGTAATTCAGTTTTAAGAAAATACCGCAGGCAGGCACATCCTCAGTCAGCAAAATCACTCCACAAAAGCAGCAGTGTCTGCCAACAAAGAATTACGATCAGCTGACAGGGACGGAAGGGTCGTGCATGTTTTGCAGAACACAGGGGGTACAGCAAACTCGCTTGATACGTCATATAACGTCATAAACGTCTATAGAAAAGTATCCCCAGACAGACACCTCCAGAAAGCTGCAAAATTCATTCAGTGTCCAATTTTGTTTCAGGGTCGGTTGACTCACGAAAGACATGGCATTTCTGCGTCATTGTCTGCGTCAGATCAATGAGTGTTCCATGAAGATCATATACAACATGTCATACCTCCATCTGACCTAACCGTAACACCTAGCTAGCAAGCTGTAAATTACTATTTCCGAATTGGGGAGGGGGGTCGCTTATCTTGGATGCATTACAATATACATTTTATTGCACAGCATTAGGTTATCGTAAACACACCAAATGTCATTATATTGAATGCCAAAGATACCCATGCAACACCGAATCCTTAGCTAAGATTGCTAAATTCGCTAGCTAGGCAAGTACCAGCAAGACAGGAGAGAGAAGTTGGAGATGTTTCTCTGTCAGTACACAAGTCAGTGCAGACCAGTAACATTTTGCGGATTAGCTGGATCACCTCAGAATTACACAAACGCCGTGGAACAGCGAATGACAAATATCTTGGGACCCTAACTTCCCAGGAAGAATTGTACTGCCAGCTAAATGCTAACGCTATATTCATTGCGACTGTGGCCAGCTATGGGAAAGAAGATGTCAAGCCAGTGACTGAAAAGATTTGAGAAAAGACGTAGGCTATGCCATTAAAAATGACAAACAAGTTAGCCAACATTGGCTACTATACAAGGTGTGCCAACCCGTAAACTAGACGCGTTTTTCACTCGGCATGATTTTGGACCACCATGCTTCACCGATCTGGCAGGACTTGCCAAGCTGCTAGCTTGCTTTGCATGAACAAGGCCCAAGCAACATTAGCTAACCAACTAGCAAGACAGCTAACTTAATGGTCATTATGCTAGAAATTCCTTATCTAGATAGATAGCTAGTATTTTACTGCATTTAGCTCAGAATTCCTATACTGACATATTGTTTTGACTGGTCTTTTGAATAATGTAGCTAGCCAACAAGCTAAGTAATGTTAGCAATGCTACGACCACCGACAAACATTTCGCTGGAACGATAGCGCCAGCTATGTATTTTGCAGACTATATTTCGCTTTGGTAGCCAGACAGCAAGTCAACCAGCGAGTTGCATAATGAAAATAACACATAGTTATATATTAAAGTCATCGATAAACTGTTAGCTAACGTTAAGTAAGTGTTCTGGACCCACATGACACAGCCTACCAATGCTAGCTAACGTTAAGCAGGTAGTAGGCTACTCACGATGGTGACGCTAGCTTTACGCAGATCCCGGTTCTCCTCCTGCAGTGCTTTGCACTTCAGTTTGAACGTTTCTAGCTCGATTTTAAGCACTTTGTTCTCTTGCTGCAGCGAGGCTAGTCGGTTCGTTAACTCCTCCAGTCGAAACGGGGAAATGACTATGCCTGGCTTGCTAGAATTTGAAGAAGGCGTAGTCGACTGCGGGGCGGTCGTGGTGCTCCCCGCTCCATCAGTATCACTTTCGCTCGCACTGTCCGCCATCATTGAACACTTGAGGGCCAGCTATGATTTGGGCTGTGGTGAGAGAAACGTGGAATGTCACACGGAGCGACCCCTCTTGCTAATCATTTCAAGGAACACTCCCACTAAAGAAGCAGCGCCATCATGTGCCAGAAAAGGAAATTGGGTTTCGCAAGTTACTAAAGGCAAGAAAAATGCCTACACAGCGCAGGCTCCTGAAAGAGCCATCTAAGTACTATTATAAAACTTAGAAATTTTGGAAAGTGTTGGAAAACGATATGCAGCTAACGTAAAGACATGAACATGAATACATCAACGAATACATATACCGTAATACATATTGTATAATACAGTGCATCTGCTGTCACTTGTACACCTAAGATTGTGTGGGTGTTGTCTAATCTGTATTGAGAATGCTCCGATAAAATAGATGCATTGTTACAAACTGCATATTATGCATGTTTTCATTTGTTGCCGTTTTTCCTTTGCTTGTGCATAACCTAAAGCACTGATTAGACAGCATTATTAATGATGACTAATTATTCGTATTAATGATTATTGAGCCTTGTACGATACATTAATATAGGAGCATACATATTTCATGTTGAAATGTACCAACTAGGGCACATTTCTCTTCAGAGTGTCCTCTGTTCTCCAGGGCTAAATTATGCAAAAGCGGAAAACGCTTGTTGAAAACATGCCTAATACATTGGTGTAATATGTGCTTTAAATAAATGTTTGTGCGGTACTGTAACTATTAGCATACCACTGGGGGAAAAGGGATGTAAACCAGGTGCAAACAGACAGCAGACCTTCACGAATGTAATGTTACACCATACTGTTGTTTTACACAACATCAATGCCATTTTCTATCAAAGACTGCTGGGCACCCAACTGCTTTTCTGAAAAGGACATGTTTCACTTCCTCTAAATGGCTGAAATATTTCTGAACATTTCTTGTGCATGCATTTCAGACATGCATACGTGTTCAATATTATCTATTTTTTCTACAGGAGTGGTTTGAGATCTAAGAAGCAGAAGTCTAAAACAATAGAAAATAAAGTTACCTTTTGCTACACCTTTCCTTTCCTGAACACAAAGTCTCCGGTTTTTCATTGCACTGGTTCTTTTAAGGTCTTGTTCTTTGTCAGAAGCATTGGGGGAAAGTTTATTTATTAAAACTATTTTGGATTTTATTTTTTTTCACATTAGGATCAATGAGTAAAACAATGTGATTATGCTGTTGGGGATTTTATGGGAAAAGTAGGAGCAATTACAATGGATACCAAGGGTGATGTTTACGCCACAATGTGCTACACTGTTTAATGCAACTCAAGATACAGCAGAAAATGGGAATCCTGCTGTAATTCTGCCATTATCATTCACGTGTACTCAACCTACGACACAACCACTTCATAAATCAAAAGTACAGTTCCCATGAAAGTCTTGGTTTTAGTATAATCCACACAATTTCAAAAGGTAAGTGGCTTATTTTTAAGCTTAAGGAAACATTAAAATAGGATTGAAACCTTTGAAAAGAAAACAAATACAGAAACCAGGTTTGCAAAAGCAACGCTGTTTAATATTTTATTCAATTTAAGCAAGCTTCTAGCTTTTTTTCAGAAAATGTAGCAAATATCTTTCAATGACTCCGATGCTATTTCTCATTTCAATGGCTCCACTGTAAGATTTGTACATCATAAATTTGCTTGAATAACACAGATTCAACAAAACTGTTAAATTACAGCGTTTCACCATTCTAAAGACTCCTTCAGTTTCTACTTTACATGTTTAGAGGATGGAACACAGCATCCTACAGGAACTTCAATTAGTCTATAAATGAAGTAATCCATATCTTCATTTCTACTGCAATATCATTACGGTTTCATCATTCTTTTTAAATGAAGTATTGAGGAGAATCTAATGCAATGAACCACAGTTTTGTGAACTATTAACAAGCTATCAAAAGAGTGCTAGATACTGCATAAAAAGATCAAGTCTAAAAAGAACACACAATCTGAGTTCAAACACAATTTATTTTATGCTTAAATAATCATTTTGATCATCCAGTGTTTGTTGTTTTCTCATACATATGTTATTAGAACTATCAATGAATGCGTTTGGTTGTTCTCATATGAACAGATTCGACTAAAGAAAAAGTTTCACCAAAACCCAAATAAAATGCCCTTTAATACACTGCTAGATAAATTACAAATGATTGGCTTACAGGTACCTCTACATCTTATGGCCAATACACGATACACTTATAATTGTACAGCGCGCCAGTCTTCTAGCATATACATTCAGATTGCTTCTCTTGAACTCCTCGAACCTGTGTTTGCAGAAGCTGACCTTCAGTTCAGCATTAGCAAGCGGTAAACCATCAGAAAATAATGAAGTGTACCCACTCTGTTCCCCCTTCAAGGAAGATATATTAAAGATAATTCTTCAGATAACTGTCAAGTGTTACAATTACCTGGGCTGTGTGTGGTACACAAGGGAAGAGTTTATTTCTTGTTTTTAATACAATGTCTGCAAACTTACAAAATCTGTAATTAAAATATGGTGAATCGCATGCTTCAAAATATTAGTGCTCTGACTGAATGCTTTCACAGAACTAGATATTCTCCTTTTGAGAATTATTGAAACTTGCTCTGTTAAAATCAAGCTAGCTTTTTAATTTACAAATGTTTAACCTGCTAATCATTATACAAGGACAAGTGAGGTTATACTCAATTTCTGTAAAAGTGGAACAATTTCAATAACGTTTAAGTTTGGTGCACTTCACAGTGCCTTAATATTTGTCAGCTACGTATTTTAGAATTTATACAATGTCTTCTATGTACAGCAAAATCACTCATCATTTTGTTTAAAAAGAAACAGCATTTTACACCCTGACATTATGGGTCCAAGAGAAATGTAAGGCGAGTACAGACAGTGATTTAAAAGTTGTACTGTCTCCCCCATTCAAATGAGCCGTTGTGCCGTCTTTGGTCACAATAAATGTTTTCTGTCTCTGTTGTTCTCGAGTCTCTGTGTTTCCGCTGATGATCCACAGCGGAAAGAATGGCTCTTGTCACCATGCCATGTCGTGGTCGTTTGTTGTAATTCTCCTTGTCACTGGCAAACGTGAGTATTCATGCTCATGCTAAATAATAAAGTCTCCTTGCAGGGGAAAAGAAACACCATGCGTTAATGTGGAAGCTGCAGACTGGCACTTCAGTTGGGCGATTTCCTCTTTCCAGTCATCTTGCCCTCGGAAGCTGAATGAAAACAGAAATAGGATTCTGCCATAACTAGAGCATCACAATCTGTTGTTCATTCAAAAGACAGATATTATTTTCTTGGTATTGCATATAATTGACCTCAAAGCTTGATGAATGCATCTTTAAGGTTCAGCAGTACCCCCAGTACAAAGGGTGCTGCTTTTATACCACCATACAAAATAGTATGTTGTATATTCTTTAAATCTCTTCTTTAGTCATAAATGTATATGAAATCAGCAAAATTGGTATTATACACAGATCATTTTTAATAAAAAACCCCAGAAATAATCACATATCCATTCTGCACAATTACATTCCAAATGTGTTGATATGCATTGTCTGCTGTATATGAAGAGATTACAGTAAATAAATGATTAAGTGGTACAGTATGTGGTGAAAATTCCCTAGCACAAGGGTCGCAGAAAAACTGACAAAGCAGCCCTAAAATTCACAAGGCTCACTGACTGCATGGCCACACGTCTACGATTTTCCATTTTTAATTCATTTCCATTATTAAAGCATGTCATTCTGCTGCATCAACTCTCAGTCTTTTTCATGTATCCAGATACAGTAAAACCAGTCCAGATAAAAGTTCCACATTTAAGGGAAGGGAAACCTGGCCACAGGCACACAGTATTAATAAATCTATCTCACCACTCCAAATAAGGCCTCACAGGTCAGCCAGTGACAGTGTGCCGTCATGGTAACGCTATACTGTCACTCACATAAGCATTGGCTGAGCTGCTCGGTAAGGGAGTACAGGCAGAAAGAGTGGTCAGCTCATCTTGCTTTGGTATGTTGGCTACAGCAGCGTCTGCAGGAGAGTCTCAGCGATGCTTGAATGCATGGGGCCATATTCATAAAACCACTAAGAGTAGGAGCGCTGATATACATAGGATCAGTTTTCCCTGGTGAACAGCCTTACCCAGAAGTGGGCAATTCTGGTCCTAGAAGGCCAGTGCGTGGGTTTTTTGTTTCTTCCAATTACCCTGGCTAAATTAGCTAATTGGCTATACATACCCACACTGGTACACTTGTACATTAGATCACAGTCTTAAGGCTGTCATTCATGTGCTTATCAAATCATGTTGCTAAAATGGCAGACGGTGTAAATGTTTGGCCTAGTTATGTAATTAAAACCAGAAGCTGGATTGAAAACCAGAAATGGATACAGCCCTCCTTGCCTACCTCTGACCTTTAAACAATCCAGACAGAACTGATCTCAGATCAGCCCTCCCACTTTAAAATCCTCTGTGAAAGCAGAATGTATCCACCACAATTAGCTTCAGTGTGGGCGCAGAGCTGTTAAAGCTGTTAAACACTAAGCTAGTCCTGACCCTTAGTTAGACACCATCACAAGAGCAGCTGGAAAGGGTAGTTACATTTGTGAGACTGGTTTCTGATGTAAAAAAATAAAAGAAAAAAAATAACCTCAATAATCTTATAACCATAAGGTTATTAACTAATGTCTGATCTAATGGTTAACATGCTTTTGGGGTTGATCCCGTGTACGTACCAGGGGAAACAGAGTAACTGTTATGAGTGGATCTTCTTGTCTCCATTCCTCCCTTCCCTCTTTTTCTGATGGGATCCCTCTCCATGCTGTAACACAGTGAAAGATGGACAGCCACTCAGAGACTGCACTGGCTGTAGCCTGAGGTATGTCCACAGCCAATCAGAGGCTGCACTGGTTACTGGCTGCAGCCTGAGATGTGTACAGCCAATCAGAGATGGCACTGGCTACAGCCCGAGATGTGTACAGCC
Source organism: Conger conger (assembly GCF_963514075.1). Classification (NCBI taxonomy): domain Eukaryota; kingdom Metazoa; phylum Chordata; class Actinopteri; order Anguilliformes; family Congridae; genus Conger; species Conger conger. The sequence continues at coordinate 20,882,110 of NC_083777.1, read as the reverse complement.
AAGAACGAAACAGGCACCCAAGAAATCAAGGACGGACTGAAAAATGTGTGTTTAAAACAAACAAACAAACAAAAAAAACATTGATACAGTACACATTTGACTTGATTAGTCTTTTTAGTCACACACAACATCAGTGAAGGTCACAGATCCAAACAGAACACCATGTCTCAACCACACAGAGGACAGACTATGAGCCTATCAAACATTACAAATACATACACATACATTTTTAAATACATGCTCATTACTCAACCTGCCAAAAGATTATTTTAATAATTTTGCACCCAATGTGGGGATGTACATATTGCCTTTGCAGAGCTGCAGAGTGTGCTGGTTTTTAGTTTAACTCAGCACTGAATTGCTCGATTAAAGCAGTCGATAATTTACAGCATCTGTTTTATCTATTTATTTTGTGGGTCCTAACCGGTTGCTTACTGCTTTCATATGGTGAAAACAAAAAATAGTGAAGCTGCAGTTCTCCAAGGACACAAGCGAAAACCATTGCATTACTGTATATGCAGCAGCCCTGAAAGAGGTTACGATGATGGATCAAAGCAACCGCTTGTGCAACATGTTTTCTTGCTAACACACTGGTAGACAGACCACAGCAAACTCAGCACGCATGAGGTTCTGGTCCGGGTTTGAGCTCTGCGGCTCTCAGCGAACCTCAGCTTTAGCCTTGTGAGGTGACGAGCCCTTGGTGTGTTTGCCCTCCGCAGTCGCCTGTCTCGGTTTCGAGTCTCCCGACCGAGGACTTTTCCCGCTGTTTCTGTCCCTGTCGTCCGGGGCGACCATGCGGCGGATCACTTTCCGGATGACCTGCGTGAGGGGGGGGGGGGGACACGGGCGTGTCACGATGCCCAGCTCTCGTATGCGCTACAGACACGGCACGAAACGGCACAAACACCGATAGGAGCGCTCGTTACTTTTCGGGTGACGATGTTGCCGTCCTCGTCGACGAACTGCTGTTCTGTGACGGAATCTCCAGGGGCATTCCTTGCTTCCTCTCCCTGAAGAGTGGAGGTAAGACAGGGGGGTAATGTTTACCCACTGGAGACTAGCCTACTCCCAATATCTCCATGAAGAGTGGAGGTAAGACAGGGGGGTAATGTTTACCCACTGGAGACTAGCCTACTCCCCATATCTCCATGAAGAGTGGAGGTAAGACAGGGGGGTAATGTTTACCCACTGGAGACTAGCCTACTCCCCATATCTCCATGAAGAGTGGAGGTAAGACAGGGGGGTAATGTTTACCCACTGGAGACTAGCCTACTCCCCATATCTCCATGAAGACTGGAGGTGAGACAGGGGGGTAATGTTTACCCACTGGAGACTAGCCTACTCCCCATATCTTCTTGAGGAGTGGGTGAGACAGGGCGGTAATGTTCACCCACTGGAGACCTAACCCCCTTCTACATGCACTTCACACCCCCCACACCACACAAGCTGCCTGTTAAGCAAGCCACATCCTCTCCCTTCCACGCTTTCATGTTGTCACCCTCAATCAACAAGTTCAACAATACAAGAGCGTGCCGCCACTCTCTTGCTGTTGTTTCTACTTGGGGAGCTACTGCCCATATTCAGTGCCAACAAGCCTCCTTCAGGACCAATAGTCACATGCTTCGACACATGCTTCGACACATGCTTACTACAGATGTATCCCCACACTCATCTGAACTACATACTTTACATCCCTCCACGTGGACTTTCTACTTTACCTACAGGTGCTTTACCTCAGCTGTTATCGACTCAACCAATAGGCCAGCGGAGGATGGGCATACCCCCTATAGCCGGGTCCCTCCTGAGATTTCTTCCCATCAGGGAATTTTTCATGCCACTGGTTGAAGGTGTTTCGCCTCACGAGGGAGTTTTCTTTAACCTTGTGTGCTATCTGGGGGCTTGGGCCTGGTATTTCCCTTTTTCTTCTTCCATTCTCCCCTTCCCCTTTTTCCTTCCTATACTCTTTGTGACAGTCTCTGTGAAAAGCGCAATTTCATTTAAATTGAATAGAGGACCCATTGTAATACAGAGGACCAAAAGTCACCTAGAGGGAGGAACCAAAGAAAATGTTGATCTCATGACCTCCTCAAAGCATGCCATGGATGAAACTGGTACAGAGCTGTCCCAGTAAAGTTAAATATACATATAAATATACATGATGACAGGATAAGTAATAATAATAATAATCATATTTGTAGCTAATTCCGTGATTTACTTATAGAGATAAAGGCTTTCTCAGAAAAGGAGGTGAAGTGAAAAGGAAGTGTGTGGACTGAACAGGAAGTGGTGATCATAAAACCAGTTTATGTTACAGCGTTATTGCAACATAAATCACAAGCTGGAGGCTAACACATGACTAATATGCATGGCTACCTGAGGTATTTTTGAATCTTTCTTTAAACCACTAAATCAATTCTCTACACCCAACAAGCAGAAGGCATGTGCTGTGGATGCAAGATTTGGCTCTGGATTTATACCCCAACGTTCAAAATGAGCTGGTGATATAAGCATCATGCATCATAACACTTTGGACCAAAACTAACAACAAACTCTCAATTATTATGCACAGAAAGATATATTTTGACATTTAAAAATATTCTAACAGGGAACCCTTATCTAAATGGGTCACTACCAAGATCATTTTGGTTAGACCAATAACAAATTTATTTGGAACCCTTTTTTTTTTTTTAGAAAGCTTTCAGCATTTCCACTATTTCATATGTGATATCTTCTTCTGTGGACTGCTTACATAACTGCTGAATTGAAACTATTAAGTTTTCAGAAATAAAAACTGACAGAAAATAATTTGAGTCCCTGTAGTGGAAAGGCAGATTAAAAGGTTAGATTCACATTCACCTTTGATACTTGAATAATCCTGCAAAAAAAGATCTAAGCTTTTGCCCATCCATTGAAGACTTTAGTAAAGCAAAAAATCTTTTTTCAGCTGCCATGCACAACTGCATGTTTGTGAGAATGTCATATGTGCTGTGTGTGTGCACGGTTCTCTAGTCTGTATTTCAAAAAGCCAGGCAAGCGTTCAATTTTTCACAACAGCATTATCTGAGGGGAAAAAGCAGAGGCCGCCTATTCACAAAGTTATGTCAGAAAAGCAGCGTAAATGACAATGTACTTTCAACCTTGGTGGTGGTTGAGGTGAGTTTCCCCCTTCACTGTGAATTGATCTGAGATCAGAGCTGAAAAGCGCAATATGAATACAAACCAAACACCGTGAAACCAAGCCTGAGGGCACACACTGCGTATTAAAGGAAGCTCTGAGCCGCAGAACCACCGCACACCAAGTGCACACCAGCGCAAGACCACAGTCTACCTTAAGAATCACCCGTCTGCGGAACACCCTGGTGGTAACATTCGGTCCTTCGTCTGAGCTGGAGCTAACTTTACGCTGCTGATGAATGCATTTGGCACATTGTATAAACAGACACGCTGTTGATGAGTGCATTTGGCACATAGTATTAACAGACATGCTGTTGATGAGTGCATTTGGCACATTGTCTTAACAGATGAGTACTGCGGCAAGACACAGAGTAGATTGTGTAAATATGCGTGACTGAGTGTGTGGGTCTGTATTCGTGTGCACGTGTGTACCTGTGTGAGTAGGTGTATGAGAGTGGGTGTATATGCATGCGTGGACTGTATGACAAATCAGGACCATACATCTGACAGAGCACGTGTTATCACTGCATCACATGTAGACCCAGATACAGAAGCAGGTTCCATCTGTTGAAGAACCCATAAGCTGAAGTTTAGAAAGAATTCCAGCTGAACCATACCAGTGTAAAAATACACATATAATACAACACTCTTCATCAAATTCATTCACATTGAATTGATACTGATTTTATACACTGAAATTAGAAATAACTTCAAACAGCAACATCATTTTCTCAATAAGTAATCAAGAGGATGTAGTCAAGGTCAACATCCTCTTCCAGCTGTGTCTGAATTGTGTTTTATCAAGTTAGTGCAAAATAGTGGAAATATCTTTTCTGAAATAGGGAAGACTAATGTCTTTAAAACACTTGCTTCGTTTTTTCATTTTTGTTGATGTTGATTGGGTTTAATCAATGCCACTTCTACATTATGAAATAATTTTCATATTCACATTTCTCCAAGCAGATGTTTCCATCTTAAAAAATAAGTTAGTTTGCCTCCCAAAAAAAGTTTTCATGAAAGGAAAGAAAACGAGCTTGCACCACGTAACCTTGGTGATATTCCTGACAGGAAACACCCTGGTTATTAAAAAACAAAAACCTTTGACTGTATTGAAACACCTTTGGAAAGAGAATATTTGTTAGGGTTGATAGTAACCATTCCTGAGAGGCCAGTCCCAGGTGCTGCTGGGAAAAACAGAACACAATCATTCCTCTCACAGGAACATGAGCAAATGCGAGTGTATTCACTCCTTGTTTTCTGTAGCCCATTTTTAAGGTTGTGTGTGGAGTTTTTAAAGAACAGAAAGCACCTCGTGCTCAGTGAGCAGTTGTAAAGAACAGAATGTACCTCATACTCAGGGTGGAGTTTTTAAAGAACAGAAAGCACCTCGTGCTCAGTGAGCAGTTGTAAAGAACAGAATGTACCTCATACTCAGGGTGGAGTTTTTAAAGAACAGAATGCAGCTCATAATCAGTGAGGAGATTTTAAAGAACAAAATATACCTCAAACTTAGTGTGGAGTTTTTAAAGTTCTGAATTTAGCTTATACTCTGAGTGTGGAATTTTTAAAGAACAGAATGTATAGCAGGTGATATTCTTAGTGTGGAGTTTTTAAAGAACAGAACACAGCTCATATTTGTAGTGCAGAGTTTTTAAAGAACATAATTTAGCTTGTACCCTGAATGTGGAGTTTTTAAAGAACAGAATGCAGCTCATAATCTGAGTGTGGAGTTTTTAAAGGACAGCATTTAGATTGTACTCTGAGTGTGGAGTTTTTAAAGGACAGAATTTAGCTCATACCCCAAGTGTGGAGTTAATGCGCATTACCTGAGGTTTGCGCTCAGACGGGATGATGTCATCGCCCCGGCCCGGTCCTGTTGGCTCGTCCTGGCCCTTGGCCGCGCCGGGTATCTGCTGTGGCGTGGTGCGCAGGGCCGTGGCCTGGGGAGAGGGGTGTGTGTGCTCCCCGTTCTGTTTGGCCTTTGCCGCTCTTCCCTTGGAGGACACCGTGGTGGATTCGCTGGAGGTCTCCTGGCTAAAATGTCCAAGCGCAACAGTTGTTTAGCAGATACTCTTGTTTGGAGAGACTGACAAAAAAAACTCAATGCCTTGTTACCGTAAAACATTGACCATTGATGATACAGAGTTATCACTTTCAGAACTGAGTAGTAACCATTGTGTAAACCTACAATGTAACTTTAAGTATGTTCTTTTGTTTTCTATTTGACCATATCTGCAGAATGAAGCCTGTACCTGATCTCCTGCTGACTGTTCGGCTCGGTGCTCAGGCTGCGGCCCTGGGCCTGCGTCTCCGCGGTAACGTTGGGCGTCTCATTGCCCCAGCCTGGAATTGAAGACACGCGTCTTTCTGTGTAACTCTGCACAGCATTCTCCCTCTCCTGTCCCTCTGAGCTGTCCTCCCGGAGGGAGTTTAGCTGCTCCTGCGCCATGTCCTCCTCCTCCTCTTCCTCATCAGACTCGCAGCCCTCCCCCAAGGCCAAAGCCCAGGCCGTCAGTGGGGGTATGGCAGCGGCCCCCTCCTGCAGTAAATCCTCCTCTCCCGCTCCCCGGCACTCCCATGATGCCCCGCTCTCTTTTACCGCATCATGGGTAACCCCAGGCTCCTCCTCTACACAGCCCGGGGTGGGGTCCTGGTGCGGCCTGCACAGGGCCAGCTCACAGGGCCTGCTGGGGCTTTTAGGAGCGTCCTCTAATCTAGAGTCCTCCTCCTCCTCCTCACTAAAGACATCGTCCGTCCAGAGCGGCCCCGTGGAGTCAGGGCCCAGCTCAGAGGGAGAGAGCAGTTCCATTTGGAGCTTGTGGAAACCTGGACGAGACAACAGAGCAGCACTGACAGGGAGCATGCCACAGGAGGCCACACAGACCTAACCGGGAGTCACACACACTGCCCACGGACCTGACCAGGTGTCGCACACACACACACACACACACACACACACACACACGCAAGCACACACACACACACTAAACATGGACCTGACCAGGTGTCTCTTACACACACACACGCACCCTTAAAACTAAAAACACATAACAATGAAGCAATGTTTCCACGTGTTATAATAGTGGTTCTCAAAATGGTTTATTTGAAATGTATGAAAATGCATGAAATGACAGAACAGTTTAAGCACAGAATACATAGAGCTCCCCAGTTTCAGTGGACCGACTTTGGCGTACTGATTATTTTTACTAAATGTGTAAAAAGACTAATCCATCAGCAGTCATTAAATTTGCATTACACCACAAGTATTTACATTTACTCATGAATCCCCATTTCCATGATACGGAGACTTACGCATTTTAAATATCTTTTGCTTTTTAAATACTTTTAAATATGTTTGTAAATAAATTGAGGTGCTTTCTTAAAAATATTGCATCAGGTGTTAGGAAAATTCAGTTTTTGTAATATCCTCCGCTAACAGGATAAAGAAAGGATAATGAAGTAGTCATAAATGTCAGCTGTGCACCAAAAAAAAAAAAAAAAACACCAAAACAGAAGTACACTGACAATGGGGAGCGCCCAAGGGTACTGCACATTAGAATTGAAAAATTATTTACGGGTTACAGTCATTTCAGGATGCGAAGGACCGATGCAAATATGTATGACTTCCCTAGATGATATGGGAAGCAGGAACTTCCCTGGTATTTAAACCAAGACTTGGCAACACAACCAGTTTAAGTTGTGTTGTTCTTAAGCTGAGGCCTGAAAATGACTGTACGCACCAGGTCAGTTCTGAAGCACTGTATGACAATGTGATTGCAAATGGTACTGCACAAATTTAAATTGAATGATTGATTGACTGATAAGAATGTGGCACAGAGTGGGAGAGCAGGGAAACAGAGTTGGACATCGGGGTGAGTTGGCTAGAGAGTAGATGAAGAGTAGGACTTTTGGAATGTCTTTTCAAAATTCTGTTACTGTTCTAGAACTCCTGGCAGTAATGATTGTTACATCAGCATTAGAATGTTTATTTAAGAGCATTCTAATCACATGTTACGATGATGTCACCCTTAAGGGGTGTTGGGGGTGTCAAAGTGGTGATTGGGGTGGGGGGGGGTCTTGATTTGGGCATGGAGAGGATTGGAATGGTGGATTCCAATAATGTAGCATCCAAACCAGGACCCATGAAGCACACTTAGAAGAGAATGGTGGCAGAAAACACAGAATATGGAATAAAAAATAGTTTGAGCAAGAGAGGAAGGACAGAGGAGCCAGAGTCTCGATGGCCTCGTAAGAGGAGAGCGGGGGGAGAGAGAGCCGGGGGGCTGGGGGAGCAGCAGCAGGAGGGAGGCTGTGTGCCTGTGGGCTGCAGGAGGAGGCAGGAGGTGGCAGGAGCTCTGGTTTTGCAGAAGAAGCTCAGAGAAATACATGACAATACATAAGCAGATTTTGTCTTTAAGCCATGGCCAATGGTTTAAGAGGACCAAAGGTGTTACTGCTATGAGGAGCGAGTATTTGTGAAAATCTATTGACAGCTACTCATTACAGCAGTTCCATCTATATCAATAATTCATATTATTATCTTTATTAAGCTTACAGAGCAGTCAAACATTTGGCAACAAAAGCAGGCAGAATATTACAATAAATAAACCATACCACATTATTAGTGAAGGCTTTGTCACATTCAAAAGACATAGTCACATTCAAACTTACTGAACGAAAGAACTTATTGATTTACTAGTCACAGTAAATCAGCAAGTGATTTACTAGTTTACTGAGAAAGAGATTTTCAAAGATTTTATATTCAATTCCCAAAAATAAACGTTTGTTTTAGAAACATATACAGTATTGTGCATTTGATTCAGTTCTCCAGGCTCAAGAGTACATTTGAACGATCTTTGATCATAAAATAAGTGTGGGTCCGGAAGTTGACGTAAATTCACGTCTGGTTTTTTTTTTTGTTCCCAAATGATAATTTTAAAATTTAAAGCAGAGATCGGCAAGGTGGAGCTAAACTTTACCGTCTGCTTGATCCAGGAAAGCAGAGTTATCATCCGCAAAACTTCTGGTGCCTGAAATGTTACCGTAGTCAAATATTGGGCCTTCCAGCAGCGTCACGATGTCCATGCGGTTGACCTTGGTCAGCACTGTGGTTAAGGCATCCGCTAGAACAGGGAAACGTAGCGTACATTTAGAAAGGGACAATTTGTTCACAGGATCATACAGACCTGGGTCAGGTTATTCAATTTTTCACTTTAAACATTGTGAAATGTCCTTGAGGTTATTGTAAATTTTCAGGGAAATACATCCTTTTATCATTAGATGCAAAATTCTATCTTTTGATCGTATGTGTTACCTACTATCATGATTCTCTCTCAACCCCCGCCACCCCCAACCACTAGCCCCACACGCAATGTTTACAAAATTGTAAAAACATTTTTTAAACCTTTTTAACTTATGATGGGGTCCCTGTGATGCCTTTGAGTCTGGGTGGGTGGTCTCTGGATCAATACCGGACAGAAACTCCGACTTTAAAGCATCTGGAAAGTCCCATTGGCTGTGAGATCTTTATTTATCACCAGTATTTTTGGCATGTCATTGTCGGCCAGTAGTTGAGTCACTCCCATTGGGTCACCACCTACACAAGCTCATGACTCATCGGAGGAAGTGACTGGCCATTGGCCCAGCTAGCAAAGCAAATGATTGGAAGTTTGGCTAATTTTATCTCACACCATCTTACAGTGCCGTAGTCTTATGAGCCAGGCAACCTATGGTCTGTTAGCCTCCAGTAGGCAACCCAGTAACAATCTAAATATATTTTAAAAGATTAAATACAATTTGAATGCATTACTTTAGAAAACATACATGGCCTTTGTGTTATTGTGCTGGTTTCATAATTGTATTTTCTGTTTAGTTATCTAATGTATTTACCCATTCGACCTAATATTATTGCTCAGGCAGGTGCACCCACCGCTGCTTCCCCAAATCCATGAAATGCAGATATTACCAAGGTTACAGTTTGATGTTCATTCAGGTACATCAAAATGGCTGACATAACGAATCTTATGTGAATCACCTTGCTTCCAGACACTTCCAGTCGCTCACACTTACTTGTAGCATCATTACCATCTCTTTTGACCCACTTCTTCAACAGCATGAAACTCTGTGCCGTCAATGAGTTGGGGTTCTCCATTCGGATGTGGTTTATTTCATCAACTGAGAAGTTCATTTCCCTGGCAAGCTCTGCGAAAAATTAAACAGTCCCTCAGAAATGCAGCCACTCGCAGGCGCAGTGACACAGAGCAGCCTGTAGAGGGCACTCATATACAACAGTGGTCCCCAAACCTCCTGACCTGTCAACCATCATATTCAAATAAACAATTTAATTTAAGTGGTCAAAACAGAAAAATATGGAATTACTTTTCTAACATCAAAACCACTGCATGTTGTGTAAGTGCAGAGCACACTACAAATGCAGTATTACATTTGACTAATTAAGATATGTATGCCATTATCAGTAAAAAGTTGTACGTGTGTGATAATACAATGTAGATACCATAACAGTATCAGGAATGCATTGAATAAAATATTTTAAGCACCCCGTTTAAAAAAATAAATGAAGTGTTAACAATATCCCACAGATTAAATAAAATAATTATATAGCACAACACTACAAATATGCCTCAGGCACACGTCTGTGATTTTAGTGGTTACACAGAATGCAGACAGTGCATTACAGTAAGGTTATGCATCATCGGGCAGATGTAATGGGATAACTATCTAACGTGTGCATTCAGAAGAAGGCTCTACTGACCTCATTCTAAGGGATGACTGAAATGCAGGAGAGAAAACTGCTTTGGGAAAACTGCAGATGCTAATTACAGTACAACAGATTGATTTGACTACTGCAGATGCTAGGGACTGTGAAGTCCTCTAGGGGGCAGAATATTCTTTGTTTCTTACCGGTCCAGCTCAGACCCAAATGGTCAGCTACGATTGCCATCCGCAGGTCAGTTCTTTCACAGGGACTCTCTGGGCCTAGAGTGGAGAAGATAAAATGGTTAAAATCAAATATTAACATAATATAGTTATTAAAAGAGACTGCACCCTTTTCTGGCCAAACATGTCTTAAGAAAATTGGACAAGTGTTCCATTCGCTATTATTATGCAATACTCTTACCTACATAGCTACGAATAGTGCCTGGTATAATGCTAGAAGTACTTTAATGTATTTCCAATTTACAATGACAAGAAAAGGGATAACAGTCACTTTGTTGTGGACTGGAGTTTGTTGACAATTCACTCGTGCTCTAGGTGTGCTTGTGATTATGTACCCTGTGGACCTATGCAAGCAATTTCTCTCACAGGGAAAACAAACAAAATGAAACAAAAAAGTCCACAAGAGTCAATGTTTTTTTTTTTCTTTTTTTTTTTTTTTTTACTTTATGAAGCTTCATATAAAAGACTAAGGTGGTTTGACACTAAAATGGAACTACACATGCGGACGACCTGTGTGCTCTGTCAACAATGCCGCAAGGCTCTGTGGTGCAACTTGATAAAGTCGTAAAACTGCACTCTCGCTACCTGCACAGACACAGACTGGAGACTAGTCTGCTGCACAGCGGTCATAAATCGACTCTAGCATGCTGCGGTCACCGACTACTTGTGGGTATCTGACAAGACGGCACACAGAAATGACAGAATGACAGGAATGACATTTAACTACGGTTAAAACCACGCCACAGGCAATCACAACGGCTCATGCACTAAAGATCAACAAGTTGAAAGTTTTACAAACTAGGCTTGATCTCCACGGTGGGAGCCTGACTGCCTCCATTCCCACCAGTCCGCCTATTCCTCCTCCTCTCACTGCCGGCCAGCTCAGCCTTCGCTCTCACGGGCGCCGCGTCGCTTTTCCGCTCCCTAGCGGACCGTGACGTAAGGGAAGGCTGAGAGGCCTCCGACAGTGAGGTGCTTCTTGACGTGCTGTCTTCATCGGAAATTTCTGACTGCATCTTTTTCTCTTCGTCAGAGAGGCGGTCCACCAGTTTTAGTGTCTCCCCGCTAAGGCCCTTAAAGTACTCGATGGAGCGTTTGCACACTTCCCTGCCTGCCTCACACGCCGAGCCACTGCCGGAACTGGTCCTGTCTTTATCAGGCAACCTGGAGGCCTGCTTAGCTCGCTCTTTCTCGGTTCTCACCGACCTGGACACAATCTGCACTGAAACCTGAGAACTAACACTACTCCTCTTAACCTCCTTTACTGGAATTCTAGACCTGGGTTCAACAACTGCTGGGTTATCTATCCTTTTCCTGACCTCAGGTTTAACTGCTTGCCTCGGCTTCTGCTTTCCCTGTGCTGTAGAGCTCAGTGCATGTGATGTTGAGCCTGGGGCTTTGACTGGCAGTCTCGACTTTGGGGGCCTAACTTCAGTTTCCTTGGACTCGATGGTCTTTCTTTTTTCACCCTCTCCTTTCATTCTCTCTGAGTCCCTGCAGAAGGAGGCCTCAATCCTACTGACCTGCTGAAGAGTGGGTTCTGACGAGCACTGCAAATTGAACACTACGCTGCCACACTGAATGTAATTGGCCTGCACATTCGAGGACTCAAGATTGTTGTTGTTATTGCAATTCTCTGTTGGGAAATCTCTTCTCTCTGATGGCTTTGATGCTATAAGTCTACCGGTGTACATTTCTGAGTGTTCTGGACTTTGGCTGTCTAACAAGTCTGCTTTACAGTCAGTTAATTCAACTGAACCAGAGTCTTTTTTTACAGTGATGGAAGCTGCGATCCCCATTTTAATAGGGGTGCGCAATTTCGAATCAACTTTGGAGGCTGTTATTGTACATGAGGATGTCTCCGCTATGATTATGTCACCAGTTGGTGTGTTCAGACAGTCAGTGCTGGTTTGAATGACATTGCACTTGACTGTTGTCGTAGTGTCAGTAGGAGCATTGTCCTTTATCTCTAGTGCGTTGTCCCCTGCCTGTGAGGTAGCTCCCCCTGGACTCCTGACCCCTTTCCCCTTGACCCCTGACCTCCCTTCAGAAGTATGCTCACCAATCTGAAAAAACTGAAGTCTCTCTTCAACAAAATCCCGCTTGCTCATGTCAATTGCACCACCGCGAGTCATCTCAAACATCTTCCCTTCGTGAAAGGGGAAGGGGTTGGGCTCGCTACTTGGAGTACTCTCATCTGTTGGGGTTCTGGCAGGGGTAGTGTCTGGAGTAGTCGCTTGTGACCTGTCCTCTACAGTCAAACCGAAGGGCTTGGGTTCTTCATCTTTTATCCTAGCATCAAAAACTTCACCCTCTCCTCCTTTGCTGGGCCAAGGATCAAAGTCCAAGCCTTTGGTTGCAACAGTTTTAAAAGTGGTGTTAAACTCCTCCTCTAATTGGTAATTGAAATAGCTCTCTCCAAATCCTTGTCTATCGGGGTGACGTCCTTCCAAAGAGTAGATTCCATTCTGTTCATCAGCTGACTTGTCAGATGAGTCTTTTACCTCTCCATTTCCCCCTTCTTCACTTGCACCTTTCTCTTCCTCAATGACTTCAAGTCTAAAGGAGCGTTCGGACGGCTTCATATCTTTTCTACTGTCTTTGGATAGGTTTGATGGTTTTGAGTCCCTCTCACTCAGTCCATCATCCTCATCCTGAAGGTCATACCCATCAAGGGAATCAATTTCTGTTGCATCAGTGTCATGAGAAAACTCTGCAGTAGTTGCGATCGAGCAGTCGGTAACAGACTGATCATTTCCATTTTGCTCAAAGTCCAAATCCTCTCCTTTGGCATCATTGCCCATTTCCGTTTCATCCTGGTTACCATTCTTTTCTAGCCCTTTAGGCTTGGAGCGCAACTCGTCCTCCTCTGAAATCTTGAAGGTGTACTTTTTTAAGGGAATGGGCTGAAATACAGACTCGTCATCACTGGAGTCACTATCTCCCACCACAGTGGGTAGAGGGGATGGGGGCTGAACTCTGATGATGGGCTCTGCTAGGAGGTGTTTATCATGTTCCTCTTGCAGGTTCACCTCCATCATTTCAGTCTCTGTCTCAGACGAGGCACAGGAGGCCCTTTTTTCCGTCTCAGATGGTTCTGGGTCCAATGGAGGTGGTGGAGGAAATTCAATATATGCAACTCGCTTTTCCTTACTTTTCTTTCCTACATCCTTGTTCACATCTGTAACCTCTGATTGGGAAGATTTTTTCTTGGCTGGTGGAGAATCCTTCAGGAAAAAAGGGATTTCTTCTTCGTCCTCTAATTCCTCAGCAACTTCTGCAATTGGACTGGCTTTGCCTAACATGAAGCCAAATAGAGAATCTGGGGTTCTGGAGGTGAGGTCATAACTAACTTCCTCAGAACTAGGAGTCTCAGGGGTTAGGGGACTTTTTCCCGAGCTGTCCATAAAAGACACCTGCTCCAGTGTGTCATCTTCAGGGCTGCCTTGGGGAGATGGTGGTTGTTTCTGTTTAACAGTATAAAACATTCCCCGAGTCTCATGCACTGTTCGGCTTTCTTGGCTCACAATTTTTTTGCATGTTCCCTGCTGCCCGCCTGCAGTTTCTTTCTCATACTGCTTGCCTACTTGTATGCTGACATAAACTGGCAGTGTTTTTATATCACTTGAGCTTTCAGCTTTGACTGTGGGTGCTACCTTTTCCATGTACTCTACCGGAGTGCTGTCACCAATGTCATTGGATATTGTAACTAGGCTACGCTCCAAAAAATCAGATTTGCTTATGGATGAATCTGTCCTAGATTTGCTTGTATCAACACTACTATCTAATCTATTTTTACACAAGGAAGGGATTTGTGACCCATTCCTATCAGAGGGTTTAACTAAGCTATCTGGTGTTGACTTTTTAAACTGGTTATTCTCTCTAAAACTAGAGGGCATCCTAATAGGAATTTGGGAATCAGTCTTTTTTTTTAGAGTCCCGTTGCAGGCATCAAAGCTCTCAGCATTTTCTTGAATAACTAGTTCTGTGTAGATATTTTTTTTTGTTGGGGAATTTGCAGTCCTTTCCTTGTTCAGTGTCCCATTTTTAAAAAGTTGTCCTTGTTCTTGCCTTGTGGTCACATTTTCAATGTCATTTCCATTGCCTTCTTTTAATGTTCCATGAATGAGCGTGTGGGACAGATTGTCTTTCTGATTCTTGTTTCCATTTCCATGACTGTCCCAGGTCTTGTAGATCTTTGTATCCTGTTCCTGGCCATTTGTTGCCTGACAGTGTTTTGGAGATCGGTTTGATTGTTTCTCAGTTACTGCAGAGACCTGATTCTTATTGTTATCTGTGCTTTGTCCAATAATTGCATTGCCTTCAATATCTACAGTGTCTCTATGGTTTGGCCCTTTGTCTGCTGTGTCTGCAGATTTCAGAGCCCTTTCTCCAGCAAGAAACTGATACACAGGAAGTTTACTTTCCTGCAGTTTTTTCACCGGAGGTTTTGTTTGTCCCAACTTTTGTGCCCACTCTTGTTTTTTAGCTTCTGATTCAAATTTTAGTCTTACAGAGCTCACTGTGGATGACTTAAGCTGGAAAGGTTGAGAAGCCTCACTGTCAGAGCTCTGTGATAGGCTATCTCCCTGTTTGAGTTTGTCATCATTAAATTGGGACAAAATACGTCTCTCTGGACTGCTTGGCAAACTGGCACATTTTCTTTCACTGTTGAACAGTTTTCCCATTCTATCTTTGCCCCAATCCTCATTCCCGGGTCCAATCACGCGGTGCTTTCTCTCCGGACTACTGCAAGTGGAACTGGGTCCCGATCGGGTTTCCCTGGCACTTCCCCTGCAAGCCTTCTTCTCAGGAGACTGTAGCTCATCATTCAGTTTCTCTGTTTTGTCACGAAAAAACTGAGAAACTTCACTCAGCTTTTCTTCCGCCTCCTTCACTGTACGATCCACCCGGTCCTCATATATGAGCTTTTCTCTATTCCTGTCCACTTTGTCTTCAGTAACGCGCATCCACACAGAATGCTTTGGGCTACCAGGTTCTGCTGTGTAATGCAACAATGTCAGTTTGTGCTGATCTGCATTAGAATTACATTTACCTGATGCATCCCTTGATGACTTTATAAGGAACTCTTTTTTGGGACTATTTGATGCCCTCTCACTCCTATGTCTCTCTGTATCCTGCAGCACTGAGCTTCGGCCATGAGTCTGGTCGCTCCCCGACTCCTCTGCGTCTGAGTGAGACATGTCAAACTTCTCAGAAAGAAGCATTTTCTCAGCAAACCTGTACGACTCTCCTCTGTGCTCTGTTGTGTCATCATCGTGATATTCAACAGAGTGCTGGCTCAGAAGCTTTAAGGTTCTGTATGAGTCATCAGTCATAAGCTGTGCAGATCCTGGACGACTGTCCTCTTCCTGTGACACTGGTGTATTTACTCTGGATGATTCCAGGTAGGGAGGAAGTGACTCTTCTCCAGTAATCTCCTCCTCTTCCTGTTGTACATCATCATCATCCATGTCTACTTTACTTGGTAACTCCTTTATCCTGTGATCCCCCATGTACATGTACATCTCTTTCTCTGGGTGATTTTTCGTCTCCCGTATGATCACCTCAGTTGGTTCTGCTTTATTGCCCTTTTCAATGTGAACCTCAATTATTCTTTCCACTTTGGGTTTTGAATTGATGTCTTTGTCAAGAAGTTGGGGTGATGATTCATTTCCTTTATGATTCTCACTGCCTTTGTGCTCAAACAGCCCAGCCAGCTCTCTGGAGGGGTCCCTGCCAGACTGAAATGCTTTCATTATGTCTTGAACTGACATGGTGTCCTCTATCCTCTCCGATGCAGACTCTTTCACTTGGGGCTTGTGGAACACCATTCGAGTTGTGGTGGTGATGTGCGTTTCCTCTTTGACACACATACCTTTGCCTGCAGAGTCATCCTCTGAGTTCATTTTCACCTGAAAACTTTTGGCCTTGTCCTTGATGGGCCCGTTAGCTTGCAGCTCAGTCTGAATGCATGCAGGTGACATTGATACTCGTGATTCTTCAACTGTAGGCTCCTGGCTTTCCTCAGAGGGCTCATAGCTCCTTATGACATGCACAACCTCAGTGCGTGTCTCAGTGATGACTGGAGGGACATCGTGAAATAGAGGTTTGGGCCCTGTGCTCTCTGCACTCTGAGGGGCTGAAGGGGTCTTTTCACTCCTGGTTTCAAATCCACTGTCTGAGAGAGGGCTCTTATCCTGGTCATGTGATATGTCATCGGGGGACATCACTACGGCATCAGTGCCAAACAAAGCCTCAGCAAGTTTGCATAGCTCTTTCTCTGAAGGAGAGGAACGCATGTTTGAGGGGGGCATTTTAAGCTTGTGTTCCTGCAGAGCCATGGTGGGTTTGAGAATGCGTTTTTGCTTTTCCTCACCCTCTCTTTTCACTTCATCGTATCTGCACTTCACATCTGAAATTTTTGAAAGAGAGTTAGCCCCAATATCATTTGTCAAGTAGTCCACTACCCTTGCTAGATTGAAATCTCTATCTGTTATGGACTTCGTTCTGACTTGGAAACCATCAGTGTCATAGCTCAGAGGACATCTCCGTCCATTCTGCTGAGATTCCTGTATCTCATCTTTTGAAAACTCTACCCAGTCATCGTCAGATCTCTTATTTTTAAGGGATGTTTTACTCTCTCTCAGTGCATCCTTTGACAGGATCTCACTCACTTTCACTAGATCCTGCTTTACCTTCTCAACAATTCTATAGGGTTCTTCATCTTCAACTTTTTGTTCTTTGGGAGAGTCTGACCGGGAGCTTTTAGCTGTTGGACTGTTGTCTGTCTGTAAGATCGCAGACATCCGTATTAAGTCTTCCTTCATTTCTGCTACATCCTTCAGAATTTCCTGACTGGATGATAATGAAGATGTAGCAGTTGATTTCAGGGCCGCAGGACAGAGGGAAGATCTTACTGGGGACAGTGTCTTAGAGAAGGATGACTGGGCTGGGGCTTGGGGTTCCACATTCCTAGTCTTTAGAGGAGACACGAGTGCAGCGGCTGATCTGGTGACTTCGGGAAGTTTTTTAAACTGGGGCTCAGGCATTACATTTATAACTGAGTACACAGGGACAGTGATGGTACTGGATGTCACAGAGGTGGTTGAGGAAGCCGGAGGAGACCTCAAGGACGCATAAATGGATGTTGAAGGTGAAGATCTTATTGACTGGTAGGATGAGGAAGGTGAGGAAGATATGGATTTAAGTGTTCCATAACCAGATGCAGAACAGGAATTGAATGTTTTTTCTGCCTCGTCCATAGCTGCACTGATACTCGTTGTGGCTGCATGAGTCGTTGCTTGTATCCTTTCCTGTAGGCTGCCAATCCCTCCAGAAAACAGAGGGGTTGACGGAGAATGGTATTTGATTGGTGAAACGGATCCATTGATTAGCGCTGCAGCAGAGGGGGGAGCTGAGGATTTTAGTGGTGAGGAGAGAGATGAAACCAGCAGTCCTTTTGTTACACCAGTAGCATCTGCACTGGATCTGATTGCGGTGAGCCCGGACACATTTTTCATTGAAGACGACGCCACAGGTGATGCAGAGGCTATGACCGATTTATATGGTAAATTGTACATGTTCACTGTGGACTTTGGAGACGCAGGTGGGGTCATGGCAATCGAAGACCGCTCCAGCAGTGACCCTGAGTTCATGACAGGCGAAGTCCTTGAAGCCAGAGACACAGCCAGTCCCTTCACAGACACAGGGTCTGTCTCAGTTTTACGTGGGGAAGAAAGGAGAGAAGGCGATACCTGAACAGGATACTGAGCTTGTTGAGCTACAGTCTTTATTGGGGAAGAAATGGTTCTGTATGACCTGATGGGAGAAGCTATATCGCTAACTGACTTGACTGAAGATGCGGTTGATGCTCCCAGGGTGGACTTGATTGGAGATGCAGAGGTAATTGACCACACTGACTTTAATGGCGAGGCAGATGGCGTGTTGGACGACGAGCTGGAGAGGGAACCAAATCCAGATTTTGCTTGCCCAGGGACGGCAACAGGAGCAGCCGACCATGCCTGGTAAGATCTTGTTGAAAAGACAGGTTTGTAAGCGTAACCAGCAGGCAGTGTTCTTGGTGAGCTTCGGTCAACTGTTTCTTAAACGAGTAAATTAAAATCCAACATAAAATCAACAAAAGTGATTGAAAAACAGAGAGACCAGAGGGAAAAGAAAGGTCAGTGAGTCCTGTATTATTAAACAAGGAGGAGAATACAATTATGGGGTTTTGAAATGGGAAATGATGTTTCTGAATAAAGCCAAAAGAAAGATGATCCAATGGTCCATGAACCAACACAAAATACAAAACTAAAGAAAAAAAGCAATGAAGCACAAAAATACAAGACACAAGACAAAACAAAAATAGTCAAGACAAACAACAAGAATAAAACAACTTCACTTCATTAGCTTATGATGAGCTGCTTTCCTTATCTCTTTGCTAAAGTGCCTTTTATCTGTTTGTCCTGAAAGTCCATTTACTTTGGACTTTTTTTTAAAAATGCGTTTAGACAAAACGGAAGACTACAAAACCTCCTCATACCTGTATTAAAGCAAAACGTACAGGAATACACAGTCCAGTATCCCTATACCCATCATGCAATGCTGAGTACCCAAGATGACTTGGCATTTCAAGCTTAAAATGTGAAGCACCTGGAAAAAACTCATCTTGCAATCTTTCATGCAATTTTTTTGATAAACAAATCAAGGAACATGGCACAATCACCAGGCAAAAAAGAGGTAGGCATAAAACAAATAAGTGTTAGTTTGAGAAAATATGTTGTATTATGCATCAAATTCAACTATTGTCCTCTATTTGAGTTGTTTTTTTCCCACATACAAGATAACAAAAAATTCCAACACAGAAGCAACATTTCAAAAAATGTGGGCAAGCATGACAAATTAAAAGTCACAACAAACCATGCAAAGTGTACCATGTTTAAAAAAAACGTATGTGTGGATTTTGAAGATATGGCGGCCATATTCAGAAGACAAGACACAAACAATAAGTATATCATATATGTGGGGTATATTTGTGAATGTGAACTTCAATCATTTCAAGGCAAATTTTGACTGATGAACTGGTGCACATTAGTGAAAGCATCCCACTCACTCGTTGCAGGCTCGGCCAGATAGCTGTAGCGCTTACGTAAGGCTAGAGATGCAAAGGTGTGCCGTCGCTCAGGTTTGTCGGCCTGCAACAACAACACAAATCCCAATCAATTCTGTGTAAAGATGCCCATCAGTACACTGCTATTGAAACCCATATCTTATGTGGATAATTGTATGTGGAAAAATAGCAATTATTTACCTGCAAACAATACTCATAATACTGCGTAAAATGCCAATGAACGAATAGCTGTATGCGTTCTTATGATTTATTCTGTGTAACATGCACTTCTATGCTTTGATTGCCAATTGGAGTGTTAAGGCATTATTGGCTGATACCAATGCAATCGCTTAATATTGTGCATCCCTAGCAATGCCATGTTTCAACAACCTCTGTTTATCAGAGCATTCATTATCAAAAGTGATCAAAAGTAATATCTGATGGTTTTTAGATGAGTCTTGATGGAAGATTCAATGTTTGCTGACATCTAGAAAGGACTATTCTGACCAAGTCACAGCTCAGATTTCTAAACTGGTTTCGTTCTGACAGAATTGGTGATTATTTATGAACCCTTTTTTAGAAAGTCGGTCGGTTCGGTTTTTAGAATTTTTTCTCAGTATCACGTCAGCATAAGAATGTTCACGTAAGACCATTCTAATCACATCAGGGTTAATTTATTAATTGATTTCAGAGAGTATGGAAAGAGTAAATAAAAAATAAAAAAACTTTAGAATGCAGCAGACAGAAGAGATGAGCAATACAACTTAGAAACAAGTTTTTATTTATTTAACAAATGACTAAAATAGTACTCAAATAATGGCTGAAATAAATACTGAGTTAAGAATGTAATCTTGACTGAAGAACTAAGAGAAGGATTGCTCAACCATTTTCATAGCTTTGTTAAAGAAGAGTGTAATGACAGAGTGGTTACTGAGAGGATGACAGAGAGGAGAAAAGACGTAATCTAAGTGTGACACAGACCACTCTCACCACAAGACACAAGGACCAAAGCAGATGAAGGAACGTTCTTTTCTATTACTAAGTGCTGTCTTTTCTATTGCTACATGGCTAAGTACTGTATGTTGTAGTCTTTCTATCTGCTAAAGCACCATAACGTATGAGAGAAGATTAATCTAGCACAAATGGGACAAGAAACACCTGAAATGGAATGCTTCAAATTACCTCTTCATCTGGATCTGACTCCATTTCCTTTTGGTTCCCATGACGCATTGCAGAAACAGGAAATAGCACAATGGACAGCAGGGGAAAGAAACATCAGGAGGTGAAAAGGGCAATCTAGCCCAAATGATGTAAGGCCCGAAAAAGACACCACAAAACCCCGCAAAGGAGCGAAAAGGAAAAGGCCAACATTTACCACAAAAGTAGGATAGAGATAAAAAAAAAAAAATGACAACAACAACAAAAATAGCCATTATTGAACACAAAGTCGGAGCATCATCAGCCAAGCGCGAGGACTAGGTTGAAACTCGGATTCGGACAGAAACGCGAGTCAGAATGGCTCGAAACAGATAAAAGACACAGGTAGGGCAGGCGCCCCAGTTTGGCCCTATGTGCTTCTCTGCCCTATCTTTCCTTGTCATGAGGATGATATGACATGACACAGGAACAGCTACTGAAATACAGCCTTACCTTCTTTAGAGTTGGCAGTGCGATGTTCAGATTGCAGATAGCAGTCTGTGGAAGACCTTTAGCGGTCTTTGGCTCTTTAAGGAATGACAATCTCCCACAGGGTTCTTGACTGACATCCCTGATCTACAGAGACATAAGAAAACAGTTATGTATATACTGTAAATATGCAATTCCATATCTGAAATGGTAAATATACAACATTCATAATTTGTTGTTTTAACAAGAGAAAACAATGAATTAAATAAAAAATATATAAACATATAAATATGAATTTATTATTTTACATTTAAATAGAAAATAAGAAAATGTAACATCCAGCACAGAACCTGTATTCATAAACCACAGGGGTTAGACTCTGCTTTAAATAATTGCTTAATAATAATAATGATGTGTACAAAAATGCTAATCAAAATAAAACATTTAATGCACCTGTTAAAATGATCTATTCTGAGATCTCATGACAAATATTGCTTATACAGATACGGAAAACATTTTAAATAATAATAAATAAAGCTAAAGAATAAGAGTAGTGTGTTGCTTCGCAATCACACTAATGGAACCCATAATCTTTACTAATGCCAAAATGTTTTTTGTATATAGGGTACAGAATGATGCAACTTAAAAAGTAACTGCCACATCCAACACCCAAATGCAATCAAGCCAAAGTATAAGAAAAAATATGTATACCACTTCTTGCGATTACAGCCAAAAGTAGTGCTTGTAAGTAAATTCATTACGGGGAAAGAAATGTCAAGATAAATCAAAATGAATTTTAGCTTAGAATTTTTTCAATTTGACAAATTAAAAAAAAGAAATAATGAAATAATAATAAATTAGATAATAAAAGCAGCAAATGGTTTATCATTCCGTTGCACCACACCAAACAGGGCTCACAGAGAGATGATAGCCATGTGCTTTACCTTCACGCAAAATGGAAGCCTGTTTTCTTTGAATGCATAAAAATTGAACACTAGCTGCTGTCCAGTTTTGATCAGAGGAGCCACATTGCCATAGCAATCCACATGTATGGGCTTTCCTTCCAGAACCTGTAGGACAACAGCATGGCCATTAAACTCGAACAATTTGTGAACAGTATTTAAAAGACAAGATTTTTTTCCCCGTATTTCAATGATTTCATGATTTACGTTTATGAAGTTACAAATCCCGATGCCAAATTGTACAGTCATTTAGTGAAATATATCTACATTATCTAAGGTCTACAACATCAGGTGGAACACTGAAAAAATGTGGTATTCAGTTAAGAGACTATCCCTAGACATGTGCATTTCACACCCTGAGGTCTCTGGACACAGCAGGATCACAGAAAAATAGATAAAAAGATTGACAAAGTGACTATTTACGACTGTCTTAAACTACTAATCTACTGTGACAGCTGAATTTCTAGGTAATCTGTGGAAGCGTCACCAGTTCTATCCATTCATTTAGTGAAATAGGCCATCGGTACGCAAAACCTGGACGTTCAGGATGCGTCTAAAAAATCTAACAGTTTGCATATCAGGTTGTTTCTGGTGCCGCGCAATTAGAAAACGTGTCCATGAGCCACGTGGCGAACAGAGCAGCTCGCTCCTCTGTCGGGAAACCGAGCGCACCTCGATGTCTTTGCTCCTGGCCACCTCCTCGAAGTTCTCCTGCTGCTCCAGGGTTTTGTCCACCTTGTCGTCGGTCATGCAGAAGCACCGCAGGCGGGACTCCACCGGGTCGTTCATCTTGGCGAACACCACGAACTTGGCCATGTACGGGACGCAGATGAGCTCGCGGTACAGCTGGGCAGCCAAGCCCACGGTCTCTGGGAGCTGGTGGCAGTCCGCTAACCAAAACCTTCCAGAGGAATGGGAAAAAGGCTCAATAATGTATACAGTGTACTGGAACAGACACGCTGCCAAGAACACTAACTCCTTTTTCCTGAAAAGGGAATTTTGAATTGCTTTCACTCTTAACAGTATTCTTTGTATGCTTTGAGACACTGTACGGACTGCATGTGCGTCACATAAAGGTTGCCATAGCGATCATAATGGTGGTGGTAACTCATGTAGAATCATTACTACCAGAATAAGGAGGAGGAGGAAAATTATGAATTCCATGAAAGCGCAGAACCACATGGAACATTTTTATTACCAGATTCCCAGCTAAGCCGTGATATCAGCTGAGATCAGGTGACCTCTTCTGCAGTCCTACCATGAGCTCTGTACACCAGTATTAGACTGAAACACATGTTCTGCAGTGGCCTTACCTGGCAGAGACATTGGTGGTAAAGGAGACACATTCGGTCACAAAGGATAGAGGCGTGGTCCCTGTAATGTCTTCCCACTGGGCTGGTGACGTTCCCCCTGAAAAACAAATCTGCTCATTATGCACCGCCGTATTCTCAAATGCTCAGTGTCAACATAAGAGTAGCACAGAGTAACCTGCCATCTCTGGCTGCACACCTGCCCAACTAAACAACGCACTTTCCAGCACTGTGTGCCCAATGGCCATTTAGTCAGCATGATACTGAATAGACTATTATAATTAAGCAGACCTCACACATTTCCGTTCCAGCTTTTAGGCGGCATGGCATTGAAATAGGTACTTAATTCCAGAGTTACTGAGGCGCCCTCAAATTTTATTGCTTACACTTAATTTTTATTGCTTACTCATGGGAACTCAAGTTAACTCCGGGTGTCAGTTGGAGACCCATGTCTCCAGTGTTTCATGTTTGCTTTTCTTCCTATTATTTAAGATTAAGTGTCTACTTGAAGATTTAACACACGCAGAGGCAAAAGGGAGGTCTGATGTTTGGCCTGCCAACTGAAACATAAG
Source organism: Conger conger (assembly GCF_963514075.1). Lineage (NCBI taxonomy): Eukaryota > Metazoa > Chordata > Actinopteri > Anguilliformes > Congridae > Conger > Conger conger. Next base: position 20,858,397 of record NC_083777.1, on the reverse strand, counting down.
TCGTAAAACAAAAATAGAGTTACAGCAGAGGGCTTAGTCAGACCTGGGTCAAATACATAATTGTTTTGGATTCAGATTTGCAGCCTTTTTGTGAGAGGATTTCACAGCTTCCAATAGAGCAGACAATCTCACTAAAGTGTAGAAAAGTATTTGAATCCAAAACAATTATCTATTTGACTGGGCTTTACCTCTCTGAGTTGCACTTGCCTGTAATGCTGCACAGGAGCCGCAGGCAGGGGGCGCTGTCCCCTCGGTAGCCGTTGGAAATCCCCTCCCCCGACGGCGGCGGGACGGGGATGGTCATGGTGATGGGCTTGTGGAACTTCCTCCTCCGAGGCTCGACGGTCACGATGGGGCTGAACGTGGCCCTGCTCCCCACAATCTTCTTCACCAGCTCGTCTGGGACAGGCTGGGCCTTTGCACAGAGAGAGAGAGAGCAGCTGTGTTACCGCAGTTTACATAGTCATAGTGTTAATATCAATTCAGTACATTCAATGCAGGAAATTACCGGAAATATAAGGAACATAGACGGAACTTTTCGATTAAGTGAACTTCAAGCCATTTGCATTTCATCTGACTGAACCAGAATGGAATTGAACCAGCACAGGAAAGCCTTATTTAATCACACTCCACATTGCTTATACTCACACAGACACTGAGCTAGAAGAGGACAATTGATGAACATCTTGTCCTGGCAGACTATGGGAGGTGGACACTTAAGCAAAACTACTTTAGCGGTAGGAAAATAAGGAACATTGTTGGGCTGAATGGTCTGTTCTAGTCATTATGTTATTTTATGTCATGTTAAAAGGAGACCAGGATGACCCACCATGTAGGACGGCAAGTTGCAGTCACTACTGCCAGAACCTGAGGCCCATCCACACATGAGAACAATGCTCCTACTGGAGGCGCAGCACAATCCCACATTATTTAATGTGAACCATTATGAAGTGCAGAGATGCCAGCCCTTGCCGTTTGCTCTCTGATTCACACAGACCCAGATTCTCCCGTAATGAGGACAAACCTGCAGGCCGACTCGGATCCTTTTAGTCAGAGCCCCCTCTGGGAACGACGCCCGGACCATCGGCACAGTCACGCTCGTCAGGACCCCTCCCTCCGGGCCCATGTGGTTGCTCTCCTGCTTTATCCGGGACACCACCGCAAAGTACTGTGGGAAATCCCTGGTGACGATGCGACAGATGCGCTTCTTCTCCAGCTCGTCTGAGCTGTCCAGCTCTGCGACAAAACAAAGCAAACAAGCGATTTAAAAATGACGGCTGTGGACGTAAGCTATAATGTCAGATCCGGTAAATGGCTGGACTACTTAAATAATTACGAGCAGCGGTTGGCAAGAAATCCAAGAGCTGACACAACCCTAGAGAGAGAGAGAGAGAGCGAGAGAGAGAGAGAGAGAGAGAGAGAGAGAAAATGAGAGAGAGAGTAGGAGGGGGAGAGAGAGGGGGAGGGAGAGAAAGAGAGAGAGAGAGAGGCTTTGAGTGTTGAGCACTGGGGGGGTTGAGGGCACAGTTACCTTCATCCATCCCGTTCAGGAGATGGCTGAGCTCCTCGGTCCGGTAGTCATACTGGTGCTCCTTCCACGTTTCTCCATTGTCGCTTCTGAGGACAATCAACTCCCGCTCCTTCCCCCTCATAGAGCCAAAATGGGGGATCTCCACTATCACAGGGCTGGAAAGCACACGCAGCGGTATGTCAGGGTGCGCTACAGGAAGAGCGAGGAACTCACAATGACCTCCCTCCCAGAGGGGCAATGTAGGGAGATGGATCACTCTATGATATCCTGTTTATTCTAAGCTCCCAATGGTGATGCAAACATGGCTTACTGCACTATCCATGAACACTTCCACAGCCTACACACTTCCTTAAAAGAGTGGCTACAATCCAAGTTATGGAAATTAATTCCACACCATAAGTAAATCTTCTACTTTTGGTAGAAAAGCGTTTTTTAGTTGTTTTTTTTAAAGGATTGCACACTCCGACAAAGCTATACAAATAGTTCAGGCATAAGAGCTACTCTTCTGTGAGATATTTCAACAACTTTTAAACTGCTAAATTTCATGCAGCTGTTCAAAGGAACAAACTGCTAATTCACCCATAAAATATTAAAATAAAGCAAACAAAATAAAATGCACAAACATAATACATAATACATACCCACAGTCTCAGGCTTTAACAGTCTAGCCGAAAGTGTTACAAATAAAAATGGTATTGAGTTTCAGTGTGCATTTAACCTTGTACAAAGTACATGTAGATTAAAGTTGCAAAGTAATTCAACCCCAGTCATAGTGTGGACCCACTGTACCTCAGACAGATACTCTTAAAGCAGATATTTGTCCTAGTTTTCTGGTGCAGGTAGCAGCTAGAACATTCAGCACCGTTTTGGAAGCGTTTTCAACAGTTTCAGTCATAAATATGCCTATTATGGAAAGTTTTACACAGGAGACACCCAAGAAGGCTAAATTTGTGAGTCTTCATGGGCACAAAATAGAAATAAATTATTTCAGTCTGTAGATGATGTTTAAACGTTCCCAGGGTACTAAATCACACACATTGCACCATGGAAATAATTTCCGGCACTGACAAGCAGACAATCCTCATCTATTTTTCCATCGCCTAGGCTGTCTCCATAAACAGACATAATCTGCCTCAAAGCTGAAATGTTTAACTTCCAGATAGAGGGGTTCAGCAGAAATCTGCATGGTTTCAAGAGGAGTGAGTTTTCAAGGGAGCAGAATAATTAAATACAAAATAACAGCACCAATAAGAGTACAGTAGAACTGACACATCCGGGGATGCTTTTATTCATTAACAGGACGGGAATTTTCAATGTTCCCTGACTGATGTCAGCTGTCTTTTCTGACACTTCAAGAACCATTTCCATCGCTCACTATCCCAGTTCATGTACCTCTACATAAGCCTTTTTTAGAAATACACACACACACACACACACACACACACACATATACACACTTTTTAGTGTTTCAAATTGAAACAGTTTTTGATTTAATGAGTTCAAGAGAGTACCATTTGTTAACAAAAGTGCAGTTAATTATTACAATGTTGCATACATAAATTACATCACACCCACTCTTCCACAATGACACATCATGCTAAATTTGGAGCCAGTTAACAGATGTGCAAGTGATCACAAGTTCCTCCCAGCCAGAAGTACATGGAGTGAACACATTAAGCATTAAATGAACTCTTCATCAGTTAATAGTTAGCAAATAATGTACAGTAACTAATGCATTAGTTACATTAATATTTATATCCATTAGCAAGCCACCAGATAGACTTATGATTATTTCACCATTAGCAAATACATTACGTTTGGTTTTAATTCCAATATTGAATTGGCATTAACTAATTTGGTTAACATGAATTAATGATGTACAATTACCTAAACAAAGCTGTACAGAGTAATTCTCAGTAGCTAGCTATTTACCAACTACATTAGTTAATGCCAGGTCAAATAGCCTTATTGTAAAATGTTACCCGGAAAAAGAATTACCAGCCAAGCAGCTGCTTACCCCAGAAACTGAGCTCCGGCTGGCCCCACTTCCACCAGGCGGCTGGCCAGGCCCTCTCCCTCCACCATGGGGGGCGGGGAGGCCAGCTTGTGCCTGCGGACCAGGCGGCAGGTGATGCGCGTGGGCGCCGTGCACTTCCGCGGCGGGATGATGATGCGCATGCCGTTGTGGCGGCTGCCGCGCATGGAGCCGCCGCGGGCGTCCACCATGAAGCTGACCAGGAACCTGCAAAATGGAGTCTGGTTAACGGGGAGGCCGCCATTTTACATCACATCCGTGTGCATGTGTACGTTCCCAAACTGTCAGAGTTCACGTCCATCAAGATAGAGAGGGAGAGAGAGAGGGAGCAGGAGTGAGTGAGAGAGAGTGAGAGAGAGAGAGAGAAAGAGAGAGAGATGAGGGTTTGAGTGTTCAACCCTGGCAGGTAACCTCCTTTTTGTTCTGGCCATGTCATTGGCCAGCTGCAAATGCATATATGATCTATCAATTGTAAAGTATCATTTTAAATCCACCCTTTGCAAGTCACTTTGAGTAAAAATGTCGACTAAGTATAAGCAGACATATCCTGTATGTAAGTGATATGTGTACTAAAACCTAGTACTATTCATTAGAAACATTTAATATAAGTTACCTATTAAGGGTGGATTTGCCAACAGCCAAACATAATTTGTATCCAAGTACGAGGTAATAATAAATACAAATGTAAATATATGGAAAAAAACTAAATATGAATTGTGTATTTGCATATGTGACACTGCCAAGATAGATCCTTCAGAAATAGCACAAAATAGCACAATAACATCCTGATTTAATGAACAATTACTTGTAATCCCCGCCCTTTAATATGTAATCTGAAGCCGAGAACACACAGTATGGTTTAAATCTTGATTTAGCCTTGATAATACCACCTACTAAAAAAAGCAAAGGTATTCTCGGATCCTGAAATCAGTAAATCGTAGACTGTGTCCCCGCAAGCACCTATAAGATGTGTAGTAGCTGCTAACATGCCAGAAACGTTAGCCAGACTTGTGTTATGGGTTAGGTTTTACAACCTGACAAAGTGCTAGTGACAATGGCAATAAAACCACTGGACAACATACTGCTCCAAAACATTCTCACAAGAGGTGAAAAGAGCTGGCCAATGTATAGCCCTTGCAAGAGCATACTTTGTACACAGGCATACTGCATACTGCTTATGCAAAAATAAGTGCTTATTTTAAAGACATGTAGCTACTACAACAAACAAAGGACACAGAATAATTGGACATAAATTGCAGAGCAGCTCACTAGCAGAGGCTGGTGATTTTGTATGTCTCTGACAGTTATGTCCTGTACTCTAAAACCTCTTGAGAATGCAGCCCGGAAATAGACAGGTTGGTAAAATGCACAACCAGTAATTGTAGCAGCAATTCTGCTGAGGTGACACGCTGCGGCTCCTCCATTTCACAAACTCGTGTGGCAACCGTATCAGCGGCCACCGAGATTATTCAACAGTGGGCAGCTTGCGTAGTATGCAGACCTCAGTGAAATACGTGCATGAAATACTTTAACTCTTTAACAGCCGGAAACACTGGAGAACATCCCTGCACATTTTCTGAGAGTTTGAAAGAAACCTAGGATTATGTGGACAAATAATTCTCAGTCGGCTACTACTGAAAACAGATGGGTTTTTTTGTCATGCAAGAACAGACAGTTTTGGAGTGCAAGTATCCCAGATAGGTATTTCACCCAGGTCCATATTGTATGCAGTGTCTCCTCACAAACCATACTGTGTGTTTTAAGCTTACGGCCATTCTTAGAAGGGCAAGGCAAGGTGAGAAATTTCGTCACAGATACGGTAGCACAGGGTGCTAGTCTAGGTGAGACCACACAGGAACACGAGTACAGAGCAGGGTCACAGGCTAGTTTTCACCTGGAGTCATACTGGGGGAGAGGAGACGACAGGCTGCGGGACAAAAGCAAAAAATGAAGGAGGCAAAATAAAGAGATTTATTATCATTATTATTAATAATGCCATTCTCATTATTAAAAATAAATAAGCACTGTTGGTGTGAGGTAAATACTGTAAGCAGGAGTAATAAGCTGGGCTGAAATCAAGCAGAAGGAAAATGCAGTGACTGGTAACATCAGGGGAATACAGAGCCAAATTCTGCAGGGCAACAGAGATGCACAATACATAATACTGTATACAACATGATGCATGTTTCATTGTTTCATTGTTTCACACCTTATCTTCCAGTGTTGCGACAAACAGAGTGATCTGATTATCTTTTTACCCAACAAAACCGGACAACCTCAAATCTGCCCAGGACACCAGCAGACCAGGGTCAAATACGTGATTGTTTTGGTTTCAAAACCCGCCTTCTGGTCCTCTTGGTTGGCTCAATTGCACCAGGCAAGATCAATTGAGCACAGAATCCAAAATAATTACGTATTTGACTCAGGTCTGGACACCAGCAGCTCTGCTTCATCCAGCTCTGCTTCACCAAGTAATCGTGCAACCACCTAAAAACCATGGTGACCAGCTGCAGTCTGCCCAGGTGGGTGTGTTTGGGCCAGGTGAGGGCCGGATGCTTACCCTGAGTGGATGGGGCTGGAGACCAGGTGGGCGTTGTCGGTGGAGTCTGGAGCCCAGCTGTACCGGCGCAGAGCGTCTGAGTTACACTCCCTGGTCACTGCCAGGTGCTGTGGAAAACATGGCCGCTAAGGCGTTGGGTTTGAACCCTGAGCGTGTCTTACACCCGCCTTACTTCACGTGTGACCCCTCCCCGTGACCCCCCCACCCCTGCTCTGCCCCAGATCTCATCTCCCTTCCTCCCTCCCCAAAATCACCGCACACATTCTGCTACACCTCTGCACGTACAAAAGGCCAGGAAGAAACTGCTATTGCTAATCATTTAACTGTTTAGTACTTCCTGCAGATCTCAGGAAGTCTCTTCAAAAATCAGACCCAGGACTACGATGCAGTCATCAAAAGGGCAAACTATTCCCCGGATTCTTCCCACACTCCAACAATTCACTGACTGACATGGATCAAAAACATTGCAAAACATAAATCATGCTTTTAAAGGAAGTGAAGTGTACAAAAATAATATGGCATAATTCCAGTTAAAATAAACATTTGTTTGGGCAAAAACTGAATGTTGGAGGCCAAGTGTCACAAGGGAAAAAAAATGCCTGGGATATGACATTCGAGTACACTACCGCCAGTGAAATCATAATCAAAGCAGGGCTGATTCAGAAGAGGGGAAAAACGTGCAAATTGCACTTTAATGCAGAAAAGCCAGTGCTTGTCTGCATCTGAGAAGCAAATAATAATATAGAACTATTATGAATTAATAATAATAATAATACTTAATATACCTTATTTTGAGGATCAACAATGAAGGAGATGTCTTTACAGACACTTTGAAGCTTTTGAAGAAAAAACACAAACTTTCAATCACACAAATAGTTCTGGAAGAGGGGAAAACAGATCAGAGTGGAAACAGGGAATGTGCTTATATTTTTGCAGAAATGGTATAGGGGTACATGAGTGCAAGGTCTAGGTTATTGTGTTTCAAGTCCTGGAGTTAGTGTGTAAAAAACTGTGACTGTCACAAACACGTAGAGGAAGAGGAGGATTTGGATACTTGCATTATTTTAGCTTCACACACTGGTTCAATACCCAGTACGTCTTCTTGTAGGGCAAGAGGGTTACTCTCTCCCATCTCACTTTAATGGGAGCCTCCATTTTGAAAATGCATACACTCAAAATGTTAAACTAAGACTGAAATAATAGTCTTTCACACGCTACTACTGCTCAAGATTCAGCTGTGAGCACGTGATACAGTGGAAAAAATCAGGAAATAAACTAAAGTCTTCACGCCTTTCAACATCACTTTAGTGTCAGTATTCCAGAAGGACCCGTTTTGCAGACGCTGTCGAGGGGAAAAAGTGATGTGGGAGCGGGAGCGAGAGCGAGAGCAGTGTGGGATTCATACCGTGTCCTTGGGAGCCAGGATCTCCTCGATCATCATACTGTCCCGCGTGTAGGAGCTGCGGTTCAGGGTGTTGGACCTATCCGAACTGAAGGAGCGGAGGCTGGGTGTATTTACATGTTACCACACAAGTAGGGTGGGTGACAGTGAGATGGACAGGGGAGAGTCCGTTACTGCATGCAACTTCCAGGGAACTTGCATTAGGCCAAACAGGTGGACAGGAGATATTCAAAGATGGAAATTAATGAACTGAAAAGTTTGTGTTTCCAGGGAGAGGGTGGGGTAGAGATGGCAAAGGGAGAGTGATAAATGAAATGGCTGAATAATTATGAAACTTTAAATTAAATGTACAGTATTTCATGTTGGTCTGGAATCAGAAATTATTTACAAAAACATCAAGGGAATACAGTAACCTTGTCAGCGGTTATGCACCCCACTTTTTAGAATGACATGAATCATTGGATTAAATTAAAAACATTTTTATAATTAACGAATTAACTTTCAAAGAAAGTAATGCAACTTGAAAACCCACTGCAGAATCTTTACGTAACTTTGCAGTCATACATGAAAAACAAATGACCTCAGAGAATCTGAGGAATCTCCGAATCTCAATCCACTTAGTCGACCCCTTGCTCTTAATTTATCCTTAAATCAAAGATTAATTCTCTGTTCCCAGAACAGAGTCAACAAATGTTTTGAACGTAAACACCAGAGACAGATGTCATTAAACAAATCACACACACAGACCAAATCAAAGGTCTACATAAAGACTACTTATAAATGATTCTCTATTTTCTGTGGATTTTACTCTTGTGTAAATGTAGCTAGCTAGCTATCTGATGGGTAGGGCCCTGCTGTAGTTGTTATAGCAGCCAGCCCCCTCTGGCAAAGGTTCCACTGAACTACAGGCAGGGAAAATTCCCACAGTTCCTTGCTTTGGGCTTCCTTCCATTCCTCTGACTCAACTGCTCTCAAATAGCTCTAAATCAGACTGCTGGCCAGCGAAAGAGTGAAAAATGTGCACCTCAGCAATATCGGGAGATCTCCAACACGCAGCAGTGAAGAATTTATTCAGGCCCAGTGCGTCTTTCTAAACAACGTCAACCCCGGTTCGAGAAGGACGTGCATCAGCTTGAGCCACCATTTCCAGACCCCCCCACCCATTCATTAAGATTATCTCCCCGCGGTGCTGGTGAGGTCATTCTAAAAGAAAGCTCTTGCTCTGCGGTAAGTTGTAAAGTATGTGTGATAGTCAGCATCAGATAGGCTAAAAGCTGTCAATTCAACTTTCTGCTGTGGTTTGTTTAAACCACATATTCTTTGGCCATGATTATTTCCATCTTTGCATAAGGTTCCTTTAATTTTCCCCCTGAATCTGTTATTTGTAGAATTATCTCTAAAGTTATTGGTTGATAAATCCCTGGAAGCTACAGAGCTGCACTACATAACAAAGCTCATGCTGTGTAAATAGCCACCCACAACACTCACATCAAACAAAGTGCACACAGCATGTTACTTACTCCAAGCACCAGTGGCACCGTTAGCCTGTTAATGCATGTTGCGCATAGCCACCTTTTACCATTTCTTTCTTTTTAACAACAGTTAATGAAGGTTAGTATTGTTTGATGAAAAAAAACTAGTGACTATTTGCCGAGTAGCTAAATGTAATGTTTCAAGCAAAAACAACAGCAAAGCTGCCATTTGCGTAAAATGGCCGGCAACAAATTCCGAGGAATGCAGCACACCACAAGACAATGATTGGATGGAGACGTGACAGAGAAGCCTGTGATAGGCCTACAGCTGCAACGTGTCAGCCCCTCTTACCTTATCCTAGGGCTACGGTGAGAAATTATGGGGGGGAGGGGGGAGGGGGAAGAAAAACAGAAGATATTGAAATGTGTTGAGGAGACAACCAAGCTGAATGCAGCCACACTGATGACCGGGGCACTGACGCTCCACCTCTGCATGTGTTGCACCCCTGGGCCAGACCCCATGTTCACGGGGCCCCCAAAGGGCCTTAGTGGCCAGGGGGCACTGCTCAACACAGACTATGTGCCTTCCCAAAAGTTTCAGACGGGACTGAGAGTTCTGTCCAAGGGTGCAAAATGCAAGCAGCTTTGGCTGAGGCCGTGAACAGAAAGGTAAAGAAAAATAAAAACGTTTGCTCAGCATCATACAGTAATGACCTCGGAAAATAAATAAATAAAGAAGAATTCATGGAACCCTAGGGTTTTGAGTAACAGGCTTGTTTATTTTACTACGTTGAGATACATTTGAATTTCAGAAACGTGAAACTGTTTAGGAGCACTATTTGACAATGTTCAAGTTTCCATGACTGAACATGTTTGTATATTCAATATGATGATCACACAAGTACAAACTGCCACAGATTGCAGACATACAGAATATGTTAAAATTCTTGTCTTATGTTAACCGTTCTTTATGAAAAACAAAAATCAAAAACTGCTCAACAGGAAAGGCTGAGTGATTTCAGTTCCACAAACAAAACAATCTTGACTACAGTGTACAGATTTGTACAGCAGAAACATCTTGGTGAAAGTGGCCTTCCATATCTATAAATGGCCTGCAATGCTCTTAATGTTATTAATACCTGCTTTTATACATTCATGCATCTACAGCAGGAGGCATGTACGGTACCATACACATAACCAACAAACAGGACAAGGTCAGCTAATTTTTTTCATTCTTCAATTGTCTTTGACATCAATACAATTAGAAACAAGAAACACATCCCAAACAATTGGCAGATTCATAACAAACCCAAATAGAAAGCAATATTCCGGGAAAACATATGAAATGCACAGGGACATCATGCTTAGTATACTGTGTGCAGTAACTTATGAGCGGCATGTTAGCAGGGCCGACGCCAAAATGGATCATTACATGGCAGGAACTTGTGTTAGGCTCACGTTACCTGGCAGACCGTGCGCCGAGGCTGAATCCCATATACCCCTCTTGCGGTAGAGAGTCGTCGCCGAGTTCCTTCAGATCCTGGGGCCGCAGGTATTTATCCGTGTCCCCAGTCACCGCATCCTCACCTGACAGAGAGGCTCGGTTACTCACGCCATGCCCAATATACCAGTATCCAGAGGCTACGGGGCGCCTTTGGCAGTTAGTAACGTTAAGCGTCTTTTGGTACCACCCTCCGGCCCCTCTTCCATAAGGATCACCTACATACATCCTCTGATGTCACAGATTATCCATCGCACAACATATGACAAACGACATTACGCCAAAAAAGGACGTTTCCGATGAAAAGTTGAAAAATACCAAACAAGATTGTCAACACCCCGTAGAAAAAGTCAGAAGTTTGCTCAAAGATAAACAGAAGCTCTCTGCGAAGAAGCACACGGTAATTTTGTGAATAAAATGTCGCTATGCAAGTTAGTTGCCGAAGCTGTCCTTGAGAAACGAAGATGTTACTTGAGACATGAAGGCAGTGTTTAAAAAGGCAGAAAATGTTAGAAAGCTTGAAAGACAGGAGCAAGCGCACCAAGGAGGAAGAAAAACTGCATTCCAGCAGCAGCAAAAAAAAAAAACAGTGCCCGATCCCCCTCTCCTCGTCCCCTACGCTCCTCTCCACTGCACCCCCTCCCCCGAGCCAGCCTTTCTCCGCTGCCGCGGCACACACTAAGGAGTACAAAAATTATAATAACCGCAGCCTAATATCTCAGCATTCCTCTTGAGTATTTACATTCAAATACCCTCTACCTCCAAAAGTGACGATCTTACTGCAAGGTGAGGGTACTTTTTTCAGGAGAACGCTCTGCGGCAGATGAACATTCGCAGCTAACGGTTTTGATCTGTGCGCACACAAGCAGATCAGCTTTCTCTCGACTCGGCTGCCCGGGATATACAGCGATTATTTTCGGCAGCAAATCATCAATCTCCCTACTGAACGCGCGAATCGGTCCAGCATAAATTCAAGACGAGAATAGTAGCTCTTTCAAAATGCGTCTTACACAGAATGGCAGCCATTGCTATCAGCAAATTTTTATTTATCCCTTCTTTGTCTTATAATTCCTTTTCCAGATCTGAGGTCAATCCACGGGGGTAGGACCGTTCCCTAGTTTTCCCACTGAAATGAATTAATCCTAGGAATTCGAGCTGTAAATTAACCCTAGGATACAGCTCTGGTCCGTTTGACTGTCCTGTCCTGTTTCTGCACCTGAAGCAGCCTGCTGTTTCTCTCGGCTCCCGCTGCTGCTGCGCACTGCACTGGCGCTGCGCGTTTCACTAACAAAGTTTAAAAGTGTGCGGGGCTCGCGCACGCACAGAGGAGGAACGCTACTGTAGTAGCCAGGCGATGGCGGTTGAGGTCACTACTGCGCTCCTGTGTCGATAAAATGTTATATCTGTGGCCAGCAGAATTTGGAAAATTATGCTTCAACAATCTTCAAATTCGTGACCAGCCTAACAAAGGTATTTCCCCCAAACAAAATATTTCTGAAACTCCAAGCCTGCAGAGCTATAGATTAATATGACACATTTACCTTAAAGGCAAAGGACTTGGAATTTGAAAATATTAAAAACAACCATGGCAAGGCATATGATGCATTAGCAATCTATGTCTATGTGCACCTGTGCTGCCAAATTCAGGCTTGTTATTCTAAAATGTGTTCAGAAGGTTTCTGAGCTTGGCACTGTGTGCAGAGGGGTGTGTGTGTCTGCAGAGCGTGTGGGGTGGGACCAGGTTTCAGCGGAGCGTTTTGTCACTAGCTAGCTACTGTAATGGCGGAGGCAAAGAAGCGAAAGTGCAGTGAAGCAGGATTACAAGCCGACAGGCCTCGTTCAAACACCAGAGCCAACCTTGGAATTGCTTTTCCTTGCTGGCAACAGCTATCGAAAAGATCTAAGGATAAAAACTGTAAAATTGACTTGATCCATCAAAACAGAGGTGAGAGGGTGGAGGAGGAGACTTTGATTGTAAACACAGGACTAAAAATCCTGCGCGGTATGCCTTTAAATAAGACAGCCTACTTGCTCCATCTGTTCAGGACATTAAATGGTGGTATGTCACAACGAGTGGTGGAATCAGTCTGGCTGATCCTGCGCTGACAGGATGGGAGGAGGAGGCCTCTGGCTCCAGCTCAGTTGGATTGGGTTGCATCAGGATTAAAAAGAGTAACTCGTAAAGGAGGGACCAATCCAAACTTCCTCCTAAGCTTTAAGTGTAATGTTTATGAAAAGTATAGACAGGATGTTACAGTTTAAATTTGCCACTAATGTGATTAAAGTGACCTAATATCAACAATGGTTACTTTTTAAACCATGCAAATTGATGTTCATTCAATTATCACTGCAATGCAGTTTCACTTTTGTTCTTGTATGGGCTTTTCCCCACTATCAGATTAGTGAAATTCTAAATTTTCCATTTTACCTACAGTATATTACATATTGGCTGTATACAGAAACATAGCTAACCAGCTCTCAGCTTGAGGAAGGTAATTGCAAGCGGAAGATGTCAGTTTTTCCGTTTTTGCAGCAGCAGCAGGATGAAGATCTGCTTGCGAATGCTCCCAGCTAACCCCCAGCCGATTAAAAGGTCCATTCAGGGGTCTGTCCATTGAATGCATAATTACCCCCAAGGCAGATACTATCATCAAAATTCTAAACCACCTATGAAATCACACTGTAGTTCATTACGTGCATTGCTGTTGTATGCTTATGGTTAAGTACCTACAGATGCTTCTTATTCATTCAATATGTGTATTTACCTCTTCAATAAGTGAATAGAACCAAGAAAGCAAAACCTTGAACCAGGCAGAAAAATACAGAAGGGAGTAAGTCTACTGCAGGCTGCTTCCTTGCTGTTGCAATACAGTGGTTTTGGAAAGATATTTTCCTGAATAGTTAATGTATGAAATTACAGTATGCACAGCTTTAAGTAATGAATATGACTTGACACTGGCCGGCTAATTTGTTTATTGAACACTGTATTCATATAGTAAGGTGCCCTGCTAAAGTTGAGTTAAATTATGTTATTAGAAATGTGTTGCAATCATTCCCTTTTAATAATGTGGCCTTAAACGCCTTTATGTAAAATCTATAAAATTGTGTCTAAACCACTTTATGTAGCCTGCTGTTCTTGCTAAAGGTATTAAAGTTTATATACAAAGTATATAGACATTATTACATGTAATACGCCTTATTCTGTCTTTCATAGTGTATGGTGCTGATTTTAATTGTGCCATGTGGTTGGCATTTATATAGCGCCTTTATCCACGCGCTGTACAATTGATGCTTCTCACTCACCCATTCATACTCACACTCACACACCAACGGCGATTGGCTGCCATGCAAGGCACCAACCAGCTCGTCAGGAGCATTTGGAGGTTAGGTGTCTTGCTCGGGGACACTTTGACACACCCAGGGTGGAATCCCAGTTTTTATGTGCAGTGAAGTATATATGAGATAGATACAGAAGTTGTTGATGAGTGTTGGGTGGATCTGTCGATCAAAGGGAGGTTTGAGTGTGTGAATGAGCTCCATAGCCTGTTATTTACCTGCTTATGGACTGTGCCAACTCTGTGGCCAGGACCATGCAACGTGATACATTACTGGCTCTAGTATCTGACCTCTGCTGAATTGAAAAATGAATTTGTAGCTATGAAGTTGTCTCATGAACAAAACTGGGAATTAAAAATTTGGCAAAAAAAAATAATGGCCAAAAAAACAGCAGCCAGTAGAAATTCCCACAAATAAAAGAAGGAAGATTCTTTGCATGATTCAATTCTGCCACTTGTATTTAATTTGTAAAATCATTCTGGTAATGCACTGTCCATCACAGCACTCAACTCAAATAGTACGGATGGACATTTAAGCCTAACATTGTGAGGTTAGTCTATCGAATCAACGGTCATAATAAAAAGTCTTGATTTTCAAAGGTGAACATGCAGGCAAAATTGAAAATGTTAAATAACAAGTGTTCAATGGCTGGAGTAACAGGAAAACACAGCTAAATACTACGGTGCAATCTTTTATACTGCACTAGTTATCATTGCTGCAAGACACATCATTCCTCATTTATACACTGTCATATAAGACATACTTATTTAGTATTTCCTAACATGTCTTCAAATGGCAATAGTGAGTATGCTAATGATTATATTCTGTTTTTTTCAATCATATATTCAGCCATAATCAATATTACTGGCGTCATCTTTATGCTGGTCTTATTTACTTGGTGGGTGCATTAAGTGATGTGAAACTCCTTCAAACAGAAACTTTCTATTTCTTCAAATAGAAAGGTTGTTCCTCAGCACCTCAGCACCTCAGCTTTATGCCAAACCACGTCCAGCTTGAAGAACACAATGAACTCGGCAATATTAAGCTTTAAGCACAAAGGCCTGAACTGTGACAAAACCGAATCAATCGATCGATTACGACTTGGACGTTCTTCACCAGATAGGGTGGACTGATTTCCATCAGGTAAAGTCGAACTGTATTGCCCTTTGCTATATATAAATCAGGAGCTAATGAGTTTATGATTTTATCAACATAACAGGAATTAATTTAATATGTACTTGCGCATAGTACATAGTGCAGGTGACTGTCACTACGCGTGGTCGATTATGACTAAACATGACACGACAGACGTAAACAAGTTGTATCTGAGCCTTCATCTCACATACAAGTAATGGCCACTTTGTTATGTGCTCTGGGTACTCCAGTTTCCTCCCAAAATGCTAAAATATGCAGATTAGACTACTTGGGGGGCATTAACAGGGCATTGCTGCAAAAGAGCATTCATGCAGAGTCAACCTAACCTGTATAAATAAATGTCATAAATAAATATCACTTCAGAGTAAAAAAAAACAAACCTCAAAAGCATAATGAGTTTATGCCACATTTGTTGACCGCATTCAAGAAATCACTTAGCAACCATAAGAATAGTCCAGTAAGAAATACAATGTGCATACATAACAGTACTGTATGACAGGACAGGAGAGTGACTACAAATCAGCATTGAAAAGGTGAATCTAATTTATCAGTAACCACAGTGTAAAAATTGTATCTTCATCTACATGTGATATATAGTCTTCATTGAGAATATCATGCACATTGGCTTTATGAAATGTGTACGTTGTATAAATAAGTGTTAAAAGATCTTATCACATAAAAATGACATAAAAAAACCTAAAAGTATATAATTATTCCACTTCACCATTGTCAAACTATATAAATATAAATATATCTTGCTCCAATAATAAAGCTTCAATCAATAAACTCTTACCTTCGTCATCCGACATGTCAAGGACCTCATTCATAGTTTCCGGCACATTCATTTTATGCTTTTCCGTCACAGTCTGAAAAAAATAAAAACAAGAAAATCGTTTCAATGTGAACCATTACTCACGGGCGCTTGTGTCTGTGAGGAAATGTAATACACAATACTCATGAGTGCATTCAGGCTCCAGCGCTCAGTGTTCCTCCAGGGCAAGAGAACCCACAAGTCCACCTTCTGAATGAGAGCACAAAAAAGTGCCAACCACCAAATTGCAAGCACATGCTGATCTAGTGCTAGTGCAACTTCCAGGTTTAGCATGTGGATAAAAAAACTACAAATACATTTCACATTGACGTTTTAAAATGTTTTATTTAGTGTATAGCCTATAGATAACAAACAAACACATATTCAAACAAATCATGGATAGATATGCTTTATCAATTATTTATGTCTTTTTTTATATTAGTTCATTGATTGATTAATGCCGCTGGTTGCCAGAGATTTAACACACCAGGTGTTTCAGGTTAAACTGAGTTCTGATTCTAGCGGAAGAACGAAAAGCAGCAGTATTGCTGGCCTCAAAGACCTGATTTCAGCATCCCTGCCCTAATCAAATTATTAAGCCCTTATCATTGCTGCAATGTCCTCTGTCAGTCGTGGAGCGTATAAGAGAACGCATGACCTACGAAACACCTCACTCCGCAGTGCACCTGCTGAGTCACCCTGTCACGGGAGAACACGTCAGTGCAGCCGGCACAGGGAGACTGCAGGTGTCTAGACGAGGACAACCTCAGCGACCAGACCCCTGCCTCCCTGAGTGACGCTCCACAAAGTCATACACCTCTGAGTATGGCTACGCTAAGCTGGAAAAGTAATATCCGCCCACTGCTGTCAATGCTCACCTGATGAAGACCAAACTAGTCGAAAAACATCGTCTTGCTCACTCTATTAAATATATTGCCAGGGAACATGAACAGCAGTGTGTGGGTATTACTCTCTAGCTTTGCGTTCTTTTTTTACCTAGCACCTGCGCCAAGTCCTTTGGACGTGTGCTTGCCTCTATTATATTAGCATAACGCGATGCTGAACCATTGTGGTAGTAGGCCAAGCCACCTGCCAACCCCATCTGGTCCCAGGCTCATATGGCCTTCCTGGGCCTGTGCTCCTTCCCTCCACATCCCCTAGCTTTGTGAGCTGCACGTCCTCACTGTGTGAGTCCGTCAGCAGTGGCAGTGTGGGTCTCACCGTGGCATTCAGGGTCTCCTCAGTCACCACCTTCAGGGTGTCCACCACGGAGATGTAGCCCAGCCTCCTGGCGATCGATAAGGCCGTGTTTCCATTCTGCACGGGGGAGGGAGCAGAGCCGCTGTCACATGACACATCCACCTCACACTTAAGCAGGGCTGTTAGAAGCAGGTCACTTCTGAATAAGTGTGTGTGTGTGTGTGTGTGTGTGTGTGTGTGTATTCATATGAACACGTTCCAAAAAAAGGTCTAAAATGAAATTGACTTCAAGAGGACTTGACTTCCACTCTCTTGTGGAACCTTTTTTTTGTCAGTCACCTTCCTTAGAACTGAATAAAATAGTGACGCACATCTTCTGACCCTCTCATTACGCAATGTTTTTGAAGCACCACAACTTCACCTTGTAGCATAAATTCTGTCAGATTTAAATGAAGACAAATATATCACAAATGCATTTAGCATTTGGTAACATTACTAAATATTGACACTACAAATGCATCAATGAATGATTTATTTTATTTATCTGCACAGTATACTTGGTGATCACGCCAAGTTTGTTCTAGACTGAAGTTTTTCATCAAAACACTTTTATGAGACAGAGGTAAAACTGGAGGGAACGAGGGGAAAACCAGTTCAGGAAGCAGGAGGTTTCCCTCGGCCCTCTGGGACTGGAAGCCTTAAAGAGCCTATAAAAACAGGAGGCTTCCCAGACTTCTGGGACTTCACCAGCTGTGCAGCCCTGATATGTCACAGCAAGTCATTCTGTAGTCTATGGCCCAGCACCGAAAGGGCTGAATCACTCTATTTCTGATCGAATGCTAGAGAAACACAGACCACACTGAGAGCAGACCACATATTTCCTGGAGGCATATTTGGTCCGGGGACCCCCTGCGTATGCTGGTTTTTGTTCCCATTGAAATGTAATGATATATTAACTGCATTATAATCAGTGAAGGGGGATACGTTGAGCAGATTGACTGACACCTTAATTGGCTGACTGACTGGCTTGAATGCAAAATTACATTCCAAAGTCCCAAATGTCCCAAATGCCTAAAATGCACACACCTTGTTAGCAGTTTGCGGGAAAGAATGGCTCAAAAAAGCAAATTCCATTGGGCCAGAAAGTTCAGTTAACTGAAGTATAAAAAGGGAAAATGCATGTATTTCATCACCATAACTAACCATGGGATTGACTGGAACAAACCCAAGCACAGACACGAATCACCAGGCAGGAACACGGACTGCGTGCTCAGTTACAGATGACATAAAGCATAACTCTATTCCAGCAGGGCCAGAGTGTATCCTGGTTTTTGCTACGACCAATTATCATAAACATTCAAAACAACAACACACATCAACAATGGTTCAATCCCAGAACATTTTCTTAATTAAGAGCAGGAGTTGGCAAGAAATCCCAAAACAGATTTGCCCTCATTTGCACCCTTCACACAGTATAAAGTCTTCAGTGTGATTAATATATAAAAATGTGCATATAAATTATGAAACCTTCTCTGACAGCCAACAGTGCAGGGAAGCCAAATTTAAATGGCAAACCATTCAAATGACTGCAGTGCAATAATCCGGGAGAGAATAGATGGGAACATTCATGATGGCATCCTTATACTATAATACAGATCTCACAGTAATTGCTTCTTGAATGGAAAAAACCTTGAGTCTAGAAAAATAGGTGCTTCAGTTTGCAAATAAGTGTGTTTATCAGTATGTGGGGGGAAAGGGGGCGGGACTCACCACAGTGAGGTCATTGGGGGAGGCGCCATTCTGCAGCAGTATGTTAATGATGTGGGTGTGGCCTTGCTGTGCTGCTTGGTGGAGGGGGGTGTATCCGTTCTGTAGAGATAGCAATGCTCAATCAGCACGTTCTCTCTTTTTCTGTCTCTCTCTCTCTCCCTTTCTCTTTAACTCCCTCTCTTTTCTACTAGCAGGTCTACTAAGAATAGTTTCAAACATTGTTTAAGGTAAAAATTAATTGAATACACATTACATTACATTACATGGCATTTAGCAGATGCTCTTATCCAGAGCGACGTACAATGAAGTGCAGGTCAAACACAAGTACAAGTGCAAAGAGGACCTGAGAGGACAGTACAGTTCCGAGTCCTAGTGTAACCATACAGATATAATCGGAACCCTTGAAGAATACATCAACTTCCAAACTAGCATACCACAGTTGGCAGCTAGAATACCCTGAATACAACAGTACAATAACTAATACACAAAACAACATCTATACAACTATATAAGTGCCATTACAGTCTATGGCATATATAAGGCTAATCACGGTGGTGAGTTAGGGAGGGAAAGCAAGACTAAACTCACAGCAAGACTAAACAGAGCCCAACCCCCCACATTGCAGCAACAGTGTTTAATGCATCTAATTTGTTAATTAAGGAGCAGAAAGATGAAGTAAAACATGCTGTATACGTACAATCAAGGGTCAAAACCTGACAGCTTACCTTTGTTTTTGTGTTGACCTTAGCACGATTCTGCAGGAGGAAGTTCATCATCTTCACATTGCCGTAGTGACAGGCCACATGCACTGGAGTGTATCCCATCTATTAGCAGAGAGAGAATGAGAGAAAGAGCACTTTGCATCTCCAATATCCTCATTCTGTTTGATTCAAGAAAACACTGCTCTATTTTCTTTTTTTCTCTAATATTCAATTTTTTTATATTATTTTTGATAAACGTGCTTTGAGTATTTTGGGTGGCATTTTGATGCCAGTCAGCCTCACTGGTGAAAAACAGAGCATAGCGTCTCCCACTGTACATTTCTGTGGAGCCTGTTGGCATTAGCGTAAAATTCAGCCTATCTACAAAACATGGTTGCCCACCATTTTGTTTGATAATTAACCATTGTGCATACAGCCTAGAAAATAATCACCCAATGTATGTGACATAAACTGAGCGATGTTTTCATTATTTCATGTGCCATACAGACAATTTATAAACTAAATCATATAAAACAGAATTTATGAAACCATGAAATGAAATGTCCCTGCCTGGTGATAAAAGTCTACCTTTGTCTGAGGCTCAATAGCTGCCCCGTGATTGGCTAGCACCTCAGCCACATTCACTTTGTCCTCTTGAGCCGCTAAGTGGAGAGGTGTGAGCCCGCTCTGAAAGAGACAAAAAAGACTAAATGATTAACCATGCCTGGGAACCAATGAAACTAAACCAAATGTGAATTGTGTTGACGGTAACTTGCTGGCTAACTACTATAACTTTAGTGACTATAGTCAGCTGTTCGAAACACATTGCTTAGTGACTGCTATGGATTTGACGGCGAGGGTGACAGCATCAAGACAGATCTATTTCCATAGCCCATCCCAAAATCCATAGTCCCTATTACTCGGGCAGTGCCCACCTTGTTGCCCAGGTTGACGTTGGCGCTCTTGGCCAGGAGCAGGGACACCATGTCCACGTTGCCCTCCTGAGAGGCCAGGTGCAGGGGGCTGATGCCCTGGCGTGTAACGGCGCCCGTGTCCGCCCCGTACTCCAGCAGGGTGGTGCCGATGTCCATCTGGTTCTTCTTGGCAGCGATGTGCAGAGGGGTGTAGCCGTTCTGGAGACGGACACGCATCGCATGCATACACACGTACCACAGGCACGGACACACACACACACACAGAAACATACTCAGGTGTCTGCTTCAGAGTTCACTCTAGCATTAACGGGTACATATATACAAACTGTCATATACACTTCTGGACTGAGATCCATTATTAGATCTGTATCTGCACACATGTGATGTACTATGTAGTATCTGCAGTATAGTACCATTACTCTGGTACCTAACAAAGATTTTATCATGAGATGCAGGACTGGATTCATTCAACATGAGTTCTTTAGTATGATTCACAGCTGACTCACAATTAAACTCAGCATGGTCAGCAACAAACACCAACACAAACTTGCAGAAGTTTTTTACTTGAGAAGGAATAACGTTCTCACTTGCATTTACTTGTAAGCACAAGACAAGTCTGATTGAATAGAGGCGAGAGTACAGCATGGAATAGATCTACTCTACAGTCCCATTGCTTACTGGTGCTGCACTGAACGCTTGTAATGAGAAACATGCAAGAGACCACGGGAGGAATGGGGTGTGTGGAGATGACTATGAGCGTGAAGAATTTCGAACTCTACCCATCAGGGAAGGGAGAACAGAAAACCTGGACAGAGATTATGGAACAGAATCACTATAGACCTAGCCTTCTCTAGGCCCTTAGTAGGGCTAAGTAGCCTTAATAAAAAGTATTATTCAAAGACTATAATTCGGCTGAGGTGTTTATTGGCATTTCCGAGCATGAGAGAAATGTTTTGAGGCTGCAAACAAGGTTGTTGGGCTCAGTGTTTGTCTGTGAGGAGCCACATCTGTGAAAGATATTGAGCACATCACCCTTGGGGTGTCAGATGTGGTCTGCCTTGCCAGCGACCACAGCCCTGTTTATCCCTCTTACTCCATTTACAAAACAGAGTCCACTTCACTGAGGGGGAAGAGAAAAAAAGTTTCAAAGCGCTCTTAAAGGTCAAGCTCGGAAAATTAAGAGCAGGACTCGACTAGGAAAGATTTACAAACGTCAGTCGGTGCCAGCGGTGATTTTATGCCATTTGAAAACGGCCAACCCAACTGTACTTTAACGGTCCCAACCCATTAGCACAGTTACTGTTTGTTATGGGGTGGGGGTAAAGGCAGTAACTAGGCCACTCATGTTTGCTTTGGGAACCGTACCGGGTCTTCTCTAGTTCCAGAAACTGAAACGTGTGGGCTTTGATGAAGGCTCACAGTGTGAATCGAACCGGGGAGTGATGCTAACCAGCCGGGCTGCGTAGCTCGATCTGCCGCTCCACGGTGATAGACTGGACTAGGAAAGAATCACAGCGGCTTCTTCTGCGTCATCGCTTTCCGTGAAAGCCCTTGGCAGGGAGCAGTGAACAGTCGTAATAAAAGACCTCGCACACCTTCGGCGAGGCTGACACCGTGTGACGCTCCTGGGCCGGTGAATCAGTGCGAGTGAGCCCCACACATCGTGCCAGGTTTTTATTGGGTCGAGTGGGTTCCATGTGCACCGTCCATCGCTGTCTTCCCCACGGTTCAGCTGCTGCCACCCCAAATACCCTCCACACCCCCACTGACCCACCCCTGACTGCAGACTCACAGACAGGTGAAGCTCATACACCATAACAGGAGAACTCAATTCAAACTGCTATAATTTGGGAGCCCTTTTAAGGGAAAAAATATTTTCAAAGTACAAAAACAAAACAACCAAAACAACAAAAGACCTAGATGATTGACAGCTGTCCAGTTTGTGTACATGAGAGTGATAGGCAGTGAGCTGGCTATGTGGGTGGGTCTGCGATCTGTCCGTTACCTTGGCAGCAGCGTGGGGGGAGGCTCCCTGGTCCAGCAGGAGAAGCGCCACCTTCTGGTTGTCGTAGTGCGCGGCTACGTGTAGCGGAGTTAGGCCGCTCTGGAGACACACACAGGGGCCACACATGGGTACAAATTACTCCTATGCCTCTCTTCTTATTTAACTTTTTGAAAAAACTTTTTTCTGTTCTTATAGTTGTGTTTTAATTGAGTATTACCTTTGTGTGTTCAATGTGTTTTCTTTATTTTAGTTCTATGAAGCACTTTGTACTTTATGTAAGAAAGGTGGTATGCAAATAAAGTTATTATTATTATTATTATTATTATTATTATCATTATTATTATCACGCGGTAACACCATTGGCTAAACACATAAGAATATTAACAGCTTGCCATCCTTCTTAACATTTTCAGATAGCAGTGTACAAGAGAAGAAATCCTACACATTGTTAACTCTGTAATCAGGCTTTACCAACTCAGCAGAAGAGCCAGAAACCGACAAACTCTTTTTAAGGCGAGTCCGTATTTCATGTCACCTAATAGGTAAGAGAAATCCTTCTCCTCCACACTTCCCCACCATACATTCGGGCAAAATGGAGATGGGGAAGCTGACAAAGGAGAAGTCTCAGTTGTATCTCAGGTGGAATGGGGCCAAAATGATTATATTCTCCTGACCGCTGTGATAAACTAGGACCGAACCTGTTTATTGCACTGCATTCGCTTCACTAATTGCAAACAGTACTGCGGGTTTTCTGGGAAACGGGGTGGGATTGGTCTGTCTACGCACGGATGTAGAGAAACTGTGGGAATGCGCAGACAGAACACTATCAGGCGGCAGGACTGACTGACTCAGACATGTTTATCTCAATACGGAGCCTCTCAGGCCTGGAGCGCCAACATACTGCAGAGCCAGTCCAGGAACCACCCCACTCCCCACTCCCAGCGAAGCCCAGTTTCCTGCTTTTAACTGAGATTAGTGTTCTCAGTTCTCTCTTTAAATTCTTCTGCAGAACCCCTGAAGAACCCCTCTGTGTCTCAGAGACAATAATTTCTCAGAGACAATACTGTATTACAAAATATATATTTTCCAATTAATACATACGGTATTTACTGTGATAATATAAAGTTAACCACAGTGTAATGCCTTTTAGCAGTGCATATGAAGCACATAATTTGCATGTTATATTTACTGTCCAAGGCCTACTGCAAGTTTGGGCAATGTCTCACTGCAGATCAGCTGATGCCTAATACAAGACAACATGCAGGATTCTCTGCAAGAGCCAGAAAGATCAATTAAAGGGAATGTGTGGGAGTGGGCATACTGCAAGCTCTTAAAGTTCTTTAGTTCTGTCGGCTTAATGCTGAAGCCAACACATTTTTGAAACGGTGACTTTTTATGCGCCTACAGAAAGTTAATTAAGGGCTGTCACACATACAATGCTGCAACGGTGGATTTTGCAGGCTACTGTAATATTGCACCGGGAAAGTCCTGCTGACGGATGGAACCTCCTGTGTTTATGAATCTAGAGGGACTGAAAGAAGCGTAACACAGGAGCTGACTATCCGGCGTGTTTAACCCTTTAAGGAGTGAGATTTTAAGGAGTAATTGAACATCCTACAGCTGATGGAACAATCACCACTGGTCACTGTAAAGCGATATAGTTCTAGAACCCTGAGTTAGAATTCTGAAGAAAAAAAAAAAAGATTCCTATGAATGTGCTCTTCAGAGGGTTACAGGATCTGTGATAGCCCTGTTTTCCCCACCCTGTTTCCACGGAGGTGTCAGTTAGCAGCCCCACCTTTCCTGCTGCATCCGGGGCAGCGTCCTTCTGAAGGAGGAGGTTGGCCACTTCCATCTTTCCGTATTTAGCCGCCACATGTAGAGGGGTGAACCCTTTCTGCAAACACGGAGTGAGACAAAATCTTCAACGAGGAGCCAACTAACACAAGCAGCTGAGAAGGATATTTATGACGGGGGTAACTGAGGAAGCAAGGGCGGGGGCTGCCAACAACCTTGTGTTATTCGGGATGTCCTATATTTCACAAGAAAAAAAAGGTTTGTCCTGTTCAGGATGCCCTTTTTTGTCAGAGTTTGCACTTTGGGGAATATCTTCCAAAATAAGGCTTACAAATTGCAATCCAGTTACTGAGCAGTTGACAGCCTTCTGGCTCAACAATTTTATTACCACACCATGCCCCTTCAACAATACAGAACCTGATTTCCACAAAGAATTACTCAATTCTGCTTTATTTTTATATTGCATTTACGTAATATAATTATATTTATATCAACATGTGGCTTTTCGCCACTGTAACAGAAAAAGCATGTGGAGCAATGTTGCACAAGAGATGTCCCTTGGATTAAGTAACACAAAACTACATCCTGTTTGGGCTCAAATGCCCTTGCCACAGAAATGACTCAATGGTCATCTTTAACTGCAAAAATACGGCCCATACAAAAATGACTCAAAAATGACTCAGTAAACAATCATCTTTAGCTGCAAACAGATGTCCATGGGTAATGCAGGCATTACTGGCAATAGCTTAAGAGCAGTGTGAATTTGACTGTGTGTGTGTATGTGTAAACTTGACTGTGTGTGTGTGTGTGTGTGAGTGTTTGTAGTTGTATCCCGACACTGCAGAATCCTCAGAGGCGACTCTGATCTGAGACATTGAAAGGTTGGGTAACTCCCTAGGTCCTGCACTATATCTAGCATGCACACATACACTCTGAGGCAGTAATCTGTGTGAGTGCCACTGCAGTATTGCAGCAATCGAAGCTGAAATTCTGCCACTGATTTCAATGCTAAAATGCCTGAAAACTACTTTTTTTTAAACTAACTGCAGCAATGAGAGAATCAGAGACTGTTTTCAGGGATAGAAAAACAGGAAATGTGACCAACAGCAAAAGCGCAAGACTGAAAAACAACGCAATCTAATGAACAGAATTATTTACCATGTCATGCGTATACAGTTCCCTTTTAAATATAATTATCTCCAGCATTACCCTCAGAAGAAAAAGTGTCAGCCAGTGAAATGGAATATCATTGCCATGAGTCAAGCCCTATATGTAATCTCTAATTACAAAATCATGCAGTAAACAAGCCACAAGGCTACCTTGTATCAATTACATCTACTCCAACTTAAATGTGACTGAATTGGTTGTCTTCCAATAGTATGTTTAGACTGGTCATCTCTGCCCAGCAACTGATACACCCCTCCCCCCCCTTTTCTGAGGTGACGGGGCTGATGGGAACTGTAGTCTTTCTGACCTTAGTGGTGGCAGACAGCGAGGCGCCGTGCTCCAGCAGCACGGTGGCCACCTCTTCGTGGCCCTCGCGGGCCGCCAGGTGGAGGGGGGTGTACCCCGAAGTCGTGGAGGCGTTGGCGGACGCCCCGCGCTGCAGCAGGTGCTGGACGATATCCGCCTTGCCCAGCCGACTGGAGATGTGCAGGGGAGTCTGGTCATCCTGCGGGAAAGCAGAAAGACTGCTCGTTATACTTCTCCATGCTACAGAGCCTATACTCTAAACTATATAGCTCACTTTACTCTCTTTTCAGCCCATTTGAATTGCTGTAATACATTTCTGTTATTTCTTCGTACATTTCTCGCCACTGTTTGAGGGTTTCTCTATACAATTTTGTACAAAATGTGATTTAACACAGTGTTGAAAATCTGAACCACTTGCGCTTGACAGCTAAAATGATTTACTTACATTCTACAATTTACGGGTCATACAATCCCATATGGATGCTATTCATGACACACATTCATACATGTAGCAAAAGCGTACTCACTTTGGCTAGTTGCCCATTAAGTAAGACTGTTTCTATTAATTATTTTCCTTCTTGTGTATTCCAATCAGGAATGCACAGTAATGTTATTCAGCAGTAATCATGGCCAAAAACCTCTGCTATCGATTTGAGAAAACTCATACAAACATGTACTGCCCTCCATAGCACATGATATCAGCCTCCAGTTCTCATCACACCACAGTTTGCATGTGAAGCTCACAGGGATGTGAGACAGAGGAAGATGTGCAGCTCAGCTGGTCGGCCGAGAGTACGCGATCCACCAGCAGGGGTCGCTAGGGCGCAGTAAGATGACCAGGAGTGCGTACCTTGGCCTTAACCTCCACCTTGGCCCCAGACTTCACCAGGTGTTTCACCACGTTCACCTGCCCCGCCCGTGCTGCCATGTGGAGCGCAGTCTCTCCCCTCTGAGAGGGAGAGGGAGAGGGATAGAGAGAAAGGGAGGGAGGGAGAGAGATAGAGAGAGAGAGAGGGAGAAAGGGAGAGAGAGGGAGAGGGAGGGAGGGAGGGAGAGAGAGAGAGACAGGGAGAGAGAGAGGGAGAGAGAGAGAGAGAGATAGAGAGAGGGAGGGAGGGAGATGAGTGAAGTTGGTAACACACTTTTTGCTTTGACCATATCACTGGCTAGCTGAAAATAAATATATGAGGCTATTAATAAGGTAGCAAATATTCTCACAAAGCCCACACTGATTTATTAACAAACTGATAAATCAGATAACTGCACTTGTGCTCTCCTGCAATGTATGTCGCTCTGCACCAGAGAATCTGCTAAAACGAATGGAGCCACAGTCTGTACTACTGCACAACCAAATAAAGGTACAATAATCAAATTACAATAGTCGGACTCTGAAGTGGTGCAGTGGTGGGTGAATAATACATGTTGTGACCTAAGAAGGGTGCAGATAGATTATTTTTCCTCAACCTGCTGTTGTTCACCATGCAAGCTTATGTTAGTCCTCTGTGTGTACTTGGCATAGAGACATAGGGCAGTGACATCATGGCAAGATTGCAGAGGGTAATCTCCCTCTGTAGGGATAGTCTAATCAGGGCCCGACCAATTAGATAAAAACACAACAGCACAGCATGGCATTAAAATGTCACAGTGCTAAGGAATGATTCTAGCTGCAGCACAGGTCAAATAAGGGAACCACTTAGGACCAAAATGGTTCTTGTAATAAAAGTTAAAATGAGAAGTTCTAGGTTGGAAGATATCAAGTTCAACTGAAGGGAACTTTCAAGGTTGTTCCTTCCTCAAAAGCCATGACATCACCTCATGACTCACAGGAGAGTGTTCATCAGCCTGGACTCGGTTCTAAAGGCCAGTTATCGGGGGAAGCCCCACCCTCCCGATCCAGAACTCACCACGTTGGTGGTGTTCGGCGAAGCTCCGTGGTGCGTCAGCTGAGTTACAATGTTCTCATGGCCCATGAAGGCAGCCACATGGATCGGTGTGAGTCCCGACTGCAAAACCATAACAAATATTCACTCTCATTGACTCAAGTGGCCAAACCAAAGTCCAACCTTAAAAAATACAACCACATATCAATCAAACCAAAGGTACAACCCTCACATATATTCTTACTTAATTATGGAAAACATAACCTTTTGGTCGTACTGGCCATATTAGCAGAAGGGAAGAACCTTAGATAGGCAAACCACATCATCCAAAATAAACAAAAATGTATCTAAATACATGAAATATCTCATGTCACAATGCACATTAATGGAAATAAACATAATTTACTTTTAGATACACTTTTGAGTATCAAAATACATACATAATGATAATATCACATCATTATGCTGTATATTGTATACACTGTATATGATACATTATTGTGACATACTGTGAATGAGTCCCCTAATTTTACTAAAACAAATTTTGTTCGGTTTGCGGTCGAGCGCATCCTCCAGCAGAGGCAGAAGGACAGGAAGACGGTGAAGGTTTCGTTTCCCCTTCCTTACCTCGGTCACGGCCTGTATCGAGGCTCCGTGTTTCAGCAACAGCTCCATCACTTTGATGCGGTTCTTTTTGCAAGCGATGTGGAGCGGAGTGAACCCGTTCTGAAGGCAAAAATAACATGCAAATCTTCAGACTTTTTCCGACATTATCTTACATTTAGCTGCAACTTGTATGACAAATGATATGGCATTCCATTAAGTATGAACTCTCAATGAACTTTCATTACCAAGTTCAATGACAACATATTTCGATCAACAATTATTTCACAGCTTTTTGTGAAGAACAATTTCTTCACAATTGGT
Organism: Conger conger; assembly: GCF_963514075.1. NCBI lineage: Eukaryota > Metazoa > Chordata > Actinopteri > Anguilliformes > Congridae > Conger > Conger conger. The sequence goes on along the minus strand of NC_083777.1, from coordinate 20,829,906 downwards.
TTTGTTTCTACACCACCTTGTTTCCTACATTATTTAAGGAACCCCAGAAACACACCCATTTCATTAAGAAGGGCCATGACAACACACTTAGTACCCCGTGCCAAGTCAGTCTGTTTCTGTTAACCTTTAACCTGCTGTGAGTATTTCCAGAACATTCTCTTGGAAAACAGCATTGTACATCAGATGCAGGCTGTACATCAACTGCAAATTCATAAAGGCTTAAGCATGACTTCAGGCGAGCTCCAGGCCTGTACGACAGTGCTGAAGAATGCACAAGCATTATTTTAGCTCAACACACTTTATCAAGGGGAAAAGGGGAAGTTATTTTCAGGATGTGAGTTGGGCAAAGATAAAACAGACACACAAGCTCCACCCTGAAGGAGGTCCTCGGGGGTGGGCGGTTTGGTCGAAACTCGCCCAGCGCTCACCAGGGCTTTGGCGTTGGGGTTGGCCTTCTTGTCCACGATGACCTTGGCGACCTTGTAGTGGCCGCAGTGGGCGGCCACGTGCAGCGCGGTCAGGTAGTCGTTGGTGACGTCGTCCACGGGAACGTCGTGCTGGAGCAGGAGCTGGACGCAGTTGAGGTGGTCTCCCTGAGTGGCCATGTGTAGAGGAGACAGCCCGTTCTGAGGGACACACACACACACACACACACACACACACAGTACATTGTGAGACTACCGGGACCATGCAAATATGCATTTCAAACACTTTCGGTTTCACAGGCAAAGACTAAGCTTAGTCCTGGGCCCTGTTTCACCAAGAAGGATTACTGAGTTAGCTGGATTAATGCACTGAGTAAAACCCAGAACCCTCCCAAACAAAGTAAAAAAATGTTTTTCCTGGTTTTACTCAGTGCCAACAAACTGTAATCCTGTTTCATGAAATACCCCACTGGACTAAATTGAGTTTTGTATTTAGAATCTCCATTCAAAATAGAATTTAGTCTATGATTGGCTTAACATGTGTCTGCCAAACTGGTTAGATGCTGTTAGAATTTGAAAGTGATCCTGCAGACCTATTGGAGAATTAAAATGCAAAAGATTGAACGAGTGATTCAGAGACAACCTTATGCAGCTGTGTGCTGCAGTTACAAAGCTTGTATTACATGGGAATATCTGAAATGGATTTTTTTAAATAGCAGAATTCAAAATGAACTACACCCCAGCCCAAGAGAGGGCTCAAGCACCCTTTGTCAGGGTGTAGTCCCTGTGAGTTTTCCAAGGAAACGTGTTTCTAACATAAACACACAATGATATCAAATAAAAAAGGGTTGGTGAAGATATAGTAAATGTTACTTTCAAAGCAGTAATCTGCAGAACATGTACTGGTGTCTTTTAAAAATATTAGAGGGGTCTGCTGGATTAGCGGCCAAAGACTTCATTCGGTAATCAGAAGTTTGAAAGTTCAAGCCATTGTGGCTGGGGCACTGCCCCACAGGTTAGTACTGAACAAGATCCTTTACCTGAACTGCCTCAGTATCTATTCAGTGTTACATTGAAATAGTGGAAAAGCAAGCTCTGTAATGTGCTCCATACATCTGTACAATTCAGGGACCTCTTAACCCAGGGCTACATAATCTGTCCAAGACCTGTCCAATTTGAAGAATGCCACAAAATAACCGCACAAAAGTAATGTGATAGGACAACACTTGTAGTTCTATTCCAGACCTGTTGGTAGTGAAAAAGAGTTTCGAGACACCGGGTTTGGGGGGTTCAGGTACCTTTGTTTTGGACAGGATTGGGGCTCCCCTGTCCAGCAGCATCTCCACCACTTGTTCGTGACCACTCCTCGCTCCACAGTGTAGGGGGGTCAGACCATCCTGCAGGAGATATGATGGTTAAATGTAGCCCCTGAACACATGGTCCAGCCGGGCACCTCTGGAAATAAAATGTTCCTATTTCACATGTAAGGTTTGATATTTCACGGAAAGCACATATGATAGGACTCCATAGATATATTGTTACGCTTGACCAGACATCCGGCTCAACTATTCTTATCATATTATAACTGACATTAAAATTAATGTAACAGTCTGTGTGCTTGACATAAATGCTAGAAAACATACACGGTAAACAAAATACATGTAAAGAAATGTAATGGTCAGCTGTCATATATAATTGCAATGCCAGACTAACAGTTTTATGTTTGAGATGAATGAGAAACAGTAAAATTGTTTTCACATATTTCCAAATAGAGGGATTTACATATTGAGTGCTTCTCCATGTACAATATTGAGAAGATGCCATGGCCGTTTTATAAAGATAACAATCGGCTCTGTGAATCTGTTTAGGAGTCAACCAGCTTTTTGACTCAGTATCTGGAGTCTCACTACAGCAAGATGTGGAGATTGGATCATCCAGTTACCTCTCATTTATTACATATTTTTTTTAAATCCCAGGCATGATTCTTAATTTTTTAACTGTGAGAGCATTATTAAGTATTACAGTTATGATGCAGTATTATTAAGTGTTATTTTTTTAAGTCAGTACTGCAGCTCAGTTACCCGAGCACGCGCGTCAGACTCACATGGGGCGTTCGAGGCCAGGGGGGACTCACCTTGGTCTTGGCATCGATCTTCGCCCCTCGTTCCAGCAGCAGTTTCACCATGTTCCCGTTCCCTCTCTTCGAGGCAACGTGGAGAGGCGTGATGTCATTCTGTGAAAGTCAAGCAAAAGCAGGACACAGTGAACTCAAAGCGTTCAGACAGAGTACACAGCCGTGTTTATGAAAGCTTGGTCTATGTCATACTTCATACGGTATGGCATTTGCAGTAGAAAAAAAAGGAGACCACACAGATAAAATAATTTGAAATGCTAACAGACATCAAGTGTTTAATTTTGTTTTCTTTAAATGTGTTAAACTGTTAACTGCAGTGTGTTCATTCCAGAGTGTTCTAAGCATTTCCATAAGAAACTGCTGTGAGCTTTTCTGCTGGAGAAAGGCACTGAGGAACCGCATACTGGAATAAGGACTTATTACATTACAGCGCCCTCTACTGACAGTTCACAGTACATCTGCTGTGTACAGTATGCGTTGTGCAGTATTAGCATAAAAATCTGTTTTTCCTCTCCGGCTGCATTTAATGTTCATCTCTTGTGAAACTCTGCTCTTCCACTGAGACATGGGATTCCATTTTGTCATATGAAATAATATTTTATATAATATTCCAAAGAAACGCAAGAAAAAGCTAAACCAGGAGAGGCCAAGCAGATTTGTGAGGAGTCTCAGGGTCTGACTCAGGGTTTTCATGTTAAAATCAGCACTTAATTTAGACCCAAGAAATCAGAGGAGGAGCCAACTGTGTAATCAGCTGCTTAAGTTGATCAGTTAATTGCTAGGCAACAACGAGAACCAGAAAGAAGCTGCATACCCCCAGGACCAAAGCAGGACCCTTTGCTTTGCATCGAAGGAAAGATTTAAAATTCCAATATTTAATCTTGCTTGATAACTCTCATTGCCCTCTTCCTCAGATCTAAGTGATCTGCAGTAGGACACACTGAGGGATAAGGGTGTGGGCTTTGGGTGATAAACCTGCCTGCCACTGCATCTAACTTAATCTGTGTACTCATGTTTCACATCTTACCAGTTAGCATGTGCGTGTGTGTAGAGAGAGAGAGAGAGAGAGAGAGAGAGAGAGAGAGAGAGAGAGAGAGAGAGAGAGAGAGAGAGAGAGAGAGAGAGAGAGAGAGAGAGAGAGAGAGAGAGAGAGAGAGAGAGAGAGAGAGAGAGAGAGAGAGAGAGAGAGAGAGAGAGAGAGAGAGAGAGAGCCTGTGTATGGTGTGTGTACACAGGCTTACATATTTGGCTGTGTTTATGTGTATGGTTGGACACTTCTGAGAAAGTGAAGATAAAAAAGCTATTTTAAAGTAAAGGGATTATTTTAAAATAGAGCTCTTATGGTATGGTGCCAACTAAATGGGGTGGGGCACATGGGTAACATGATGATTTTAGGGTCACATGATGAGCTTAGGTGATCTAAGGTCATCTCAACCACTGCAGGGCCTACAGAACAGAGGACCTTCTTAAACTGACCAGAGAGCGAGAGATGGATTGGGGAACCGTGTTGAGCAAGAGAGCTGGACGGGCCTTACCCTCGCGGTGAAGTCGACCGCAGCCCCGCGGTTCAGGAGCAGCGTGGCCACGTTTATGTTGCCATAGTGAGCGGCGATGTGCAGGGGGGTGAAGCCACTCTGGGGGGAGAGAAAAAGTAGAACACACCGTCAAGGTTAGACACAGTCCTCATGAGATCGGACCGCACGGTCACTGAAAGGCACAGTCCTTGAACCGCAACATCACAGACATTGTAGTCAAGAGGCTGAACCACACTGTCACAATTAGACATGGTACTCATGTTACCGAAACCACACCACCATGATCAGGCATGGTACTCATGTTACCAAAACCACACCGTCATGGTCAAACATGGTACTCATGTTACCAAAACCACACCGTCATGGTCAAACACGATATTCATGTTACCAAAACCACACAATCGTGGTCAAACATGGTACTCATGTTACCAAAACCACACCATCATGGTAAAACATAGTACTCATGTTACCAAAACCACACCATCATAGTAAAGCATAGTACTCGTGTTACCAAAACCACACCATCATGGTCAGTTCTATTTGTCTTACAAAATGACAGCTGTTTTTGACATGTTCCCACAGAACCACACCATCACAGCGAGACATGGTACACAACTTACCAATACAATTATACACGGTCCTCAAACTGAACCAAACCCACAATGGTTTATCCTCCTCTCACAGAACTAAACCAGCGCTCAAATGGTCAACATCTTCGTGTACCATTCCATCACACGTAGACATGTTCCATTACCATAACCTGACACAAACTTCTGTTCAGTGAACACCACCACTACGGTTATACAGAACCCTCTAGCACATCACAGTTTAGGATACCTAACTCACAATTAAGTAATTTTTTAGACACTTTTATCCAGAGCAACATAAAATAAGTGCATTAATGTGGGTGTGGCAACAACATATTTCGGTTATTTCCAGTGAACACTTTCTTCAAAAATAGCCAATATCAGCAGCGGCAGATATATAAACATTGAGTTTGGTATTAGGTGTGACAATAAAGAAAGTTCCTCTATTGTCACACAGGCACATACATATAGATCCACTGCTGTACTCAACCTACTGCAGGTTGAAGAACTACCTCCTGTGAAAGTCATTACTGATTAAAAAAATGAAGTTTAAGCTAAATCAATCAATACTAAAATGAATAAAGTTAAGGAACTACACCAAGGCTGCTTATAAATCTAGCAAAGGCTGAATGATGATGCTTCATCATGTTGAACTCATAATGCTAATATAGCAGCAACCCTTGACACTGCTAGTAAAATACCATAGAATGCATTGGATACATACACCACTTCACAGAGGTTATGGTTTGAGTACTGTACATTCTAAAATGCAAGGCCCTCAAAAATTCAATTTAAAATTATCAGTTCAAGTTGATGCATACTGTCAGATTTGTTTATGAGCTGTATATGTTGGCTGTGCGACTGAAATAAATAATTAGAAATACCGAGAAAATAATAATTTAAGATTATTATTTCAGTTCCACAATAATCCCTTACAAAGCAGGTGGTCTTGCTGCCCTAAACTCTGCATGGTTTTTTGCTTTAATTCACAAGTGGTTGCCACCAACTTTGCAGGGAATTATCACCATTATAAACCACAGGAGTCATGGGCACAGAAACACACGTTAAGAAGAACATAACTTCAGAAATTAAATGAAGAAAACTGATATTGTAAATTTATGCTAATTTATGTTAAACTTAAGAACAAATTATAATACTGATCAACTCATTACTACTACAACTACTACATCGAATTCAAAACAGCGTTGCCTAAGTAACCTCAGAACGTGAGCATGTTTTATTTTGACTTAAAAGAACACCTTTTAAAAAAATGATCCGATGACCCATGGTGATTTCCGAAATGAAGGTTCCATTAGGTTTATAATATACTGGAAGAGATTAGTAACTCTTTTAATCCATTAATAGCTAATGCTGTGTAATCTCTGTTGGTTCATGCAGCGCGAGTGATTGGCTCGTGTACAGGCTGCGGCCTCCTGGGTGTGTGCTACAGGGAGCCTAGGTGCCATGCTGATCGGAGGAGATCTGGTTAGCCCACGGAAGGCATAGCGGCCTTCAGGCCCTCGGACGGCTGACACCTGCACAATAAGAGTCATGCACAAGCTGGAGGATCATGGTCTAGATACGGTAACCTAGTAACAGACTGGCTCTCTGCAGCTGGGCAGCTGGACTCCTTAATGGACCTGGCTTCTCCCCTTACCGGATCTGGCTGATTACTGGAAATTCCATGGTATTAGCTAGTAGATGAACATTTGTCCTTAACTTTGAATTAGGCAACAAGATTTTTTTATTTCTTTGCAAACACAGTTTACTGAGTTTTCAGGGTTTGTCTTTCTCTAAACGTTTTGCAAAGAAAAAAATGCAAAATGAAGAAAAGATTTAAGAAAGCGAAATTAAATAAAATTTCAAAAGTTTAATTTCTAAACTGAAGCTAAATTAAGTTACGTAAATAAGTAAGTTCTGCCCCCAAGTGTCCAAAGCCCCCAATTCGATTTGAGTAAAATAATTCTGGTTCTCTATGTTGGTGTGCCCACTTTCAGGACCACCCACCCTCAAAAGGTCTCAAAAAAAGCACAGCCCGGTTATAAAGCTAAGGACAAACGTTAACTGAATCATGGCCCATCCCACTTCAGTGTTCCCACCAACCCTGGCCTGATCAGTGACCGTCAGAGCCCAGCATATTGGCTGCAGACATAACCAGTCTTTGTTAGTACTACTGACACATGCTAGTTTTGTCCCTCCCCCCCCCAATGAGAACACAGGTATACTAACATGGAGACTAGAAAAGCTACAGCAATGCATGGACAGAGGACAGAGACGAGGATAGGTCAGCGCTAGGATGTGGGGGCGTGTGGAGTGCAGAGCGTATGCTTATATACCTCCGTCGTTCTATTCACCATCATCTACGGGGCGCGCGACCACCGGCCAAGAGAAGAGAGAGCGAGCGGTTAGTGTACACACAGTCACAATGGGGGCATCGAGCTGTAAGATGGCCACACGGTGGAGCATCGCGACCAGCACAGAGAAAAACACAAACAAACTCGGCGCAACTGGGTGGTGCTGTCCTGCCACAATAAATAATCTAGCAGGACGAGGGGTCCGCTCCACATACAAACAGTTGATGTTCTTTTCAATGTTTTACATTTTAGGCACACGTACTATGCTACTGTAGACACTTTAATGTCATTCAGAATGTGTGTCTCTTTTCTCCCCAGCATCTGGGGGTAACATTGGTCTAACATTGTGTAATGATCACTAAGCAAACTGGGCATTACCAACAATTATTTCCTGGGAATGAGGTCATGATGTTTCAATTGACAAGGACTCTTAATGCACTAAGAAAACTTTTCAATTCATGAACTGTATGTCAAAATTGATTCAGAATTGACCACCCCAACTCCGCCTTATACTGAGTCTGCATTTCTTTCCAGCACCACCAAGTTTAAAAACAAATAACAAAAAACAAAACAAAAAGCAAAAGGAACACATAATCTTTGACAGGTGTTGCAGGGGGGAGGGGAGAGACGGGCGCACCTTGGACTCCACGTCTGCGTTGTGGTCGTTCTGCAGGAGCAGGGCCGCTGCCTTGGTGTCGTCCTTGCGGGCGGCGATGTGCAGGGCGGGGAGACGCACCTTGCCCTTGGTGTCGTTCTCCAGGAGCAGCGACACCACCTGGTCATGACCCTGCTGCAGAGCCACTGCCAGCGGGGTGAAGCCGTCCTGTAGGGAAAGGAAATGCAGTTACACACAGTTAGGGGTGCGGTGTCGGGACAGGAAATGTGGTTACACAAGTCAAGGGTGCAGTGTGAGGGCAGGAAATGTGGTTACACACAGTCAGGGGTGCAGTGTGAGGGCAGGAAATGCTGTTACACACTGTCAGGGGTGTGGTGGACCCAATAACCTTGGTGGCACCCCTGCATACAATTACACATTCTCTTACGGTAAAAACTTTCCCTTAATCAGTATACCTTGTAAAATATATGCATGCTTTGCCATTCCTGATGTACTGTGATTAATGGATTTCAACATGAATTTGAAAACAATTGAAGGGTGTTTGACTGAACCCCACATTGTGGCGCAGGCGATATGATATAAACGTGTAACGGGTATGACACACTGACACCAGCATACACTCATGAGCCTGTGATTGGAGGGTGTGACAGGAGGGAAATAATAATACTTTACAAACCAAAACCACGCAGGCACGTGTAATGCTGCAATTAATGTAGCGTCAGTCATCGCAGCTTTACCGAGACAAATCGGTGCTTGAACAAAATCTTACAGTAATCGCCCTTTTATCTGCTCTAACATCCACAAAATGACTTCCAGGCTTGTCTGTTTATATGACTCCTGAAGCTGAATCAGCGATAGGCAGGCGGGAAGGCCTTTCTCTGTCACAGGGACTCATTTTCTACAGCACCAGGCCCATGAATCATTAAGCAGGGAGGAGGAATATTCCCACATGCGGACGTTTCCCATCATGCATTATTCATGCGCCGTTGCCATGGCGGCACATTCTCAAGGACGGCAGAGCGCTGGCCCACGCCGGGCCGTGGAACGCCACGTTCATTACGGGCGAGCACTCCAATATCCTCTCGGCGTAAATCACGCTACGTGCCAGGGGGACAGAAATTGAATTCTCTTATCTCACGAGACCACAAGGTCATTCCACTTCAGGGCAACAATCGATAGGCCTGCCTGCCTTCCCTCGCTGTGTGTATCACAGACAAGGCTGCAGAGCAAGTGTGTGGTGCTCCAGGTCTGGACAGTCTTTTAAACTGATTTTTTTTTGTGCTGAGTGAAGACAGGCCAGCGATCTGGAGCTGCTCCTACCTTTAGAATTTATCTCTGAAAATCTATTGAGCAGATGTGAGCTAACTGTCTGCTGCTGTGACTGATGTGTCTCTGACCTCCTCCTGATCGTTGAGTGTGTGCATGTGTTCACACTGACAGCTCTGATGTGATGTCATAGTACAAGGAATTCCAGGCCAATGGCTTTCTTTTCTACCGGACAGTTAATTGACTGATGTCCCTGATTGGTCAGAGATATCAGTCACCTGACGTGCGTTCAGGATGGCGAACATCAGCTAACTTTTTTCACCAAAAATGGTGTCTGCGTGACAAAAGTAAATAAAGATGGACTTCAAAAAGAAACCAACAGTAGTTTTGAGTGTCCCTGCCATAGCGGCCTTGACAGAGGGATGGTCATACATTGTGTGTTTTTTTTGGTAGAGGGTTTAGAAGCTCACCTCGGTGGCCATGCTCTGACTGGCGCTGTTCTCCAGGAGAAACCGCACCACCTCCAGGTGGTTTTCCTGGGCCGCCATGTACAGTGGAGTGAACCCATTCTGTGGAGAGGCCACACACTTTAACAGCATGCAGATGGTGCTTTCCAAGCTGGCCAATTTATGTAAGGCTACACTGCAAAAAAGTGTTCTAGTCTTTTAACAATCTTTTTTCTCTCTTGAAGAGAATATATACCTTGATTTAAGTTTTTTCTTCATAAGTAAAATGAGTAAATATAAGACTAAAGTACGTTTTTCGTTTATGCAGTGTAGAAACGTCTTTCTGTGACCCACTAGCATGATACTGCGCATGTCCAAATGTTAGCAGAACAACTACTATGTATTGTTGCGAGTGATGTGCCAGGAACAAATGCGATCCCCATGAACACTCACAGCTTGGGAATCACTGTTCAGTTCATCACACTGTACAACAAAACTCATTAGAAAACCCAATATTTTCATTAAAACTCATTACTTTACTATCAACTGAAATAAAAGTAACTTCATTTTTATGTGCTCTGCAGAGACAGATAATGGTATCATTTTCAGAGGGGTAATTAGCATGAAAATGCTGTCAGTGCGCCGCCTGTTGCAGAGTGAGGTGAAATTGATGTACCGTCTAATCCCAGCTAATCTGAGACAGAGAAGAGAGAGAGAGATGTACGGTCTTTCCTGCCGCCAAGCTAATCTAAGATAGAGAAGACAGAGAGAGGTGCAATCTCTTCTGCAGCCCAGCTAATCTGAGACAGAGGAGAGGGAGGGAGAGAGAGAGAGAGAGAGAGAGAGAGAGAGAGAGAGAGAGAGAGATGTACGGTCTCTTTTACAGCCCAGCTAATCTGAGACAGAGAAGAGAGAGGGAGAGAAAGGGAGAGGGAGAGAGAGAGAGAGATGTAAGGCCTCTCGTGCAGCCCAGCTAATCTGAGACAGAGAAGAGAGAGAGAGAGAGAGGGAGGGAGAGGGAGAGAGAGAGAGGGAAAGAGGGAGAGAGAGAGATGTACGGTCTCTCCTGCAGCCCAGCTAATCTGAGACAGAGAAGAGAGAGAGATGTACAGTCTTTCCTGCAGCCCTGAGACAGAGAGGAATGTGCTTGGCTGTGTGCCAGACTGCTATTGTGTTATGCATGCATGTCTCTGACACCCAGGACTTGGCGTTCAGTGAAAATCTCCAGTGGCTGCAGTGACTGCAATACAACAGAAAATTACACCCTGGACGAGATACTATCTGGCTGCCAATCGCCAGTGCTAGGTTTACTAAATGCATGCCAAAGCTACCGTAGGAAAACAAAACAAAAGCAAGAAGAGATAGTTCACAACCAGTACTACTACTGCCATAGTAGGGCTTTGCACCGACTGTACTATGGCATTTAACTTGATCATGCAGATTATGTATTTACCATGAATGAGGTAAAGGACCGCATTACCACACACACACACACACACACACATATACACATAAACATAAACATAAACATATAAACATATAAACATAAACATAAAACACGCACACGCACACACACACACGCAGACACACATACACATTAACATAAACACACACATACACACATCCACACACACACACGTACACACACACACGCATTCACATACACACATCCACACACATACACACACACGCAGACACACATCCACATACACACACACACACACACACACACACGCACACACACACACACACGCACACACACACACACACACTGTGGAACAACGTTGACAGTGAACCATCAGACATTTCATCAGCCTCAAAAAAGAGAGCAATTCTGCAGCTGCGGCCCACGTGTACCAGTAGGACCAGTCCCCACGTGCACATTTAGGATGGCACAGAACATCACGGCACACGCGCGCCTGTTATCATAAGAAGAAATTGTAAACTGAGTACAGTTTAACACTAAGCTTACGCAGTATGACATCAGTAATGAATTATATAATTACAGCTCATGGAAACTGGTGGTTTCCCCGTAGGGCAGTACCCTGAAATTCCCCATCATAGGATGCATGTGCATGTACTGAGAGGAGGGGGTGGAGTAGTGCATGATACACGTGTTGGAGTCGGGAGATGGTGGTGTATCCAGGGACACACGTGTGCGTGCCTCAAGCAGGGGTTTTTAAGAGCAAATGGACCAGAACGGAGAATCCATTTTCAGAAAACAGGAGACTGTTCACCGAATGGGTGAGGTACTGAATAAACAACACACATTTCACAGTAAACATAGATGTAACATTATGTGAAATACATAAATCATATATGTAGTGTATATTGTGCATTATTGATGTCCAGTATTACAGTGAATGCATTGTGTTTGATCTTTTCTTACATGTGAGCTCTGAAATATAATTGAATTCTACATTTTCCCAAGTAAAAATAGAAAGAGCGACTGCCAGATAATGATATCATGAGTTCTTTGATGCTGCTGCCAACACAATAAGAGCTGGATCCTGAACGGCTGGCTGGCAAGGAGGATCTGTAAATATGTGCATGCCTCTGTGTGTGTGTGTGTGTGTGTATGTGTGTGTGTGTGTGTGTGTGTGTGCATGTGTGAATGTATGTGTGTGCATATGCGTGTGCATATGCGTGTGCGTGTGTGCAAGCGTGTATCTATGTATGTGTGTGCGCGCATCTGTGTGTGTGTGTGTGTGTGCATGTCTGTGTGTGCATGAATGCCCCTGCCTGAATTGAGTGTGATGAAGGCTAACCCAATGCTTTCTCTGGGTGTGTTGACAAGTCAGGGTCTCTACAGGTCTGCCTCCTGCCAACAGCCTGCTGACCGTGCAGGCCAGGAGACATTACTGACAACACACAGCATTTCCTCTTACCTGAGAGAGAGAGAGAGATAGAGGGGGAGGGAGAGAGAAAGAGAGAGGGAGGGAGGAAAAGTGAGAGAGGGAAGGAAAGAGAGAGAGAGAGCGAAAGCAAGGGGCAGGAAGAGAGAGAGGGTGAGAGAGGTACAGAAAGGGGGAATGACAGTCAGAAATACAGAGATAGAGACACAGAGAGCCTCTCACCTGTGACTGTGCGTTGACGTTGGCCGCGTTGGTCACCAGCTCTTTCACCACCTCCGTCTGCCCGGCCAGAGAGGCTATATGCAGCGCTGTGTTTCCTTTCTGGATTTACAGGGATCGGAAACGGAGTCGAGTGTCAGACAACCGGACGCTTTGTCTTCCCCGCTGCCAACCGCATGCCATTCCCAAAATCCCCCCAACTCCCCCCCCCCCCCACCCACCCACCTCATCTTTAAATAATCTGCTGCCCTCTTTATAAACCAGCGGCATTCTTACAATACACACAATCGCCGACCATGGAACGCAAGCCATGTCTGCATTGCGTAATACCGCATTCACACAAAGCAGAAACACACGCAGAGGGCCTTCACTGCGACAGAAATAACCCGCTTCCATCTTCACACTCTCCCTGACCACGGACACTGCAGTTTACATCACACACGGACAAACAAACTTCATTTTAGTTTGGATAATGATTCCACACAATGGAAACGGCTTATTTTGACTAATATAATAAACTAATATTTCAAATTAATCAGTTCATGTAAAAAAATTACATGTTTTGTTTGTGTGGAAGAATGTTCACAACTAAATTAAATAGAATGGCCACAACTAAATTACACTAAAGTACAGTGCATTTATAGTTATGTAATAAGCACAGCAGACCAGGGTCAAATAATAACATTTAAATAGCTCTTCAATTTAAATTAATTCAAATGTTTGTGCCTTTTGGTTGCTGACAGTTATCGGAAACAGAGATAAAGATAAAAATTGTAAAACAGATTTGAAATATAAAAATCGGGGTGAGTGGGAAGGGTTCAGAATGATGGAGGTGGATGGTAAACACAATTTGATCGCAAACACAGGACCACGGCAAGGCTAACACATCCTGCATAGTGTGCCTTTAAATGAGCAGAACATAGTGTAACTGCTGGACCATTGTGACACTAAAATGCAAATGAAGCACTTCCATCACTGCAACTGAACTCAACCTTAAACCCAATTCTCCAGTTCTGAGCCTGCAGTATTTAAGAAAACACTCAATTGTTAATTTTGAAACTCTTTCCCATGAGATTAGCCATAGGAGACCCATAATTAGAGAGGAGATATGCCAGGATTGAATTCCTCAAAAACAACAAATTCTCACAATGCGCATAACATACAGAGCCATGTATACACCATATACTTTGAACAGAATGGGAAATGCTGGATGCACTCTCCATATCCAGAGAGTTACAAATGTAATTTAATTGCAACCACTGATGCCTTCCCTGTGCTGGTTTGTATGTGCTCCACACCTGTATAAGACCAGGATGGGTTTGCCAATAACGCATAAGCGTACATGTGAAGCCAGCACAAGGCTGTCTGTGTGACCTCCGCATAGCGTGCCATTAATCTTCCTTAGCAAGCCGCGTGACTCGGAGCGGTTCCCCTGACGCAGCACAGCTCCGCTAGGACATGTGACTGCGTGGCTCTGCGCCGGTCAATGTCATCGCCACGGAGACCGCTGGCTGATAAAGGAGCTCCTCAGAGGAGCTGACCCAGGGAAGGAGCCGGAAAACAAATGAACCGGGCAACAACAGCCCCAAACTGAGGAGGAGGAGGAGGACTGTGATGAAGAGGAGGTGAGGGGGAGGAGAGGTGAGAACAGGAGGGAGAGGGGGACAGATGGAGGGAACAGAATAGGAGGATGAAGAGGTTAAGGATGAGGAAAGATGTGGAGAAAGGAGGAAGAAGATGGGAACTGACCTTCGTTGCAGAGTCCACATTCGCTCCAAGCTTGAGGAGCTCAGCCACCACCTCCACGTGGCCCTCTTTGGAAGAGAGGTGAAGAGCGTTGAGCCCATTCTGAAACAAGATGGAGGCCAGTTACAACTACTGTACTGAGCAGTGACTCATTCTGAAACAAGATGGAGGCATGTTACAGCTACTGTACTGAGCAGTGACTCATTCTGAAACAAGATGGAGACCTGTTTCAGCTAGTGTACAAAGCAGTGACCAATTCTGAAACAAGATGGAGGCCTGTTACAGCTAATGTACAGAGCAGTGATCCTTTCTGAAACAAGATGGAGGCATGTTACAGCTACTGTACTGAGCAGTGACTCATTCTGAAACAAGATGGAGACCTGTTACAGCTACTGTACAGCACAGTGACAGAATCACAATATTGCATGCAGGTCACATTTTACATATTACCATATGGGGTAAATAAATTTCTGTGTGACCAAGGAGCTGTATTTAGTATACTGCAATGTACTGTATTCCATCACAAATACTACTGTAAGCATCCCATACAATGGAGGGCTGAGAGGTCTGTCTAAACAATCACTACACCAGCCAATTCCACAATTAACACACCTTCACCCAGAGAAATTTGCAGGTGAAGTGATTGGTTAGGAATGATAACCTGCACACCCTCAGCTATCATTGCACATGATTGGGCATCACTGATCTCATATCTCTAGCCTGAGAGAAATGTTCACAATCCCTGCATATCAATTGAATAGGAAGAAAGCAAGAGTCCCCCCCACCCCGAATCTTCTGAAAACCGGTTGTGCCCAAGGGAAGATAGCCTGACCTGGTTGCAGATGTTGATGTCGACGCCCGTCTTCAGGTAGTCGAGGGCCTTCTCCAAGTTCCCCGCACGGGCAGCCCTCAGGTAACTGGCGTTGCTGTCAGACTGGGGGAAGAGAGAGAACGCAGAATGCACACCATCAAGGATAATGCCGCTTTCACAGAGATAACAGCCAGACAATCAGATAAAAACAACAAACAATTTCAGTACCTCAAGATTCATAATTATTAGTACTCTGTACTGAACTTTCCTGTATGACTTTACTCCTCTGAATATTGCCTCGAAAACAGCCTGAACGTATGAGCGACTGTACACTCCCAGTTGGTCAAACCGGGAGCCTTGAAGTAAATGAGGTATCTGGTAAACAGTGCTGGGAATATCAGTCAATGGTCCCGCCAGCTGGGACGCTGCAGAGATGAAAAGATCGCTCGTCGGCTGGATGAAATGGGCCGTGTCCAGTTAATTGAATAGAGTAGAGATCAGAACGTAGCATCGGGTATTGTTGATACCAATCGCCGCATGATTTAGTTTTCCCATAAACTGTGGCAACGTCCAATGAACGTGTGCTTATGGGTGCTGGTTGGCATGGAAACAACCCTTTAAAAAAATGTGGTAAAACTGCAAGCGAATTCAGGAAGCATCCTTTCCCTGAGATAACACCTCTCCTGTGTTTGCACACTATAAATACTGTACGACAATGCACAAGAAGAGGCAAAGACATCGTTTTGTTCCCCTTTGCTTCCGTTACGTCTTGTAGTGGAGTCAAACAGTATGGAGCATCTCTCCGTGATTACTATTTAACCTTTTTTCCGAACGGAACACGATGTGAAAAATCCACAGCTGGGCTGTCCGGAGGGATGAGAATGTGTGTTCATATCCGGAGGCTCACAGGGGGAATTCCGCCCCATTAGCACGCTCAAGATTGGCTCTATATTTAGTAGGCCTGCCCCACACAAGCCCTTACAGTAAACAGGCTAGATAACCAGTTGCCAGTTGTTTTGCTTCCCTGTACCGACTAGCAGCCACCTGTTAAAGGGTTAAGTCCAGTGAAGCAGATGTCTGTTCAGATTTACAGGGCGATATCGTCAAACAGGAACACCAGTCCCTGGGGTTTTAACAGAGTGGTTGAAAAAAGGGACATCACTGACTGCACATCCTTTAAAACTGTATGCAAAGAACACATTAAAAATGAATGAGCAAAATCAGTCCTCAATATTTTATTACTGTGTCTTGTATCACATTATGCCAAGTCATCATGAGCTACTAAGACCCTCAGCATTTCTATAATTTCACATTATTAAAATATATGTACAGTATCACTTTGATAAATAACCTTATACACAGAGATAGTTATATCAATCACTTTACCACTTCAAAAATTTTTGTTGATGTCCTTATATATTGCCCAATGAATCACATAATGCATAAAAAGTACATCATATTACCCTTGAAAATGTCATTTTTTTAAAAAGTCAGTTATAGGGTGTCACAGGTGGGTGAACGGAGTCTGATAATGCAGCCATAGCTTTGGTTCATCACCCTGCTCTTCAATTCACCAGCTTCCCGGCTCCATTCCCACCCTGGCAGGCAGACTGCTACTGTCATTTTCATTACTTTGTACCACACCGACCATTACGTGTCCTGTGCATCCTGCTGCCTTGAAATAAGACAAATCTCAAACCTTAAGGCCATTTTGATCAAACTGAGCGGCACCTGTGTGGCCTGTCATTTGGATCAATGGGTGAGTGCACTGAAGGAGTTTGTGCACTGTAGCCAACGATATCATAAGTGGTGAGAAAGGATCTGACAAATTATTAGAAACTTGCTTTGCATCCAAGGAATTTAACATGAATTGTTTCAGTACATTTCCACCTGTAGAAATAGTTTGAACATCAAAAAAGATGTTGTTGATAAGAGCATCTGCTAAAGCATGAATTAGAATTTCAATGGAACTGAACTTGAATTATCGACACTAGACAACATTAGACAACATTAGACTGGTTGTGAAACAGTTTTCAGAATCACTGAAACCTGATTCTGAGTTTCCCTGGTTCGTTATGAGTTAAAACAGGGATGCTGTTCCTACAGATCGAACATCCTGTACAGTATGTTTTCTCTCTAAGCTGGCAAAGCACACCTCATTGAACAGCCAGAGATCTCCTGTGAATCATGTGTGTGAAGTCAGGGTTTGAACTCAAGGTAGATTGAAGGTACAGGACAGTAGCTGGGCAGGAAGAATTGATCCGAGATCGGCGCTCCCGCTCTGAGATGCTGTGAATGTGGGTCTGGAATGCTACAGAAGCAGGATGGAGCAGGCCTTGTCACACTTTCAGGAAGGTATTTCTCACGTTACTGCTGAGTCAGCTCCTCTCAGAAGCACAGAGCCTCTCATAGGCTGCCAGCTGCTGTTTGACAGAGATATTATTCTGCTTTGATAGGCGCTAGTCTTCCTGTAGAAACTCAGTGTACAGTTGCTAAGGGCTCAGACAAGTGCCTTGTGGGTTTTCCTTGTGACGATTCAAGACTAATTAGCAAGCTGAGGAGAAAGGAGAGATGCCCTCAGGTGTTTTCAACCTTTTCTGATCCAGGGGCCCACCCCCAGGCTCAAAGGCATCAGAAAAAAAAGGTTTTATATTTTGAAATAATGTCCCAGATCTATTATGTAATTGATCAAGTAAAGTGATTAATCATACAATTAACGTGGTTGTTGGTTTATGTAATAGTACATGGGAGAGAATGCCCTGCCACAAGATAAATAAAAACTTAAAGAACGATACTAATGACAGAATGGAGCGCATCTGAAGCATTACTACGTTACAAGCTTATGATATGTCTCAATGAATCAACCGAACATAAACAAAGTGCCTTGTCGTGAGATAATGGCAAACCCTGGAAGGTCTCTCAGCCAGTCACAATGCGAGGTAGGAACTGTTGTATCATTTAAGCTAAATAGCAAAGTCAGAACCCCTCCAGCACCACCCCAGGATAGACCATCATAGACATATAGGCACGCAGTTGGCTACACTTGGATTCACATTCAACATAATCCTGTACCAAACCACAGTTTTTTCAGCTTCATAACATCCAGTGCACTACAGTAATTGGACAGTGATACCGTAAAAAAGGGCTGAACAGCTTACATGGCTCACACAATATGGACGTAAATACCCACACATTAAAGCTGACTGTCAATACATTAGCCTTATATTAATTGTTTCCAAATCCAATGTGTTGGATTACGGAGCCAAAATTTGTGTGACATACTGCATTTATAATCACACAGAGCACTGCGGATCCGCACTGGACCTGGGTGAAATGAGAAACAGTCCCCCGGACAGTGCTAGGGGAAGTAAAGACAGCTACACAGGAGCTGAAGGCCCGTCTTGGGCCGTCACGATGGCAGCCTGACTGTGGGTCAGAACAGGACACCCTGTTCTGCAGCCTCTACAAGCAGATAGACTCACAGATAGACTCACAGGGCCTGATTATTGCTACCCAACAGGAATGCACAGTGTGTAGTTGTCTTAAAGCAAGCACAGACTAAAGGGACAGGCCATACGCAAATGTAATGCCTTGTAAAAAATATGGACACGACACAACTTTTTTGACCCAAGTCTTTCCAGAACACTGTTGTTTTGTGAAATTATTTCAGACAGAAAGACCCTTGAAGATAAGTGTTTGGTTATATGATAACAATCCAGCACAGGTCATGTAGTTGTGTAGAAAAATTAATCGCACACCTGGTTCATGCCAAAAAAATATCCAAAGAAGACCTACAGTAATAATGTCATTGAAACATGAAAACTGGCCATGGGATTTTAATTAAATTTGCCATAATTATTTTCTGGTGAGTCAAGCGTTGTGTGTTTGTATTGAAATTAGGGACAGCCTGAAATTCGGCCTTAGCATTACAGGCTTCTGTACAAAAATGATCACACACTTTTCAGCCATATAGTTACCATGGCAACGTTAGCTGAGGTCACAAGCAGTAGCTCATGAAATGCATGATCTAACTTTCCATCCAGGGGCTGAGAGAGAAGGAACGTGAACACCAAATCTCACAATCTCAGAAACACGGGCCGAACGGAACCTGAACACCAAATCTCAGAATGTCAATCTCCAGGCCCCTAATTAAGAGACAAACCTCCACTCAAGTAAAACCACGCCCCAACATAAAAAAACCTGGTATTACTGGATATGCTTTTCACAACCGACATACACAATTTTGATCTATACTCAATATTCACCAAATAGTTATGTATGTTTATGTGAACTTGCACATTCAGAGCAACAGAGAATGCAAGCCTCACTGGTGTCTCACCAGTCTTTGACAACCTGAAACCACTCATTATGCACTTTGACTAACGATGCACTTTGCGATGGAAGAATTTAGGATAGTGCTACTTTTTAGCAGAATGTATTAGAAAGCACTGAATGTATTTATGAGCCTAAGTAGGTTCAGTGGTTCAGCTGAAATTAAAGAAGCCTTCCATGAACCATTTGCTGAGGGAGTGCTTTGCGGTTACAGTGAACAGAATACACATGGACACCGTCTGTTTAATAAACCTGGTGCTAAGATCAGAATGAACACAATCCATACACACACACACACACACACACACACACACACACGCATACAGCCTACTATGCAGGTTCTTGTTTCCCCGAGTTATTCAATCATCTGATTAACTGTAAAGACTAACAGCCTTCTTCAGTCTTCAGCTGTGCCTACAGAGAATATTATCCACATGTCAGATCATGAAAATAATTGCACAAATTAAATAATTAAGAACAGAAGTTTGCATGAAATCCAGGAAATAAATATATGCCCCTATTCAAAATATACAGTTAGGCATATCCCCCACAGTTCACTACTCTTACATCAGATACATACAGTACAGACTGTTTCTGATATACGATGCTTGTAAAACCACTCTGTGCCCTCTCAGTAATAGAGCTATATGATAAATATGATGGCAAAGTCAGGGGCATATTTAATCTACCTATAATGGATACGCATTAACTTGAGATATGCTTTCGATTAAATTGCGTCTGGTGTAACTAGTATTTTAGTTACCACCTCAGTCATTATGAACAAATAAATAGACATTTCTGCCATATTCAGACCATCATAGGAGTACATCAGCGTGATTCTACTGTGGGCTGAGCATTTTTTAAGAGCTGGAGACTAGCAGGGCTGCTAAGCTGATATTTGTTTTTGAAGAAGACAAGAACTTCCTGCTCTTCAGCCAGAGCATGCCGCAGCCAATGGAACTGAAACGACAATGCAAGTGAGCAATGCAGAAATGCCGTCATAATTCTTTACAATGACACATCAATATTTTTTATTTTATTGCGCATGTACAGAACGTCCAAAGCAGTATCCTGGAAGTGTATAATATTTCCACAGAATTACAAACAGAGAATAACAGACTGACTCACGCAAAAGGGTAAATGAACATGGGAGCTGATCTTGGATAGACACGGGATCCTGTACAGGCTCAAACCTTATCCACTATGTGCTAAACTACAGAACTGGTCCTAGATCAGCACTACTATGAGACCCTTTATAAACACAGGGCCTGGTCCCATCCTGATGACATCACTGGGTGGACCACAGTAACAGTGCGGTTCAACTGAAAATCTGTACACCCCCAGTTCTGCATATGGAATGATGTACAAAGACAGTAATATGGGATAGGACATTTTTAGATACCACATACGAGAAATGCCATCATAACTGAGCAAACTGCCACCATCTATCTGTCCTTTCAGTATGGTTATAGGTCAGGAAGTTCTAATGCGTCAGGTTAATTTCTGATGCTATCAATGAATCAACAAGAATGCGATAAACTGTGATCTTCTTCAGAACCTTTATTTAAAAACGTGTTTTTGGAGAATAATCAGGCAGGCATTATGATCAGATAAATGATGTCCATAAAAGAACCACAATTACCTCACATGATCTCATGTTACTCACAGCTCACAGAAGATGGGAGTCAGAACAACTGTGTGTTAATGCATTGCATGAAAGAAACAGCAACACACTATGCAGCATTGCAATTTCGTTTGGACCTTTTTCTGTATATAAATTTCCTCAAGCTGTCAAACATACAGTACCTGCCATAAATTTGCATCAGTAGCTAGTATAAGGAGAGATTATTAGGGTTTTGCTACAAGCGTTCTAACAAGGATCACACCTTTCCTCTAAGGCTGTGTTATAACAAGGCCATAATACAGCCTCGGAGGAAAAGAGTAGGAATATCCACCGCCAAAATTGAAATTAAACTGACACAATGTTCCATAATGCTTAAATATGTGGCCGCTGTCTTGTGTGGGGTGTCAAGCTGAATTCCTGGTAGGCTGCAGCATCTCCAGGTATTCATGGCCTCCTTTCAACAGCAGATTATTTTGCCACTCAACAACTTAAATGAATAGCTGGTGCTAAAACAGACCAAAAACAAGCAGCCTTTGCCCTGCTCCAGGGCTGAAGTCTAACACTCGTGGTCTGAAGCATTTGCAATCCAATCACGTGTCCAGCTTTCACACTCGTTTCCCTTGTCTGTTATGTTTGGTGCATTGGATGCCACATCGAGTAAATGAACACATGGTCTTTCCCGGTGAGTAACCTTGCCATTGTATCCATAGCAACGACCACCACCGCCACCCCCACACGCACACACAGAATTGTGCTGATTACAGAGCCTGCAGTAAGCATGACCTATGGTCCCATTCATAATCATCTCAACTGCAGAGACACACATCCAACATAGGGAAAAGGGGTTTACTGACACTGCGTGTCGCCCAATCCACCCTCCCAGAACAGCTTCTTCGAGCAACAATTTCTGCTTTTCAGCAAACTCTCGCCTGATCAGCTATGAAATGCACGCAGGAACCCACACAAAGTGACTCACAACTCTATGTTTATCTATCTATTTACAGTGTTTAACCGTGACTTGGCTTGGCCGAAAAGTACTGTAGCTGCACCCACATCTGTTACAGGGTGCTGACTGTGAAGTGTCTTTGTCTCTGGAGGACATTCTCCCTTTCACTTCAGAGAGGTTAGCCAATGACAGACAGGTAGCTTGCATATTATTTCTATCGCAACTTGTACACTCTAAATATAATGAGCAATGGTTGGACACATATTTTTAAAAGAAGACAGACAGGATTAACCCCAGCTTCACAAGAAGAACAATAATTTATATCCAACTTGTCAGAGCAATGTAGCCATGAATCAATAATATATCAAGCCGCATTCACCCAGTAATGTTGCTTTTAGCATCCAGCGCATAGCAACCTATGTATGGAAAGCACAACAAATTCTATCAGATGACAGGTTACTGTACGTTTTACTGTAATTAGAACAACCTTTAATCCATTATTAGTAATGCAAAACAAACAAACAAAGAGACAAACAATAAGCGTACTGGACAGAGAGAGTCAAAAATGTGAGAAAGCACTGGTAATGTCCTTTTTCACCAGCATAATTAGGAAATACAGCTGTAAACACATACAGCAGTAAACACAGGAGTGTGCAACCTTTAGCTAATGCGATGTGGCACATCTGTGTGATGCGGATTAGCAGCACATGCAGGTACAGTAGAAGTCTCAGGGGAGGCTTCCCAAGGTCAGAGCATGCTCAGATCAGAGAGGACACGGAAGGAGAGAACATTTCCGACACACCCTGACCTCTACATCCCACTCTTCCTTCCAGACTCCCATTGCTCTCTCCCAAGGAAGGAACCGGGGTCCCTGCGGTTAGGTCCTTCAGGGGAACACAGTGACCCCCTTAACCACAGTCACCCGTCCACGCTCGCTCTCTCTGCCCCCAACGCCACAATCAAGGGCAGGTGGCCCTTGGGAAAAAAGCACATCAACTTCCACTTCCACAACCAAACTCAGCAGCTAGCTAGCCCAGAAACGACGGAAACCGTGACCTTTTTCCAACACTCTCCACATACATCTCAGTTGCCCAATTAGCTCAGGTGCTATGCTGCTACGATGCAGGTTATGAATCCTCCCTGCTTCCTCAGTAAACAGCCGCAGCACAAAACAGATGTTTCAGACCCTGTGCAAGCCTCCCTCCCCCTCTTCCCCTCCATGCAATATTATCACACATTTGAAACTGAGCGCCAGCCGCAGACATGCAGAGCCGTAATGGCGGGTTAAATGTCATATCGAGCCCAATGCAGAAGAGCCACTTACGAGCACAGCCACCTCAGCTCCCTCCTCCACGGCCATGTTTCCCTGCGCTTCAGGGCGAAACCCGATCGCCCGGTTCGGCCGCTCCGGGATTGGAGGAAAAACTCAGCGTGACATCTCTTCATCGGAGGGGTTTAAAAATACCCGCTGTTCGTACGTGCGCCCCGCGCCCCTCCCTGACGGAAACGGCACGGGACGGAGGGGCTGTAGCGGTTCCCGGGGAAAATAAAGACGTGTTCTGCCCGGCTTGCACGACAGCGGAGGGTGAACACGCTCTTTCACTGACCTGGCACCGGTACACCCTGCTCAGGACGGCTTCCCCTGACTCACCAAATCTGTCAGTGCCGGATGGAGAGGGGGGCGGGGGGGACAAACAGCAGGGGAATCGGTGGCTTTGCACTGGCCGAGGACGAGAGAGACAGACGGAGAGAGAGAATATTATCGATATTGTACATACTGTAGATTCATTAGGTAGCCTCTGCGTTGGCAATACAAGCGCCTATATTTGTCATGCCAATAAAGCACTTTGAAATTGAAAAAAACTGAGCGAGAGAAAGAGATAGAGAAAGAGAGAGAGGTACATAGAGTGAGTGAGAAAGAGAAAGAGACAGAGAGGGAAACAGGGAGAGAGAAACTGAGAGAAAGAGAGAGAGAGAGACTGAGAGAAAAAGAGAGAGAGACTCTTGTCAGAGGGCCTTATTCTCATCCCTCCTCTGTTGTTGCTCCTCTATGCACAGTGCAGTCCGGGGTCAGACGGAGCTGCCACGGAGAAGGGGGGGGGGGGGGGGGCACAGGACGGTCCAGTCAGACATGCAGCACTCCAGAGGGTCCAGTCAGACATGCAGCACTCCAGAGGGTCCAGTCAGACATGCAGCACTCCAGAGGGTCCAGTCAGACATGCAGTACTCCAGAGGGTCCGGTCAGACATGCAGTAGGGGGATCCAGCAGCCATACGGGGGCTTCCGTTCCCCGGCACAATGTGCCCTTTCAGCTGCTATCTCAGACCCGCGCTCTCTGGGCCCAGGCCAGGGCCGCAGGCCAGAACCCAACCCCTTCCGACAGCCCCACGTTCACACAAGCTGTTTAAATGTCACTGCCGTTTGCACTCCTCAGTGCGTGCATTCATAAACGCCGCTCTGTACACCGGAGATGTGCCTTATTCCGGGGTAAATAAAATAACTAGTCATATGAATACATACGAAAACAAACGTATAAATAATTTAACAGACATGCAGTTTCATGGAAGATGTGAAGAACTTTCTCTCATTGTAGCCTGATTATCAAAAACCAAGCGGGGGTCCTAGCCATATGAAAATCTAATGTATCATATACTGTAACGGTCTTGTTTTTATATAGGGACATATACTGTATGTACATATATTAGATTTCCATATGGGTATCCATGCTGAGTTCAACAAATATTTAATATTGTACTTTAATCTTGTATAACATCTGTTTTGGCACAGTATGCCAACTTCTGTACAGGGGACTATTCCAAGACCTGTCTTCAATCCAATCATGAGTCCTTAAATTGTCTCACAGTGACTCAATTAAATCTTCATCTCACAAACACAGTTCTGCGAGTTCAGCAAAATTCACTTGACTGTGTTTGTGAAGAAGTAAAACGCCAGCTTCAGTTTAACTGTCGGTCAAAGTTAATGACAAAATGTGGATTGAATCCAGGCCAAGTCAGAGCCTGGAAAAAGAAGATGCTACAGTTGAGTGAGATGGCTCTCAGCCTGACCTGGTTTCAGAGTTCCACATGGTCTCGGCTCTCTTTAATAAAAGTGGGGATTGGTGATGTGTAAGAGTGACCAGCTGGGTCACAACAGGAAGTGGGGAACGGCAGTTTGTGGAAGTCACTGCAGAACTTCTGCGCACTGGATGTTTTTTGTTTTTCACACTCTGCAAAGTCTTGAGACTGTTGTTTGAAAATCCCAGGGGATCAGCAGTTTCTGGGATACTCAAACCACCCTGTCTGGCTCCAAAAATCATTTCATTACTTTTCATTACATTTCATTACATTACATTAACGGCAATGGCTTATCCAGAGTGTCTGCCACATTTCTTTCCCATTCCGACATTTGGTCTGAAAAATAGCCCCGAAACTCTTGACCACGTCTGCATGCGTTTATGCATTTAGTTGCTGCAAAATGATTAACTGATTAAATATTTGTATTGCAAGTGGTGACTGAGTGTATATACTGTACAGTATATTTAACCTAGATTTCAAAACTTGGCTGCATTTCAATTTTCAATGTTCACAATATAAAAACTAGAAAAAATATTTGTTCATTAAAAAATTCATACACTGTGTCTAAACAACCAAAATGAAAATCATTCACTAACAGTTTTACGGTACAGCATAATCATTAATGTACCAAAACAGTACATAGCACTGCTTCTAACTGGGACTGTAGATATTTCAATGTGTGTGTTTTTTTTAAATGTACGGTACAGTAAACATGAATATTCAGCCTGAACATCCTGAAATTTCAGCACATCATTCAAAATAATTTTGTCTTCACCACAGAACTGAACACAAGCATCACAGCAGCACCCAATCGGCTTCCACTCTTGTATCATTAATGGAGGAGGGGCCAGGTGCCAGCTGCCATCCTGAGAGAGAGGATGTCTGCCGCGTGGCACACAGCAATATCCCAGGATGCAGCGGGGCATGTGACTGGGAGGACACACCAGCTCTCATATAGCTTCTGAAATGTGACATACTGTAACCATAGCAATAATCGTCTCGCTACTGCGGAGAACATGACTTCAAGGCAGACCTCGAGAGCCACTCTCATTCAGACACGTTTCCGAAACCATCATCACTGCTCACTATGCGAGAGGCAGAAACACGCTGATGTTTCATTTCCGACAGAAATTAGGCTTAAGTTAACACCGTCACTCTGGACTGGTTTGACTAATGATCTAAATGATTGTGTAAGAGGCTGTCAAATTGTGCAGGACATGACAGTTAAAAAAAAAAATACAGAGACAAAGATTAGGAGTCTTCATTTTGCTTCAAGCTTCTACAGTAATATGGGTGGGGCTAACTCTCTTATGAAATGTGTTGCCGCTAAATGCTGATACACAGCAACACTCTCAACATTATACATGCATTAATAACACTAACCTGGTCAGAGGGAAACCCCCAAACAAACTACAGTTTTACATGAGGATGGGTAGAGTGTGTGTTTGTGTGTCAGAGAGTATGTGCGTCTGTGCCTGCATGTGTGAGAGAGAAAGAGAGAGACAACGGAAAGTGTGTTTGACGTGAGGTTAGAGCGTCCCTGTGGAGAGCAGGCAGAAGGGAACAGGGAGCAGACTCTCTCCAGCTACAGCTCAACCACATCACTGGTGCTACATCAGACCCTAGTGGACAACAGCTCACATAACACAGTCTCCCTCCCCACTGCTCAACACTGTCACAATCAACCACATCACTGGTGCTACATCAGACCCTAGTGGACAACAGCTCACATAACACAGTCTCCCTCCCCACTGCTCAACACTGTCACAATCAACCACATCACTGGTGTTACATCAGACCCTAGTGGACAACAGCTCATATAACACAGTCTCCCCCCCCACTGCTCAGCGCTGCCACAGCTGACACTGTCTGACTACAGACAAACACATTATCTCCTCTTCCCAAGCACTCCCTTCTGCAATTTTCTGTCCTGTCAATCACAGACATGACAGACAGCCCCTCTTCGTTCCTCTGTACGGTGTTAGCCAACAAGTCCCAATATTCTTCAGAGATTGAAACACTACATCCAAAATTAATTGCATATACTAACACTTAATATGATCAAAGCAAGCAATTTTTTATTGGTTTCACATGTGAACATGCTTTAAATGCTTTTTTTCTTGACTCCAATTCTTTACTTGGATCACATTAGTAGCTGTGAGAGTTTCACTCTGTCCAGCTTAGGAAAACAAAAGTGGGTCACATGGCATGGGGCCTCATGTGTCCTCTGTCTTTTGTCCTCTCACAGGAGGCACTAATACAGCTGTGTACAGAATCTCCTGAGCTCTCCTGAGTCCCCCACACTATGGTGTCCCCCTTCTCCTGAGTCCTCAGTACAGTAGTTCCACCCAGGGCAGGAGCTGCCAGTGAAATCAGCAGCCTATTGTCTCACAAACAGCTGAGGCCCTGAGGGGCCACCGAACACTCACACTCCATTACACACACACACACGCACACATATAAGCACATACACACGCATACGCACACACACACATAAACACATATAAACATAGACACACATGCACACTCATGGAAGAACACATGCATATACGTGCTCACGCACACAAACACATACACACATGCATACAGGCACAGGAGAACACACACACATACACATGGGAGAACACAAGCACGCGCGCACACACACACACACACACACACACACAATAACAGGAATACACATACACACACAAGCACATTCACATACACGCATATGCATATGCACACATACACACACACACACACACACACACACACAAAAACAGGTGCACACATCCATGGACATGCATGCATGCATGTATACACACAAAAACAGACAAAAGCACTCAGGTGCAAGGGAACTATACAAATTGCATACACTGCACCTCTGAAAGCACAGAATAAACATTTAAACACTTAAGGACTAAAGTTTAAAATATAATTGTATCGGTGACACATCTTTCCCAAAGAGATTAGCAGCGGTTCAGCCAGGATGAGGAGACAGGCTCCACCCTGCGATGCGCTTAATTACACGTGGTATTTCAGAGAGCTTTTTCTGTGTCCTTTAGCCCCTATTTACTGTCCTTCACCTGATGTAATCATGATGAAAATAATACCAATGCATTTCACTGCAGCAATCTCCCTGTACATTCCACTGGGTGGGTGACATTTCCATTATAAGTAACTCAGTAAACACTTTGAGTATGCTGGGGAACGTTTCCGGATAGATTCATTACATTAAATTACATTATACGTAGGCATTTGGCAGACGCTCTTATCCAACAAAGATTCCTATTTGGCTATGAGATGAAGGTCATAGGAATATATATTTATTGTTTCAATACATTTCTGTAACTTGAAACAAAAATAATGTAAAAACATCATGGATGATTCATTAATGACATTTCAAGAATGGTCCAAATAAAAAGACAAATGCTTTATGTTCTTTCCAAACAAAAATGAACATGAATGACCATCCACATTTTTAATTCTCGAATAACCAAACTGAATAATGTTCTAAGGCGGTTCTATATGTTCTATGATGCTCACAGTGATCAAGGGACATCCAGAAAGCTGGGAAATGGCAGGGAAAAATATATTCTAACATACTGTAGCAGGAATGTTCCGGAAGAATTCAAACTGGGAACGAGGCTAAAAACTGATATCTCAATAACAGCATAACTTGGAAATATTACATTACTCTGTAAGTGCTCACATCTTCCTGAAACATCTTCAGTTAATCTAATATTGCTTGTTTTATCATTCTTGGCTGGGTGAACTGAAAGCCTTGGGTTCTGACTCTACTTTCACAACTTCTTCATTACGAGTTCTCTCCCTGACCCGTGAGTCCAGATAAGAGTCCGCTCTGCGGACCTGTTCTGCCCAGCACGGCTGCCTTTAATGGATCTGCTGCAACGGGCGTGGCGCCTACACGTGCCTCAGATCCGGCTGAAGCATTTTTATCCATCCGAAAGCAGGCAGATTCCCGCAGAGTACTCCCCGTTTTAACCTCCTGAGACCGTGCATCCTCAAACCACAACATTACATTTCAGCTTCCCTGAGCTCTATGCGGTATTATTGTCAACACAAAGAACATTCAATAACAATTCAATAAAATATATGTTTGGAAAACTCGTTGTCTCCTGGTTCTCAGGAGGTTAAAGGCATATATACATTCCGAAGAAAATTTTCATTACAGAAATATTTTACTGACAGTATTCCAGGGACCTGCAAGGAGCATTTTCAGCTTTACCACCATCTAAAGCAGGGATCCTCAAACCGAGGGCTGAGAACTGCTGATTTTCCATCCTCCCTTTACCTGGGAGTCAGGTGTAACGACAGTCTGGCCAATCAGTATAGGTAATTGTTCAGCTAATCACCCGGAAGAAAAGAAAACCAGAGCTGGATTTGGATTTGAGAGCCACATGTGATCTAAGGTGTTAAATTTAGACGCATGTTTTGACCGGTTCTGGTGCTGTGCTATGGGCTGAGCCCGGTGCAGTCTTAACGCTAATCCGCTCCAGAGAACACTAACCGTCTCTGACAGGCAGAGAGGAAGGCCCATTAATAAGTCATTACTCTGCTTGTACACCCAAAATGCCCAAAAAGCAGTACCCTCTAAGAAAGGCTGTGGGACATCCTCTCAGCCTTCAGACAAGCTGCTCTGCTGCATCGCTAAAACACTGCTCTTCAGCTGCTGGCTCACACTGAATATTTCAGTATGTCCACTGCCATGTATAAAAACATGAACCTGTTCCACTGTATGAACAGGCCACGGAGAGGAGACCTTCACTATGGAGCAGTGGCCAATGGATGGATGGGTTATTCAAGGCAACTTCAGGCTCAGCTAGCAGTGTTGGAAATCTAATTATATTTCCTTTCAAACAATTCCAGAAATAAATCTACAAACTGAGAAAGAACAAAGAACAGCATGGGTATTCCACTTGTAAACTAATATTCTGTTCCTTGCTGGAATGCGCTTACTGTATTTGAAAGTTGTAGTTAAACTAGTTCCAAATCTGTCAGCTAGTTTAACTACAGCACCCTACAGCAGGCATCAGCAACTCACGGTCCTCAAGGGCTGAGAAGTGCTGCTGTCCACCCTGCAAATCCATGTTGGGTGACACGTGTAGCGTTCACATCCCTTTTTATATCTGGTCCCCCAATTTTAGAGGACCAAAACTAATTCGACGGTTGGCTTCTCAGCCGCTTCTGAATAGTCAGGTGTATTTAATTCCGTCCAGGTATAAGAAAGCTTTCAGTATCTAATCTTTATTCTAGGCTTTTGGTTGCCTTTGGAGTGTATTATTGGTGTTTGCCAACACGAGAGTTGTGTCAATAACAGTTAGGTAAGCTATTATGAGGCTGCAACCAAGAAAGTTAAATAGCTACTAAAGAGGAAACTTAAGCTACAGTAGTATCGTAGGTGAAAATGTGCAAATTAGCTGTTAAAATAGTCAAAAATAAATGATATACTGTTTCAATCTCTTTGTTGCCAATTGTTCATAGTATTACACATACTGTTTCAGCCATCTGCGATTACATGGGTTACTATCCCCATCTAAGTGAACTGAACAAAAAGATTGATTCTACTTTCACTCCTTACAGTCATTATAACTTGTAAATCTGACAGAAGAAAGACTCACACTAATATAAGGTCACACAAGCTCCTTACAGTTTTAAGATGGCAGTGCTGCCTGCCAGATTTAATCCTTGTATCACAGGATTAAAAGACAGAAGCCATCCTTAAAATGACATTCTCTGGACTCCACTGTAATGGGATTGAAAGAAAATTGCCATTTGGGAACATGGGGGATGTTTGTGAGGTCCGTTTTCTCAAGCTCACAAGCCCAATTACATAATAGGATTGAGCCAATCCCCTTCAACGGTCATGCAAAATGGCGTCCATCCTTCTGCTAAACAGAGGGAGAGCTTCTGCAATGAACCAGACAAAAGCAGAATATTTCACATCAAATTGCTATGATGATGAATTTTGAATTGATAAGGTTTGAAACGAATACAGCTGAAAGAAAGGACTGAACAGGCACAATGCTTACACAAGAAATATGACAGGAATAAATGTGTACAAACTAAAGTGTATAATTATGCAGTTTTCGACATAACTATGTAAACCAATCACATTGCCTAAGTAAGAAGCTTGCTAAAGCTTTAAATGTCATTCAGTTTCAGGTGGACATTATTCTGTACATTTACAGATTAAATTAAATTAAATGTATACACTCTATCGTCACACAAATAGATTTATAATTAATTGGTCATTTTTAATTATTCACTCAATAGCCCCCCACCCCCTCCTGAGCTCTCCGTCACCCTGACTACTAAGTTAAAGATATTTCAGATCAATACACCCACCAACCGGACGATCCATTAGGTGAGGGTGCACCATGAGCTTTCTCCTGATCCAGACAAAGGGACAGCCATCTGTCCCTATAGTGGGTCTTTGTGTCTGGGGTAGACCAGCATGAATCTGTCACAGGTCCGGTGGCATTTATGTGCTCTTCCCCAGCAGAGGCCACACTCCTAAAAGGCTGGGTCAGACTTACGCTGATTGAAAATATCAATTAAACACGGTGAAAGTTGAGTGATAGCTCTGCTTAGACCTTACGCAATTCAGGAACTGTTCGGCCGCTGTCCAGAGAAAAACGTGCTTCTTTGTATCGTTAGCAGCGACCACATTTGCCTGGAGCGTGTTTGTTTTAACGGGCAAACGAACGAACTGCACATCGAACGCGACCGTGCGCCTTTCCGTCGAGTGATCACAGATGGTGCTCTTACGGTTCGTCTCCCGCATTTGTTCCCAATCAGCGCCTCCGCATTTCACAGTACACTGATCACAGGCGCGGAGATACGTGGTCACTCACCTCGCCCTGCGCTGACGGTACAATCTGAGCTCCAAAAATTAACAACAGATGGGCAACACCAACAAGGCTACAGCACCAGGGGATGAGATCTTTGGTTTGGCATTACGACACACTCACTGCAAACAAAAATAAGAATATTTTTGGATATTGATGTCCACCTTTGTAAAAGTAATGTGGGAAATATTTCAAGTATTTCAAACATTTAACAAAATTTACACAAATTATCATAGATTACATGCACGATTATATTTAAGTATGAGCAAAGCACTCTGCCTCTTAAAATAAAGCAAATAGCAGAGTGTGCTTAAAACATTGTTTATCTATCACTCAAAACATTGTTTGTTAACTGTAGATTATATAAACTAGCCTTTGTAGCATTTGAATTATATATCCGGTCATGCACTTCAACTTAAACTGAAATTAAAATGGAAGAACTGACCTGGAACTACACTGAGAATGGTAATGTAACTCCCTAAATACAACTCACTGAGAAATACTAAGGAGTTAATAAATGCAGGCTAATTTGACGCACTATTATGATGGAAACAGACACTGACAGAGGGTAAATCTATAAACCATGCAAATATAAGCAGGCAACCAAAGGTTATAGGTGCATTGAGCAATCCAATGGACATTACAGTAATAACAGTAATCACAAATGACAGCATAGGTGACACGCTGAACAACAGCAGGAGGAACACCAGGAAAGAAGCATTCTTCATCATGATGTCATATCCTGCCTGTGGAAGGACCAGCATCAAACTCTGCTGTCTGTCTCGCCACAAATACAGCATTTATAGTATCTATCTGTATTCATTCACTGTCTGCCCAAATATTCGTCTA
Organism: Conger conger; assembly: GCF_963514075.1. Taxonomy (NCBI): domain Eukaryota; kingdom Metazoa; phylum Chordata; class Actinopteri; order Anguilliformes; family Congridae; genus Conger; species Conger conger. The sequence continues at coordinate 20,797,233 of NC_083777.1, read as the reverse complement.
ATATCTCCAGTTGGGGTTCTGAGGTACTGAGAGGCAGGCTAATCCCGAATGTTTTCCAGGTCTGGGAATGTTTCCAGGTTCTCGGAATAGTTTGTGACATGATATTCCGAAGAAATATACAGTACAGCAGTCCTCTAATCCTGGCATTCCCTGCTGCTATCCGACCCACCCTGCCATTCACAGAGCCCTAGGAAAGAAACATAAAACTCTCCCATAGTAGCCCATACTCTCCCTAAGCCCAACACATGTACATTGCTTTACTCAAGATGCGCAGTTGATTCCAGGAATAAATCGGAGATAAAAATCGATGCCTTCCCTTAGCTTTTTGGCAGGATATAGGCGAAGGTTGAACACAGCGGAAGGCATTATGTCCTGCCCACTGCAAACCCAGTTTATTCCTAATGTCCCCCCATTTGGGGAAAAGCGATTATATCGTTCATCTGAATTCAGAGGCAATAGAGACACAAGCTCAGCCAGGGAGCGCACTAGGTTGCTAGGCAGCGGTAAGCTGCTTGTCCCTAATATCAGCAACTAGAGCTGGGATCCCCAGCCCTGATCCAGGAGGACTGCAAAACACACAGGTTTGCAGTGTTACTCAGCACTTTTAATCAATCAAATAAACACAGCTAGCTCATCTCACCTGGTTATGTGGGTTTAGATAGGCCGGCGATTTTAAGGTGAAACCAACCCCCAGTATACCTGCAGCTTCACAAAGGCAAGCGTGAATACCAGCTCTGCCCACTGTTCTGGTCCGCTAGAGGGATGGTGACCCGCATCTGGAGATGGAGTGGAGTCCCTACACAAACTCTGCCCTTGAGCATGGCCCTTGACCAAAAAAACTAAAAACTAAATTCGTTTTCTGGCATTTATCCCAGGGTGTCCTTGAGAAAGAGGGACATCAATGGACCTGGTTAAATGAAGATACGAAAAGGAAAGAGAAACAGGAAACAGACTAGATACTAAATTTCACTCGGTCGCTCGGTGAAATTGTATTTATACATATATCATATTTTACAAAGATATAAAGGTTTGCAATATATACAAAGATTGTCGCAACACTTCGTGGAATACCCTGGGCGTCATCCCCACAAGACAAGCCGGAGGCAACAGTAGCAAACTCCCGGGATGTCCCACAGTCCCCCACAGGGAGCCCGGCCAGGTCCGGGTGGCTCAGGGTGTACTGGGTACACAGGAACAAACACGCTCTCACTGAGCAGGACAGGACAGGAGCAGTAAATGCGTCAATATAATCACGCTGCAGTGTGAGATACATGAGGAAAAAAGTTAGATGCTTTTTAAATACTTACTGTCAAGACCAATACATTTGAAGAATTTACTTAGACAAGTATGTTTACGCAAATTAATTACGCAAATACACAAATCAAATTCATAATTTGTATACAAATGGTTGGTTTGAACCAAAATGGGTTGTGACATTTTACACATAAGAGTGCATCAACCATGACGTACTGTGGACTTCAAGTGTTTCATTTTAATATGATATTTACAAGTCACCTTACTGTCAGCTTTGACCAGTCTGGCCCCCCTGCTCTGATCTCTCTCATTAATAACACAATTTTGCCCGCAGAAGTGCTGCTCACTGGATGTTTTTAGTTTTTCGCACAATTCCCTGCAGGATCTAAAGACTGTTGTGTGAGAAAATCACTGGAGATCAGCCATTTCTGACATACTCAAACCACCCTGTCTGGCACCAACAACCATTCCACAATCAAAGTTACTTAGATGCCATTTCTTCTCCATTCTGACATTTGGTCTGAAAAAATAGCTGAACCTTTTGACCATATCTGCATGATTTTATGCATTTATTGCTGCCACATGATGGAATATTTGCATTAAGAAGCAGGTGTACAGGTATACCTAATACAGTGCTCACTGAGTGAATATTAAGAGGGTGGTGGGAGGGAGTAAAATGCCGACAAGCACATCACAAACATATCAACATACGTATCAGACCAACATCACATTAAATGATTTCACAAACAAATTCTCAAATTCCACTCCCCTTGTCCAATTATTTACAGCCACATGAGGATTTATGTAAGTCTGCAGTACAGCTCTCTAGAATGAGAACACTTAGATAACATCAGAGTGGAACTGACTTCATATTCAGACCTGGTTCAAAGCAGCCATTTTCAGAGTGAGGCCGTACATACGCTATTAGAAACAGCACAACCGCAGTCCTTAGAGCTGAAGCACTGAAGAGGAGATATTATCTAACTGCAGACTGCACTCTCCTTCAATCTGAATTTTAACACAAAAAGTTTTTGTAAGTATAGACTGTGTTTTTTCCCCCCTGCAGTTTTCAATGTTTTCTTAATTAGGTGACCGTCAAACTCGGTGCCGAGTAAAACTAATACAAGTGAATGGCTAACATGACTCTAGGTGGTGTCTCTGTAACTAAGAACAGACAGCCATTGTCACAGGCTGAATACCCACCACCATTGTGATTGGATAATTAACAAGACTGATGTCAGATGGGCGACGTACATTATTGGTCACAGGCTCTGGCATACAAAGCCATGTGAACCAATGGGAATTGGTATGTGTATCAGACAAACCCATCGTATTAAATTCACTATATTTCTCTATGTTAAGATGCACATTAGTAGGGCTCTGAAGGCATCCAGGTCCAAATATTCCCCAACCAACCGCCTGAACAAATGAAGGTGTCTCTTCTCTGTGCCTGTTCAGCCCTGTCAGCCCAGGCCCACTGCATTGTGGGCCAGGGCAGGGGTGTGGGAGTCACAGCGTATCCCCTCCCCGCTCGGCTCAGCAGAAATGGCTGGGATGTCCCATTAGGAGCTGCAGAGAGCTCATAAATCACTGAGCCCTACATGTGTGTGAGGAGTAATCACAGACCAGCACTGCAGTGCTGAAACACCCACCGAGTTCAGAAAAAAAAAGAAAAGAAAGAATAACAAACTTTTAAAAAAGAGTGGGCTTTTTCCGCAGTCAGCAGACCCGTGACAGTGATCTACGGCGGACTGGCGGCGGTTTAAACGCTACGCTCCCGCCTGCCGCTCCTCTGGCTCCCGTTCAAACGCTGTGCCTGATCGAGCCACGCCCGGATACTGCACCCCAACCTCCACTTCCCTACTGATCAAACTCCATGGACCGATCGACCTGACCAGACTGCCTAACTCACACTGCTCACTCCCTACTCTATGTAATAATAACAACATCATGGTGATAAATCAGCCAGCTTATGGAAGGACACAAAACATCCGTTACTCAAACGCACAACACACAATACAATTTAAATGTATTATTTTTGAGGGAGATCAATATATTTCATGGATAATTCTCTTATACTGATCAGCCGCAAACAATTTTAAGGTTGAGGCAGAGTTTTATGAGCAATATTCTACCAAGACGAAGGAGACATCTGGTGCCACTTCACCCAAATGAAAGCACTATGACAAGCAACATTCTGCGCTTCCTACAAAATGGAGCATGGGTAAAAATGGTGATTTTTAATTCCTAGTATAAAACGCTGCTTTCTCAGTCAGAACGCTTGTGAAATTGAAACAGGCCCTGAGCATCAATGCAGCTCATTCCGGTTCAGCCTCAGCCGTGCTGTCTGTACTGTGTGTCCAAACACTGCTGTCCAAGGTTCTGAAGCCCTGCCAGGATTTAGGAGACTCCAGGCAGAGAAAGCCCAGTCAGGCTCTCTCTGCTGACTGATATCAAACAACCCATGACTGATCTCCATGACGGTGATAAACTTTGGATGTTGAAATAAAACGAAGATATTATATCACAAATTATTATTATTATATCCAATAATAGATTTTTACACACAGCCCTCACCCCTCCTGCCAACAGACTTTAATGAAGCATATTCATAATGTATTTATTTTTCTATGAATATCTCATCTTATAAACACTTATAGTATAGCACACAGACCTCTAACATTACTGAAAATGTCCTGATCTATAAACATTGGCAATGAGGAGCTTATCTTAAAGGTAATCATGAGATACCAAGTCTGGGGAGTGGCACAGTGCTTGGTTTCCACATTTTAAACAGTAACACAAAATATTTATGCTACAAGATAGAACTGAGATTCTCGATACTCAGCTGTAACCCACATTAGGTTCTATGAATATATTAAGCAGTTTGGAATAAATCAGAAATAAATCAGAAAACAAACTACAAAGATGTCCACCCCCTGCCAATAAGTCAGAGGTGCCAGGTGTAAATCCAGTATTTACGGCCTGGCTGTGTGCACAGATGTCTCTGTGTAGCTGGTTGGTGCTTTGCATGGCAGCCAATTGCCATTGGTGTGTGAGTGTGTGTGTGTGTGTGTGTGTGAATGGGTGAATAAGAAGCATCAATTGTACAGCGCTTTGGATAAAGGTGCTATATAAATGCCAACCATTTACCATGTAGAAGTAGTAAGCCCAACTGTGTGTATGATACATGGTAAAATCACATGTTCCTAAGAGTTCTTCATCCAGTTAATTCAGCATGCAGTTAATTCAGCATCCGGTTAATTCAGCATCTGGCTAATTCAGCATCTGGCTAATTCAGCCTGCTGGCTGCTGGAGCTGTGATCTGATACATCACAGTCCAGGGCTCCTTTCACACTAGAGCCTGAACTCACCATCGCATGTTATTCCCCTCCACCAATCACACAGTTCCTTGCTCACACCCACCGTTCCTATCGACCAATCATTGAAATCCATCTCATGCCCATTGATCAATCCACCAGTCAGAGAGATCCTTAGTCACACTGCCCTCCAACAAACACCGATATTACTTATCCATCAATTCCTGCCACCAACCACAGATCCTCATTCATGCCCATTGTTTTCTTTCATCAATCACAGAGATCCACATGCACACCCATTGATCCCCTCCACCAATCACCAAGAAGCACACTAAAACCCAACTACTCCGTCCACCAATCCGAGTGGTCTGGACGTCGACCCCTGCTGGTGCCTGAGCAGCAATGAAGGCTGACTGGCAAAGCTCTGATGCATCTGGGAAGTGTAGTTAAATAATTCATCACTCAAGCACTCATTATGTAAAGTGCATTGCTCCACAGACACATACGTAGACAGCTGAGGTAGATCATGTGTCCTTTTTATACTGAAATGCAAAGTCTTGAGGCTGCAGAATGTGGTACACACCCCAAAGGCAACAATCAACCTTTCAAATTCATATCCATCCATTCAAATACTTAGCTAGCATTTCAGAAGCGTCGGCTTGAAAGTACCCCTGTCCACACTGCAGTCTATGACGCCTATGAATGATTGCATCTCTATGTTTGTGCATCTATTACTCCACCATAGCTCTCAGAATACAGCTGAAAAATACTCCTTATCCATATACCGCTGCTTACATGGCCAGCTGCTCTGTAACCAGTGAAATATTTAAGCATTCACAAAAGCACAGCCCATTGTAAACAGCACCACACACCCCCTTTGCACTCAAGAGTTTGAAAAGGTATCATTAGGCAGATGTTTCATAATTCCCAAGTCTCAGTAAAAATAACTCCAAAGTAATTTCTTTCAGTGTAATAAGGCTTCTGAACTGTGCTGAATTCATTTCCAGTTACTGTACATGTTCCACTCTCCACTGCCCAGCACCTGAACTGCCATTTCACTATTTTAATTTCTAGAAAAATCATCGTAGAACATTTTCAGCATTTCACTATTTACTAAATTGCAATTCATTTCTAGAAGTGAATGAACTGACTGAATTGAACTGTAACTGACTGCAGTTATCACTGAAATGCACCATGTGTGCTGTTGACTCTGTTAATGTTTTATATCTATCCTGATGCCAAAAGGAAATTATACTTGAAGAGGACAAAAAAATCTTTTCTATTCTGTTCTATTCTATTCTATATTTCTGTGGACCAATACTATTCTATACAAAGGCCAATATACTATGTCCACTGTTCAGGTTAATTATAAATAAAAAGCGTATTTGGCAGAAATGCTTTGTACAGTCTTACTGGTATTTGCATTGCAGCTCTAACAATCCTGCTGTAAATAAGCAGCTGTCTTTACTGCAGTGGAACAATCCTTTGTTTGATTGAATGAAACCTGTGACTGTCATCCACCAATTATATTTTCTCTTGATCAGAGAAAGCAAACATCAGCCCTTTCAATCACTTTCCAATTATGAGCAATATTTGGAGTTTGTTAAGATCCCTAATGTGAGGAGGAGAGGTCAACCATATCCCGATTCAGCACTTCCTGATTCAGCTCAACCATTCCAGCTGCCACACAATGACCCCTGTATGCAAGACCGCTTAGCCACTGAAAAAAACCCCTCATAAATATCAGCCAATGACAGAGGGAGGAAAGGAATTGCTGCCACACCACCCTGACTGATTACTCCCAGTACAATAGTCAACTTCTTTGATGAGAAAAACAACTCACACATTATTCTATACTTCTGCATTTGGAAATAAATGATCCGCTGAGGTTTCCTGTTGCTTAGGGTTCCACAGACAGGAAGTGAGCCAAAATGCCTTCGAGTAAAGTATCTCTGCCTTCAAGCCTGTGAGAGAACAGAACCGAGCCTGATTGCTGTCGATAATAGTTGGCTTATCAAAAGCCAGAGGGTGGGTCCTGCTGTTTTTTGTAGTATTCAAGTCTCAAGCCCAACACTACCACTGGGTTAAATGTAGCAGTCTGTGTCTTGGCCTCTGCCAATGAAACCCTCATCAGCGATCAAGCTACATCTGAAACTGCAGGTGGATGTGACGCGAGTCACTTGGCACCATTACAACCCAAACACATCAATAGTCATTACAAGCCAAACACAGAAATATCCATCACAACCAAAACACATCACTGTCCATCATAATGAAAACTCAGCAATATCCATCACAACCAAAACACATCAATATCCATTACAACCAAAACACAGCAATATCCATCATAACCAAAACACAGCAATATTCTCATAACCAAAATGAAGCAATATCCATCACAACCAAAACAAAACAATATCCATCACAACCAAAACACATCAATATCCTTCACAATCAAAACACAGCAATATCCATCATAACCAAAACACAGCAATATCCATCATAACCAAAATGCAGCAATATCAATCACAACCAAAACACATCAATATCCTTCACAATCAAAACACAGCAATATTCATAATAACCAAAACACAGCAATATCCATCATGACCAAAATGCAGCAATATCAATCACAACCAAAACACATCAATATCCATCACAACCAAAACACAGCAATATCCATAATAACCAAAACACAGCAATATCCATCAAAACCAAAACACAGCAATATCCATAATAACCAAAACACAGCAATATCCATAATAACCAAAACACAGCAATATCCATCATAACCAAAATGCAGCAATATCCATCATAGCCTAAACTCAGCAATATCCATAACACAATTTCCACCCCTCAGGTTATAAGCCGCAGGCTCGGTCTGTGTGCGAATGAGGGCCAGGTAACATACTGGTTCTGTTCTCCCACAGACTGGTTTTGAAGGCAGAGATACTTCACTGGAAGGCATTCTGGTTTACTTCCTGTGTGTAACACTAAGTAACAGAAATCCCAGTCACCTCAGAGGATCATTTATTCCCAAGTGGAAGAATATTGAATAATTTGTGAGTTGTTTTTTGAATCAAAGAAGGTGACTACTGTACTAGGGAGGAATCAGTCAGGCTGATGTTGCAGTAATTTCCTTCTTCTCTGTCAATATACAACCTAAACATTGCAGTATCCACTACAACCAAAACACAGCATTATTCATGAAAGCAAAATGCAGTGATATCTCTTAACAACCAAAACATAACAATATCTAGTACAACCAACATATAACAATATCCACTACAACAGTGCACAACTGAAGCAATAGAACCCATTAGGACTAGACTTGGTTTAAATATGTCATTGTTTTAGATTCAAATACTTTTCTGTGCTAAATTTTTCTTGCCTGGTGCAATTGAGCCAACCAAGAGGACCAGAAGGCAGGGTTTGTACTTTTTGAGAATACTCCATACGTTCCATTACACCAGACAAGCTCAGTAAAGCAAAGAAAATATTTGAATCCAAAACAATTGCGTATTTGATCCAGGTCAGATTAGAACCAAAACTATTACAACCTAAACAATAGCTTCAATTAGAACCAAACCAACAGTATGCTATACAACCAGAATGGCCCCATTTTGTCCTCAAAGTCTTTATGCATTCAATTCAATTCAATAACTAAATGTTATTTGTATTATGCCTTTTTACAGAGACACAAAGGAAACCATATTCAGTATTCAGGCACATGTGTGTGCATGCGTGCCTCACACGCATGTACAAATGCTTTGTCTCTCCCGATGCTGGGGTACGTATAATCTGGCAGGGCTACCCCCTGGTCTACGCTGCGTTTTCTGCGATCACTGGCGTTGCGTGAAATGAGATTTAGCGAAACGCACGCTGATACCGCACCCGGGTTGCGGCCGGGAAGGGGAGGAGGGCGAACATTCCAGTCCGTTACGGGGATAAGGGCCCGAGCACCGGCCCCTCGGCACCCCACGACCCCCCACAGCAGCCGGCCCCTGGGGACAGCGGTGCGGCGAGAGGGACCACAATGGAGGAGCGGGGAGGGGGGAGGGACAGACTGCAGCCGCACAGAGCACAAAGACAGAGGGGGGAGGGGGCATGGTGTTTATGAGCAGGGCTGGTAAGTCTGATTGTATGGGGTGTGGGGTGTGGGGTGTGTGATGTAGGGTGTGGGGTGTGGTGTGGGGGGGGGATGGGTGTGATGTAGGGTGTGGGGTGTGGTGTGGGGGGGGGGGGGGGGGGGGTGGGTGTGATTTCGGGGTCCGGCTGGGCATGGAGGGGGGGTGCTCAGATGGAGATCTGCAGAGGGCTGGAGATCTGCATGCCAGAAACAGGGGAGAGGGGCAGAGGAGAGGAAACTAGAGGAACAGCAGATAAAAGGCAGAAATCCCTGAATTTGATTACAGCTGGGAGCCCTCATCGCTCTCCTCCTTTTCTTCTCCTCTCTTCTCTCCCTTTCCACTCTTCAGCAATCCCGAGCTAAAAATGATCCCACCTACCTACTGTGCACCATAATCAGTAACATACTGTATTATTTTATGTTTCTTTACAGCTAGAGGCCTATTAGTCACAGCAGATACATTATTATATTGTATATTATTCCATGGAACTGTATTAACCTTAAAGGTTATTATCAGCAGCGAAATTAAAATAATTCCCCATGACCTGGAATTAAAATGGAAAATCTCAATTTTGTATGACAAGGTGACAATGTTCTGCCTCCATATTCTCCATCTTCAACTGTATTCTCCACTTCCTAAAACACCTGCTAGCCACCGCACCACAAGTCAATCACAAGTTCATCCTGTCAGCTCTATAATAAAATAAACACACATTTGAGACCATTAATACGATGGCAACACATGTGAGAGAACCACTGCCCAAAAGCAAATCCAGAAGAACAAAATCAGGTGAAATATTGGGCTCTGTGTCACACATCGTGACTATCTATATCAGCCACCACAGAGTGTGTAGGCGTCTCACCCTTTGCTTGAGAAACACATCACTGCATGTCCTTGGAGATCAGGTTCTCAGTACAGGAGCTTCCTGACAAAGGCCCAGGAACAGCCTTCACCTCGCAGTATCCGTGGAAGACGTTTCAGCCAGGGAAACAAATGAGCTCTTGGCTTATTGTCACAGGAGCCCATAGCAGATGAGCCCTTAGCAGATGAACCCTTAGTAAATGAGCGCTTAGCAGATGAACCCTTAGCAGATGAACCCTTAGTAGAAGAACCCTTAGCAGATGAACCATTAGTAGATGAGCCCTAAGGAGATGAGCCCTTAGTAGATGAGCCCTTAGGAGATGAGCCCTTAGTAGATGAACCCTTAGGAGATGAGCCCTTAGGAGATGAACCCTTAGGAGATGGACCCTTAGTAGACAAGCCCTTAGTAGATGAACCCTCATCAGGCAATTAAAGTGCAATTAAAATATTTACATGCAGCAAAAATGTCAGAATTATTTGATTTCCAGATCTGTACTAAGATACGCCAATGATTAAAAAATAGTGAATCTGAGTAGTAATTCGCTACACTATGAAATTACACACATAATAGTTGTACACATACACATATTAGATCACAAAAAGGGCTGGAATGGCAGCAAAACTGATACGGTCAGCAAATCCATTTGTTTCGCTTTGAAACAAAACACTGCCTGGCAAACATTGGCAAACAGCCGCAACGTGCATACAGCAAACACTGACCTCAAAATTTGTTTTATACAAAAAGTAATCAATAACCCCCGCCTTGATATGAAATCTTTCATTCTTACTCTGTCGCATGACATGTTAGCACTGATGCACAAATACGTTTACCTTATGCAAGAGACACTGGGTTTTTAAATATGTTGTTAAATACACATTTCAGACAAATATAACAACCATAAACAACCAACAGTAAATATCTTTCTGGAAAAGGATGTGATTGCATCTGATAGTAGGATACATACACACACACACACACACACACACAGTACGTAAGAAATATTTATACACACATTTATATACATATGCTGATGTATTTATGTTCTTGCAGGGACACCAGAATCTTTAACCTCAGCATGGAGCAGTGAGAGTGGATATATAGCGACTCAGGGCAGTGTTTATAAATCTAAATTAGAGGCGGTTGTTTAATCTGCGAGAGCAGCAGTTCTGCACACGCTCAGTCTAGCCTGTGTTCGTTAGCACCGGTGGCTGGGCGCGGTGTTCCAGACTGGAGTATGGATTTTCCAGCACTGCCGATAATGAGCCGGACATCCGATACCCAGGCTCCCGGGCGCGCGCTAGCGGCCGGGGGCCTGCCTCGTGCCGGGGGGCAGTACAGCGTGCCCACTGGAGGGCTGGCTGTGCCGCACGGTGGGGTGGGGGGGGTCCCCTGAGCTTGAGTCGGGGGGCTTCTGACCTTCACGTGACCTCTGGGGAACCTGTGAGAGACGGTGACCCTCCTTCCCTGCGCGAGATCGCACCCCGGACACACCCCGTAGTTTTACTGCGCTTAAAAAAAGGAAACCCCCCCCCACCTCCCCCAGCACAGAATCCCGCTCAGCGCCCAGGGAGAGGAGAGAGCCGTGAGTCTCCTGAGCCCCTGCTGCAGCTCATTTCAGCTCTCTCTGCGTTACCCACAATGCAGCAGCACTCCTAAATCAGGTATCCGTCAGTCCTGCTGGTTACTACTCCGTGGATGAGAGGAAATGTTCCCCCAAAGTGAAAGTCTATCCCAATGTCTTTACTGGGAGCCCCAGTAACGCCTCCGCACGCCTCCTTTGTCCAGCGCACACGTGTGTGCTCGTAGCTGAGGCAAGCGGTCGTTAAGGCTTAGCGTGAGTGACAGGTAGAGAGCCTGTGACTGATGAGGCCTTTGCTAAGGTCAAAACTCGCCACTCAAGGCGCTGCCCAATCGGACCGTACCAAACGCACACGGGGGGGGTGAATACCCGGGTACACTGTAGCAGCTGAAGCGATATAGAAAAGCAGTAATCTGTATGGCAATAAAATGCGCGTTAGCAAAACGACTGCAGCTCTAGTTCACCGCTTCTCACGTTCGCCAGGCCGTGCGGGACTGGCGTTGCACTCTTGGGGTTTGGTGACGGCAATCAAGAGAAAGCAAGAGAGAGAAAGCAAGAGAAACACACAGAGCCTGCACAGAATGCAGGCCTGCACTCAATACAGCTGTGGGTGGGGCGGGGGTCTCTTGACACGTCTCTGATTTAGGAGTTCAGGCTGCGGCCCCTGCTCCCCTCGGTGGGGTGGACCCAGTGACAGGACATGCAGAGCCCATCTCCCCGGACAGCAAGTGAAGCAGACTGGAAAAGCACCATCTCATCCTTTTTCACTGTCCTCCCTTCCCCAGTGAGGGACGACAACGCACGCAGGCTTCGCTAGGTCCAGGGGGAGCAGCAGTGCTATGGAACCCGACCGCACATCAAACATGTTTTGGGAGAAAGGGGTGCCCACGGGACTGTGTGTATCAGAGCAAAGAGATCGTCGAATGACCACGGAAAGAGCCGGAAACAAAGTCCTGTCACAGCTCACAGGGAAAGCGCACTGCCAGTGGAGCGAGACGCAGGACGCTGGAAAAACACACACCACGGAGTCTACTGTACGCTTTCACAATCAGACCACATCAGACTGAAACCACACGCTCTGGACCCAAAATAACATTTTCAATTATCGTCTCATCTCATTTAAAAAAAACCCTGATAAACAGTGAAGACCAGACGACTGTCGTCTTTATAAATTCCTCGGGAATTTTAATGAAATATTTCAGAAAGAGATGATTCTCAAATCAAGTGGCAAAAAAAATAGAGGCCACATATAAAACTCTGAATTAGGCAAATGCAGGGACACAAAGACACGAAAGCCATCTTAACCGCAAGCCGTTCACCGCAAATACACCACGAATGTCACCCACAGGAAGTGGACGTGAAATGGACCCTCATAAATACATCATGCAGGCACTGTTGATAGTCAGCAGTAAAACACACGGCCGTGCTGTGCTGTACTGCACGTTGTGTACAGGCTCTTGTGTAGAAACCGCGGGGAACAGGGCTGGGACCATCTGAATTGGCCGCCCCACAGGACAGCTTGGCGTGTCGGAAGCACGCTGGAGCTGTGTGTATCGCCATGGCGAGGTGACTGAGGTAAACGCCAAGACTAACCTTGCGCTGTCTCCGCAGTACGCCATGCGTTATTTAACCCTTTAAGGTGTGAGATCACAAACATGTGATTATAATGTTCATGCTAATAGCTAATAAATTAACATGCTAATTCTGGTGTAACAATCACTAATGATAATTGAAAGCCATGGAAAAAGCTTACTCTTCAAAGGGTTAAAGAGTGAATTCCCTCTATCACACAGGAGAGAGAGAAAGAGAGAGAGCATGGTGCATATGAATGGGATACCCAGAGCATCCTTACAAGCTCCCCAGTATGTGCACACCTGTGTGTGTGTGTGTGTGTGTCTGTGTTTGTGTGCATGCAAGCATATGTGCATGTGTGTGCGAAAGTGTATCTGTATGCATGCATCTGTATGTGTATGCCTGTATGTATGTGTGTGTGTGTGTGTGTGTGTGTGGGTGCATGCATGCGTGTATGTATGCTTGTGTGTGTGTTTGTGTGGGCTTGTAGGTGTTTGTGTGGATGTGGATGTATGTGTGTGTGATTGTGTGTGAGTGTGTGCATGTGTGTATGTGAGTGTGTGTATGTGTGTGTGTGTGTGTGTGTATATATGTGTGCATATATCTGTATATGTGTGAGAAACACAAAGGAATGTGTACCACAGCCCCCAGAACCCCCCCCCCCACCCTGTACCTTCTTCTTTTGTTCACGGGACCTCTTTCTGTTCTTCCTCTTCTTCTCCTTCTCGTCCTCGACGTCGTTCACATCAAAATCCTTGTTCTTCTTGATCTGGGAGGCTGCGTGCGCCATGCCCGACTACTCTTCGGGCTCCGCGCTCACGCTGAAGGTGACTGACGAGGAGGAGAGGAGGAGAGGTAGGGATCCTTCTGGAGACGCAGGGGAGGGGGGGGAGCGTAGAGGAGAGGACGGAAAGATCCTCCTTCCCTTTCCCGGTTCCGGGGGGCGAGCGCTAGCCTGTAGCCGGCCGCCGTCGCCGCGGCGGCGAGCGGGAGGGAGAGCGAGCGGGCGGGCGGGCGAGCGAGGGGCGGCGGGTTTCTACGGAGACCGCTTCCTCTTTCCGCGGCGTTCCTCAGCGGCGCACCTCCGACGGGGACCTGAGCCTGTCTCCATGGCGAGGGGGGAGAGCGCGAGTGTGAGAGGGGAGGGAGGCAGGGAGAGAGCAGGAGGAGGGAGGAGGAGGAGGAGGAGGATGGGGGGGTGTTACGGCTGTATGTATCCTCCGCCACCGGCTGGGAGCGTCTATGTGAGGAGGAGGAGGAGGGGGGGGGTCCTGTTGATGATTCTGCGAGGATTAGGGCACGTGTGGAGGTTTGGGGGGGGAGGGGAGCGTGCCTCTCCACACGAGCACAGACCCCTTTCATTCCCTCCACGCTGCTGTAAGAGCCGCTATCCGCCGAAAACAATGAGGGCACCGCGGCTGTGTGGAAACCCGCCGGGGCAGGGACAGCACGCTCGCTTCTCAAGAGCGTTTGCGGACAAGACCGCGATCGAGCCGCAGCTCCACCGTCCGTCGTCAAACGCCTCTCTCCCAGGATCTCCGTCCAGCAGGAGCATAACTACATACAGAGGGAGACGGCTTTTTCACACAGGGCAAATACTGCATGCCTCAGACAAGAGAGCTTCTGTATTACACACAAAATGCAACCGCTAATCAACTCCTGCAAGGGAACAATCAGCGCTGACAAAATAAAATCCAAAAAGATTTGAGTGTTCATGTTTATTTTCTTGTTCATGTTAACAATAAAAAAAGCACAATTGTGTCACTTCCAGATTTGGGCGGTTGTGTGTCTGTCTCTGCCGGCTCTGTATCCAGGAGAGCAGGATAGCCGAACGCACACATCCCTGCTCGTCTGTGAGGCCGGTGGGGGTTGGGGGTGGGGGGGTGGTGCGTGCTCTCCCCAATCGCGCCCCGGGACATAGCGCTGGGTTTCGCGCTCCGTTACCGGCCAGCGAGAGGAAATGAACACCATTACCGAGCGGCACTCTGTTTCTCTTTTTTCCACAGCGCATGCCGCAGGAACACAGGCGCCGTCAGGGGCGGGGCCCCGCGCCTCTCCTCGTGGCACATTAAACCCCATTTGCATTTTGTTGCTAGGCGAAGGCCAATGGCGGCGTTTATGGGCTCTGTGTGCGATGGGAGGAGGTGGCGGAGGCAGATGGGGTTTTACCCCTCTCACACAGAAACAGATGTACAGCACATAAAAGACCCCGCAGTACCAAAACAAAGCAGGGCATGCGTACCAGCAGAAACCTGAGAGGGTAAGAATTGGGTTATATATCAGATTTGGGTTAAATACTAGAAGCCAACAAAGGTGTCCGACTCACCAGCTTGCCTCCAGGAAAGGAAATGATCCTGAACCTAAATGATGAAGTGTTGCGGTGAATGCAGTAGTGTGTCAGCATTCAGGAAACTGGGCTGGTGGTCTTCACATGAGCCTGAAGGTCTGTTTTAATAATCTATTTTTTGACGCAGATTTTGAGACACCACAACAGGCAGTGTTTTTAGAGGGCTTTTTATGGAGCCAGGTACGCACCATTACAGCCTAATCTGAGGATGTGGATGAGTGCTTTTATACTGCAGGTGCGAGTGTTTCAGCACAGAGGGTGTTGGAGTTCAGTAATCTAATCAGTCTGATGGCCGGCCATAAAAATGAGAAGGCATGCCAGAGAGTCTTTCTGTGGTGTTCAGACAAGAGGGAAATATGAGAACATACACGCAAACACACACACACATACACACACACACACACACACACACACACGTACATGCACCCATACACACACACACACACACACACAGCAGTTAGTATCCTCTCAGGGTATGTGGTTGGTGGACCCAGTGACTATAGAGTGAAACAGAGCAGAAAAACCATCAAATACCAGCAAAAGATGAAAGCTAAGACTCAGCTCATGTGGAAAAATAAGGTCCTCAGGAGGATTTCTGAAGAACCACATGAGACAGGAGCGATAGAGGCTGATACAGAAAGGGTCTCATTTCACCCAAACACTGACCGTAAGCAAAAGATCTCAGCGATGCCAGACTGAAAGGGTAGACTTTAATATCATAACATTACCCAGAGGGACATTAAACACCACACTCCCTCACTCTTACTGCACTGCTGGTCTATCTGTGTCCGTACCCACAAACCAACATGGTCCTGCTGTTCTGTATCTGTGTCCGTACCCAAAAACCAACATGGTCCTGCTGTTCTGTATCTGTGTCCGTACCCACAAAGCAACATGATCCTGCTGTTCTGTATCTGTGTCCGTACCCAAAAACCAACATGGTCCTGCCCACACTCTAAACTCTACTGTGGTTCTGACTGTGTCCATACCCCCAAACCAACATGGTCCTGCTGTTCTGTATCTGTGTCCGTACCAAAAAACCAACATGGTCCTGCTGTTCTGTATCTGTGTCCGTACCCACAAAGCAACATGGTCCTGCGGTTCTGACTGTGTCCGTACCCCCAAACCAACATGGTCCTGCTGTCCTATCTGCGTCTGTACCCCCAAACCAACATGGTCCTGCTGTCCTATCTGTGTCCATACCCCAAACCAACATGGTCCTGCTGTCCAATCTGTGTCCGTACCCCAAACCGACATGGTCCTGCTGTTTTATCTGTGTCCATACCCCAAACCGACATGGTCCTGCTGTTTTGTCTGTGTCCGTACCCACAAACCGACATGGTCCTGCTGTTCTGTATCTGTGTCCGTACCCCAAACCGACATGGTCCTGCTGTTCTGTATCTGTGTCCGTACCCCAAACCGACATGGTCCTGCTGTTTTATCTGTGTCCGTACCCACAAACCGACATGGTCCTGCTGTTCTGTATCTGTGTCCGTACCCCAAACCGACATGGCCCTGCTGTTCTGTATCTGTGTCCGTACTCTCAAACCATCATGGCCCTCAGACGGCACCACACACACAGGCTAAATCAAGCCAGAGACGCAGCATCATCTAATCACCACCCGCGTGAAAATGTGACCAAACTACCAGACTGCAGCTCTTAACACACCGTCTGTGGCCCGCCCGCGTGGTTACCAACGACAACGAGGAGTAACCACAGAATGCCCCGGGATGACCCCGGGAAAGATGTAGATCTGTGTTGATTTAATAGTCAACATTAATGCAGCTTCTGTTGCCAGACTGCTTGTGTAAGTAAGTAAGTAAGCCTATACCAGCGCTACTCAACTCTACGTCCTGCTTCACTTCACTGCTGCGCTACACCACCTGATTTCACTCATTATTTAGGAGTCCTGCGTGGTTTCTGATAAGCTAATTACTGAAATCAGGTGGTGCACTGCACGGTTGAAGCAAATACCTGCAGACACTGTGGCCTGCAGGACATGGAGTTCAGTAGCGTTGGTCTGTACAGAAAGATGGAAGGTTGTTGAACGGGTTATTTTATCAGAAAGCACATTCAATAATTCATAGGGCTGTCTGTGTAACTGGGCATGGTCCAGCGCTCATGTGGAGAGAGAGAGAGACATCCTGAAATGGACAGTTGATAAGATATAAAGATAAGAACACCTTAAGAAAAACACTAGGGCCAGATATGGATTTGAGGGACAGATTTTGAGGATTGATAGAATACCATTGGTTTGAAGAGCATCCAGCACTGTGTTGAGCCTAGACCTGAACACCCCTGGGTCTCTGACCTGAACTACACATCCCAGCATGCTCCTCTACAGATTCACAATATTACTGTGTAAAAATATACACAGAATTACATGTACTGTGTTACATTACATTAATGGCATTTGGCAGACGCTCTTATCCAGAGCGATGTACAGTTGATTGGACTAAGCAGGAGACAATCCTTCCCTGGAGCAATGCAGGGTTAAGGGCCTTGCTCAAGGGCCCAAGGGCTATGCAGATCTTATTGCGGCTACATCGGGGATCGAACCACCAACCTTGCAGGGCCCAGTCACATACCTGAACCACTACACCATAGGCCATCCTGTGTTATACTGTTGCTTTAGAAAAGTGACTTTTAGACACATTTCAATGGCATGCCTGTATTGTCACTGGAGTAAAGGGACTGCTGTCAAAATACAGAAATATCCATTTTTGGCTAGCACTGCAGCTCTAGAATTTTTGCAAGCTTAAGAAAATGACAGAATAAAACTGGGTCAGATAAGCAAGAGAAACCCTTTAGATCCTGACAGCATTTGAAAACACTCATACAGATCCTGGGAAATATGCAGAGAGACATGTTACAAAATAAAATATGCAATAATATGAATTTGTCTTTTTAAAATGTCTTTAAAGAATAGTAGGCATGCCCAGCATTTATTGGTCCATAAAGGGATACCTTTATACTTCAAATGTAGTATTTGAGCCAGGTCTGGGACAAATTCATGAAGTCAGTGCAGGAATGTTGATTCAACGTTAGGCTTCCCCTGTCTGTATCCTGACCTAAACATTTCCATTATGAGCTAAACGGTAAACTCTCTGCTCCATGAGCACAGTACTATGAGAGGTCAGGGAAGTGAACTTTGTAAACAGGCGTCGGCAGGTGTAAATGTGGTCGGGATTAATAAACACAAAATCCGGTTTGTGGGAGTAGCGTCTGTAGCGACCGCAGTGACGTCACTGCTTCATTCCGTGTTGTGGAAGTAGCATCTGCAGCGACCACAGTGGGATCACTGTTCAGTTCAGTTCAGTTCAGTTCTTTGTCCCAAATGGGCACTTTGTTTGCAGCAGGACCACACACATACCGCACAACAATAGGCATAACACAATACAGACAGACAGACAGATTCTGCACAAGAAGCATAATAAACAGTTGAGTTGTGATAGAGCAGTGCATTAAAAACTGAGTAATTTAAAATCAAGATACAGTTTCAATAAATATAAGGTAGATGTAAAAAGAGGTAGTGGATTGGGGTATGGGGTCACTAAATGGACAAGGCTATCTTCACTGCTTCATTCCGTGTTGTGTGGATATCTAATCACGCACCATTTTGGCTCTAAACTATGAAAGCACAGCCAGTTTATAGTCCGTCAATAAATCACACATTTTCTTTGGGGCTAACCTGAGATGAGCCAAGAATAATTGGGTCGATAAGAGAAAAGGTATTCTCTAAATAGTAAGGAAACCCAGCACTTTTCACAAGCACGACGGGAAACAGAGAACATCTAATGGGGCTCACTGGAATATACTGACGCCATCAGGGAGTTTGGGCCCCAACACCCAATATGCACCCAATATTTCTGTAGGTCAACACCCCCCCCCCCCCCCCCCACACACACATACATCATCCTAAAAGAGCAGCATTACTAATCAATAACATCTTCCTTCACATTGCTGGCAAATTAATTTCCTTCACAATAATCATCTTTTAGTTACTATTTCCTATAAAACGATATAAGAGCAGTAATACGTACAGTAGCGAAACAAACACCTGCCCGATCAGAACATGAACTGTGGATTTGATTTGTTTGTTTTATTTTATTCTCTGGGTCCCTCTAGTGGTTCGTTCTGGGAACTGCCGCTGGCATCGAGTCAAATCTCTAAAAAAGACCCAAGGGTATTGTACTGTATAGAAAACCTGGGGCAAATAATTACAGCAAATTATTTAAACTTTAAGAAATCACTATCATTGCTGTAGCTTCCTGTATAAACAACATAAATCACCAATATCAATAAAAAATATATATATTTTGTATGATTGTTTTTGGTTTTAATGTGAATTCTCTGTCCAGGAGTGTTTCAAATTTAATCTCTAAGTAATGTAAGCATTTCAAATATGTATTTGACCCAGGATTGCTGTTCATAAAATATCCTATGGTATGGAGTATGGAGGTACAGTTGGGTTGAATTTTAACCCAGTTTCAATCAGACTCTCACAGACTGAATTAAGTAGTCCACATTTGCTGTGTGCCAGTGACAATTTCAGCGTAATCAGACCAAACTGCAATACCCCCATTGCTCCACTGTGTGGCAGTATTGCATGCACAGCCACGACTGAGTCAGAAATTATGTTTTGATAACAGATGAGCCCAAGAAAGGAGCAAAATGCTAAAATAATTTTAAACCAGCCATATCAATAAATTCATAAACGAGCACATTCCAAACTATATGAAAACATTCAATTTAACCTTGACTATTTAAATACAAAAAAAAAACTAGAATAACATGGGCAAAAAAGCATAACGTCATGAATCATATTGCAGCCGATTAAACTTGCATTGCCCAGTCATTATTAATGCTGTGTTTTTTCAGTATAAATTTACAGCGCATTAAAATGAGAGCAGGTTTCTTTTCAGTGATATTGTGATGCATTATAAATTCTGTTTGGTGTTATTTGGGCAATGAAATCATACTGACAGTCGACTTGATGTTTTGTGGATGTCAGCTGTCTGGTGACTCATCTCATCTGAGCTGTCAGATAGTGATGATTCCTGCAAGATACTAAACCCCCGCCAACAGCCATTCATTTCCTGTTACCTTCAGCAGAAGATTCCGGAACTGGATTCCGGCAGCAACCCACACATTTATCATATACATTTTTTTAGATGTATACAATGTATTGAAAAAATAGTCATTAGTTTTAAGCCCTGAAATAAAATTTTTAAATGTGTATAAAATTGACCCTGTACTAATATTGTGAAGTAATAAAGAGCATGTTGTAAACCTGGGCAGCTACTGAATATGTGATGTCATTGAAATCAGAACAGAGGCCAGCCAGCAAATCAAGGATTTGGGTACAAAAGCAGGAGCAAATCAAGTGAGCAAAAATGAGAGAAAGATGAGAAAGGAGAGCAGAACAGAGATATGTGGAAGGTTGTGAAGATAAGTGGAGAGAGAGAGAGGAAGAGAGGGGGAGAGTGAGAGACAGCGAAAGGGAGCGGGAGAGAAAGAGCGAGAGAGGAAGAATCAGAGCAAGAGAGAGGGAGAGAGAGAGCGAGAGAGAGACGGTGAGAGAAAGAGAGATAGAAAGAGAAAGAGAGAGAAAGAGAGAGATAGTGGGGTGAGTATATGAGCCAAGCAGTAGAATATGGTACAGACAAATGTTGTGAGGGAGAAGGTCAGGTGAACAGAGAACAGCGGTCAGGAAGAGAAAAGATCAGGACCTGAACCGGGAGGCCAGAGAAGTCAGTACACAGGAGCGTTGCATAACATTAAACACAAGTGAGTCATAGTCTTAAAGGTTCCATGTTGTGGAATATGACATTTCCCTTGCTATGTGGATTATAAAGCAGTTGTAGGTGCTATAAAAACACTGTGAAAGTATCAAAATGCAAAGTCTCCAAAGAAATCCACACAATCTGTACTAAGAAACTGCATTTAGCCGGTAACTTTATGATGTCACAACTATACACTCATTTGCATATGCCCACCTTCAGCACAGCCCAGCTTGTAGCTGGAACAAATCCAAGCACTCGGAACAACTCGGAACAACTCGGAAACAACGTTCAGTTTGTTGGAGCTAGCCAGTCAATCAGAACAGAGGTTCATTGATAGTAATGAGCCTTAAAGTCACAGTCTCTGAAACAGCCTGTTCTTTGTAAGGCCCAGGAGAGGTGCCGGAGAATAGACATGTAAAACTGGATAGATTGTTATTTGTATGATTCTGCTTTTTCAATGATTCTGCTTTCTTCACTGAAATCAGTTCACACAAAAAAAATTCTTCTCTACACCATAAAAACTGTGAATATAGAGGCTGAACTTAAGAAACCTGTCAGGCAGCCTAATTAAGTGAGACCTGACATCTGAAAGAACTCCGTAAACAACTGCTCCAATTTGGTGGAGGAAGCTACCCGTTTATAGATCTATCTCTCATCAACGTCTTTGTGACTCCATGGAGACGGAGAGCAGGCCCTTTGCACGGGGAAGTCAGCTCCTGAAAACGTTTTTCAGAGAAAGACACCATGAATGCTTCCTAATCCCAACTGAGCATGCCCCCCTGAATTTCCTACAGAGGGATGGAATTCCAGGCGTGCCGCTTTGATTCCTCGGAGCCCGCAAGGGGAATAATTTGCAGAATTGTACATGAGCTCGTTCTGTTTCTGCAGAAGAGGTAATCATAAAAATTAATAACAGAGGCATTTCCACCAGCCCTGAGAGCATGCACTCTGGAACACATTACGGTGTGAGCTGTGTTTTATGACTGCGTGTTGCTTTATTCATTGGCACATTATGGTCATGTGCACTCTCCAAGGGGAACGAGCACTCTACGAGGGAAATGCCCTTGTGTGTTCCAACTGTATATCTACAATATTTGGACAAAAAAATGCTAGAAGAGGACATTGCACACAACTGCAGCCAAATAAGTGATGGAACTGAAAACAATCGTCATTTAAATTAATAAAAGAAATACGTAATGGAAAACCATTGAACCAATCTTCGGCAAGAAAGATAATAATAATTGCCGCTATTTGGCACGGTCATCAGGAAAGCGACGGAGAACAATTTAGATGAAATGCACTCAAATAACCGCAACAAGGAAACAAACAAGACAAATATTGACATTTTCCGGATACCAAGCAATTCCAGTCCAGTGTAATACGGGCGCTGAGAACCACACTCACGCATTACCAGAGGCAAATGTTCATCAGCGGACGATTGATAGGACTGATAGGGATAGATGTGAGTGCTTTTTACCAACATATTGGTCCCATTGCAGAGCTTCCATTGAAAGGCCTGAAGTGCACAGCAAGTGTAGGGAAAAAATAAGGAGATAATATATTGGCATTCTTGTTCTGTAATTCTTTTGAGTTGAGTTCTGATAGCATTTAATATCACGTATTAAGACATGACACTTATTCCATTTGTCCGGTTTAGGAGAATTGGAAATAAGTAATTTGCGAAGACTACATTCTGTTTTAAGACAATCACAATGCTGGCTTCAGTTGGGGAACATCACACATAGGACACCAACTTGCACTCTTCTAATTAACAGCAATAGGCCTGTGTGCACATGTTTTATTCCCTCAATCAGAAGAGTTTAGGCAGCCCTGGCCCCGGTTTCAACTTCAGATAGAAGTGGGATGTAATCCTTCTTAAAACCAAACTCTCACTGAAAAAATGCCATTTTTAACAGTGACTGTGGAACAGAAAACATGACTGCCTTCGATCTGTGCGGATCACAGATCTTTGAGGTGACGCGTTGAGGTCTACAGTAGTTCAGACGGCAGCGATAATCTGGTTCTCTCTCTCAGTAACCTTGGAATGATACAGCAGTGATGTATGTGTAGATCTCTATTATGTAGCTCAATCAGACTCCCCGCCTACCTGCTTTTGTGCTGGCAGAGCGTTTCTCACAGGCTGGTTACGCATGAAAGCATTAGTGCTATAAAGGTGTAGGTCTGCGTGTGTGTGTGTGTGTGTGTGTGCATGTGTTTGTGTGCCTGCAAATATTTGTGCATATATGTATGTGTGTGAGTACACGTGTGTGTTGGCATTAGTATTTGAGTGTTTCACCTGAACATAAACGCTCTTTATTAGGTATTTATTAGACTCATTTTTTAGACTTAAGTCTTCTGCTGCTGTAGCCTATCCACTTTGAGGTTTGACACATTGTGTCTGTTCAAAGATGCTCTTCTGCATACCACTGTTGTAATGTGTGGTTATTTGCGTTACAGTCACCTTCCTGTCAGCTTTGACTAGTCTGGCCATTCTTTCATTAACAAGGTGTTTTTGCCCGCATAACTGCTGCTCACTGGATGTTTTTTTCAAGTATGCACATACATTTAAACTTGTGTGTGTTTGCATATACAGTACTGTATATACTGTAGTATGTGTGTGTATACTCTATACTATGTGTGTGTGTGTATACTCTATACTGTTTGTGTGTGTGTGTATTCACATGTGTGTGTATGTGCAGGCACGCGTGTGTGTGCGCGTCCCTGGTGTCTGGTTTCGTGTCGTGAGGAGTCTGCAGTGCGGTGCCAGGCCTAGGGCTCTCTCTCGCTTTCTGTATTCCTCTCTCTCTCTCTCTCTCTGTATATCTGTCTCTCTCTCCCTCCCTCCATCTCTCTCCCTCCCTCTCTCTCTGTCTCTCTCTCTGTATCTCTTTCTCTCTCCCTCCCTCCATCTCTCTCCCTCTCTCTCTCTCCCTCCCTCTCTCTCTGTCTCGCTCTCTGTATCTCTCTCTCTGTCTCTCTCTCTCTCTCTCCCTCTCAGTAGACAGCTGTGCAGACGGGCTCCGCCCGAGCTCACACGCTGGCTAAAGGTCACCCCCCCCCCTCCCCCCTCCCTCCTCCCACACTCACAGACCCGCTGCAATTAAAGCAGAAAAGTGCTAAAATACCACAAAAATTTCCCCCAACAAGAGCTGTGACTTCTACCACTCCCAAAGACACTGGACAAATACTAGTCACCTTTACAGCTGGTCTAGGTAATGCATGAGACAAACAGCCAGCCTAATCTTTCAATATTCTTGCTTGACTTGGGTATTACTGTTGGGTATTACTATCATCTGACTATATACAGTAATACTCTATTTAGTTTTGAGCATTACCATCATTATTTCAAGCATCTGCTCAATTAAGTACAGTCCTCCTTTGTAATGAATGATGTTTCAAGTGTATGATATCCATGACAGACATGTTGACATTTCTCTATATTCACACATTTCATGGTGGGCTGTTTGCACTGCCTGCAATTACAGCCCTTCATAGATGAATGACCCTACATGACATCAGAGCCTAATAATAATTAGCTGCTTCACGGACTGGAATATAAAATTGGCTAATACCCGTAAGAGCCAGGGTTTTAAATTATCCATCAAGTCCATGCTCGATACAGATGTCAAAATCACTTACTAATCACCACACCCATATTTGTATGTATAATTACTCAAGTAAGTATAATCTCAATCACAAGTAAAGAAAGTGGTCTTATGCCTTAATCCGCATTCAATCAAACGCAGTGTATACGTCACGCGTTCTGAAAAATATACTTCAGCAAAGTATGCGCTTGTGTTTCCATGCTGAAGCACTACTGGGGAGGTTTCTAGCTCCTTCAAGGAGCAGCTAACGGGTTGGAACGTCCTTAAAGATGGTGGACCTCCATCGATTTACAGAGGTGAGTGACAGTCGACGGGCCATCCTCAGTCTGTACTGGAGGATCATGGGAAGAAGGAGCAGAAGCCAGGAAAGTGGCCGTCTAAAACAGGCAACAGATTACTCACACCCCAGTCAGCAGGCTGCCTCTGACAACAAGCCCGTCGGTTTCCTGCCACACGCAACACCGTCGGCATTCTGGGAATCAATTAGCCAGGTAAATCCGCACGGGAGAGACGCGTGAAAATTAAAGAAGGAAGAAGGAGGCTTCGGCCAAATAACTGAACGGGGAATGTTTGCCGTTGTTTCCTGCGAGCTGCAGCAGTGTTGAATGATCGTAACGGTCGTCTGAAACAGCCCGGAATTATCCGTGTGGATTCAGAGCCAACCCACCAGACAGTGCACTGTTTAGGCCTTACAGGGGACCAGTGTAATGTGCTAACAGACTGTGCATCATTTTCACAGCTATCAAACAACATTTCACATGCCTTTTCAAGCAGGGACACAGACCAGCACATTTCATTACTGCAGTCGACAGGCCAACCATCAAAACAGGCCCACATCTCTCTCTCTCTTTGTCTCTCTCTCTGTCACTATCTCCCTCTATCTGTCTTTCTCTCTGTGAGTCAGGCAAAGGGCTCTAGCCAGCCATGGCTCTCTTTCATTGCAAAGATGCAAATGATGCCCACAGAGGATAAGATAAGGCTTATTGATGTTTGCCAGCAGCCATCTCTACCCCCACCCACACACCACCCCACATCACCCCACCCGCGAGATTGGAGTGTCAACAGATAACTCAACTCCCCCCCCCCACACACACACACACACACACACACATACACACGCACAACCCCTCAGTCTCCTGTCACAGCTCCAGTCCACTCTAATGGAAATTTCCTCAAATGTCAGAAGCAGAGGGAGACAGAGAGAGAGCAGGGAGAGAGAGAGAGAGCAAAAGAGAGAGACTTCCAACACGAGGAGACAGAGAAAGTGTTTTTCTGTACCTTTCCACCGCCGAGCTAACACTGGCACAGTAACATGTTTCAGAGTTCACACACACACCACCTCTGACACGTCACTGCTTCCTCTCGCTGTACACTAAATAAAGATGGCGGGTCTGTGTGCGTGTAAACGCGGAGTGCCCGTCTGTATGTCGACTCCAGCCCACACGTTTCTGTCCCAGTTTCCCAGCTGAGGTCATTTATCCCTCTCTCTCCTCTCGCTGCAGGGCCGAGCGGGAGCAGATGTACTCTCTCACCAAGGTTATCAGATCTAGGTTACTATAGCCGACTGCGTGTGACTTCCCCAAAATAGGCACAATCCCAGAGGGGAAGGATACAGGAGACACCGTGCAGGGAACCCAGAAGACCAGTGTGTTCAACAGCAGAGGGAAGGCCCAGATTTCCTTACTTCAGAGCAGAAAACTGTGAACTGCAAACATACTGTACACACTCAGGTTGGAGTTTCAGTAATACCTCATGATGATACTACCTCATAGAAGTAATGCCAGTGTGTAGTCTCTGTTCTTGGGTGTGTTTGCCTTGTCAGTCAGATTCTCTCAGGGCAGAGATATCTGAGAGATCTGTCACTTTATCTCTGGCTGCCAGCTTCAATCCGTCTGGGCTGGACAGAGCCCTGGGCCAGTGGTGAGTGGCACTGTGCTCAACCCATCTGACCTCGCTCACTACCACACACACACACACACACACACACACACACAGACAAACACACTCACACACACACACACACATACACACACTCACACACACACACACTCACAGGCAAACACACACATGCACACACACACAGGTACACACACACACACAGGCAGACACACACACACAGGCAAATACAAACACACACACACACAGAGGCACACACACAGGCAAACACACACAGGCAGGCAGGCACACACACACATACACATACACATACACACAGGCAAACACAAACACACTCACACACAGAGAAACACACACAGGCAAACACACACATGCACACACATACAAATACACACACACACACACACACAGGCAAACACAAACACACTCGCATACACAGAGACACACACACAGGCAAACACACACATGCATACACACACAGGCAGGCACACGCATGCACACACACACACACACACACACAAAGGCGAACACATACATGCCCCCACCTCCCCAACCAGTTTTATCCACTGTTTCATCAAGAGTGGGCCATCTCCCACTGAATGTCATACTGTAGCACTACACCACAATTCCCTACACTGACTGAACCCACCGAGTCACATCCCAACATGCAATCTAAAACTGCACAGAGTCATTTTAACACTAAGAATGTACTCTGTCAGAGTGAAATCAACTCCACTGGAATGTATTCGACCCTAGACAGTTTATATCCACCAGCTGGAAGCTCTACACCGTCACTGAAAAGAGGAAGGCTGCTATTTAAGTAGAATTCATCAATTTTACTGCAGTCTGCATTGTGAAACGACTCGCCATCATTCTCATTCTCATCTAATCTTCTCCCTGGCACCCACCCATCCACCTACCGGGGTGGGGCGGGGGGTTTGAGGCAGCTGATCACCCCGGCAACTAATCATGCGGGGATCGACAAATTAGCATGGACTTAAGAAAGAATTACCAGAACAAACAAAAGTGAGGGGCCTCAGTGTCATAGAGAAACACCCCCAAACAGAGCCCTCCCATCCCGCCCCCACACGTGTGAGAATAGGGGGTTCAGAGATAGGGGTGTGCGGGGTGAAGAGGGGGTCCCAGCGAGACGCGCACCCCAGAAACATCAAACCAGCGAGGAGCTGAGGCTCGGCCCAGGGTCTCCTAGGCAACCGGCAGCAGAGCACAGGAGCCGCAAATAGAGCGAGAAGCCCCGCCCACTCCGCTCCCGCCATTCCGCTTTACAGGATTAGGATCGCAGACGACCCCCCCCCCATTCTGCCGTATGTCTTTACCGAAACAAGGGCCCCCCCCCAGTCCCCAATCTTATCCCAGCCATCACCACGTGCCTTTCTCCCTCTCTCTGTTATCTCTCTCTCCTCTGTTATCCTCCTATCTCACTCACTCACTCTCTTTCACACACACACACACGGTCTTAGTCTTTTCATAAGGAAGCAGACAAAGGATGGCATCAAAAATCCATTTTCTCCACTCAAACCTCTTCATTCATCCAAAGCCTGTATGTGTGATTAGGGCTTCAGGGATTCCTCTTTTTTTATTCTCTAATCCCAGTCTGCCATTTCTCGGCTGTTCTTTGCCAGCACCAACCTGTGCCTGTCTGTGCCAGTCTGTGCACGTGCGATAGGAGAGACTCCGCCTCCTCACCCGACGGGAGATGTGACACGCAGGAAGGAAGCCATTTTGGGTGGATCCGTGTCCTTATCATGTTGAAGGGTGTTTGCGGTTTGGTTCTCTGGCAGAGTAGATACTTCATGAATAATATTATATCTGAGTATCGGGCAGACGGTGATGCACACATTCCCAGCGGATATTGTGCTTTGTTATGAAAATTTTACGATGTATGTTATATCTAACAGTTGCAGTAAATGCATGCCAGAAAATAAATATGGCTGTATAAGGCTTAGTTAATACTGGACCGGCGATTTATGATGCTCTTAATAATTCATACGGCTATTTTTACGGCCTTATCTCGAGCCGTTGGTACACTATTTCTGTGATTAATACCACTCATATGCAGAGGGGAAGGGATAACAGCGTACTTTTCCAGCAAGCGCAACTCACCAGAGGAAACGGCACGGAGAAGCAGTACAACGTACGTCAGGAACGTCCTGTCCTGAAAAGGACTGCCTTGTTCTCTACAGCACCGTAGTGCAAGTCACTGTCGAAATAATAATCAAAACAGCTGCAAGAGGAAAATAACTGCCATAATCATCATCATTATCATCATCATATTCATAATAAATAAAAACGCAGCCCATATCATTTTATTTTCACATTTGTGTCATAAGTAATGTATTGTATCTCCTCTGGCCTATTTAACTGACCCTGCCAGCAGCACAGTAGCGTGGTCTAGGAATGCTGGACAGGACTGGTTAGGAGGGAGAGACAGTGAAGTGGGGGAATCATTGCTCTTCGTTCCGCAGACTAGTTTATTCTCTTAATTGCTCGTTTGACCTGGTACACGGCCGACAGGAGTAGGACACTGCTGCCTGGACGACCTCACACAGAGATGCTCTCGGCGAATAGAGAGCCTGGGTAAGAAGCACTCCCCTCAGGGCCACTCAGCCCTTCCCTTTGCCCCTTTAACTTTGACGGGGGGGGAGGGGGGGTGCCCGTAGCCTCCCAGGACATGTTCCAGATGTCAGTGCAGGTGATTGGGGGGGCAGGTATCTAGGAAGCCATGGCAACAGGAGTTCCGTGCCCCTATCCTGCAGGGATGGTGGTTCAGCATAACGGTTGCAGAAATGGGCTTATAACAGAGGTTCCGAGGAATATTTCATGGGTTGGACCTCGATCGATTTCCAGGTCAGTCGTGGACTGAGGAGACAGGGAAGGATAAAACAATCCTTGGTGGGATGCTGCTGTTAAACCCAGCATTCAGTCATTTTTCTGTAATACGATGTAAATGTAAAGGGCGGTGCCATGCAGCGTGTTTGGAGAGACAGAGCCACAGCTGTCTCTGAAGATCTGCCTGCATCCTCACTCCCCCGCCCCCCCTTCCCGTGCCCCACTTTTTATCGTCACCAAAAAATAAGCAGCTCCCACCTCCCCAAGAAGCAGCATTTAAGGAGAGAGGTGTTTGTATGAAACCACTTCAGTTAGCACTCAGCACCGATGAACAGTGAAATCTGCTTGCCTTGTGCTCCCCAGAGAAAAAAAACGTACTTCAAAATGCTCACTCTCACACACGCACACCTTCAGCTGAGCTGTTGCCGGAGCTTTCTTTGAATGCTCTGTGATGAAAGAGGCGCAGCAGATCAAATCGTCTGGATGGCTTCTCTTTGCCCATCTGTGCCAGGCAGACAAGCCTGCTGACGAACCCTGTGCATTACAATCAAAGAAAATCCCCACAGTCGAGCTGTCACTCTCTGCCCATTCAGAGCCCGAATGGCGTCCACTCAGGTTTCTGTGCTATTGTGATTCATCTTGACAGGTTCACCTACTGTAAAAAAAAGAGTGGCAGGTTCTTTACAGGTATGTCGACATTCATTATATAAGTGATAGTTCCTCTGGGTGAACAGTGAAACTATTCTCATGAAATATGAACTGGGAAACATGTTACTTATTTCACTCATTTTCAAAACAGTAGAATCTGCCCAATATCCAATAGATAAGGTTTAAGAATTCTGGAGAACCTTATATTTTTAATTCACCTAATTAATCTGGTGTCACTAATCTTACACTCACAATCCTTACATTCATTATCTTTTTTCTTTTCCCCTGTTGTTTTTTATCCAAGCTTTTAATCAATTATGGTCAATCCACTCCTCTCTGTCCGCTGCTCTTTCTGATATACTCACATGAATCATCAATGTCCTCCATTTTGTTTCTAGTTTCCCCATTTCTCCCTTAATTGCTATGGTTTTGTTTTCAAATTCTTCTTTAAAACCACATTTACATCACACATACTCAATTGTCACCATTTCTCGTTTTGAAAAACGGCAAGGGGAAGTCAAGAGAACTGCATGAAACCGGTATGAACCAACTGTTCGTTTAAATATGAGTCACGCCGATCTCTGGACAGATAATGCTCCGGTCCCTCCGTGGAAGCGATATCGGCAGAGAACCCCCATCACCGCACGTCTCCCACACACATCCGTCATGGGCAATCAGTCATTCAGGCAGATGTGAGGCGTCTCCCACACATGCTGGGATGGAAACACCAACATTCTTCCACTCGGGGTGTTAGCTCTCGAGAACGTGGGAGCGTCCAGTTGATATGTACCCAAAGCAACTAACATAGATAGATCACTGCATTTATATAGCGCTTTTCTAGGCACTCAAAGCTCTTACAGGGATGAGGGAGAAACTCAACCACCACCAATTTGTAGCACCCAACATCAGTCCTTGAAAACCTAGCGCATTTCAGTGTTGCGACAGGCTAATTTTAGAGCGTCAACATGTATTTACCCAAGCTTTTGGGACCCTTGCACATCTACATCTAACTATTTTGAAAAGCACTGGTTGGCTCAGTTCCCAACATTCTGATAATTGCAAAACACAATTGAAATGAATCGTATGTTTTTGCAGTTCCAATTAGCAGTTGTTATGTTCTCAATATTAGGGCAGTCTTTTGAAGGACACCATTTTGTTAATTACTTTCTCCTTTTCGAGGGACCGCAAACAAATCCCATAAGTGAATAGGGGATTAAGAGACATGACGAAATCCCAGACTAATAAAGTGCTGCTGGAGAACTACATCCAAAATGTCAACAAAAAAACATCCATTAGCCCAAACTCAGAAATTAATGTGCAAACAAGATAATGCTCAAATTGAGTTTTGCCTCTCCATGCCAGCTTTAGAGAAAAGTAAAACATCCTCTGCACATTTAGATCCATGTTCAGGGTCCCTGCCCGTTTCATTATCACTTTAGGAGTCCACCCCTGTCAATAAAAATATATTTATGAACGCAACATAGTCACAGTGTGGATTACCTAACCACCACTTAGAGTGGAACATCCAGTGACATTTACATCTTTAATAGGCAAGTCAATACACAATCCACAGGGGGAATTAATAACAAAATATCAGGGATCGATTAGGCCTTGCCCTGCTTTTAAAGAGCTTGTATTAAACTCTTTGACTTTGTGATATTACTTTCCATGCACTGGATGAAAGCATTCCGAATCCCAACTCACTTGCAATCGATGCAGTGGATCTGCACTGGGAAGTGTTGCTTTCAGGAGCTGACACCAATCTAAACACCCACACCCCTCAGGATATAAACCGAGTCCAGATGCTATATTACTGTGCATATTACAAACAAACCAACACAATGAATTGAGTTACCCACACAAAGTAGATTTTTTATCAGGTGAAGAGTTAGGAGTTAGGATTTCTGTTTGGACCTCTCCGCCATAAGTGAGGTGAAAGACCTGAAGTTCAAAGTGATAAACCTGGCCACTTCTGGGGCGTTGGCCTAATCAACCCCCCAATCTCTTCACTCCAGTGAGGGTTGGGGTCAAAGGTGAAGGCTGTGATTGAAAAAGAAATGCAGGGAAGTGGTTGAACAGCGAGAGGCATGCGCAGAATGCCACACTTCCAAAGAGCATCAAACACGTATCTGATGTTCCTACTGAGAGATGAGTCTTGGACACCTTACGACCCTGTTCCTCAAATCACGGTCCTCGAGGGCTGAATAAGGTGTGAAGCCAGTCTGGCCAATCAGTAGCATTAACAAAGTTAGTTAGTAGGAAATCAAACCTGAGTCAGACTTGACTATCCCTGCCCAACTCACAGTTCTAGACCAGTCATCTGAAGGCCAGCTACGGGACGGATGACGATCACTGCCACTTTTCTCAGGACAGGGGTTGCCATGGTTTCTGTTACCGGGAAACACTGTCGGTACATGCTGTACCCTTGGTTAAATCGTTTTCATTTAATCATTGGTATGCTTGTACTATGCTGTGCTACAATGATTTTCTACAGAGTTGAAACAGAAATGAAACAGAATATTGGATACTGGACACGCACACATATGCAGCCACATACATACACACTCACACAAACATATATGCAGATACACACACTATCTTAACAAAAAATGTGCTTCAATGTCAGGCCAAAAAGAGACATACTGTACACTTCTAAATGACTGTCCAACACACACAGGGCTCGGTGTGTGGAAAGGGGTACATTTTGCCTAACGGAGCTAGGCAGACACTTTAGAAACACAGTATAATGCAGAGTTTTCTCTCTCCCCCTTCAGTGCAGTGAGTCTATACAAAACCAAGGAGCTGTGCTTTTAACCTAATTACTGTATGCCATTAAAATTAATCAACCCTCGCTTCTTTTATGTAAGAGCAATTTATGCGTTATTTTCAGTTTTAAAATAACACAACCTTAGACACTAATGTACATTGTAACCATTGTTAACAACAATCTCAAATGCTAAAATACTGTTTTTAATGAAAAGTGATTCATGCTGTAGGCTGCATCTGCACACTGTAGGCCCACACAGCCTTGGCGAAACCCCCCCACCCTCGGCCCGAGACCCATGTGTCAGCCAGGCTTTGGGCCAGTTGGCCGTGGAGCAGTCAGTCACAGGGTTTAGGAGAGCTCTTGGCACTGCCCCCCATGCCCCCAGCAGCTGTATCCAAACCCTCCCCAACACGGTCCAACTCTGCATTCAGCCTGTGATTGGCCTGTACCCTGCCTGACACCCATCAAACCCCAATCAAATCCATTGGCTACCATTTACAGCAAATTAATAAAATCAGGTACGTGTAACTAAACAACCGTACAGATCATCTACTCTGTTGACATCAATCCTACCCTATATGCCCATAAGTGAACATTAAGGGATGGGTACATGATTGCAAATTAACCCCTCCCCCCCTGGTCTGCAAATCTCATTGTAGTCAGGGCTGAGGGAGAACTAATGGATGCCCAGATATGTGACACTCTAATAACCAGCCTCTCCCAGCCTGCTGACAGCCAAAGAGCATCATGACTGATGTAACCTTTTTACAACCAGTGCAGACCACGGTATCTGCTACCAAATGCTCCACTTACGCTCCGTTGTTTTCTCCAAAAACTGTGTCTCTAAGCACTTCTAACACAACCATAGGTTCTTTCTAAACAGGTGACCTGGGAGTTGTAGTTCAGTCCACATCCTCAAGATGACACTCTAGGCACTCCAATTACCATAATGAGTGGTGAGCAGTCAAAGGAATGGTGCCAATTGTACAATTAAGGGCAAATCAAATTAAAGAGCATGCTGGCGCAAGGGTGCAAGTCAAGGGGTGTTCAATCTTAGACCCCAAAGGGCCAGTGTGGGAACTGGTTTTTCTTTAAGGTCAGCAGTAAAACACCTGATTCAACTAATACAGGTCTCATTAGTTGAATCAGACATTATTATATTTAAAAAAGCCTGCACCCACACCACCCTTTCTTGAATAAGACCATACATGATATATGATGTGTATATTATCATAGTAACTGTGTTGATCACTTAACTAGTAGCCTCAAAGTCCTTTATCGCCCCCTAGGTGTTGGAGGACAGAACTAAAGGTTAAAATATGAACTCTAGCAACATAAGCACTTCCCTTGTGGTGTCAATAAGGTACAGTATATGCAGTTTATATACACTCAAGCCAGCCATCATCAACAATACACAAAAATAAAGCATGATACTGCTTCGCTTGAATCTCCAAACAGCTAGAAATTACTTATGCAGGATCTAGCTCTGGGCAGACAGGAACTCATTATACAGGGTGCCATGGAAACAAGGTGAGGCTCTCAAAACCTGTATGTCAGATCCTCAGAGAACTGTGCAACTGCACAATTCACACCACATCATTACATGGCAAATGCAATCTATCCTCCTTGTTAGTAAATTAAAGCACTTCACTTGCCCATTTAGTTAAGATTTTATGCTTTTTGGACACTTGTGTGAATGCATAAAACCCTCTGATACCCTTAAATCAAAGACACTCATTTCCCCACCCTCATCACAGTGGCTTCAGAGGAAAACTTCCATTTCAATTCAGGAAATTACTTGAAATGATAATTACAAATGGATTTTGAAGACAATGGCATTTCTGAACTCATGGCTTGAATTTAAATTCACTTCCTGAAATCCCTGAATTGAAACAAAATTGGCTCAATCCCCAAACATCTCCCAGCAAAAAAAAGAAAAAAAAGAAATAATAATAATTTGAGTTGAACAGTTATATGGTCAGCTGGTGGTTCTGGATTGGACAGCAAGGTCAGCTGGTGGCTCTGGATTGGACGGCTGGGTCAGCTGTGGGTTCCGTACTGGACGGAGTGATCTGTTTGCTGAGGCGATGTTGCACTGCATGGTGAGATGGTGTCTCTCTTATGGGGTGTTTCATTAGCAGGTTCACACCACATCTACAGGCGCGTAGAGAGACTGTCAGTCAGGGACTGCTGAATGTGTCACACACAACTGCCTTCTGGACCGTTTCCACACCAAACACCCCTCAGGGATTCTGCATGCTCTACACACCACACACTAGCCTACTGTAATATAATCTCTTACGCTGCAAATCGATTCCATTTAAAGCGTGCTATTCTTTCATCTGCTACGCCTCAAATGCACACCATAATACAATCTGCATTTCTGTAAATGTATTCTGAACAAAAAACACTATTGTGCTATCTTTCGAACTGACAAAGTGTGCAAAAATCATATTATGATCCCAAAAATAGGGAATGTATACCAAAAAAAAAACTTACTGGTATTGCACTACAAACAAGTGCTGTAAATATTTATGATGTAATATTTGTGATGTAATGAAGTTTCTTGTAGTTGTTTAACGAGCAGTGATTGCAACTGCTCTTCATGGGAAAATTCATAATCAATGAAAAAACAAATCATTAAAAATATCCATGAAAATGTACCTGTAGAAGTATTCCAAAAACAGCCCTGCTCTAAAATGGTCTATTAAACTGAGAACCTGTGTGCATCCCCTGGGGAACGGTGGTGTGCAGTGATAAATAACAGAGGGAAGAAAAAAATCAGGATTCAGTGTGAACTGCAGAGTCATCTCACAGGGGAGTGCCATTAAGGAATAAACACAAAAACCTCAGAGATGAATTAGAGAACATTTTGGGCTTTAACCAATGATACTGAATGACCCTGGAGGGTTTGAGCACTTATTAGCTTTACTTAACCCTGCCATTAGACTGTAGGGCTGGGCATTAGCTTATGGGTCTGTGTCTTTATGGGGAAAACCACAGCGGGGCCTGCTTGTCCTTTTCTGACAGAAGAACATTTCAATGCAACGTCCACTTTTAATAAATATGCTGCGTATATCTCCCAGTGTCCTGTTAATGACTGTTGACAGTGTATTTGTGATGGTGCCTCTTTGTGTTGACCTACTGTTGTGAAATGAATCAAGGGAATGGACAATAAATGCCACGTTTTATTGGCTGGGCTCCCTGATTGAGTCTGCTACCTCACAAGATTTGTTTTTCCTAAATGCCAGCTAAGAGTTTCTCCCTGCCACTGTTGCCCAGGGGATGCCTATGTGGGCCTTTAATGCCGGGATATATTGTAAAACACACTGGGGTTACTCCTCTGTAAAACAGTATATACATTTTTTTGTTATGTTCTTGCAACTGAATCTAGAGGTGAGTCTTGCTAAATTGCCTTCATGAAATCAACGTTGCGGTCGATTAAACAACCTTCGTGGGACCTCTGTGAAATAGACTGCACGGAAATTATATAAATTAATCCACTAAAAAAATGGAGCTCCGTAATAAATTTTAGCGCGCATGCAGCTGAGAGAGGCAGAGCTACACTCCCGGTAGGAGGAGAAGACAGCAGTGGGAGTGGGAGTGGGGGGGGGCTGAGACTGACAGGGATTTTAAAATGATGGAGTCCGGGGAGATATTGCGCTGTCCTCCCTCGTCTGATGAAGACAGGATGAGGTGCTCGGGGAGGAGAGGTGGAGAGATTAAAGGGGTGGACGACCCGTCCTCCCTGGCGGTAAAGCGGCGGTAGTCTCTGATGATGTCAGCGGCTGGGGCGAGGGCTGTGTCGCTCTTATTAAAGGGCCGTCGCGGGACAGCTGCAGGAAATATGGCACAGGTATCTGTCACGGCCGCACATTTCAGTTTCAAGAAGTGCTGAGGGAACACTCTGGCCCTCACGTCTGCAGTTTATGCAGGCTGCACTCGTATTTTAAACACGGGGATGTCACTTAAGGTATTCATTGCCAGGAGCATTTTCAAAATTTTTAAAACTTGAATTCATGTGAAATAAGCGTTTCAATCGGAATATTGTTGAACATAATAGATCTTTTTTCTTTCAATGTTGTCAGTTATGTGAGGAATTATAGTTGCTTATATAAGTAAAGTAATTCTAATAATATATTTGATGCAGGGCTGGTTTGTAGTGAAGTATGTGACCCAGGTCTGGTGTGCAGTGAAACAGTCCACAGAGATCTGGGCCTCCCTTTTAGACTTTCATCCTCCCCTGCAAACGTCAGAACAAAACAGAACAGAACAGAACTAGTTTTCATCCTGACAAACCTCACATAAGCCTCTTCCTTCGAAGGCCTCGAGTGTTAACAGGACAGTCGTGTCTGGGTGACACAGACAGTGTTTGTCAAACAGGACTGCTATTCCCCCACACTGTCTGAACACAATAGTGCCACCAGCAATGCACTGGCTCAAACTTCCACACTGCACAGAGTATCCACACTTTTTAGACCTTTTAAGTGTTTTCAGGACAGATTCTTTTCCAGGGTAGTTTTCAGTTGGAGCTCCAGTCACATCAATATGGGGATCATTAACAGCCTCACATCAAAGACCAGTGAAGCCAGCCAATTCTACAAATATAAATGTCAAAAAGAAAAACACTGTGCGCGTTCCACTGGCTCAAACATCAATATTGAGCCATTGGCGGGGCAAGAGTTAGATCTGGTTGAGTGGCTTCTGTTTAATTCTGGAAAACTTTGATGGAGTCCATACTGAATACAATAATTCAGTTCTAAATACTGAGTCTTCAACACCCCCACCCCCCTCTCTCTCACACACACAACCCCACAAAAGGGTCAGTTTGTTTAATCCTATAAGAGTTGAAAAATCCAATAATCTACAGTGGGCATACATTCTGTGTATCTGCAGCACCTTGTAGAGTGTAATGATGAGCTTAACACAGCAGTTACAAACACAAGACAGGACCACACCCTGTATGTGATGCAATTCCACTGAAAGGTAACCGTGTGTATGCACACATTGGCACACGCACACACACGCACAGACACACTCAGCCAAAGACACATTCACATATGCTGATACACAAAACACAATGTTTCCATGTGGAATCCTGACTGACTGACCAACTGGCTGACTGGCAGACAGACAGACAGATAGATAGACAGACAGAAATAACTGCTTCACCATCTCAGTACCCTGACCAATTCATATAGTTCTACAAAACCCCTGTTTGTGGATAGGGAAGTGGGGCTATGTGTATACGAAGAAGAGGAATCATGAAGTTCTGACTGAGTGCATTACAAAAAACTAGCAAATAAGCGCGCCAACTCCGTCTGTCCCTGTGAACCCAGACGAAGTCTGGGGCGGAGTGTCTGCCTCAGCAGAACCCAATATCCTTTGGACTAAGTGTTCTGGTTGGCCGAGGTGGATGTCATTAATCAACGTTGGCTGCTTCCTTTACCGGTACGTTCTTTATACAGACCAATAAAACACATCAAAACAGAAACTGCTACGGCTCTATCTCAGAGTTACTGTAACTGACACATACCAGAGAAAACCTCCCAATCCAAGTCCCTGCTATGCAAAAATGCTGCAAGCAACAGATAACAAATAAAGAAACATGTTACTCAGAAATACAGTAAAGGGGCACGTACTGTATGGCATTTGCCCTTGATATGCTTTGGCTCAAAAGAAAATGGTGGCAAGGACTGGTATCAAAAAGAAAAAAGGAAACCTTTTTTTGTGTTTAAAAATTTAACACCGGGGAGTTTTGGTGGGAAACGGGGAAAAAATAATTTATTTATGACAGCAGAAAATGAATTCCAGGGCCTCATCTGCTAATTTGAAATTTGCATACTGCCCAGCATGCAATTTTGTCAGAAATGCCAATGAAGTCTTTTTGCTTACATGAAGGATCGATGCTGAAACTTTAAAGAGTAACAAGCAAGAAAAGGGATTTGACTTCATAAGGGATTGTAGAAACAACTCCAGATTCAAATGACGATGAAGTTCGAAGTACACAAGTAAGTGTGAAAAATATAAAAAGCTATGCCACATATTGTTGCCTCATTAGTATGTCTGATGATGCCACCAAAATGTAAGTATATCTTATAATTAAACTTAAAATCTAATAAAACCTTTATTTTTTTTCTTTCTAAGACAAAAAAATGCCAATGAAGTGAGACAGGTTTCCTAATTTCAAGATTTGCCAACGGAGGAAGACAATTTCACAGCAAACAGTATCTTAAAACAAGCTCATGTGTTCTACTTGAGAGCGAAAAGGCTGACGTTTTTTTCCAGTATTGTCTTTCTCTCCTTCCCTCTCACAGCCTTTGTCTCCCGGGTCTCTCCTGTTCTCTTTCATCTCTCCCTCTCTCCCTAGTCTCTCCCTCTCCCACTCCTACCCTTCCTCAGATGTCCCGGGCCTTCCTTGGTCTTACGCCATCTTGCCTACGCACGCACCCAGGTGATGTTCCCACAGGAGTGGGGTAGGAGTAGGGTTCATGTTACACGGTTCTCAGACCGCTCCACGGGCACGGAGAGCGCTGGGGACCGCTCAGATATGTGAGTGCTCCTCCAGATCGCGTTCCCTCCCTCCCGGTCGGGCGCGTCCTATCAGGTTCCCCGGTCACCAGAGAGCCTGGGAACGGGAGTGAGCCAGCCCGTGTTCTGGGAACGTCTTCAGGGCCCGCTGACTAGGATTACGCCAGGAATCCCGGGAAAGGCTGGCACGCGTATGCCTTCCAGACGACCGCCATCCAGGGGAGAGGTCATTAACACGTACAAGGTCATTAACGAGCCCGTTTCCGTGGATAATGAAAAGCGCGAGTCTCCCCCTTTCTTACGGGTGCGTAGGAACAACCCTCTGCACCCTGAACAACTTCTGTGATTCAAATGTCAAAGAATCAGAGGCGCAGAAGAGAATTTGAGTCAACCCACAGCCTCCGTTAAAGACGAGGCCTGACAGTTTAGCGTAGCTTTCTGGTTTATATATAGCACGATAGCACGATAGCAATGCTTCAACTTTTCACAGTTTATATCTCTGGGTTACAATATCGCCGGGTGGCCGCGGGGCAACCAGTTAGCCTTCACCTGCAGTTTGAAGCACTTGCTAGCAACCTCACAGTCATCTACACCACTTCATTTTGAACTTGAGAAAAAAAGACTTCACACTGCATGACTCAGAGAAGAATGCTGTTCGGCCTGAACAGCAATGAGGAGGAGGCTGGCTGTTTGTAGTGCCGCTTCGTAAAAATCAATTACTCTGATAATACTTGCACTGTGTAACACCTGTCTTAAGTGCATTGGACTTAAAAGCTTGTTTTTAGATAGGCCTACTGTTTGGTGGGCTGTTTTTTGTCGTATGTAACAAAATAATTTTGCGAATATGACTTTAAGTCTGAATATAAGACTAATATACTTGTTGAGAGCGACTTATTTTTTGGGTTTTGCCGTTTTCATCATTTGCATTGACCGAACAGAGCAATACTTGAAAACAGATACACTGGGCCTGTACCGTGTACGCTCAATTAGTAAGAGAAGAGAGGCTTGTTGTATTCCTGTTGGCACAGGGAGCATAAAAACTGTATCTTCAGTAGTGTCTTGCCCCTGCCAACTTATACTGGCATTCACAGCCAGTAAATCACTCACTTTGTTTAATAAGCCGATCCAAATTCTGCATTAATAGAAAAATGCAATTTTTTTTTATGGACTAAGGCTCCCCATCCTTAATCAAAGCCACCCCTGCTCCTTGTTTAAAAACAAACTAGAGGATTGTGGGAAAGGTTTAAATCCTGACATTTGAAATGACTTATCTGCCATTGCATTTCCCCATTAAGGGGAACAGAACAAATATGGTGACATCTACCGT
Source organism: Conger conger (assembly GCF_963514075.1). Classification (NCBI taxonomy): domain Eukaryota; kingdom Metazoa; phylum Chordata; class Actinopteri; order Anguilliformes; family Congridae; genus Conger; species Conger conger. Next base: position 20,756,758 of record NC_083777.1, on the reverse strand, counting down.
CCCGAGGCTGTGGAGAGATAAGAATATCTCTGGCGTGGATTTCAGCGAATGGCTTTTCTCTCTGACCGGCTGGTGTGCACGGTTACCGCCCCGCGGACTCCTCCCCCCGATACGGCGTGTTTGTAGGGCGTGCTCGACATTACCATTGTAAATGTCATCAAGGCAGGAGGTCAGGATTAAGTTCACCAGATGTGTGATTGATTGGGGCCGATACCTACTCCCTCTCTCTCTCTGTCTGTCTCTCTCTCTCTGTGTGTCTGCCTCTCCCTCTTCCTCTCACTCACACACTCCCTCACTCTCTCTCGGGTGCCATGGCAACAGAGTCCCGCTCATGTGCAGTGAGGAGCAGAATAGCAGTGATTTATTTCTCCTACTTTAAATATGCTCTTGGCCCTGCGTTTCGAGGCCACTGGTTCCAATCCGCTCCTGTCCTCATTGGCACCCGCCCCGCCCCGCCCCACCCCTCCCGTCAGTGAGATGGGCCCCACCTGCTCAGAGTAAAACTGGGAGGCAGGGCAAGACCCCCCCCCTACCAATCACCACCAGCAACCACAAAGCCCCTCCACCCTGCTCATCACACCACAGAAATGAGCCTCTTCATTTTTCATTCCCCGTCCAGGCTCTGACTAGGCTTCCATTCCTGTCTTATTTTTTCCAGTCAAATAAAAGCTAATGCTCAGAATGCAATTGATGTGCTTTATTCGCTATGATTGTTTTATATGGCTGCGCTTCAGTGGAGGGGAAAACACACTACAATATGATTTCACTTTTTCAATAAAATCAAGTCAGGACATGAAGCCTTTCATCACATTTCTGCCTGACATAAATGAAAAACACCTATTTTTAAAAGACAGGATATTATTTTTAATGGTTTCAGCATTTTAAAACTAAAAGAGCACAAACCAAACCAAACAGTGCTTTGAAGTGGATTTTTAAAGGATTTAAGATAACCATCCTCTGAATAACTTGTATGCATATGAAGGTCAAAGGGCACCACCATCTTAGCATGAAGCAAATGAGACTCCAGAGCTGATATCACAGCCTACATTTTGCATGAGAGACTATTTTGAGCTCAGAAGCTCACTTTAATGACAAGCTTGTTCAATGCCAATGTAGCTCTCAAAATAGAAAGGTAATGTAACAATGACATCACTCACATGAAAAAGTAAGTACTGTATTTGTTTATTGAACAAATTTTTCACCAATGTCTGCTCTGATAAAAATTGGCAGTGTTTAATCTCCCACCAAAAATAAGGAAACTGGTCCATGGTAGTTTTATTTTTACCACACCAGCGTGTCAGCAGGTTATATGTTGCCCTGTGTGGCTTTAAAAGTGAAAAGTCTAAAAGGTCTAGCACTCAAGAAGGCAAACGTGCTCTTTTGGCTCACTCTGTCTCGCACTTTCAGCTCAAATGTGTTTGGTCTTTTCTTCTTCTTCTTCTTTTTTCATGAATTTGGCAGCCAACCCGGGGCAGAGCAGATCTCATTCCCACCCTGAGAGGCAACTGTCTGTCACCACAGCTGCATTCATACACAAACCCCTCTGTCAATTGCACATCGCCCTATGGAGCTACCGGCCACAGTCCGCACCGGCACGGTGCAGATTTCATACATGCAGCACGGAGTGTTGATTAAATGACTGCACAAACTGAATGAGCAACCCAGAAGCACAAAATGTGTTTTGAGGGAAGTGGCTGGCCATGGTAGGAGCGCAGGATCACACCAGGTTCATGGAGCGGACCAGTTTCGACACATTCCCCTGGTGATGGACAACCAGCCCAATACCGCCAGGCGGAATTCCAAGGTGAGGTGACAGTTAAGGCCAGTTTATAGACCGATTACTTGCAATGGATGTCGCTGGTTTATACTCGTTTGTCACTGGTTCATGTGTGTTTATGCTTTTTGCTCAGTCTACGTCGGGCAACAATAGAATGTTCAAGAACATTTTGTGATTTCAGTCAAGCGAAACTCATAAACTGGACTTTCCGGAGCAAGGTCAGTCATTAGCCACCCTCACATCATCGCTTAACATTAAAACCCACAAAACTGCAGGTTTACATAAGCCATGGCACATTTAGCCAGAGAGCATCCGAACGCTCGTTTAGCGAATAAATGCTGCTTTTTTGTGTATTCTGGATTCAGTGGGCGGCATTCACAATCAAGAGGTCATTTCATGCGAAAGCCAAAGCTTCCACCAGTGTTCTATCTGTTGCTAGGCAGCAGGGAGTCAGCTGACTTCTATTATGAAACTCATCACTATCTGATGCCACCGCTCCACGATAATGTTGGAAAATGCCACAGAACATCAGCTGAAACCAAACCAGTTGCAAAATAGTATAAAAACAAGGCAATGACAAGTGAAACCTCTTAAATAATGATAAGATGCTAGATGTCTGTGTGTGCTTGTGTGCGTATAATTCGGTTTAACATTATAAATCGGTTGAAAAAATGCCTCATTGATGTTGTATAAAAAGATGAATGTGAAGACATCACCTTACTGTGGAAAAGAGAAAAAAAAACAGAGTCTCTCAAGTCTCAACACAGAGAGACTCTGTTGCCATGACAGCAGTTCTAAACATCCCCGGAATGTTTAAACGCCCCCTGTATCTCTCCCCGGATAGAAATCTGATCATTTCAAACGCTTTGATGAAAACACTTAAGATGCTGACTGCACGCTTGTGAATACCGTCGTCTTCACAGCTGTTCGAGCTCCATTGCCTTTCAGGGGGACGACAGAACCTACAGCGTTACATAAGTATTTTTTGACGGAGGAGCTCAGATCTGACCAGCCGTCTCCTCCTATAGACCTGCTCTGATCTCTGGGACCGCTCGGTCCGTGAACACGCATCCTGTGCAGAACCGCACGTACGTCAGACCCAGCCCGCGGGCTCTGGGCGAGCAGTCTCATCCTTTAAGCCAGTTATCGATTCAGAGTCGACAGAAGACCCACCCTAGTGCTGCTCTAGATCACTCTATCACACCCCCACTCCAAAATCTGTCACACCTGCCACGCTGCTCATCCTCATTACCCGTCCCCTCCACTCCTCCAAAAACTGACATTCAGTTCTACCCGTTTCTCGACACCAACACAAGATGGCTGACCCTGCTGTGGCTGACATATCGGGCTGATATATTGTGACATTTCCTTATCACAGAATAAAGGAGAAACGTACAAAGAAATCCCAGGAGAATCAGACAGTCAGACAGTGTGCCCCTCTCCCTCCGCTTGTGCCCGTGATGAAGAGGAGCAGAGAGGTAACCCTCTCATGACCAGCGCGGTCCTGGTGCCATGCCTGCCTCCCTCCTACAGAAACACTTACTCACACAGTTACAATATGCCATAATGCATGGAATTTCTGATTAAATAAAGATTACTGAATGCATACTTGCTTTTATTTGATAATGTGATTAACATCTTTTTTTTTGATTATCTGATTACCTATCATTTAGTAGTTTTTTCAATGGTATTTGAAATTGTATTTGAAACAGTATGATTGAAAAATGTGTAATAAATATGTCATTACAAATTAATTAAGAATGACTACCTGTATTACTTCAATTATATTCGTCTACATTTTGCAAGTAATCTTCAAATATAAAAACTTTATATTTGAAGATTAAGACCTGATTGCTACCTGCTCACTAAATGAATTTATAATCAGTATCAATGCGGTTATCAACTGTTTTCTAGCAGGACAGCAAAGCCCCTTAAGATGATGTGTGATTGTGTGATTATTTTGTCAATTGTAAATGTGGTTCTTGAAATGCTTCAAATTGATTATTGGAAAAGCACATTTTCCTTCACCACAGTCTCTGTAATACTGATCATAATAAGGCACATAAGGGTAGCGATGGCATGAAAATGACAGAAGCTGACAACACAACTACGTTTCACCATTAAAAGAATTGCTGTATGATCTCCGATAACAAACTCGACCATCTTCATAAAAGAATACACACCAGCATGCCATCAAACACAGAGTACATAAGCAGTAGTCACTGACACTCTGCATCTGGGAGTGTTAGCACGGTCCAATGATGACCCTCAAGGGTTTGCTGTCCTTATCGACAAGCAGGGCAGTACAGACGAGCTAGGTCACAGATACTAATGAGAAAAAACACGGGTAAAAAATGCCAAGGCCATATCTAATTCGCAAGCCCTTTGCAAATGAACAAAGAAATGAAAGACGTAAAGTTAAATTCTGAACAGAGCTGCTTTAAATGCATAAATGCAAATTATTTTTTATGGAAATCTGTGTGTGGCTCTGAAAAGCCATGTCGGAGTGATACCAGTAGCACACTGCTACTGTAGGGCACTGAAGACCTGAGCGCACTGGTTCGGCTCTGCCGTGATTTATTGAACATTTTGTGCTGTGTTGCCTTTTGCTTGTAGAGAATTATCCCCCCCACCCCACCCCAACTCGACACAGCCCCGCTGCTCGTGAGAACAACAAACCATTGAGTGGCTTTGGTCTCGACCCAAATGGATTCGTCATTGATTTGTTCTCTGCTGCAAATCTGCTCATTCTGAAGGTCTAAGGCTTCTTAGTTACATTACTATAACCTGGCGTGATTAATGCCATTAATAACATGACAATAATTGAATTTTCTCTGTCAGAACAACAATAATAATACCGATAATAATAAATCATTAATACTTGATAACATGTGTTACAATCCGTAGCCTACTCCGTTGTCTTTTATGATATCCGACCACTCCCACTGTGATGACTTTAATAATTTATAATGGCATCACTGGCTGCAGCTGGGTTCAGCACACAGCCGGCTGTGTAGAATGGGCTGATTCTCCCTGCCGGTCGTCGACAGCGCCGAAGCTCCGTGCGCTTAGCAACAGGTAGGTGTGCCACGGCGCGACGCCGGGAATGGCCGACAGCCTCCCTCATCCGAGAGAATAACAGGCACTCGCAAGATAACGGAGTCGCATTAAACAAAGGAAGCGTCCGCGCAGTTCTCTCTGTAGCCCCATTAGTAAGACCTGACACTCTGCCGAAACTGTCTAAGCAGAGGGGCGCTAAAGCCGAACAGTGCTTACAAAGCATACGCGCTAAATCACGCAAATGGAGAAGTAAGTCCGGCTCTCCGGTAAACTCGAACGCCATTAATAAATCAACGAACGTCCTCGGAGGAAACACGCTGGTACCGGTATAAGCTGAACGGATTTTTTTAATTATTTACTTATTGTTCTTTTTTTTTTTAGGAATTCCCTCCTGTGTGACTTCACAGTCGCAGGCGCTGAGGGGTTACTCCGTCGCTTCCTCTGCTCTGTCCCTTGGCTGCACCCGTCACAGGTGCCTTGGCAACAGCGAGCGCGTTTGATCTTCGCGAATCGCGATTAAGGCTGGGCTGTCACGATGCCGTCACATGTGGAGAATAATGCGCTGGCTCGGAGCCGAGGGTTGTGGACCGATTGCGCGAGAGGAATCTGTTTTTATATTGGTGGAAGGGGGAAACAAAGAGACAGGTGTAAGCACACCACCTCCAGCTTTCCCGCCTTAAAAAGTCAGTGTTCTACTAGAACTCCCATTGCTTTCAGTTACCAGTAGTGCTAGTTACAACAGCATTGGAATGATCAGTTAAAAATTCTGATTGTTACCATCAGTATTAGAATGTTAAGAAAATAATTCTGATTGTTACCATCAGCTTTAGAATGTTCCGTTAAGAATTCTGATTGTTACTATAAGTATTAGAATGTTAATTTAAAAATTCTGATTGTTACCACCAGCATTAGAATGTTCACTTAAGAACATTCCAATCACATCTTTGTGACCTCACACCTTAGAGGGTTAATCACCAAACCCTGCTTCACAGGAACAACAAACCCTGTGACTCCAAATGAGAACAAAGCAGATATATGCTGTCACTTTGAAAGAGAAATAAAAGCAGTCCATCCCTTCTGCTGTCTAACTCAGCCCAGAGTCTGAAAAATTCAGCCAAACAAGCCTTCATTCCCAGTGTCACTACTGAGAAGAGCCAAGACACCTCAGACAAGACAAATAACCAGGATGCCTCCCTTACCTTTTTCCCTTTCTTCTTGCGGTGAGCTGGCTTTGCCGAGCTCTTCTCCTTGGCTTCCTCGCTCATTCCGGATGGCTTTTCCCGGGAGTTTTTATTCCCACATGAAGAGCTGCGGAAGGCCGGTTGGGGTTGGGAAAGTCAGCCCCAAAGTCCATAAAACCGGGGTCCAGGCTGGAGGAGGGGCGGGGGTCTGCTCTGGTGCGCTCAGTCACCACTTCTCACAGTGCGCGTCTTCGACTGGATGCTGCCCTCTCCCCTATCCTGCGCGCTCCAGCCAGGGTGTGGGAGAAAGAGGGGGAAAAGGGAGAGGATCAGGAGGAGAAGAGGGAAGCTGAGGGAGGAAAGCGCTGGATATTCCTGGGGAGAAGTATCCTGCCGGGTTGGGCAGCCTCTGGAAACCAACAGGCTTCTGTTTCAAACCCCTCAGGTTCTCTTCCTCAGCCCACTGATGGAGACTCTTTCAGCTACAGAGAGTGGGAGAGGCAGGGAGGGAGAGAGAGACAGAGAGAGAAAGAAAAAGAGAGATAGAGAGAGAGCAATAAAGAGAGAGGCAGGGAAAGAGAGTGACACATGCACTCACATACAAAGGGAATGAGAGAGGGAGGGAGGGAAGGAGGGAGGGAGGGGGAGAGAGAGAGAGGTAGTGAAATGAACGGCAGATTGCTGTCGGCTCCGCGTAGCGATCGCTCGGTGAGCGGGTTGTGTCCGCTTAGGCGCACGGCGATATTAAAAGTGATCCCAGGGAGCTACCGCTGGCCTGGGGGTGTGTGTGTGCGTGTGTGAGAGAGTGTGTGTGTTAGGGGGGTGTCTCATTAGCATGATGCATCAGGTCCTTCCAGAAAAGGAGGCCTCCAGGTCTTTTGCCAGGAAGCTCAGGTTTCTCAATCGAGAGAGAGAGAGAGAGAGAGAGAGAGAGTCTGGGCACTAGCAGCAGCATGGATGGCCAGAATCCTTACTGTCTTATACTGCCCAGATCCTGCAATCTCAAATGTACACATGTATTGCCACTTCCAGGTATTGTAACATGTATATCATATCTATATTCAGTAAAAAACTGATTCTTCTCATCCCCTCCACTCAGAGTTTGTGTTGCCACCATCAGGATGAAGCGCTCATTCGTGTCTCTCTCCATCAGGCTCCTAAACAGCCACAGGGGACCACAGGCTGGACTCAGGGGAGCTGGGTGTTTGCATCATATGTATTTACTCTTGTCGCACTTCCTGAGGGTAATAGAGTACAAAGCTTCGTGTGTTTTTATTAATGGTGTGACTGTGTATGTGTATGCACATACTACGTATATGTATATAATACGCCTTACATTTAATTTTTTAATATTGCACTTTTTGTATTTCTGTGTATTCACACAATAAAGACATCTAATCCAATCAAATAAATCCTGAGAAGTTCATGTATCCACATATTTACAGTATACACTGAGCACTTTATTAGGTAGACCTGTACACCAACTTTTTAATGCAAATATTTAATCAGCCAATCATGTGGCAGCAACTAAATGCATAAAGGCATGCAGATATGGTCAAGAGTTTCAGCTGTTTTTCTGACCAAAAGTGTGAATGGGGAAGAAATGCAACGCAAATAACCACACGTTACAACAGTGGTATGCAGAAGAGCATCTCTGAACACACAATGCATCAAACCTCTTAAGTCGATAGGCTACAGCAGCAGAAGACCAATAAGTCTAAAGAATCAGTCTAATGAATACCTAATAAAGTGCTCACTGAGCGTATATTTGCAGTATAGTCCATTTCTATAAGGGGAGACAGGAGACAGATCCACAGATAACTGCAGCTCTGTTAATCAGATTTTTCTGATATCTTTTCCCTCGTCTGAGATGAACGGGGCGGTCTTCATCAGGCAGAGGCCGAGGCGAGCCCCCCCTCCTCGTTGCCGCAAGCGCAGACATCCCACCCCCCCATCCTGCCCACCCCCTCCACCACCCGACCCCCCCACAAGCCCCAATCAGACCCGCCGGCAGTGTGGAGACAGACCCAGCATCACACCCACCACACTCAAACAAGCTGTGGCCAGCGCCAGAATCACAGGAGTCTGTCACCGACAGGTCTCACACAACCAGACGAGCCGGCCTCATTTTAACACCCTCTCTCCAGGATTCATATTCCACAAATCCCCACCCACCCGTCTTCTGAGCATGGCTCTTTTCAGCTGGAAGGATTATGGTGTGCGATAAAGGAATCACCACTGCTGTGCTTCTGCCCTCGTTACCCATCCACTGATTGATAAATCACAGGCTCAAGGAGACTCACCTCTGGGATTCAAGCCTGAGATCATCATTTCGAACAAATAATGGAATTAAAACCGAAACCATTAGCTAACATCGCCGTACTTCAAGTGCTACAGTTTAGCCGCAATATATTTGCATTAGACGTTTCCCATAATAGATTCGTCCTCTCAGTAGCAGCATATGAAATATTAATTTTCAGAATTGTGTACTGAGGAAATGTACATAAATTTACCAAAATCCTGGCAGGTAATGTGGCACTGGCAGGAGAGCAGACAGTCAGGGAGCATAAGGATTACTCAGTGAAGCCATGCCATGTTTGACTGCACTGCATAATCACACACAGTAATTATACTGCATGCACTGTATACATGTACATCTCTACATTTCATTTGGGTGACTGTGCTTCCTCTGAAAACATACTGACGATAACAATGCATACATTCTGCAACCATCACTGTGAGCTTCCAGAATTAAACATGGAGAAGCTCGGAGCTCGAGGGAGTGCCTTCTCTCAGATCAATACCAGGGCAAGCATGCTGACTCCCTGGCCTGCCCTCTGCTGGCCAAGATGGGACATTGCATAAACAAAACAGGTACACAAAAGAGACATCTTTCTTACACTGCCTTAGATGGAAGAGCAGTGAGAGGAAACAGGGTGGAGGTTAACAACATATCACAGGAATGTTTAACAGTATTTCAGTCTCCTAACACTTACTGTTTTCCAATATCTTATTTGTGAACCCTAAAACCTAATTCTAGCCCAAGGTATTATATGTTTTTAGCTATAAAAATACTTAAGGGTTTTGTGTTATCTCCTTATGAAAACTAAAAATCGAATATCCCATGTCCTTACCCTTTCCCAAGCCCAAATATGATTTTTCAGTTCAGTTAAAATAGATGGAAAACAACTGAAATCTATTCAATAAAATAGGATCTTTAGGACTGTAGGATCTTTCTCCTTGGAACCTATTGTATAAAAATAAATAAAACTGCAATAGAGACATTTTGAACAGTTTACTGTGAGAAAGAAGAAAAACATCATTCAAGTTAGAATTTTTTATTTTATTTTTACATTTGGTTGTTTCAACCTGCCGTAGAGCAGAAGGATTTTACCGAAGATCATTTTTGCATTACATTACATTAATGGCATGTTATCCAGAGCGACGTACAAAAAAGTGCAAAGTGCATACCAATAACCAGGAACAAGTGCGCTGAAAGACCCTAGAGGGAAGTATAATTTCAACTGCTAGCTGCACAACAAAGATAAGGACCAATTTGATAATTGATCAATTTTTTATTTATTTTATTTTTTTATCGTAATACCGCAACACGAAAATGTATGAACAAACCCCTTACATAGCCAAACACTGCTTACCTAGCCAATCTAAACATCCAGATACACAAGTAAATCACAGAAAGACAACAATTAAGGTTTACAGGGAGGTAGGGAGGTAGGGAGGGACAGGGAGAGGTGCTGCTTGAAGAGGTGCGTCTTCAGTTTCCGCTTGAAGATGGGAAGAGATTCTACTGTTCTGACCTCCACGGGGAGTTCATTCCACCACCCTGGAGCCAGAACAGACAGTAGTCGTGAGTGTGAAGTGGAAGTTCGGAGAGGCGGAGGTGCCAAGCGGCCTGTGGAGGCCGAACGAAGAGGTCTGGCAGGGGTGTGGGGTCTGATGATTTTTTGGAGGTAAGCTGGGCCAGACCCCTTAACTGCTTGGAAGGCTAGCACCAATGTTATGCGAGCCATGACAGGCAGCCAGTGGAGGGAAGTAAGCAGGGGGGTGACATGACTGTTTGGGAAGGTTGAAGACCAGACGAGCTGCTGCATTCTGGATAAGTTGGAGGGGTCTGATGGTGGACGCTGGGAGGCCAGTCAAGAGGGAATTGCAGTAGTCCAGGCGGGACAAAACCATCGCTTGGACCAGGAGCTGGGTCGAGCAGGGGGTGAGAAAGGGGCGGATTCTCCGTATGTTGTATAGGAAGAACCTGCATGACCGGGTCACCGCTGCAATGTTCTCGGAGAGCGACAGTCTGCTGTCCATCACCATGCCGAGGTTCCTTGCACAGGGTGATGCCGTCAGTGTAGTATCCCCTAGGGAAATGGAGAGATCCAGATGGGGAGAGGTAATGGCAAGGATAAATATCATTTCAATCTTATCAGGGTTGAGCTTTAGATGGTGGTTGTCCATCCAGCGCTGCATGTCACTCAGGCAAGTAGAGATACGGGCTGAAACCTGTGTATCGGATGGTGGGAATGAGATGAAGAGTTGGGTATCGTCCGCATAGCAGTAGTAATTAATATTTGATTTTACAAAATAATCCGAGAGAACCCTATAACTGCAAGCTTATAAGTAGCACTTTTTATAGAATATTTATTATTATTTACATGATTTAAAAATGATTATTCATCCTTATATGCATTTAATAATGCACTGGTAGTATTAGTGTCTGAGACAAGTAACTACTACCTTTCAAACTACTAACACCTGCAAGACCCCTCACTCTTCAGGAAACAAACATTCTATTCAATCCTATTCTGTCCCATCAGCCAGAACCTGCATACACTCAGCTCCAGGACCAAGCCACTTTTCTGCCAGCTCAGAGCCCAGGTCCTAGCATGGAGCTTAGACAAACCGCTATTATATTATCAAATCTGCAAAGTTAGCACTTACTGTACTGCCTGCCCTTTTCAATAGGAGGCTGGGGACTGAGCATAACACAGTTGCCTCTTAACAAAATAAATGAGGCTATGGATTTAATGTGTCAATGCGGAACATTTCTGGATCTATACGTTCACATACTGAATTAAACTGTGATGCATTTGGCAGCAGTAATTAGGCAGGGAGACTCAGAGAAGATCTCTGCATCACCTCTGTAAGCTGAGAGGATGTAATAAATACAACATGTTTTCTAAATGCCAGGTCTAGCCCGAGCACAAACAGAGATCAGCTGGCACCTGCCTGGGACACAGTGGTCAGCCTTGTTCAGATGCTCTTTTGCTGATAAACACATCTGTTTGAATTCATTAGCCATCTGTTAGCTTCCCATTGCTGGGATGCCTTCAATAGAAAAATTCACCTGAAAATCTGTGTTATTTACGATCTGCAGATGTTAATTCTCTGAGCACAAGATGATGTAAGATAACGGTTTGAATATTGAGACAAATTACTCTTGAGGCCATCATCAAGAACTCCACTTCTCAATAATATGAAAAGCTTAAGTATGTATATACAGTAGATCAGCATGCATGTAGTGGGCTACTTGCAATAGAATTGAGATATATTCTTGGTGTGAACGCAGATGTAGCTTCCACATCGTGTAGATGGTGAATCAGTATGCACCCAGCAATCACAGCCACTGCATATTCCCACAGTAATATGCAGTTAAAAATAACCTCCATTTTGTCTCCACCATTCAAGCAGATGACTTTAATGTGGCTTACATCCCTTTCTGTTGAAAGTGTTTCCAGATGTTCCATTCCATTGTTCAATTCTTAATTGATATTATTTTCAGGGATAATATAGTGAAACCTAAAGCAGATTTCACACGGTAAAAGGAAATTTCCCACAGGTATTTACAGTACAGTACCTCTGAACCTGTGTTTCTCACTGGCTGGAATGGTAATTGTTCTTCCCATTTGGTGCAGTATGTAAATATTTGTTTCAGCTAAGAAACAACATGAACAGAAAAGTCTTTAACCCATCCGGAAAGGCATGGTTTTTAGCTCCACTTCTCAAAACCTGAAAAAGGAAACTTCAGGAGACTGAATTTTCTTCTTTTTTTTTTTTTTCATTTTAAACCAACCTGTGTGTAACTGCATGTTTTCGTTGGCAGGCTTTGCTGACTCAGAAACTTCCAGCAGCCCTGTACTACTCTGAGCTGCAAGCAATAACTGTGGCTGTACCTGCGGGACACGGGAAAACACAACCGCCAAAGCTTAACGGAGGAACCACCAACGCTCAACATTCAGTCAGGTCTGTATTGTAAGATACCCTCATGTAATATAACCAAAGCTTGATGTTCAGTCAGGTCTGTATGTTAAGCAGGTGTCAGGTTTTAACAAATGACCCCAACTTCTCCTCTTCACTCTACAGTACACTAAAGTACAGTATGTCAATTCCACAGGTGAGAAAGACTTTCTTACCTTTTCATGAACTGCACTAAGGTCTCATTTGCAGAGCATCTAAATACAGTTGCCAGTTCCCCCTTTCTGCTCTCAACATGGTGAAGACAGTCCACTTGGAATGTTAGCAATACCTATGAGTAGCATTGGAAGCTAGAAGCATCCCACTGAATATTCCTATAGCACAGGCCTGCCCAGCTTTGACCCTGAGACGTAATAAAATCATGAATGCTACTGAAAATCTCTTATTTGTAATTTGTCCACTGCACATGAGGCAACCTGGAAGGTCTCCATATCAAAATTCCATTACAGTTCCTCAGGGATCCATTCTTGGTGCCCTCCTGTTTTCCTTCTACACTAAATCATGGTTGGTTCAATAAAATAATCACATGGCTTCTCCTCCCACAGCTATGCAGATAAAATACCGCTACTGTATCTCTCTTCTTTCCACTGACAGAAGAACTTACTGCTGGTTACTGCTGCCTTAAGCATATCTTGAGTCGGATGATCAGTAGGCATCTTAAAAGATTAAAAAATATTTCCCAAACTGAAGTGCGCTACCTTCCAGCTACTGAATATCCGCCCCCTCCAGGATCTGTCCATCACCCTTGGCAACACAACAATGTTGGCTTCCCACACTGCTAGGAATCTTGGCGTTTTCCTGGATAACAGACAGCCTTTCACTGAGAATATATCAACAATACTAGACATTTCTCCATAACTGGGGGTTTTCAAAATTTTCTGACCCAGGGAGGCCCACCCAGGCTCAAAGGCATCCAATGCCAATCCAATAATGTCAAATATCCTGTTGAGGAAGAAGAATCATCATTATGAAATCAAAATGGTAATTGTTCTGTCTCGACTCCAACCCTAGTTCACATCCTTCACACTAATGTACCATTCAACCCTAGCCCAAAGCGCACAGACAATATGAAACAAATTGTTTCAAAATCATCATAAACTGCAAGACCCGCACAGCACTGCAAAAACAAAATATGCCTGGCATATTTTTGAAATGTTTATGTTTCTAATAATTAACCCATCCATCACATGTTAAAAGGCCCTTCAGAATTAGACACTAGTGAAAGAGTAAGTTACACCATCGATGCGTTTGCATTTTTTCAAAGCTGTCCTGATGCAGAACATCCTATAAGCTTAATAGCTATGATGGCGTTCCAAACTCTGTACTGGTTAATACATTTAGTTTTCATTTTTGGTCGAAGCTGAAAGCAGTCACAGCTCATTTTTGTCTCCTCGATAATTAAACTCTAAACTAATTTTCTGTCAGACTGGCGCCAGTGGAAAATCACGTTGAATCCAATTACCTTGTGATGTTACCTAATTTAAAACAGAGGCAAATTAGGTTTACCTGCCAGGCTGGTACGATTACGGCGCTGTTTTGGCAGGAAACGTGTGCTTCCTCACGTCTTGGACAACAAAGGAGGGGGGTGGGGGGGGGCGGTGGGAGTCGGGCGGGGCCCGGAATCTGACCGCCACCATCTGCAGGGACCAGCGAGGCACTCGAATATCGCACGCCTCAGACAGCACTCCCAGCGACATGCCTGAGTGCTGTTTGAAGACAGCCCCTCTACCCCGCAGTGAAAGATTGAGGTCAGGCTGAAAGCAGGGGGATGTGAGGTTTAGCACTGGGCCAGAGACAAAAACAAAAGGTGAGAAACAGCTAGTGCATCTCAGAGAAATGTAGTGCATCTCACTCAGTGCAGTTATACATTTTACAGTTTTCCTCAAACGAATGCAATAGCTTTATGCTTATTTCTAACAAATATGTTAGCCTGTCAACACTCACTGACATTACAATCTCAAATCATGTACATATGCACAGATATGACACTGTGGAATATGCCGTTTGACTGTACCCCAGAAGAGCAGCATATCCATGCAGTAAACAGCAGCCTCACCTCACAGCAAGAAGGTACCCCAATACGGAGTCGGAATCCCAATACGGTGTGGAGCTTGCATGTTCTTGTTGTGTCTGTGTGCGTTTACAATTTCCTCCCACAGTCCAAAGACAAGAAGGAGGCTAACTGGAAAGTCTAAATTGCCCATAGGTATGAGTATGTGAGTGAATTACCTACGTATATGGCTTAACCCTCCGTGACTCACCATGACCCAGGCCGCAATTAACTAAATGGGGTGTAGCAATGGAAATGGAAACAGTGGCACCACCTGGATTGAAATCTCTTGAAAAATCTTGTCCAGGGATTGCCCAGAAATACACCACTTTGCTTTTCTCTGACTCAAACTCTGGTATGTTAAGTGATTATGTACAGTTGGCCCAATCTTTAACTTATTTCCTTAAGTGAGTGCTTGGCACTCCCTTAGTGCTTTGCGTCCACTCAGCTGGACGTGTAATTAAACAGCAAATTTAAAGCCAGTCTAAGCCCTTGGACGGAACCCCAGGCATGAGACACTCCAGGAAACCCCCCCTTGTGGACCCCCCCCCCACAAAAAAAGACCATTTATTTGAACTAGCTATATAGGCCATACTGTCATAGCCAAAAACCAGTGCCAAACCCTCAAACAAAGCCCACAAAATTCAGAAGGAACTTTCTCCTTTGAATATGAATGCATATTAGCACTATCGACTTGGTACAAATATAACCCAAAATGTTACACTTGTAAAGAGTATGTTTTTTCAGCATTATCTGAAAATGCTGCACATTTCTGACCATTTTCAACAAAACACCTATTTCCCCCTGACACTGTGAATAAAATTCTGGTTTTATAATGCGCCATCTCACGCTTTTGGTTTTTACCAGCTTCTAAAGACATAAGGTTTAAAAGCGTCTCATGTAGACACTGAGCCCAGGTGCTTGTGCAACACTAGCATTAAACAGACAGCAGTGCAGTTGCGGAGGAAGCCTGACTGATGCCGACAGTAGCTTACGTAATCCTCTACAGAGCAGAGATGATAAGTGCTCTGAGCAAGCTGAGACAAGAACCAGAGCTTCCCAAATAAAGCTATGAAAAAGGCACCATACACCTACAGACCTGAAAGTACAGTATCCGTGAGAACATGAGAAACAGCCAAAGCTGAAAAACCACCCTCTATCTGACTGGCAGTTACAGCTGTGACATCAACACCCTCTATCTGACAGTTAGTTACAGCTGGGACACCGTCATCCTCTATCTGATGGTCAGTTACACCTGTGACATCACCATCCTATATCTCACTGTCAGTTACAGCTGTGACATTTTCACCCTCTAGTTCACTGTCAGTTACAGCTGTGACATCATCATCATCCTCCATCTGATTGTCAGTTACAGCTGTGACATCACCCTCTCTCCAATGGTCAGTTACACCTGTGACATCACCATGCTATATCTCACTGTCAGTTACAGCTGTGACATCACCACCCTCTATCTGACTTTCAGTTACAGCTTTGACATCACCACCCTCTATCTCACTGTCAGTTACAGCTTTGACATCACCACCCTCTATCTGACTTTCAGTTACAGGGGTGCCTGATAACTGGAGAACTCACTCACTCTTTTGCGGAGTTGAGGAGCTGAAAGCAGACCTTTTGAGATTTACAGCTTTAAAAAAAGCAGTGAAATACCCTGGAATAAGAGAAGAGTTAATGAGAGGAGAAATAAAGGAGAGATATTACCCTGGGAAAGATGAGTGGGCACAGGTTTCTACAGGCCGGTGGAAGATTTAAGTGCTGTGAGGAACAGAAGCGAGAATTAAGAAAAATGGGGGAGAAAATAGGACAGAGAAATATGTTTCTTTACCTAACATGGCAGAACAGTTTCAATTTCATTTTTTAATCTTAATAAATTCATATACACTGCTTCTGGTCAGGCCCAACTGTGGAATATGCAGATATAATGGTCATGGGCTTGATTTGATTTAAATTGAGTCAATTCTGGTCATTAATTCTTCTGGTAATGAATCCAATTAATGAAAAAAAAGCCTATAATGTTCTATGAGGGCTTTAAATTTTAATAAATTTGAGGACATTAACTCAATAGGAATTGTCGCAAACATTGGCCTTGTTTCAGGCAGCCAACCAATGTATTTTACATAAAATACTCCAATTCATGCACTGCTACTTATTTTTCTTTTGTCTATTGAAGCCAAACTACTTTTTGTTTCGTCTGACAGTCAATGACAGGGTTTTAGCACAGCATGGGCTTCGGCGTTCTGCTGATTAACTCGAGCCATAACCCCAGCTCCAACATCTCTGAGCTATCAGGACAAACAAGCAGACAAAACATGTTGTGAGATGGGTTTCCAAAAAAAGATTCTGCAATCAGCTTAATTGTTTGAAAGGTTGGAATCGACAATTCCGAATCCATCAGCATGAGATCTTGACTCATCAGAAGAGGAAAATGACTAGCATCAGAACAGCAGCATGAGAAACACATCAGTGGGAGTCCACCTGTACCACCTACTCATGACGCAGATTAAGAGCCGTGTGGCAGGATGTGGCTGGTCACAGCGACATTTTGTTTATACTCTGGGTGACTGGAGTGTGAATGCCTTTTGCTCAGGACAACGACCAGTCTACATCGAGCGACAATAGACCATTCAAGCACATTCTGCAATTTCATTCAAGCGACACCCAGTCTCTGGACTACGAAATGTCCTTAAGACTATGACGAGCCTAGTTAGGCTAATTGTACAATAAGGTTTAAATTCACCTGACACGAGTCTAACCTTCTCACAATCCCACGATTTCTTAAATAGTTTTCTGCATTTTAATGACCCTTTCAGGCAATTAAATGCTCCCATAAGCAGTCTGTAAATGTCCATGAATGTTTATGGCCAAGTGAAAATTGTAAAGCAACTATTGAACAATGAATAATTTGTGATTGATTTGCACTTTGTTGTATGTTGCTCTGGATAAGAGCGTCTGCTAAATGCCACGTAATGTAATGTAATGAATAAAACGCTTTTGGTCAATACTTAACACACTGAAGAGTAGGCTACAGTGGCTTCAGTCAGTGTTCTAGAACTCCATTATCGAGTTAAAAATACTGATCGTTACATCGTTACATTGTGATGTAACATCTTAAATTGTGGGTGGCACGGATGGTGCAGCGGGTAGCACTGCAGGTCCTGGGTTTGAATCCTGGTCGGTCGGGGCCTCTGTGTGTGGAGTTTGCATGTTCTCCCCGTGTCTGCGTGGGTTTCCTCCGGGTACTCCGGTTTCCTCCCACAGTCCAAAGACATGCAGGTTAGGCTGATTGGAGAGTCTAAATTGCCCGTGGGTATGAGTGTGTGAGTGAATGGTGTGTGTGCCCTGTGATGGACTGGCGACCTGTCCAGGGTGTATTCCTGCCTTTCAACCAATGTATGCTGGGATAGGCTCCAGCGACCCTGTTCAGGATAAGCGGGTTCATATAATGGATGGATAGATGGATCTTAAAGGGTTAACACATGAGTCAGAAGGGGACTTTTGTACATTCCTTCAGGAATTTTTCTTTCCATGTAGTGGTGGCAGCAGGGTATCTGTCTGCAGACTAATTGCACCAGCACTTTCACGCACTAACAACCTCACGATGCACACGCACTCTTTGCCTCAGATGATAATTTCAGTTCTATAAATGAAACTGATGCAGCAGAGAGGAAAATAATCATATTAAAAATGTACATGCCCAATGAATAAATTACATCAATATGAACATCATTCTTTTTGCGTCATGTTCAATTATTTATTCTCGACAATAACACAAAATAACTCCAAAAATATTTATATGCCAGGTAATGTTTCCATAGAAAATCATGAGCAAAATGAGTTATCTGGAACAAACTTCCTGTAAATAGAGGACATTTTACAACATACAGATAAAGGGAACTGCTTAGCCCCACCTGCTTGTTCAGAAGCACTCTGTGCTGGCTTCTCTTACGGTGTGCCCCTCTCTCTCTCTCTCTCTTACTTTCTTAACCCATTTCCCTTAGCTGCTCCTTCACCATGACACCCCTGAACACAGCCGTGAGTGAATAATGGAGCTTTCATTTCAGAAGTGCATGTTAATTTACCATCATAAAGAACCGCAAATATAACTCCAGTATGGCTGCTCAATTCATCATAGTGTGTACATTTGTGCCAATGTTTCATCGAAAGTCAAATGTAAATACCTCAACCCCCCCTCTCTCACAGACACACACACACACACATGCACATATACCCACACACCAGCCAACCTAAAGCTTCCTCCACCTTCTGCCCAACTAACCCTGCTCCTGCAGTCCCAAATGGAAGAGATAAAAATCCAAGCAGCACGTGACAGTTTGAAGGCTCGTGTATCAGGTCCAGCTCATCCCTGTGTTGGGGTGTAGCAGGACTGTTTATAATTCTGCAGAAGTAGAGCTTTTCAAATCCATGTCACTGACTGGCTAATTTGCTCACAGGCAGAATTCTGAAGCTTCAAGAGAAGGAATCAACATGCCTTCAAAATCCTGACCAATTTCCTGTCATTGTATTACTCATAGGCTTGGACAGAATCCTCTTACAATCACAGCAAAGTCATTAAATATATTTTAAAAAATCAAATGAGCTTTTACATTTATTTGACATCATGAAACAAATGGAACACATGATAATCTGCCATTTTGTATTCAGCAGCACACACTGTTTATACCGTAGAGCGGTTTAAGCACTAAGCTGACTTACGGAACATGAAATGAAATTCATGTTGTTAAGTGACAGAGGCTAGCCCCGTTTTGGCCAATTACGCACTCCGCTCAAAAGGCAATCACACAACATGTTACACTTTCAGGATTAACTGTCAGACAGAACACTTCCTGACCCTGTCGCCATGGATACGATGACTCACCAGCCTGTTCGGTTCCAGATTACATGAAATTACCGGTAATTTACGATGGTGCGTAATCAGCGGACACAAAGGCGCTTCGTGTAGCGCCGTAGCGGGGTCACACAGCAGAGCTGCGGGGAGCTAGAGGGAGGCTGCGCTAAAGGCACACATCAAATCGCTTCTCAAAAAAAAACAAGATATATTCACCTACTATTGTTCTATTGTTCTATTGCTAATGCAGACATCCCAACACTCCCAGTAGCTCCGGGAGTCTCCCAGATTCTGGAATCAGCTCCCCTATACCTATCAAAGGTCAGAAATCTCTCACAAATCAGTGACCTCCACCACAGTGGGACGTGAAGTTTTAACCCCTTCCTGTTTGCTCATGAAATTAGCATGATCCTGTCATGAATTGACAAAGTGCAGGAGAATACTGTTTGGGGACCCCTCCCTCCCTCTCAGTCATAAAGCTGCAAAGGTAGGATGTCTGGGTGTGTAGGGATCTCCCTGGATCCTGCAAATCACTTCACTGAACTGGACTTAGTGGGGAGAAAACATCACTCAACACTGCACAGATGTCTCAGGTAGCTGTGGGCTAGGAGAGAAGAGCTTTGACTTGAATGACTGGCACTTGAAGCATTAAATTAGCTAATTTCAAGAAAACGTCTTGTTTAAAAAGCTGTAAAGTGATCATCATCAGAACACGTAGAGAAGGTTGAGCCACAGCGATAGCCAGGCATTCACAGGCAGTGTTCAGATGAAGACAGGACTGTGATAGAAAAGGAATTAAGCAGTCTGTGGGGAAACAGGGCAGTGGTGATTCCACCCCCTCAGAGGGAAGCCCTAGTTATTGCATCTCATTTCTACCTGGAGAAAACAGAGGGTTCAATCAGTGACCCTTCCCACATCCTGCGTCCTTCTGGGAGGAAAACAAGCCATAAATCTCCTACACACACACACACATACATACATACACAAAGAGGTACACAAGCATCAGATCATCAGTTCCAGTAACGGAGCAGAAGCTGCATAAATAGTTTCTCCCTCAGCCATTGGCTGTTTCCTGGATACCCCATCAGCTCTGAAGGAGCTCCCTGACCCTGATAAATGTGCAGTAACAGAGGCAGAAGCACACATCTGACTGTGACACAGAAAGGCCATACACTCAGACGGGAAGGGTAACGGCAGAGACTGGAGCCCTTAGAAATGCTATGTCCATGTAGATGTGCAATAGAAATTCAATTAATAGAAACTGCCATAAAATAACCTACGGTAATGTACAATAAAACCAAACAACAGAACCTATTTCCCGTCTTCACTTCAATGTTGCTCATTTTAGATAGAAATAGAAATGTGTGCGCAGCGTCTGAATGATGCATAGGGAATGCAGCATACATGCATTTTTAAGAGATGTGTGTGTGTGTGTGTGTGTGTGTGTGTGTGGGGAAGGGGGGGCATGTTTTCCCCAAGATATTCTGTTGATGCCCCATCTATTTGATATCAGAACCACAGCAGGCATACAGCATAAATATGATGTTTGATTGCTGGAGGAGCACTATGGCAGAAAGTCCCCATGGCAACCCAACAAATTGACATGGCTTTTCCATGACAACCAGAACTCCCCAGGAATACTAATGAAATGCTACCGGTGGTAGAAACCACGCAGGTCAGCAGAGTGGTTAAAATGAACAAGTATTTCAGTTTAATCACATGAAACAGCCTGACGCACAAGTGTTTAATACATAACACAACATGCAGTATTGTTTCATACACAGCACAGCTGGAGAGTGGAAAAACACCATACACTCTTACACCCATCGCTGAGCTGTGCTCAAAGGCCACTGCTCCAGGAACCGCAAGGTCAAAGCAAGAGCCTAGCTGTGTGTTCAGCAAGAATAATGGGGTTCTCACTGAAAGAAAATATGAAAAAAACGTATTCCGTTCAATCAGAAACAAATTGTAAGCTAAAAGGTCATTGGCTTTCAAGTGCACCTCAGGATGTTTTGTGTTTGTTACCTGAGCCATAAGCAAAAAATATGCTCCGTGCAATATGATTTTTCCAATTTTAAAGAAGTACTTCTGCAAATTTGTATTTTATTGAACAATCTGTTTTATCTTCATTACCTTATCTTCCAGTATTTCAGCCAATGGCTGTCCTGTCAGCTGCACTGTGATTTTTTCTTTTCTTTTGGTAGCTCTTGATATTTAAGTCACAAGTTCAGTTCTGTTTGGTAGCCCAATGCTCCACTGATTGGTTAAAATCCAAATTGCCCTATAGAACCCCTGCTTTCAGTATAAAATAAAATAATTTAAAATAGGTTTGATATCATAGTGTTTGCTTATTTCGTTCTGCATTAGATTTTGCTTGCACAGGATTTTTTATCTATCCAGTGATGCAAGCAGCCAGGAAAATAAGCAAGCACCAAGTGACACTCCGCCCTCCCTCTTCAAGAGCAAACAACCCCTTTCATTAAGACCACATAGCCCAAATCCACTATCTCTGCTGCTTTCATAAGAAGCAAGACTAAGCCCGCACATAAACTGGCCAGCCATGCAATACACACACACACACACACACACATAAACACACTCTCACACAAACACATATACACGCACACACACACAGTCACACACACACGTGCACACAGTTTTAAAAGCCTTTCTTCACTCCTCTAATTAAACAGAATTCCCAAAGCGGCGTCTCTACTAAGATAGTCTGTACTGCACTGAGATCCTTCCCCAATTCAGCTTGTTCATTTTAATGTGATTATTGGGCATGAAGTTGTGTGCAGCCAACTGCTAATTTAAAATTTGTTTTTAAATTCTCTTCGGGCCTTACTTGAATAAATTATCATCTTGTCATTTACAGTTGGAGACCTTTGCTTGAAACATTGTACTTGGAGAACCAGTCCAGACTTTGAAATAAATATTTGTCTGCTTTGCAACCTGTTATCAGTCCTTTCAACACATGTGCAATCTGTGGTACATGAAACACCCAAACTGATTGGCAGCAGTGTTCGAATGCTAAATAACAGACTCAATGATTTGTACTGTGATCTCAAGTGTCACAACAGCTTACTAACCACTCAAAGTCAAACTGCCAGTATTGACAGAACTGCTCACAAATATTACTTCAATATACAGCTGCAGCAGTAAAATCTATAAATTTGCTAGAACCCCCCCCCCCCCCCCCATACCCAACCCTCTTAAAAAAAGAGAAAATTAAATAAAAAGACAAATAGCACAAGCAACATCATGCAAGTTGTGGCTTGCCATTAGCCATTTATAAAAGCCAAGCAAGGCTCAGAGCTGTGAAAAATTTTGAACAAAAAATAACCCATTAATTCACCTTCCAGAACACACACACACACACACACACACACACGCACGCACACACGCACATGCACACACACATGCTCTCACACACACACACACACACACACGTGAGAGACAGACCTCCAGTGCACCCAGTGCCCATTGGTCATTTCACTCACATTTGACAAACTCAGCACTAGTTCATACCTCCATTTTGTCTTTCCTGGGAGAGGAGCAGAAGCCATCTTTTTCACCTGGGACATCCTTCAATTGTGGCATTACATTTTTTAACTTAAGCCATTACAAGGGCAGAAGGTCAAGGTGCAAATCAGAGGCTGATGGGATAGCTAAAAAGATGTGTTTACATTTAGAAGGATTACTAAGGACTACTTTTGAACAACATTGTGCATTCTCTTTAGTCTTTATTGCCTTTAAAAACTGACTGTTCTCGATCTATGCCCTTTTCTTCATCCTACTATCACTGTCTGTACAGCTCCTACACAGCTTTTGTCCCCAGCTGAAAAATCGAGCTAAATCCAGCTGGGATTCTAAGCCGGTTTTCTGTGAAATGGATTTAACTGTCCTTTTGATACTTCTGGTTGGTTATAGCTGGTCTGTGGCTGGCTAAAACTGGTCAAAGCTGGTTAAGCAGGTAGAGTAAGCTAGTAGTCAACTGGTGGATTAACCCCTCAGGAGATAAATAAAGTTGACGATATATTTTTGCTGCCCTGAAATTAAAATTAGGTTAACAGATTGCAATGATTCTTTGGGCAGTCCAGAAAATACAAGCTGTAGAGGCTATGAACACATTTGTTCATATTTTTATTGTTATATTATTACTGTAATGAGTCCAGACAGGTTTATCAAATTGTACACTATTCATACAAATGTATATTATTACTGAACTATGTGGCAAACAAAACCATATTGGTGCTTTGAATACAGTTTTTGTAAATGGCTTTATTTTGCATTAAAAAAGTAAACGTTTGTTACGGAGAGATCACCCCCATCATATTATTTGCAACACTTGCTTTAATTCAGTTTGGCCACAAGGTGGCTCTATGGTATCACACTTTAATCCTCTGCTCCAAAAACTTGCAGTCATGACAGAAAATAGACTGGCACAAACAAAGAAAAAAAATAAGAGAAAAAGAAGAAGCCATTTCCCAGTGGAACCAAAAGCTGTATCTATTCCAGCAGTAACATGTATCAGCACTGACCGGCAGGCCTTCATGCACATCAGAAACAACGCTTTACATCAGCCATGTCCTTTTCTGAGAGTCTGTGCCTGAAGATTTTAGATTAAGTTAAACTTGCAGGTGACTGTAGTTTTCACTGGATGTCATTTAATATGTACACACCGTATCCTACACCGACAGGGCAAACCGACTCTTCAGTAGGGGCAGAGATTTTCCGCCATCACCTTTGAATGTCCACAACTTATGTTGTCAAAACTAAATGAAAGGAAGACAACAAAATGTAGAAAGTACAGTTTTATGTGGCCAGCATATAAACAGTTTAGCATCTGCTGCGTCGGAGACAGACCCTCCTTTCCCAAGCTGGGCATCGAACCAGGGACTTTTAGGCTACGAGTCCAACTCCCAACCCATTACACTCCACTGCCAACCTTTCTGTATTTGTGGATGAGCGCGTCAGACGTGCCCAGACTCACTCGGTGGCTGCTCTGGAGCTCTAGCGTTGGGAAGAGGAGGGAGGGCGGGGTCTCTCCCGGGCGGCTCACAGGAGTGGCAGGCTGGGGGCGGCAGCTCCTCTTCAGAACAGCAGCGAGGGCAGGACTGAGGAGCAGCACCAGAGCGCCGCCCACACAAAGCACCCTGAGGGCAGAGAACCGCACGAACACAGGGCTGCTGTTACACACGCAGAGTCCCCACAACACAGCTCCCGTTATACACACACTGAGGCAGAATCCCCATAACACAGCTCCCATTATACACACACTGAGGCAGAATCCCCATAACACAGCTCCCGTTATACACACACTGAGACAGAGTCCCCATAACACAGCCCCCGTTATATAGACACTGAGACAGAGTCCCCATAACACAGCTCCTGTTATACACACACTGAGACAGAGTCCCCATAACACAGCTCCCGTTATATAGACACTGAGACAGAGTCCCCATAACACAGCTACCATTAAACACACACTGAGACAGAGTCCCCATAACACAGCTCCCATTATACACAACACTGAGACAGAGTCCCCATAACACAGCTCCCATTATACACACACTGAGGCAGAATCCCCATAACACAGCTACCATTACACACACACTGAGACAGAGTCCCCATAACACAGCTCCCATTATACACACACTGAGGCAGAATCCCCATAACACAGCTACCATTACACACACTGAGACAGGGTCCCCATAACACAGCTCCCGTTATACACACTGAGGCAGAATCCCCATAACACAGCTACCATTACACACACACTGAGACAGAGTCCCCATAACACAGCTCCCGTTATACACACACTGAGACAGAGTCCCCATAAAACAGCTCCCGTTATACACACACTGAGACAGAGTCCCCATAACACAGGTACCATTACACACAAGGCAGAGCTCTGGAGTAACTTGGAAAGGTAATTTACAGCTTGTGAGACCTGTTTTGTGTGAAATGATGGGTTACACCAGGATCTAGCCAGCATTAAAAGTGAGTGGTTGAAACCCCACCTACACAAGATCATAATTTGTCAAGTTGTAACAGCAACAAAGCACAACTGAAGGTGGGCGGACTTATCACACTTCAGAGCGTTGCAGGTCTGCAGAAATCCACCCTTCATACGGTTATACACCTGGAGCGGCTACCCGATACCCATTCATATTATTCAGGACAAAAACATTTCTGGAAAGCTAGCTTTTTTTTCTTTTTTTTTTTTTTTTCTCTGAATGTGGTATATCCAGTTGCACTTAAAAGCTGGTCTCATTGCTGCAACCACCTCTGTATATTTTGCACTACACTGAACAGAGCATTTGCTATCCCCTGAAGCACATGCGACACACATGTGAGGTACCAGTAGGTCTGGCTGCAGCACCGCGCACTTGGCGGCCTCTTGTGGTCGACCTGGGGACTGCGGGCTGCCTGAGCCAGCTGTGGAAGTAAATTATCCCTCCAACGCATGGCTGAATGGCAGCTGGGGAGCTGACAGGGATCGCATGCACTTCAGAGGATAAGTGCTACCAGCAATCACTCACCACTTATGCAAAACAATAGAGAGACTCAGGCAAACGGGTTATCATCAAAATATTGCACATCTGCTTCTGAAAAGGCTACAAACCTTGGAGGCATTTTACTTTGTCCAATTACACATTAGGCTACATCATCGCCAACGCACCAATATAACACCTAATATCACAGGAGAATACATCAGAATATAAATGCAGCGCATTCACTCCATGAAAAGGGCAAAATAAATGTGAAGTATTAGTTATTATTATTATTTTACAATACACTGATAAAGCCCTGTGCTATGACCAGCTTGCTCACCTCTCCATTTCTTTCACAATAGCTGGTAGACATGCTGCCATGTCAGATTTCTTGCCAAATTTCCTCCCAAATGGAATATCGCAAATGACAGCATCCATGCTGTCTGAAGGCACAGGAATTGCTAGAAAAGAGAATGTCAAGAAATGGTTTGAGTTTTACATTATCAGTGAGATGTGCCATAAGAACAGCTATTGTGTTCAACACAAATGGGTTGCTATGGAAACAAACAACGGTTATTGGGAGATGTCAGTAGTGCAAATTACTATTAATATCACAGCATACATTTTATTTGTGCCTTCAATAGATTGATGTCAAAGGAATACGGGAATGTGGGCTTTTAAAAACAGACTGTATACATTCAATTCACTGGTGCCGTTAAAATATAACTTGTCAATTTTAAAACGTGCAGTTTCCAAAAAAAAAAAACAACGAATCGTACCCATAACTGATGATTTAATCACTTCAACTCTTTCAGTGAGTTTTGCAAATTGCACATTATCACTGGCTTTCGCTAGCTGTAATTCATCAAGATCCATTCCCAGGAAAAAGGAGTTCTGGAAGGGAACAAACACATGCATCAGAATGAATAACTGTGTTATTCACACATTCAGTATATTTACATGCATATGCTGAAAGTTAATGAAACAATTAACTATTAAATAATGCATATACATACGTGTACCTGTAAGACACGTTTGTCATACTTACTGGACACTCCTGTGCAGCCTCTAAGAGGATAGTTCCCACTCCACACATGGGATCCAGGACACAAGACCCTGGCTGTTCCGGTGAGAGAAAATGTGAGTAAGAACTTTCCTTTTTGGCTATAACAATGCAACAATTATGGTTTCACAACAGGTCTGATTTATAGTAGCAGTCAGACATAACGTTAAATCAGCAATCAAATATAAAGCATATAAGCAAAAACAATATGAAAAAAATGTAAGGAAAAAGCTAAACTCTGGAAGAGGACTGAATCACAATACTGAGTACTCAGAATTTGTGAGCAGTTTTACACTTTGTAAAAGATAAAAATACCTATTACATAAAGAGAGAATAATGAAAAAGAGTAGTAATTTCCTGCCGTACCTTGATTTCAGCGAGTGAGGCCATCGCCCAGGCAACAGTGGAGCGGAGCCCGGTTGTTTTGATGTAGCTGCGACTGGCTAAAGGGGATCTGAGGGGAAGCAGGGATAACTGAACCTGTGCAGGTAATCTCTAATCTAGCACCGCATTCACGCACCTCTTCCATCACAACTTCAAACATTTATCAAAGCAAACTGGTGGAAACCCAAGTTCACAAACCTCAACAGCGGCAGGCCGACCACACAGTGGTCTTGGCTCAAATGTACACTGACCTAAGGAACGGAGATAGGGGAACTCAGTGCGAGGCAAAGGTAAGTCACAACCAACACCAACAATCAACAACAACAAGCAGCATCAAGGTTAAACAAGTGAGAGTAGAAGTGTCGAGTGGCCTGTTTGTGTTATTATGAATTCTTACGTTCCCATGTGCCAATTCAAAACATGACGTCTTGTGTTAACTGCAAACTATTTCAGAAGCCACACTGCAATCTATACAGCTGTGAAGAGTGTGGCCAGGCTTGCGGTACCTCCAGATCAGGCTCCCTCAGGTTTACGGTCCATCCCAGCTGTTTGCTGAGGGCCACCCCGATAACCCTGCCAAGGTCCTGCAGGGGTCAGAGTGAAGGCCAATGGTTGAAGAATAAGAATAAGAATAAAGATAAGGCATAAAATAAAAAATAAACTGTTCAGAACTAGACACATATAGAACATGTGTCCTCACAGGCTGGTCAGTGTTGTAAACAGTGCAGGGGCTCTGAATGATTCCTGACACACCCACCTGGCAGCTGAGCATGCGGGCGGCAGATCCACTAGAGCGGCAGCACACTCTGAAGGACACTGGGGCAGGCTGGGGCTCCGAGACGCCCCCTTCCTCTGAGGAGCGCTCGCTGCTGGGCGGAGCTTCCCCCCGAGAGGGCCCGGTCATGGCCGCCTCCAGCCCTAAGCCCCGCCCCTCCACCCCAGAGTCCTGGCCATCCACCCCTGAGCCCCGCCCCTCAACCACAGAGTCCCGCCCATCCACCCCAGAATCCCGCCCCTCCACCCCAGAGCCCGGCCCATCCACCCCTGAGTCCCGCCCCTCCACCCCAGAACCACGCCCATCCACCCCTGAGTCCTGCCCTTTCAACCCACGGCCATGCCTCTTCTCCCCAGAGTCCCGCCTTTCTACCACTGAGTTCCTCCCCTCCACACCAGATTCCCGTCTCTCATCTCCATGGTCCCGCCTCTTCTCGTCAGGGCCCTGGCCCTCCATCCCAGGGGCCCGCTCTTCCGCT
This sequence comes from Conger conger, assembly GCF_963514075.1. Classification (NCBI taxonomy): domain Eukaryota; kingdom Metazoa; phylum Chordata; class Actinopteri; order Anguilliformes; family Congridae; genus Conger; species Conger conger. The sequence continues at coordinate 20,728,356 of NC_083777.1, read as the reverse complement.
CTCTCCAGTCCCTCACAGGCAGGCCTCTCTCCCTGCTCCAGCTTCCTCTTCCTGCCCCGCCCTGGTCCCTTCGGCTCGGGTTCCATTCCCTCCAGAACCTTCCGGAGCCTCCGCCACTGGGAGAACCCTTCAGTCCAGAGACTGCGCTGCCCAACAATCTGATCCTGTATAACATCTTCCACTCTCCCTGTGATAAAACAACAGAAGAAGAAAAATAAGCCCAGAAATCAATCTTATTGTAATATTACGGACTATAGCAAAGGTCTCGCAACTGCAATGTTTTCACCTGTGCATCAGAACGTGCCATTAGTTTCAACGTTCAAATATTTTACAGAAGCGAAGGATGGCACAGGAACATCACGAAAGGATTCAAACCCAAAGCCTTCTGCCACTAAGCTGTCTTAGGGGCGGCCTGTAGCGTAGTGGTTAAGGTGCATGACTGGGACCCGCAAGGTCCGAGGTTCGATCCCCGGTGTAGCCACAATAAGATCCGCACAGCCGTTGGGCCCTTGAGCAAGGCCCTTAACCCTGTATTGCTCCAGGGGAGGACCGTCTCCTGCTTAGTCTAATCAACTGTATGTCGCACTGTATGTCTGCCAAATGCCATTAATGTATTGTAAAAAATGTATTAACTTACAGGGCTGGATGGGCCTGTGGACAGCTGCAGTGCTGTCTGACTGCTCTCACAGCTGCCTGAAGATAGCACTTCATCAATGGCACCGTGCCGACAATCCTTTTTTCAAGTAATGCTCCAAATAACCGCAGCAACAAAAAATAAGATAGTAGCTTGCCAGTGTTGGAGAAACGCTCAGGCAGCAAAAAAGTTTGAGTTGTGAAGACAGTAAAGGTACTCAGAGGGGGGGAGTAGAGCCTGGAGACAATTATTTCAACCGCCTCAAATTCACAAATAAACCTGCAAAGACAGGATTTCCTTGAAACTTGGTGACCATTTTCTGATAGGGTAAGTGTACTGAGAATAACTTTTAAGGTATTTCTCAGTAAATTAAACAGAATCTTGGGGATGACCTAGTGGTGTATGTGGTGACAAATGCTAACCAATTCTACCTTGCGGTTATCATCTTTTCCTGTAATATCGTATGTATTTTGTCATTGTTTTGGATTCTGATACTTCTCTACACTTTACTGAGCTTGTCTGATGCAAATACTCCTAAAAATTACAAACCCTTCTGGGCCTCTTAGTTGGCTGAATTGCATACACTTGATTTAACTAATCAAGGGCATTAATGGTGGTTTTATTGGCTGAGACATTAAATCAGGTGTGTGAGTCCCTGGTTACAACACAAAACTTCTGGCAAGTGGGCCCCAAGGATTGCAGTTGAGAAATAGTGGTAAGCTCAATGCACTCTGCTCTATGCGGTACCTGCATTCTCAGTTTGGGAGAGAGGTGGAGCTCTTCTCAGCAGCAGGAAAAGCCTCTCGGCAGATTTCAGACCTGCCACTTTCTCAATGTCCACAGGTGTGGTGAAAAACACCTTTCCTGTTACGTGGTCGACCTGGAAGGATTACACAGCAAATTTTGTTACATACACTGAAGTTTTAAGATGACAGTCTGGACAGATGACACAGGATGTTTCACACAGAAAGGCACTGCAAGCAACGAAGATGGATCCAGGAAGCTGAAAAAACATCTTTAAATTTCAATGAAGCATTAGGACCTATTTCATTTGTTCTGCAGTCAACACTGATTTTCAAATCAGATGGGTAGCGTGAGGCTAAACAAAATCTAAATTAATCATGTGAAGCAACAACCTCTTTTGCTGTGGTTTTATTATTATTGTTGGGCCTACCTTGTGTTGGCTATGTATGCCTTGCTTATAATGAGGTAGCCACCATCCTGTATCATTACAGTCACACATGCAGCTTTTCAACTCTTCTGCATCCCAGCACAACCCATAACACATCCTAGGCCATCAGGAAAGGCCATCACGGGCACAACCCAGAAGCCACGAGCATACATCCAGTGCAGTCCATCAGTACTTAGGCAGTGGTACATTTTCTGTTCTTTAGGTTCCGTACTCTTGCACATTCGAGTTGAAATTTACATTCATATAAAAAATTAGAGAAGACACCTGACTAATAGAAAATAGCTGAGTAGCCTCCTGCTCAATTACTTTTGTTCCCCTAAAATGGAGAGACTATCAGTCAGTCAGACAATCGCCAATAACACCTCTACTCTACGACTGATGCCTAGCAGCCTGCTAGCGTCGCATTGTTTCTGGATTAGTAGTGGGTTTTGATTGTTCGTTAATTTATTTGTTAATTTATCTATTATTTACTTAATATGTTAAAATAAATATTAATTGTTTTTACCCGAGCAGACTGCAATATTATCTTTCAAAAATGTAAGTGACACAAAGTCTTATACTCAAACTCATTATTTGCTGTTTAACAGAAACTTGCTGACGGTCTTAGAATTTTATTGATTTGCCTCATTGAATTTACAAAGAATGTGCTCGATATAAATTGAAAAATAAGCAATTTTCATATTGTATTTTTCCAGGTGGAAATAGTGGTATCGTAACTTCCCAGTATACAATAAAATTAATCCACAGCAGTCAGCTCTACCAACCAACCAACCAACCACTGTAGATACTCACATCATGCGCGGCCAATTTACATTGCACCTCCGCCGCAAGAAATTGCTCCATGCCTGTCCCTGCAGTGCAGTAGTACTGTAATGGCTGATTAAGGCAACTCGAGTCTTTCATTTCGAATAATCATATAGCGAGACTACATAGATGTACCTTCACAAGAATTTGATAGCCTAGGGTAAGCTTTTTAATGTAATTTATGAAGCTAAAACGCAAGTTTGTTTTACTACTGAAGAGTGTTTCCCTCCAATGCGAGTCATGCCGGTTTGTTGTTGCGGAAACGGAAAGGGCGTATATTTTACAGTTTAGTTCACGTCCTCTATTAGATAACCACCAGATGTCGCTCTTACACCACCATAAATAACCTATTCATTGAACTTCTCAGAATTAGGAAATAAAATAAAATCTCATTATTATTGCTGCAGCCAACTTTCGACGTGTTGCTTGTCTCAGTTTGTTGAACACTGACATAAAAATGGTCTCCGTACGATACAACCTCTAAATTCTCCCTGTACATTCAATCAAAATACGTCACTTCATCAGTGCGTGATATTGGATGTACTGTTGGCCTAACCATGTAGAAAGATTACTTAGTTTAGACCACATTGTTTAAAATGGAGGCTCACACGATCAAAGTATTTAAAAGACTGAGTACCCTGTTAAAGGTACCATTATTGGACGGTGGTATGTATGGTTATTCATTAAGTGTGAATAACCATAGACATACCTATTTTACTATGGCGTGATGCACTTGTGATTTCCAGTGCAAGTGCATTTTAGTTTGTCACAGGACTACTTAAGAAATATCACTTTCAATCATGCAACTATAAGTAGCCTACAATTATGCAAAGCTTGTAATTGAAAGAGGATGATTTCCTTTTATTTTTACACAGAAAATTGGTTGCATATTGGTCTATAATTGGGACTAATTTAGCAACTCATTGTTTACCACAACAGGCCGTTAAACTGTTTTGCACAAAAGTATGCTATATTTACTTACTTTTGAAATAGAGCCACTTAATTCCAGTAGAGGGGGACGATGCCACACAGAAACACCCCCTTCCCCACCACCACCTTTTTAAAAGCCTAATGGACTCCCTACATATTTACTCCCACACACCGAGAAGTGCTTTTTCCACCAGGCGCGTGCAGCTCTTGAAGGCCATCCAACTAGAGAACAGTATTGATTCTGTTTTACTTAGCGCGTCAGTATTAGATATTAGGAAACCTTGTGAGTTTATCTGCTGCGCTAGTTTTGTTCGCCGTTTTGCTAGTTAGACCAGGTGTGCTGCATCTGTTATTAGTTACGGAATCTTGGTCGTTTCACCCTGCCGTCGGCAGCTTCATTTGTCACTGTAAAGGCCCGGACACACCAAACCGACGGTCGGCGTCCGACATGTTGAATCGGCGTCGGAGCCCTCCAAAACACACCGGAAAGACTCGGCCGACAGGGCGCCACCGACGTCCGACGGCCGACCGTCGGTTTGGTGTGTCCGGGCCTTTATTCTGATTGGGTGATCAGAATAATTTAGACAATTTGGACACCGCGATTGTTAGGATAATTGTTAAATCAGTAATGTATTGCAAAATAATAATAATAATAAAAAATAAAATAAAAGGCGGGTTAAGATAATGGATCGATGGATGGATTTCCATTGAAAATGATGCCAAATGACCTAATATGCAAAAGAAACAAAAATAAAATAATTGCTCCACACGCACAAAATTATTCAAGCTCTGAGGTAGGCCTAAGAACCAGCAATGTGTCCACATAGCCCCGTTCTTGTATCATAAACAACAACAACAACAACAACATACAGTAGTATCTGTGCAGATGGCTTCATTTGCACACTCCAAGCCCGTAACCTTCCCTACTGAACGCAATGTGTCGCCTATTGGCTCCGCATCCTCATGGAGATGAGATATTCTGAGGCGGATAACACGGAGCACAAGGCGCAAAAGCGAGGGTAGCGCCAGGGATCTCAGAGGAAGGGAGTAAAAGGGCTCGGTTTGGGGGACAGCTAAAGAGGCAGGTCGGTGAGGCAGCGCTGCCGAGAATGTTTTAGCTCTCCTAAAAGCGCTCTTTGTTGTTGTTGTAGTTGTTGTTGTTGTTGTTGTTGTTGACGCACGGCCAACCAGCAAAGCTATTTAACGCTTGCTGTATGTTGGGGCGTTTTTGTCATTAGGCTAGTATGCAATGGCTACCGTGAGGTAAGAAGCCAGGATAACTATAGCAGGTTTCTCACGCTGTTTGCTGCCACAGGCTGCCATTAACCCCAAGGCAAAACCGGACTGGAATTTGAGAGCTGGAGAAATTTTATGTGTAGCTTACGTTGATATTCGCATGCATCCACATTAATTTCAACCCAAACAATGCTCACACATTTTAGTGGTTTGAACATGTAATTAGGGTAAATCACATAAGCAGTTGCATGAGTGAGCCTGTGTTGTACTCAAACTTGGAATATGACCCAACATATTGATCCACTCTTATTTAGTTTGTTTGCCATTTGTTCCTGAGAAAACCAATGGGCCTGGACTTACATAATGGATGTTTTCACACCAAAACAAAATGGAAGGGCCCTCAGCAATGCAGTGAGTTCAGCTTCTGACTTGTAAGCCCGTATCAAATCTATTGAAAAATGGATAACTTGGCATTTGGTCTTTACGAAATCATTCTCAATAATTCACTATGGTTCAGATTAGCATGATATTTTAAATGACAATGTCAACCGCAATGCGGTTTTGTCACATTTGTAATTACAAATAACATGCGAGAAAAACAGAAATGTTTTTACACTATGAACCACTATAGCCTGCAGAAGAAACAGCTGTATTTTGCAATGAATTCCCACTTGAAATCTAGCTGAATTTGTTGAACAGGCCTTTGTAAGTCCTGGTGCTGAAATGAAATGCTGAGGTGTGCTTTGTAAGAAAGCAAAGCAAGAGGTAGAGATCTCCCTGAGACAAGAGCTCAGCACCTGCCTGTGGGTAATTCAGGGCTAACTGCTGTTCTGAACTGTAAGTGGGTTTCCTTGTTGATGCTGACAAAAGCAGCCATTCCCTTGTAGGAGATAAGAGCAGTCGTCTGGTCGTCAGAGAATTGGCTATTCGATCCCCTGCCCAGGGTGTGTCGAAGTGTCCCTAAGCAAGACACCTAACCCCAAATTGCTCCTGACGAGATTGCTCCCAATGGCCTCGCATGGCAGCATTTTGCCAATTGGTGTGTGTGCGTGGATAAGAGGCATTAATTGTAATGTGCTTGTGTAGCCCTAGTTGCTGGAAAGAGTGCTATACACTATAAATGCAGCCCATTTTCCAATATTGTTCCAGCCCAGCAAGCCAAAGAAGATTTGGATGAACCAGACCAAGTAATTACCATTAGATTCACATTATTGTAAATCCAGCACTACAGATTAGATGTATGATTAGATGTATTCAAAGGAATGCAAAAGGATAGCTCAATAAACATCTGTTCCATAATAAGTTCCATTTTAAATTATTTGAAACATTATATATTTGAAACAGTTGAAACATCTATAGAACGTTTAACTTTATGGAGAGCTACTGAATAATATTATACCAGCAAGCAGGGTTGAAGGGGGCCAAGCAGTCCAGCAGGGCAGGGTCGCCATGACACCAATTTTATTCCACATCATCAGGAAGGAGTCCTGAGTCCATATAGTAAGTTTGGTTGAGATATGGCCTCAATTCCTGTTTGGCGGCTTCGCTGCCACTTATTCGCTGGCTGTACTGAACAAACAAAAAAATCCAAAATCCATTTGATAACTTTTGTGAGGCTTGGTCCGAAGATCTGTGCCAAATTTGGCAAAGCAAACTTTGTGGCCTGTTAAAAATGTTTTTTAAACCTTTTGATAAAATCCAATATGGCGGCCACATTAATTAGGTTGACATGAAAAGTTGCTATTTCATGGTATCACCAGACATGATAATTTTTTTTTTTTTTTTAAGCAAACACATCACCAGTTATTAGCCAAAATGAATTTTTGCTTATTGCAGCACCTGCCGATGGTGAAATGATGGAAAAATGTTGGTGCCTCCTCAAAATGGGGTCCTAAGTACATGTACCAACCTTGGTTTTGATACATCAAAGCGTTGCTGAGTTATGACCTCACTTCCTGTTTGGCGACTTCATTTCCATTTTTCAATTGACTATATTGGACAATGTAATTTGTCTCTGCCTTGGGATCTCCCAAGATGCAACCACACAATTATTTTTTTCAATTTTACTTTTTTAAAAGATGCTGGTGATGAATAATAAGAAGTGGTTGAAACACAGTTTTGTTGGTTGCCCCCCAATAAGTTTAGCCTCACCTGAAGATTTCAGGATCATTAAAATAGTGAGCCAGCAAATTATGGTTAAGTCTTTTTGTCCTCTCATATTGAGCTTACATAACAATTACTCACTACTCATCTGGCACTAGAGGTGGAATTAAGTAGTAATGATTATGCAATTAAATGGTGATTTAATGTTCAGCCATAGCAAAGGTCAACTGAATCACATTTGTTTACATTTAATAAGACATTCAGGAAGGAAAGCATTAGAACTAAAGGGCTGTTTACCATGTATTCATTATGCAGTGGTGATTGCTTAATCCCAAAAAGTTTTGGATGCAGAAAACAGTTTACTGAGAATCAGCTTTTGGGGACTGCGGTTTTCCCTTGCTGCTGAGTCGACAAATTCAACACTGTTCGGATACAATTCTCCCCATGGGGGAAAGCTCTAGAAATCTCTTGTTTTTGTTTTTCTATAAGCTTAGTAGTTAAGCTCAATCATGCAAACATAGATTATAAAAAGCAAAGACAAGAAGTGTGAATATCCGTTTTTTTGCAAATTCCGCCAACAAATGTCGGGATTCTCTCTTGCCCTCAAAGAGCTGGAGTTTTTTTTATTTAGTTTTAAAACCAGCAGCCAGTTCAAGTGAGGTGAGTAAACTTTGCAGTTGCTCACTTCAACTTATAAACAAAGCCCGGAGTGACACAGAAAACCAGCCCAGGGATTAATGCCACTGCTTTAAGCGATTGTAAACATTGCGCACTTTCACCTTTACCTACAAATTACTGTGAAACAGTTTTGAGTATGCTTGGCCACCTTCCACTGCTCAGAGATGATGGTAACCGAGGTTACTTTACCGGGCTTCTGTTAGTGTCTGGAGATTTTCACTCTCTACCACCCAGCTCTACAGTAGAGTGCGTGACAGCAAAGCAGCAACACGAGATGATAAACTTCTAAAAAGAAGAAAACAATGAACCAGCTATAATGAGTCTTTTAGTGTTTACATGATGGATCTATTCCTTGTGTAATTTCTTATTGCTTGTAAGTTACATTCAGCACACAGACTGCTTATTAACAGATTGTAAATATTCTGCTGGAAAGCACAGAAGTTCACCTGTGTTTACATAAAGCTGTTTTAGCTTTTCCCTGTGATAAATATACCCCTTTGTTTTCCCTCAACACCCAATTTGTAATGTAGCGTACAGCAAGTGCAGACTAGTATGTATGTTTACCAAATATACTGTATTTTTAGCCAACTGTTTGGCCACAGAGTCCAACAGCTGAGCTGGTGTAGACAGACTAGAGGAACCTTCTCTACTTGCGTGAAGCCACTACATTACATTACAGTTTCATTTAGCAGATGCTTTCATCCCAAGCGTCGTACACAAAAGTGCATTCCAAGGTCATGAGAACAAACTACAGAACAGGTTAGAAAAGATTCCATTCCCATACAATCAGTTGAACATGAATATTAAGTCTAGTACATAATAGGCCAAGTCATTAAGGAAGTATCAGTAACTACAGTACCAAGATAAATGCAAATACAATATAAATACAAATACAACAGTCATAGTTTATCAAGCCATTTTCTATCATCACCTCATTAAGGTTAAGGCCACCACTGGCCACCACTGGCTCTGCTACACTGTGGTGAGAATTCAAACAGAGCTAACAATGGTAACCCTTACAAAATATCAGAGTGTGGGAGAAAGCAGCATTTGCTTACACTTATCATGATTCTCTATTGACTTTGTTGAATAAAAAGAAAGATGTCTTCTCTTTTACTTTCCGATGTTCAAAAGATGGATTCCTTTCAGATACATGGATGTTTCTTTTTCCAAACATGTACTGACTATCATTTGTATTAATATTTAAGTCTAATGGCTGATTAAATACAGGACAGATAACACTGCCACGATGAAAAGAATAGCTTGGCAGGAGGGGCATACAAAGCTTATCTGTTTAAAATGTTCTGTGAGTATTAACACGAGAGCAGATTAGATCTACTTAGCACTGGATGGCCTGTCTCTGTCGCTGCTGAACGGAAAGTTCCAGCACAGGAACTCCTCAGAGGAGGAATGCAGGAGAAATCACAGCACGTCTGGGCGATGTCAGGGCTTTTTGGCATGAACTTATAACACCCCTCCCCTCGCCCCCATCTTCAGAGGCCTGGACAGTGTCCACTGTCATAACTGTGTCCTACTACCTCATACAGTGTATCGCAAAAGCCCAGAAACCTGCCCAGAACATCTCGGTCCAGATCTAAATGAATATACTATAATATATTTGTGTCTGTGTCCACAGCTTTTACCATTTGTGAAGCTTTCACAGTTAATGGCTTAATATGGAATAATGCACAAGCCTAAATCTGTACGCTGGGCCTACAGCACAGATTTTCTGGTTAAATAAAATGTATCTTTCTGTAAATGTCAGCAAGATATTTAAATGAATAAATAAATCAATGAGATGAGGCAGATGTTCTCTGACGAAGAAAAGATGCATGTCTGGGTCCCTGGGCAGCTGCCCCAAGAGGGTTGCAGCTCTCTGTGTCGATGTATTTCAACCCCCAATATTCAATCTAAATATATGTTCTCGGACTGATGTGCGCCATGACACTGCGCCTATACAAAGGGAAATGTGCTATGGCCGTGCTTCATACCGATAAAAATTCCCCATGGCCTTGCCTCATACCGCTAAAAATGCCGAGCGCCTCTTACCACTAACAGAGCAGAGACAACAGCCAACGTCGCTTCCAGTTTATCTGCGACTGGTTTACACCATTAGCATCTGTGGGGCTACATCTCCAATCAGACGTTCCGTTCATTCTTATTCCTTAGTCCCTTCATTTAATATTTTCTGACAATAACAGGAAAAAAACAACTTATGAAACTGCCCTCATTTCTGAAACGCCATGGCAACTACGATAGACCAATTGCTATGCTGAAGGCCAAAAAAAAAGAAAAAGGAAAAAAACCTTTTATACTGAGCAGACGTGGCGATTGTTATGCTTTTTCAATCTTTCACTTTTACTGCATTACCAAATGATGGAGGGTTTTTAGGGGGAGGGGGGTCTGGGGGGAGGCTTGGTGGAGCAGTTCGAATCTCAGTCCAGCCCAGAGAGCTGCAGAGTAATGCAGGGAAGACTGACTGCACTCTGCTGCCAGCTCCTATCGAGTGGCGAGAGGCACAGGAGGGCAAAACGCATTTGTGCGGAGCACACAGCCCACAATAAGCCCAGCTAACTGGGGCTTCCTGCTCTCAGAGCTCTGGAGACACACAGCAATTACCCACCACCCACCACAGCCAGGTGCGCACACATTTTGGGTCAGTTTTTTCATTCTTTCATTTTAGCTCTTTAAATGTACCCGGGAGAATAGGGATTTAATGAGTTAGAGTGAAAACCTGACAATGCCGCTCCAGGATCTGAGAATGCCCCCAACGCGGCACGATAGATCCGACTTGCAGCACAGAGGATTTAATGGAATTGCTGTATGTAGCCGGGGGTCTTTCGGCTTCAGGGCACTAAATTTGTATTTATATAGATAAGCGGGGAATAGCATTTTGCGAAGGTCTCCTGCTGGCCTACCTTTCACAGTAGCCAAGACGGGTTGTTTGCAGCTCTTTGAAGGAAATAAAGTCTGGGGAAATTGCTGTAATGCAGTTTGAAGGAAAGCTGGGGTTGAACATTTGATCTACCGAGATGTATGTGGCTGGCTTGGTTTCTTTCTATCCTGCGATTGTCCAATGGACAGGTCAGCAACCCGTCACAGGGCACACACCCACCATTTACTCACACATCCATACCTACGGGCAATTTAGACTCTCTGATTAGCCTATGACAAGAAGGGACCTTGTTGCTGTGAGGCAACAGTGCTATTCACTGTTCACCGGCCATGAAACGCACCCGACACTATTATGAAATCACCAGCACCTTTCAACTTTTGGAACACCCTTGTATAAATTATACACATACATACACACATACAAATATACTGTATATTCTGATCAATATTCCGTTCTTTGCATATTTTCAGTTTGTAACATATTTAGTTGAACATTCTCAGAGATCTGCAGAGTCTGATACATGCAGGAATTTGCCAACTACGCTGTAGGACTATTAGAATATTTCAGACTGCTTGTCTCTAAAATGTCAAATTATCATGGGATTTACATAAGGGACACATTTTATCCACCTTCAAAGTATACATAATGAATGAGCTTTTGCCACATCATGATAAGAACCTTGTCATTTGTGTTTACCACCTTGTGAATTGCAGCACATCGCACCGGAGATCAGTAACAGCATCTTCTGTCTTTTGTTTGCATGTGTTTGCATATCCTTTACGAGATATGACAGCAAGGTTACACTGCAGGGATACGGCACATCTTTAAACCCTCCTGTTAGAAAAGAGAATGTTAAGTATCCTTGGAAAACCACTCTGACAAGACAAATGGGTCGATGCGTGAGCTATAAAGTGTTCATAAGCGCTGGGTTCCAAAGTGTAAATTTGTCACTCTTGATCAAATTGCCATTTACGAGCTGGTATAATTCTTCCAGTGTACCTGCGCTACTTCATTTTAACCGAAGACCGAGGGAAATGGAATTGCACGCCTCCAGCCACACACCTTGTTACAGAAAGCCAGCCACCTCTGTGGTTTTGATTTGCCCGTAATGCGCTGGGAAATGTGGTGTCAATCAGAGAGAGCCTTGGTGGTGGGGGAGGGAGATGGACTGATCTCAGGGTTGTGCGTTACCATAGCCTACACTGCAGGTCCTTTGGATAAAATGCCTCTGAAGGATAACCAAAGAATGCCTGTTTTTTGTTATCTTCCAGGGGGATATTTCACGAAGCAACGTCACTGAATTAGCTGGAAAACTGTGGCAAGTAAAACCCGGGAGAGCTCTTTTTACTTCAGTCCATGTTCTAGATTTGGGAGGGTTCCAGGTTTTACTCAGGGCAGTGATCCAACTCGGTAATACTGCTTTGTGATATACCGCCCAGGTATTGGAGAAAAATTACCTCAAATCAATAAAATAACGGAAGTTCTTTTTCTTTTCTTTTTTTATATGCAGTCACTGCAGTGTCAGTGACAGGGATATCTCTAGCAAGCATTTTTAAACTTGTTTGCAATTCATTGTATCAATAAACAGGTGGATATTTCTGAATATTTTCACACTGTATTGAAGGCCGCCTGGTAGGAGTTGGGTTACAGTAAATACAGAGCTAAAATAGATCCAATCTTTTGTGTATGTTTTGATGTTTATATCAGATTCAGTCAGTGAGCCTAGCGTGACTATTTGTTTTCTTGCTGAGACAAGACAGTGTGGCCTGATGGTCCCTATGGCACAAGCTGTGTGATTGGCCAAATGTTTTTGGTGTGTGATTGGTCATTCCCTGTCTGGAGTTAGCCTCTCCCAACCTGAAGTTAACATGTCTGCAAGGAGTTAGCCTGTCTCTCTGTTATCCTGCATGTCTGGATTTAGCATAGCCAGACCCTGCTGATTTGCAATGATCACTGGAATGATTAGTTCATGTTCACCTCACGGCAAGTATATGACAAGTACAGCTCTAGGCTGCCATTGGTGCCACACTCAACATAAATGCTGTAAATGAGTGTAATATCTGCATCATGGCAATTCTTCACCTGCTCAAATTAAATTTTTTAAAGCAAATGGATTTCAAGGAAAAAATCCAAGCCCGACAACTGCAACTTGAACTTGTAGTGTGGGAATGTGATTCAGCCATGTCACCACTAAAGCAAATTCAGTGAAGAGGATAGGTGACGATACCAATGTATGCATGATATTTACACAGCTCACACGGCCTGGTTTAGCCTGTATGTCGCCTGAGCATGATTCAAGCAGGCCATGCGAATAAGCACTCGGGTGAAGAGGGATTGCCTCTCTTCGATTTATGTGCAATCGGCTTCTTTTCAAGCATATTTACTGTTTCTCCTTTCAAGGGCATTTCTCTCCTCAATCCTCACAGAGGCTGGCGCGCTGCTAGCAGAGAGCAGCTGGCTTATAGCATCTGCATTTCCTCTGAGGAAACTAAACAATCGCAGATTAGGCCCGTTTCACTGTGCAACACAGCGTTTATGAGAGGGCTTTTTCACTATTTTCACTAGCGATGAACAGTATTGGCCTACATACACAATACGATGTTATTAATTAAAAAACTGGGCACATGATTTTGAACATATGTATTCATATAGTATAATTACAGTGGTGAAGGTGGTGCTTATGGTATCCACTAGTAAAATGTATTTGGTCTTAACTGCTGCCTGAATTTACATTCCCCAAACACCATTTTATTGTGGTCTATCAGCCATTACACAAAAAATATGTCAGTATTATACCTTAAACACACTCTGTAGCTGGTCTTTAACATCTGGCCATTATACAGAATTCATTTCACACATGGTGTGAGAATACATTTTGAATAAATTCGAATAGTTTGCTTTCAATTGGTTTTCATTCTGGTTTCCCAAATAGGTCTTATTTAAAATATCCACTAGAGGGAGCTCTAGATTTTTGCTCTGCCTCAGTTTAGAGAGATTGTCTTGACGGTATTTATTCTCGTTAGGTTCCTTAGTTTCTGCTTCTCGTGCATCTCGTGACGGTAAGGCATTATTGAGCAAAATCGTAACAGCGCATTCAACAGCAGTAAACATATACGATATACATTCGAAACATGCAGTAGTAAAGTACCTAATTATCTATTAAAGTTTGTAGCTTTAAGCAACAAACTTATAGACATATTTTATAAATATCTGACGTGGCTAACGTTACTATGACTAACGTTGGTGTGAATATCCAGGTCATGTTCTTAACAGGAAATCTCTAGGAAATTAAGTGAAGATAAATAAAAGTGTGGTGGATTAAATATAACATTACCAAGTTGTTTACATTACAGGACAACTTTAGTTATATCAGTGTATACTGTGAACAGTTCTACAGTATAGCAAAAGGTACCTGAGATTGAAATCATGGTTTAAACCTCAGTTAAACCATGATTTAAAGGGATAAAATCATGGTTTGGAAATAATTATTCTTGGGGAAGATAAATCCAGCCTTAATAAATATTTTCAGACTGCAGAATGAAAATGGCAATCACTATATGCACAAGTGAGACACTATTTGGAGTTATTATAGGCTTTCCAAAATTTCAGACTAACTCTGTGTGCAAACATTCTCTTTGTTTCATTTCAGAGGACAGCAGTGGCCCTGGATCCCTTCGATTTATAATAACAATAAACAATACACATAACATTCCATTTGTAGAGTGGAAATTTGGACCTTTCCACTGAATTCTCCGGCTCACAGGAGCGTTTCCACGCGGTAACACATACGCGGACGTTATCCCGCGCAGCGGGAATGGGGCTGGTGCCCTCAGCAGAGCAGAAGGAGGAGTTCGGGCGGGCCGTGGGTGCTCACATCTACGAGGCGATGCTGCAGAGCGGGGCTCTGCCAGACGTGGGCATCGAGCGCCACCTGCTGGACGGCGTGGGACTGCGGCCCGGGGCCGCCACACGTGACCGCCTCATGGAGCTCAGGAAGCACGTGGACGGCCGAGGCCCCGCCTACCTCAAAGAGCTGATGGCCAAGATGGCCGCCTTCACCGAGGAGCCGCGGGTGACCGGCTTGCTCACCCTGCTGGTCTCCATGGCGATAGAGATGGCGTACGCCTCATCCAGGAGGCCCTCCGGGCAGGGGGCGGGGCCCGAGGAGCGGCTGGCCGAGCTGAGGGACCTCACCGAGGAGTACCTGAAGCGCCAGCGCATGCACCTGGAGGATGAGCGGAGGCTGCGGGAGGACACGGAACGCCTGGAGGGCCAGGTCAGCTACCTCCTCACCCAAATTAAGAACGGCATGCTGACGGAAGGACACGCCAACTCCAGGACCCTCAAGCACTGGGTCAACGGAGCCGCCTTCCATGTGCAGGTACGACCGGGAAGCAGTAGTGTGGGAAAGAGGAAACACATCTGAACATAGTCTTTTCTACCAGGACAAATGAGAGAAAAATGACATCCCTGACTGATCCCATTCACAGCAGAAAAGTATCATGTGTTTAAGGCTTTCAGTTAAATTCTTATTTTTTTCTCTCTCAAATACAAAATATTAGCTTGTTTTAAGTTACTGTTTGTGTGAGAAGAGAATTACTCTCACCCCATTGGCAAATCTTTCTTTAACTGAAATGTAATGTAATGTAATGAAACGGCTCACTTCATTAAGACAGTTAACATAATATACCTTACAGAAACATAATGATGAGAACAGGCCATTCCTTAGTTTACCTAATAGTAAGCTAAATAGTATCTAACACCTTATCAAGCCTGGTCTTGAAAACCCCCAGTATTTCTGCCTCCACTATATATCTTAGCAAGCTATTCCACATAGTGACCACAAATAATGTCTGTGTGGAATTCTTAATGTCTGTGTGGAATTTATCCTTTGCTAATTTCCATTTATTCCACCTCATTCACCCTGAAGAATCACCTGTAGATCACTTTGTTAATCCCTTTAATGAATTTAAAAGCTTCAATCAAACCTAAATGTCCTTATACTAATCTTGAAGAGATTAAGTCTTTCCTTATCTTTCATACATGGAATCAATCTGGTTGCCCTTCTTTGAACCTTTAGTAGTGCGGTATCTTTCTTGTAGTATGGCCCCTGAACTGCACACAGTACTCTATATAAGTCTATATAAGACAAAATAAAATTTAGCAAAAAAGCCAAGAAATAAATAAGATTACAAATCTAAATGAAAGACGAAAACACGTGCAGAGATTGACTTATTTTCTTGTTTTATTCTCTTTTGTCTTGACACAGATGCTGATCCACCTGGCGTGTTTGGGCCAGCAGAGCGAGGGACCCGCCCGTGTGGCCATCACCTCCTACCAGGAGGACCTGAGGGAGGTGCTGCCGGCCTACAGGAGGTACAAGGCGTCCACCATCCGCGTCTCCAAGCGCAGCGAGGCTCACCTGGCGGAGGACGGGCCCGAACTGTCGCTGGCGGGGTACAGCGTTCGCGACACGGAGCTGGGCGCGTCGGCGGACGTGCCCCTGCCTGAGGACACGCCCCTGGCCTGTGAGCACCTGGAAACGGCCTTCTGCACCGAGGCCTACCTGGACCACCTGTTCTCCCACTACCCCCACATCACCGGCATGGAGGCCTACTTCTCCAACACGCTCAACATCCTGCCCGTGCTCATACCGCAACCCGCACACTCCCAGTCCCCCGCCCTGAACGCTTAAACAAACGGAACATAACACATGATATTGTAAATATGTGAAAAGTATGGTTAATATATTCTGCCAAAATTAATTTAGAACCATACCGCATTATAAAACATCCAATTTGCACTTATATTGCTAATATATTGTGAAGTGTTGCAATATTTGAATACATTTAATAAATTGTATTTAACTACATTTGCATTGCGTAAAATTTCTGGCACTTAAAACCGGAAGAATAAGAGTTGGTGGCAGTTGGACCAGTTCTGAGAGAGTATACTGTATATTGACACACAGGAGCAGCAAAATAATACTGCATTATACAATGATAATAATGGCATTTATGAAACTTGTATAGAAATGCTACAGCCAGCGCAGTCATAATTCAGATTTGTCTGTTAAACTGATTACCTGGGGCGTGTTTCACAAGGCAGGATTACATAGTTGGCTGGATAACTGCACTAAAACCCGGAACCCTCCCAAATCTGGAACATGGACTGACGTAAAAAAAACCCACTGTTCCGGGTTTTACTCGGTGCAGCTATCCAGCTAACTCCGTAATCCTGCTTTGTGGACTAGATCCCAGCTCTACAGAATTTATACGCGTGTTCAGGTTCAACTTCAGATAGCTAAATTTCAAGGGCTGTACCCCAAGCAGTTTCCCCAAGATGTCCCTTCATGCCTGTTCAGTTCAGGCAAAGAATTTGGCATGTTGTTAAATGGGGAGAAGAAAACATTCAGGCTTTTAGAAGAAGGCTAAATGTCAGTTTGGAGATCCTGCAGGTTTCACTGATAACTGTCTAATGGCTGCAGTGAGTCAGCCTTTATTGTGGCAGTTAAAAGCAGGCTGAGTCTGAGTCCGCTGTTCTTTAATGCTTCATGATTACAGGCCATTAGTCCCCTTTTGTGTGCTCCTCAAAAGAATCCTTCTGGGCAAGTACAGTACAGCAGTCTGCAAGCCAATATTCTTGTATGAAATTGCTGCAACCTAAAGGCAATGCGCAAGGTTATTATAACTGCCGCTGATAAAAAAATATATATAATCACACGTGACTAT
Source organism: Conger conger (assembly GCF_963514075.1). Lineage (NCBI taxonomy): Eukaryota > Metazoa > Chordata > Actinopteri > Anguilliformes > Congridae > Conger > Conger conger. The sequence goes on along the minus strand of NC_083777.1, from coordinate 20,711,152 downwards.
ATGCATGTAAACGGACATTTTCTGAGAACCTCAATGAGTAGTTCTGCTCATTTTTTTTTTTTGGTTCATCCGTTTTAAAAAGCCTGCATTCCTTTGAAGCGGGAACAGACCGGAATGTTCTGCTGGGTGAACAGGATGAGAATGCTTTTGACTGAATGGGGTACTTTGCTTTTACAACCATCACAAAACTCGGAAATGCCCTAATCCACGCTCCAGACACCCAGCTTACTTCTGAAGACCTAATGTTAATGAAATCTGCTGAAATCTATGGGATTTATGATTTCGTCCAATATCCATATAGAGTCGAACCATGCCATGCACAGGGCAGATAACAATACCATATTTATATCCTGTATTCCCCCGAGTCACACTGGAATTGATTAGCCGAAACATTTTAACGCAGGTAAAATACTGCGGCCCACAGCCAAACTCATTCCAGCACTGACAGCTGGACAGACCATCCTCAATTCTTCTCTTCCTAACTGTAAAAGGGTTATGTGTGACAGTGTGGGTGTATAGCCCTAAACTAGTCTAACCCCCATTCTCAATTGGAGAATGAAAAAGCCTTATTGAGTCCAAGGCAGCCCTCCACATGTCTTGTGAAGTCTGTGAAGTTCCCCGGAGGAAACTGAAAAATGAAGAGGACAAAATTACATTTTGGTCTTTCTTCCTTTAAAATTGGAGCTGCCCCTTTGTAACAGACAACTATGAAGTTTAGCAGAGTAGCTCATTTTCTGGAGTTCTTTGATATGATTTTGGTTTTATTGTACGGAGGCATAATACCACTGTACAAGCTGCTATGGAGTTACATGCAGTGTATTTTCTTGCAATGGACCACAAACTGCCCAGTGCCCTGCACAAGTTGGCAGGCCATCAGAAGCTTCTCGAAATATCAAGAATGCCCTCAGACAAAAACTACTTTGGTCGATGAAAAACAAACACTAAAACCGAAATCAAAGAAACTCCAGAGAGTAGGCTAACCTGTCCGTTCAAAAAAGCGGATCTTCCTGAAGTGACCCACAGACTGTTGCTGCCTGTTATTATCAAATGCACAGTAGACACAATGCTAATGTGTTTGTCTCATCTGATGTGATTTATTGCACGCTCCGCAAAGCCTAACTAAAAGATGCATTGGCAGGCTGAAGCTCAGGGAAAAGCCTATGTTAGCATCCCTCCCCTCTTGCCCGAGGCACATGCCTGCCGTGTTTCCCCGTCTGCAGTAACGCAGGAGCAGGAAACCGTGGTCCGGGAGCTCCAGAGACCTTCCTGGTCTTCCCTTCAATCCGAAACCCTGGTAGCATAATGTGATTAATAAATAGGCCTAACGAACACAAGGCCCCACTAAATAATTGGAGTAATTACATAGCTTAATGAACCCGCAGGTGAGTATGTGCTAGAGGAAGGCTGGCTGAGCATCCAGGCTCAGACTCTCAGTCATCAATCTGCCGTGCGTTCAAGCCTGACGGTAACCAAAACAAGAAACGGCACTGGCCCTCCGGGGCCGGGTCTCCCCAGCGGACCACGGTACATTGACCACATGAAACCACTTCAGCGCAGCTGTTATGAGTGCCGTGCCTTCATAACGCATACTTCATTAGTTCTCAAAAAATAACAGTCACAAGACCTTCCCTCTTTTGAGTTTGAGAAACAGGACAGTGCAACTAACTGACACTTCTTCCATTCCGTAGATTGTTTTTCACTTTTAGAGCTATGATAAATAAAAGTAAGTCAAGGGACATTTGTTCTCCCTGACATTTGCTCTTCTGTTTGGTTGAACGGTTTTGTATCCATCAGACAAAATGGCTTTCATGGGAAATGTCTATAAAGTTCGGTCAGGGTAGGGTAAGACGTTACCATATCGGAAGTGAAGTCATGGATAATTAAAAGTGGCATTATTTATGTAAAAGAGAAACAGCTTCTGACTGCTGCTGTCCACAGACACACAAGTGATCAACTCCCTACCCCTGGAGTCAGACGCTGCAGGTCTGTCAATAATGTAGTCAAGTTCATCTTTACTGTTCTTCTCAGTTACTGTAGCGACCCACCCACACATAAAGATACTGAGAATTCCTGTGGGCTGTACACCCTCCTACCCCCAATCTATTCCTGAAATATCTTCTCGGACAGGGAAGCAGAGACTAACATACATTTTTAATGTTTAATATATGGCCGTATATGCACCTGCCACATAGATTATTTCTTGACATTGGGAAATGGCTAGTGGTTTGGAGCAGACTCTGGATCCCACAGGATCCCACATCCATGCGCTGTCAGACTGAGCCTGACAGCCCTGTCTACAATATGAATGTCCAGAAAAAATTAAACCGTGAAATTGTGTATGATTTTTCCATTCAGCATTGTCACAATGCAGCTTTTCCGTAAAAAAAAACAAAAAACATCCAAACTTGAATTACCCCGGTGACACTTAATTTCAAACAATATTAAGTGAAACAATAATGACAGAATAGATTACACGTTCTTAACAAGGCCACACTGGCTGCTTTCAATGTAATCTTGGATAATGGATTTACACAGAAATCAGTGATGTGATGAGAAGCTGTGATATTCCCAGTGAGTTTAATAAGGCGTTTGCCTTTTTCCAGTCTACCAGCCATGGAATAGTATGTTACACTTTCAGTAAGGCCTATTTTAATAAGTATTTGATGAAGCCTATTCTAGTTCAAGACCAACATTTTGTTTTTCAGTCAGAAAGACATAGAATGGATGAAACCCTGAGCTGCCAGACATCAAATTACCTTCTTCCACTATAGTGGGGGCAATCCATCATGGACTGCTCACTTCTATGAGGTGGACATCAAACCTGAAACAAGCTTTTTGTGCATTTCTCCCAGTTTAAACCGAGCGAACGAGGATAGAAACTCTGAGTGGGATCAATACGCCCACAGACCCACTAAGCCCTTAATCCCGGGTCAGAAATAAACCAGTTTGTAAAATAAAAGGGATTTCATTAACCACAGCGCTATCACACAGCCTCGCCCTATAACAGGCTTGTGGTGGCACCGTCAACAGTACACAAAACCAACTTATAGTACATTAACACTGTCTTTTGGGGTTCGTGGAGATGAGCAAGAATAAGAGTTCATGGTTAGAACCAAGTAAGAGGCCATACACAAGGTGTATTCATTTCATAAAAACAAAACTATAATCCTTTAGGTCATCCCCTAATATTGGACTGATCGACCAGCATCAACCTTAGCAAATGACGTGAACACTGTACACTTTGCAAAAAGTTTTGCCTTTACTCAGTCTATGCTAATCCTTACCTTATCTTTACAGTTAAACAGTGTTTGATTGTTTTCGTCGTAACCGCAGTTTGGCGCATTCTTGTCTGTTTGAAAGCTAAAACAAAACAAAGGCCAAGACAGCACCCAAAGGGAAAGAGCTCATGATGGCTTAGTATTGATTAAGGTCGCAAATCTCCCTGCATTTCCCCAACCCTGCCAGCTCTTTTATAGTCTTCAGAGCTCTTGTCAATAATTTTGGATGCTGGCTGGCGCTTTAATCCAATCCAATCTATTCTATTTTTTCAGCTACTTAGTGCAGTTTCACTCTGATAGGAAATCTATGGACAGTAAAGTGCGATAGTGCTGATATTGTTTGCAGTTCGACTATTAAAACTCAGGTTATTCTGTGCTTCAATATAATAATGCTATCAGATAAGAGTTTACTCTTACTGGTAATTCTAATATTACCAATACAGCCCTGTGAAATTAAGACTAAATATAAGTACTGTAATTATCAAAGTTAGGAAAAAAGTATTAACGCCTGGTTGGAATTAATAGCACTGTTATTAAGAGTTCACAGGTCTGTGAGTCTGTCTGTCTGTCTCATTTCATTTCCTCCTACAGTGTCCCATTTCCGAACAATTCTTTTTTGGAACACACTGTAATTTATTTAGCTTCGTTTTAAGGTCAAATTACCATTAAACTAGTTCATCTTGGGCAAAATGTACATGTATGCAACACTGGCCTTCATACATTTCAATAGCATGGCAAAATCACCTAAAATCACTTTTTGAAAACTTTATAAACAAATGGAGGTTTAATTCTGCAGCACATTCTCAGATCCTCGGATCATCTTGCATTCCTTCCTTTTCCTTGCTTCGTAACTGCGGCAGATTCCAGCTGATCGCCGTTCCCAGCGCTAAGGTACAGTATGGTACCATTCACAAGACATGGCCTGGATTCAATAAAGATCTGTCCTGAACTTGGACTTAACAAAAGCATACATTTTTTTACCCCATCAAAAATAGTTTAGCAAGTACTGTACACTGCAAAACGTGACTGTCTTAACAGGCATTTTAGTATTGTAATAAGAGTTGTTTTAAGTATTTGCTTAACAAGTTCAATTTTCTTATTCCATTGGCAAATCTTAAATTGAGCCAAACAGTCTTACCTCATTCCAATACTTTCATCTTACTTAGCAAAACATTAAAATAAACAAGATTTTAAGTCTCAATATAGGACTAATGCTGACTGAATTCCTGGCAGTGGAATTGCTCAGACGAAGCACAAGGACGGCGGTCACACATGCTCACACACAACGACTGCTCCCTGCGCTTTTTAATTGACCGGGACATTTCCCTGCCGATTTCATTACCTGGGAGCAGTGTGAGGCTGCATTCCGCTGTGAGACAATATTTCCAAGCTGACAGCCAAAGTACTCTGCCACGACTCAGAATGAAAAAGTTTGTGCGGGGTGGGAGTTTTCAAAATGTAGGCCCTGAATAAAATATACTCTCATGCTGTCAGTATAATAGTAGACTATGTGGTCTGCAATTATCTGCCAATTGTCCTAGCAATTATGTCTAAAAGCCAGAAAGCCTCTCTGGTTCTGATAGGTCAATGCACACTTTGTGAGCTCTTCAATAATTCTGTCTCATAAACTCTGTTCAAATGCGCAGTTGAAAGGCCCTAAAAAGAGCCATATTCAAAAGTTGCTTTTTTTCTCATTGGATTTGTATATGGAGGGGGTACAAGGCTACTAGCCTTGGCTAAGTGATGAGCAGGATGTCAAATCCTGTGTTGGTTCTTGTCCTATATCACAGCAGGTACCCAAAAACTATCAGTCATTATCACTGCCAATCAGTGCTAGCTCTTTCCTGGATCACCATGGCCTCTGGAGTACAACACAGTCACTGGTGCACAGGCGAGCATATTGCGAAACACAAGCTTTAGCAGCAGTGTGCTCTGCCTGGGCAAGGGTGACACAGCAGCACTAAAGTGAATAACTGCCAATTAATAAAATGTTAAAACAGAAAGAAAATTGGATTATATTTGATGCCAGAGAGTACTTTAGTGCTCTGCTTGCTAGGAATGACTTAACACTGCAAGCTATAAACTTTAACAACCAATACTGTATTTCATCCATAAACCTTTTTTTTTAAAGATAAACAGTGTCCTTTTGAATATATACTCTCTGGAGTTCATCCAAGCTAAACAATGAATCCACACTCCATACATCTCTGATAATTCTGCCCGTGTGGCTATACTTAAACTGGCTTATACTTTACACCACCAGCCAGCAAAATAAAGCAGGAAGCTTTGATTAAAAATGTCATATTTAAGGATGTGCGTGGGACAAATGGGGTGAACAATATCAGTTGAAGAGAAAAATGAAGATATTACTAGGGCAAAGCAAATTGACATCATATACAAGTTCATATCCTGACTAAATATGAGAAAGTAAGTGTTCCTGTTTGGGAGTTCTCAAGCCATCTGTTTTAATGGACGTTTTTCTTCGTATGTGGATAATATTTAAAGACTACATACATGCACTACACACTTACGCAAGCCAGATAAGCTTTGGCTTTGAAAATCCTTTTGCTGTCAGTTTGCTGGCAGTGCATGGTTTGCGAACTGGAATGTGACATATTCCAACATGAACTGTTTAATCTGAAATTGGTGACCGATTCGGGAGGATTGGATTTCTGAGTTTGGGGATCAAAGCGTGGCATTTGTGTGGCATTTTGTCAATTGATGCTCCACGCTCACATCTTCTAGGATCTGAGCTCTAAATTCTGCTCCTCCTCTTTCTGGCCTTATTCTCTCAGAAGGGCCTGATACTCCGAATATTATCAGACTGCTTCATCACCATGCATCTTATAGCCTTCAAAACCAGTCGTTCAGAATTCCCTCAGGACTCAATTTATAAACAGCTATACATGTGCACAGCGTCTTCCACAGCATGATTTACCCTGTTATTTACTGCCTCCATACAGCAAATGCAAGCAAACAAACCAAAAAATCAAAAACATAATAATAATAATAAACAAAGACAAAGCCAATCACAGGTAAATTAAAAGACACACTGAAAACAAATGTTTATGGTCTTGTGGGGACAAGGTGAAGACATGGGAGAGTGTATAGATTCCTTTCAGTGATCTGCAAATTTAGGCCTTGACAAAATGGTGTGTGGATTCTTTAGCCAGTCATTTAAATGAATCACAAACCAGGAGATGGAGGCTGTCTAGGCCCTCCTAAGTTCCGCCTGAAACAGAAAGAGTTCTCATTTCACAAAACGATCTGCTGTGTGTCAAAACTCATTACCAGTGGAGAGATACTGATAAAATACTTTCCGACATATTGCCATTCAAAAGAAAATAAAATCAAGTCACAGATGTCACTAAATGAAACAAAAGATACTGACAAATAACTGCAATTGTAACAGACTGTAGGCCATATTCCAATGGTACAAATTTAAAAGGTGCAATTGTAATCTAAATGGTAAATGGTTGGCATTTATATAGCGCCTTTTTCCAAAGCGCTGTACAATTGATTCACCCATTCATACACACACTCACACACCAATGGTGATTGGCTGCCATGCAAGGCATCAACCAGCTCATCAGGAGCATTTGGGGGTTAGGCATCTTGCTCAGGGACACTTCGACACAGCCAGGGCGGGGGATTGAACTGACAACCCTCCGACTGCCAGACAACTGCTCTTTCTCAGTCAGTGCAGGGCTGTCCAGGGAATTTGACACCAGTTCAGCACATCATTATATTGGTATTTACAGGAAAAGCTGACACCCTGTTTCACCTGAACTCAAAGCCCAAGACTTTGGCAGGAGAGTGAAAGACCCATTACATGAAGAACAATAGCAGGGTGTGATAAATGTGCAGTAATGGGCGGTCCGGTGTGACTGCCGCTATTTAAGATGAGGTCGGATTGAAGGATAGTTGGCATTCTCCCAAAATGCCAAACAGTTAAGGACATGACTCCAGAATATGAGTATAATTCATTCAGTCGTATGTGTGAATGACTGCACACCAATGAGCCAGCTGCTCCAGTTCTGGAAAAGGTTATTGAGGGGTCATTGACACTGGGGTACACAGTCCCCCTAGATATTTTGTACTACTCGCAATCAGAGAGACACAGGCCCCAGGCTCAGACTCACACACTTTCTTTCCCTTTCTCCCTCTCACCCTCAAACTCAAATGTGCTGAATATGCATGACAAGTTAATTTGTGTTGCAAAAGCATTAAAGGAAACGAGAAAAAAGATGAGGAAAATAATAAAAAAAACAGACAGTAACTCTCTCTCTACGCCATGTTAAGAAGAAAAAAGACAATAACCCTCTCCAGCCCCTTTTAGATGACAGAAATGTACTGTAACTGCTAAATAAGTACTGTAACTCTCACTATTAACAATGATTATTATTACAAATATAAGAGCAGAAAGCCCATCTCTCTCAGTCTCCCTCTCACTGGCTTTGCATCAGCCGTCCACTACCAGTGAAGCGCCATTTTGTGAAATGCTGTCAGATTCGGACCAGCGGCTCTGCCCACGACTGGCTTCAAGCCAACCACTATTGAACTCTTTTGAAGAGTAATAGTTTTTGAATGTTTTTTTTATTTTTTTATTTTTTTATTCAGCTGCAGGAAAGATTGCCCCCTGCTCAGTCTAATGAACTATAAGTCGCTTTGGATAAAACTAAGTAGCAAATTAAACTGAACACTGATGCTCAGTAGTAGGGGGTACCGGTGATGGGACCAGGCTGTACTTCCAGGTAGGAAAGAGCTGCTGTGTCCTTAAGAAACGTACTTATCCAGAAAACACCCTTCTGAAAGCCCAGCTGTAAATTACTATTTGAAAGATGCAAGTTCCTAAGTGACTGTGAACGAGGGCCTCAGATCAATGACGGCACGTGTAAATTCTCAGTTTAACCAACTCTAAAGTGACCGATTAGCCTGGCACGGTGTCTCAGAACACCCTGGAGCCGCTCTTATCAACTGAAAAAACAGAAAGCAGGAACAAATAAGGAAGTAAAAAGTAAAGCCCGGGGCCTTCTTTCTCCAGCCTGCGTTTGCCTTGGCGACAGCAGCCATGGCTGGGCAGGAGAGCCAGTGAGGTCCCTGGCCAGATTGGCACCAGCACCCCGGTAATCACACAGGGAGTGTCTGTCAGCCCGAACCTGCCAGATAATAACAGCAATGGCCACGAGGCAATGAGGGGGCCAGAAAGATCACAGCTGTGCACAAAAACATGCTGAACAAAAAAAAAAAACCCTGGAACGACTTTTATAATCGCAGCCAACCTGGATATAGTGAAACTGCACAAACTGCGTTCACGATCTCACCCCCCCACACCCCCACCCCTTATGGAATGTTCCGGTTAACTGTATGAGGTGCCACAAATGGAAACATTCGAGTGTCTCTAACAATGGATGGCCAACTTTTAAGAAGTTTAATATAAAATAATTTAGGAATAGCAAATAGACAACATGGATTAGATATGACATCTTGAATGAGACCTCTACTCTCTGCATGGAGCAATGTGGTCGTATTGTCGAGACAGCATATCGTATTCACCACTTCCCAGCTAATGAAACGCAAGCGGCAAATAAAAGCACAAACTCTTAGAGAAGGACATGCTGGGCCTCCGAACAGAATTAACACAAGATGTAGCTTTGCTTCAAAGCCACTCTCAGATCTTCACGGACCAATGACCCATCTGACTTTGCCACTTCTCCTGAGCTGATGGTAAAATGTTCTGAGACGGATAGATCATATATACAGGGGAATATGATTAATCTTAATCTGTTTTGTCGAGATTAATCCCCTTGGATTAACCATTCCTGTTTAATTACTGAGGGGAGCAGGGGCAGAGGGTCAGGTTCGAACAGCGAGAGCGCCTATGGCCTGGAGAAAGGGAAGATAATCTGGAGAAAAAGAGGGTAAGAGGGGAAAATGGCTTGAGAGATGTGGGCTAATCCTTACCGCTGCGCATTTGGGACTACAGATTAAATGCCTCCAATTCATGGTGCGAGAGATGGCTTTCTATTGGCCCCAGGCTTTCCTGTTGGGTCAGTTTTTTTCTCTTTTTGATTTAATGGAGCGGACATTATCCTGTTAATTACGCCCAGTGGGCTTATTATCAGTCTTAAGTCATCGTGTCCACTAGCAATAGGAAAGGTAATAACCAGGTCATGAAGGGCCAATACTACTGCTGAGCATAGCAATCACACACAGTGTAGTGTACCATTTCACGACTCCCATTGCTTTACTGGAATAAATAACATCTGTAAATAGAATGGTCTCAAAGTTACCAGAACGTGGAATACAGAGACATGTACTGTACCAGCCATTACACTCCCGGGGAATGTGCTCTCCATAAAGAAATGGCAAACAAGAAAATGAGATTTATGGAATATAATTGCTTGCTCGCCTGCATTTTTACGACCCTGTTGGAGGAAGTTTAAAGACATTCTTGGCTCTACGTGAGCAGCAATACAACAACCTGTGAGCCAGACTTTTTTAAGGCTTCATTTCTCAGGCAAGGTCTCTCCATTTGAGCTTGTGAACATAACTGACTCACCAGCAGTGGAGAATGGCTTTTAGACCAAAAATATATACAGCTGCCATATTCCATCTAGTTTGAACCAATCAGTCATTGGTCGCGTCCGAAACAGCTTACTTGCATACTACTAAGCATACAAGTTGCATACAACAATGAGCAAGTAAGCGGTTTCAGACACAACCAGTGTCACTATTTTGGTGTGGACAGCATGACCTCTTCATTGGTTCAGACAGGTGACCAATGGGACTGGAAGCACACCGAAGCTCCACCAATCATGATAGAATATCACTGCCACAAGCTTGTGGGTCCAAGAAACATAGAAACAGCTCTGGACCATTCCATGCCAATTCCAGGGTCAGCACCAAAGCAAGATTTTTCTTTTTTTCTGTGAGTTGAGAGATAAATATGAGATCTAAAATTCCTGATTTCGTTTTCCTGGTAGAGCCATTTAAAGTTTGCTGGGTGTCGCAATGAAAAAATGCGTTGAGCCACACAATGTGGTATTTAGAGGTCCATAACTTTGTAAAGAAAAGCCCTACATATTTGTACATTTCTGTATGTGGAGTTCATATTTTCACATTTTGAAATGGCTCTACTGGCAAAACAAAGGGAGTATGAAGCTCAATTCCTCAGGAAAAAAATAATAAAAAAATCAGAGAGGTGCTGTAGTACAACCTCCTGGAGTTGGCATAGAATGCCCCCCCCTGTATTTTCTTGCTAAACCCCCAAATGTCTGAATAACCTGCTAGCTTGGAAGGTATCATAAACTTCTGTATCTGAAATATCCTTCATCTTACACAAAAGCGGTCTAGGCCGATCACAAACATGCAATCACTTAAATGCAAATTGCTGCAAAATAATTACTATACTATATGTGGTCTTAAAAATGGATCACACTACCATTAAAACTTATTGCAGGTTAAACTGCCCAACATAAGGTCAGACATGAAGGACATAATCACTATTACATTATTGGCATTTGGCAGACGCTCTTATCCAGAGTGACATAGAGTTCATCAGACTAAGCAGGAGACAATCCTCCCCTGGAGCAATGCAGGGTTAAGGGCCTTGCTCAAGGGCCCAACAGCTGTGCGGATCTTATTGTGGCTACACTGGGATTAGAACCACCGACGTTGCGTGTCCCAGTACCTGAACCACTACGCTACAGGCCGCCCACTATAGTTCCATTTGCCTGAATTTATGAGAATGGGAATTCCAATTTTGACGTTTCTTTCGAAAACTAGCAGTGAGAGAACACAATATGCATGCATGCCCTCTCACACCAATCATATTCACATTGTCCCATCGTGTGCTTGTGATTTGTGAAGTTGGCTGCAAATTTACCGTGAAGCTCTAATTTTGAAGTGTAGCTTGACGTTGGATAACCTAATAGAATATAATTAAATTATAATTGAATTTAGACCTGCCTTAGTTCTGTTTATCAATGCCGCTCCCTCAGACAATCGTTCCCTTCATAAACTCTTCTACGGACCACAACACACAAGAGCTGCGAAGGCAGCTATAAAACGCAACGACGTTTTTACTAAATAAACAGCGCGAGCCAATGCTAAATGGTTCTAAACATTACCTTCTAACAAACAGTGTGTCACCTGCACAAAACGTCTGAAATTTCTTATCTGGGAAAGATGAAGTCGTCTCACTTGTTGAAACCACGTGGTACCACTTTAATTGTCAAAACGCAATATCGAAATATTTGCATTAGTGCATGCTTTGGCTATTTATTTATTTATTTATGTTACAGCGTTTATGTAAACTGAAATGTTGCAGCTGTCATTGTTGCTGAATTAGACAGGTATTTATTTGCATGCTATATTGATTAGTCGTTTGGAAAATGTTAATATGTCAGTTAAGCAATTCCACCCAGGCACTTTTCGCGATGTCCTGTCACGTCTGTTGACGGAAGTTAAATTGGCGTGCATTGCTGTCCCAGTCTTTAACTACTTGAATTGGTTTCCTATAGCCTTCTGTAGCCCCAGATGGAACTGTAAGACACTTCAAGTGTGAATAGGCAAAGTCGTTAGACAATCACACATGAATCAGTTGCATATAAATTACAGTCATTATTGTAATTTGAAAATCTGTGATAGCTAGCATTACTTATTTACATAATATCAAAATGGTGCACACGTTGTGCCAAACGTGGCCGTTTATTGCCGTCGGTCAGATGGAAACTTTCGGTCATATCTCACTAAAATTATGGCTAAAATTATATAAAGGGACAACAATACCAATATACACTCACACAAATCCTGTAAAGCTAAAACGGTTTTATCTATTTAAATATTATGAAATATTATAAAAAAATATAATGAAATATTATTATTGAAGCCTTCTGAGGTGAATTGTTGCCTGGTTGTACGATATTGAGCAAACAAGCCTAGTGAATTCAATGTGGCCTGTTTCACAGACCAATCTCGTTTAGAATGAAATATATTTATTCATGACTGGACACCAGTGCTCATAAGCTTTATTTAATAATCTTGCTCATTAATTTGATTCTATCTTGTAGAAGGTTGATGTTCCAGTTCATGTAGGGGCTATCTGGCTATTGTGCAGTGTTTGGTGTATGTGGGGGAAAAAGTTTAATGTTTCAATTTGACTTAATTCACAATTGGAATTACATTTTTGTATAGAGACAGTAGATTCCAAGAATGATGATGTCCCGTCTTCTGTGAAATATTAATTTTTATTATGCTGGTTATTGATCTGACTATGTACGTGAAATCCACGGATTGCAAAAGTGATTTTATTTTGTGGGTTCTCCTTGGAAGCAGCTGGCATCTCAGTTTAGAATGGAATGCAAATCACACAGTAATAAAAGCCCTGCGAAAGATAGAAAGAAGAAAGAAGAGGCCTGCTTTTACTGCAGAAGTTAATGGCCTCTGGAACTAAGTGGCCCGTGTATCACACTTTCACACTTGGTTTGGTTTACGGCCTTGGCTTCATGCTTCCCCAGATTACTTCAGTCCCAGGAGAGCAGGGACTGAGCGAATGAACATTTTATACATCCCCCAGTGAAATATAAAAGTACACCCTCTCTGTGCTCCTCTTTGTGCCTTCCTTAGAAACAGAGCATGGAGTTCAGAGCAAAAAGATGTTCAATATGTACTGATATCTTGTTTAATGTTGCTTCTCAAGTGAAGTTTTTTTTCTTTTACAAAAAAATGCTACTTGTTATTAGATGGTATAGGGTCAGTTTCACAGACACAGTTTAAGCCTATTCCTAGACTTGATTAAATTCTGAATGGAGATTTTCCATACAAAACTTTATTTAGTCCAAGACTAAGCTTAATCTGTCTCCATGGAACTGGTCCCTATGAGAATACACACTGTATGTGTTCTGTAACAATATCTCAGGTGTCAAACCTTAAACCCCTTTCAGAACCAATACAATCACTCCTTTTCAATTCCATATACTGCCACGCTGTTAACTGTGATCACTGTGGGATGGATTAAAATGAAATAATGAATATACCAAGTTGTTTTAATGAAGTTATAATGATAGTCTTGAGAGGGCCATAAAAAGTGATGGATCTTATTTAATTAGACACTGACTCAGTTCCACAATATTTCACACTTGAGAGGTCAAAAGGTATGGACACGCCCTCGACTGGTCAGACCTGCAGAAACCAACATAAAGAATTTTTATTTTTCTTGACCAGGAGCCTGTTTCACAAATCAGGATTATGGAGTAATGGGTTATGGGTAACTGAGTAAACCCCGGACCCCACCAAATATGCAACATGGACTGGAGTCAAAAAAGCAGTTTCGGTTGTACTGTACAGCTATCCGGCTAACTCAGTAACCCTGCTCCGTAGAATAGGCCCCAGGCTTTTAGGAACGGCCCACTCGATTAGCCACAAAGTGAAGTTAGCCAGTGTGAAATTACTTGTTACAACTGGTAAGACCTTGAAGACAACAGCGGTAAATTCATTTTATACAGTGTGAAGGTCTGAAGGAAAAACAAGGGCGTTTAAAGGGGAGATAACTGTGGCTTTGATGGATTAAGGAAAGCAAACGTTATGATGCTCAATCACTTGATATTCTGTTATAGCTCTCATATCCCTGTCAAAATGAGGCATTAGGTTCAATCAGCAGTGTCATTTTAGCATAATCACATCTGCATATAAAAATAACTGGTGAGCATCATACCTGTGTACGGATTGATCATAGCCTTCTGATATTTTATCGAAATATATCACAGATTTGAGGATGCCGGCAATAAATCATAAAAGAATAATCATTTTGATGATCATTCAATGAGTTAAACAACGAGTTGAACCTATGAAATAAGAATATAGCATTGGAATGTTGTTTACTTTTTGATGCTGCAGTAATTTGGGCAGGCAGCAAGTGTGCACTGTAGATTTTTTGATAAAAAAATCAAGAACATACTTCCATCCCATATTTCTCTCTCCCTCTCATTCTCTCGAGAATATGACAATATTTTGCACAAATTCACCCGAGTTTATGCAACGATATCTATGAGTTTGTGCAGAACACACAGATTACTGATCTAGAAATGAGAAGAAAGGAGAAAAAATGGTTTCTGTTTCCCAATATACATGCTGTAAGGCAGCCCTGCACTACTACACATCCCGCGGGCCAGCGTCCGCAGGCATTTGCCCCTGCTATACTCTACGCAACCTGATTTCAGTCATTATTTTACCTGCTTGGTTCAGATAAAAAGCTCATTAGTGAAATTGAGTGGTGTAGAGCGTGGTTGAAGCAAACCTGCAGACACTGCAGCCCGCAGGATGTGGAGTTGAGTAGCCCTGCTGTTGTGAGCAGATTTATAGAGTGAAATCTATTGTTTGCCACGGGCCTGTCTAAAGGAAGCCAATCCCATCCACATAAACAGCGTTATACCCAGTCTTTCAAACAGGATATCCCAAACTTTATTTTTTGTGTCAAGAAGTGTACCATGTATAGCAATCACAGTTAGTGTACTTCCTTCCTATTTTTGTGTGCAAAGAGAAAAACTAAACAAAAAACAAATAAACAAAACATCAATAACAAAAAAAAAAAATCAAGAAAACTTATTACAGTATCTTCAACTATTGAAAAACAAACAAACAAAAAAAACTAAAGCACATCCCCAGTGAAACCCTGTAAATTAAGACATACCTTAACCTCGAATAACGTCCATGTGAGCAGTGGAGTGTAATGCTGATATCAACCGACAAACTGTGTATGACAGGTCCCTGATAAAGTTTCAAGCATTCAAACAGAGAGATTTCCGCTACTGGAGAACAGAGGCAGAAGAGCAGTCGCTCTGTTCATAAGCAGAGCGACAGCAGGGCTTGGTGTGTCAGCTGTCACCTCTAGAGCAGGTAGTGTTATAGCGTCACAACTGTGGAGACCCGGTACACCTGCTCATCTTATTCTGTTTACAAACCCGCCGATTGTTTACAGTCTTGTCAGATTTCTTCATTTGCCCCTGAGATGTAATAATCTCACTACCTGCAGCCAGAATCTCAAGTACTGTATATCAAGGGACACATTATTGATGTCTATCACTGCATGGACAGGTAATTAAGCTTTAATCTACCTAATGCCTCCAAGCGATGCATTTATATATGAAAGACCACCGGCCCCCAATTGGAAAAAAAGAAATCAGATAATAAAAAATGTTAATATTAGAAACGTACACTGCTCAGCACGAAGGAACAGAACTAAACAAGCTTTAAGCAACTGCTGCACCAAAAAGGCAATATTTGTCAATCTTGTGTTTACCAAGGGTTTGATAATAATAAATATGTTGAATTCTCTATGCAATGCTGAAGCGTATGGCCTTTGACAATACTGTACAGTATATACATATGAACTCTTAAATGACAAAATATCCTTTGATGTACATAGTTCTCTATAACTGTCAAATAATACAACCAAGTCCTCAAGCAAGCATTGTCTGTTTGTACAAAGATCCATGCAGGCCCCTCCCCCCACCCCACCCTTAAATACAGAATTTCTTTATGTCCCACCCTCCTATACACAAAAGCCAAATACTGCCTTTTCACCGAAATGTGCCAAGTTACCAAAGAACATATAGCCTCATTTAAATAAGAAACAAAAAACCTACATCCAAAATCTATACAGCATTCAAACCTCCCTCAACATTTACGAATGGGATACCACTTAGTATTTACAGACGTTTCATCCATGCACAGTGTTAACAAGTACCACATTAACATTCCCAAATATGGATATGGCGGATGAGGTGGGGGGGGGGGGGGGGGGGTAGAAAGGGGTTGCCGCAGCGACAGTGTGCAGGAACGCAGTCACGCAACGTGAGGCTGAGCAGAACGAGTCCGTTAAATACCGTCGCTGCGACAGGACAATGTTATGGCTGTACTTCATAGATTTTCTTCTCTTTTTTTTTGTCTGGTAGATAACCGGGTAGAAGGGTAGAGAGGTCCAGTTCTTGTTTATTTTTTTTTTTTTTATTTTTTTTTTTTGTCCTTTCTATCAATGAAAAATTCGTTAACAGTCAGAAAAAGGTCAGGAACACGTTTACGTCCTTCATTGGATCGGCGATGTCGACGTCGCCAGTCATGTTTCTTGTTCAAGCAGTTCAAAAGGGCATGCCGCCTGGTTTCCTTCATTTTTGGGACAAAAATAATATCAACCATTTTTCTTTTAAATTTGACTCAAATGTACATAGCTCCAGGGAAGGTGTGTCCAAATCAAGAGTGACACTGACCTGCCTTGAGAGAGAAGAAACAAATGAAACAAACATTTTGCCGACGACACGAGACAGCCCATTGACATTTTACACACTTCATAATCAAGTTAATGAGGACCCCCAAACCCCGTCATTAACTTTAAAATCCTTTAGGACGGCTGTTAAATCTTCAAAATTTCAAATGCAGAAGTTTCTAGATTTCATACAAATCCTCTTACGAAAGTTTCTACACAAGTAAAACACACTTTTGTACCACAGATAGAAGCTCAACCATTTTTGGCGCCATTAACAAATTTACGTTTCAGATAGAAAAACCGACTGTTGTGATTGGGTATTACGAGCATTTTCAGAAATATTAGAAATACTAGAAATATTTCCCTTTGGCAAAATGAGGAGAAAACTGCAATACGTTGGAAAATCCAAGCCTTCAAATATTCTGCTATCCTAATCTTCAGAGATTGCAAATTCTAGTTTCTAGACAAGAAAAGTAAATCTTACAAGAGACTACACTCCAAAACCAGGCTGTTAGCAGACACGGTTAATAAAAACAAAATCTGTAAGAAATCGCCTTCTTGAAATTCAAATAAACTTCAGTGCTTGTCCTTCCCAAATCCTGGATTTTCCTTTCTTTTTTGCAATACTTACAGTAATTGAACAGAACACTAAATTACAAACCCTTTATGTCATAAATGGCAGTTTGAATTGAAGAAAAAGAGTGTAATTTCCCTTAATAACAGAAAATATTTAGCCAATGTTTTAATTCCTAAGATAAACAGGATAATCAATGATCCTGAATATTTCAGGGGTCAGAAAGTAAAAGTCCTGCCATGTGTTTCTTCCACCCATGAACTCAGCCATCTGATTTAACTGATTAGTTCTACCTCCTGGCTGAAGAATTGTGCTAATGAGCAAATCCAGGCGATTGGAATAAAATCCCAGGGAGGACATTTACTTTCTGAACCTTGAGTTTCCACCTCTGCTGATATCCAGACTGGACATGTCAAGTTGAAACTAGTGAAATTGAAATTAAATTGATATCATCAAACCCAATTATGACTTGATTTTCATGAAAAAGAACAAATTGAGAAAATAAGTGTTGCCAGAATAATAGTAACAGTAGGTATTACGTCATGGCATTGGGCTTTCATGGCTTTTTAATATGATGGGCAATTGGATATTGGACAGGCAACCAGTAGAATGACTAAGGGAAATTGCAGCAGATTTTGTGTTTCCATATTACATACAACAAAATGAGTACAGAGCATGGCATATTCTATATTTCTACAGCAATGCTGGTCTAAGACATTCATTTAAGATGAACAGTGGAAGTAGTGAATTCTCAATGAAAAAAAAGGGTCCCACTCATAATGCAGAACACTAAAATGGTGGCCAACAAGCAGAATGGAATCTGCCAGAACACTCAATTCCTCAGACCCATTATGGAGTAATGGCATCATTTAGGTCTATGAGGTGAGTAATGTAATGAGTTGAAATAAAATGAATTAAAATCAGTAATTATGTTATTTCCTTGGCACGGTCATTTTTTACATCTGATAGTGAACCAGAACCAAACGATTTCACTTCCGGGGAGAGCCGAACATTATATAAGAATGGAAGATCTGGTCAGATATGGTTATTGATGCAGAATCCTCATATTCGACTTAAAAAGACAGGATTAAAAGCAAACTGGTAAAAACGTAGTAAAGGATATGTGGCTAATGGGGTTAATGTCTGTGGTATAATATGGGTTAACCGTTAAAATGAACTGTGATGGTAAATGTAAGGGTACTTAGCAGCAACCATTGACCCTGATTAAGTTTAGTCCATTTAATGCACAAAGCAAAAGCATCAGACAAAAACGTAACCTTAAAGTGACAAATCTATATATACTGTAAGTAATGCTTACCGTCCTCTTCTGTATTCAAATAAATCTTGAATTCTATAGTATGCATACATTAAATTGGGCAGGGACTCAAGCTACCATTCGAACACATTTTTTCGTTCTACAAATACTGTATGAACTTTTAAGAAACTTCACAGTTTCCATGGAATTATAGCTCTAGAGAATCAACACCCTCCTTTTTACAGAAATGGCACTGACTCACCTATTTGCCAAACCCACCTTTTGAAAGACATGGCACTGACTAAACCTTTAAAGAAATGTCTATTTCTGTGTCATTTGATCCACTGTTGCGGGTATTTTACCTAATCTACAATAGATACGATACTCTTTCATTTGTGTTCATAGTTAGGACGTTTATTCTCTTCAGTGCATGAATCTCCTAGGTTAGTTGGAGAATGTGTGTGCGTGCATGCATGTGTGTGTGTTTGTGTGTGAGTATGCACATTTGCTTGTGTGCGGACGTGTGTGTGTGGTGTGTGTGGTGTGTGTGCGCATTTTCGTGTGCGTATGTGGGAGAATGTGTGTGTGCGCATGTGTGTGCATGTGTATCGGGGGCAGAAACACGACGGTTAAAAAAAGCTATGCTGCTGCTACTTCCGTTTTCTTCTCGACTGGGTTATTGGTTATTTCACTCCGTCCTCTCCCGGCTCTGCGGGGGCTCAGAAGTTCGCTCAGAAGCCCTTGACGTGGCAGTAGGCCTCCAGGGACGTGAAGAGAATGTACAGCAGCCATAGGCTGAAGAAGAGCATGGTGGTGATGGCCTTGGAAGTCCGCGGGCCCCCCAGCTCCCCTCCGATCTCGGGCCTCCGCCGGTACATCAGCACCCCCACGCAGATGAAGGCGAAGATGGTGAAGAGGGTGACGGAGAAGGCCAGGTTGCCGGGGGAGACCCTGAATGGGCGGTTGTGGGCTTGGTGGTAGATGGCGGCGATGGACCAGGCCACGCCGATGCCCAGGAACACGTTGACGGCGTTGCTGCCCGTCACATTGCCGATGGAGGCATCTGCGTACTGGTCCTGGATGGCCGCCACCTTGCTGGCAAACGTGTCTGAAAAAGACCAGGGGAACATGGGAGAACAACCATCACCAACAGGTCAGGTGACCCTTTCAGCCCCTTTTCATGCGCAGCTTATTCTGAGAAAATAGAGATTTCCCCATATTTTAGCATATTTTAATGGCTTTTTAAAATTCTGCTTGCCATTATCCTAGGTTCTTGTTGCACTGTATACACGGCCCACATGGGAATCTAGTCGCCCTACTATAGGCCTCAATCACATTATTTCATCACATTTGTTAGGGGGACATTCCAGCTCAACTTTAACATTAAAGGCATTGTGAACATTGTAACACTGTTACAATACGTCAGACGAGAAGGGCCATAACCTGGTGAAGAAGAGAACCCATTCGCCCCTAAAGAAATGTGAATGTGAGTCCTGAGGTCTTTAGCCTTTCAAAAGCACACCGCCACATTTCTGCTGAAGGGGGTGCCAGCAGGCTGTCATCAACACAGCCCTCCTGCCCCCGCATCTGTGGCAAACAGGGGTAAAGGGGACAGGAACATAGGCCCACCCGCCTCCAGCCATAAACAGCAGGCTAAAGAGCAGCACTCCACTATTTCACACCATGGAGGCCATGCAATTATACTTTTGAAGGGCAGGGAATTTCGAGGGCGGGCGAGGGAGAGGTACCATTGATAGAGAGAGGGTGAGGTGGAGGGTGAACTGGATGGTTGGGTCAGGTTGTTGAGAGTTTGCAGGAACATGTGCTCTCACAGTAACTTTGTCCTTACGGAAATATAACTGATTGAAAATATATGATGAAAATACACTTCATAATACGTGAGTATACAGCTTATTCCCACTCTCTGATATTGCATTTCAGATTTTTCACACAAATTTATCAGTTTGCTTGTGTGTACCAGCCAGCAGGGTGAGAGAGGACCACTGCACCCCCTTCCCCCCCGTGACTATCCCTGCTTCCTGCCAGAAAGACGAGAGGGAGAAAGGATGAGGTGGCAAATACCTAAAGTGGTCACTTTGGGTGCCCATTCTCCATGGGTGTACCTTAGGGGTTCTTTTGGGTACCTGTACCCAGTGGGTTTATCTCAGGGGTAATTTTGGGTGAATGTTCTCAGTGGGTTTACCTTAGGGGTCCTTTTGGGTGAACGTTCTCAACCGTCAGCAGCTGAACTCGGAGACATACTGCTCAATAGTGAAAATTCTATAAACCTCTATAAAACGCAGCAGAACAGAACACATCCATAACCATGATTTAGAATAGGTTATTGAACTGCACGGGTTGCTGGACAAGATCAAAAACAATTATAATACTAATAGGAAAAAAGATTGAAAAACCAAGGACTGCACTTTGAAGTGTACTTTCGGAACACAACCCAGGAGTTTGGGAAATGAGCTGCATCCCAACTTTTGATGTAGTATTTTCCCTCGGTAAGAAAATGTGATACAAGCACATGGTGAAAACCACTAAGCGAATAAAATTTATAGCCTAATTAGTTTCACTGTGCTTTTATTACAGGTGGCAATGAGTACATTTGAAAAAACTGGTTTAGTGAAACACATCCCCAGAGACTAGCCCAGCTACTAATGTGGCATGATGCAAGTTTACCCAGCATGCAAACAGATACAACTAATCCTGAGAGAGACCGTATGCAAAATAAACCATAAATGGCCGATTGGCTCTCACTGCCTGCATGTTCACCAAAGCTATTCATCCTTCTTAAGTGTATTAGTAGAAGAAGCACCCCACTTCATCAGCACTTACTGCACCACACTCATTCAACTTCAGAATGACATCAGCAGTTTACCATAAATGTATGTGGCAGCAAAACAACAGCTGAGAAAAATCACTTTAAAAGACAAACATGGCTGGCAAACAAGCCTTCATCTTCATCATTTGAAATTGAATAATCAGCATTTTGTTTCTAGCCACTCTTTTTCTCACGGAATCATGCTACCCTGAAAGTCAAACAGGCACAGCCACGGTCATCAAATCAGGTGAAATCGGTGCTCTGTACAGCCAGGGACTAGGGGACCGGGGACTGAGATTCCCCCAGAAGCAAACTCCAGTGATTACCAAGCCGTGCAGAACATACAGTAAGATGTTTTTCATTTCAATTCAACTGGTCTCAGTGGGTTTACCTTGATCTGGGGCCAAAAAAGTCTCATAGTCAAGCATGGCAGCCTCCATGAACTGGTTTTGTGCACCATTAAGCAGCTCCCGTAGGAATCCATTGAACCGGACAGCGGAAGCTGTCTCCGGTTCTTATGTACCTTAGTGCAGTGGACACAAGGCCTAGCCCTTGCGTATCCTTCATGGGGAGATGGGGGTATTTTATGGGAAGATAAGATGCTGTGCCAGACGAGCACTTTTAAGATCAGAAACCCAAAGAGGGTTCCTGATGACGTCCAGGAAGTAGCCATTAGAACATGCGCATGGTCAGCAACAATACTCAAATAGGCTGTGGCATTCAAGCAATGATTATTTGGTATTAACGGGCCCAAAATGTGCCAAGAAAGATTTCCCACATCATTACACAACCACCAGGTTGGGTCCATGGATTCATGCTGTTGGGTCCATGGATTCATGCTGTTGGCACCGAATTCTGACCCTACCATCTGTAGAAATAAAGATTCATCAGACCAGGCTACGCTTTTCCAGCCTTCAACTGTCCAGTTTTGGTGAGCCTGTGCCCACTGCAGCCTCAGCTTTCTGTTCTTGGCTGACAGAAGTGGAACCGACATGGTCTTCTGCTGTTGTAGCCCATCCGCCTCAAGGTTCGATGTGTTGTGCAGTACTTTCTTTTTCAGGCCAACTTTATGCGGGCCTCAGAAGAGAGACTTCAGGCAAGGCCACTGTCAAATTCTCAGACAGACTGGGCTGCATTAACCTGCACCTCCTGTCTATTGATGAGTGTACTATCGGGTTTCTTCATTCCTGACACGTTCTCCTGCTCAACCGGACGTTTCTCTGAAACAGGGAGGGAGGACGAGGCTGTGCGCAGGTCAGCCGAGGTCACCATTCGGAGGGTTTTAATATTGCATGGAGCAATTACATACCAAAGAGGGCCGTTACCGTAAGAGGTCCAGACCTCGACTCGTCATTAAATATGTCTTGCTGTAGGAGGCTTGGCAGGGGTTGGCAGCAGTTCTCTCTCCTTACGGTTCGTCTGCTGGACTCTAAATCTTATAACCCTCACCGATTCATAGATGCGGCTGCGTCCCAGTCTTCTGATTTGTGAGTAGATGTTCTTGTAGGAGCTGGGTCGTTCAGGGTAGGGTCAGCACTGCACAGCTGAATATATACTAATCTGTTAGTACTGTTAGCACTCTGAGTGGCCTGTAGCGTAGTGGTTAAGCCCTTAACCCTGCATTGCTCCAAGGAGGATTGTCTCCTGCTTAGCCTAGTAAACTGTACCTCGTTCTGGATAAGAGCATCTGCCAAAAGTCATTAATGTATTGTAATAAGCATTAGCCACCTAAGGGAAAGTACTGTGGAGATAGACAAAAGGCACATCTGCATTCAGGCCAACCTGTGCTGTAAAAGGAGCTGGAACACCTGGACATGTGAGTAATGGGTCTACATTTGGACTACCTTCTGTGGGGGAAAGGCCAGTTTTTTCTTGGATCCAAGGACAGAGAAATGAGGCCTGCTGGAAAGGGCTTCATCCTGGCCTGGTTCTTTGACCTCACAAGCCTGTCCCCCAGCAACTGAAGCCATTAGGATCATCCATCATCATCGTTTCAACGAGCAAGTCACTGGGAAAATAGGCTGGCTTGCCAGTGTCCTGTGTAGTTGCAGTTTAAGAAGATAATTAATCACTCAGTCTTTATTTTTGCATCGTGCCATGTAGGCTTGGAGGACCCCAAAGTCATTTTCATTTCCACAGCGGGGGCCTGTTGGTTGGCATCGCAGTCTCAAACAATCCCCCCCCCCAATCCAGACATGCCCCCAAGACCATCATGACCACAGCCATCAGCTTTAAACTCTTGGTCATCATGTGTTGTAATTTAACAGACTTGCCCTCTATCAGGCTTTCTGTTCAGGCCAATTAAAACTTTTATGGTGCTGTGTGAAGGCCTGGTTGTCATGAAAAAGTGAATGCATACACATCTGAAAATTTCACTGGTCTGTTGATTACAGAAACACTGAAAGCTATTAGATAGATAGCAAGAGATAGAAAAATATACAGTGGACTGTAAGAGATTTATTTTGCCATGTCATGAAACGCAAGCCATCATTGAACAACCACTGACAGCAGCAGGAGACACCAACTACCTATCTTTATTTAAAATGCCTCTGGTCTAATGCATTTTATTAATGCAGGTATTCATTATTCTCTTTTAGACTTATTGGTCTTCTGCTGCTGGAGCCTATCCACTTTGAGGTTTGACTTGTTGTGTGCTCCATGGACTGGTGTGCTCCATGCTCTGTAAAAAGGTCACAGAAATGTTGTGACAGCAGCAGCCCCATCTTTACACTTTTATTATGCCTCATCTGGAGATGGCTTCGCCGTAATGAGACCGAGAATATGTGTAATAAAACCCTGGCCCGCGTATTGACACGAGCAATATACATCTGGGCTATCATTTTCATTTTCAAAGACTGCCAGAACATTGCATATACTCCTGCTTCTATCTCGCTCTCTCTCCCACCCTCCGGAGCCCCCAGCCGCCCCCCACCCGTGCGTTTCCGTAAACGACTCGCGATGCAGACGGCAGATGGCCCGGGGGCACGCCGACCCCGCTCACCCTGACCCGTCGTGTTCCGCTCAGCCCTGTCCCCCGTCGCCGGTACGGTAACAGGACCGCTATCCCGCCCAGTCTGCCAGTGCGCGTGGAGCGTCTTCATTTGACAGTTTTGCAAAGAGGCCAGGTAACTCCCTCCTGTTTTTCCCCCATCTGTTCTGCAGCAGTCCGTAATCACTGGTCTGCTGGTGGCACCATCTCCCCCCGGAGAATGACATTTTATTACCTCTCACTTGGCCTTCTTAACAGCCTGTTCCACACACTGATCAGCAGTGCTGGTAGAGAGGCAGACTCAGGCTGTCATATCGGTGAAGGCAGGTATTAATGTTCGGTTAGTGGCTACGGCTTCCTGTCGCATCAGAGACCGTTCTCTAAGCTGCGATATGACAGTTTGAAAGCCACAGCGGCTCGGAATGTCAGTGTTGTTCTCCCTCCGTTTAAATAACCGGCTCTGAAACAAGAGGGAACCTGCTGTTCACAAAAGCTTTGTGGGAAACATCACGGGACAGCTAGCATCAAACACGCATGTACACTGGTTTCTTCTTCTCTGCTCATGGAGGAAATCATCGCAGTGTACCGGCACAATCTGCCAGGGTAACGACAATATCACATGGTGGGCCGACCGGTTTTTGAGTAAACCCACATCGGATAAGAGACCTTCTCAGAACGCACTAACTGGACCGTGGAGAAGTGGGAACAGCTGTCCTGTATTTGGAAACCCCGCTCCCGACAAAACGGATAGGGAAGAGGCCCCCCGCTGCGGCACATTTGTTTTGCGTTTCAACACGAGAGGGGGATCAGGCGGCTCGCCTGGTTAGTGTCATTTCAACACTTTGAGGTATGCGCGCTATGCAGCCGGCCTGCTGCTGTAGATTAACCAGATCCCCGCGAGCCGGAGTACCCCGCGGGGAAAAAACGATGTTTACAGAGTATGTTTATTCAGTGTTCTTCCGAATACAGAGAGACTTTATTTCACTGAAACGAGGCATCCGCTGCCAATCGATCTCGGGGATCGGCGCGCGTACGCTCCCGTCTCCCTCCACAGTGCCGGAAAAAGAGAAGTCGGAAATCTTTCAAAAGGACTGCAGGCGCAGCGGCGGACTCCATTAATGGGATCTTGGTGGGAGGCGGCATTATTTTCGCTCGCGTCTGACTCGCCGAGCATGAAAAATGAGGCTAATTTCAGGGCGACGCACCGCCGAGCCTTATTCGCAATAATTACGGCGGGGCGAAGGGGCGGGACACCCGGACCTTATCCATCACGCGGCGGCTAACCCCGTTATCCGCAGCTGGGTGAAATGAACGTGGAGCCTCCACGTCGCATAATTGATCAGGTTCATAAAGCCCCGCTCAGAAACAGGGGGTCCGAAATGAAATTACGCCCGAGCTACGCGGGGAAATGACTAAACGCAAAACGGCGCTGAGGGGCTCGGTAGTGGAGTAGCAGACGTCTCATCTTAATGTATCGATGCGCTGTGGAAGTGTCAAAACGCTCAGGCACGATGGTGTGAAATCAGTCTTCATTCACCTCTAACCATGTTATTTGGCCTTATCTGGTGCTATGCTGTGCAGCAACACAGTACAGTACGAGCTCTAACACTTTGTCCTACTCTGTGTGTTTATTCATATTCAAAAACTGATGGCGGAGAGTATTAACAGAAAAAAGCCTTGGGAAACAGTTGTGGCGGTGAGAATCCGCCACCACTCCTATTCAACATGGCCTACGAGTATTCCCACCACATATTCTGACGTCAGTTAGACTTAGAATTTAGATGAGTACATAACAGGCAGAAAAGTGGTTGCGTCATGACTCGTAACTGCGACACAGGTTGACAGCTTTGTTTTGGGAGTTATATCAGCGCACACATACACCCTCCCATCTTTTCTCCTCTTCTCTCTTTCTGCCCCGTGTTCCTCTTCTCCGGCTTCTTTTTTGGCTTTTAGAGTTGTAGTGACATTCATTCTTATTTATTCTGTATCCCAATATTCATTTTGGAGTTTTTGTTGAAATGTCCCTGATGTAACACTAAAGTGTCACTGGGTCCTTGCTGGGTGCTTTAAACATCCATTGCAGTGCTCCTGTTCTTGTTCTTACTGGAAAGTTTTTTTCAGGTATGATAGTATAACAAAATGCATTCATCTAGGTTTGATATTGTACCTACAATTATAGAGTGCACCCAGCACTGTAGCAAACCTAGTCTAGGTAATTCAACCGAGAGCTCAGTTCTCTTTAGCAGTGCTAACCTGGGAGAATCCAAGGCATTGTATAGCCAATCAGATTAAGGGAGAATGATGAGGTAGCCAGATGTAGATTATAGGCCTGGTTTGTGACTTCAGAGTGGTACAGGGTGTATGGAGAAGCATGGAGTTCCACAAGCACCAGCTGTCAGCAAAATGACTGGCTACTTTTAGACTTATTTAAGGTTTGAAAGTTCTCTGGCAAAAAATATGCCAACAGAATGATCACCCACTGCCAACACCCCTAGCTGGTTACTTTTCTGACCTGGCTGTCTACTCTACATTTCAGGAACACCCTGGAGAAGGGGAGTATAAAGCGGAACAATGAGCCTACGACAGGACATTGGGTTTGGGGGTGTGTGTGTGGGTGTGTGTCTGTGTGTGTGTGTGGAGGGGGTAGTCCTACCTGGTACGGAGGTGCCGAGGGCCACGAACACCACGGCGGTGACTGAGTCCTTCAGGCCGATGGTGCAGCCGAAATGGGAGGCCAGGTCGCCGATGAAGGCGGTGAGCAGCCCAATCATGCAGATGGACACCACGAAGCAGGCCCAGCCGTTCCAGTACTCGGTGGGCGGCACGAAGGCGAACAGAACCTTCCAGAACACCGTCAGGAAGTGCATGACGTAGTCGAAGCAGGAGGGCAGCTTCTCCTCCCCGCACTCCTCGTCTTCGTCGTCCTCACCTGCGGGAACGGAGGGGAGTCATGGTAACGCAAGTGACAAAATCCAGCTATGCCAAGCTGGTCATAAGCAGGTCTACCTGGGTATGAGCTGGTCAACCAACATCCCTGTGTTTTAGACTAATTGGGTGGGGTTGAGGGACCACACCACATTACAGCGATGGCCTTGTGTCACTATCACAGGTACGATAACCACTGTGAGGGAGGACGGCCATCTTACACATTGCTCTTCTTGTTAACATTAAAATGCTAGTACCACGGGGGCAGCAATAGGAAAAATAAGAACAAACGTGACTGATGTATTTGAAATGGTTAAAAAACCACAATTCATCTACAATGAACTGAAACTGAACCGCCCAGAAACAAAAGATAACATTCTGTGCACAAACTATAAAAGTCTGACTTTACACAGTCAAACTAAATGTTTCGGGAGATTACCTCCTTTTCATAATGCAATGTTACTTCTGAGGGAGCTAATGTTTGATTTTAAATAAGCCGAATCCATTAAGGCACTTGTAAACAGAACCATGGTAAATAATGTGGAATATGCAAATGAAAAAAAAAAGTGACCTCATTTACATATTGGCATTTAGTAGATGGTCTGATCCACAGATTGCATTTTAAAATACATTCCATTCATACACTTTGTTTTACTAATGCAATTCAGGCTAAGTATTCCACAAGGGTATAGCAGTGTCCCAGCTGGGAATTGAGCCCACAATCTTTCAGTCACAAGCCCAGTTCCTAAACCTCACCCCACACTCTCCCCAGCCCTGGCCTTACAATGAAGCACTATGGGAAAGAAAAATCACATTCTCAGACCTTCATTGAGGGAAGCTAAAATCTAAAAATAAAAAATGAAAGTTTTAATCACACTAACTGGCCGGAGCCTGGGGTGAAACAGGGACAGAGATGATCAAAAAGGTTTTTAGAAAATGAACGAGCCTCTGGCTTCACTTCTCCGAGAGAACTCGCTCTAATGAGCGCTACGAAATTCACATCTGCTGCAATGAAAATCACAAAGTTTTATTAGCAGCGGAGCAGGTAAGACAAGCTCCGGGCGCGGATCCAGAGACGGAGAAGGCAGATACTTTTTTACAGGCGCTGTTACACTGTTACCCGGGCCCCGCGTCAATCAATAATTGAGCGCTCGCAAGCTGAACCTCAGATTGATTAGATTAGATTAGACTGAGTGTTGCTGAGCCCACAGACAGGGGACTGTCACAGAGACGACTGCACAGAACAAGATCAGGAGAATCTGATACTTCTCATTTACATATCCACAGAAAGATTAATCAAATCAATTCAATTCAAACAGATGTGTGATGACACTGTGTGTGTGCGTGTGTGTGTGTTTATGTGGGCTTTTTGTGTGTGTGTGAGTGTGTGTGTGTGTGTGTGTGTGTGTGTGTGTGTGTGTGTGTGTGCGTGTTGGGGGATATTCAATTTCAGTAAGTTTTTATAATTTATTGATTCAAAACTTAAAATGGAAAAAAAGATCAAATGGACAACAGCCATTTCTTACAGGTTTTTGATACAGGCTTATTTATTTAAATATGACAGATTAAAGGGCAGTAATTGCAGAGCTGGGTCTGCACTGGTGCATTAAATATGGAACATGTGCCAATGTTCGCCTCCATCTCCGAAATGTGCACTCACCATTTCTTTTGAGAACTTTGACATCAATTGTACACGGATAAAAGAATCTCATTTCACTGCTTCCTTTAGAGACCAGCAAAGAATTTTTCTGCATTTAAAAAATTCAGCATTGTAGTTGTATGAACAGCTTTGTTCAGTTTTTGTAAAGAAGGTAAAATCCATTCAAATCTATCGAGCCTACAAAGTAATCCCAGTGAACCATCTCTTAGAATAACAAGATCCAAAACATGCTGATGCTCATACTATTTGCAGAGAAGAATGACTTTTGCCATTACTTGTGTTACAAGGATCAAGTTATATAACAATATAGCCTATATTTCTATATAGATATAGAGGTAGAAGTCCAAATCCAAAGTCCCATCCTGCTGGTTTGTTTTCACCTTAAAATCAGCATCAAATTCAGTCCCAGGAAACCAGGTGCAGTGAGTAAGCAATTGTTCTTAAATTAATTGAGTGTTGATTAATAACAACAGCCAGCATACCCTGTGACTCACAGGACCATGGCTGTGGACCCATACAGTAATGGATGGCAGTTTTGTAATTCTTGGAACTGTTACAAAAATGAATTTATTTTTACTTGAAAATATTGATACATTTCAGTATCACACAACCCCAGCAGGTAATCGAAAAAGCTTAATTAAGCTGTTAATTAAATTCAAATAAAGCCAATGATCACTATAAACTGGTAATTAAACTGCTTCAAACTTCCAAAGGTGAATGCGGCAGTACCTGCCCATACCTGAACTAACTGAACTGGTGGCTACTGAACTAACCTCAATTAGCCAATGGTAGGCATGGATATGGTCATATACTGTATGACATCACCAGGCTATATCATGGCTGGACTATACCTGCTCTGATTGACACAAGGGAGACTGAAACCTGGCAGTGGAATATGGAGGGAAAGAATAATGTTGCAATGTTCGGCAACACGTTTAACACTTTACTCTATGGAGAGCAATGCATGATAAAGTTATGCCCAGAGGTAAAGGAATGAGAGATGAGGAGAAGGGGTCTTGAGCAAGAAAACAGATTTCCCAAAGGAGAACGTCAGAGAAAAAAGGAAAAATAAAAGAACGACAATCTGAGCTGATGTGACCGTTCTGACCTTGACATTTTTCAGTTTTGAAGTCCCTTCCTTCATGTGACCACAGTATTTAAATGGGAGGCAACTTGCCCTGAAAGGGATTTGAGCTATTGTTTGTAAGTGGGAGTAGGATAACATTACAGGATAACCACTTTAGGGTCACCCTGAGAACTGCCCTATTCTACTTTCCAGCGCAGTCTAATGGAGCCAGGCAAACAAGCATAGAAATGTCTTCTAAATGTCAAATAAAAGCTCTATTACCATAAACAAATGCATTCAATCAATATTATCAGTTATTGCTCCAAACATTAATAATGATGTTAATGTTCAATACTATTTTGCAGTATTGAAGCGCTTGCTTACAGACAGCAGACTGCACACACACACTGTGTTAGTAGAGTTAAGTGTTCACTGTGGCTTCCTTGGCAGTGCGTTGTACCCTCTTCCGCTTGTCATAGTTCTCACTAAGAACAATGTATGCTTCCACTAAAAAAATTAAGTACGTCAACTCAAACATCTAATTCCTGGTGATGGGCTAATGGAACATTACGTAAATTCATTCAGTTTATGCAGTTATTATTTTGAGGGCGGTTATGGGTATTTCAAGGCTCATTTGCGTGGCCCCATTCGACTGCATTACGAAGCAGAGCTGAGTGCTGAGTGACCAAAGCTGCACAAAGACATTAGTAACACAGTTACTATCATTACCCATCAGCATGGTGGAAACAGTTCAGAAAAATGCATTTTGACCCCTGGACATATAATCAGCTGTAAATGCAGGGAGCTTACTTGCACCATGCTAAATAACAACGTTAAAGCTGGAACTACAAAGAAAGGAAAGCAAAGTAAATAGTGTGGAAAACGTACCAGCATACTGAGTGAATTTGAGGCAGTTAGCGTTAGCGGATGAATTTGAGGCACATAGTAGGTGAATTTGAGGCAGTTAACAGGTGAATTTAACGCAGTTAGTGGGTGAATTTGAGGCAGTTAGCGGGTGAATTTAAGGCAGTTAGCGGGTGAATTTAAGGAAATTTCAGGCAGGACACACGTGGGGACAGCAGAAGGCAGTTATCACCAAGATAAAGAGGCTCCAGAGGCCATTTCTCAGCCGGCAGGAAACAGAGCCCCCCCAGCTGGCTACAGTCCCTGCATCGGTGCAGCAGCCCTCATCAGCCCACATCGCCATCAACCGGCTGGGCTCCTATCCACCCCACTGAGGCAACTGATTACAGAGAGAGGGCCCAGGCACTAACAGTGGCTCTATGGTTATTCTTCCAAATATGTAGATGCAAAATCGTGATTGCATCACTATGATGTAAAATAAAATCGATCACTGGATATCTTTCGTCCAGCAAACTTAGTAACCACCAATCGCAGTGTTTAAGACATTTGCAATGTTAACACGAACATAAGCAGCTTGTCCTCTACATACATTTCTGTTCATCTTCAGTTACAGGTTCCTTCAACAAAATCACATGCACAGACTCTCAGAGTCAAATGGGTAAAAGCTCTTAAAAGATCCGTATCAAAGACCTGTCACAAAAGTACAAAGCTTCTTGTGGAGACAAGGTATGGAAAAGATCCTATTTTTTGCAGCTTGTCCTGTCTAGTAGGGACAGACACCACTGGTTCATATTCCCATCATTGTAATGCTTCAGGACATGAATATGACACTGCTGAACAGAGTTCCTCCAGTTGCAGGGCAGTAGAGATATTTCTGTGGCGCCCATAGATTACACTCACTGACAGGAGTAACCC
Organism: Conger conger; assembly: GCF_963514075.1. NCBI lineage: Eukaryota > Metazoa > Chordata > Actinopteri > Anguilliformes > Congridae > Conger > Conger conger. The sequence continues at coordinate 20,679,535 of NC_083777.1, read as the reverse complement.
AAGAGAAACTCGATTATTTAATCCGGTTACCACGGAAACACAGCCGGTGAAATTCACACAGGCATTTATCTCAGAAATGTCAATCTCCCCCCTCTACTCTGCTCTTGCCAAGGCTGTGGTGTTTCATGGAACACACACTCCCGTTGGGGGGTGGTGTTCGGCAAGGCAGCTTTTGTTTGCTTCCGGAAAGACCGCCACCCTTGCCTTCACAATTTGTGCACAATCAGTCGCTCCGTAGTTTGGCGCTGGATAAACGCTCAAAAAGAAGGTCCTCCAGAACTTCTAACACAGAGGGATACAACACGGCACTGTAAGATTTCCCTGTAGAAAATAAACACAGAGAGGCTCTGTGTGTTTCATTTAGGAGAGAGAGAGACCCCTTCAGATCCTTTCTCTGGGGTTTAAAAAGAAGAATGAATAAGAAACTGCTTTTCATTAAGTTTCATCTCCTTGTCTCCTGAGAGCACCGCTGACTGCAGTGTTTGTGGACAATTCATACCATTCAAACACTGCACTGGTTACTGAGGCACTGAGACCCCTCGCTGTCCTTATTGGTTTCTTCTTGCACCTCCTTTGAGGAGCACCAGAAAAAAACACAGTCATCTTCGTTTCTAAAGGATGCAAACCTGATGAAAATGCCATGATAGAGCCCACAAGGTCATTATTAACCCGTTAAGGTGTAAGATCAGAATGGGAATTAGAAAACTTAATTGAACAATGCTGATGTAAGAATTGGAATTCTTAACTGAACATTAATGCGGATGGAGCAATCAGAATTCTTAACTGAGCATGATGCAACAATCATTACTGGGAATTGAAAGCAATGGAGTTCAGGAACACTGACTTGCAGAAGAATTTTGACAAAAAAACATTCCAAAAAAAACCTACCCTTCAAAGGGTTCAAAAATGTGTCATGATGAATTACACAGGAAGGACAGGCTGAGGGTTATTTAGTTTAAAACTAACTGAAGCATCACCAACACTGTATGTGTTACGCTGTTACATTAATCCGTGTTTACACTTCAGAAAATGTCCACAAAAGTAGCCTATCGGATATGGAATCTTTTGGCACGTAAACCGGATACAGCTGTAAAAAGCAGACAGAATCTCTACTGACACTAAAAAATGCCAGAGAAAATGGCTGTACTGCAGAATCTTCTCTACCCCCACAGCTGCAAAACATTCAAAGCATGACTTTTACTGCACGCTATATAACTCATATCTTGTCTAACATTTATCCATGCTTTGAAGACTTAAGAGTGCTTTTCACCATTAGAGCCAACCGCCACACAGACTCGACGGCATGACATATTTCACCTGATCCTGTAAAATCAAGGTCATTTAATTTACTTCTGTGTTTTGCATCCTTAGCTTAGGGTCCAAAATGAGCTTCAGATACATTTGCCAAAAATGAATCAAACATCTTCTCACAGTGCACAATTCCCAGTAGAGTGGTCAGAGAAAAAGAAGAAGCAGCAGAAACAGTAGATCTATAGTATATACCTAGAGTATTATGTATCAACAGTCATTACATGTCAAACTGCCTGAACCCACAGTAGCTTGAAAATTTTATTTAATGTATTTAATATAAAATAGCTCTAGCATTGCGGTGTACCATAACCTGTCTGCAATGTTGTAAAAATGTGGTGTAATTAATGTGGCGGCTGGAACATTATATGCTACAGTATTGAAATGAAGGAATGTGCCTTTTTTCCATGTCATCGTCCGTTTAGAGTACCATTTTGTGAATCGAGTGTTTAAAAACATCATAATCCAGCATCTGGGAAAAGCATACTGTCCTTGCAGCATTCCAGCGTTACAGTACGCAACCGTACTCATTGTCATGCGGGTCGCGGAAGCCGGATGGAGGAATCTGGGCACAAATTGGACGGCCTGACTTATCCTGCACCCAAGACTAATACGATCTCCCTACCATCTGTCATTGTCTCATGGAAAAAAATGACCATATCATAACATTAATATGCAAGATAACAATCTGTCCATTTTCATTTAGAAGTACATCAGCAAAAACGGAGATAGGGAATAAGGAGCTATGAGACGGTAACTGGTCGCAAAATGAACAAGGAGACGGACACAGAGCTACCATTTATACCACAAGCGGCGAGCAGAGAAGCTGAGCTACAACAGTTGTCCTGACAAAAAAAAGGGGTCAGCTGGTTTCTGAATGTCTCAGGGCACTTCATTGTTAGTGTTATGCCCTTAGAAGACGAAGCTAACCTAAGATAATGGTGCTTGCGGCCCGTGTTTGTGTTGAAAGGCCCATTGTGCATGGAGTCGGGAAACTCTACCTGCACGGACAGGAAGTGGAAGCGGGCCACTGGTCTCTGAGAGGAGCTGAGTGGTGGAAAGCCTCTCCCAGCGAGCGTTATCTCTGCTCCCTCAGATAAGATGGCTGCCAGGCAGAGCAGAGCGGTGCAGGCCAGCCGTTATCTGTGAGGAGCTGTTCACAGGTTCTTACGGCGAGAGGTTTTGGTGAGGAACCAGCCGGGAGAGACCTGGAGCTCTTGAAAGGCCTACCTCAGAACAGCAGAAACCCTCCCCATATTAATTCGACGCAGACTGAAAACAGACCTTTTCAGACTGTACCTTAGTCCTCCCTCCTGATTTACCCTCCTCCCCCCAAATCCCTCTTCTATACTACCCTAAAGATAAAGCATCTGCACTTACTATGACTATTGTTTTTAACTTATGTACTTGGAAGTCACTTTGTACTGTTCCTGCATCTCCTTCTCCTCCCCCCCATGACCTCATACGACCCTCAACCTGTTCTTTTGATTAACTTCCCAATTTCTAGCATATTCTATCAAAAGCAGATTCTTTTTCTCTGTAATTACATTTCATGTGGTAGCATCACTTCTGGACCGCTCATGTTAAATTATAACAAAGAGATCAATTCATGCAAAATCATTTTTGATTATAGCAATGAGGATAAACGCTGTGATTTTCATTATGACTCCAGGGACATGTTAAGTGCTCACAGGCAGGGGTTTTATGATAAGATGTAATCCAGTGCATAATAATGGGCTGATAATAGGTGACCCTTATTGTCATGTTGCTTAAAACAGAGTGGTGTCACAGGCTCCATAATGGGTGGAGTTTCTACAAACTGTCAATCAGCAACTTAATTTTACCCAATCGCTATGATTTGCTTTCCACGTCAAAGCCCAATGATTGGTTCACATCAGCGAGACCATGAGTGCTCAGATGAATCAACTGTAAGTTCCTTTTCATAAAAGCATCAGCTAAATAGCTAAGTGTAAAATGAGGATGCATTTTTCAAGTACTGGAACACACCCCAACACATCTAAGGAGAGAGAGAGAGGGGCCTCCCTGTGTCCCCACCTCAGAAAAGATGCACACGTTTCTGTGTCTCCACCCAATGAGCTACACATGAGGGAGGAGCAGGCTGTTATGGAGCTCATCTCTGTTAGCCCACAAGACCAAGAAAAATAAGCACCTGCCCGTCAAAAGCCAGCGAAACCACCATTTCTGACAATAGAGTTTACCGAGCTCCACCGGTCTGATAATAAAGCGCTGAAGAACAGCCCCCTGGGTATAAATGACACACTCAGCGATTCTCACCACCCCAACCCCCACGCAAACAAAAACTGTCACTTAGCTGGGCGTCAGTCAATCCTACGGGCCTATCCATGCGCACACAAACCCCCGAGAGACGCCACTCTCAGCTTGGAATTTCCAGCTCTTAGCGTTCACAGAAATCCCGCTTTCGGCGCGCTGCTCATGTTTAATCTGCGGTTACAGAAGAGACGTACGGCTCCTGGTGGGATAGCCGTATTAAGTCGGTGGGAAGTCGGCGTGCAAACATTCCAAGCTGTGCCAGACGTCGACGAGTGCGGATTGCTTCAGCGGTATTCCGGGTTCTCTCGGAATACCAAGGGAATACCGAGGGATACGCCAGCCAGCTGCTATCCGAACGGAATCGCACACAGAGGTCAGGCTGGAGGGATTGTGGGATGGAGGGATTCACCTCCACTGGCTCCAGCCCCGTGCAGTAAATACACAAAACACGAGCCGGGCCGCTCTCTGAGTAGTGAAGAGAGTATGCATGGCAGTTTGGAGGAAGTGCGTTCAAGGCCTGGGAAATGGTGTGGGATAGTGTGGTACATCTTTCATTTAAAAATTAATATTTTATGGGGTTAAACACAGAAGAAATGGAAGGAAGAGGGATTCTATAAACTAGGGATATTAATAATCACCAAATTTACTGAAGTCTGTGAAGACAAGGCACGCCATAAATGGGGATTTCTTAACTTGAACCAGCCTGATGCTGTTCAACACACACACACACACACACACACACACACACACACACACACACACACACACACACACGCACAGACGTGCACGGTACAGACATGTAAGCACAGATGGACAACCACACACACAATCACACACACATAGATGCATGCACAATCACACACATACACACACACACACACACACTCCCTAAAGTGCTGAACACAGCTCCATCAGAAAGAAGATCTTGTGCATATCCCATACTCAGCCTCCCTAACACCCAGCAGAAGTGAACGTTACAGATCCAGCGCCCTGTTCGATGGTGCCTTCAGAGCGGCGAGCTGTAAAATCACAACATAAATCTCCAGCTCGCCGGGCTCCCGGCAGACACGGCCCTCTCCTCTCCGCTGAGGCTTTAAATTTCTCTCTGGGGTGTTCACAGGGCCCTGCCGGCGGCACGGGAAGGCTTTAAACCAAGCGGACAGCAGACCAAGCAGGGAGCGGGAGCCAACGTTAGAGGAGGTCTGGTCCAGCAGCCATCTTAGGGCACAGCTTCAGGCACACACAGATAAACCCTGTTTCCACACAGCCCCTCTCTAGGGTGGGCTGGGCCAGCTGTGGCTAGCTCCGTGCTGCCATTACACTAATGTCTCATCGAGTGATATATTATATTCCTGTATTTCTTTCTCTATTTGTGTGCATGCCTCCCATCAGTTCTGTTTATTGTTCTTGTATTGAGCATTTGGTTCCAACAGTCCTCAGACTTAAACCTCTATACCACAAAACTGCATAAGCAGTGGAATAGCCATTATCAGCAGATGACAGAGTAGCCATTCCCGTTGCAATCACTACCCTGGCACATGTTTCGGTGAACATTTCTCAGTGACCTACAGTGGAATTAAACGATTTAACGTATATCCTAAACATGCTACTCACAAAAGCGAGTGACAGAACAGGCGGCTATAGCATATTTAACCAGATCTGGAAAACTTTGAAACAAATGAATGAGGATTAGGCTCAAAGAGTTGAATAAAGGAGACACAAGGCACAAGTCAAAACCATAATCGCTCACTGAAAATCCTGAGCTGAGTTCTCTATATTAAACACCAGTGCTAACAAGACAGCACGACCACAGTAAACCTGGATCTGGACTGTATAAGTGAGTGAGGTAGCGGTTGACCACATTCTATGTAAACCATCAGAAGGCCTTTTTTTCCCCAAAAGCTAGGATAGCATCTGCAGGCAGGGGGACAGCGGTTAATTGGAAAGATCGACTGGTCATTATTTAATCACGCGGGCCATAACCGCGGTTGGGATTACAGGGAGCAGACTCAGCGTTGGCGGAAAAAAACCTCCCATCGCCATTTTTGTAATAACGGCCGCGGTTGGCGGGGCGAAGCGGAGATAATTACATAAACACGCGATGGGGATGGAGAGAGTCGGAGGAGAGACTGATGCAGCCCGGATTACGTTTGTCTGCTGAAGCAGTTCCTCGCGTGTCACTGCCACCCCTGAAAACTTCCCTCAAACACACACGCAGCGTGTAACTGCAGGCAACAGCTAATTCCTTAAGAGCCTTAATTCAGGCTGAGCCAAAGCACTTATCTCCCTCTAAGACAACGAACCTCATCTGAAGATAATCCTTGCAAACTAATTTCTCTCCAATTATCCCGGGAAGATAAAATGCAATAGGCGGGTGGCATTGCGTAAGGAGGGCATGGAGTCATTTTGAGGATGAGCTGAAGTGGAAATTTTGCATTCTCTACATCTGCTTCATATCCCTGCCACTGCATTTCCACTGCCCCCAGGCAGCAATTCAACAAAAATGCACTCTCAAGCGTGTGACGAGTCAAAAAAAGTAGTACCTTGAGGCCTTGTTGAAGACATCCTACAAGCAGGCAGACAACTGCCAACATCCTACAGGTAGGAAGACAATGTTCCATCCAGGAATCCCTGTTTCAGATACAACTCAATCTGCTGTCCCAGGCCGACAGCATGCCTCCTCTCCCAGGAAGTGAAGCATATCCAGTCCTACAATACCTCCCTCACCTGAGAGCCAGTACCTGTCTCTGTATACAAGCTAGTTAACACATTTCAAGTGTGCTCATTCTGAGGAGAGAGAAATAACAAAAAGCAGCAACAACTGATAACCTAGTCACCTCTGTCCAGTAACTAATGAGCATAAACCTGTAATCTGTGACTGGTAACTGGTAACCCAAAACCAGTGACTATCAAGCTGTTACCAGTAACCAACTACCTTTAACCAATAAACTGTAACCAGTAACAGATGACCTTACACTTTTGTCATTTCATTTTTACATTTCAGGCATTTGGCAGATGGTCTTTTCCAGAACAATGGGCACATCTTACATTCTTCTAACAAACAGTCCATTGATACAGCTGGACAGCTCGAGTTAGGTATCCCACAGCAGCGCCCCACATGCGAATACAACCTACAGCCTCGCAATCCCACTTCACTACCCATCATGCCACACTGCCACACTACAGCTCGTAACCAACAGTCTGTCAGCTGAAACCTAGCCAATAACAAATAATCTGTAAGCCTGTAGACAGTAATTTATCAGGCATGGGGTGAGCAGAGGAGGCTTGGTGGAGAATTAACCGAAGAAGCCCTAACCCACTGAAATCCTGACGCATTGGACAGCCCACTGCAGCTCAGCCTGTGTTTGTGGAGAGTAAACCCGCTCCCGTCTTAAAGCTGGCTGTTGACACGGCTTCGGGACAGGGTGAACCGCGAACAGCTCCACAGAGCGTCTGATCTCCCTGCACCTGTCTGCCTGTGGCGACAGCGTTGCAGAAAGGTCTGCTTTTGTGCTGGCCCACCTCCGTTAAACAAAGGATTTATTCATCCGTATCAGGGCTGCACAACAAGGGCTGATCCATTTCAGGATTTTGTGCCAACTTCTGTACTTAATTCTTTAATGAGCTCAATCATGTCTGTTGACATTTGTATAAGCACCAGCTACAGCCACAGACTGCAAGTATTTCTGAAATATTTTACAGGTGAATGGATGGAAACGAAAGCCAAGGCACAGACCGGCCCTCAAGGACTGGAGTTGGGGTCAGGTGAGCGTTAATGGAGCCTCTTGCTCTATGGTACATTCACTCAAGCAAACGGAGCAGCTTTCTTTAAAAGTTGCTCAGCTTTCACTTTTCTAACAGCAGTCTAATAGAGCAACATTTCAAAAAAGTCAGCAAGTTATAAATAGCTGTACAATTCATCATCAACAACATCTATGAGACAAACAAGTGCTACCCTACCATCTCAGAGCAGGTTACAACGGTGGATCCAGGGGGTATATGTGTCAAGTCTGATCATCATTTCTTGACGACTTATATACATGGTCAATAAACAACCCTCTGCTTCAACTAACTCGCATATGTCTGCAGTTACCTTTTCTGTGTCACGCCACGTAGCGGAAGTTTTAAAAGACAATTATTTCTCCATCTGGAGGAATGTAAACAGAGGGGAAGAAGGGGCTAATGACGCGTGAAGAATCTGAATACATTTTTCATGAGCTGCCTTGCATTTTAAAATCCGAAGCAGCAAGCACACCAGGCTGCGGAGAACAGACATTGGATGTGAAGACTCGAGGGCTTCTGGGGGAAGGAAGCAGAAGACGTTATCCACCCAGGTGCTTCGGTGGACTGACCCCCCCCCCCCCCCCGTCCTCACTTTCCTTTAGAGACCGATTGACGTGTGGTGGTAATGATCTGTCACTTCCCCTCATGAAAATGGAATACACTGCAATGAATATAGACATTTTCGACGTACAGGGATAAAATATATTTCACATGAATGCTGTTTTTAAGAATAGTGGCAGTAATTTGTATATTCCCAGGTACTATAAAGTGTTGGGACACATTGATAATGTATCACATTTTAATATACTGGAGCATATTCCATTTCCACAAGGGTTACGGCAAGCTAGAGTAGGGAGGTGGCCAGATTGGAGAGTGACTCCTCCCAAGTTCTCCAGCTGAGCACCCCTGGCTGTGGATAAGAGGCCTGGGGTATCTTGGCGCATGGGGCGACCCTCCTTCCCATCCCCACATCCTGCCGCTGTAGGGATGAGAGTTCACTCCGCTGCCTCTCTGTGGCTCTGCAGCTCTGCATGAAACTCAGAGGAAACTGAGAATCGGGGGAGCCGTTAGCCTGACATATTGAGCCCAAATGGCTGAGTGCGCTCAGATCAGCACTGGAGGTGTGTGTGTGTGTGGGTGGGAGCATGTGTGTGTGTGTGTGCGTCCTTGAGATGGTGTGCAATAGAAATGATCAAAAATGCAATTTCCTGTGTCAAGCTGGACTCAGACAGTCCCAAGGAAAGTTGGCTAGGTGAAACACATTAGCATTAATTCTTAGCCCCTTTTTTTCCCTGTATATTTTTGATTATAAATATATGAAATGCAGCTTTAGTCTGTGTGAGCCATTATCCTTTGGAGTGCTGCCTGTTTGCCATTTCTTTCTCTTGTAAGGGGGAATCTAGTGGCAGGTTTGTTTTAGAGCTCAGCGTTAATGGAGGCAGACACCTGAGCCAGAGACCAGTTCCTCTGCTTTTACCCGGCTGCAGGACAGACAGACACACATACAGATGGACACACAGCCGAGCACCAGACAGGCATGTCAAACCAGCCTATTACTGTGGCCTTTCACTCACTCACTCACACACTCACTCACTCATTCACAAACATGTACATGTGACACAGATGTACAGTACGTATGTGCACGAACATTCGCAGATTCTCTCTCTCACTCACACACACACGAGCTCAAACAGCATACGATTCCGACACACAGAGAAATACAGACAGCCTCTCTCTCCATCTCCTCCTCTCACTCACGCCCGCACACACACTACACAACCTCTAATCTGACAGCTGGTTGTGAAACAAGGCCGTGAGATATCAGTGCCTATTGATCTTCACCGTGTGTTTTTTACACAGGGCCATTTGTGTGAGGGAAATGAGTTATGAATCCTGGACATGTTGAGACGTTTCCTGTGATCTAAAAGGGCAGACATGTGAGAGGTGTTATATTGCACTCTGGAACAGGACTCATCTCCCTGCAGTGACATATAAGACAGGGATTAATAGCCATTCTTAACCCCAGAGTGGCCAATGGATTACCGCAGAGCAAATTAAATTAAGTGGCTTTTACTAGATATAAAAATGCAGTCTCCACTGCATTATTCTGTCATATGGATTTCTGACATGAAATGTGTCCCTCAATATTACCTGTCCTGCTGTAAATCACTCAAAAAAGCACAACTCTGAAGTGCCCTCAATCTTTTAATACCCGGTCCGTGCTCTTCTCAGCGTACACGCAGTACCGGGCACAGCCAGCAGAGGGAGCGTGAGTGAGCCGAGTTCTCGTGTGATTTGCAGCGCCTTGCAGAGCGGCTTTTGTCCGGTTCCACGCACTCGACAGGTCTGTGAGAGCCACGCGCAGGACCCCCCCTGCTGCAGTCAGCAGGAGCTGGGCAAGGTCAGCAGGGCCACGCCACGACCCGCACGGTGACCGCAGGCTGACCGTACTCGCACTCACCGGCGCTGACTGTGATGGCCTCGATGAACTGGTCCCTCCAGCTGTTCGTCCCCACCAACAGGGCCAGGTTGGTCTTCTTAATCAGTTTATCCACTGTGTTCTGTGGAGAGCAGAATACTGACATTTCAATACACAGCATAGCGGCTGGTTAAATAAGACCAGGACAGGCAAAAGACACTAAACAGACACTTTTTTTTTTTTTTTTTTTTACAAAATACAAAACACCAATACTACAGTACAGTCAACGTGTTCGAGGCGTAGGCTGCATTTCAGCTTCCACACAGTTAAACTGTAACCAAAAACAGCCCAAAAGAGGCAATTAGCCTTTATGACAAACTAAATGAATACATGAAAAGAATATTTCAAATGCATAAATACCCTAGGGACTGATCATTTTCATTGCTGTGCTGTAAGTGCACCTGCCAGAGTAAGCACATTATAACAACTTGCATAGCTCCACATATTTATAATCTTCTAAAGACCATGAAGTAAACGATCTGAATCAACTTTTTAATATTTTTGAGAGAGCCATAAAAAGGACCGTTAGGTGCAAATTGAAATTAAATGATATGCCGACCTCAGAATATGTGCCACTGATGATCAACAACCTAAATCTTCAACACTGTAAGCATTCAGGACGCATTTTCTGCATCAGTGAAGATAGCGGGACGCTGTACGTCTGAAGTGCATATCCAGTACAGACAAACAAAATTTATTTAAAAAAGCAGTGATTTAAAGGGTTTGATCCTCAAATTGCTAGCTGGATAAAAGCTATGCCCAAACCAGAGGAATACAAAAAATAATCAATGTTTCAAATTGAACGGAACTGCACACATTACAGATGGACTAAAATAAATGGAACTTCATCTACAATTGTTTCTACATGTATTACAGAAAGTGACAGCAGTTTGAGTGATGGAAGATGCAGTACAATGGATGGTGGGCAGAAAATGGAGAGTGGTCACCCAGTGATAAGTCAAGCCCCCTCATCCTACAGACTCGTTACTGTAAATGGTTAACTCAGAAGGTCCTCTGCAGCCATAGGATCTCTGTTACTGTGCCTGTCTGCTCGCTTCACAACAGAGCGCGCTGACTCAGCAATTCTCTCCCCTGCAATAAGGGAAGGCCTGCTAGCAGCTTAGCTTCTGTACTGAGGTCATGGGCTTTATGGAAATTGAGCACAGTGCTGTATTGCAAATATGTGGACTTTCGGGGAAATATAGAGCTGGTTCCACGGAAACAGATTAAGCTTAGACCTTGTCTAAATAGACTTTTGCATGATGAATCTCCATTCAAAACGTAATATAGTCTAGGACTAAGCTAAATCTGTGTCTGGCCCACAAGGATATATTTTCCAAGGATATGTTTTTTTTTTTTTCCTGGATATTTTGATCCATGAAGGAGTTTGCACATCGTGGACTGGTTTCTGGAATATGGGGGATACAGAGGCAGACCCCTCCGCATGTACATGTGTTAACGGTTAATGGCTAGTGGTTTTTCATTTTCACTTAGATCTGTAAGCAAGAAGTCATAGCCGTGGTATATTGTTATTTTATCATTGCTGTTAACCAACACTTTTATAAAGAGGTATATACATTTCAGTAAAGGTAGACAATTAACTGTATCTAATGTTTCAGAAATGGGCATCTTATACCTCACATTTTATATAACCACATATTTCAGGAAGTGAATTTAAATATAAATAAATATAATTCCAGGACGTTGTTGAAATTCTGGTATGTTTTCCATAGATTTTATTTTTCTCGATATAAGATTTGCAAAGGTTCTCATATATTCATATATTCATGCATCTCCGATGCATATTATCCAACACATTTCAAAATGGTTGAAGTCACAGCTCCTGAGACCAAGCATTAGAAGTTCCTGTGAACACTCGAGATGGGCATAAGTGCACTTAAATCACTGAAAAACCTGCTTCCTTATGACATCCTGGCACTCTGGATTATCTTTCAGCAGCAGCCACCAACTTCCCTTGCATGGGCTTGAGGATATAAATCTTTATGTGCAATATCGTATGATAACTTTTACTGTCCGTTTCCAAGGAATTCATTTAGCAACTGTAGGTCAGCACAGAAACACCAAGGCAACCACGCAAGTACACACTTAGCAGTGATTACCAGAACAGTGGGAGGCATCAATCTTTTCCGTGATGAAGAGTCTGTGTGTGTGTGTGTGTGTGTGTGTGCGTGTGTGTGTGAGTGTGAGTGAGAGAGAGAGAATGAGTGGAGAGATAGAGTGTGTGTGTGTGTGTGTGTGCGTGTGTGTGTGTGTGTGTGTGTGTGTGTGTGAGAGAGAGACAGGACAGAGAGGACAGTTGATGTGTAAGATTGAGAGAGAGGGAGAAAGAGAGGGAAAGAGAGATGGAGAAAGCGAGGGAGAAAGAGGGAGAGAGAGAAAGCGGGGGAGAGAGGGAGAAAGAGAGGGAGAGAGATAGAGAACTTGAGGGAGAGAGGGAGAGGGAAAAAGAGAGGAAGAGATGGAGAAAGAGAGAGAAAGTGTGGGAGGGAAGGGGAGAAAAAGAGGGAGAGAGATGGAGTAAATGAGGGAGAGAGAGAGAGATAGGGAGAGGGAAAAGGAGAGGGAGAAAGAGCGGGAGAGAGAGAAATATAGGTTGGATAAATTATTTAAAAAGACTGAGAGCAGAAAGCCTGTGGGCACACCTTGAACTCGTAGGACTCCTCGATGATCACTTCCAGCTTGACGTGGTCTCCCAGCATTGGTCGGCCCATCTCCGCGATCCGCCGCTCTTCCTCATCCTTCCCTGTCAGGGGCTCCTCTTCCTCACCCTCCACGTCCTCTGTAAGACAGAGCGGCAAAGGTCAAATCGTCACCAAGGACATCACCACCCACCCTGTACCTGGGACACACCCAGGGAGGGGCTAGCAAGGAGAAACATCACGAGACCTCCACCACGTTCACAAACAAACACAAACTTAACAAAGGCTTGAATACTGTATTAGGAGGGTTAGGAAACAGACACATGCACATGCACACACACAGCCATTTGTACTGCAATCAAATCAGTTTGATACAACTTTCCAGATTTTCTTCCTAAAACTAGTACACAGCAACTACTAACTTGCCTCGATAGCTCGACACTTGAGAGAGGTCATGCCTAAAGCCAAAGACTGAGACTGCCAGTCCATTTGCCTGTCCACTGTCAGTGTATGGAAATGCCAACCCCGCTTTAAATGCTTCCTTCTGTCCTCCTGCTTAAACAGGCCTGCTGCTGGACCCAATCTATGGTACTTATATCTATGGTAAAGAACTTCCTGTCTGCAATAGCATAACATGGGCATGTGCAGTCAGACATAAATGGAGGCTTTCTCTCGTACAAATAAGTGAGACGTCTTTTCTAGTGTTCCCAGCCAGAGTATTCTATTTTTGTATGGGGTGTGTATTCGTGCCTGAATATTACAGAGTAATTACAGAAATAAAACGTATATAAATACATTGAGCATTGGGGGAAAAAACACAGTGACCACATGACACAAGGCAAAAATAGTGGTTTGTTTTGAATCCACACATAGCTGTAACAATATCATTACAGTATTTCAATTCCCCAAGTTCATTTTCGTTCGAATAATAAAAATAACCCCTGTGGGCTGACTGACTGAGCTTTAATTACTTCAGCCTCCAGGTCCTTGGCCCGTCACAACAACTGCATGATTTCTAACCAGGAATAGCATAATTAAAAGGACTTTTTTTTGTGTGTTCGTAAGCAAGCTTGTACTTGTTTATTACTTCTATCCACTGAAATAAAGTCTTCCCTCGTAAGTGCCCACGAAATCCTATGGAGAGCTTTACTCCTCAGCCATCAAAAATAATTGAAAACGAGACTGACCTCAAGAAGATTAGTATGGAAGGAGCGATGGAGGAAAAATCACAAGGCACGAAGCAGCTAGCCCCAAGAACAAAATACAAAGCCAAGGGCAAATAGAGCAAGGGAAGCTCTCCTCGGCCTAAGGGCCCTACAGCGATCCCATTTTCATAGGTTTGCTCCTGAAAACTGATGTGCACTAACTGGGATGCATTAGAGTGCTCCTGCAAGGGCAGAACATCTTACCACACGTCCACATTATGGATAGCATGGAGGATATGTTTTGCATACTGCCCGCTGTGTACTAAAATGTATGCACTAAACAAGTATGCTTATTTGATAGTAGATACTTTGAGGACACATAATTAGGAGGCTGTTTCAGACTTAGGTATGGAGCACGAGGATAGAGTATAGAGCATGGCCATTTGAGTGAGGCAGGCAGATGAGTTCATTATTGGTGAACACTGAACTCGAAAATCTGGTTACTTTTAATTGTGAGATTAGGGCAGTAGGGCTCTTGGAGTAAAGAAACATATTGGTTGGAGAACATTTAAGACTCCCTGAAGCCCCTTTCTGTTCCACACCACACTAACGGAAAAGGCTGGCCCCCACTGCAACACCCCAGTGTTACAATTAGCACCCAAACATCCAATTTAGAACCATGTGGTTTATTATAAAGACCCTGTCTCTGGGTGAGAGGGACCCACTGCAATCTCCAGTCTACCTGGGGAACAGCTTTCAGAGCTGTCTCCAGAGGTACATTAGCTAACCTCAGCAGGTTATGGAGGGGAATGGGCAAGTTTATGGAGTGGGGGAAAACACAAAACTCAAGTAAGAAACAAACAAAGGAAGATTCTTTTCTGATGTCACTTCTTTAAGAATGTTGCTTTTTTGAGGATGGAATTATACGGTTTGTGATACTATATTATTTCAGACATGAAATTATACAAGTAATTTATTAATATACAATAACACTCATGTCATTTAAGTTATTATGGCTGCAGAAAATATTATTTGGTAAATCACTGGTAAAATGACTTTTTTAAAGCAGTCCCAAATATTGTGTACATTACCATAATAATAAAACGTAGCCTGGATTAAAAATGATGAAAATATTATGCAGCACAAATTAGTGTTTGCACTGCATATTAAAAATGTAAAAATCACGGTATCCGTCAGTTAAACTCTATTCTGTGCCATTTTGAATCAGCATCCATATTCAATATAAAAACAGCAGCATATATCTCTAAATTATGACAAAGCCCTTCTATAAGTACATAGCATGCAGGGCTCAGCCGCTGGAATCAGCCAGATAAACCCAGAATGAATTTCATTAACTAAAGGTAAATCAAGAGCAATGGCATCAAGGGCCGCACCTGCTCTAAATCAAACGCTGCAGAGTCATTCTCAGCCCGAGGAGAGGATTCTGGGAACTTATGTACAACACCAGTCCTTCCCCTGGGACAGATTTCAAAGGTTTCCTATCATCCCTGCTCTTGCCTGCTCTCTCTCTTACAGAGCCCGGCTTTTGGGATCTTCAGCGTACCGCACATCTGTTACCCCCCCTCCGGAAAGTTCCGCAGAACTCTCTCACCCCCACCTTCATCCCTGGATGAGCCATTAGACACACCCGGTTTAAAGCGCCCCTCTGAAGTGCAGATTTGCAGGTGATTTGCCAAAGTGCTTGGCTCGTCAATGCACTCCCTGCACAGAGTCAGGCCTGGCAACCCTCCAGGCCTCCATTTGGCTGATTAGTTCAAACATTTTCATTTACTTATTCTTTTTTTTTCTTTCTTGTGAGCCTTTACAGTTCCTTAGTTTTTTTCCAATTTCCCATTAACAGCTGTTCGGTCTGTCTCGCTGCCCCTCGATTAAAGCGGCCAGATGGACTATGGTCTTCACAGGTTCCGCCATTTTGTTTTGGGTAAAAAAATGATGACACAATGGTTTAAGTGTGAAGAATATGTACAGCGCTGTGTCATTGTGTATTCTGCTGACCTCCCCTCTTCTGCAGCCAGGAATGAGTTTAACATATAAGGACAGCTTGGCGAAAGAGGCAGTTCTGGGATTTAGAACCAGAACATTACTGGACATGCCCTTTAAAATGTCTACTGACATTATGTTTTCTATCATGTTCCCAAAACTCCACCACCCTATCACCACGGTAGCATCTACTTACAGTATTTAAGAGCGCACGTAAATTATTTAAATTTCATTAAATAGGAGTACGGACATGGCCACCTCATAGTAGAACATCTGATATCAGACCATGAGGCGTGTGTTCTGTCATCCAAAACATGGCAGTATTTTCAGTTCTATTACTGGAACCATGCATAGTAATCTTAATGAAAAAGGAAAATGAAATCTAATTACCTATGTGTGCTCAGCTGGAACCAGAGTGTATGCATATAAACCACTGGAACTTCCCTTCGACTGTGAAATACAGTGTGTCCACTTGCCAACTAACAGAAGTAGAAGCCTTGATGAGCATATTTAGCATACTGTTAACATATAAAATATAACAGATATTAGCAGCACCGATGTCTATGGTTCAATAGGAAATAATATAGGCTGCTTTGTGAGTGTGTTAAAGCATATGTATTTGTGTTCTTTTGAGTGGATATTGTGTGTATGCACGTACGTCTCTGTGTGTATGCTTGTGTCTGTGTGCATTTGTGTGTATGTTTGTTTCTGTATGTGTGTTTACGTGTGTGTCTCTGTGTGCGTATGCATGCATGTTGCTGTGCGTATGTTTGTGTCTGTGTGCGTTTGTATGTATGTGTATATGCGTGTGTCTGTGCGTGTGCGTGTAATGACGGAGAGGGAAGGGCTCTCAGCTCTACAGGGAAATGGGCAGGATGCCTCTCTGTTTGGCAGGCCACTCAACATCAACGTTACTAAAACGGTCTTCAGGGTTTGGTCTTAAGGTCAAGAAGAGGGAAATCAATGCCCAGGCAGTGTGGATTGATTCGTTTGGGGGATAGTGCAGCGTGTGTGTGTGTGTGTGTGTGTGAGGGTGCAGGCGCCACGGTCTTTTAAATTTCTGCCAGCCATCAGGGAAAAGACAGCCACAACAAAATCTTATCATTTGCTGTGTGCTGACGGTACTCAGCCCCAGAGTAAAGCACATCACCGTGAGCAGCCTGCAGTCACAGGGACTCCAGGCTGTCCGTACTCTGCTGTCCTCACTGCGGCTGTGAAGACACGCAGGGCTACTGGAGGAAAACCGCCATTCCCCAGAGTTGTCGTTTTTACACACGAGCACAGCGCGCGGTCGAGATCACCGTGAAAACACGCCGGGGGAGATGCACCGCGCTGGGTTCTGTTGGTGGGTTAATCCTCACAGTTCTGCTCAAACAGAAGCCAGACGTGGGGGTCAGGCAGGGCTGGTTGCCTCAGCATTGGTCTCTGTGGTGTGTGTTTGGGCTTAAAGCTGCGGTATACATACATCCCTGAGTTCTTTCTTTTATCTCCATCCGCTCTTTTGTTGTACAGTGGTGCAAGCGAATGTTACTTCCGAACATTTCACCACAATAAAGGCCAATAATTAACATACAAAAAATGTTAAATATTCTAGAGACGTGGATAAAACAAAAATTCATCGGAATCCACAAAACAACACTACAAAAAACATTCAAATACTGCATCAACATTTGAAAATGTCAGTACGTGAAAAGGCAAAGGGGGCTTTTAATTGCTGGCTCTGTAATCACAGTGATTGGTGTAGCTATTCGGAAAATGTTGAAATGACCTTCAGAAATAACAAAAGATTTAATTGCAGCATTTTCTCTGACTTGTGTTAGCAGTAGTTAATCGGTCTGCATAATTTGCATTAAAATGTGTTCATGTTCATGACAATGTTAAATACATACAGCTAAAATGATCAATCAGTCTTAAATACTTGTAATAGCCAAAGCACTTACATGTCACCACATAGGGTATCAGTGTAAAAACATCTAAAGCACCTATTAACAGCAAACAACAATCTGAAGCAACAACAAAACAAATTCCACTTTGGAAAAAAAATATATTTCATGCTTGAGAAAAAAAAAATCCCAGAAAAAAAGCTTACCAGGTTCATGCGGCAATACAGCTGACAAGAACATAACGGAAACACAGACACAAAGTCAGAAAAGTAGGAAGGAGGAAAAAAAGGAAAATCTGAAAGAAAAACAACATAAGCTGTTGTCAGAATGCATCAGTCACATGGAAGAGAGAGGCATGCTGGGAAAAGGTGTTTTGTAGTTTTTCTATCAGGTTTTGTAGTTTCTGGAGCACTGGTCAGTTTTTTAGGCATCTACACTTCATGTGTGTGTTTTCATTCAGACACAAATGACCAAAGGAGACTTTATAATGATAGAAATAGGGATGAATTATATAATGGGTCTATAGTATGGATCGTTCTTAATCAAGTGACAATTCACGTGTTGGAGAACAAGCGGCCATAGCAATATCAGTTTTAATATAAAGTCTGGAAGACGCGAGGAAATAACGTTTTCACTGTTAATTAAGCACTCTTTACATCCAAAAGAGTTAGGATATAACCAGTTATCTAGGATATATAAGTAGTGCCACACCATTTATTAGCTGATTTTGTTATAAAGTACCTTGTAGCTGAGCTAGTTTGGACTTTACACATGGTAAAACTGGTCCTTTTTCAGATCACTGGTTAGCTTGAATATGAGGAGTTATATAACAGGCCGCATAAAAAGAAAGCTTAAGTAATCCGAACAAACTCATATATATAAAAAAAATTCTTGTGTAAGATTTTGCCTACTTATATTTGAAATCCACCTTGCTCTTCTTACTGTTGACAACCTACAATTTTCTTATTCCTGGTGGGTAATAATCTTTGGCAAATGAAAAAAATGACTTGTCTCTCTCCCGATCAGCTCAATTTGAGCAACCATAAACTGTGCAGAAATTAATCATAATGAATCTGTGTTATCGCTGTATTTATATGCTTTGTCGTTGACCTGAGATTTAATACATTGAAAAATACATTGAGTTCTACGGGTAGCTTGTCCACCAACATAGCAGATGAGTCAAGGTCACATGGTCTGTGACGTGTATTTAGAACGATCCATAGAAGGTTAGATTGGGGAAGGTTAGGGTAGATAACTTACCAGAAATACCTAATAAATATACGTAACAGAATCTGACATGCTACATTGTGAAAGCGTTGAAGTGCTATAAGAAGCAACCAACAATGAACAATCCTGCGCTTCCATGGACCGGACTATTAACGTCACTGTCATCTCAAACCGGATCAAACCGGACCCATGTCTCCCCTTGCAGTCAGCATTCCTGAGAAACAGTTTGTTGTTGGGGAAAATGGCATGTGTGACATCACTTTTATTTTGGCTATGTATGGTTTGTGGCAAACTCAAGTGTTTCAGATTCGTCAGAAGAAATGCTTATCGGGGGAATAAATTACTTTGAGGATAGTGGCTGTTTGCTGTATGCCTTTTAAAGACTTCTGTCGCAAACCTTCAAACTAACTGTTCTAAAAGTCTGCAATAATAAATGAAAACAAATCACTATTCTTAGCAGACCTCAAAAGGAAAACAGAGGCATTTAATTATGGACTTACTTGTTCTAAACTGTCATTTGTTGCCGATTCTTTGTGATATTTTCTCCAGAGGTCTGCAGTAATTCACGGAGTACATCTGTACTGGAGCCAGGAGACGCACTGCTCAAAGACAGGCATCTCAGGGTGGAACAACACTCTGTTTTTTGGTCTTTTTTTCTCCACATTGAAACATAATAAAGAAATGGCAACTGTTCAATTATGAATTCCTCCAGTGCCGGGCTGGGATTCTACATGGATCACAACGCTGCATCTCTAACCCTGCTTTTAAAAGACGTTAATATCATCATTTTGTGCGGCGATGTGAATGCAGTTTTTCACTTTAACCAACATTTAGAGAATAACGCAATTCCTTCGATGACTTGCAGTTTGTTGCACTAATAACTCATGGATTTGTTTTATTGAAAATAAAATCCCTCAAAAAACTACATTGCTGGTTTGGGAAACCCAGTTGTCATGCTTTATTAATAAAAGAATTGTAGTGGTTTAAAAAAAGAACACGCAGTTAAAGTAAATTATAAATGGCTTTTCATTCTCGGTTTGCCATATGCAAGCGCAAAGGATCTGTCTGTAATTGCTTCCATAAATGACAGAGTAAATAGATTATCATCGCTTATGATGCAGATGGTTGCATATTAGCAGCTGGATAAATATTTATTTTTCTGTAAAACATTTCCTTTTACGACCGAGTCCAGCAAGGATAATCACATCGTAAACGTGTAATCTCCTTGTCTTCAAAAACACGAGATGTACTTTTATGAAACTGGGCTTTGATCATTTTTAATGGCACGGAGGTCCCCGTACCGTTAATATCATTCTCTATATGAACAGCGGGTGTTATATTTGAAAAAGAATGTTCCAATCTTCACCTCATAATTTTCATCAATGCTTGTCTTGTAATCACTGCTTCAGATATATATTTTTTAATCAGTTACAGTGAATACTGTAGGCCTTATTGCTGAATAAATCTTTGTGTTCAAGCTGGTGCGATGCATTATTAGCAATTATCTATTCCGATGAGCTTATTCCTCCAGTCTCTGCCAGGTGGGGTACGAGTTATTTTGGAAACTGTCATTGTTCTGTGGTGGAGAAGAAGACGAATGGCCTATGGTAGATTTACTGGAATAAGGAGCTTCATTACATCATACAGCTCTGAAGAGCATGGCAGCCATGAGGGGAGAGATTGGAGCCATCACCCATAATGCCACTGACTCATGATCCTGTATTCATAAATCTGCAGAGTCAGGCACCGGTTACTGCCAACAGCATCAGTCTGGCCACTGATAGGCTGCCGGTGAACTGAGAGGCCTGCAGGGTCTGCTGATTTTCCTCGGGCCTTAGTTTAGTACATTTAACTAGCTTGACAAGGTTTCCTGGTTCTGTGTGTGATTTTAAGGTGAAAACAAAAAGCAACCACTCTGTGGCTCTCTGGAGCCAGGTTAAGAACCTTTCTTTAATGGGGTACGGCAGGGAAAGTCAAATCCGGCCCTCAAATCCAAATCCAGCCCTGTTTTTCAGTAGAAAGAGTGCGAATGACTGGCCTGGCTTCACACCTGACTCCCAGGTAAAGGGAGGGTGGGAAAGCAGCAGGGGGGTATGGGATATGCGCTGTTTGTGAGTGTGTTTCCGGAACTGTCCGGGACCAGAACGGAGACCAGAATGCCAGGAGAGAGAGAGGAAGCTGAGGGGAGAGAGACACAGACAGACACTAGAGAAGGTTCCGGAGAGGCCAGAAAGCGGTCTACGAGGCGGGGTTTTTGTTACGACCCGCTCGCTCTGTCACACCTGTCCACGGCCTTTCCCAATGCGGCTCCTGCAGCTCTATGTAGAAGTAGGACTGCTTATTGTACGTCTCGCGGTCGAGTATATTAATGGAAATGCTCTTCCTGTAAGGGGACACAAGACAACAACGGAGAGGGGGGGTTGGAATCATGCAGGTAAGGCACAGGCACGGTCGAGGTCCCGCTTCCCCCTCCCTTGGTCGCGTTTGTCGCGCCGGGCCCCCTCGGAGCAGGGCCGGGCGGGGCAGCGAGGTTCGGGAGGGGCCGTTACACATGCCGCACGGCGGAGCTCATGCCAGGAGGGGCTGGGGAGCCTATCACTGTCCAGAGGGTGTGGCTCTCCTTTAAGATTTTAAAAGAATCCTGCAGATTCTTGAGAATTTCAAACCGAACATTAACCGTTAAACCAAATTTTTATGTGACCTTTTTTTGTTTTTACCCGCACTCTGTCAGAATTTCCTGGTATTTTACTGGTGTTGTAAACACAATATCTTGCAACACCAGCACACATTCCCATTGAATGTGTTGAATGGCACTATAGATTTTCTGAGAAGAACTGCAGAGCATTGTATGGAATTATTATCAAGGTCAAACTGCTTGCGCTGGATAACAGTGCTCATCAAAGTGTTAGCTTCTCTGCTGCGTTTGCTCCCTCCTGGCGTGCTCCCCCTGGTGGCGCGGATGTGAACTGCGGCCTCGGAAACACACCCCACCTTTACTCTCACTCATGTCCACCAGGCGCGGCTCTCCGATCTCGAGGTAGAACGTCTTGTTTTTCTCATACTCCTCGTCATCAATTACTTTGACCTTTATAGTTTTGCTGAAACAGAAAACAGAGAATAGAGGTTGCAGGAGAGAGGGAGAGAGCGAGAAAGAGTGACAAAGCCACGGGAAAAAAAGAGGTGGAAAAAGAAGAAAAGGAGGGAAGCAAGGCATGCGAACACACAGGCGGTGGAGGGGTGGAGCTGATCAACACACACACCACAGTTCATTAGAGGCTCCTGATTGGCTCATCTTCCATAAAACATGCTACCTGTAAAACAGCACATCTCAGTATAAAGAAAATAAAAAACAATTTCCATTCATTCAATTCATCCCCTGAAATGAAATGAGGCTGTCACTGCACCAAAACGGCACAGCCCTACTCAAAGCATCAGGCCATTCATACTGCATGGCAGTCTGCCATAACCATGCAGGCATTTCAAGTATTTATTATTAAAATGCTGAAGTTAATTGGGGTCAAGCGTTACAGGACAGCTGGGCAGCCAGAGGGGTTTTACAATACCCCGGTAAGTAGTCAGCACCACCACCACGAACATGTGGGTTACACGTGAGGAGTAACTGGGAGAAAACGCCTGGAGACGCCACCTCAGTGGTTTTATTTCCTGCTTGAGGGGAATAGACCACTCCCCGCCTGACCTACGTTACCACCCCCCTGGAAACCAGGCGCGAAATGACCCCAGTCGCGACCCCGCCCCCTCCTTTTTGATACCCATCTGATAGTCTGGCCAGAAAAATGCTGAGGAGGCCACTTTTGCCAATTTGCATTCAAGCCATGGAACGATTGCCCACAGAGGCAAAAAACCTCCTCCCAGAAATACAACATCCCAGCATACAGCACAAGATATGGGTATATCTGGAGTTTAGTTTGCTGCTTCTTCTATGGTACCTTTTTCCATAGCTGCATTTTCAGCTGTGCGGTTGGGTCTGCCAGGCCCGGGAGATGAAGCTTCACCCGATTACCTCCCAGTTAACAGAGAGTGCTCTGTTTGATTCTCAGGACAGAAGTAACCCACCAAATTTAATGTGCAACCAATCTTGAAAAGCAAACCGAGTCAGCCGCACAGGGAGACAGATCTCCACCCACCAGCTAGCTACCGTGATGAGGATGTGTCCGGGTCATCCAATTCAGGATGCCCAAACTCCAAACAAACCACAACCCCACGGTCGCCTCGCTAAACCCGCGCCCAATGCAGTGATTGCAGTCCCCTCAGAAAGGTCTGTTTACTCGGAGATGGCAGAAAATGAATAACAATTAGCCGCGGGAGACTAAATGTTCAGATAAAATCAATATGCTGACTGTTCCAGGACCACACTAAATTTATACGCTGGTTTCCGTTTGGAAGAAGCCTGAGGCAGTAAAACAAGGTGCTGTCGGTCATCTTGTTTTGAGTTTGGCCTGACGCTGAGTGAGTCAGCTCTAAGTTGATTACATGTGCAGCCAAAGCACACACACATTGCGGCCCCCGGGCTAAGAGGCAGACAGCACCGGCCACCGCACAAACAGGGCAGGATAAACACATTAACAGTGCCTCGCCACGCTAAGACAAACAAACAAACAACTTTGAGATGTCCTTGCCACTTCCTGACGCACGGAGAATCCCGCTGTTCTCGCTGAACGGCTAACTGCACATCGCTTTCAGTGCTAATAAGGGCAGCAATCCCCACAGATTGAAAAGGAAGCTGCCATCCCTGTTCCAGCTGTGCACACAAAACAATGCTCACTGCATTACGTAAGAGCGACCTTACGTCTGGAGCTCTGTAACAGGATTCCAGTCTGGACATCGCCCTGCTGTCTCTCCAGAGAGATGCCGCGGCCCGATTTCTGGGCCCGGCTTGTGTTTTTGGGTACGGGTCGTCTCTTCTGTCAAACGTGTTTGTTTGCAGGGACTTCCAAGGCAACGCAAACCGCACCGCGCCCAAAGTAAACGCACTTTCGGGACACGACTCTGACGCAGCTCAGAGACTGAGGGGATACCTCGCTCCCTCTCGCGCTCGAACGTGGTTTCACAAACGCTCCGACGCCAACAGACGTCGAACCGCCAAGAGCACTGGTCTCTGAGGTAGGAAAAGACTTCACGGCGATATTGGCATGCAGGTTCCCTCTAGCTGGCAGCGCAGTGATTTAGCTGCCCGGAACTTTCTGGAACAGGGAAGCCTCAGGATAACCACAGCTGCTAGAAGTTGGCACCCACAACAATCTCACAAACACAGTGAAGAGGAAGCAGGTTCAAGTGCTATAGGGGACAGTCTCTCAGTCTCTCAGCTCTCAGGGGCTTAAACCTTAACTGCTGCCAAGAGTAAAATCTCTCGCTTTTTGTGCACATGCACTTGAAATAAAATGTTTATTATTGTGATTCGCACTACAACAGATGAACAGCATGTTTGTCATTATTCTGTCACTGTACCGTTGACATGCTTCTCAGTCTGACCATCAGATTATTTTTTCAGCATCACAATGAATTCCCATGACCCGAGCACAAGCACATGTGAGTCTTAGCCAACCCCCCCAGGCTGGAGTGTTCCTGTTCTTATTGTGGGATTAGCATTAGCATTAACATTAGCACAAAACAGCCAATGCAGAGCACTGACTATGCAACCGAATGCATACCAGTTGAGCACAGAGAAGTTTCGGATTCTAATACCTCTCTGTGCTCGACTGATCTTGCCTGGGGCAATTGAGCCAACCAAGATGCCCAGAAGGAGGGTTTTGTACTTTTTGAGAGTATTTAATAAACTAAAATATACCAGACAAGCTCAGTAAAGCATAAGTATTTGAATCCGAAGCAATTACGTATTATACCCAGGTCAGAGGAGTACATGTGGAGCTTTGCATTGGACACACACAAACCTTTACTATAATTAAGAACAAACTATTTGCTATTATAAAATGAAAAGGTGAAAGACTTTAAGTAAGCAGATTTTTCACAGGGCCTTTCTTGTTTCTCAGATGAATGTTCAGATGACAGAAGTGACATACTGCCTTTCACACAAGTATTCATGGAAAAGTAGACACTTTCCACTCTAAAGAGGAAAAGAAAATAGGACAGGCTGCAATTGTGTGCTTTTAGCACTACCTGAGAACTGACAGGTGGAGAATGCAAAAGTGACAGACTTAATATGCATGTGACAGCTACCACTAAGACACTGATTAATAAATAAATTATTTAATGCGCTGTATGAGTGCATCCATTTTTTTTCAGTCGCTAATTATGCATGGTACTGCATGAGCCCTCGTTTCCTTGGAAACACACTGTTTGGGGTATGTATACTTGGTGTAGATCGTTTCCAGATCTTGACGAGATAAGTGCCACAATTTTCACAGATGGATCATATCACAAAGATACGCATGTGCCTCGTGTATTTCAGCTAGTCGTCGCCAGAGATTACTCTCACTGTCAGAACAGCAGCGTGCCAGAGGTTAGGCACCAAAGCGCTGGGAATTAAATATGAAATTTAGCTGGTGACCCTTAACATGCATAGATACAAGGAGCGGATATGCATGCAATCCATCAAAGACTGCTCTGAATAATTGCATATAAGGATGGGGAAGACGACACAAGGTTAAAGAGAGAGGCATTTGGCTTTGGGCGTATTTGCCGATTCCCTGCACATATTGTAATTTATTAATTTCACATTTGTTCCAAGTAGACGCATAAGCTAATAGGCATGTGTAATTCTGATTTTGCTGGCTTTTGGACACGTTCTTTAAAAACCTTTGAAGGCCAGATTCTTTGGAATGTTTTTTTGGAAAATTCCAAGACGGTGTTCTAGAACTCTCATTGCTTTCATTCACCAGGAGTGATTAATACATCATCATGCGAACATTCGGTCTGGAACATTCTAATCACATACATGTGACTTAAGACACCTTAAGAGCAGGAGGGGGAGGGGCAGTGGCCCAGTGTGAACAGTCACACGCTTTTCTCCCTCTGAAAAAAAGAAATAGGTCACACCGAGGGTAAGGAGGCAAGATCCCAACGACCACCAGGACAGCTGGTGTCTTCATCAATAATTACTGGGAAAGCTTTTACCCTGCTAGGGCACTGGGGACCCAGCAAACAGGGCTCAGTGAACCTCACCGCCAGGAGAGGGAGAGAGGGAGAGAGGGAGGAGACAGACGATAGATTGACTGTCTACTGTACCCATATTTCCATTGAGGAAATGACACCAGCAAGGACAGACTGTACGTGCTTTAGTCTGATTGGCCTTCTGAACGATCTGGCCTGTTTATGTGGCTGGCGTTAAATCAATGGCCTCGTCAAGCTCACTGCCTCACTTCTGTCACCGGTTCCTTTGGAAATGCAGCTCTGCCTTCTGATTGAACGGCACAAACCCAGAGTGTTGGCTCTGCACTTTCAGAGGCTCTCCGTCTGAAGATACGCCCGTCGTCTTTTCCACTCGCGTTCCCCGCCGTCCGCCGATGCCTCTGCGTGTTTTACCCCACACCTGCCTCTCGCTCGCCAAGCGCGGCGTCGCCACGGAGACACGCGTCACTCCTGACTGACAAGTGACAAACAGGAAAAGGGACAAACGCAATCGCCTACAAATGCCATATTGCCATATTCTTTGCCGGGCTGTCTTCAGGCACTGGGAAAAGACTAAAGGAAGACATTTTGTTCCATATTTCAGTCTCTGAGTGCTGAGTGAGATTCCTGAGTTTCCCATCAGAAAATGAGGTTTAGACCTGTTCAGACCAGAGACGATCTCACAGCTACTCTGCCTGTGCAGTGCGATACTGTAGGCAGGACTGAGAGCATGGAGTCAGAACACAGCACACCTGGGTCAGGTACTTATTTATTTACTGATCCAGGATCTGGATTCCAGACCAACTTCTGCTCTCTGTTACTGAATTAGCATAATAATTTACACAATCTGACATTTTATCTCCATTCTGTGATATGAACAGCAGCTCATGAATGTGCTTGTGCCTGTATTATAGCACTTAATTATTTATTGTGCACTTTATTGGGGAATCGGTGTTAGTGTGACTAATATGATTAATTATTTGATTGAGTCAGGGTAACTGGTGGCAGTAAAAACCTGCACCAACCATCCATGACTGGAGCTGGCCAACCCTGCGTTAACCCTTTAAACGCCAGTGGAATTCCTGCAGGTTACTGCAAACTTATAGAAATTATTTATTTCACCAACATTTTTAACAAACCCAGTGCATGCTTTTGGCAACACCATTTTGGCACTCACCAGAGTGCTTGACAAATGTTCATCAAGTTCAAATAGTTACAAATACAAATGTAAATCTGAAATAGTTCTGGTTCACACACATACACTCTCAGGAACTACAAGGAAGCTTTTGGAGCCCAGCTCCAAGAGCCATAACCGCAGGTTTTTGGGGCGATCAAATTCGGATTAGCCGACTTTGGCAAGCTGATATTTTCCCCTTGAAAAGCATTCCCTTGCAGCAGGGGGAGCAGTACCATTCCACAGCAACAGGGGGCGCATTGTCTCAGAGCCTTTATGAATGCTGCCAATAACAGCTCCAATAGCAGGTCAGGATGAAAGCATTCTCACAGTGTGTAAAAGGGATGTGTATGTGTGTGTGTGTGTGTGTGTGTGTGTGTGTAAAAGATGCTCGTGTGGAAGGAGTGTGTGACCAGAGCTTGACCGTGCCTTTCACTACGCTCACTGAAATGATCCCCAGCGGTCATATTCATGAACCGCCCACGTTCAGACAGATACTGTCCAGACCAACAAAGATGCTCAAAATGTGAAACTAATAACAACATAAAGTGAAAGAGAAGGGAGTATCTCTGAACTCCATTTGAACTGTATTTCTGGGGGCTCAAAAGCTAACGAGGATCGCAGAACACTTACCATGAACCTTCAGACTTTTAGATTTAATTCATTAAATGGTGAGTTGCTGCTGCTGAAAGTTGCTCCTTAATAATTTTAGATTCTGGGATGGTACTTCTGCATTTATATAGCTTCTCATTCACCCATTCACACACACACACACACACACACTCACACACCAACAGCGGTTGGCTGCCATGCAAGGCACCAACCAGCTCATCAGGAGCAATCGGGGGTAAGGCGTCTTGCTCAGGGACACTTCGACACGCCCAGGGCAAACCCCCATTTGTCCTTATGAAGAAGACGTCTCATTAATAAACAGAATGAGTCTCTCTGAAGCCTGTGGCGTACGGAGAGCGGACTAACGGCCTGGCCCACTGCATTATTAACTGTGACAGGCCTTTATCACGGCGCAGTCAGGCTCTTTTCCACAGGTCCGCCAATGGAGCGCCCGGTCCTCGCCCGCCCCACGTCTGAGACGGGCCCGTCCGGTCACTGAAATTAACGAAGGACGGGTGGCGGACTCAGCCTCTCGTAAAAATTTTAGGAGGCAGGACTCCATTTATAGCAGAGGTGGAGGACAGCAGAGTGCATGGGGCTAATGCAGGCTGGAACATTAAAACAATACCTCACAACACACTATGATTGTTCCGTAGTTTCAGCTCATAAAAAAGTATTTACTGAAGTGAAGAATAAATAACGTTATTATTATGTGTCGCTTTCATCAAGTTATGGATCTCAAAAATAAACGAAAAGACTAACTGGTAACTGCATGTGAGTAATGCAGGTCTTATCACCAGGGATCACTGTGGTGTGTGTACTTGAGCGTGTGTGCGTGTGTGTGTGCATGTGTGTGCGTATGTGTCAGATCTACAAGACAGATGGATGTTGTGGGTAATTGGACTCACTTTTCTCCAGTTTGATAGGATTCATTGCGTTTGCTTGTGGGAGATAAGCGTGGCGCTATCATGCACAGCACATTCAGCGTCCTTCATTTGAAGTCACATGACCTCCAGCCTGCTTTTCTAGTTACCACCAATCACAGCTCCCTTCACAGCACAGCTGCCCAAATAAGGAGACTAAAGTTATGTGCACGCAGATACAGAACGCTGAAAGCTATCCCCAAATATTATTGGCATCAACGCAACAAATAACAACTTGAGCTGGTTTGTTCACAACATCCCAATTTCCTTGATGTTGATGTTCCTTGTCAATGTCTGCCAAAGTGAAGTACCGTCCCGTTAGAAGTGAGATGGATCTCATTACATCAGAGCAAAGCAAAACCTTGTGGATAATTCTCAAGGATCCCAGGAATCCAAAATCACTTCATTTCGTAAACAAGCATGTACTGAGGTGGCTCAAAGCAAAACAAACGAGCAAAAAGATGCAGACACACAGTGCACATACACACAGACACACACATGCACACAACCAAATCAAATAAAATCCCTGGACAACCGGACCACTGTGCCAGTAAATCACTAACTCATTACATGCCAAATATATGAGCTCAAATGCACTTAGGCTTGTAGCAAAGCAACAACAAACGAACTGATTTTGGCCCCTTTTCTTTCCATGGCTGTCCTCCCTGAGGCTTCAGAAGTGTGTGTGTGTGTGTGTGCGTGTGTGTGTGTGTGTGTGTGTGTGTGCACAGCACCGCTGACTGGTGGGGTGGAGGTGTGTTTGGTAGGAGTTATCAGTTCTGACTGATTGTTGTCCTCTTTTAGGGCATATTCAGTGACAGGGCCCTGGAAAGATTTACCATTTAAATGAAATATACGCAATATGAACATTAGATTCACTCTGATAATGGAAATATTCAAGCATGAATGGTTTACATTTGATATTTAAGACAGAACATCATAGTCTTATGCTTTTTGAGGATCTTTTAGAGGTCTAACGCTGCAAGTTTCTAAAAAAGAAACAAACCAACAATGCAAAATACACACCCTGGTCAAGGTTGGATTATTCATTATTCATAAAAAAAGATGGCGGCTCTTTTCCTGAACATTCACTCTATTTAATGAGTGTTTCCATTAACAGTCAGTATACGGGAGGTGCTTGTGCACCACAATGCCAGCTGGCGTACTTACAACCTTACATCAACAGTATAAACTTCCGGAACATTCTCTTTCTGGGGCGTTGAGCTGGGGTAACGGTCCATGGCGTTCAGCTGAGAACGTACGTGTTTGGTGCAAATGAACCGGTAGATTACAGGAATACACCCGTGGTTACATTGCCATTCCCGTTTGCAAAAGCTCTTCAAACTCATGTTGTCCTCCAGCAAATTAACCCCGCTGTTTTTTTCCATTGATGCAGCTCATTCGGCAAATTCATTCAGAAGTTCCCATTTATGAACTCATCTTTAATCCATCCACAAATGGGGACATAGTTTCAATCAATCAACATGAGACTTCATGCTGTGTACTGCAAAGGTAATTAGTAGCTTGTTCATTCTCTTAATAAAAAATAATATAATATTGACCCAAACCACACAGCTCACGGCCCTCAGAATTTAAATTGAAATCCCTCCTAGGTATCCTCATATGGCTAACTCTGATAGCCTGTACATGCAAAGCAGGTACAGCTGGGAAACCGCTAGCCTGTAAGCTGTCTCCATTGTCCCTGCTTCTTGTAAGACTGCCTGAGATACAAGATAAGAGCTATAATCTACAGTAATGAGAGTAAGAACTTTTTCCAGTATTGTACTGATTCAGCCAAATTAACCCAATTCTGCAATGCGGTCCTTTCAATTTGTTAGAAACAACCACAGTCTGACAATTCAGTCAGCCCCTCGTCAGTTAGTCACTCATCACTTGTTCTCAGTGGCCTCTCCTATTTTTTTACACACTCTCGCACACACACACACACACACACACACAAACACAGACACCATGTTCTCAGTGCGGTGGACTCCCTCTCTCTCTCTCTCTCTCTCTCTCTCTCTCTCTCTCGCTCACACTCACACACACACACACACACACCATGTTCTCAGTGCAGTTGACTCCATTTCTCTCTCTCACACACACACACACACACACACAGACACACACCATGTTCTCAGTGCAGTGGACTCCCTTTATCTCTCTCAAACACACACACACACACACACACACACACACATACACACACACCATGTTCTCAGTGCAGTGGACTCCCTTTCTCTCTCTCAAACACACACACACACACACACACACACACACACACACCATGTTCTCAGTGGTGCGTATTTGAAACCGCAGGATCAGCATGTGGCATGACTGCTTTAAACAAATGACTCAGCAGGGACGAGTGCAGCCTCATACCATCAGCCCTGTTAACAGATACGATTTATGGGCTTCTACCATCTGACTCCCAGTGTCTTTATAAAGCTAGGGGGGAAACCAGCAGGATGGCATTTTACCATCCATTTGCAATTATCAGACTCATTTCACCATCATTTCTGCACAGAATAATGCATTATTCTGAGCACATTTAAAGACCATAAAGAACAATGGACAAACAAATGGCATTGGAATCTATCTCAGGAAATTGACAGAGAGGCTCTTGAATTCCATTGTGTCCAGCACCTTTCAAACTTAGACGGGATATATTGGAGTCTTCACTTGAGAAGCAGGGGGTGGGGGTGGGGGTAGGCGGGTGATGGGCGGAGAGGAGAATTGAACGCCAGGCATTTGTACATATACTAACCAAGGCCTGTTTAAGATTCTGAGCAGCACTGTCGTTTACAGACAAGAGGGTCAGTCACAGACCGCATTCATACATCACACAAAAGCTTTCCGGAGCAGTCGCTGAAGGGGGAGAGTGCAGCCTGTGCTGCAAGCCACTGCCGTTACGGGAACTTTCTCCAGCGGTTCGAGTGTCTGATGGTGCGGGGGAGCATGTATTCAACTGCAGCCTGTGCTGCAAGCCACTGCCTTTAGCAGAACTTGTCTGACAGTGTTAGGGAAGATATATAAACGCCCTATCAGCTTCCACCCTGTCTTTCATTCTTCCATTCAATGTGGGTTTCTCGTCCCTGGACCATTCTCCATATGTCTTTTCAAAGATTAAAGATTCGATTTAAAAAAATGGGATGATACACTAAAAAAAATTACAACAGAATTATATTTGGTTATGATTAAACTGGTGGCCAGAACAATAAGTTGAAACTGCACTGGTGCATTGTCTCGCTTCAATCTTCGGTCCATTTGCAGAGGTGTCAGTCTGAACTCCACTTCCTGCGGCTTCATATGAATGATGACTGTTCCACCCTGTATGAATAGTTTTTGCTTGCTAGTTCGCTATCTAGCTACCTAAAATGTAACGGTCATAATGAACCACACAATGAATGACATATTTTAATTTATCATACGAGCAAATGTCAAAAATCAAAAGATAATATGGTGTTGTAAACTAGGACCAGTAATTAACTGCCTCTTACTGACATTGCAGTTAATTAGCTTAGTGAAAAGGGACCTCTGGGTGCACCAAATAAGTGACTTTGTTAGGGTTTGCAGTCATCGCAAGCTGTCCCGTTTTCCAAATGGATGCAGGTGGGAATGTCTCTGAAGAATTCTCCACACACCTCAAAGTGATTTACAGCAGAGTTCTGCAGCAAACCACAAAACTGCTCAGGTGGAAAGAAGTTGTGAAAAATCCGAGGCAGCGCAATGCCTCCTGTCTGACAAACAGTCTGAAAAACAAGACGAGCTGCCAAGCCTTTCGGATGAATTTCATACGACTGCTGAAAGCAAACAGGCCTCGGCTTACCCAGGGACCGTATTAGTTCTTCTTCCTGCTCCCCGTCTTTTTATTTTCCTGTCCCAATTTCGAATAGCGAGTCATAACAGTGAGACAGACCTGTAGGATGTGTGTAGTTACTGCACCAAATGATCCCAAACAGCACTTTCAGGGAGATCGTTAGCTTCCGGCTGACCAGAGGGACGGTGTTCATTCATATCGCAAACGTTGTCGGCAGCATTTCAATCCGGTCCGTTATTAAACTCAATTCACAAATTGAAAATAAGTCTCATAGAACATTACAGGCACTTTTCTACACATGAATTGAATGTTAATTCATTTCCTGAATTGGCTGGATTTAAATATAACTGACCCTGACTCTAGAAGGCCATCTTTAGCTCCACTGCAGATCATAGGGACACACACAATCACTACACTGTCAGCATGGTAAACCATGTAGCCTACTGTATGACATATTCATTTGCTTAGCATACACACCTATTCAGCAATAATAAACACATACTACAGTATATTATCTGTTCTCACAGGGGCGGTCATTATCAAAAGCAATGCAGGGGAAGCACCTCATTTGTATACCCCAGATTCAAACACCCAGCGTTCTGGCCAACATCTCAGTTGCCTTAACCTGGCACACTGACATCCACAATGAAACTTACCACCATGTTGTGGCCCACCTCATCCCTCTGTGTTTATCCAATATCTTCCAGTCTGGCACACACTGTAAATGCTCAAATGAATACTACTGGAAGACCAGGCTGAAAATGAGTGAGTGAG
This sequence comes from Conger conger, assembly GCF_963514075.1. Classification (NCBI taxonomy): domain Eukaryota; kingdom Metazoa; phylum Chordata; class Actinopteri; order Anguilliformes; family Congridae; genus Conger; species Conger conger. The sequence continues at coordinate 20,646,368 of NC_083777.1, read as the reverse complement.
CTGGACTAATAACGTTATTAGCCAATCAAAATTATACTTAAATTAGTTCAGTTAATGTAGATTGCTTGTAGTCACCGGTGTAACTCTTGTAAGATGGTAAGTCAAAAGATAAAAGATTAAGACTCTCTTAATCTTGAATCTCCATTTTTCAGCGCTTTACCCAACGTTTACACTTTTTGTTTTGAGGCAGCAGTGCATTGTGGGAGGTTTTGAGTGTTGGTCTTTCTTCTTTCTCTTGGATATATGCCACGACACCCACTACTTCCTCGAAAGGCTTTGCCTTTTTCTATTTAAATGTGCAGAGTGGTTTTCTGTCCATGTTTTCACAAGAGAAAAAACCTACAGCCTCTCATCCTACCAAAGATCACCCTCATCTCCCACCCACATAACCCCCTCCCCACGCACACCTTTCACACCTGTTGAGAACATTGCAGTAGCATGGTATCATCCATTTAAAAAAAATCAAATCCTTCATCTTTGAAAAGACATATGGACAATGATCCTGGCACAAGAAACACATAATTGGAAGAATGAAAGACAGGCATTGTATATATCTTCCTTAACACTGCCAGAGTAAGTTCCGGTAAAGGCCCACTAAGAGAAGGACTATCTGAGAGACATATTCTCCCTGGCAGAACAGGCATGCCTACCATCACTGTGCAGCAGGGGGTATAATTCAGACAGAGGTTTCTGCCAGCAGTGTTTGTGGCATTGTGACAGTCTGTTCTACCCCAGGGAACAAAGATACTTCCTCCCTGTCCAAACAGTCTCACTGCTTTAGACTGTGTGTCAACCACCAAGCCAGTGCCTTTCAGATGCAGAATAAACTGCTGTGAAACATGCCAGTGGCCTCTTTATTATGTATTTATCATACTTATTTTTGTACTTATTGGTCCATTGCTACTATAGCCTATGCACTTAGAGGTTTCACGCGTTGTGTGTTCGGAGCTGCTCTTCTGCATTATACCACGTTTGGTTGCTGTCGCCTTCCTGTCAGCTTGAACCAGTCTGGCCATTCTCCTCTGACCTCTCTCTTTAACAACCTGTTTTCACCCACAGTACTGCCGCTCACTGGATGTTTTTTGGTTTTCACACCATTCTCTGACAATTCTAGGGACTATTGTGCATGGAAATCCCAGGAGGTCAGCAATAATCAAAACCACAGAGATCAAAATCAAATCAAACCACCCTGTCTGGCACCAACGAGTCTCATTTCTTCCGCATATTGATATTTGGTATGAATAACATCTGAACTTCTTGACCCTGTCTGCATGCTTTTATACCAACACAGACCCAAACACAGGTTTTGTCCGCACTAACACAGACTCAAACACAGATCTTCACTGTGCCGACACAGACCCAAACGCAGGTTTTCTCGATGCTAACACCGACTCAAACACAGGTTTTAATGGAAAATCAAGCAGTAACGGAATGGAACAAAGCGAGGAGAAACAAACCTCAGTATCTCCCAGGCAACCAGGCTTCTTGAAGCATTCTTTAAGCATGGAAAGACTGAATGAAAAAAACATCCATCCAAACTAAGATGTATTGCAGATGCTTTGTATAAAGAACTCTGTCCAAAAGAATTTCCTTTCTGAAAGGTTCAGCAATAATCTAGGGTTTTTGAGGGACTTATGCTTAATACGGTCAAAGCTTTGTTCAATTCTACTCTCCGGTATTTTTCCTATTGAAAGGCAGTTACTCTCCGCACTTAGTAGGACTTCCTACTAAATCTATGAAGGAAAACTTTGGGTGAACTTTCAACAAAGTGGCCATAAAGGCCAGACCTTGCCCCAGTCATTCTCTCTCAGGCATACAGTACAAGGACAGCTAACAGAAACGATGGACCTCTAACAGAGGGAGCGAAAACAAACCAAATCGTTTCTCACACTCTTGTGATGACATTTCAAACGGCGGTGCCGCACGCAAACCGCAAATCAAAGCCGTCTGCGGCAGAGGACAGCTCAAACGACGGAAAACACACGCCTGGAAGATGGGGGTGAGATGAGGGGTCAGTCACAGATTGTCTTTTCACTCAGGAGCGCACAGGCACACACCGCCGTTAGGATGAGCACTTTGCTGGCGGAAACGGAGATGCTGCGGTTAGCTGCCGCAGGAGGCTAAGACGGCAGGGGACAGGGGGGTGTTGACCGCGGTAAGGTTCAACTAGACATGCGCCACAGCAAATGGGGACCAGTCTTGCCCTCCCCCTGCAACTGCAAGTAGACCTGCGTTGAAACAGTACTTGTTTTGGATTCAAATACATTTTGGCATTTGACTAAGCTTGCCTGGTGCATTGGAACAAATGAAACGATCCCAAAAGTGTCAACTCCGTATTATCTGCTCCTCCTTGCAGGCTCAAATACATCAGGCAACAATAGTAATGTCGTAATACTACTTCAATGCAAATCTGACTGCAAGCAGCACCTCAACGGTGTTACATTCAAACACGCTTCATAAGCGCTTTTTAGTGGATGCTCTTATCCAGTGACTCACACAGCTTAACATGTGTACTTATGCCTTTCATTTTTACATACACATTTACTTGCATATAGCTGAGTATCTACTGGAGCAACTCAGCTACGCAATACCCCAGATCTACCAGCATGTAGGTTTTCACTCCAACCGTAAACAAAGCACGCTTCACTCAACAGCTAGAGATCTGGTTGAGCTGCTAATTAGTAGAATCAGGTGGGCCAAGGTAGGGTTGAAATGAAAACCTACAGGATGGTAGATCTCCAGGAACAGGGTTGGGAATTGCTGCACAGGCTAAAAGTGCGGCATCTTCTGAATGATTGTGTCAGAGCGCTAAGACTTTACCTCTAGGCTCTACTAATTCAGTGAAGGTTAAAGCTGTTGCAGCAGTGGACATGGGGGATAATAGCTTTTTGGACAGTTCTGCCTATGGGCAGTCAGACCCATCTAAAGCTTGAAGGCTCCAAACGCAGATGGCGTTGAGTCACAGACTGCAGGTTTTTAAAAAACGTGATCTGTCAGTCTACGGCATTCGCTTGGCAAGCCAGCTCTTCTCACGTCTACAGTGCCAACACGCTCTGTGAATCCCCACCAATCACACTCCCCGTCTCACTGCTCTCCAGCTAATTCAACTCATTTCTGATTGGCTGATTTCCTTTGACGTTGGAGCCATTGAAAAGAACCAAAAACTATTTTTTTAAGTTTCCTGTCTTGATAGTGAACACACAGTCAGATTTGGATGCAACAAACTCCAAAAATAATTCTAACTACTGCAATGCGTTACGCAGTAGTCAATGCTCTGAATGCCATCGCTTAATTGAGTCTGTAAATGAATAGGGACTGCTTATACAGTTTAAGTCAGTTCTTGCCAACGCTTGCACAACTGCCAAACAAATGGCCTCAAATGAATCGGTAACGCTTTGCGACTGTTAAAAAGCGCTGCGGCGTGTTAGCCTTCAGGAACCCAGGCTGCTCCTGACACTGTGGCATTTTGGAGGGAAGCCGGGAGAATGCAGTGAAGCTCTTATCTAGAAACTTCCGCTTTGTGCAGACAGAGACATTCATTTGAGAAAGGCTTTGCTACAGAAGGTTGAAAGGCGACTCAGACTCTGCCGTTTATCAGCATAGCCTTTACCGCATTGTGCCTTTCTCACAATTTTTCATTTTTGCTCCGTTCTATTCTCTTCATAGGAAGTTTGGCATGGAGGAAAGGAGGAGTTTGAGTGACAGGCCTTAAAGATTTCACATAATTATAACACTTCACTGGCCCCTGATCCCCAGTGGCTATCTGAAATAACCCTAAATACTAAACTCATTGATAAGGGTGCTCTGATGTCTGTGCGGGTCGTTTAGATTATTCATCATTAATTATGTATCATTCAGAAGTGCTTCTGCTTCCAAAACAACCACATTCCAACACAACCACATTTACAAACCTAAACCTAACCTAAGATTCATCAAGCCACCCGGTTTTTAAAAACAAAGAAATTAAGAATAAATCTGATAAAATGGCCACTCATGGGCCACTAACCCCATCAGAAAACACACACACACACACACACACACACACTCACACACACACTCGCACACCCGCGCGCGCACGCACACACACACACACACTCACACACACACGCACGCATGCACACACACACGCACACCCCCGCACGCACACACACACACACACACACACACTCACACACACACTCCTTCAAGTGCAAAACAGGTCCATATATATACAGTACAGCTACCTAAAACCCTCAAACATAAGTGCCAATTTAAATACTTTAATAGTCCAATCAGCTTCAATGATGAAAAGAAGAAAGAAATGATTTAATTTGACTCATCTTGCCTGACTTCCATTATCACGTTGCGTATTATTAGCGTTAATATAATCAGAAAAGGGTGTGATTCTCTGTGCATTAGCACAGGCTCTGAGCGGGCTTATCACCGCCTTACAGCACAGCAGGCCTTCTGAACACTCTTCTGAGGCTGCTAAGCCCACCGCAAAGTCCAGGCAAAGCCACAGACGTGTTCCTTTGGAGAGGGCCAAGGAGAAAGCGGGGGGGGGGGGTCATGGGTAAAGATGGGATCATGGTACAGAATACACCATGGCCAGGAACCAGCTTCAACCCTCCCAAAGGCACAGGGCTGGGGGGGGGGGGGTGTGCTGATAGGAGTCAGCCATCCAGCCAATTGATCCACGCGGTCTGCTATCCCCGAGAATTTTTGATGAAAAGTGTTACTAACCAAAACTCACAATTATATGAACAGCCAGTTTTTTCCTGAAGAGTGATGAATGATTGATGAAAACAGATGTTTCTTTTCAAACTGTCAGTACTGCTGTCCAAAGGCATCGAGTACTCCCATTACCGTATCTGTACAGCATTCAGAGGCACTTAATGAGAAGAGAATCGTTCCCCCTTTGTTGAAGTGCATGCTGGGTAGCTGAGGATCAGGGCAGGTGGTTAAGATGCACATTCGTCCATCGGTGTGTGCGTTTCACAGTGCTTTAGCCCTTCTTCTCCAATAAACGCTGCTTATAAACGGGGGAGAGAGGCGGCCATTTATCAGAGCAGCGATAACGCAGAGCATTCCCCCACCGCGAACGAGAGTACGGCACCTGCTTCATCACAGAGCTCTCTCACCTTATCACCAGCCAGCGTGAGGCTGCGGATGCTTGGGAAAACAACACAATCGGGTTCACAAGCAGATTGTTTTTTTGTGTTTTTTACAACAGCATAAAAAACGAAGAGTGTTTGATGATGAAAACAGGCTGGCGGGGGTCAGTGCCTGTTATGACAAGTGCATGAGAGCGTGTTTGCCCTTTTGTGATTTTGAAATTAACAGATGGTCACAGCTTGTAAGAAAATAGAGAAACGTCTATTTCTCCACTCTTAGTGTCCTGCTGCGTCTCTCCCATGCGATCCTCTCTCCTGGGTTTATAAAAACAGCAGCCCAACGAAACTACGCTACGCGGTACAATTATTACTGAAAGGGAAATGTAGTGCCAAAGCCTAACTGAACATACTGTGCCAATGTAACGAGTTAGAGATTAGCCTGATTCTGAGGTGGGATTCGAACCCAGGCCTTTCACTCGCCCAAAGTATTCAAAGACAAATGAGTTGCCAGCCTGCAAAAGGTGAAATAGGCCCAAGCCAAGGGCACTGCATTATTTACAATTTGAGGGTACTGTTATCATGTGAGTCTGAAAAGGGCATCCAAATACCATCAAATACAGCTTATCTGGAGTACTGTATCTGCAAATACAGTATGTGCAAATGGTTTTCTGATATTCACACCTACTTTAACTCATGAAAATGCAGCGCTGTTCAGGAGGTCTGCGTATTATTTGAAAGAAAAGGCAACACAATCAGTGCGATACATTTCTGTTGTTAATGAAAACAAAATAGTTTCTGGAGGTACTGAAGGACAGAAAAAAGAGTGGGGGAAATATAGAGAGAGAAAGAGAGAGAGAGATGATTGTGGGTAGAAAAGGATGGTCGTTAACCTTTGTAATGAGACAAAGGAGAAACATTTATTCTCATTAAGGTCCTTTCCATGTCCCATTATTCCTGACCCTTCCTAATGATTCTTCCCACCCGGCGACAGGATTTGTGGAGCAGATCGAAAATCAGACAAAGGTTCCTTTTCCCATTGGTTCAGATGGAGGCGGGGGTCAGGTGTTGCGGGGAAAAAACGGGGAACAGAAAAGACAGCCGGATCGTGACACCAAGGACAAATCGCTCCGTTTCCTTTTTGTGGCAGGGGCATGTCTGACTGTCATCGTGTGTCAGTTTCAGAACCCAGGCTGCATTTCTGCACGGCACTGAAGGAACGGGAGGTCATAACACAAGCAGAGGAATTGCATTTGTCGTGGCGTGCAATCTCCACCTTCTGTCTGTCTGACAGGGGCTTCTGTCTGTCTGACAGGGCCTTCTGCTCGTCAGCCTGAAGACGGAGAGCTCTGCTCGAAGACACGCTGCTCAGACACTCACTGCCAGGCCTGTGAGTCCTCCAAATGGCTATAACAAACATTCTGAAGTACACACACATACACGACACATTCACACACGCACACACACACATACACTACACACTAACACGCGCACACATACACATACACGGCACACTCACACGCACACACATACACACACACACGCGTACACACACATATATACGGCACAGACACAATTAAACACATGCACACACATTAAACACACAGATACATGTATACACAAAAATTATGAATACATACACATAGACACACACATTGGACAGATGCACAGACGCCCACAGAATCACACACACAGCACACATATGAACAGACATACACGTAGATACACACATACAAACACTAGATGCATGTATATTGACAAAAATACACAAAAACACACTCACACACACAAAAGCACTGCCTAAAATGCAGGGCGAAATGGGACTTCTGCTGTGACAGTCACTCATCTGTGACCTCGTGACCCCCTCTCTCGCCACGTCATTTTTAAAAGCATTACTTGTCCGTCACAGCACCCTTCTACTCCCCTGGCTCACACCACAAGCTGACGGTATGCAAAACAGCCACCAATGAAGCCAGCAACAAAGTGCAGATTATGTCCCCGTGGTTCTTTAAGGACAGCACTCTGAAGATGTGCCCTATGCCAACCCTGATCCAGAACCAATACGCAGGAGGATCCATCCATCCATCCATTATCTGAACCCGCTTATCCTGATCAGGGTCGCAGGGGGCTGGAGCCTATCCCAGCATACATTGGGCGAAAGGCAGGAATACACCCTGGACAGGTCGCCAGTCTATCGCAGGGCACACACACCATTCACTCACACACTCATACCTACGGGCAATTTAGACTCTCCAATCAGCCTAACGTGCATGTCTTTGGACTGTGGGAGGAAACCGGAGTACCCGGAGGAAACCCACTCAGACACGGGGAGAACATGCAAACTCCGCACAGAGAGGCCCCGGCCGACGGGGATTCGAACCCAGGACCTCCTTGCTGTGAGGCGGCAGCGCTACCCACTGCACCATCCGTGCCGCCACGCAGGAGGATGTCACGCCAAATGTTAAAGGACCTTTTCCACCAGACAGGAAATCTTTTTCTCTCTCATACCATCACGAATCCTCAGACCGTTGCGGAGCATGCTAATGTGTGAAAAATGCAGGTAGCGTCTCACGTTCACACAGATTATACCCATGATATCACAATTCTGATTTCATTAGTCATTCCATATAATAATTGTGCATCATTACCCTGATAAAAATTGTTGTGATTTTAACGATTCGGTTCCATTCTATTCAATGCAATACGACTTCATTTCCCCCCCTCAGGGCGATGGAGATTATGTGCTTAGCAGAATGCCAGGGTTCACTGCAGTCTAGGGACCTTTAGCCATTCGGCGGAATAATTGGGCGAGATATTTTATTCTCTGGGTTCCTGCGGCGGCCTTCACAAACGCTCAGGTTTTCTGTTCAGTTTCAAAGAGCAGCAGCCTCTCCTCTCTGCAGCCTGGCTACTGAGCCCCGAACGGCGTGCCAGCCAGACATGAAAGACCTCGCTCAAACAGTCCCGGTCTGTGTCAAATTCAGCCAATCGAACGCAGCCGGACCCGAGGGCGCTTCGCCGACGGCTAACCGGGAGGCGAGTGAGAAATCTTAAAACGCGCACCGCCTCTGAAAATGTTCTGTGATCAGCGTGGCCGGCCTTCCGACCGCGTAACGGAGGCATTCCCAAGGTGAAACCGCAAGGCCTTTCGGTGTTCGAGAGGCCGTTTAATTAATTACGGCCGTGATTAGGGCTCGTTAAGATGATTAGTTATGAGCCGAAGTCCGATGGTGCCAGCATCTCGCGAAATCACTTCCAGCTGTGGAAGACAAAAGTATGCATTCACCGAGGTGGGGGGGGGGGGCTTTTCCCCTGAGCTCGTGCTGGGGGGGGGAGCAGAGGGCCTGATTTACGAGCTGGAGTCGTTTCCTCATCAGACGGCTTCCTCAGCCCGTTTGTTTCTGACACGCTTCCATTTTACCCACAGAGAGAAAGCCCTCTTTCCATTGCCTGCCGTGCATCTGTTCTTCAACAGAGACCCGTGTGAATGTGTGGAAAAAAAGTTCTGGGTTTTTCTGCACTGGAAACTGTAGGGAGCATTCAACTCAAGATGTAAAAAAGGAGAAGGGAAGGCTCTACCTCCTGAAATTCGTCAATGCCTGGGATGGAAATGGAGATGTGGAGTGGGGGCGGGCCGGTTTGTTTTGTCCCAGACCCCAGTTTTGGAGATGTTTACACCCACACCTATGCCCCTTCCCAGGATGGCAGGGAGCTTCAGAGGGAGGGATTCGGCTTCAATGGGTATCATGAACAGTTTGCTTCCCAAAACATTAAATGGTCCCCCCCAATAATATCATTATTGGACACTCCAATATTATTTTATGTGGTGGTGGTACTATTAAGGAAAATGCCCTGTTGAAGAGCTGAAGAGATCTATGTCCATGGTTAGTTTCAGTGAGAATGACCATTCTTCTCCCTCAAAGCTCCGTCTGCTTTGAGTAGAGCGTGTCAGAGCACCATCACTCCAGGAAAGAACGCAAAGCAGAAAGAGTCGTTTCTGTACGTCACTCCTTAGGGCTGCACTCCTTTGAACTGTGGCAAATGGGCTCGTTACCTTGTAATCAGCACCGAGTAAACGGTTTTCGCAAAACCTTCTGTTACTATGCGGAACTGTTGCAAGCAAGACATCCTAAAAACATCTTGCGTGAATTCAAAACTAGTAAGCCACAAATACCCATTGCGAGATGGAAAAGAGATGATGTCTAAAGTTTAGTGGCATAAACAGAAAGCGTGGTAGCCTGTAAGGTGCTGTAGTGAACTGTAAGGCAGACTGTCAGTGGAACAGTAGGTGGTGAAGTTGAGACGTTTCCTGCGGATGGTAATGAAACAGCGTGACAGGACTCGGAGGGCTGTAACGCACTGCAGCCTGCCTTGTTTGCAGAGATGAGCCCTGGCGGCCCGTCGGATCGATACCCCGGGAACAGTCTGACACCGGAGATGCGGCTATCGACGCTGCGGACCGAGAGAGCCGGCCACGTTCTGGCCACCTTCCCGCTGGCAGCCGGCACGCCATTTCGGGAGATCGTTTTAACCTTTGAGCTTTGAGCGTTTCCTCCGCCAAATGCCACCGCTTCCGTCAGGACGCGTCGAAACTGTTACACAGGCCGGCAGTTTCCGCAAAATCTGTGCTCCTCCACGCTTTAAAGTTTCGGCGGTGAGCCAAAATGGCGGGAGGACGAAGGGAGGCGGAGGATGCGCGCAGATAAGATGTCTGAGGAAATGCACCTGGCTAAACGGTTCAGACGACGTAGGTTTCCAGCCCGCCACCGCTGTTTCATGGTAAACAGCTCCGCGGCAAGGCTAAATATAGCGTTTCTGTTCCGCAGGACCGTATTTAGCGGGACACTGCTCGTGGCGGTCGAAGCCGGTTGCATTTGAAGCGCTCGTACATCATGAAGTTGCAGGTTGAGTCGGCCAGTAGTGGGAGTGTAATCAAAGGTTGAAAGTAAATCTTCAGCTGCAGTGTGGGAGATAAGAACACAAGCGCTTCCCTGCATACGCACGTCTTCCAGCCCGCTGTTCGAGCTCCGCGCTAACGCTCCTCACCGTCCTCGCCATATAAGGGCAATTTCTTTAAAATGTGACCCTCTGACCCCGCCTCTCTCTAAAGTCTCAATGTACATTGGCGGTGGTTGTCATAGCAACTGTAGTCGTGCCAACCAACAGCGGGACTGTATGGACAGGGTGGATAGTTCCTTCACAAAAGACCCATAAATAACTGAGATCAAAAAGGCCTGAGTGGTACATGCGCTAAATTTCGGGGCTGAAGGGGCAGTTGATTGGCTGGTAAAAGGGATGACAAAAGAGGGAACAAAAAATTTCATTTTAAAAAATGCTTGTGGGTGATGGGTAGCATTGGTTTTTTTGTTGATTCATCTGAAGAAAAAAATGAAGCCTTTACTCCTACACAGACACATACACATATGTGCGCAGACTCACTGACACTCACTGGTGTATAAAATAAGCAAAAAATAGAAACACACACAGACGCACGCGCATACTTTCTGTGTCAACTGTAATGGTGAGAGAATATACCCTCCAGCACTCCAGCCTCTGTACATAATTCATAATCAGGAACTTCACTTGGCCTCCTTGGTGACCCACTGAGTCTCCCAGGTCTGAAGAGCTTTGGCCCCGTGCCTTACCCCTGATTTCATCAGAGTGTAATCCTGTACAAACACATTATGGAGATCAGCGGTGTGTGTGTGTGTGTGTGTAGGTCTGAGATAGAGTTTGTGTGTGAGAGTGTGTGTGTGTGTGCGTGTATACCGTCAGTCACAAACAGGAGGAAGAGTTCTGGAGGGCTGCAGGGAATGCTGGCTGTTCAAGAAACCGGGCGAGGAGAGTCAACTGTGGGTAATCAACCATTTTAATAAACCAATTAAAGAAGAAAAACCAGCAGACCCTGCAGCTCTCCAGGACCAGGGCAGAGCTATGTGTCACGTGACAACATACGGTATATATTTTTTATTTTATTTTTGATGTTTTATATCCAGTGTAATCGATCAGAAGGGTCTGTCCTTGGGCAATATATCGTATACGAGCCCTACCTATGGACAGCAGTCGATCGCTCAAACAGGCACCTGAAATGCTGCTAGGGGCAGTATTCTATCTGCGGCCTATCTATTTTTGTTTGCTCAAGTTTTCTTCTGTTCTTATGCACTCGAGCATGATGTACCACATAACAAACACAGCTCTTTATGTTAAACACATCCGGAGTCCATATATTATGATAGAATGTTTCTTTCTGTATCTCCAACTGTTACTTCAAAGTGTTCGTCAATCAATACATTGACTGAGGGAGTCAGTGTGCGCACAAAAGCAAATTTCACTGCAACATAAATCTCTGTTGACCCTCAGCTCCCTAGCTATCGTCCACAGGCAATTCCCACCGTCTATAAATGATCTGTGTACACATCAGTCATTATGTAAGCCATCCCCACAGGGCTTGCTGAAACGGTCAAAAGACATACAGGAAACTTTACAGCATAGCAGAAAGACTGACATCTTAATTTTGCACAAAAATGCCTCTTGCAGGACCCCAAGCTTTCTACAGTAAACTCACTGCCCTGTAAATATTTCAAAAATTAGTCCTCTCTGTGTTAAGCAGCTGAGAGAGCTTTGAGTGGACAGACAGGCCACTGTGAACATGATTAATTAATTAATTACATTCTATGGAATACTGCAGCAAGAACACCCAAAAAAAGTGATTCTGGTTATTTAGTTTGTGACTGTTACAGAGCATCCTATCCGGTTACACAAACTGATTCTGCGTGATGCAGGCACCATGATTGATACTGCGTTACGGTACAGCGGCAGTGCCCGTCTGGATTTTACCCGGGAACCTTTCAATTAGCCCAAAGCGCTACACAGAGCATTACACACTGTCACCCAGGTGTGCTCCGCACTGGCAGGTGTAAAAATAAACAGTTACGCAATGGGAAATGGGAGAAAGCTGGAGAAAGTAGGAAAGGAACTGTAAGACCAGTGTGTCTTCCACAGAGTCCTGGATTTTGTTTTTTCTCCTTTTCCAAACACAGTGGAGTTCATTTTGGTGACTGCTGAAGCCACTTTGTGCCACTTTGTGAGACAAACAGAAAACAACAAAATGACATTTGTCTTTAAATCATCACTGCAATGTTTCTCAAAGTTATAATCAGACCTGGGTCAAATATGCTTTTCTATGCTTTACTGAGCTTGTGATGTATTGGAACCTATCAGATAAGTGCAAACCCCACCTTCTGGTCCTCTTGGTTGTCTCGACTGCACTAGGCAAGATCAATCTAGCACAGAATAGTATTGAATCCAAACCAATTACGTATTTGATCCAGGTCCGGTTATAAGATTACCACAACACTGTGACAACATTGTGAGATTTTTGTGTCCCCAGGGGCAGAGCTGGGGACGGAGAGGGTGAGGTGAAATATATTTATACGGGCGCGGCTCGGCAATGCCGGATCCTGGAGAAGCTGTTCTAAACTTAGAGCAGGAGAGCCGCTGTTCGGAAGCCAGCGGAAAGGTTAGGCTGTCAGCCACCCAAAGATGAGTGAGCCGGTGTGGGAAGGAGTGGGGCGGGAGTAGGGACCTGCCGGGGATTAACATGGAATTATCCGGAAGCAACCTGACACGCGTGCTGCGAAAAGCCTTCCCCCGCCAGGAGCGGAAGCTGACATCAGGCACAGAGCCACCAGCTCATAAATACAAGCAAGGACCCAAACACACCCTACACACACACAGTCTCTCTCTCTACACACACGCACACACACTCTACATACACATACTACACAAACACACTCTACACACAGTCTCTCTCTCTACACACTCACACATACTCTCTCTACACACTCTACACACACACTCACTGACACGCACTGTCATACGACACGCATGCACGCTCACACACGTACGCAGGCACACACAACTCAGAAACACACAAAAGGATGCATGCCACACACATACTCGACATAAATACACACAAGCACTCATAAATACACAAGGCCCTAAACATACTCGACAAACTGCTTCATGCAAACTGGTTATTAAGTGCAGGGAGAGGCATTAGAATGTTATTTTAGGCCGTAACTTGCCTTTCAAAGTCGCCTGCAGCCAGCCCTGAAAGGCGCGGCCGTTCTGTTAAAACCGAACTCTGCGTAAAACATCAGCGGCATTATCTATGCAGAGGCACAACAGTACTTTAGAGCGCTAAAATATTCATCAGCAGCTTTCTCTCTCAGCTTCCACGGGGATGATAACATAGAGTGAATGACAACAGGCAGTGAATGCCAGATGTGGGAGAAGCGGCGGGCGGGTATTCTGATCAAAGCTGCAGCTCTACTGAATCCCTTTCATAATACAGACAGACCTTTCCGATGTTAAGCTTTGTCTCTGGTTAAAGAATTAGACCAGCAGAGTACAGCAAGCGGCACAATCATGTCCGTGGTTGCTTTACGACGTGTTAATGACTAAAAAGGTTTCCTCCGCCTGAGGGATACACACACAGCTTTACAACGGACTCTGGAACACAGCCAGCTGTGAAATTTGGGAACTGCAGAGCCCCTATTAGCTGGCTGCTGGAACAGACAGCAGCAGGAGATATGAATTATGGAGGAGCAGTGTTACCAGGGCGATTGGGAGGGGCTCGCCCATTTCTAAATTATTGTGCAACTTTGAAAAGGGAAAATCTAGGGCCTGTATCACATAGCAGGATTACTGAGTTAGCTGGATAACTGCACTGAGGAAAACCCAGAACCCTATCAAACCTGGAACATGGACTGAAGTAAAAAGTGCTGTTCCGGGTTTTACTTAGTTATCCAACTAACTCAGTAATCCTGCTTCATCATACAGGCCTCTCGTAGCCATCGTAAGGCAAAGCACTCACTCAGTGCCACAGAATGATATGGTCACATGACACCACAAGGATTAAGCTAAACAGTAGCAGCCTCAAATAAATAAGACACCATTCCTCTTCCTGTCTTAGATACTTAAGGCGAGCATATGGGAAAGCTAACTGGCGTCGGGTCAAAATGAATCTGCAGGCTTTCACAATCATCTCACCCAGGCTAAAACGTACAGGGAGAAAAGTGTCATTACAAGACAGGAACGTCCCAGGTAAGGCTTTGTTTGGGCCTGAGCTGCATCTAGAGCAGGCCACTAATGTCCGTGGAGTGTGGAGTGTGATGGAGCTTCAAGCTAAAGAGCGGGGGAGCAGCAAAGGACCAGGCCGCACAGGGTGGGGACATCCGTCAGTAGAACTGCTCTCCAAGCATTTCCTCTGTGTTTGTTAATGACCCGGGGGGAGCCAATTAAGCTATCAAAATAAGTGAAGTTGTAATTAAAAGGAGATTTTCTGCTCCGAGCATATTGTGCGGAGGCACATGATGGAACACCAGAAAGCAGGCCGGAGCCGTAGTCGGTCAACACTATTAGTGTGGCTGCGTTTGCTAATGGCATTTGTGTGTGTGTGTGTATGAGTGTGTTCGACTGGGGTGTTTTTTTTACATTTGGAATTTCCAGTAACTGCATGCTTTTAATTTTGCATAAGACCACAAAAGCAATAAGTATATTATGATGACATGCCATTCAGCACATCTAAGCTCATTTACCTGCCGTCTAGGGTTCCCAGCACTGTGGAAAGCTTGGACCAGGAGTCTCTGGCTCTATGAGCATGACCCAGCAAGCTCTGTAATGCATTGGCAACTCAAAAGGAAAAAAACCTTTCCATCTGTGCTGAACTTGTCTCTGCCTAAATCCCACCTTGCCCTTGTGCTCTGCTGAAAAAAATCAACCCGGAAAATATTTGGCTAGTTCATGTAGATAAATCCGTGTTTGTCTGTTGCTACATAATGTATCAGTTGTTAGCATGTTATCATCCGCTAACCAAAAAAGGTCACTTATTCAGCGACACAGCTGAGCACATTGGTTGCTCAAGCCCACCCACGTACTCTTGGTTGCAGTATTAAGTGGTAAGAGGTCCACAACATTTATGCGCATTAAGCTCCCTGCACAGTAGCTATTCACAGCACACAGTGACCAGCATTTCTGTCATTCCTGTTTGTAAGAGAACTGCTTAGAAGAGATAAGAGAACTGAGCACATTTTCATCCATCAGCAAAGGTATTCAGCAGCATGTTTTATGTGCATTTCTGTGCCAAATGAAGGCAAACCCGGGTCTATGTTACTCTTAAAGCGAAATAAATACAATTGCTTTCCTGTGGTAGAAATTTATTTGGAACGAAGGTGGTTGGTCGCAATGCTGTCAAAGCTCAACGAGCCCACCCAATGCATTTCTCAACAGATAAAGCACCACATCTTAAACAGCTCTGACAAAGCTTGCTGGTAATCCACATCTCATAATAAGAATCTGGTTAGCCCAAATACAGAATATCATACAAAATTCCATAACACCTTAATTCCCAGTGAAAGTGTCCATACTGCTGCAGCAAGACACAACTACAGATATAATTTGTATCATTTGTGAGTAGAAAACAGACACCTAACAGTACTCCAACATGGAAGGTATCCTGCAGTGTCCTAATGCTGTTCCTGGCCAGCTTTGGATTCACTCACATCCTTAGGAGGCAAGACTGATGATGAACACTACTTAATGGTATGGAGTGATAATCTTGACCTGATGTGAAACCATCTTTCTTGCTGAGACAGATGACTACATCCCTGGTGGACTTGGCGTTTGAGGAACAAGCAGGTTGCCTTCAGGTCATGACCTTCTCGATCACCAGATCTGAACCCAAATGTGTATTTATGGGACTCTAAATTCGATGAGTATTTTCCACTTCCGTGAATTACATGCTAGTCGATTGACTTTCATGTGGAAGAGTTGTGCTGTATTCCTCTTACAGCACTCCAGACATTGGAAAATACCACTGCACAGACGGTAATCCTAAACTTCATCTTTAAAAACAGAGAAAGATCTTCAGCTTTTGAAAAAGCTATAGGTAATCGTTTTCTGTATAAATAACTGTATAAATAACAGTAAAAATATAAAAAATGTTATTAGCAGAGAAAAGATTAGACACATTGGGAGCTGGCTTTTATAGAAGTTAGATTACATTCACAATGCAATCACCATCACACCATTACAAGAGTGACTTGCATAATTGGGGAACATTGGTATTAGCCTCAGGAATATAAAAAAGTGTGATATCACCGGAAAGCACAGAGGGGGCCCACTTATAATCAATAAGTGCTAAATTGGCCAAACAAATCTACAACTATTATTGTAAACAAAAGAAATGCAACCACGTAATGAGATAACTTTTAAGCGTTGGCGGCCGCCACCAGGTTGATTCAGAGCTCTCCTCAAGCAGCTTTTAATGAGAAAGCGCCGTCTCTCACTGACCCCTGCGGCAGGCAGATAGGCCAGTCCTTCACTCTGCATTAACCGGGTATGAAGACACGCGGGGAGAAGCTATTCCCATCCTGCGGAATTAGGCAGCCTCGTTCCGTGGAGGAACACCTCAGACACCGCGGACCTCTGTACTCAATTTGGGGTCGAGTGGAGCTGCCACGGCGGAGGTATCGATCGGGACCGGGGGGAATAAACGAGTGACTGATGAAGAGTGTCATCACACCCAAACCGCAGGGGCGGGAAGGGTAATGTGGGAGTCTGGAGTCCTTCATTACCCACAATGCATTCACCGCATCTGACTCGCGGTGCGAGCTAGCATGCCGACATGTCAACGAAATTACAATGAAGGCAGTCGACAAGAAGGACCTGAGACGCCTCTGAAATACACGACCACTTTAAACAGATTTGTTTAGATGAATTAGCCAATATTTAGAAAAGAAATAATCTGTCATATGTGCATACTTTCGTTTGGAACATGTTTAGAAAATCTACAGTGTATTTGGATTGTACGGGAAACTAAAAGGATAATCTTTCAAATACTTAAGGGCCGAGTTCAAGATCAGGGATGATTGAACAGCAAACTCACATGAAAGTAAGATCATTTTCTCTGCTTAGGCCTTCTTAGGAGAACAGCAGATTGAACTCTGTCAAAGGTGTATTCTATGTTCCACAAAACCTTTCAGAGAGGCCATCTGTCTGCCTGTCTATCTATCTGGCTGTCTGTCACTGACTTACAAGGTCAGAGGGGGTTGGCAAATTATGAGGAAACGCACTAACAAGATGGACTGGACCAACAGGAAATGAACATTTAGATTCCAAAAAACATCAAAAAGTATCTATTTCATGTGCAATTGCTCCAATTGGAATTCCAACAAAAGCAAAAAGAAGGTTCAGGCTTTCTCTGGTTCGGTTGTCACAGAATCATTTGGGTTTTGGGTTTATGGGTTTACAAGCAAGATAATTATAAGCTAACAGGGTTGTGCTAACGGCATGCATGCTAAGATGTGAGACAATACAATGTGAATACAGACTGCCTGTGGGTGCATTTGCTTTTGATAAAAATGCACCTGATTTCTAACATGATAAAAATGCAGCCATGTCATCACGTTGTGTCATCACTGTCCCGACAATGAGACATCTCCAGCTCAGCCGGCCTGGTATTCAGACTGAAATTCACTCGGCAGACAGAGGAATTCAGTTGAGGAAGTGCGCAATTATAGAAATCTAGTCATCCAATTACGGTAAACACGATCCATTCACCAGTCCTGAAGGACAGGCTGCAGATTGAACATTTTCATTCCAGGAACAACATGATACTGTGAGCTTGCATTGATCATTATCCTTTTTTTGTATTTCTTGTATTGTGTTCTTATTTATGAAACCAAGAAATTACAGCATTTTGTTGTAGAAAATAATAGCACAGCACCCCCCTCCCATGAATACAGCCATTGCTAATACATATAAACAGAAAAAGAACATGAGACTGTTTGCCACTGCCAAAAGTAGTGCTCAACTGAAACAAAAAATGGCCACCTTTGTTTAATCTGGAGTCGTTGCCTTAGAAACATTGTGCACAGCCACAAACAAAACAAAAGACCAAAAGGAAAAAAAAAAAAGGTTGGCTGGTCAGCGAATTACATGGAGACCCACTTGAGTTCATTTTTGTTCCACAGCTGTACAGAAACACTCCAGCTCGCTCGCAGCCTTGGAGCCACAGACGTATATCAAGCCAGCACGCTGCCATTTCCCATTTGAGAAATGTCAAAAGCTTTAGAAAATGGCCTTTCCCGTTCGTGTTCTTGATTTGTGTTGGGCGCCCAGAGCTAACGAAGACAGTTCATCAGGATGTACTTCAGGTTAAAGGGGTCAGTAATGAAAAATTGATTGGCTTGACCTTTGCCTGCCCAGAATAGCCATAAAAGGTCACCAAGGTTAACCCTCATTAAGGAATCCAGGATTCATGACGCGTAATTGTCACCGTTTACAAAGAAAGCAACTGGAATTAGAACTAGAATGGAATAGAACAAGAAATGGAACAAGAATAAGAAAACAAACTTAGTCCCTCAAATCCTGTGCATGGAGTGGAATACGCATAGCCCATAACTCGCTATTCGTGAATGAATTACAACTGGACTCTGTAAAGGGAATTAACTTTATGTCAGGCTTTTAGTCAATATATCCAATTGCCTCGACAGTAGCCTTCTTGCAGGGGCCCATTTGGGGGTGATTTCCCACCCCCCCTTGCAACGTTCACATTTCACCACTGACACCTCCACACACCTGTCAATCAAACAGCTGGGCACATACACGTAATCACACATGGAGGTGTAAATATACACACCATTCCTTCTGGAAATTAAATATACACAAACATAGAAATACATAGAATATCAGGCACATGAAAGGCATTGCAACACTTCACAATATACATTCAGTGAGCAATTTATTAGGTAGACCTGCACACCAGCTTGTTAATGTGAATATTTCATCAGCCAATCATGTGGCAACGAAATGCATTGAAGCATGCAGACGTGGTCAAGAGGTTCAGCTGTTGCGCAGAGAAGGGCCAGACTAGTCGAAGCTGACAAGAAGGTGGCAAATAACCATGCATTACAACAGTGGTATACAGAAGAGCATCTCTGAACACACAATGTGTCAAACCTCTAAGTGGATAGGCTACAGCAGCAGAAGACTTAGTAAGTCTGAAGAAATAAGTCTAATAAATACCTAATAAAGTGCTCACTGAGTGTATGTGAACAACCCTCTCTCAATTCAGCAATCATATCTCCCTGACAACAGGATCAAAAAGCTCATGCCCAGAAATGAGGCCACCCCACCCCCTCTCCCAAAAAATAAATAAAAGTGATTTCAAACAAGGTCGAATACGTACTCTCTGATGTCCTGTAACAGGTAGGCTAACGCATAACAAGGAGTTAGAGATAAAAGCTTTCCTCCTTCACTTTGCAGGAAATGGCTTCCCACACTTCCTCCCTGTGATCCCTGCTAAGTGCAACCCAGGCAATTCCTGAGTTAGAGCTCAAGATAAACCCATTGCAGGTATGAGCTTAGTGTTTATATCTGAAGGCAAATACACTTTTCTTCCCTGATCCAGACGGGAATAACTGCAAATATTTTTTTTTTTAAACCTAATACCTAATTTACAAACCTGTCACAAACACAGGTAACCGACAACCATCTAGAGATGGGAAATAAGGACAAGTACTACAGTATGTGCAGGAATGAAACAATGTGTACCTAAATGTTCTAGCGAGGGAAATGCGTCTGCGAAAACAAACAAACACTCAGATTAAAGAAGAAAGCCGGAAACACAGGATGAACCTGGAGCAGTACGGGGCGCGGGGGTGTATTTAAGATTCAACCCCTCCTCTCACAGGAACTGCCTTCCGCCACCCCCAGGATGTACGACGTCCCTCTTGGCCTCTGTCAGCAAATCAAATGACAGGGATTGTGTGGGGGGTGTGTGTGTGAGGGGGGGGGGTGTCAGCGGGAAGGTGGGGGTTTGAGACTCCTAGAACAGGAACTTCTTGAAGACATCCGAATTGAGATTGCCTGCTAGTGTGGAAAATCGTTGCGCTTCCCCCCGTCTGCTCATGAAAAATGCATGGGGACGGATTTCCGCTCTTCCGGCGGCCTTTCCACAGAGGGCAGGGAAGCCCGTGCGGGAACGTCACGGGCACTCCGAGTGTCCGGGTTCCTGCATGCCACTCTCTCTGCCCCCCAGCCCCACAGCTTCAGAGCAGCTTCACCATCAGGGTGAAGGCATCCATTACTGAAGCCCAGGTCAGTGGAGTATGTAGGCTACATTTCTTATTCAGAGGGGCCCAGAGCGGTGGAGCCTTCCAGAATCGGCTTCTGCCACACCCAGAGCCACTTTAAGAGATTCACTCGACTGACTCAGCGGCTAAGGGGACGTTTTACGCATGTGTCAGACTGTTATGTTTTTAATGTGCTGCCTCATTTGTGCACACCAGCTATGATGACGTTCGGTTAGAGACCTGAAGTCATTAAACAAACATTATTTGACTTTAGCGAACCAAGCCCTTTAGAAAATCTATTCCCCATTTAACTTGTGGAGCGTAACTTTTTTCCCCCCCTGAGCTTTTAAGTAGAATATCATGCTAATGGAATGCTGGATTAGGACAAAGCTTTCAAACGTACAGTAAGGAGGAAATACGCTTGGTTTGCACTTTGTTTGAGTTAAATAATTTTGTAAACGTCCTCTGGTTGTGAATCGCTTAATTAAATGTCAGTAATTCTACTCAAGCCCATACAGGGCTTTGGGAGATTTAATCCAACTTTGTTCATATTGATACTGCAGCAGAAGAATCTGGGCACCATGAAATGGAATCTGAACTCATTTAGAATTCACAGCCTTTGGAAGGTGGAAGCACACATCCCGTCAGAGTTGACGGGGCGTTTCCTGAGGTAGTGTAGAGGAATACACACATTTCTGTGCCGTGACAGGGTTATTCCCCTGCTTCAGGCTGATGCTGGGGGGTTCTGTAGTTAAATTCTCCAGTGCAAGGTTCGGGGTTAAAGGTACCAGTGCTCGGGTCAATTCAGTCAGTCCAGGAAATTAACCATTTAACCATCCATTTGTGAACAACCATCAACTGCTGAAGTTACCTTTACTGCCATGTAGCACATGCTCTTATCCAGAGCAACATGCAACATAAACATGAGTGCAGATAGAAGTGAAATTTGTGAAATGAAATGAAATTGACCGCAACCCTCACAGTTGCTGAAATGTAATCATACTTCAGGATGTTTCTTCTCCAGGTCTAAACAAACAAAGAAATAGGAATGCAATAAGCTGAGGAAGAACCAACGCACGCTGTCCTCATCCAGGGTGTCTAAGGAATGTTCTAGCGTAACTAATATGGGGGGAAGAGGAGGGACAGAATCCTGCGATAGTGCAGGGGTAATGCATGTATAAGAGGAGGTGATGACTCGCCCTAATTATCTTCCCCAGAATGTACCAGAACCTGTGAAGCCTGCCCTGTGACAAGCACATGAACAACAACATCAAACAGAACCGCTCAAAATTCTTTATCACAACCTATCCCCATTTTATAGAGAAAAACCCCCAGCAAAAATGGCAAGGACTTCAAAATTAAAATTTCAAAATCGTACGGCGTTCAGAAAAAAAAAACGGTCTTCAAACATTTTCGGTCGGGCTCAAGTGGCCATGAATGAGTTATGACGACAGTGCTTAAAAAACGGAAATTGAATTTCATAGTGAAACTGCTGTCAGCTAATGCATTGTGCCTCACTGGCAGAAATGTAATGGCAAACGCAGCCGAGACCTTCAGAAAATCACAAAATTCAACCATATGCTAATTTCCACATCAAAGGCCAAAAAGATGAAGGTGCAAAGTGCCAGTGGCATTAGCAGGTGGGGCTACATTAGCTTATCAGAAACTGATAAACTGGGAGGGCAGTAAAATAATTTGCTTCAGCAAACCAAAGGCGTTAAATGAGGGCAACGGTCCTCAAATGGAAACTTCATTTCCAGACACGGCCAAATTATCCGTGCCTTTAAGGCAATTTAAAAGCTCCCGTTGAGATTACCGGAGGAACAAATGAGCAAACTGCCCTTTTTACGTTTTCATTTCAAAATGGCTCGAGCTGCAGCTGTTTAATAAAACTGCACCGCACCCTTGTGTACTGTTACAGTTCAGAAGAGATTCAAAGGCACTGCTATGCTTTGAACAGCAATGTCACAAAGGCACAGGTAGACATAGATCTGGGAAAGGCCTGTCCCAAAATGACAACAGAAACAGGACAGAATGATCTGAAGTTGAAGCTTTCTCTGCGGTAATCATATTAGACCTACCTTGTCCACCCGCTTTTTGCCATACACCAGGGATCGTCAACTCCGGCCCTCGAATCCAAATCCAGACCTGATTTTCTTTTCTCCCGGGTAATTAGTGCTACTGATTGGCCATATCGTCTTCACACCTGACTCCCAAGTAAAGTGAGGGTGGAAAAGCAGCAGTTCTTGGCGCTTGAGGACCATGAGTTGCTGATCCCTGCCATATGTACACTGTGGGCCTTGGTTCTCAGGAGATGTGAGAAATAAATTGAGGCCTTAAACCAGAGCCTCTTCACAGAAGACAGAACTCTTAGAATGCAGGAAAATGTGCAGTCTGAAACACGGAGAAGAGGAATGTGTGTCGACTGCCATGGACAAACACATTTTTCCACATCGGAAAGGGGAACTCAAGTAGGTCCCAGGCCCCATCCAGCAGACATACGAATGGCTGTTTCTACTTGCAGATGGACAGTTTTAACACTTGGCTCCTTTTCCCTAGCTAGCCCTCTGTCACCCACACACACACGTAGACACGTGCACACACAGATGCACGCACACACGTATTATACACCAAAACAGTACCATAGTATGCAATTTTGGATGCAGGCAATGAATGAATGGCTCAGTGAAAGCATAACAGCTACTCCACGTTTGGGTTTCACAAAGTCTCACTCTCCCAACACTGTTCACTGATACAGACTGGCAGGCTCACTGTCTGCTCAGACCTGTACTCTATGGCAGACTACAGAAACACTCCCTGTGGTACTCTGGCTTGTGTTGTTACGTGGTACTTCAAGCCCTCAATTAAAGCAGGTAATTACAGTAGTAATTCACATTACCTGGTTCCTTGGCTCTGAAATGGCTACCGAGCATAAGATGAAAAACGAAATACAGAAAAGACTGCGACTCTCCGGGAGTTACAGAAATCTGCCCCCGCGACAGAGCCTGCCATGATCCCATTTAAATCACCCACTTCTTCCGCCTTAACAAAAAAAAACTATTACTACACATATTGGATTTTATTCGCATCCGTCTCCGGGGAGAAATGTCAGGAACAGGCCTGCCGTGTGCGGCTTCATTGATCTGAACCCCGCTGGAGTCCAACACGTCCACAGATCTCAGTGCTGACTCTCATTTTCGCCCGCCGGAGCGGGTCTCTCACGAACATCCGGAGCCTTCTGGCCAAAGACAAACTATCAATCTGACTGGGCAAGAGAAACTTTTAATGAGGCGCTCAACACATCCGATTGAACAAATTAAACCTTTTTTTTTAATGAAAGGTAGCCTCGGAGAACACCCTTTGCCTGTAATTGGGGTGTCGGTGTGGGGTCTCATTTCACGGTTCTGGGCCAATTACACGCCCAACGAGCACCACAGAGGCCATTGGGGTCACCTTGTGTCACAACAACATTGGAGCGCAACGTCGTAGGATAATAACGGAAGCATTCAGACCTGCACATTCAATTAAAATGAATTGGAAAAACGATGGTAACACTTCACATTACGTTTGTACTTATAACAAGAGGTTATTACTGAGTAATTGCAATGTAGGTAACATGGAACAGCAGTTAGTGTGATTCTTAATTACCCTTAGGCCATATCGTCAAGATAGACAAATAAACCTTGCCTGTTAATCTCACAATGTATCTACATGATACAGAACGATAAAAAACTGTACAGATACCAGCAGTACATAAATAAGATATTTGCTGGAAACTATATCTTGGTAAACAGACAAATATTTGTGCAGGTCTTATTACAGGTACCACAGAAGTTGTAGTTTTACTGTAACATAAACTATGAGGAAGATGACACATGGACACCCACACAATGATATGTCAGTAAAATAAGCAGTAAAATATAGTCATGCAGAAATATGCAGTTGGACAACAAAGACTGCCACATGCCCTATCACAGACCCACATGCATGCATACAGAAACACAGGCACGCAAATACTATACACTACACATACACAAAACATACACACACAGATACAGACACCCCGCGACACTATTACATCTGCCCACGTGCACATGCACACACACACACATACATACATACATCCACTATCACACACACAGATACAGACACACACATAGGCACTATCACAAACAAAACACACACACACAGACAAACTCACAAACAAACACTACATGGGGTTGTATGGACTTAAAAACTAAAAGCAGAGCACACACAACAAAAGCAAACAGATGTGCTTGAACCCCACTCCTGCTTCTCAGGCCTGATGTGTTACGATTAATGAGATTAAAGCTGAGCCTGAGAACCCACTGTACATGACACACTGAGAATACACCATCAACTGTCTGCTGCTGCGACAAGTAGCATCTCTACACCACAGCTAGGGTGCTTTTGAAACAAAATGGAGGGACCCTTCTTTACTTCAGAGACATCTGATGTCACCATCAGGCAGATACAGAGCACTCCAAACAACCAAGGGCTTATCACTGTCCAACATAAACACCCCAAAATATGATTATGTTCAACATGATGCTTTATTCAAGCAATATATGAATGTAAAATCCAAAATTTCCGATTGACAGAGGAGTACAATTATTGGACTTATCTGCTATGTTCCTCAATCACATCCCATGCAAATGACTTCACCGGTCTCTTATTCATGACAAAACATACATCAGAAATATTAAACGCTGCACAGCTGCCTCTGTCCAGAACAATTCAGCAGTAAAATATCTTCAACAGTAAAAAATCTGCTCGCGTTTTGGATCCGCGCCCGTTCCTCCCTCCGCGGATGAAGGATGTATGGATCTGAAGGACTGAAATAACACCGTTTCTGAGCGGCTGCAAGCATGGACGCTCTGACTCTCTCAGAGGAAAGAAAAGAGTGAGAAAACTCCCTCACTATTTCACCAGTCATCTGTAAAACGCAGGTGTGTGAGGTGACATTTAGACAGACGCACTCAGAAATATGAAGCGCAGCTCTACAGCAGAGCCAGTGGTCACGAAAGGCTAATTGCACTGAAGGCCAATCAAAGCAGAACGCCAGCTCGAGAAACAAGGACACAGCAGAGTTACATGGTGAAGCTTCTGTTTTGTAAGGCACTGGCAAGGAGAAGCTAGCCTGAGGCAATGGTAACACAACACGGGGGGTAATCTGGGCCGACTTCTACAGTGCCCGAGGAAGCTCTACTTTGTGTACCACCCACACAGAATGTGAGCCATGTCTAAACATGGTGTTTCCAAACGCGTACGATGCAAGCACAAGGGCTACGTTTCAGCCAGGGAAAGGTCTAGCGAGCCAGCCGGCCACATAAACGCCCGGATGCTGTGTGTCTCGTTCAGCGGTCAGCGAGAAGGGCATCTGCAGAGCACTGAGGTGGACTAGCGCTGGGAACATGGGCGGGAGAGAGAGCGAGAGACAGCAAGAAAGAGAAAGAGAGAGAGAGTGAGAGAGTGAGATGGAGAGAGACAGAGAGAGATGAATAAATGATTAAAAGGGAATGTGGCAGGCAGTAGGGATGAAAAAATAGCTGAAGGGAGAGGAGAAGCAAGAGAGAGGGAGAGAGGAGTGGGGTGAGAGAGAGAGGGGAATGTGAGAGAGAGAGAAATGACCCAGCTAAAAGGTATCACATTCTCTCCTGCAGGTGTCCATGGGGCTAAAACACCCACCCCCAGCAACTGCCCCAATGTCCAAATCACTCTCAGACTGTACTGCACTTGCACACACCACATCTGAGCCCCAGAAAGTGCAGTACTGTGACCAGGTCTGATAAAACAGAGCAGAAAAACAACCTGGACGCGAGCGGGAAAGGCAGGTCGGGGCCGCACTGACAGCGCGATTAGCGGGATTACGGAGCCGCTACGTTGCCGGGGCCTTCCTGCGCGGAGGAATAAAGGTCGCGGCGCCCTCTGATCTCCATCCGGCGTAATCCTCTTACCCATCACACCCAATTTCACACATCTGCGCTCCCGGTGTCCCACGCTTTGAAGCGCCTAATCCACCCTTCTACATTACTACTGCGTATTATATGGAATATCGGAGGTGTTAACCTCCCACGCTCAGGGCTGGAGTATTAACCCCCCGAAGAAGAGTTGGCTTTTCGCAATGTTTCTTCAACGTTCAGTGTTCTAAAACTCTCATTGCTTATCGATTGCCAGTAGTGATTGTTACATCAGCATTAGAATTTTCAATTAAGAACATTTTAGTCACATGTTTGTGAACTTAAAGGGTTCATCACCGAGGGAGCCAATCATGTACTCTCTCTTGTAGGGCACATAGCTTCTTACAGTTGTTTTTGTTGACTGATGGCTGTCCCTCTCTCTCAAACTGTGCAGGCGTTGTAGCAACCACTAATCTCTTCAGGCAGTTCACACCGGGCCTTGTGTCCTGAATCCTGAATCCTGAACGTCAAATGAGTGCATCATAAGATGACTGCTCCCCTGAAAGATTCAGTTGGTTGGTGGCCAAAAACACCAGTTTCCCCAACAGAAAGAGCTATCATACACACATAGTGAGCCAGACAGAGACAGACAATCAGACCGGCCAGAAGTAACACAAAGCTAGCGGTGAAAAAGACAGGAAGATTAGGGCATTAAACATTAAGCCTCTATCACACATTATTTACACGGACGACATCCAGGCAGTGGGCTGGCTCACTTATGGAAGATGTCCATTCTCTGGCACGGTTATTGGAAATGCTAAGAGTGCTCCAAGCGCAAACCCTAACAAATGCAATTAAACGCAAGAGTGCCTCAGGAACTAACAAGTCTCCACTAAGACAATTAAATTGGGGAAAGTGTTGCTCTCATAGATCACTGCCAGGGGAGAAGAGGGAGAGCCACAAGGGCCCTTTAGAACCAAGCATTACTGTACACCCCATCACACGCACACACGCACACACACACCCACACACACACACACACACACAAACACACACACACACACGCAGGCGACATGTGACTGCGCAGTAAGAGCGGTTGTCTAGCTGTCGGAGGGTTGCCGGTTCGATCCCACCCTGGGTGTGTCAAAGTATCCCTGAGCAAGACGCCTAACCCCAAATTGCTCCTGACGAGCTGGTTGGTGCCTTGCATGGCAGCCAATCCCCGTTGGTGTGTGAATGTGTGAATGAGAAGCATCAGCTGTACAGCGCTTTGGATATATAAATGCCAGCCATATGCCTGTGATGTCATTACCATGGAGGAGCCACTGCCATTATGTACCATACCACAGGTAAACAGACACGCAAATACCATCTGTAATTTGTGTACTGACAAATGGTGACAGGTAATGAAAGCGCAACAGGTAATGTTATGCTGTGCTAAGCCTGGCATTTCTGATGTAATAACAGGATACATTTGCCTATTTAAACTCCTCAGTGGTGCGATTTGAATCCCGGAGATCTCTGCAGTCATTAAGTGACTGTGAAGGCCGCCAATGATTCAGCTTTTCAGCGTATTCCCCCGTTAGTCCTCGCTCAATAACTACATATTTACGAGCCTCAAAATGGCCGCGCTCTCTTTTAATCAATTGTGTTCCATTAAGTGACTGATGACTCTGGCCTACTGAATGATACAGCAAGAAATCTCCATTGTACTAGCCAACAGCCACACTGCTGGAAGTGGAATTTCTACCCCTGTGACCATCTTATTCTAGCATTTTCTCTGTTCTGCTGGAGGCCACTATATCTTTGTTCCCAGACAGCTCTATCAGTTGTTTCTCTTCATAAGCTGGAGGGGGGTAGGGTATTTGGCTGAGTCTGAAAGGAATTAGAACTGTTTATCATGTACCTCCTTGTTGAAAAATCCCTCAAAGCCAACCACCAGCCGAACCCCCTTCAAACTCAACATGTCTGGGCAACGTGCCCCCAGTCCAGATTAACTTCTCTCCTGTACTCTTCTCACTGATGTGTGATGAATCAATCACGGCTCTAAGTACGCGCCCATTCCGGCTCAAAGTTCCATGATGTTTGCATGCCCTCAAGATGGCCGTCTGCCTTTAGGGACATGCGGGAACAAGGAAATGAGGAAATCTTTTACCGAGGACATAGACACTCTACCACTCCAACTAGAGGGTTTCTAAAAGGAGGAATGTAAATGGATCGGGGAGGATGTAGTTAAACGAGACTGTGAGAAGAGGGATCTACTTTCATTCAAGTACTGCCAGCATGTCAACCACACTTCCTGTCCTGGCTGGATGCCATCAAAACCAAGTACATGAATAATGACAACTGACAGTGTCTGGAGTTACATAGGATGCCTCGAAGGATCTGGATGTACACAGGCACACTCAACGACTCTGGATCAACAAAGTATAACTCAGACTAACACAGGCTAAAATTACGGTTTGCTTCCACATGATAAACATGCATAAAATATAAAACTAGTGAAATATTGTCCAATATTGTCCAACCTTACTGGCCTGAGGGGGAAGAAAAGTTTTCACGAACAAATAAAACTGTGCTCCCGATACACGTCATGGTACACAATTATTAACAATGAACTGATAGATTAAAGGTCTATAAGCAATACATATCATAGGAATGCCAATCTAATGGTAATCTAATGCTAATAGGTCTACTGGCTAGTAGTTCCTTGTGGATAATATAATGGTACGGACTGGTGAAATCTGATCTGTGATAAGAACCTGAGGTGTTATGTGTATGGGACTAACACACAGGGCATGTGTTTTATGAGAACCTGCGATAAGATAAGACTTGTGATAAAAACCCGAGGCGTTATGTGTATGGGACTAACACACAGGTCTGCCGGAGCCTCAAGAGATACGAGTGCTCACGTCTGAAGTTTAACGCAAGCTGTCATCGTGGCTTCAACATCTGGAAGGAGAAAATGGCGCCAGGAAAGGTCGAAATGGCAGTCGGTCACTGATGTTATCAAGTGCTACAGAAAGAGAGGCATTGGTCCTCAGGCCGAACAGCGTCTATCAATGCCGCTGGAGTTCAGTTTCACTCGCCCGTGACGAACCCTCTCCCAACTGTCACTCATGGACAATTAACACCCCCCCACCGTCCCCGGTCACCTGTGAGGATTTTACACCCACCCCCATGGTTTCCCATGAACATTGAACATTCTCCTGACACAACCGTGGACATTTGGCATTTGGCACTTGGCACTGATGGACATTTCAGCATTCCTGCAGGGGCTGTGTGCTGAGTGGAAGTTTCCGGAAGCTTCTCCGTGCTTCCCTACCCGCTCAGAAAGAACATGAGGCGATCAATCGAGATGCGGAGAGCCTTGTATCCTACCCACCGCTGGGCGGATGTACGCTTTCTCCATCTTGCACGCCAATCGCTGCGGAAATCCCTGATCACACCGCTAATCCACGTAAACACCCGCAATCCGTCAATCAGCCAGCCATCAGCGGGAGGATTAAACACATCGCTTGCAGGTGCTTACCTTAGATTAAAGAGACTTCTGGACATGTACAATTAAAGTAGCAGAAGCCCAGCATGGCACCTGCTTTCTGGCAAATGCTAGCACGGTGAAGTCACCTCGGAAAAACACGTACCCTCCTGTAAATCTGCTCAATCCCCTCACAGCGAAAAAAAGTGTTAATTCAGGTACCAAGCTTACTACTCTGCCTCTTTTCAAACGTCTGACAAGCCACAGGCAAATTCACTTCCGGAAGGATCTGTCACTTTTTGAAGTGAACAAAAAAAAGTTGAAAGAACAGGTTAGTAAGCAGCATGTCACATCAAGAATAAATATGACGGCACGCTTCTCCCATGCGTGTGTTTCTGCAGAATGACAGTCATTATTTAATCACTCAGCCTTGTTATGATTTCACTCAGAAGTCATGAAGAAAATGAATACATTTGTCTGCTACCTTCCCTGTGCAAGTTGAAGTATGCCTCAAACGGAGCAGGTAGCAGCTTCCAAGGAATTGACAAAAACAAATCACATTATATGTACATCATACCTGATTACACTTATCTACACTGAATAGATAACAGTGGTAGCGTTGTTTTCCATGGAATTTCACACAGCCTAGATGCTTGCTACTGCATCAGGGCAAAGAGGAAATATGACGGTGGTGATGACCGTTATTGCATTCGACAATAATCATGAGCATATATCGCCCGGCCATAGACTTCACCGTACGAGGCTCCATCTAATCGGCAGGTCCTTAGGGTTGCCTTAGCACTATAGTGCCATTTGGCCCTCACACAAAGGGATGTGTGCTGTGTGTCATTATCTCCGGGTGAGGGCCTGTAAGCGCTGTGGCGGTCGAATGCGACCGCTGGCTCGGACTCGCGCTGTAATCAAAGCCCACCCCGCTGGGTAACCGCCAGGCGCCCCACGCGCTCGCTCACCATCAGCAAAGATACATAATTAACCAAGAAGCACCACTGTGCCGAATCAATCGACATCAATCGCAGGCACTGTGATGTAGGGTAACTGACTGCCTGGTTTCAGGTAGTTCAGTCAAGTCAAGTCTGTCAAGTTAAATAGGTATGTGTTTGTCACACAATGGATTTGAGTTGACAGCAGCTATTTGAATTTTATGCTCTACACGGCATCACGTTTGAAAAGATGAATGGCCCGACACGACTCTTTTTCCATCCAGGGCAGCCGTCTTGCACTACTCATCCATAAAGTCGAAGCGCGAGACTTTCTACAATGCAATCACTGACCTTACTCCCTAAAGTGGAGAAGAATGGGGACCACGACAGCCCAAAGGAGGAATGCCCAAGACTTTTGCTTATACGTTTACAATGACATACAGCACACTGCATGTGGTTCTTCATTCTCAGACCGTATACCAGAATTTTCAGAACTCAACACTTACAAAAAAGAAATGTATACTCCAAGTTACACAAAAAACCGGTCAATACATAAACAATCAATTTCAGTGTGGTTTATATATTTTGTGTCAGAACCTCTGCCCTTGTGCGTGTTTTATTCCAGGCTCTCTGTCTGGCAAGCAATACATTAATTTCCAGAGAAAACAAGCTTACTGACTGATCTATCCGTCACTAAATGCTAATTCCACAGAGAGACACGGATGAAACATCGAAGCCTTGTGCTGCTTTGGTGCTGCCTCAGGACTGAGCCATTAGTGACTCTGTCTCTGCCCCGCCAGACAGAGCGCCCAGCGCCCCGCTCTCATCCAACACCGCCAAAACTACCACGGCTCCACAATTATTATTACATTTTCCGCCCGGCCATGTTAGCATTCTACATTTCCGCCAGACTTAAGAGCCCGATATGAAAGCAAATAAATAATAAATAAACGCATAAACACGTACAAAAATACATCAAGAACAGGAAACGGATAAACAAGTCAACATTTAATCATGATTTCTTTTTAATGAAGCCGTCCTTTCATGGGAATATTTTTTAATTTCATCCATTTAAGCCCTGGCAAGCCTTCAGACACAGAGCATCTGCATATATGGACAAGCATTGGTAATGCACTGGATTTAAGTACACTGTTAGCAGCAGACATGCCTTCCACACCATTCACCCTGTTCACTCACAACCAATTACAGCGTGTGCCCTTTGTCCCAAGAGATTTCTCCAACTTCATCATCAAAGTCTTATTTTTGACTGAATGTGTGGAAATAAAAAATACTCAGACCAAGTTAATAAAGTCAAGAATTCTATTTCCAAGAAGCAGTGCAATAGATAATCTAGCCAGAGGCCCAGTCATTGATAATGGAAAAATTCAAGGAAATAATTAACGTTTCATTATGCTGCTCAAGACTCTCCAAAGCTATTGTGTAGTTCAGTTCTATATCCAGCAAGGTAATGAACAAATGCATGCTTTACTGAGCCACCCAATCTGCTGCCATATAATTATTATTATCACACAGATTGTGGGCAACAGATTCCTTCTCTGTCTGACACACACAAGTGACAACTGGTACATGAAAAACAGTGACAGCTTGTTGAATTTCTTAACTGTGAAAAACAGGAACAGAATTTATTACCTTTTAAGTACGTGGGCCAATTTCAGAATTAAAGCGGTAAAACCATATTTTGTATGCCGTCTGAAGCACATGCTAAACTAATGATAACATACACGTCAAAAGGTATGGCATTAAAGTCTGAAACATATATGTGCTGTTTGTTAATCCAACACAGCCATTTTCACCCTCCGGCTTAACCCAGCTGCAGAATTACTATGGAAATGTAGTTTCAGTGCCTTGTTATAGCAGACAATACAACTGAAGCCTTTAAATTCGGACCAACAACAGTTCAATTCTACCTTAAAGGATAACATTGGTCATTTTCAGTTTTTCAGTACAACGTCAACATATGAAAATACCAAAATTGAAAATGTTTCCAACTCTGTGCTTTTTGACGTTTTCCTACCTCGCGTAGTGTTCAACCACGAAGCCATCCATTTCAGTTGTGTGCTGAAGTCATTAAATGCAGCTCAAGAAGACATATTTTCAGAAAATGCAACCAATTATCACAAAAAAACATGTCCAAAAATCAATAAAACGTACAGCGAGAGAGACATTTTTTGGAAAATCTCTGACCTTTTCTCAGAAGTGCACGCTGACGAGAAACTGATTTAAATTCTGTTTAGATTTCATTATATCTTACTTCTGGGGAGGCAGATGGCCAAGTTTCACACGGGCAGTTGTGCCACCTTAACCAGTTCAGAGGGTGATCTGAAATTAGTCTCCAGACTCATTTATATTCATGGCCAGTGATCCTCAGTAGTGTTTTGCCCACAAACGGTGCGCATTGCAGGGTTAGAGATCAATTCCACTTCACTTCAGGACAGAAACCAAAAATGCTAATTCCAATACACATCTACTTCCATTAATAAAATTTCTGATTTCAACTGAAATGGAATGCAGTCTAACTGCGGTAAATTTGAAGAGAAATAAGTATAGTTTTTAAAAACAGCTTATTTCCTGCTGCATGTACAGTCAGCCGTGCGTGCCGACGGTGTGGCCATGGCCCATAGTCCCGCTGGATGTCGAAGGCTGCTCCACTGCACGGCCCTCTGGGTAACGCACAGCCTGGAGCCGGCGCTCGCTCCTGGACAGTCTCGACTTAGGGCCGAAAGCATGAGCTGGCCTCACAGAGAGCGCACCAACGTCGGGAGACGGAGGTGAACGGCCCTCTGGGTAACACACAGCCTGGAGCCGGCGCTCGCTCCTGGACAGTCTCGACTTAGGGCCGAAAGCATGAGCTGGCCTCACAGAGAGCGCACCAGCGTGGGGAGGCGTCTGCTCTAACTATGACAGGCACCACTGCGGAATAAGCTAAGAGAAGAGACTATCCCCTTAAAATGGAAGGCTTTGTAAACCGCAACCGCACTGCAGTATGTGTATTGCCACTTGAGTTCGTATTTGGTACTAAATGTATATAATAATATGTGTTGTTTATCATTTTTTTGAATAATCATTGATGCTACTCTACTTTACTTACTTACTCTGCGTTACTTTCTTTAATTAAATTTGCGACTTGTTTTCTCAATGATTAATTTGTGGAGCTGTGAGCTATGGGAACATAGGGGGCTGTTGCTTCAGATAACGTCCCTGAAGCTGATGTTAGCACCTGGATATCCACAGAACACAAACACATTTCTCCTTCCAAAATCTATCCTAATCTGTCAATGTACCACTCAACCCTGGCACAAATCATTAAGGTGGTGAACTTTGTGAGCATCTGTCATGACAAGAGTCATTCTTATTAATGACAGCTAATTATGATAGAAACAAAGTAAATTATTAAAGTATTAATTAGTTAAGAGAGAAATGTTTAGAAGCACAAAAAGAATAACTAATTTGTTCTCAACAGGGGAAATGTTTTCCAATACAGAATGTGGTTGTGGGCTATCTTCCACAACCACATTCACCATTTAAAATATTCAGTTATTTCCATGAACTTGTGTTAGATGTGGCCTTGTTAAGTTGGCAGTTCCCACAATTCCCAGCCCCAGCCAATGCAGGATATCTCAATGAAGCGTGCCTGGTTCCTACACTCTCTCAAAAACATTACAAAAACACGTTACACAGAATTACCGAAGAGCAATGGTGTCCAAGGCAAAGCGAAAGATTGACTTTTCCTAATTACTTGCCCTGTTTTCAGTCATAGCTACAAAACTACACGTTCTGAGGGCATTGTCTCTCTGAACAGGCTGTGACAAATAATTCCTCACATACAAATAAATGGCACAATTTGCTGTTGGTTTATTGTGCCATTTAAGAATTAATGCAATTAGTGCGCACTGCGAACGCTTTGAAGCAGGCAAGCGGCGTAATCACTGCTTTGTACAACTGTCAACTGTGCCATCAGGTCTGGGCATGTTCCAAGGCAATTTGTCAAACGGATGCAACAGATGTTTCACCAACGCAATCACGTCTTTCAGGCTAGACCTTTATAAGCCGCATCAGACATATTAGTACTGGGCTAGACTGTGCTCACACAGATAAGATGGAGTAGTTTTTTCCCGTCCTCCCTGTCAAAAGGACAAGGACACGGTGTCATTGATACGAGGCACCATGAGTGTGAATAGCTCCCCACCTTGTGGAGTATCCAATGAATGTGAGTGAATGAGTGTGTGTGTGTATGTGAGTGGGTGAGTGTGTGAGTGTGCGAGTTACAACACGGTCTACAAACTGAGAGAAAAGTTGTTTAATTTCTAATTTCTGTACAGCCAGCCCCCACCATGTTCCACACAGAATCCTGTCCTCCCCCTGAACTCCTCCACCAGTCTCCAGAGAGGCAGGAAACGCATCGCTGGGAGCACTTCACATTTACAGGTGTGCGGCTATGCTAGCCTGGAGAGCAGTCAATCAAGCCTGAAAATAAATTGCGGCACAGAGCTGTAAACCAGCACACTCCTCCCAAAACGCAGAAGAAAAAAATGTCTGATGGTATTCTTATCTTCCCATGGTCCTGTGGAAGGGGGTGGACAGCCTCTCCTTACCAGCACATTCTGAGCTTGCCTGGATACACTCCTGTCAGTGCTCTGCCTAAATTCTGAGCGATATCTGTTCAAGCTCATATTTGTCATATTTGAATTCCCCTGAGTTCACACACCTGCCATGTTGTTCAGTGGCTGATGGATCCCAGTCAGGTATTTTCAAATCGCTCATTTTTCAACACGTGATTTATTTATTTTACCCAAAGAAACAAAGGACTGAGAAACAACGCCCTCATTCTCACTGAGAACCGCAAATAAGTGAGAATACAGAAGCAGAAAAAAGATTCAATGGAAGGCAAGCGTGCCAACATGGTTTATTCTTCTCCCCTGCTACGATAAATCAGTAATGTAATACATGCAATAGATACAAGTTATTTTTTGTAGCCTTATTGTTGTGTGCGACTATTTCACACAGCAACACACTCACACTGCTTCATCAGTATCAGCCTTCCTTGAGCCTTTCCTGTGAACCCTGACTGCTGAGCCGCTATCATAGTGGAAATACCCCACCGTCTCCACAGAACAAGCCACGGCTGTGAATCAAAGAGACAAATCTTTTTTAAATGATTTAAAAACAAGGATACTAAATCTTTGACAGCCTGGCCCTTTTTCACACTGCACATTATTGTGTGATGTGCTAACTAAAGTTTTTAATTTTCTATATAGTTTTTTCAATTTCAGCATTATTCGTTCCGGCTTTTTCCCCTTTACTTCTAATGAGCACCCCTGAGTAACTGAAAGTTCACTTCAGTTGAAATTTCCGGCGGAACCTTCCAGCGCTCCGGCGGCGAACATCTCTCCCGGATTAAAGCTGGCGTTCCTCTGACGCCTCTTTCCTCAGACTGAAACTCCAGAAGGCCAGTGCTGAGAAACGAAAGCATGGAGCAGCGAATGGGAACATCAAACAACCCTGTGCGTCTGCGGCTGTGTGTTCATTAGGCGTTTAGGTTTTCATTAGATGTCTGTTCCTGTGTGTTCATTAGACGTCTGTGGCTGTGTGTTCATTAGACGTCTGTACCTGTGTGTTCATTAGACGTCTGTGGCTGTGTGTTCATTAAACGTCTGTGGCGGTGTGTTCACTAGACGTCTGTACCTGTGTGTTCATTAGACGTCTGTGGCTGTGTGTTCATTAGACATCTGTACCTGGGTGTTCATTAGACGTCTGTATCTGTGTGTTCATTAGACGTCTGTACCTGAGTGTTCATTAGACATCTGTGGCTGGGTGTTCATTAGACGTCTGTACCTGTGTGTTCATTAGGCGTCTGTGAAAAACTGTATTCTTGTAATGAGACATAATATCTTAATTCTATTACTGCAAAAAAAAAGACACATTATGTTGCCAATGAGGTGAGACTGTTTTACTAATTTCAAGATTTGCCAATGGGGTTACTGTCCGCTTGACAAGTAAACTTTTCTTACCCCATTGGCAAATGAGTAAAATGGTCTCACCTCATTAGCAGTATTTTTTTAGAAATACTATTTTAAGTCTAAATATAAGACTTGGGGTTTTTACAGTGGACTGCAGGATCTCTGCACTACCCCCCAGCCTCCTCGCGTAGAGCCCCTAAACGAGCGCTCAAACAGGAAACGCACAGGGAGCCAGGCCACACGCCACGCGGACGCCACCTCCCACGCCCACATCACTGCGGCAACCTTCCCTGCCCTCCACCCCCTCCTTCCACTGCTGAAACCAACAGAATCACAAACAAAACCCGGCAGTCACACCGTGACATTAGCGCTGGTAGCAAAGTGTCAAATCTCAGACTGTTAAAAGGACTGTTATTTAACCCTTTGGCAGAACAGGGACCTGCATGCCCACTCGGAAACATAATCACCACCCCCCAGTGCTAATTGAGACTGCGACCATGGTAACCTCCACCCTCAGCTGCACTCATTTGCCAAAGATTTTAATTAAGAAATGAGAAACTGGCCGTGGGCCTGGATACAGCAGCCAATCACAGTCACTCGCAGAACACAGTTCTGGACCAGTAGTCAAGAGGGGCAGGGAGGGCTTGAAACAGAGGGACATATTTTACACCTGGGGGAGGGCGTTGTATTGCCTATTGCCCCCCCCCACGCTGAGGGTGACCCCTAAGGCCGGCCCTAAGGCTGCTCCTCTTCCCCTTGCCTCTCCTCATCTTAAAATCTGCCATCATACACACTTCTGTGTTCATTCAGCTCTTTGCTTAAACAGTGTTATATACAGCCCAGAAAGGGTAAAAAATGTCCTCTGTCAGAGTAAAATAGCACACTATCAAGAGTTGATTTTATTTGACCATAAAAGCTGACATTGTGCTGTGCAGTAGTAAGAGTCGCCAGTTAAAGACAGGGGTCTGAGGATGCTGGGAAAGTGAGAGGGGGGCTAGACTCCATCCTAGGTGACTATTTGAAATGTAGAAAAAGTAAAAGTGCTGCGGATCAATTTCAACAACATTAGCAACACAATTCTTTCCGCTGTTTTGAGAGATAACATGTTTGATCAGAAGCTCAGAGGGATGCTTTTTTAACATTTAAAGCGGCATCTAAAGTGTTAAAGTGTCCAATGCGTATTTGACCTACCCTCGGTTGCCACCGATCAATACCTCGTTTGTCTCTGCGCTATGCGAAGGTGTCGCGATCCCCGTCCGAACAAAACGGCGGCCATTTTACAGCAGCCGTCATGGTTCATCTCCCTCTTTCTTATAGAGCCTGATTGAGATTAATGTCTCAGGCCTTCCCCTGTCTTCTGCGTCTCCTCAGAGAGATGTCAGCTTCGTTTGCTGAGAGAATCGAGCCAGCTACATGTCACTTTCTTACACCTGCCAAAGATTTCCAAGAGTCTGGCACAATCTTGTCTCATAATATTATTACAGTTGTATTAACGTTTTATTACATCAGGGAACAGGAAAGCGGTCTTTTCCTCTAAGGCTCGTGAGAACATGGAATAACTACGTCAGGAAGGGCTATATTTCCGTCTGTCCAGACTTACAGAGGGGAGAGACAGTGCAGCTACCCCAGAGACAGATTAGCCACACAAGATGCTCAGCTCTGCATTTTTTTTCAAAAGTTCTGTTTCCTTACCAGTGAATCTGACACATCTGATGCAGCTTCTGAAAGTTCACTGAGGGTGTGACAGGGAGATACTGCAGTAGCTAACGCTGGCTCCAGCGCTATGACACTGGAACTCCTGGAGCAGAGAGCTCAGAGTCTGATGCATCTCTACAATATGCTGCAGTGAGAGTCTGATGCAGCCTGTAGCATAGTGGTTAGGGTACATGACTGGGATCTGCAAGGTCGATGGTTCGATCCCCAGTCTAGCCACAATAAGATCCGCACAGCTGTTAACTCCACATTTCTCCAGGGGGGATTGTCCCCTGCTTAGTCTAATCAACTGTAAGTCACTTTGGATAAAAGCATCAGCTAAATAACATGTAATATGCTGCATTGAGAGTTTGATACACCTGTACAATATGCTGCAGTGAGAATCTGATGCATTCATACAATATGCTGCAGTGAGAACCTGATGCATTAATACAATATGCTACTGTGAGAATCTGATGCATTAATACAATATGCTACTGTGAGAATCTGATGTATTCATACAATATGCTACTGTGAGAATCTGATGTATTCATACAATATGCTACTGTGAGAATCTGATGCATTAATACAATATGCTACTGTGAGAATCTGATGCATTTATACAATATGCTACTGTGAGAATCTCAAAATCTGGTGAATCACTCAGGTGAAGTTCCACACTCTGCCCTCTCTCTCCTTCTCCCTCGCTCTCATTCTCTCTTGGTCTCTCTCTCTATCTCTCTCTATCAGCAGGCAGCCACACTATACACTTTCCCTGGATCAGAAGTCATCAGTTTTCACAGTGTCTCATTCCAAGAAGATGAAATGGTTTTCTTCCCTGTTAATAGTCAGAGAGCCCTTTCTGAATATAATGGCACTGTTTTTACCTGGCTGCATCCTGTCCTTATAAATCCTTTTCATACTGACAGGCAGATATCTGATCGAAGAGCTGTTGTTTTGAGAATATAATGAAAGGTTGTGCATAGCCTATGTCAAACTGCAAAGCGAGCGAAGAACAAACACTTGCAGAGTAATTTCTCTGATCTTTCCACTCTGTTTCCACTTCAAAAAGTGCAGGCACGGCCAGGAAATATGTCCAAAAGCAAATCTCTTAACTTACAGAGCAAAGTTTTCTGTTGATTTGCAAAAATGTTTTAATGTACTGGAGTAGAAGACGGATGCTTTAAAAGTTGGCCTGGGTCCTGAGAATCTGGCAGTACCCTGTAGCAAGATAAATGTCTGTCAGAAAAACCTGTACCAACAGACTTATTTTGCTTGGATGAAGCAAACTGCGCTGACTGGGGAGAGCTGATTGCAACAACGTGATCCGAGCAAAGCGTACAGGTGCATTCTGGGAGTAGGTAAACCTACATGAATATAACCCACGAAATACAAATCCCAGCACTTTCTATTAAAGTAACCGCACAAGGTTTCATTAACATAGAGTAGGGAGATGTGGCCTTTTGTGAATATGACAGCATGGATTATACTATATAATGCAGAAATTTTCTAAATCCTATACAAATGGGTACCTATTACATGATATGCTAGATTTATACTGGACTTAAAATCTATTATTTTCTTTGGAAACTCAGGAAATGAAAAACAAGATTATACATATTATGCCTGGGGCTTTCATTTTATTTCCAAATACTTGTAAATGTGGGCATAATAATCAGTCTGACAGCGCTAAACTAAAGCACCTTCAGGAGCATATATTAGCACAATGTGTTCCTCTCTCCCCAAATCTACAGTATTAGTCGCTGTTCACCACACCGGGCGCACTTTGCATAAACATGTCACTTTGAAAAATGTTTTCGGGCAGCCGGGTTACTCCTCTTGGCCCCCCTCCCCCCCTTTTTTCCACACTGGACGGCTCTTATCCTGCCGTCGAACAAGCAGTCGCTCGGAGAGGCAGGCCGTCGGGTTTCTCAAAGGCTGAAGTCATGGAAAGTATGCTGGAGTTTACGCAGCTTCTCAAAACAAGGAGCCGTGCCAACAGGGAGGATCTGGGGGAGACGGAGGGAGCGACCAAGCAGAGGACGGAGAGAAAGAGAGCGGGGGGGAATGAGAGAAAAGGATGACCAGAGCCTGTTTTTTGGCCTCCTTGAGCCAGAATGGGGCCATTTCCACGTGAAAGGACGGGAGTTCCACCTCAGTCAGCAGATTCGGGTCAGTCAGTGTGCGACTGAAGAGGGGAAATCCACCAGTGGAGATGCGGCGGTAGTGTTCGTTCGGCGTTTCCTGCAGAGGTCTGTAACAAAGACGCCCTTGGACGCACGCCCGCCATCGATTAGACTGCCGAGTCCGGCCGCTCGATTCATCGAACCGCTCGGATCCGGTCCCCCATCACGCAAGATTTGGCCCTTTTCGTCTTCTTCTTAATTTACAACCCCCTTCGCATTATTATGTTTTGGAACAGTCACGGCTGTTTTGCTGTTTAGAACACGCTGCAATCCAAACAAGGCTTTAGTCTGCATTAGTTCAACAACAAGGCCTCATTCAGAACAAGCCCCTATTTAAAGAACAATTTCCAGAAAGTTCCATCATTTCACTAAAGCTGGTTTTAACGTTAGCGGCTCATTGAAAAGGAATTTGCCATTTCCTCCAAAGACTGGCGGCTTGCTTTGGTTCTGAAGTCTTTACGGGAACGGAGCCGTGTTTCGGAGAGAGCGGAGTTTAGTCTTGACAGAGAACAGTCACATTTCTCCAGAGCCTCAAGGCTATGGATTTCACCTCAGAAAACAAAGCCAAGCATTTGTGTAGCTCGCCCGAGCATGATTCAGCCACCCCTGGCATTCCCCGGGCTATTCGAACTGTGTGTACAGCAGACAGGCCCAAACTGCACGGAACATCCATCTACTTTAACACGGACAGGAAACTCATTCGGAAAAATGCTGTAATGAAGGGAAAAATTCCACAGCAATCGCAATTATTGAAATAATATATGAACACGGGTATGAATGTGCCATGCCTCTCTCCCCTTAAAACACCACTGACACAATAACTGTTATTTCACAGA
Source organism: Conger conger (assembly GCF_963514075.1). Lineage (NCBI taxonomy): Eukaryota > Metazoa > Chordata > Actinopteri > Anguilliformes > Congridae > Conger > Conger conger. Next base: position 20,605,106 of record NC_083777.1, on the reverse strand, counting down.
TTTTTGAACATTCAACAAGATCATAGAAGTGTTTTTCTTATATCTTTGAAAGAATTAGCCAAGTTTGGTCTTCAGATCAGAAAGAACAGTGTTGCTGCCTCACAGATGCATGTGGCAGACACGTTTGCTAACTCAAATGACTGAAAAAAGGGAACCAACAGAGCAAATATTCTCAGCAGGTAAAAGACATTATGAGAAAGGAATAACAGCAAGACCTTCACTGTGGAGGCAGAAAGCAGAGCTCAATTCAATCCCATATCACCTCTCTTTCCGTTTCACTTATTTCACCAAAGCCAGTTAGGGGGACTAGAATAATACTGATCTGGAAAAGGCACTGACTCCACAAAATGAAGTAACCAAAGGTCAAACAACATTAAAATATTCATTCAAAATATGAATTTATATATTTGTATAAAGCACCTGTCATGGTCTGTTGAAAGTAAATACAGCTTGATTAATGTAATATACTCTCAGTGAGCACTTTATTGGGTATTTATTAGACTTGTTAAGTCTTCTGCTGTTGTAGCCTATCCACTTCGAGGTTTGATGCATTGTGTTCAGAGATGCTCTTCTGTATACCACTGGCCCTTCTCCTCTGATCTAAGAATGCATTTCTGGCCACATAACTGCTGCTCACTGGATGTGATCTATTCTGACATTTGGTCTGAAAAACAGCTGAACCTCTTGACAACATCTGCCTGCTTTTATGCATTTAGTTGCTACCACACTATTGGCTGATTAAATATTTGCATTACCAAGCCGGTGTACAGGTCTACCTAATAAAGTGATCACTTTAGTGTAAATATTAGGCTTGAAAGGGTAATGGGGTTTCCATCAAGATTCGGCTTGATGTACAAAGAGGGGCATTACTGTCTGGTCCTATTACTGTTCCAATCCATTACGACAGACAGACAATGGCCACCATTTTGACAGGTACTGTGGCTGGGGCCAAGCTTTCAGTAATACTGTACATTCCATGGGAGAATGCAGTTTTCTTAGAGTAATTCAGCATTTAATTAATTTTCACCAGGTCCAATCAAATTGATTAAGCGCTGTGCCATTCGTTACTAATAGTGAAACTGCCAACAGCTTTGACTGAACCACTCCCTTAATCAATGGCATTTGTATTTGTTACACACTGATGAATCGGGCTGTCTCGCTGCGGAATTTCGGCATTCTGTCTTCTTTAGACGAAACGTGAGTTCACGGTTGCAGTCCACTGCCTCGCTGGGTACCCCCTGGGTAAACAGTGCAATATTTCATACCTCGACGAACCGCCGCACGGGGAAAAGGAACGCAATAACAAATAAACAAACCGATTTATTGAGCCGATATGAGGAACCCTGCAGCCAAAATGTCTGTCTGCCATGCAGGCTACACCCGGTGCTTCCAAGGATTCAAACAAATCATTATCTCCCTCTCCACCGCCTGTGTTGATCATTCTAGCAGAAAATGGCTTCCGTGCATCACCCAAGTTGGAGAGTGTCCCCCTCAACACTGTAAAGTACTAAAACCGCGATATGAATGCAAGGCATTTAAGTTATTAATATACTGAAAAAGGACAGTTATTGGTCCAGGAATTTCCCTTTAATTGCAGATCAAAGTTGTCATATTGCAAAACTATTACAGATCTACCACAGTTTTTGTGCAGAAAGAAATTAGAAATGTTCATTATATTTGTTGAGATAAAGGTGGCATGGTAAGTTGACTGCGGTGATTTCTGAACCCAGCAAACTGTTCTGTGAAGAAAAAAAAGTAATGCTTCCATTTAAACGTCATACGCACATTAAACCACAGTGCTTGGTCCAAGCTTTGAATACTAATAATAGTAAGTATCATTCATATTCATGAGTATCGTTAATGTTCAGTAGTATCGCTAACAGTGCTGTAGTAAATGTCGTGACCGTCACCTGGCAACACTAGCGGTGGGGTGTTTGACTGTCAGGCAGAAGCAGCACCTTCCCTAATGTCAGACCCAGCTCGTCACGGCCTGGGTTTGACTGAGTCAGTCCCTCTGATGGGTGAGGAGGCGAGAGGCGCGAGACTGACAGCTGGCATAAACGAAGCGCCCGAGGTCTCCATGGCGACCGCTGACTAGGACAGTTGTTCACCTGCGGGCACGTGTAACGGGCAAAGCACAGCCGGTCTGGAGACTGCGAACGGAGTGAGTCTGCTCCTTTCACACACTCAATCACAAAACATGAATGACCAGCTGATCCTTTACACACACACACACACACACACATACACGCAATAACACTCACACACGCACACACACACGCATTAACACCCACACACACACACACATACACGCAATAACACCCACACACACACACACACGCACACACACATGCAGACCCACATAACATGAACACACATAAACAAGCACATACCTACACCAACACTCATAAAAACACACACCTGCACACACAACCCCCCCCCACACACACACATGCATACCCACAAGCACACACACAAACACAAATGCACACACACAAAGCAGAAAAATTATGCAAATGACTTACAGTTACTAAGAAACTGAGCTTTACTGTCAGATTGGACAAAGATACATGGTGCAGCTAAGAAGTGTCTAGACTGTTCAGTATACAGTACACACAAAAACAAGGTCATTCAAGAGACATCTGTGAATTCAGTTGCAGAATACGCCTTAATGTCAATTGTTAGTGGGCAGGAAATGTGTGTCACTTGTCGCAATAAGCTTGAAGAAGTGCCAGAAGATGAATTGTTATCAGCGAAGTGACTCGATGGATACATATTTGCCAGATTTCTGTGCCTATCTGCAATGGAGGACTCTCCTGTCAGGTTGAAAACCTGAAAGTCCTTTGATATGAAGCTGTGTTGACATAATTAGATTATACATTTTAGTTACCAATTCATTAATGCAAAGAATTAAGTCAAGTTATTCAAGCCATGATTTAGAGCAGGTCTCTGTGAGTTTTTGTTTTCCCGATTTACAGTTTGACAACAGTTTGAAGGTTGAGGTGGGTCGGCAAAAAGTGGAGTGAAAATGGAAACTTTGTCCAAACTTTTCTAATTAATGGTTCACATTTATTTTCTCTCAAAAGCATCCCAAAAGATCTGAAAGGTCAAGATTGAAAAGGAGCCAAATCTTCGTTCTCGTTCGCCCAATTCGCTGTGTTCTGTTTGCGGAGCACAAAGGTGGCGTTACGCCAGCTCCAGTGAAGTGCGAAGAAGCTTCTCAGCCGTGTCAAAGCCCTGTCAATCAAAGCCCTGTCAATCAAAATCCCACACTCCTCCCGACATTGATTTAAGCGCCTCGGTCTTGCTCAGAAGACAACATTTCTGCTCCGGTGCGGGAGAGTTCTCTTTTCCCCCCGAGAAGCCCGCTCGCTCTGCGCTGTTTTATCACCGTTTGGCCCCAACACTGTGATAACGCTATCTTTAAAATAAATCACCTTGTGTTTGCTCAGCCCGCGATAGGCCACGGTTCCGATGAAATAAGGGCCGGTAAATGGGGAAAGTGTTCACGCAACTCGGCAATATGGGGCCCGCTACCTTAACCTGAGATCCCTGATACTGCGTAACCCCAATGCGATTCTCTGATGCGACTGGTGATATGTTGGCAAATGAAGAACCTAAAATTAACCTTCACTTAAATATATATAACTCAAAGTGCACAGACCTCAGTGGAAAGGACAGAGAGAGCTGCATCATGTCTGAATGCACATCTCCGCAGTGGATAGTACAGTGGCCTCACTGTAGGAAGGTCCTGGGTTGGACACATGCAGGTTACTTACTAACTTTGTATGGGGCGGCCTGTAGCATAGTGGTAAATGACTGGGACACGCAAGGTTGGTGGTTCGATCCTCGGTGTAGCCACAATCCGCACAGCCGTTGGGCCCTTGAGCAAGGCTTTAACCCTGCATTGCCCCAGGGGAGGACTGTCTCCAGGTTAGTCTAATCAGTAATGTAATGTAATGTATGGTTAACTCAAAAGTTAATATAAGTTAAAGTGCAAATATCACTGTAGCAGATCGCCTCTGTGCTGTACACTTATTAACTGCATCGTACCCAAGTATTTTTATTCAGGGTTAGTCGCCAAACCAGTCACCTGGTCGACCTTTGCGATATAAGAATGGGAAGAGAGACAGACAGAGAGAGAGAGAGAGAATGAAAGCGTGAGAATGGGTAGACGGAAAAAAAATACATAAACGCAACAAGGGCATTTTGAACTATAGAAGGAAAATGGAGCTGTAGCCAAGGTCCTTCTGAAAAGCACTCCACCGAAGACCATCGGAATGATCTCCATCAATCGGGTTCACTTGCGACTTTAGCGTGAATACCTGCACATAACAACCTGTCGGACTCTCATCAGAATCCAGCTGGAATAACAGCCACCACTGAGGTCAGAGAAGAATCACACTTGAGAGCAGGTGCGGATGACTCCACAGACTCCCGACCAATCACACTCACCGTTGCTACAGCAACAAACCACCCCCGCAAGCCAAGCGACTCTGAGTCATATTAGCCATAGAAAAGATTTGTATTGCACATACAGTAGCACAAGAGGGAAAGTAAATATATTGGCTCATTAATATATGTTTTATTAATGAGCCAGCTGAAGGAGGAGGCCATTCAGCAGGCTTGCGTGGAACTCACAATTCCCCCTCAGAGACAAAATGAAGTTTTAGGGTCATAGTCTCTGGCCCAAAAGACAACTTTTATCAACCCTGAAAATACAAGGCAAACAAGAAAACTGTCATTTCATTGTGTGAGTGTGCTCCACCCTTGACTCGAGTGAACCTACAGTAATAAAGTGGCAGCTCGATATCAAGGTGAGAGAGAGGGACAGACAGAGATAGAAGGAGGGAAGGAGCGAGGGAATCGATATCGCTTGAGCAGCTGCTCTTTTAAAGTGACTGCAGGGGGACCCGGGAGCCGTCACACCCTCTGATGGATGTCACTCCGACAGGACATCGCCGACATGGCCCTGCCCGACCCCGGGGCCACGTCTTCACCCAAGGGCCCTCCAATCATACGTCCAACAAAGATGACAGCGTCATCAAAAACAGTCAAACATATGTCCGTCTGCATGGGTGGAGGGTGACTGACGGGCAGTGGAATCATTATTATTATTATTAGTAGTAGTAGTACTAGTAGTAGTAGTAGTAGAATTGTTATAATTATAGTCCTTTTTGCAATAAACTGTTTGTCTTCCATTGTGTAATGTCCATAGACATCTATTTAAAATGACAAGTTTAGCTCCAAGGGGCTGAGAATGGTCTTATGGAATCTGAAAATAACAATGGGTAAAATATAAAAGCATCATACTGTAGGTTGTTGTCTAGGATGTAGCTATTTTAAAGTTCACTCTGTTTACATCCAATGGGTATTCAACTTTCTCTGTCAACGAAAATAATGACACTATTTAGTATCCTTTTTCAAGCTGGTTTACACAATAAACAAGGATAAAAGATTAAACTAATAAATAGCCTGCACATAATTTCTCTCATTAAACTCGGCCAAACATTTCCACTTGCAAAAGTGCAATCTCCAGGATAAATGAGTTGTAGAATTTAAACCGCACTCGGGCAAGCTCTTACTCACACTGTCTGGGGTAAATATTCCTGATTGCTCCCTTAGAGACCTGAGAAACCAGACCAGTGTGTGGTTCTCTTTCCACTGGGCCGCTACGTGTATGTGTGCAACGTCAGCCCAAACACCCTGCTCACACCCCGCTACACCCCTCAAAGCACATCTATTTACATCTCAGAAAATTGGCTGGGGGGCGGGTAGTGGTGGATAACCCCTTCTCGAGGTCAGAACTGCAGAGCGAATCAATACTACACACTCCCAGAGTCACAAAACCATGACTAAACAGAATAAAAGACGAATAACTTTTTTTTTCTTCGCTAAAACTTCCCCTATTCATAAGCAAACTTTTCAGGCAGGGAGTCACTGTGCGCCCAGCTTTGTCCTTGATTAAAGACCGACCGTGATGATACATTCAAAAAGACGGACTTGAAAAACCTCCATTCCATAAATCAGAATGATGACATTCCCCATTAAATAAATGTGCTTAATGGCCGTTTGCAGAGCGAACATCGGTGAACAAAATCAGAAATTATGCTTTAAAAACCTTCCTCCAGCTCAAAATACCTATAGGCTTTTAGTGCCTATTAAAAGCATGTGGAACAAAATGGGCTCTTATGTATTCAAAAGAAGCCATATAGTATCTACACGTGTAATTCAATTTGGCTGCTGCAGGCTGTAAGTATCCCATCTTAAAGATGACTTCCTGGCAATCCACTCAAAATCCCCATTTCATTACGACTTTCTCTCTTCCTCAGAAGTCTGCCTGCCTGGATTCAGCTGCCGGATTCATGCGGATGTCCGGTTAATGAAGCCTCAAGGTTAGGTGACTAGCAGGAATGCCTAAATTACAGGTATTAATCAGGCTCTTTCAGCTGCGTAGATTACCTGCGGCGAGCAAAACTGCAACTTTTTATTTCCAATATTTCAAGATAATGGTCCAATGAGCTCATCTGGCTGGGGAATTCGTTTTAAATTTTGCATTCAGGGAGGCGGGGGAAACTGAGAAGCCCCGGCTCGGTGTGGCAATAAGGTGTTATTGGAAAACATCAAGAATAGAACTGAACTGTTAGAAAACCTGTGAGTGAGTATTTTCAGCAGCAGCAAGGCAGGGATAATACAATGAGTTTGCACACTGTCTCTTCACCAAAAGCTCCACTGATCCAATTCAGTTTGACAGCCAGCCAACCTCCAAATATGCATGTCTGCTGAATATTTGGAGTTTCAGACAAATGTATTGTCCAATGTAAAAACAAATACATTTTCATTTTCAGAACTTGCTTGCAGTCAGCTGCTTTTTCAATTGGACGAAAAGCATTTGCGTCACCTGATTTAAAAAAAAAAAACAGTTAAAAATCATGAACCAAGAGGGTTTTTAAGAGAGATATCAATGCTCCATCAAAATATCAATGATACATCAAAACCAATCCAAATATTTATTATAGAATAGAATTGAATATATTAGAATAGAATCTGTATGTTGAAGCTTTGAAAAGCTGTGAAAAAACTGCACTTAACTACATATAACTGGGGTAGAAATACTGTCTACTGCCAATATGACTCACACTAATCTCTAATGCATTGAAATAAAATAAAATATAATATCACATAATATCACATCTTCAATATACCGACAGACAACGAGGCAGTCAGCTCCAGCCATTCTCTGTACTCCTTCACAGGAGGCTGTCGGTTGGTGACAAGACAGATCTGGTGCGTCTGTGTTGCTATGACAGCTACGCATGTGACTTAACTCATGCCCACCCTATGAATATTCATAAGCCAGCCAGAGGCAGTGGCCAGAGAACAGACTCTCAGCCAAGCGTACTGAAGAGTAGGTCTGTGTGTGGCACATTGCTGGTGATATATTACCCACAGACAGCGCAGTTTATTAAAATCAGGGAGGTTAAGGAGGTTAATATGCCCTTCCAAATACCCATTTCCATTTCAAAGACTATTCTGCGGTAGTACAGTAAAGTTTTAATCCAAATTTGAATTAAGCAGGCCAGCTCTAACACAAATCCTTGCCTACACACATATTTAATATTTATGTCATGACATACTGGGACACCCACAAAGGCCTGTATTTTTGATATCAGTAGGTTAGATCACGTGGGTGTGAAAACCTTAAAAGCAGGCCAATGCACCAAAAAATGCATGAGTTTACTGTAAATGCATTTCACCGGGCTTCTGTGGGAGGGATAAAACTACAGAAAACAAAACAACACAGAAACCTGGGTCCGGTCCAAAACTCGCCGAGGCCAATTAAACACTTCAGGCCCCATTTCTTCAGCTCGGTTCCGTTCGGAACCTGGGTGTGCCCCGCCCTGAGCCCCAGGGTATGCTGGGATATGAGCCCTGTCTCCCGCGGGGGCTCGTACTCGGCTGGAGAGTGGCACTCTGTGATGCAGACAGAAAGGCCAAAGCCCAGGTCGGGGGATTAGGAGTGGCGTTTATGCGATAAGGTAACGCAGCGCACTGCGGTGCTAAGGCTACACCAGCCGAGCCTCAGCCCCGGGGGCACAGAGAGGGGCAGCCGGACCGCTCCCACTGACTGCAGACCACGCTAACAGCAGTGGGTTTGGTGCGAGCGTTTTCCCATATACCCTCTGACAGACGCGATCGCGCTTTCCTGCTTTGAAGTTTCGCCGCACTTAACCCTTCTCCAAGCAGCTAGTTTCTGTGAACAAAACCCCCATACATTTTACGATGTGTGTTGACAGAGAATACGATGTAACATATTTTAAAAAGACTTTAAAAATGATAAGGGTCACAGCACGAGAGGAAGAAAAGGCCGGCCAGCTGCAGCACGGGGACGAGGGTGGTTAAGAAAGCAAAACAACCATCTGAACAACATGTCCAGGTTCAGGTTCACAGATGGAGGGACAAGAGTCTGAATTATAGAACGGGTTGGGGAGGGTTCAGGACAGTTCATCCTGAGAGGGTTGCCAGAGAAGTGCTCACCCCCCCCCTCCTCCCCCCCTCCCAGGCCCTGGGTAGAAATAAAGGGGAAAAGGTTCTCCAAAATGACCAGAGAAAATACACAACTGTTTCCTCAGCTGTGGAAGGAGGACGAGGGCAAGACCCCCTCAGCTGTGCCCCCCTGTCGCGGAGCAGAGACAAACACCCCAGACAGCCACAGACAGCCCTTCTCTGCTCAGCTTCGATACGAACAGTGAGGTCCCCTGTTCCCACAGGGCGCACTCTTAAAACGAGCGCTGACATTTCAGAAGAGGAGACCAGACAAAGAACCCTGGGTCCGTGGAGACAGCGTGCCGAGCCGGGCTGTGCTTCATCTCCCTCCAAACAAAACAGTGTCAGCGGCGACTGGCCGTGTTCGTCTGGAGCTCCTCGATGACACTTAACCTGGCCGTCTCGTGGAAAACTATTAAGCCCATCTGTCAGGCTGGGGTGGACCGCATGCAGAAAACCGTCCCCGGCTCACGCTCCCAGCCCGCTGACGGTCACCCGTGGTTTACCCGTGGTTACCCGCGTTTGTGACACCGCCTGAACCCCGCTCCTCCGGTCCTGAATAAGACCCTGAACCTCAGGCCGGAGAGCTGAGTAAACAGGCTCCACGCAGAGGACAGATGTGCCCGGGGAGCATCCTGCAGGCTCAGCTGTGAGCTCACTTCCTGTCTGGCTGTGCCTGAGACGGAGGTCAGGTTCCTCTCCCCGGGACGTAACGTGTGTGTTCTCCCCACTGCCCGGCGGGAGCCAGGGGGAGAGTGTGTGTTCAGAGGGGCCTGCAGGGAGGGAACGGTCAGGCGTATGTGTGTGTGTGTGTGTGTGTGTGAGACTGTGTGTGAGAGTGTATGTGTGTGAGTGAGTGTGTGCGCGTGAGTGTGTGTGCCTGAGTCAGGCAGAGCTAATTGGCTCACAATGCATTAGTTTAACAACAGGAGAGGGAAGAGACTTGATTGGCGGAAAGTAGTTTTCCAGGGTTAAAATCAGGGGTGTCCAATCAGGGCCAATGTGGTGCATGTTTGTGCTATAGCCTATAAGACCGCTGATTCTACTTCCTGTATCAAGGTCTTGATTGAAGACCCTGATTATCTAATTAGTTGAATCAGGTGTCTTAGTGCACGCACACCGGCCCTTTTGGGATGTAATTGGACACCTCTGGTCTAAACCATATTAACACAACCTGACTCTGCCTTACTATTAGTGCTGCTAATTGGATCCACATCCTTTTCTCATATTACAGATGAGGTGAGGGTGCCAGTTTGGCTAGAACACGGAACATTATAAAAGTGAGAAGTGTGAGTGAGAAGAGCTTGCATTCAGCAGATCTAAAAATGTAAAATTGAAATAAACAGTCATGATCAGACCGTACATCAACACAGATATGTGTTGCAGTCTCTTTCCTACCCAGGATGGCACTAATTAGAGAGACGAGGCTCGTGACTGAGTGCAGTTCCACCCCAGCGAGTGATCAAAGGTGGTGGGGAAGCAGCACACATCACAAACATCTAAAAATAATGCTAAAAAAGCGCAATCTTCAGTACTGCAGGAGCAGAAAAGCTTTGTGTGTCGTTTTTTCCGACAGCAGAATGCCCTCGACGGGGGCGGGGCCAGCGGATCCCCTCGGGACGAGTGGCAGGAAGGCGTCGCCGTGGCGTCACCATGGCGACCACGAGCAGCCTTAGCCCAGTCACATGGCTTTAGCGTCGCGGAGGGGTACGCCATTTCAGTTTACGCCAGCCTGGCCATCACGGAGCTCCTCCCACAATGCATCTGGCCACTGATTCATCACCATGCACAAGGTAGAAGTGTACTGGTGTCGTGCTCCGGGCAGGTGGAAAACCAGTGGGATGTCACATGACTCACCATCACCATGTCATCATGCGTCGGGCTGATGGGACCATGTAGAAGATATAAAGGTATTTAGACACCAGTGACTCCCCAGTTGTTTAAACAGATAACAGTTGAAATGACAGCTTTTGAATTTGCCTCGAATGGATTGGATCAACTGTTAAAAAATTAAACAACAGCTCTTAAATCACGGTTTTTCAATTAGCATACAATGGGACCTTTTTGTTTAGTGAAGTACTTTTATATGAATAGACGCATACATATTCTGCATGAATTCTTCATTTAGGCTAAATGTGTGTGTGCTCGCACACTGCATGCTGGGTAATTGCTCAGCACTGACAGGCCCCAGTGAGAAAGCGCAGGGCTGCTTTCGCGGGCCCAGAGTGACTGTGAGTGCGTGGAAACTGTGTGCCCGCCGTGTCTGCCCGCGTCTGCTGGTGTATGCAGGGGCACCTCGGTCCAGCGGGGCCAAGAGAAACACTGCCCTCTCTGCGCTGAGTTATTTATGGAGCTCCGCATTCTTAGCTGACTGAGTGAGCGCCATTTCCCTCCACTTTGCCAGCTCTCGTACTCAACCAGGCCGAATACCCCACAAGAATAACTGAATTATAAAACCGCTTTTGAAGCCACGCCGCTGAGTGCATGCATGGTGTGGAATGTGTTCACCAAGGAGACATTCTTCAGAAACGACTCACTTCATATTTCACAAAGAAGGGGAACTTAACCGTGGTTTGTTATTGTTATTGTTTCCTCAAACCGTGGGGAACGTTGTACATATTCCTGAAAGCGCGTAACATTATAGTCCCATTACTGTTGTTGTTCTGCCAACAAGATCAGCTCCCTCCACTGACCAGCGTGCGGAAGCAGCCGCACCTCCAGGGCTGTAATCGAATGGCTGACGGCCTAAGACCCCATGGCAGACTCCCCTTGGTCCTCCCAGAAGTGCGGCTTCCTCAAGCAGCGAACGGCGGACCAGCTCAACCGCGCGGTAGACCGCTGCTCCGAGAGAGCCGCTACTGATCGAATCCCGCCGACAACCAGATCCGGGGAGGGGGGGGAAAAAAGTACTCAGACGCCGTCTCTGTGAGTCGGGCTCAGCGAGGAAAACTGCCAACGCTGCAGGAAGAGAGCGAACACGCTGGAGCGGTCCTCGCAGCCAAATGATGGGCGATTAATTAATTTGTGACTTTTATTGACATTTCCAATCTGCCGGAGCAGGTATTCCATTAACGAGGAGCGACTGAGCCAAGGGTGCGCAATTTATCTCCGCTGTGTTTCCACAGAACGGCATGCTGGGACATTCACTCGGGGCTGTGTCCTGTCTGGAATGGGTTCTGACTCCTACTATTTTTTACCCACTCGTTGAGAGCTGTATTCACTGGCCAAAATACACACAGCACCCAAACAAACACCCGGGCGAAATAGGGCAGTTCTACAAGAGTTTTCTGTGTTTGACGGCAGCAGTGGCGCATATGAATTTTGAGTCTTCCGCATTCATCATCTGTAACTGTGCGTAAGATGAAGCAGTATGGCGTTCTGTGGGAAGTACAGAGTTATCATTTTGGGACATTCGAGAATTAGCAATAAGGCCCTAAAAGCTCATCGAGGCCTGAGAATTATGCAGGATCATCTTTCCTCTCAAGTCACATGAGCGAGTTATACTTAAACAGTCCAGACTTATTACAGATAATCAGCAGCTTGCACATTTAAAAAAGGTGGCAGCAACATTTATTCCCTGACTGACCATACTGCAGTAAGAGGGTTATATCTGCTTGTATCGTGGAGCTAAATGAAAGAAAGCCAGGAGTTTTAACAGAGAGATGACTGTGATGTCACAGAAGCAGAGACTGCTGCCGATTGGTCGAGAGAAGGAAGGAAGACACAAAACAGGAAGTAGACCCCAGAAGAGGCACAGGAAGTGTTCTAAGGAATGTTTCCGCAGTTCAGGCCTCATAAACAGCTGCTCTTAAACAACACGTTTGTATGTATTTCCATGTATTCCACAGCTGGAGAGCGCCGTAATGCGTTATGCAGACGGGAGACAGGTGGCTAAAGCACGCGTTTTAAACCCCCACTCGGCCTTGGGCGGAATAGCCTAGCGCAGAGCTAATCCATCACTGCCCAGGTACCGCAGTGCAGGGGCAGCCCCCATTAAAGACGAATGAGCACGCCTGTCAGAGCAGGGGCCCCACCTGGCACGGCCCCCGCCTTCCCTCCTGGATGGATAGGGCAGGGAGGGGTCATTACTGAGACCCCCTCTCGACCCTTCTGTCCCCATGAGAGGCCCAGGACGGACCTGGTAGCGGAAGATGAGTGGGTTCTGGGGCTTGCTAAGTTTGTATTTTGACAGAAACCACTGTGTACCTCTGTACTGCCACAGTCTGCGTTCCTATCTGCTAGGGATCGCATTCGACGGGAGACTCTTCACAACCCGCCGCCCGTTATTAATCCGGCTCCCCTCGACACCGCCATCAACCTCCCAGCCAACGCGAAACGTTCTCACAATGTTACCGGAATGTTCCGTCAGTGTTATAACACTGCCGCTTTGTGTCGGCTCGGTTCTTCACGCCTCTCCGTTCCGGCTGATTTATCGTCGCAGATGGAAAGTAACAGCAGAGGAACAGACGAACGGCTCAGGTTTTCTGCGCGAAAAGGTGTGAAATCTGCGACGGAGACGTGCCGGTGGCGGAAACGCTTCACACCCAGAAACTCATTCTTAGCTCGTGTTTCTTGCTCAGTGTTAGTGGAGCCGGTTCCAGAAAGGCTGGAAGCTCCAGTAACACTGACAGGGGGGGGGGAGGCGGGCAGCCACACGAGGCGCGGCGTCAGCAGTCTTCCCGGCGTTCCGATGGAGAGCTGGAACGAAGCCCGTCTGGATAACTCCATCATACGAGGCCATGCTGCTGCCTCCTCATCACTATTCCCAGCTTCAGAATTCCCCAGATGCCAAATCCAGGTCAGCGTACAGTAGGAGGTCGGGTCCACAGGGGGGAGAGGGTGGAGAGGCTCTGTATTTGGACGCTAATGAGGAGGGCTGTACGTGTCAGAGCCCTCTGTCCGTCTGTCTGTAAGGTTATCAAAGGTTTGCCCATGATCGGTTCCTCCACATGGAGATGACAACCAGGAGGGGAGCGAGACGTGGTGTAGCGGGGGGTCGACATGCGTTCTGACACACACACGTCTCGTGGCTGAACAGAACTGGACTCTACAGTCTACGGCTCTACAGACAGGAGCCGTGAGTCATAGGTCGCCATGACGACCCCACGACCCTGTAAGCAGCAGCACTTTCATCACAGTGGAAGCTCAAACTAGATTAAGAAAGCTCAAAATTGCAGGGTTTGGTGGAGCACCATAATGCAATGTCCTATACCGCCATGTCCGTGACGTTTAAGATGGTGGCATTAAAGCGAGTTAAACTTCACAACACTATAATTGCCTTAAGAAGCATATGAACAAACACATGCAACTTATCTTGATGCAAGGGATTATCTGCATATATACCCATTTAAGCTTCTACTCCTGCTGTATAAGACTTTAAATAGAGTCAGCCATACCTCGGTCTGACATAATCTCCATCTACAATCCTCCTTGAACATTCCGATCAGACAATTCCCCATTCCTTAACATTCCCAGAACATGGCTGCATTCCCAGAATTCTATCCCCTGGGGTTCTTGCCTCTGGAATACAAGTCCTTAGCACACTGGAATGGAAAAACATCTAACACAGATCTTAATGAAATGATATCACAGGTCAGACACGAGTCCATGTAATGTACTGTTGTGTTAACAAGCCACTCAGGAAAAACAGGAAAAAGCATCAGCAAAAAGCCGGTATTCCACAGACCGCAGCTGAACGGTCATTTTGTGGTCATTCCTGAACTTGGCTACCTCTGCTATCAGCTGCCCTTTCAGAAGCTCTTGGTTAAACTGCAGCTTCTGCAGCACGAGCTGCTAAACCCATCGCTAAACCACAAAAACAAACAAAACAAAACCATCCAGTGCCCTTCTGCTATAGGCCACGCTCCATTCAGTACCACAGTGCCAGAACTAGGACAGGGAAGCGGATCTTTTTTTAAACTCTCGTTATTGCTTTTTTCTTTCTTATGTAGACCACAGGAGGAAATTAGGGAGATAGCTGTTTAAAGTGTGAAAGCACATTTTCCTGGCTAGCCTGACCTGAAAAGATGATTGGATTCCATTTCTAAATTGAAATTAGTAATGGGCCACATATGGCTGCTTCATTAGCTTCGTAGCGGAGGATGTTTGGGACCAGAACATCTGGAAAAATGGAGCCGGGGGCAAAGGTCGGGATATATTCTGGCAGGCCTCATTTTAAAGAGATTCATACGGCGGGGAGAATGACCATGGATAATGTATAAGAGTCAGGGCTAAAACTGAGAGACTTTGCCGGTATTATTTACAGATTCAATTACCAACAGGTGTCAGCAATGAACAGATCACTTTTTACATAAAGATATATAAAGGTACTGTTTTTACACATTATGAGCCCACTGTTAGAGAGATGTGCTCTGAAATGCATTACTGTACATGCAGGGAATTTCAAAAAAGATAACGTAACATAACATAATGACGAGCGGGCCACTCAGCCCAACAATACTCGGCATTTTCCTACCGCAATATCTAAAGCCTAGTGTTAGCACCTCGAGTATCGAGCCTGGTCTTGAAAACCCCCAGAGTTTCTGCCTCCGCAGCACCGAGCCAGCTTCAGCAGTGTAGGACCGTGGGACGCTGAGGTACTCCAGGCGCGAGGAACACTGACAGGCAGGCCGAAAGCGGCTCACAGCTCACAGCTTGTTCATTACCACCCCGCGGAGAGGACATTAGGACAGTAGGCGTCTGTGTGGGATGGGCTGTCCGCAACAGCTGCTTCAGACTTCATAGAGATGAGTTTTCATGGCCCTTTAGAAAGGCAATGAATATCCCATTTCATAGACCGGCTTTTAAAAAAACAGCCTCAGTAACTAAGCAGGCTTGCCACTGTTCGAGAGCAGTGTGCTTTCCTTGTGACAACACAAGCAGCACAAGGCATTATTACATCAGAACAGGCAACAGTTTCTTATGACATCACGATATATAAAATCATCATGATGTCAGAGAGACCACAGTTTTGTTTCGTTTTTTTATCAGGAGCTATCAATTCAAAGGGGCCCTGGAAAGAAACAGACTTCTTACAGCATCCTTACAACACATTTGCTCCACAGTTAAGTTATAGCTCTGTTCTCTGTTACTGGAAGAAGCTGTAAAAGGTTCCCCTCATCATAAACACCTATGCTTTGCCTTTATATGGTCTTCTTGCTCCTGCTGTAGCCAACTGGCCAGATTTACACTGTGGTCATTGGCGATACATTATCTGTAAAATTTGTATGTGCCATGTCATCGATCAGCTTTAACAAGCACGCGGGGCCTGTTTCCATTTTAAGGTGTTTGAGATCCCCCAGGACAGACAGTGTTTATCTTCCAAAGAGTAAGCTTATTATTACTTTACACACAGCCTAGTCCTGCTTCCACTGCACTGGGATCGCTTAACAAAGGGGGGGAGGTCACATTCACAGGGGGGGTGATTTAAAGGGCAGAGGAAGGCAGACAGCTTCCATTCTCTCTTGGTGTAACACTAGACACATGCCCTGCTCCCTGGTTAACTGGAGTGTCACAGAACTACTGCAGCTCCAAAGCCAAAGACCAAAAGGATAAGCACTGCTTTGCCAAAAGCGGACGTCAGCGATCTTGCTCCTACGATGCCATCCAACATTAACATGACATCACAAATATGTGATTAGAATGTTCTTAACTGAACATTCTAATGCTGATGTAATGGTCACTACTGGTGACTGAAAGCAACGGAGTTCTAGAACACTGACTTCATTCCGATATTGGAAACATTCCAATAAAACTAGTCAAAGGGTTGAAGCCCACCCCACCGTGTTTTATGCTGCATTCTAAGTAAAGTGCATGCATGCTAATTACTTATTGTCCTATATTTAGTGTGGAAACAGTAAAATAGTACTGGGGACAGAGGCAGAAGACAACAGGCCCACAACAGCTTAAATACAAATGAACAGGAATAGAGCGAGTCATAACATGCCAGAGAGAGAGAGAGAGAGAGAGAGGGGAGGAGAGAGAGAGAGGAGGAGAGAGAGAGACAGAGAGAGAAAGAGTAGGAGTGAGTGTGAGAGTGAGAAAGGGTGAATGAAAAGTAAAGAGAGAGAGAGAGGGAGATTATTTCTCCCCTCCCGGGAGCCCCAGGGGAACGCTGGAGGGCTTTGCGGCTTTTCTCCAGGAAAGGGAGAAGGAGGGATTAAAGCGTACGGAGGAATTCCCCCACGCACCGCTCTGAACCTCGCCGCTCTCCCTGGCCACCTGCCGAGGGATGCCGGCCCCTCGGCGGAGTCCGGGGCTTTTGTGCCCGCTGTAGGGGTCACACAACCGCCCCCTTTTCACACAATGCAGGGGGAAACTGAGGGATTTGTAAAGCCCGTTTCCTGGCAAAGCTGCCGTTCCGCTACGTGTTGTGAGTGACAGGACTGCAAGAGCAACTGCTGACATTCCGTGGAAACACACAACAGCCATCGAGTCCCTTTGAGTAAAAAATCACTCTGGACTCCAATGCACTGCCACTGTTCTGGGCCTTTGGGAATCAGACCTGGGTCAAATACCCAATTGCTTTGGATTCAAATACTTTTCTACGCTTTATTGGGCTTTGTCTGGTGAATTAGACACATAGAATTACCTATGAAATACTCTCAAAAAGTGCAAACCCCACCTTATGGTCCTCTCGGTTGGCTCAAATGCACCAGGCAAGATCAATCGAGCACAGAAAAGTATTTGAACGCAAAACAATTCCGTGTTTGACCCAGGTCTGATTGGAACAGACTGGGTGATAATGTCTCAAAGTTAAAGCTAAAGTTCCCTTGTTTAATTACAGCTGTTATTATCCTTTAAATTGAAGCAATGTAAGGGCTTAACTGTAGAGAGTGAGTCACGGCTCTTCTCCCCAGAGAGACTAAAAATGCGACCTGAGATTTTCACTGCAGTAGCCGTCTCACACATTCATCCATCCCGCCCTGCCTTATTCACGCTGTAAAGATCCTTTTCTCCAGCCAAGAAGACCAAGATTTATCCCCACAGTAAAACGTGTTCAAGTGAGCCACTTCCCTCGCTCTCTCTGCAAACACAGCCATGCTTATGAAACAGTAAAAATGCGTGAGTGGACCTGTCTGGTTGTAAACAGTACACCGGTAAATTACAGTAAAAAATGTTACTTCCTAGCATATGTTAGATGAAAAGGAATATATAAACATCCAATACAAATATCGTTGGGCGCTGAACAGAGAAAAGTAACAAAAAGGGAGTTTGCACAGGGAAATACATCGCTCCCGAGGTGCAAATTTACTAACACCAAACCAGCAAGCAAAGCTCTTTCTCAGACTGAGCACCCTTAAGTACTAGTATCACAGACCATGTAATGTCTACAGGTAACACAAGTAACATAAAACAAGGAATTAAAGAAGAATAATAGGTAGCAATACATCTAATAATCATAACACAGTTATATTATAATAATAGTTACACTCCTTGGGAGCAATGTCAGGTTAGGTCTACCCCTCCATTACCCTTGACCAAGGCTCTGGCCTCAGAACTGGAGTTGGTCCCCTGGGCACTGCACTATGGCTGCCCACTGCTCCTAAATAACTAGGATGGGTCAAATGCAGAGGACAAATTACCCCCATAGGGTTCAATAAAGTACAGTATATCTTAATTTCAGTGTGCAAAGATACATTTTCACTTCCTGGAATATATGTTTTTGTGTCTCTTGGAGCGTATGAGTTTCATCACTGTATATTTGCCAGAAGCAGCATGAAATATGTACGAGGCTGTAAACGTGCAGGAAATTAGCATATGTGCCGGTCCAGCAGTATCCTGGAGTCAGGGGCCTACCCGGCCCTCCAAAGCGGTTTAATATTGGAGGACCGGGGAGTGGTTTATTTGATCTGAGCCCAATATATCAGCCCCATAAAGGCTTCTGCTTCTGTATGTGTGGCGATTGCTTTCACTGGGCCTACCTAATAAATGCACACGCCTCCAGGAAGCAATTTGGAGCTTATCGTGTTTCCATCCTCGGGCTGCTATCTCACGGAGAGCGGAGAGCGGAGAGCAGACGGGGAGACAGGCTCCTCCATCTGTGTACACTGGAGGACCACCGCGGCCCATAATGCAGCAGCAAGCGATACTGGCATTCCCGAGACAGGGTAGCAGGACATGACAATGGAATAACAGCAGCGTTCGTGCAGGGAAGGGTGCCTTTGAAGATAGATGCCCCCGTCCACAGACCTTAAATGGCTGGCTATCATTTCTCCATTTGGCATGGCTTTCCCAGTGACAATAGTTGTGCCCAGTCACAGCAAAAAACTAAAATGAGGTCAATCTGTATTTTAGATTGATACTATTTGCTAAATAATTAAAAAATATGCCCAATATGGTGAGGGTGAGCCAGTTTGACTCCAGTTTTTACAGATTTGCAAACTCCATTTGTTAAGCAAACAGTAACATAAAAAAACACATATTTGCTACTTCTGAAAAAAAAATTCAAGGCCCATTACAAGATTAAAACACTTGGTAAGACAGACTTTTACTTGCACTGATCCAAAACGTATAGAACATTCTGGAACGATGCCTGAGGTGGTGTTTTCCCACTTCCATCGCCTACTATAAACAGTTTATTTACCTGCTGCTGCTAGAATGGTGTCATATTCCTCCCACAGAATTCCAGACACGGGCACACTCGACACCAACAGCGCACTGGACCGCCATTTTGTTTCATTCACTATAGGAAAACTGCTACTAAAAGGGTCCTTGAAGCTGGACCCAGAGACACAGCAGCCTGCCCGCTGCAGGAGCTTTTGTGACACAGTGCTAAAAATAAGGAAGTAAACCAGGGCGCTGAAAATAGGTTTTGTTGTACGGCAGGGAGATGAAGCAGGACACTCTCCGCTGGGATTCTGGTTATCGCCCCCATTAATGTGGGACTAATGACTTGACTAATCAACTTCCCTTTATTGTTGCCTCTCCTGGTCCTCCTGACAGTAGAGCGCTGTGCCCATTTTCACATTCTTCATTAATAACCTATTTTTCAAACTCTCGGCTTTAAGGCCCTGTTACAGATGTAGCGGGGTCCGGAGTAGCAGGCTGATGACTGTCTGTTCAGGGTGGCAGGGCCCTTCGTGGCAGTTTAAACGATGGCCAATGGAAGGCACATGAGTAAAGGAGCTAACATGAATCCTTAGCCTCCTTTAAACCAGTGCTTTAATTTAAGCAGGCAGCCCCAAGGATTTGTTGCAGCCAATGTTCTTTTAATAGTCATTATTATGGTGGATAGAATTTTCATTGACCAAGTGTTTTCCATTGACCAAATCCATTGGTCATCTGTAAATCTGTGATTTAGGAGAAGCCAAAGGTCTGCTTCCAGATGGAAAATTCTCTCATTCTATTATACTCCACTCCGTTCTATTTGATAGCAGGTGCCTCTGAAGATAGACGTGTGTATACATTCTCTGAGAAAGCTTCACTATGTTGGACCGGAGTTGTTCTTTAGTTAAAGCTTATATTAGAGTTTCCCCTGATATCCCTTATGTACAGAAACGCGATTTGTTCACCAAAAATACAGAAACGTGCAGGTTAAGACTTCAGGTGGACATGGGCTCCCGTCGGTTTGGTTTGAGACCTATGAAAACTTCAGCCATTGATCCAGTAGGTGAAAGCCAGGCTGGTAAACTCAGCACAGAAAAGAGCTTAAGAGTCGGACGGTTCACACTGGACTGCTAATAAAAACGTCCAGAGTAAATATCATACTTTATTTCTGGCTGCGAATGCGACAGGATGTGACCATCATCGCCACCATTAAGAGCCCTCACTTGAAAGACTCTCGCTAATAGCCACAGAGGGCAGGGTGATTAAGCGATTCCATTCACGCTCCTGGAGTGGAAAAGGCCGCTGGTCTGCGGTGGAAATCGCCCACAGAAAGGCCCGTTGCCAGGGGACAGCCGGGCAACGGCAAACAAACCGGGGGCAGCAGCACCCGCCGGCGCGGCCGGTCCCCGTCTCTGGCCGCGCGGCGGGAAGCCGGCCTTAATAACGGGGTAGGGACTTGGCACGGCAGTGCCGGGACACCGACCGAGCTGGCCTGGCCAACGCTGCTCTGCCGTTTCCCACAAATCGGATTTCCCAGACGTCGCATTTCAGGTTCTGCCGAGTCTCCGAGGAGACGGATGCGCTCGCCTACTCAGCGGCTGTCGGGAGAGAAAAGCGAACAGATAAACGCTTGTCCTCCGTGCGCACCTGGAGACCGGGGTTGGGCTGTTTTTGGGCTGAGCAAGGCCTCCCCCTTTCACAGGCCAGGGCCCTAGGGCTGCTCTCCCAAAACGACGAGTTTGGACCACAGAGACGCCTCGTTCAGTTCGCTTACCGAATCAGGCACTCAGTTGAACAGATCACAGTGATTAGCACTCCATCAGTGTAAGTGTGCATTAGCCATTGAGCCCATTTTCATTCTCACAAAGTTTCCTCATTTTCCAGGTCTCATTTTCAATACCCTGTTCCAGCCAAGCCATGCAACAGCCCTGTAACACCAGGTCTTGTGAAACGGAAAATTTGTTAAAACCCCTAATCACTCAACAAAGTACCAATACAGGACAGCCTGCATACCATTAGCAGCACTAGGGATTTTTGTGGCTTAAAGTGTTTCACATACTTGATGAATCACTGGAGTCTTTCCATACTCCTGCTTTCTTTGATGTAAATGAAGGAAAATCGATGCAGGGGAAGTCGAGTCACAAAGTAAACGTTAAGCACAGAGCTTCCAACTCCAACTGCAAGATTAACAATCCAGCTATCCGGGAATCAAAATGGATGCCATGGTATGTGGTGGACATCCGGTTTGTGGGTGCACACAGACATGGCTTGGAAAAGTGTGGAAAGGGGATAAAAGTGTATGAAAGAACTGCAGACTGGGGATGTGTCCGAATACTCCAAAAATACAGACCAAATAAATAATAAAATAAAATAAATTAGCTGATGCTTATATCCAAAGCAACCTTCAAGCATGAGGACAATCACCCCCTGGAGCAATGCAGGCTTAAGGGCCTTGGTCAAGGGCCTAACAGCTATGCAGATCTTATTGTGGCTACACCGGGCTTGAACCACCAACCTTACAGGTGCCAGTCATGTACGTTAGCCGCTACGCTACAGGCTGCCCTGCATCCCGCAGTTTTGGTACGTACCCCTGCGTGAAACATGTCCCTCACGTAGGAATCATCGTGGAGCTCATTAGAGTTTGAGCAGATGTGCTGACAGAAGTCACATTCGTTTTCCTTTGATCGTTTGTGAACACAACCAAATAAGACTAAAATACCAACGCTGTCCTTCTTGGTAGTTGAGTGTCGAGATTAAAATGCTATATTTCAGCAGAGGCTTTCAAGCTTCGAGAGACAGAGCAGGTCGATTGCAATCAGCTGTGTAAGCGGCCAGCTAATGTGAACACAAATCAGTCCCTCAAGCCCGGCAGAGGAGTTAATTATAAAGAGCGTTTTACTCTCAATGTCAAAGCGATATATCGCCATTGTTATTTCAAAATAAAACGTTTTTAGTTTGACACATAAATTGCTCTGTGACTAATAAAGTTTATTCAAAACACAATGCAATAAAAACACATGCAAAAATAAAAACCATTTTTCTCCCCTCAGTTTCTTAAAGTTGCTTAAGTTAAAATATGTTACATTGTTCATTTGGTGAAGCCTCTCTAGATGAAAACAGGGCGAGACACACAGTTTTTGCTCAGACCTACACCATATTAATAACTCCACAGTGCTCATGATTAATTACTTTCCACATCTAGCCAAACAGACATTTCCTTGCCAAGATTATGGGGCTAAACAAACATTGGATAGTTTCTACTCTGCACTTCAACACCACCCCATCTTTATTTCCTGATGGAAAAAAACACAAATCTCATATTGAGGCAACCTCTGAAAAACAACCACCAAAATTCCTACCATGAAATGAACCGTTAAAGTGCTAAATCAACTCAACCAACCAACAGCTTTTATGTGAGTCCAATAGCGCATTATGTACTCAATTAATATTTAAAATAAAATATATGGGTTGATTTAGCTTTGGTATTTCACCCAAATCATAGCCTATATGTCACAATGGGTCAAAATTAAAGAGGAAGCAGTTGCAAAGGGTCAATATAAGACAGGACAGGAAGTTTGCGCCCAAAACAAAAGTGATGGAAAGACACAAAATACAAAATTCGGCCAACTACTACTGCTTTCAAAATGGAGGCCTTCCTGACAGCAGAACCGCGGTGAATGGGAAACTCGCGAGGGAGCCCATCCGGGCCAGTCAGTTCTCACATTTCCCCACCTCACACAGCTCCACTTGGGGGAACACCCGATCGATACGCGTAAACTAATCTTCGTCTTCCTGGCTCCCGGGGGGAAGGGGAGCGGAGGAGCGAGTCGCAGCCTCCTGTTTCTCCCGGGCCGGAGCGACAGGAACGCTCCTGGGGGAGGGCCGGTCACGCTCCGCTGAAAGGAGAACCCCCCTTTCTGCCGGAGCGCCGGGGTCCATTTGATCCTTTTAATGGATCCGAGATTCCCCGGTCCTCTCCGGCCTGGCCCGTCGTACATCACGGCTGTCTGGAGCAGCCCTCCCCCCCCAGCACTGCAGACCCATCCAGAGTGCTGCAATGAATGAATAATGCAACAATGCTCCCTTCCACTCAAACTCTGAGCACATTTAATTAACCAAATAAATATAATGGCTCAGCGGCCTTCCAGAAAATATATTAAAATGGGCGTTCGGGTTTTGGGCTCCAGGCCAGGAACTGTATTTCTTTTTAATTCCCTAAGATGCTGGACAAAGCCCTTAAAACAACAAACAGACAATAGCTTGCGGGCTTACAGAGGACAACGTCGATACTGAAAGTGTTCCCAAATCTTCACGAGGGCAAGGTGACAGGCGGGCTCGTGCACGGTGTTCCTGTCCTCGCTTTCCCCGCCTAGCGAGATGAGATCGGGTTTTTATCAGTGTTTACCCGAGGCTAAAATGTCCCCCCGTAGCCAGGCGAACGGTGAAAGTGTGGAGTGTTTAAAGCGGCCATTTGCAGCCGGTGTGACTGTAATCGGCGTTCCACATCTTCAGCGTTATCTGCCCTCCACTCAAAGGCATTCTTCCTCAGAGACCCTGAACACTCTGTAATAGTACGGCTTCTAATTAGATAAGTAGTGGAAGTCAAAGAAACTGGGCCTTTTGATAGCCTACCTGGATTTAGATTTTAGACCAATAATGAGAGAATTAGGACACAATAACTTACATACTGTACTTGCCAGACTGCGGTCTCAATTTAACAGGGAAACTGGAGCCATGTAGTAAGAAAGTACTCCCGATAATGATATTACCGATGGCTTATTTTTCCCCTAACATTATGGCAGAGGCCATGTTCAGCACAATAAACTGGAAACAACAGCTCTAGTTTAATCTTAAATAATTCAGCATTTTCTGTTCACAGTGATTTTAGTACATTTTGCTGTCATTCCTTGGCATTTCCTAGGGTTTCCTTGGCATTCGTTATGTTTGGCTAAAGCAAACCAAAACGCTAGCTGGCCCACAGTCCTGCTCCTCTTGGTGAGGACAGAATCTGTGGCGGGATCGGGGAATGGCACACTTCCAAGCGCCGTTAAGGTGACAGCGCCCAGGCACACTTCCTCCCTCTGTACCGCCGGGGTGCTCGTCTCCTGCTGCCACGGCGACCGTGTGAAACACGCCATTTACCGTTTCCCAAACCAAGCTGAGCAGCACAACAGCGGCAATCACCAAGTGACCGCCATTTCAAGATCAGTCTTTTTGCCGAGTTCTGCAGTTGGAGCACCGGCCCCTCTAAATTACCATCCATCTGCGTTCAATCCAGTACACGCATTTTCATATTACTGCCATCAAATCTACCATGAAATCATATACTGAGCACAGACTTTGAAGGATGTTTGGTTTATTGTTACAGTTAATGTTATAGAAAGGCTCTTATAATATGTTGCTCGCCTGCCTCACACCATTATAATTCTCACACATACTTACATGACTGTTTGGGCAGTATCAAATTAACACAGAAAATGGAGCCAGCATTCCTCTAACAGTCAGTAGTCTTTGTGATGTCATGTTTAGCGTGCAGTATAACAGGCAGAACTAATTGCTGTAGTCTGTTACACACCTGGCTGCAATCCAGTTAGGAGGTCAGAGTCAGGTGTGTGGGACGGTTGTGGCTTTGTGTTCTGGTTTTGCGTGAAGCCTGCTTTTCCCTTGTGGGGTAGTGAAATTAATGCATTTAGTCTTGCACTCCAATGTGAGAGAGGCCAGCATGAGAAAGCGCATTAAGTCCGCACCAACCAGGGTAAAATAAAATGGAGGGACTCCACTTCAGTTGAAATAATGTGAAAAGGGGGGAAGCGTCTGAAATGTTATTTTTTTTCCATTACTTTTAAATCCCGGGAACAGATTGCGCTGAGTCACCGCTGAATGAATAATTCTGTGAATAAACGGATGCATCACTGCTAGTCGCGGGGGAGCTGAGGAAGGCATGGGAGAAGAGCAGGCCAGAAACTGAAGAAAAATAACAAAGGCAATTTCCATAGTCATTCATCTCATTTCTTACACATGTACATTAAACATACAGGCTATTTTTATGAACATACTTGCATTCATTGGTTTTGTGAAACATTCCCAACTCATAGCCAAGTTACATATTGCAATAATAATAATATGTGTCATGAAATGTGTCATTCCACAGAACTCCTCCGATGGTATATATGAGAAAGAACCACCTCAGAATATCTTACCCATGTCAAGTGGGGTAAGAATTTGGAAAATTTGACACTCTTTTCTAATTAAAAAAGCACTTCTTTCACACTGTCATTCGAAAAAAATATTAAATATTAAACTATTGTAGCGGCGTAGCTAGGCATACCCAGTATATGCACTGGATATAATCGGGGCTCTTAGCCACAGAGGCAGCCCACCGGTGGCTAGTTGATGTGATCCACATTCATGATCGCATCAGTATATTAGAAACTGTAATATAATGAGGAACTAGATGCCACTGCAGGCCTTAGGCATGATGCGCAGTGCAGGGGATGAGGCAGAGTTTATCCAGAGAGCTGGGCACAAAGCTAGATTCGGCCGGGACTTCAGCAAAGCAGTGCACGCTGGGAAAGAATTAGTGTCCCAACCATCTGAAGCATCCAGGTTATTTCAGGTAGCTCATAACTGATTGCACACCCACACACACTCACACATCACAGTAAAGAGTGTGTGTATCAAGACCTTTGAACATCTGGCCCTGGTCCCAGGGGAGTGGATAGTGGCTTATTAACTCAGTGACCTGCTGTCACAGGAACAGAGGACTGGAATCCATTCTCAGGTTCAGCACTGGTGTACTGGTCAGCGCCAGCACCAGCCCGGGGACTAAAGCAATTTTCATATTTTTATTCAAAAATAATAAAAAATAAATCCATGCATTATAATCCATGCCTTCAAATATTGGGACATCCCTCAATTTTTAACAAACAGGCTATTTGACTTACGCTTTTTTATCATGCAACTGTAGCAGGAGAATGGATTGACTCATTTAACATTTGGCATCACTTTTGTCACTTTTATTATCCGTTTACTTAGAAGTATTTGCCATGTACAAACCCATACAAAATGAATGGAATATCAGTTCCAATTATAATAGAACAACACTTTCTGTGATGTTGCATTGTTATTCTAACAAAATATAATGAGAATAGTTAAACAGCGTGCCCACTCTGCCTGCATGCACTGGCTTTTTTAAGAAGGCTAATTGCAAACCACAGGAATATGCTCATTAAGTCAAATTACACCCTTCCCCATGACATGCAATAATGTGTTTAATTAATTGAGGCTAAATGCTTGAAATGATTACGGCACTCCAAAAACATGGCTGGACAGAGGACTTGCTTGCAAAGACCCAAATAAAATCTCCAAACATGCAAGAATAGGGACTCGTCTGTCTGAAGCTAAACTGTAATATTTACAGAATATATTTTTCAGGGCATTCATTCCTCCTTTCATATCTATGATTTATCATAATGCCACATACTAAATAAACACATAATGAAGTGTTCCGTGAACTTTGGCTTCAGCACATGGTGTTTTTTATATGAAATTTCCCACCGGGCCTTACATTTCCTACCTTACAGACTTTCAAAGCCTGAACACTTTCCATAGGACATTACATGACATTTTATTCAACCTCCATTCACAGAAACCGAAAGTGCCTTTTTTGGAAAGCTCTCCTAAAACAGGCAGGTATTCTAGACATGTCACAAACAGGCAACTTGCTCATGGTGGCCAAGGAGGATGCCTGTATTTAGGAGTTGCTGTCCACCATGCAACATTTGAGATGTAACAGTCCTCAATGAAGATTAAGATAAGATAAAGCTTTGTATATATAGCTTTGTACTGGACTTCAGACTTTCACGACGTAGCTTTGCCAGCTGCAAGCCTCAAGCAGTGGTGCACCACAGAATGTTTTGCAAAGGGACTGACAGGTTAAGGAATCGGGTTCTGGTCGACCTCTCTTCAAAAGCCTGAGCACTGTACCTCATTTCACCATAATGCTGAGCGCAATGTTTTGTGACATCCTGCCATTGCAATGCACCCCGGGTCCTGCCCGCATTTGGCCCCAAAGATTTCACAAAGGAACTGATGAAGAGTGAAGTGCAGAGTCTGTCAAACACTCTCCAATCTGTAGGCTTGACCTCTCACACAATATTCTCTGTGAAATGCTTTGTCATATCTCGTCAAGTGAAGCGGATTCACCACGGGGAAGGTCAGTTGCTGTGGAAGACGATGGCCAAACATTTTGACATCAAGTAGACCTCTCCAATCAACAAGGGACATGGAGGTCGATATGACAATATGATAATCTCTCAGACAGAATCAGTCTGAACAATTTCACATTTGAACTGCATAATATTCCTTCTTCTTCCAGTACAAAAAAATTCAACAAATATTGAGGAAGCTGCTGGTGGTCGCTCTAAACAGACATGGCAATCTCTTCCACTGCCTAGGTGCCATGTTCTAACGTCATCAGCTCCTGTCCCAACTTCTCAAACTCACTTGTCTCTCTGGGAGCAGTAAAACCACGCTGTGTGTGAGCTGACCCCCAATGCCTTGATTGTCACAATCAAAAAATAATTGACAAACATGTTCGTTAACTCGCTTGTTACCATCAGGAGATCAGTGCTCGACATAAAAGCAGCTCAACTGGATGAAACGGACAAAAAGAAAACCGCTATACAATTGAGGATAAAAAAAAACAAGATATGAGATACAAAACGATGTGGGCTCCCATTTGAAGAGAACACCCTGCCGTAGTCAGTGTGTCTCTCGCGCGGGGAGAGAACATCCTTTCTCGTTAAACCTGAAGCGTCGTAAGGTCAGGAGGACGTCGTCGGCTTCGCCCTGATTAGAGGCATTGCTTCCAGATGACATACGCGCGAGAGCGACGCTGCACAAACAGTTGGTGGTGCGCTCAAACCTCGCTAATAAGGACAAATAACCGAGCGTGTTCCGCTCGAGTCGCCGAATAACAACACAGCCCGGCCTCTCCCGCTCTCAAAACGACTGTAAAGAGAAGAACATCAGCAGGCTCGTAACAATTTATACACGCTAATTAACCATACAGGCAGAGTTTATATGCGGCACTATAACTAACGCTTCCGGAGGCTTCCAGTTGCTTAGCTAGCATCTTTGTGAAATGAAATAACGTTCTGTAACACAGTGGATTCAGAGGCCGCGGCTCTCGGGAAACACTTAGCAATACCATAGAAATGCACTGCAATTTGTCTCCTTAAGAAACCTTTCTCCTTAAAATCACAAAAGCAGTTGGGCCTATAGGGCAGTGCATTATGGGACATGACTGGTGTGGAACACTCGGAGAGAGTAGGAGGACGGTTACAGATGGTTCTGGAAAATCCCCAGTACAGCCTCTGAGGCAGGTCCAAGGCTACAGGACGTGTACTACATTAAAACATGCAAAACTGCATCAAGAATAACAAGGATCCGTTTCTGTTAATGCAGCAGTCTGGCTATTCAGCTCATTTGGTGGATTTTGTCTGTAAATATCATTTGACCTTATCTTAATTTTCAGGTCATCTGAAATACGTCAGATGAATGCAAATGTGACCTGCCTTTGAATTGGTGTCCAATGTCCGTACTTTCCCTGAAATAGGCCTATAGCATTGACTGCATTTTAACAAGATGCACGTTGGTGAAACCAACAGAAAATCCGTTTCATAACTGGCTAACGGCAGAGATAAAATCCAGCTGCTTATCCTCTCAGCTGCCAATGTACCCTGCTGTATTATAGCTGTAACCTTCCAATCAGGCTTACTGACAGACGAAACCACATGGGTACTTATCCACTTACACAAGGCAGATGCAGTTTAATAAACATTATCGAGTGAAGATTGTGACCTTCAATCCTAATTTTATCAAAAGCAGCGTATACTGGAGGCCTGAAAGCTCTGCGAAATTAAAAACTGGCACAAGCCAGCGGATCCTGCTGATGATGCTCTTTTATAGAAAATAAATAAAGAAAATAAAGCATTGCAGGTGTACAGGCTGCGTTGGGTTCTGCTTATTTTTGGCACTGCGGAGAGCGGGTTTTTGTGGCACATCCCCGGAGCTCCGCTGAAGAAGCCACGCGGGCCGGGTTTCTAGCACACAAAGGACGTTTTCTCCCCCGGTCACCTTCACTCCTGCTTCGCAACTTTCTAAGTGCGTATCCCAGAGTGCCGAGTGATTTACTGCTTAACCTCCAGCAGGCTGCTCTATGTGCCACAGCTGGGGGAAAAGAACACAGTCATGAATTCAAACTTCGGTCTTACGCTTCAGCTTCACGCTGTTCTGGGGGGGGGGGGGGGCGAGATAAAGGAGAAACCTCTTAGAAACCTGCCAAAACAGGAGGTGGCGGTTACATCTCTGTGTGTCACGGTCTGCGAATTCGAACAGGATCGCCGTCTTTTCCAGCGTCGTTCGCTGGCGTCGTTTATCAGCCGCCGTTGTGTCGAGCAGAGCCAGACTGCCGGGGGGGAGTGGGTGGGTGTGCCGGGGGGGGGGGGGTTCTGAGGAGGAGAAGCGTTGGATCGCATGCCAGAACTGGTGGGGAGGGCTGCAGAAAAAAGCACCACAGGAAGCCCTATTTCCCCTCAAACCTTTAACCTTTTTAAGAATGATTTATTATCAAAATTCTAAGTCTGCTTTCCAGAACTGCATTGCTTTCAATTACCAGTGGTTGATTGTGACATCAGCATTAGAATGTTAAGAGCATTATAATCACATACCTCATACCTCATACCTGAAAGGATTAATCCAATGAAAGGCAGTAAGGACATTCTTTCTACATTTACACCTCTAGCTCTCCCTGTTCTCTCTCTCCTCTGCCCTATTCCTCCTTCCCTCCATCGCTCCAGTTTATAGCGCCCTATAAAAGGCCAGGTGTCATTGTGCTGTGCTCCATCACATCTGTTGCTGAGCGATCACTTTTTCACCCCCTTCCTTTTCTTTTCAGCTTGAAGCAGATGTCCGTGTTTCAACTTTCATTGTAGTCAACTCTGCTCATCTCCCCCTACATTTCTGCCCCACCCTGAATGGAAAAACCAGGGGAATGACAGGACAAACAAAAAAGCCACGTGTAGTCAAAATGGCAAACAACCTAAGACAATATTTTAGACATGGTGAGTCATATATGGTGTCAGTTTCATGTACAATGCCTGCTTTAGACAGTTGTCTTGGAGGATTGCATCATGAGGCTTATTTTTTTGCAAACACATTTTCTTAATTTACAACAATTACGTTATGATAGGAAAGCTGCTTATGCAAGCTGAGCACATCTGTGACATGACCCACCAAATTAAACCATGCAATTTTAATCACATAAACACGGCACTCATCAAGAAGTCAACACAGGCATACACAGTAAAGTGTTCTAATACTTTCCCCACAAATTACATTGCAGTCATTAGCAGATCCTGTGATCCAAAATGACTGAGAACACTGGTGTTAGCCTCAGGAGAACAAAAATACGATATCGCCAAGAAGGCAGTGAAGGCCTGCTATAATCAACTGATGTAAAGTTAGCTGAACAAACCAATTGGCTAATTGTTTGTAAACAAAAGTAAATAATGCTACATACAGTACGCAGCTAAACTCTTTTTGGACAGCTGTACCTATGATATCACTGTTCCAAGCAGAAAACCATAAAGACAGAGAACAGCTGAAGAGGGTTTGGGAGCTGTGGAGAGCCTCCAGTCAGCATGGAGGGTGATGGGTAGGCTTTCTGCTCTCCTGATGGACGCAGGGAGCTCATTCCACCACGAGGGTAGGGGAGGGGGTGTACAACGTACAACGTGCAAATAACACAACCTTTCTCATGTGAAAAAGATCCTTTAATCTCAGAAAAGGCCAGAAAGGGTGCGGTTTGAAGTCCAGGGATGATGTTTTCCCAGCCTTCTGAAGCGTGACGGCCTCACTGAAACTCAGGATGGCTGAGTTTCAAAGCCCCATTACTCCTGCCCGTCTCCACCACGCCCGTGTCCGCAAGAACAGAGGCTTTCTGCGTTCCCATCATCTCTGCCGGCCGCAGTTTTATTTAATTCACCACCTTACACACTCCCAGGGTTTCAGCAAACACCACAGCCAAGAGATGAAAACGTTCAGAAAGAAAAAGACTTTAAAC
Source organism: Conger conger (assembly GCF_963514075.1). Classification (NCBI taxonomy): domain Eukaryota; kingdom Metazoa; phylum Chordata; class Actinopteri; order Anguilliformes; family Congridae; genus Conger; species Conger conger. The sequence continues at coordinate 20,573,884 of NC_083777.1, read as the reverse complement.
TCACACAGACCCACACCTAGAAACCTGACCACAGGATGGAGAAGCAAGGGAAACACTGGAATATAGTATAGTATAGTACCGTATAGTATATTAAAATATAGCATAGTACAGTATAATGTAGTACTGTATAATGTGATATAGTACAGTAAAATGGAGCAGTGTAAGATAGTATAGTATAATACACTACAGTATAATCTAGTACAGTGTAGTATAATTTAGTATAGTACAGTATAATGCAGCATAGTGTAACATAGAATACTACAGTAGTACTGGGTTGAAATAGTATTTGTTTTGGATTCAAATAAATTTTTGGGCCTGCAAGAAGGAGCAGATGGGCGGGGTTTACACGTTTGGAATCATTTCACTTGTTCCAATGCACCAGGCAAGTGTAGGCAAATGCACAACAGCATTTGAATCCAAAACAAACACTATCTGAACCCAGGTCTGGTGTAGTTGTTAGGGAGCAGGTGGCAGACCTCGATCCTATTCTCTTACTTGTGAAATTATATGTTATATGAGCAAGTAAGAGAATTTGTAAAGTTATAACCATGCCTAGAACCTCACAGACGAATAGCACTAATGCCACTACAGAGACTATAGTTCTGAGTCTGTCCAATGCAATCGGAGTCCTGCACTGACAGGGGCACGCACTCGCCCTATCAATTTCACAGCAGCTACAACCGGCTGATTGGGGGCAGGCGGTAATTCTCTAGATCATTCCATACCACTGACACACATGTTGAGTGGAGTCCTAAGTGCTGGCAGGGCCCCAAGAACGCAATTTAGTGGAGCCTCACAATCTGTCCCAGAGCGGGAGTGCTGATATAGGATCAGGTTTCTGTCCTCCAGACCCTGACAGCATCCATTAAGAGGGAAAAGATGAAGACTGATCCCGGATCAGCACTCCGGGCTCTGAAATGCTTGGTGAGTCCTGGCCCTGGATCCCAAGTTAGTATAACAGTGTAGTATAATGTAGTATAGTACAGTCTAATGTAACAGTGTAATATAGTACAGTACAGTACAGTATAATGTAGCAGTGTAATATAGTACAGTACAGTATAATGTAGTATAGTACAGTATAATGTAGCAGTGTAATATAGTACAGTACAGTATAATGTAGTACAGTACAGTATAATGTAGCAGTGTAATATAGTACAGTACGGTATAATGTAGTATAGTACAGTATAATGTAGCATAGTGTAATATAGTATACTACTAGATCCCCCGTCCAAGGACAACCGTCAGAACGACACCTCCGCTGGATCTGGAGAGAGCGCAGCACAACCGTTGCTAAGGAAGCGAAGGGCATGCAGTCTCCGGTTACACAACGCGTGGTAATAGCACCGCTTTTGGCAGCAAAGTTCCCCACCTGTTGCTGCGGTTACGGGCAATAGGGCGGGTGGATTAGGGGGCGAGGGGGGGAAAGAAAAGGTTTCACTGCTGCAAATGTCACCATAACTCCTGTTACAAAACAGGAAAAGGACTCAAGAATAGGGGTGTTTCCCAATCCAGGGAGGATCCAAGAAGAGGAAAAGAACTGGCTCACATGTACCAATCCCTGGAAGACTTGCAAAACCAGATTATACACTACGCTTGCTACACAATAACATTGAATCAAAATCTTTGTCAGCAACATATTCTATCATCATGTAAAAATGTGTAGTGCTTGAAGTGATTGAATCATTTCTAAGCCTTGAGGGAGATCAGATAACGTTTTCTGCATTTCACTTTATCACATTACATGCTATTTAGCAGACGCTTTTATATACTTTGGGAAGGCAAAGACCAAGCAGCACAAACATCAATGTTTAGTTTTCCTCCCATTTTGTTTGTGAACATCAGCATGAAGTGTTTTTGATATGTGGCTGTACCTGCTTAAACCATTAACAGAAGCGGCCATGACTTATAAACTTCAAACGATGCAGATTGTTCACATTATACGTGCCTAATTAAAAACATGATGAACCACAAACGCAAACAGCGGTTGCGATACGAAATTCAAACAAGCCTCCCGTTTAATTTTCTTCACTGGCGATCTAATTAATTCAGCTCATGTAATACCGATCATCTGAACGAGAGAACAACAGGCTGCTGGAAAGGTCCATGGTACAACTCATTAAGCACGTATGACTAACGCCTCAGATACAGAGAGGCCGACATGACATGGACAGGCACAAAACACAACGGCGCTAATTGAGAAATCGATGTTAATAAACACCTCTTTGGTCCCTGCGCCATTTCATATCTTGGGTTTTAGCCCATTATGTCTGAAGACATCAGAGATCACCTTGCTGCTGGCAATAGGAAGAGACAGTCAGGAAACCGTGCTGCTATAGTACATGTAATTTGTGGCAGGTGTACAAAATGCCAATTATGGGGGGTGCACAAAATGTAATTTATGGGGGTGCTAAAATCAAAAGGTGACTTGTCCACCTCGTTAGCTGAAGTCGATGTGGCTCTCCAGTGGATCTACTGGAGAGTGCCTTGATGGGTCGATCATACAAGGCCCCAATGCATCAAAGGATTCATTCTCTTCAGGTTTCTTGAGGAAAACAATGTATGCGGTCAATGTGCTGTTTTTCATTAAATGCATTTTGGCCATCCTGGCTACCTTTGTAGTGACCAAACCAAAACAATTCCAGATTGTTATCTGCCAAAAGATTTGTAGAGCCAAATTCAATTTTGCTTGACGCAAACCATGCCCTGCTGACCTTTAATCCAAAATAAACTAACACAAACAAAAGTACATTGGTCATGGACTGCAGTTTATTTTTAGTTCCTTTGCACCAGAGGGTGTCCAACCCTGCAGAGAAGATGTGTTCTTTTCTGATTTTGTATGTTGGAAACAAATAACTGGCTCACTGCCTCCACACCGTCCGTTTGATTCATGTGTTCAGCCTCTAACAGGAAGGAGAAAACGCCAACAACACTGGCGTTTCCATAAACATGAGCCTGGAACAGTGCAATCAGCCAATCACGCGAGAGGTCATGCACTGCCGTGTACACGGTTCAGTCAGAATTGACAAATCCATTTTATATCATTTAATCTTCCACATGCACACAGTTATGTAAATCTCATATTTAGTCAGAACAGATTATTAAGTATTAAAAAGAGCACTCGGGTGTGGAAAATAATGCAGTTACCCCAGATGCGTGGCATAAATTAAATATGATGCCACCTTGCCTATTTAAAGCATCTACAAATAAGTGAATTCCTGCATTTCAGCATTGTCTCTGCACATACACACGACAGAAACAGGTCTGTACAGGTTACTTTCAGTTTAGTTCTGTGTTGGCTCTGTTAGTTTTCAAATGACTGACTTACATGCAATCACATACTGTATGTTTGGATTTCTCAAATTCATGTTAAGTCCCATGTTAAACTGATACTGTCCACCCAATCAGTTTTCTGCCTAATGCATATGTATTCCCCCGGATTGGTGGGATGGGGGTATTCACGAATCACCAAGCTTTCAATCCGTCTGGCTTCCCTGTTACGGCCATCAGAACCATTCAGCGACAGAATCTTTCAAAAGGCATCTCCCACTCACGTGCAATTCATGTGAGAGATCCGCATTTTAGATGTAAAAAAAACACAGGCTCATTTCAGAAGAGCAATATAACTTTGAATAGTGCTCTGACAAAGTTAACTCGCAGTTAAATTAGGGCAGAAGCAGCCGGAGGCATCGTGATTTATAGCATCCACTTTCTAATTTATTTTCTGGAGTAAAATGTAATCTCCTTTCTTGTACTTTTCAAGGGCCTTTTGCGGTCTTTATCATCTTCGTAGCATTTGCCTGCTTTCCAAGTTAAGCAAGGAAGCCAACGTCTCCCACCACTGTAATCAACTTCTCCTTTTCCTGACTGTAGACATTACCGACTGTACCATTACGCTGCCCGCAGTTACATAAAATAGATAGCAAATCACAGAGTTTCTAATTTGGAGTCAATAATTACAGTAAACATACGTTGTGCAGGAGACAGCTTATTTTTGTCTCAACTACAAAAATACAAGTGTTTTAAGATGTTTAACAGGTATTGGACGAGCTTTATATAATGGAAAGAATTTGTGCTGGTCAGGTCACGGTGACTAAGAAGCATTGGATTGGGATTTTAAAAAATAAAGCCTGCTATTATCTGAACTCCATGGTAATCCAGCACTGTGAGACCTACAGTCTGTTTTTCTCCCTCCGTCCGGCCCAGGAACCACACACAGAGCAGCCCGACTGCGCACTGCTGCCGGGATGTGCGGAGAACAGAGCCATTCCAGCCCGGCTCCCGCTCTGCAGTGCCACTCCATCATGTCATCCCGACAAGCATTATTAAATCCCTCCAAACCGCAGCGAGCATGTTGCAGTGTGGAAAACGTGTGCTAAGCTCTGGAACGCTCAAGCTCAAATCTGTGGCAAAGCAGAGCCCCTTTAGCCATTCTGTTGGACTCATCTTCTTGAATGTAAAATTTTTGCAATAGGACAAATCACTGACAGGCCTCATCAATGCAAATGAGCTGGTTCTCCCGCCCCTCTGTCTGACTGCGGTAGCAGCCGTACAGCTGAACCCCAGCAGCACAGAGCTGCAGCACACACCATCCCATTTACAACATTTCATTTACACTAATATTTCATGAGTTTATTAAATATGTTCACAGCAGTCAAAATTAACATTAGAACAAGTGAGGGGCCTGATAAATAAATCATGTTAAGACACCCTGTGGAGACTCTGACGGTTGTAGTGCACAAATCCCCACACACTTCATTAATCAAATGCATTTCATCCTAGGAGATGTCTACATTTTGATTTGCTCCACCAAAACAAGAATATACTGTCGAGACGAGACCAGCACCCGCACTCACAATTTGCAATGCCTTACTGGAATAATGGCGTTAATCACATAAAGAGATATTTCCCATGTTTCCATTAGCGAAAACACTTCACGGGGCATCAAACGGCCTACGTGCACTCGTCATTGTTGCAGCTTTGAACCATTACCACGAGAGACACGCATCTGGCAAATCAGTTTAAGCCTATTAAAATTTCCACAGTGCCCAGCTGTCTGCTCACTAATCAAGGAACATGTTCAATAAGCAGAGATTATGATGTGAAATGAAGCTTGACTTTTGTTTTTTTGTTTTTTTGTTTTTTTCCCCATGAAGACACAAAATGCAATACTAAACCTAAAAGCAGAGCCCAAAGAAAAAGCAAAATGAAGACAGGCAGTAGAGAGAAGAGTGGAGAGAGAAAGGACCTTGATGACAACCCTGCCATGGTACGAGCATCCATCCATGGCATGAGCACCCATCCATGGCATTATAGCTCCACCATGTGAAAAAGGGCATAAAAAAAAAAGACATGCATTTTGGAACTACGTGATGACTGACAGCACACTGAGGGGCCGGCCATTTTCAGTGTCAGATTTTTGCATTTGTTTAGGTTTGAGGAGACCGTGTAGGCTGGCTAGCTTTAACTCTGAAGTTTACAGTGTGCTGCCAGTCCAAGGGGTCGCATTGCAGGGAGAAACAATGAAACAAAGGTTCAAAGAGGGGCACTTACAATATCTCGTCGTTCTGGAACTCCAGCACTCCGTGGGAATCTTCAAAGTCCTCTCCCCCTCCTCTCGCCGTGCCTTCGATGGTCTTGTAGGGGACAACAACCACGCCACGAGCCCCAGACGTACGCAGGACCTTGACTTCCATAGCGCCAACGCTCTCGCTGACGTGTGTCACCGGCTCCTCGAAGGTAAAGATGCCGGCGTGGTCGTCGTCGAAGATGGTGACGGTGGCGGTGGAGGGCAGGCCCAAGCAGGCCAGGGTCTCCACGTGATTGGCCTCCGGGTTGTCCTCGTCCGCGCCCTCGGTGAGCACCTTCACGTTGCTGAGGTGGATGAGGAAGTTCTCGTCCTCCTCGAAGATGTCGTCGTCGATGATGCCCACCCGGATCTCCTTCTGCGTCTCGCCGGGCTTGAAGACCACCGTCCCCTCGGTGAACTCGTAGTCGGAGCCGGCGTTGGCCGTGCCGTCCTCGGTGCGGAACTCCACGGAGACCGTGTGGGTGAGGTCGCCGCCGCGTCGCATCACGTTCACCGCCACCGTGCCGCAGTTCTCCAGGCACTGGTACGAGCCGGGGTCGAAGAACACCTTGGTGACCGGGTCGTTCTCGGCGATGTCGGGACGCACCTCGTGCATGCTGACGGCCTTCCTGGCCTGGTCGGCCGCGTGCTTCTTCAGGATGTTCCCTGCCCCTGTCATCAGTCTGGTTGCCTGGCAGCGGTAGAACGCTCTGCTCTTCTGCTGCTGGCTCAGGACCTGGTAATTCGCCAGCTCGATCAACTGCTCAACCTCTTTATCCGGGTGCTTCTGCTTCAGCTCCTTCAGGATCTTCGCCATGTCCCTCCTGGTTTCCTCTTCGTCCAGGTCCTTGTCGTCCAGGTCCAGGGTCAAGGTTCCATCCAGGAAGTCCACGGCGTGGGAGTTGAGCATCTTGCCATCCATCTCGATGTCCACCTTGGACGGGAGCGGGCGGTCGCCCTCGGTTTCGATGATCATCCCGCGCTGCTTGCCGGTCCTGTAGCGCTTGTACACATACTTGTAGAAGAGAAGGCGGCGGTCGGCCACCCAGGCGAACAGCACGCAGATGGGGAAGAAGAACAGAGTGAGCAGGCCCTCCCACACCTGGACCACCCCGGGGGAGATGACTGCCAAGATCAAGTAAAGCCAGATGTAGGCGAATATGCTCCAAGTGGCGGTGACGAAGAACACCCTGAGATGCTTGACCTTGCGGTGCTCCCCATCCGGCACCACGTAGACGCAGATGCCGATGATGACGAACATGTTGAAGGCCGCGCTGCCCACGATGGTGCTCGGCCCCAGTTCTCCGGCGTGGAAGTCGTGGCCGCAGACCTCGATGACTGACAGCAGGATCTCTGGCGCCGAGGACCCGAGGGCCATCAGGGTCAGGTTGGACACCGTCTCATTCCATATCCGCACTGTGGTGGTGGTGGTCTCGCCGTTGGCCTTCTTGATGGTGATCTCCTTCTCCTGCGACGTGATGACCTCGATGGAGGCCATGAAGCGATCTGCGATGATGGAAACCCCAAGGAACATGTAAACCAAGGCCACAAAATAGACCGTGGCCCTTGCCACCTTATCGCCGAACGACGGGTTCTGGGGCTCCCACGCCGGAAGGATCACACCCTTCGAGCAATGATAAGATCCAGTGCATTTCTTTGTGATGTTTGCAATGGGGGAGCTATCTTTATCCACACTGTGGTCCAAGCTGGCAGCGGTGACAGTCTGAACTTTGAGGAACAGGACTGCCAGCACAATGCCAAGCTGTAGGCTAAAAGACAAGAACGCCGGAATCCTTGATTGTCGCATGATGGCGATAGGGATGTATTTCCCTGCTCTTCCTGTGAGAAAAAAATAGGAAGAAAACATGGGGAGGGGATGAATCAATGTACATTAAAGACACTGAAAAGACATGTTTCTAGTTACAGCTTAGTTGATCACTCCAAACGCATCACTCATAAACTTTTCTGATCGTTCTTCAATGTAAGAACTGAGGATCATAAAAAGCTAAAAATGGCACTACTGGATTGCAGAGAGGGGTAGAAAAAAACTAAATTATAAATCTCTTCTCATCTGGAGGGATGACGATACATATCCACTTACATCCAACTGATTTTAAGATTGTATGATGTATTTATTTATTTTTTATTTTATTTTTTATTTTATTTTTTTATTTATTTTAAATCAACAATGTTTTATTTATTAATTACATTATACTCACAAAAATATTGGCGAAAGAATGTATTCATACATAGATTATCTTAAATAAATAAATATACACCCACACAATGTTTTATTTCAAATCCCCCAAAACATAGAAACTTCATTCACGGCGGTTTATATAAATACTGAACAACTGGTGCAACGGGCGGCACTGCAGTTAGTAATAAACACATGTAAGATGCATTGATGTAGTCCACGAGATGCTTTCCCCCAATAAGGTGCGTCCATTCAAGATTCGCCGCTAGCGGTAGCCTACTACGTTATACCTCTGGACACCGCAAACGCACGGTTTTACAGCCTATATTCCTTCAGATTATGTCTACATTAAACATGGTTCTCAGGGTCACAATAACCCAATTTCGCATAACATGAATTTAGGCTACTAATACAGAAAAGTTTCCCTAAGTGTCTAAGTGTCTAAACTTAAAAGGGAAATCACGGCACTGCCAGTATACCAAACCATCCCGTGCGCTTCTATATCCCTGCTGTTACTATAGTTCTACGGCATTTTTCAATGGGACGGTGCCATTCTGCTTGATTTCGCTTGACTCCAGGAATCATGCGAATTATGAGGATACAGCACAAAGTATTTCATAAATTGCATTTATTATGAATTATGTAGCCTAGTTTCAGTACACATTCATTTTGTGGTTAATATGCATTTAATTAGATACGCTTCTAAGTCTCCAATATGTTAACCCCAAACGAGCAGCTAATGCAGCAATTCAATTAGCCTAAATAAAATTCAAATAATCGCCAAATATCCCATTGTATCAGACGTAGTATGCATGTGTCCAGCATATAGCGTAAATTGTTTTGTGCAAAACGTGCATGTTTGATTGTGCAACGGAAAAAACGAGCTTAATGACAGCTTAATCACAACGTAAAGTGAAAGTCAATTAGGGACGACTAGCTTCAATTCTACAAAAATCCCTCATACATCGGAGCAAACCGGCAAAGCAGTAGCATAATCTAGTAAACATGTCTAAATATGAGCCATCAAGCCGTTTTTTGGCTTGGTTCAGGTCATTCACATAGCCTTCCTAAAAGACGGTAATTATCATAATTATACCTTTCGTGTATCCATTTGAGGTTGCTAATGTGGTTCTACGAACGGTATCTGACTAATGTCATGCGATTGAGTTCATGTCGAATTCATCCGAATAAACGGACAACTGTAAAACGAATAATTAATATATCAGTAGCGAGGGTCTCACCTTTTCCCGAAGTAACAGATTATACACGCAGGAATCAGAAGTAGTAGTAGGTCACGTAGTAGTTGTAGTACGAGGAGTAGTGGAAGTAGCGCCAGCAACCGTAAGTGGTACCACCACTCGCATTCGTTTTGGTTTTTATACGAGATTAGGAAGCGCTACCCTCCGATAAGTAAAAAGGGGCAAAAAGCCACGAAAGTTCCCATATACGCACGAGTTCCTGCGACCAGTATGAAACAATCAGATAACTGATGCTATCGGAAAAATCTGCAGTTCTGTGGGCAAAAAGGTGTGCTGACAATTCTTCCGCATTCTTTCTTTCCCGACGTTTCAGGATCGCGAAAGAGTGCTGCTGGAGTTAGAGCAGAGACTTGAGCACTGCTGTGCGGTGCGAGGCTCGGAGTTGTAAGCAGCTCGCTCGCTCTCTCTCTCACCCAGCTGTGTGTGGCTGGAATATTTTCCGATATGAGCGTTCCACAGGCTCCGCCAGAGAGGGAGAGCAAGTAGACTTGCAATGCGTCATGGCGCGTTGCCAACCTTCTTATCGACGACCAGACCCTCCCACACAACCCTCGGGTACCCTATAACTACTTTCCTTTCGGTCGTTTGTAATTATTGGTTTTACTTTCTTTATTTCTGCGGTGAGTATTTTCCATAAGACGCCAGGATACCGTTTTTTCTTAAATGCGAGAGTACTGTTTAAACGGTTAAAAGTTTGTTTATTGTGGCATAAAATATTTTGCCAGTGGATCACGTGTGCATTCAACATGGTAACACATGAATGAATACTAACGTTAAGACATGCTGTCCACGCCATAAGCTATTTCCTCTGAACTGCAGTGCATCTTTAAATTTTTGAATTTTATCATAGAAGGCGGAATACATCAGATTCGCATTTCGGCTGTGACACAGGGTGGCTTGAATATCCACCATCCATCTTGCATTTCTCATGATGTACTATCAATTCAAGTAATTTTGAAGCGTAAATAACGCTCTGTGCGTTACTAATGCTTCAATACGCACGAACCTTTCACTGTCTGAACACTGATCTTCACCATCCATTCAAAACTTAATTCACAATTAGAATGTGTGTACTCCCAGATAGGCCTATAGGGGCCATTTGTGCTTCTTGTGCAGAATCAGTAACATAATAGCAACAGTACATTAAGTAATTAAGTACTGGAAAAGAAACTATGCAGATATTTGCAGATATGAAACTAAGTATAAGTGGATAAGCCATTAGATATGCAGACAGATTTTGATCAATGTGAGTGTTTAGTTTAAAAACAGATTTCTTACATAAAAGTGAAAAATACACTCAGTGATCACTTTATTAAGTAGACGTGTACACCAGCTTGTTAATGCAAATATTTTATCAGCCAATCATGTTGCATAAAAGCATGCAGACATGGTCAAGAGGTTTAATTTAATATGACCAATGTTTCTTTCAAGATGGCGGCCATAGCCGGCATCAAAATTGTAATTCCAATAAATTACAGCTTGTTTCTCTTTTATTGGAATTACAATTTTGATTCAATAAACTTATAAATCCCTATGTCTGCAAAATGAAAATAACCATTGTATGAATGGAAATGTAATAGAGTGGATGTCAAAACACAGCAAGGGCACACTGGTGACACCACTGCTGTGAAACTCAGCATGGGGTTCAGTGCCTGCTAAATACACTCTGCATTAAATTGCCATGCTTTCTGTTGTCAGTTTTTAATGTACTGGTTGTGGTGATAGTTTAGTAGTAGTTTAGTTTGATATGAAAGTCTTAGCAAGCCACCACTCCCAGATCGGTCTTCGATTGCTCCTTGTACACATGAGGAATGTGGCCCATGCAGCAAGAAATGGTCATCAAAAAAATCATGATTCAAACAGTTGATACTGATGTCATGGAGCTGGCTGTGGCAGTGGCTCAGACTCTCCAGCCAGAAGACGAGCTTTGGTTGGCATTCGGAACAGGAAAGAATTTCCGATACCTAGCTGCCCATGAAATTACAGCAGGGCCAGGGCCTGAGAAAGCACGTGCACTACCAGTGCTCTATGCATTGACGGGCTGTGACACTGTATCCAGCTTTGTTGGCCACGGGAAAAAGACTGCATGGGCTGTATGGGCTGTGTTTGCAGAGCTTACACATGCCCTGTTGAAACTACCTTCTGCCCCGAATGACATACCACAGGAGGTAATGGCCACAACCGAGAGGTTCATTATCTTACTCTATGACCGAATCAGCACATGCACAAAGATAGACACAGCAAGGAGGAAGTTATTTGCGAAGAGGCACAATGTGCCGTCAATCCCTCCAACAAAGGCTGCCTCAGAAAGCATGTTAAGAGAGCAGTGTACCAAGGAGGCCATGTGTGGGGTCAGGTGCTGGTGTTCACACCAGAACTACCTTCTCCGTGTAGATGGGGCTGGTCAAAGACATCTGAGGGGTACTGTGAGCCCTTCTGGACATGCTTACCAGATGCAGGTCAGTCCAGCTATGAACTAGTCTCCTGCAAATGTAAGAAGGGTTGTGTTAAGCAGTGCAAGTGCAAAAAAGCTGCCTTAAAGTGCACAGCCCTCTGTTTCTGTGAAGGTAGGTGTGAAGAGATGATAGAGCCTAGGTTTGGCCAGGCGATTGACATCACTTCATTTGAGTCTTGTGAGATAGAAGGAAGTGTCTGAGAAATTCTAAAGTTCCTAATTCAAATTCTGCATCAAGAAAAATGTATAATTTGACACTGAGATCATACATATCTGACCAGTCTATGTCATAGCTGAAAAATGGTGGCCATATTGAATTTTCAATGACTTAGTTGTATTATCCAAAAGGCAATTACCAAGAACTAGTATGTATGCTAAATAAATTCAACTAATATCATATAATATCCATCACCCATAAGAAAACTTTTTGGGGAATGCCTTTGGCTATAACTTTGCCAAATTTCATGCTTTTATCACAAAATGCACAATTCCTTCATATTTTTGAGCTAAGCTGCTCCACTAAATAGTATAAATATGTAGTCTTCTAAATACTTATACTAATATCTCTCTATTGGGACTGTCTGGCTTTGATCTGGAAAAATCTACTTCAGCAAGATCAAAAGAAACAGATCTCTTCTCTATTGTCAGCATACATGGCCAAATGCCATGGAAATTATTGTTACAAAGAGACTTTTCCTTCGGGGATTTGTATGGCCAGCTTGCATGTATGTACATACAATATGTACCTCATTTGTTAAAAGGTTATATTTTAAGTCTAGTGTTTCATTTTCACAATATTGATGTTAGGATCAATACATTTTCAATCCTAAGCGTTTCTATTTCTACAAAAAAAAACAAAAAAAAACACATAAGTTCGTGGTCCACTACAACTTCCTCTGGGATCTAGCAATTCCTTGATGATCCTTGGAAAAGACCACATGCACCACCAGCACTCTGCAGTACAGATAAAATGGTGGATAGCTTACTGCTGGAAATTTGGTTGTCAGGAAGGGAGACACAAATTGCAAAGGAACAAAATAAACTGGAAGATGATATAGACGTATAGTTCTGCATTGTTTCAGCCAGATGCATTCAACATCACATACACAATCCACAGGCCGTGGGGAAATTGTATTGTAAAGCACGGCTGGGTTTCCTGTGTAGTCAATGAAATGGTTGCGATTATAGAAATGTAATGCAGATTATTCATTTGGTTTAAATGAGCAAAACATAACTTTGAACAAACCAAAGCAGTTAATTCATTGGCAAGATAAATAACACCACAGGCACCACAACAAAGAACCAGCTTGGTCGTTGCATTATGGGTAGTCTATCACATGTAAATCCATTGTAATCCCCCACTCACCATATTGGCTTGGATCCCAGTCCAGTGGTGAAACTTTATGGACAAAATAACAGGAGCAGGAGTTCACATAATAACAGGTGTGGCCACATAATAACTTGTATTCCTACCCACTTTGACTTCAGTTGTCACTGCAAATTAGAAACGTTTTTTTATATTTTGTGCAAAAACTGTAGACTTTATGCGTATCACAGTATTTACAGTGCTTTGAGCATTCATAGCAAACTATTACAGGTACAGTACACCGCACCGATATTAGCAGTTGCTGTATTGCATGCAATGCTGGCCTTTAACCAGCAGGGGAGCTGTACAAAAAATGTAAATAATGTTCTTGCACCCTTTTTGAGATGGGTGAAAAGGGATAGGAAATGCAGTACGTGGGACAGTATTAACAGTCTCACTCGCTGTTTAAAATCTTGAACTCACCTCAGCCCCCCCTCGTATTCTCCCCATCCTCCCAGTTCACAATCTCACAGATCCACTCAAAAGCCGGAGTGCAATTCAAAACCAGTTCAGCCCTATGGTTAACCTGGTCTTCAATATATGCCCTTGCAAGCTGCTCCTGTGTTAGGGGAAAATCCTGATATCACCGAGATTTATATTTTCCTCATTTCCACCTATGCTCCCTTGCTCTGGTGACAAAACAACCTTAAACGTCTTTATTTTCATTTCAAAACGTAAACATAAATGCTCTCTTTACTTACGGTACTGGATAATGTGCCGTGTAGGAAACAATAAGAGAACGATGGGTGATGAGTTTAGCAAACTGCAGTTCACCTCTCTTGATTCTGTTTTTTTGTGCTAGATGGAGCAGGTGCAGTTCATGCCTGCCTTCTCTGACAGCATGTGCGTATGCATAATCCACAAATCCAGCCTGAAGACATTTTTATTTATTTATTTCTGCTGCGCCGTATATTATCAGTATCACCCAGTGAAATCACACTGCATAATATTTGTGTAGATTTTACAATTAAAAATATTCTATTGGTGTATTGCAAAAGTACCAATTTGCTATATGGCCCAGTTTATATTCAGTAGTCTAATATCTCATTTTCATAATAGTAGCATTAATTAATTCAATACCGTATGTTTAAATAGTGGTTTATAGCTCAGTAGCATTATAGTCTTATCATGATGTCATTTCTGAGGCTCGTTTCCTCTACAATAACCAAGCTGGGAATTGTGACTCACATTGGCGTTCTCTGGGACCTAGCGATTCCTTGGAAATCCTTGGAAAAATGTACATCGTCAGCACTGCAGAGAGCACAGCAGACATCTACATTGCAAATTTCCCCGAAAGGAGAGATAATTTGGGAGGCAGAAATTGGGAAAGGAGAAAAATGGTTAGGTATCCTCTGTATTTATTTCTCCATACACCATCTGCGGCCCTGACTCAATCGATATTAGTGCTCCACCTTCACTAATGATTAAAAGCATGTTTTTTCTACACGAATGCCGTTTGGTGAATTCAATGATCACTGAAACTAGCTGGCAAAACAGAGTTTGTAAAGTATAAAGGTTGTGTTTGCCTCCAAGTTAAGGACAAACATTAATTGAATACAGGTCAATATCTGGAAAACTTTTTTTTTGCCAATCATTATCGGAGCTGCCCTAGTAGGAGAAACATCTATTTTTAATACTGTGACTGACAGGGATTCCAGAACAGAACATGGATACCAGTTTTTTGAGCTCAGAATGTAACTGAACGCACACAGTCGGAGAGAAAATTGAGTTTTCACTGGAAACAGTGAGTGAGTTCTGACCTAATATGCAGAGGCAGGCTGAAATGCATCACAGCACATCCAGTCAGAGAGACTGGCACTGGCAGTGTGACCTTTGACCTGCAAATCAAACTTTGTTTACTCCAGCATGAAAAAATCTCTTTAATAACCCAATTGTGCTTTACCTTCCTCTGCTGACCTTCAATTCTTTCACAATGAATTATTTGAAATGAGAGTTTACTTGTGTTCTCAAATTCTGTTAGAATACTGACAGTGTGTATTTATGAACCTTCATTTATACAGGGTAGGCTGACTGAGTCTGCATGCTCTTTAACAGCCACACCCTAAGAATGACCCTCCCACAGTGCATCATTAAAATATCTAATTTTATCATATAAGGCAGATCATGCAGGCTTAGGTCTGCATTTCAGAAAATTAGCTTGAGTGGCTTTATTGCATTTCTTATGCTGTACTATCAATACAAGTCATTTTTCAGCATTTTTAACCCCACCACTCCTGCATGTCTTTGGTAGTGCAGTGTGGAGTCTAAGTAGGGGAGTGGCTCTACGGTCCTTTGTGCCAAAACAGAGCTCATCCCATTGTCTGTCTGCCACTGAAGACCTGGAAGGGGTTCTCGCCATGTGCCTGTGTGTCTACAATGGCTTAAAGCCCAGTCCAGGCCATCTGTGGTATTCAGGGGCCAGGTCCACAGCTTCAGAAGCCTGGGCCTTGAGTGGCTCACTGTGCCCGGGGCTTGCCTACCCAGGTCCCAGTAGGCTGGTCCTTCCCTGGCCGGGTCAATAGCACGATGGATATCCACAGTTTTCTGGGCCACCTTGCAGTTATGAGAATTAGCCAGAGGCCTGTGAACCAGATTCTATTCACTAACGGCAGAATCCATGTCAGGATTCAGACTCAAATGCAACAATCAAACCTGTGTCAAAACATTTTTTGAACGCTTAAAAATGATCTTCAAACGCTCCTGTAGATGCTTTGAGAACTCGAAACCCGTTACAAACCAAAATAGACAATCACATGAAATCAAAACGTTTAATAATAGCTGAGAACTGATTGTGATTTCTTTATTTATTACATATCTGAAATTGTGGAGTGCAGAGCCATCTTTGTCCCAAACATGGAGATCACTGAGGTCCTAAGGGAAAAATGTCCTTACTGAGTAAAAATGTCAAATAAGGCATTTTGCCCCAGGCTGCAAGTGACTCATAGGAGACAGAATTTAAACCAACACAACAGCAGTGTGCATGTGTCCTGCTGAGGAAAAGCACTCTTGGCTCTACAGTTGACTCAGGTTTGTCTGCAAGTTTGTTGATTTCCCGTGATTGGACACATCCTGCCTTTTTACATGTGCTTGGATGACACAACATGCACTTGATAACTGAATATTAGTGTATGTTGGAATGTGCCAAGATGCATGTTCAATTAACGTTCAAAGAACCACTGTGCACATCCCGTGTTCATGCCAGATCTGAAACATATTTGGACATTCATCATTCTTGTGTCAGAGATCTGCCCTGGGAAGAGTGTCTTTGCTGTGTCGCCTGGGGGGGATCAGTAACACCAGACGAGTCTTGGCGGCCTTGGATATCTCGTCACGAGGTTCACGGGGTACCTTAGTGGCCGATTAGAGCAGTCGGCGTCGTGTTGACTTCTGGTGCCGAGGAAGTGAATGAAGGCCGTAGTATTTTAGAGAACCGTGTGAAATATGATGAAAATGTATCATGAAACACAAGTAGGTGGCACGGATGGTGCAGTGGGTAGCACTGCCGCCTCACAGCAAGGAGGTCCTGGGTTCGAATCCCTCTGTGTGGAGTTTGCATGTTCTCCCCGTGTTTGCGTGGGTTTCCTCCGGGTACTCCGGTTTCCTCCCACAGTCCAAAGACATGCATGTTAGGCTGATTGGAGAGTCTAAATTGCCCATAGGTATGAGTGTGTGAGTGAATGGTGTGTGTGCCCTGCGATGGACTGGCGACCTGTCCAGGGTGTATTCCTGCCTTTAGCCCAATGTATGCAGGGATAGGCTCCAGCCCCCCTGTGACCCTGTTCAGGATAAGCGGGTTAGGATCATGAATGAATGAATGAAAGTATGCTTGCATACAAAAACACTATGTATATTAAAGCCAAATAACTGAAATATTTGAATATCAATCCCAGACGGTGAGCATGGGCCTGTTACAAAGTTTCAGATGCTGGTGGAGAACTTGTTCTCTTCACCAAGCTAGCCAGGATCCAAAAACCTTCCATTGAGATAAATGGAGGCTACTGTATGTAAAATGTTAACTTCAAATAAGCCTAGGAACAGGCCTCTACCAAGCAAATCAGCAATTTTCCACATGGCACACTTTACCCAAATTCCAGATGGGTTTATTTTCTTCAAGGAAAGAATGGGTCTGTAAATACTGAAGAGACTTCTTCACTCTGCTTGCGGCCTTAAACATGTTATTCCTCCTTTATTGCATTATGGAAATCCACTTATAGCGTGGTTGCTTCACATTACATAACTTGAGGAGAAACATAACCACTTCTCACAACAATTTTCAAATTACAGCCCACCACTGGGAGAGGGATGTTTTGTGTTATGCTATTTAGAATACATTTTCAGCTTATATGGGATTTCCGAGTCTATAATCATTTTCTAGAAGGCCAACTATGAATCCACTTTCTGAATGCCATTTGTGGAAGGTGTGTGGAGATAGGCTTCTGATGTAGCCAGCGCTGATCACATTCAAATGCAGAACTAGCAACCAAACCAAAAGGTATGAGAAGAGAAACATAAGAAAATTGGTAATTACTCCAGTAATTATCAGGCGAGTGGGTGGGGCAGAGGAGGAGACGTCTTTGACTGTAAACACAGGACCACAGCAAAGCAAAAAATCCTACATAGAATGCCTTTAATACAGGTACAGTTCCCATAGGGTCAGTGCTGTGTCCAAATAGTGCAAAGCTCTAGTAGGGTGACACATGATTGGCCATTGCCTCTGGTTAGTCTACCTCATGCAAACTCTCACTGCTAGCTTCTCTCAGAATAAGGGTTGACCTTTGACCTATAAATCTTGCCGGTCAAGGTATGACCTACAGGTATGAGATTGTGCTAATATTAGATGCATACTTTGGCTTCGGGAATCACCAGTTACGTCCCTAATAAAATGTGAGCTGTATGAGTTATGACTATTAATCTTACAAATTAGGTATGTCTGTCTTTTTGTACTTCCCAGCACGTCAGCTGCCATTTTGCCCATGGCCCAGTCTTAATTAGGACTAAAAAGGGGTCTGAAAGAGGTTTTAGTCATAATGCGGCTGCCTAGTTCACCTTCCATCCACACTGGGAGTTCAGGGAAGGGCCAGGGCTTTTGAGGTGAATGAGTCCGGATGCTTCCGGATCCCTCACAGGTGTGTTTAGTCATTTAAGAGGGATGGGGGCTTTTTACCTCAAATAGCTTAACGGGGTGGGGGTGAGAAGGGGGGGTCTGGCGGTCCGCTTGCCGGAGGGAGGCCCGTCCCTGAGTCAGACCTCATAACCGTTACGCAAGTCCCGCCGTGCGCTCCACGCCCTCCCAAAAGGCCTCGTGTCAGAAGTGATGTAACGGGACGGTCGTCACGGTGACGATCCCTGACCCCACTCACCAAGAGCTCCAGATCGAGGGTGACACTGAAGCCATTTTGTACGGGTCATTCCGGGTTTACACTGCCAGAAGGCATATTTGGGAGCGCACCAACTAAGTATCCGAAATACTTTAATGCTTTAGACTCCAGTAAACTTCCTGTAGATTACTGACCATTTTAAGAGAAGCACCCATCTGCAGAAGACATCCTTCTCCGTAATCATATGGTTCTCTTTTTGTTAGCAACAGCAGGCCTTGTCCAAAACACTCAGGTACTGCCTTTCAAGTTTAACCAGCGCCTAAAGATAAAGAATTGAAAATGCACGTGATATATATATATAGTGTGTAGCACATTTCCTCTGTGTACTGGACACAGGTCTATCAGTCACTTCACATAGCAAGGAATTAATCTGCAGCATGCCATATTTCATATAGAATATAGCGTGACATTACAGTATGGGGATACACAGGATTTTTAAAGATGAATTTGGCCACATGTTGGCTGTTGAGCTCAGTGTGGATTGGGTAATAATGTGCCTTATCGCATAGCAACCCCCTATAGTCCAGGGATCGCAGTTCCAGCATTAGCATCGTAGCTTTTCCCTGGAAACCGAAAAGCACATCTGTCAACAGTCTCTAAATCAACAATCTAGTTTTTTATAGTGCAGCATGTTCATAACAAACTACCCTGTCCTTTCAAAGATTAAATATAGAACCATGGAAAACAATAAAATAATTATTGGTGGATTCAGCGTCAATATATCTTGTCATGACTGCCCCAGGATTTATGTAATTCGGGGAGTATAAATTATTTAAAAGTTTTTGGCGGCATGCTTAGTATGAAACATAGTGCTCAACATTTAGGCATACATTTGCACAGAAATAAAACATGGAAGTCATTTCAGGGCAGTCGGGTTTGAGGCTTCATGGAGCTACTCTGAGACCTTAGTTAACTTCACAGCAAAAAAGATGGAATAATCTATGGGTTTGGCGAGAGATGAGGATTTAAGGGGATACCAATTAAAGACTTGTAAATCAAGGCAAGCTTGCAGCATGGGCCGAAGGATAAAATGCCAGTATGACACATAGAGCTGTCTATAAGGGCTGGGCTGAGATGCAATTTGGCAAGCCCTTGATAAATAGATTTTTGCCTTTTTTATTCCTTGAGATAAAAACCAACTAAACCCCTCCCCCCTCCAATCAGCAGCCTCTTGGATATTTGCTTTTACATAAAGCAACCTATCCTGAGAAGAGTTATCAGACATTGTCAGAGATCATAACACCAAATATATTCAGCATTGGTCGGACTGCTGCTCCAAAGCTCAACTGGCGTGCGATTGGCGCAAAGTCATTAGAAAAGAAATTGCCATAAAACCACACATAAAACTCATGAGGGGAGAGGATTTATCAGTGTTTGCGCAATCAAACTTGCTGTGAGATATGGGCACGCGTGTATACATTCTGCTAAGTGCGCCTGCTGACAACAGCGGAAGAAACCTGGCTTACACATAAATCTCGCATTCTTAGACCGAGGTGTTGCCGGGGTTTTAATGGACAAACTTTTATGAGCCAAAATGCCTTCATGCAGAGGTTGTCAATCATAATATGCCTGCCATCGGCACGGGAACTAATCATATGACGTGGGGCCCTGGAAGCGTGTGGCATAGCTTGAGCGGGAAAGCCACCGTACAGGCCTGGGGGAGAGCGGGTGCAAGTGGTCTGGAAGGAACATCTTCTCTGGTGTTTGAGCACCTGGAGGGCACAGACTGGGATTTTATACGATGGGAGAGACCTTGAGAGAGAGTGCAGGGGCCTTCCTATTCAGTATGAGCCTCACACAATAAGAACAGAGCCGGCATTTATAAAGGGTCTCGGAATGTGAGTGATGATGTACGGTTTGGTTTGCTTTGAGAGAGAAGGCAAATCCGATCCTAAATCAGAGCTCTTTCTCCGACTTGCGAATGTGGGCTGATGTCTGTAATTCACTTGTACGGGGAATAACGGACACTGTACGACAGGCAGTTACTGTACATACGCACAAATGTATACGGAGCATGTGCACAAGCAACCACATTACAATAACCCCACATTCCTTAGTAATGTAGTGGAAAACTATTACACCATATAGCCAATTTACACAGTACTGAAAACATGCATAGCCAGTAATACATTCAGTATGTCCTCGTCAGTTCTGCCGTGAGTGTAAGAAGTTGCAGGTGGGGGGTTATAATGTGATATGGGACCACCTCCCCAGGCAGATTGCTCTCTAGATGATCACCCTTGTCACCTGTGTGTAGAGCTGGCACTTATCCTCTTTTTTAAATTAAACTACATCCGTCTAGGCCTTTCAATACATTACACACTATTTACAAATCTAAAGGGAAATGTGGAAGCACATTACCCCATGAGAAAGTATTCCTTTCTAAGTAGCTCATAAAATGAGAAGATGGAACAAAATGTCAAATTTATGTGCGCATTTCTCATGTTTTCTTGTTTTTGTCATCGTTTTGGTTTTTATAAGCCTGTCTCCCTGTCTAATAATAATATCAGATGTTATTACTATGATATATTCCCCAGTTTCAAAGCATAATATTCCTTTCATCCTATAAGGCTGGAGCTGCCACTATATTCCTGGGTTGTATCTTACGGAGCACATTTCAGACATTATTTCACATTTAAAATGTCCCAGAAGAAATGTTTGTTCCAGCTTCAGCGAGACATTCTGCCAAATGCATGAAGATTTCCAACGTTAAAATAAACAATTTTACCAACTCCACACTCCTCCCGTGAACATTAATTTTCCTACCCGTGCACAGGTTTTGAAGTGCCCTGCTGCACCCTCACAGTCAGGACAGAATCCTCACTGAATATTGGACGCCTTCAGTGTTTTATTTTAAGTCCTGGTATCCATAAGACAACGTTTGTGTGGATTTAAGCACCAAAAACAATCTTTATCCAGTTTCATTGTACATTCTCCTGCACCAGCCATGAGCTTTTCCAAGAACAGGCTGTTTTAGTGACTGTGTCTTTAAGGCTCATTAATATCAATAAACCTCTGGACTGATTGCCTGGCTAGCTCAGCCATGAGCTAAATGCTGTCCGTGCCGAGTGCTTGGATTTCCTCCGGCTGCAATGTGGCCCACGCTGATGTTATTCGCTGTTCCTCTGTTGTTCGTTGTAGAGATTATTGATGGAGGATGGGGGGTAAAGGGAGATGCTCTGCAGTCATGTCATTATTGATGGCTGCAGAGGTTCGCTGCTGTCAATAACCATCAATTGCACTTGGGCAGCAAAGTACCTCCCAGATCCGGCCCAATGTGTGAATGAGTCTATAGCTGTGACATCATAAAGTTACGGAAGTCGAAATGGTTTGTTTAAATTCACAGTTTCGTAATTAAAACGGTTTCTGGTTTATAGCACATACAATTACTTTATAATCCACATAGCAAGGGAAATGTTGTTTTCCACAATATGGGACCCATTAGAAATTGTGAAAACCTCACATTTATTGTATTATATCTATATTATATATTATATGTTATGCTGGACTACAGAGCAAAAAGAACAGAAAATGGACCAACTGTCATACTGCACTGTACATGACCTTGAATTATCCATATTGTTCCCAACACGTTTTGTGAATGAATTACTGAAGAGAGGTTGCTGCTATGCAGGGTAACTGCAAAGCCTTTTTGGTAGAAGAATACTAAGCCAGTACAGACAGGGTTAGACAAAATGGGAACACTACTGGACAGTTTAACCTGAAGAATCTGAATCCTTGTCTTTAGCAGACTAGGGTATGACAGAAAAAGCCAAATCTTACATTTGGGAACACATTTACAAACTTACTTTAATTCTTACATGGAGCGGAGCATTTATAGCATTAACCAGCAAAGTATTTGCTTTTCATAACATTACAAAATGACAACTTCTGAATGAAAACATTAGTGACCCTTCACAGTTTTTAGAGCGCTGGCTGGTTTTGATTCTTTGCTAATCTCGTAAGGAGAGAGGGAGGAATGGAACTTTCCGCCAGGCACCCACAGACTACCAGCTGCCTTCAATGAGTGAAACGCCTCTTCTCCCATCAGTGCTAGCTCTCTCCTGGAGGGCTTATTTATTCTTTCATTTAACCTTTAACCTTTATTAAACAAGAGAAACCTCACTGAGATTAAAGTATTTATTGCAAGAGAGTGCTAACTGGCAAGACAGCGGTAGGAGTTTACCATGTCAACAAATTCAACAATGTAAACGTAAAAGGAATAAAACTGTTTGCATACCTCCCAGTGTTTACCGCAGGAGCCAGACATGCACAAACGCAAATAAGAAAATGAAACTCCACTGCACCGTATGGCAGGGATCATCAAATCATGGTCATCGAGGGCGAATAACTGCTGCTTTTCCACCCCTCCTTTACCTGGGAGACATGTGTGAAGACAGTCAGACTAAGATTCAATTCGTTCTTTATATTTCATTGACTGAAAAAAAAATCTGCTGTTTCAAAATCTAGCCTGAGTTGTTGTTTTCTTTCCAGCAGGGAGTGGCAATGGGTGTCAGCGTCCAAAGGAACAACTTATCCTAGGGCTTTCAGATTCTGAATTCAACATGGACCCATGCCCACTGTACCACCCCCTGCAGCTCTCCGTGGACAAGGTTAAAAGAGCCCTACTACACGTATGGCTCTACATCATTTGTGCTGTTTGAGCCCCAGGTGGACTAGCTGTCCCAGCCCATTTCTTCTTTCCACACATCACTGTAGTTTCTGTGGACCACAGAAATCGTGCAATCTGTCACTTACCGGTAGCCACCAGCATACAAATGATACAAAGCACTTTACTCTGTACGATTGGAGTTCTACTCTAAGCTCGTTATGTAGCAGCTGTCAATGTTGATGTCCCAGAATTCCCCTGGTGCCGTTTCAGTAGGCATCTCCCTCCAGGACCCTCTGGAACGTTTAGCAGAGATACAGAAACCAATGTGCAAGGCAGCCAATATCCTTGGCCGTCATCGTATTTCTATGTCTTTAATTTCCATTATTCATTTAACACTGTAAACATGAAACATGAAAGTCCTTCGATACTAAATAATTAATGAATCCTCTTATTATCTAAGCTGGATTCAATTCCTCATATTAATAAATAAGTCAAATGAGTACTAAAACCAAACCTAGAACTATAACAGCTACCGATATGATGAAGAAGAGGAACAACAAGAAGAACAAGAACATGAACATGAAGGAGAAGAAACGGCTGAAACAGTGACAATCATGAAAGGGGTTGAATAGAGAAAAGGTTCATTGCTCAGCGGGGTGCGAATGTTGACAGCCTACAGATTGTTTCACGAGCTACAGGTGGTCAGCAGCTCCCCGCCGGCACCGGACAGACATCGCCCGCAGGCGGTCTGACTCAAAGCCCCATTTTGAGCCACCGCACCGCTTAGAGACAGGTCTCCTGGTCACCTAAAATGGGCCCTGTAGCAAATTAGGGATTTCTTTCAAGTACTGCGACAGTCTGTCACGGGTTTCTGGACAAACGGGCTAGGTGGCGAGGAGGAGACTGGGGAGAAAGTGTGACCGTGTCGGATGAGCCGGGGATATAATACAATTACAGCGGCGGGCCTGAAATGATGACGAGACTAATTAGACGGCAAGTTCTCACCCTCTCAGGGGCTTCCATGGGAGCTCGATGATAGCCATCCTCTGATCCGGCAAGAACACCCTGTAACACCCCCCACGCGGGAAAGGTCAGGCAATATCTGCAGAGTCAATTTAATTACATAGACTTTCACTTTCTCCTTTTCTTTCGCTCCCCCCCGTGAAGTCGGAATTAGTCATTGAACTGGATATTAGCATTTTATTTTACGGTCACACTGGCAGAAATCATGACTCCTTTTTTATTACCTTGTCCTGTCCCTGAGCCCGGTTGTGCTTCAAACCCGGAGAAAGATTAAGAACCCCAGCCCCCAGGATGAATAAAGGCACTATCGTCAGATGAAAAATCCAACCTTTCAGTCGGTCTACTTCTGGTTCGGGGGCATAACAAAACCTCCAAGGTCTGTAAATCCAAGGCTTTGCTGTCAGGATATGCAGAATGCATTTTGGGATTAATGTCAAAACTGAATGTGCTCTCCACAGTAAACATACTTCTAATTAGCGCAATGAAAAAGATAGATCTGTTTTTAACCTACATGGGTGTATGAAGATGGCGAAAGTATGTATAAAAAGGGTTGTAATTCCTGCAGAGTTTACCTGATGGATATAAATACCCTCAAATTAAAGCCATCTGCACATTTGTGGTTTCATTTCAAATCAACAAATCAAATAGGCATAACAATAATTATTATTATGATTATTGTTATTATTGTTATTCCTTCACCACCAAAATGTACATTTTATGAATGGATTCTCCTGTCAGTGAATGTTCATTTAAGAATTTCCATTCAAAATGTATATTCCACATAAGAGTGACAGCATGAAGGAAAGTTCATTCAAAAACCATATACATGTCATGGCTTTTGCTTGATTTTTAATGAAGACCAGAAGCAGCAAAGTCCAAATACAAGCTTTTCAAAACTGTCCAGACTGCTTTGCAGAACAGGAACTCACATTTTTTGACATGTGGCATAACCAACACTAACATAGCACTGCCATTACTCGCAAAACCATAAAACAGTACTCTTTTTGTACTGTGTTCTGTTGCAGACAAAATAACCATTGCAACATAACTGTACACACTTAGCCCAATGCAAAGTTTTTGCCATGTTATTATATAGATCAAAAGTTTCCATGAATATTCAATCTCTCATTGGAGCCCTAAAAACACAAGAAGTTGATTCTTCTTCAGAAGTCCCTGCTGAATGATGTGTTTTCTAAACATAAATCAGGATATTCCTGGAAATCAGGTGGATTAGACTGGGCATGTCTGCTTACTCATCGTACCATGAAGGTATGGTCAATAATTCTACACTGTGATTGGCCAACATACAGACAAGATGAAATGTAACATTTCCCTGTGAGATTCTTTCCAGGCGTTTCTAATACAATAGTTAGTTAACCTCAAATGATCTTTTGGTAAATTAAATGTTAAATAAGAATTAATCAGGCCTAGATGCAGCCTGACTGTGTGTAGGGGTCTGATATGAAAAATGACAGATGGGACAAAATCATTGCTACATATGCCTCTACACGATGGGTACTCGTGCATGATCTACCACCGGCCACATTTCAAATGCCACAGGACGCCTTATAAATACAGGAAAGCTTCACAATGTACAATCAGTCTCAGTATGGGAGCTGTCAGAAGCCATGGAATTCACTGCTACACCTCTATATGTCCAATCAACCATAATTACATGCTATTAGAATAATTATTTAGAATATCCCTGGAGTTATTTGAGTGGCCAGACCAGTTTTAGGTTTGGGAATTGTCATCACGATTACAATACACACAAATTTTATGATAGAACATGATTACCCTCACATGTAATTTAAGTATGCGTAAAAGCCCATATCCAATAACTATAATTACACTGATAAACAATAAATAATTATCCTGATTTTTATGTGTGAATCAACATGCTGCACATTTCCTTCCTTTGGGTACATAGGGTACAGTGCAAATCAGTGACTGTTTAGACATTTATTTTCGGAGACCAAAACTTGCTCTCAAGGTGATTTGAACATTGGCAGCCCCCCGAGACCAGGGTTGCAGATATCTTTTTCTGGCTCATTTTTGTAGCTATCTTTGTCATGCAGATATTACTCTGTGGCAATAACAGTTGAGCTGGAACAAGTGTTGAAACTTTACACTTATCATTTTTATTTTAGCTATTGCTCCCAGTGAAAGCTAATGCGACCTCACACACAGAACCATTCCATTGAGCTTATGGCAAAATGTTAAATGGTTTTTGATCCTGCCTACTGTTTACAAAACCTGTGTATTTAAAAATGTGATTGCTTTGGACAGTCAGGCATGTTATTCATGAAATCCGCAAGATGCTAATGTGATCAAAGAATGAAACCAAAAGCCAAAATAAACAACAGTTCAGGCTAGTCTAAATTTCCATATTATGCAGACTCAATATTATGTCTCCCACAGTTTTTCAATGGTCTTAGATTTTTTTCCCAGGTACTTTTCCACCAGGATAATCTTGCTTCTAGACCTCTGACTTCTAAGATCCACTAGCAAACAGATGTAGTCCAAATACACGCAGGTTAATTGAAGAGGTGCACTCCTGTGGTTGCCCTTGTTCTGAGGTCCTGACATAAGAGCCCAGCTGCTAAACTGGCTGCTCAATGCTCCCATGTAATCAGAACAGGTTAAATACAGAGAACACATTTCCTGAGCTTAGAAGGCAATGACAATAAAACTCGAATTTTTAATCTGAATCTCACATCCAATTGGTCTCACGGCCATACTAAAAACATATTTTTAGTAATGTGCTGGAAATGCATTACTATCTAAAAGTATTATTAACCCAAGTTTGAATTAGACTGTTGGAAAGAGAAACAGGCTAACATTTAGAAGTGAATGAGGCAGCATTAAGAAAGGGTAAAAAATTTAACTGACATCTTTAAAAGTATGATGCAACGTGAGAGCCCAACTCAAAAAAGTTGTTAAAGTTAAAGAGTTGATGAAGCAGCACTCCGAGGTGATATATCTGTAATTTACCACAGCTGCCTTTCCTCACACCTGCACAAGGCTGGAAAAAAGAACAAGTTTGGTGAGTCTCCAGATAGTCCCACGTATTATTTGAATTCATGACATTTTCTGTCTGAGCAAATGCATAGTTTGAGCCTCATAACCTTTCTGTGGTCCAACAGCTCTTCTGTAACTATGCACTGGAGTGTCAAATGGGCAGAGAAACGGAGATGTGAGAGCTTTTCAAACCTGGCTTCGACAGTACATTCTTCTGCCATTTTAGAAGTCAGTTACAAACTGTCCCGCAGATTACTTCAACTATGTGCACACACACACACACACACACACACTACCCTACCCACACTACACTACACACAATGATGTAAACCCATACATCCGTGAACAGGCATTACGCATCTGTGTATGGAGACGTCACAATGCCGGGCGAATCCGATGGAGATGTTCTTCTGGTAATCATCTCCGAGGCGTGCGCCATCTTGGCTCGCAGCTCCGGCAGGAGAGAACCCCAGCCCGCTTTTCCGCGCCTCTCAGAAGGATTAGGCTTTTCTCACTAATTCATGAGAGCGGTCGTTCCCTGAGCCGCAGCTCAGCCGCCAAAGCCCTCCAGAGGACCCCTCCGCTTCAGCTTTCTGGCTCCACCGCGGGCATGTGCAGCGAATAAAACAACTCAACCACACGAGCGCCTTTCATCTGTGTCAGCTCACTCAGCTGCACGGCTCACTGTCAAATCAGACCGCTAATAGTTAAAATAAACCCAATTTCCCCATCCCCTTTTTGCAATATTACCGCTTTGTTTACTTTGTTGGCCTGAAATCTGTGGTGGCCAAACTGCAGGTGGGATATTGTGAGCGTACAATTCAACAAGCTCGCTTGCACGGGGTCACGTACAGGTCTGTCCTAAACAAATGAGGCCTGTGTGTCTTTAAGGTTTAGTACTCTTTGAAGAGCGTTTTTTTAATCTGGAAGGTTTGATTGAATTGCATTTGCCATTAAACCGCCTGAGTGTATTTGATTGAATCTGGTCCATCATGGAGGTTCCGTCGATTTAAAACATTGTGCATCAGCAAAGTAAGATCAAATTAAATCTGATTAGAAGAAAAAAAGGTGTGAGACTAATTTGATATCAACAGAAATCAACATAAAAATGGCTGTAATTTCATCCAGAACATCCTCAGCAGTGTGTACCTCTGTACTGAGAATTTGGTTCTTGCTCTCTGCCACACACAGAATTTCTACAGACTGATCCAATCATTGGTGAGAGTATAGCTTATTGCTAATGATCACATTAGCAAGGAAGTAAATGAGTTACAATTACAATGTTTGAGCATAATTTAGGGGTAGAATTCAGAAATAAGTGCAGTTGCAGTGCCTCTGCAAGGTAATGTTCGGAAACCATGTCTAAAAGAGAAACTTCTCTCAGCGTCTCTATAGCACTATTCACTGGTACTGATAAGAACTAATTAACAGTTCAAAACCTAATCAAAACCTCTATTGTGTAGATCCTAGGGTTTTAACAGGGGGGTCGATGGACCCCTGGGGGGCCTTGAAGGTCCTGTAGAGGATGGGTCTTATGCGTGTGCCACATCGATTTCTACTAACCTAAGAAAACTGTCCACATAAACACGATGAATCCCCACCTGTTCTTAAATGAGCATGCACGCATTAGAATTGTTAGTTAGCATAATTGACACTCTAGAAAATGTCATATAAGGCTAGGTGTGTCTAGAAGATTCAATCATAAATGTAATTGAACCTCTACAGTAGGTTGGTTCCATCGGATAGATGGCCCAATGGGAGCAACAAGAATACCTTGGAAAACTGTCAGCACCTGATTGGGTAGACTGTGTTAATTGGTTTTGGAAAAATATGACAATACGGTGGACCCTTGATAAACTTTCTCTTATTCCTCCCAAACAGTCCACTAAAATGCCTTTCGAGAAATAAGCAATGCAGTTGCTGAATCATGATTCATATTTGAGTTGCAACACCTATTTTTAAAGTTTTATCCAAGTTTCATGAGCCCGGTGAGCTATGCTGGATACCTTTCATTTGCATCTAAGAGTGATTCCTGCATGAGGCCCAATAACTAAATATACTTAGGAAAATCTTGCAAAATATAAAACCTTTTTTTAAACTTATGATAAACGGGATGAAAATGATGCATCTCAGTGTTGCATCGTCAACCACCTAGTTGCTATGTCTACCTGACAGTCAGAACATCCTGAAAAATTAATTGGCCCGCAGAGATATTTCGGATAGAGATCAGTGCAGATGAGAGGACTGATTACCAGCTTGAAAAAAACAAGAAGACTGCAAGGGTAGCATCTTATTTTTCATTTTTAGGCTTTGTGGAAAATTAAACGATGGATATCTTACCAAACGTCCCTAAATGTCCCTGGAGATTAGGATCTTCCCAAGTCAGCACAACTAAACTCCAGCAGAATGCACAGCCCTATGGAGGTGAATAGTTCAGAGAGTGCATATATCTAAACGAGAGCATTTTAATGAACACATCTTAATCCATTCCTTAATCCAAGTTAAAGGATTATTCACCACAATTAGTATTTAGAATCCTGTGCAATTTTGGAAAAAAAAAGGAAATGTGATATTGCCTTCCAGTAAAGCAATGTGAATTTGTGCTGGGGCCAAGAATGCTAACTGTTTCAATGTAGAACAACTGGACTGCAAAATACACATGCCGTCTCAGAGAAAACACGTGAAGACAGAAACGGAATGTGGGATGAATCCAGACAAATAGTACACTCTCTCTCATCAATAGTAGACTCTGTGACTGAAAGCCCAATAGTGGGCTTTCACTTACCAATAGCGGACTTTATATCACCAATAGTGGGCTTTATATCACCAATAGTGGGCTTTACATCACCAATAGTAGGTTCTCTCTCACCAGTAGTGGGCTTTCACTCACCAGCGGTGGATACAGAAAACAGAGGCTTGTAGCATAGCGAAAGCTCGTAAGCACATCCCTACCTCTAATGATGCGTGACGAGCAGAACCTGGGAGTAATTACTGAGTAATGGAGAGGCCAGGATGACACCGTGGGGGCTGGGGGGCATTACAGCGAGGAGCTGGCACTTCATGTAAACACGTAGACCAGGGGTCGGGGTATTCCCAATGCAGGAGGGCTCAGAACAGAGATACGGTATTCTGTAGTGTCCAGTTAATCATCCCTATTGCAAATGATACTTGGAGATAATGATTTTCTTTTTCTTTTTAAGTTGGGGTTAGGATTTGGATTGTGGGTGCTTTTTCTGGATCAGCAGGTAGAAGAACTAGAAAGAATTAGTGACTGTTGGAATAATTGTTGGTAAGCCTTATGATAAGCAATGATGGGCTGCTTTTTTTTCCTGCCAAGACACTCAAGACATATTGAGTCATAGGTTTTCGGTATTTGGAAAAGCAGGTTGCGTGTCTGGGAAAACACTGAGACAAAACAAACCTGGAGAAAATTAAGGTTTGAATTTGAAGTCACTGCATTATTTCCAGCAGCATAAAAACATGTGCTTGGATCTGCACTCAGTGAGCACTTTATGAGGTATTTATTAGACTTCTGATTGGCTGATGAAATATTTGCATTAACAAGCTGGTGTACATGTCAACGAAATAAGGTTATCTCTGAGTGTATATTGACTTATTGTTATTCTGGTAATGACTTAATTAGCTCTGCCTCAGCATTCTCAAATGGTGAAATACAATGTCTCCATAAGGACAAAGGCTGAAATTCCTTACAACAGAACAGAAATCACCTTTCAGTTTTTTTGAGCAAATAGACTGTTATTATGTAATTTTTACATAGCACTTCTGAGAGCAGACACAGTCCTAGTGAACCCCTGTACTTTCCGGTGATTACACCCCTGTTTAACATCCAGATGTGGTACGGAGGTAATCACGCATGGACAAAATACTTCAATCATTTTGTTTTGATTTCTATCTCTCCCCTAACCCTATACACTGCCCTTTAGAATATCTAAACAACTACATAAAATAGATATCGCAAATTAAATCCCACCTTTAATAACTCTAGCAATCGGGGGTGGATTCACATCAAGAGAAGCTGATCATACACAAGGCACACATTTCCACAAAATAAGGCAATAGAAAATGTGGATTTTATTAGTTTCCTTCATGTCAAAAAGTATGTAAGATAGCGGAAAAATATTATTTCTTCCTTTCATGACATCCTGTAAGATGTACTGTTAGTACATGGGATACTTATAGGAAATTAGAATTTGAAAAATAAACATGGGACAGATATTATAGTACATAATTTGAATTACTGCTACTAATTGTTAATTTTGGAATGACAATATGGCCACTAGGTTCATGCGGTTTCCTGTAGTATGACTGTTTCTGATGAATTCAAGGTCATTGTGTTCTTGAAGGTGCATCAGTGAAAGCACACCTGTGGAATAAGCCACAAGCTACCTTTATAATGTGAAATAATGCTAGATACTGTATTTAGTTATTAAATATCTGCATTTAGAGGTTCCTAATCAAGGGAGGTACCGTAAACTGATCAAAATAAACATGCTTTTCTTATGAATTCACTTCACGTGCCAGTATTTGACGTTGACTATCATAGTCCGGAGAAAAGCATTTAGCATTACAAGTATATTTCTACTATTTTGGACTGGTATAAGCTCTGGTAGGGATGGACAAACACTGGATATTTCATTGAGTGTGAGATCAAACCCAACCTTTATTCCAACCTATTTTTTTCAACTGTTTTTCACAAGTGTGTCTGGGAAGAGCTGTGAACAGCCTTCCCCTCACAGATGGTGGCAGGTGAGACACATCAGGAGTTTACATGCTCCTCAAGGACCCCCAATGCAGCACTCCCATTGGCTTCCACCTCCAAGAGAACTCCTGTTGCCATGGAGCCAAAGGCGTGTGATTCAAGTGTATATCTGTGGAGCTTGGGGCCCGGCAAACAGGGAAGTACTTGCGAGTGCAACCGAGAGTCCTCTCGCACTGAAACATTCGCTCTCTGAAGCCGTTGAGTGGCTCCTGCCTTTATCGGCCTTATGGACAAACAGCATGGCCTTCCCCGGCTCTCTGTAGCATGCGCTAAACAGAAGAGCTCTTTGGAGATGCAGATATGTTCTGATTGTTGTCGTACCTGGACGGCATGTATAAGGCGTGTTTAAGCACTTAGTGTGCACTTATGAATTGGCACCACATCACACAGCTTAAGCAATGAGAGCAAGGCCAGTATGCCTAAAGATATACAATTCAAAACTCTTAAAAAATTGAAGTAAAAAGAAGAAGAAAATCAAGTTAAGTATTCCCTCTATTACGCACTGCACAAAGGGACATTCCTCTAATCTTTTCAACAGAAGAGACAAGACATTCATCATTTAAAGAGGACGCGTGTCAGCCCCCCCACAGAAATCTGCTTGGATTTTGAAGCTCGGCCAGGAATTCATTCTTCAAATACATATGGTCTCCATAGGCATAATTACACAAAGCTGTGCCTAAACGGGATGACTAAAATGTACAGTACAGTACAGTATATCACTTTAAAGACATTAGGCCATGCGCAAGTGTATTTTTAAACATGTTTTTCTTTCTTTGTGGAAAGTCTAGCTTGTAAAGCTTATACGTTAAACCTTGGCAACAGAATAAAGTGACTCCAGGGCTAATAGCTTCCACCGCACATTTCCCTGATCAAACATCGCTCGGCTTTTCAGCGGCCTCTTGACTTTCAAGTCACAGTGGCAGGAAAGCTGTGTTTCATTGAGGGGCGGAGAGGTGATGGATGAATTCTTCTCACTCAATATTCCCTTTGGCATATACCATGCTCCCTTAAGCGTCTAGAAAAATTACCCAACGACGCCTTGACAAATTGCTCAGGAAAAGTGTATTGTTTCTGTTGTCAATATCCGCTTTGGGGTACATTTATTGGCATTAAATTTTTTCCTCAGGAGGCCTGTTGAATCTTTTATCTTATCTGTGTATGTGCTTGTGTGAGTGTGAGTGTGTGTGTGTGTGTGTGTGTGTGTGTTTGTGCATTTTGATCTGGGGAGTTAGTGTTGTTTGGAATGCGACAGAAGCCACCCCAAACAAATGTGGCTGAAAACCAAACCAATTAAATACAGTTGATGGATAAGGGAGAATGGAAAAAACGAAAAGATCAGAGCAGCATTTTCCCATTGTCGTTATCAACTTATCACAATCTAAATCTGTGCACTCCGTCAAAAAACCGCCCCAGGAGACAACCTCTCATCCTGCATTTTCCACTGGCCCAACCCACGAGCCGGACACACCGTGAACGAGCGAGCGACGCAGGTCGGAAACGTGCACCGCGCATGCGCCCACGTGTCTGACCGGGAGTAAAAGCCTGTACGCAGGGTATGAGCCTGCGATGGATAGGGCAGGCCCTGGAGGTCCGGCGTTATCCAGGCTTCTTCAGCTCCGTCACCCGACACCCCCGAGCTCAGATAAACCACCTTACATAAGGCCAGGGTTCCTATCCCAGGGTGATGGATGACTGGTCATTGATGAAAAGGATGCATTCGCACACCACCACCGGCCGCCCCTCAAACCCATGCCTTTTCATGCCTTCATCCCTGGTGCCCAGCGGGCCAACGAAGACATGGGATCACAGATGAGAGAAGTCCTGCGGCTTGCCAATCCCCTAACATGCCCCGGACGCGGTTTGATCCTATCAAAGTGAGGCCAGTCCAACACGCCGGGCTCAACGTGTGAAGGCAGTCTCTTTAAACCAAAGTGATCAAAGTTTCCCCAAAGATCTCAACATCTGACTGATCCAAATAAACATCCTGGAAAGAATCATCTGTGAGCACCTGTAAAGAACAGGCATGAGGAATGCTTACCCACAAGGGTGATGTGACGTGTAGTTTTTTCATGGACACCAGTACCGTAAATACTCATGGTTCTTCTACATACTGTAAATGCATTTCTCAGCAGCCCTTAGAAACGGAAATTACTATGGAATCCTACTCTCAAGGTACATTGAAAAAAAATACAGTAGATCAAAAATGAAAATTGAAATTGTGGCCATGAAAACAAAAAACTGTTGTTGTAGGTTTGCTGGTGTACAACAGTTCAGATAACTCTACATCTGAATATTAAAGGTAACTACGGTATTACCCACTGGCAAATGGCTGCTATTACAACAGCAGGCCACAAGCCAACATGGACAGTCCAATCTATGGACTCTGCTCTTTGCTTAATTAATGGTCCCATTTAACAGTGTGGTCCCAAGGCTAATGCAAGGTATAACGAGACATAATGAGCTAGAGAACCCTTTTCAGCAAAATGGTTTCAATTATCATACATTACAAACTCGGGCAAGTGTAAAGGACTAATCCTTGGGATATGCTGATTCTAACGAGAAGAGAGAGAATTAATTGATCCATCCATTCAAAAAGCTTGCACATAATTTCTGCCGTGCATTTTAAATAGTGTTTAAACTGATGTACAGCATTGCAAATGAATTGATATTTGGAACCAACGGTACTGCAGTGGTGACAGATTTTGCACGATGAACACTGTGTGTTGCTACAGTATGCTAATGATTTACTGCTTGCAGGTGCCAAGGCAACAGTATCTGTCTTTTCAACTGACAAATGCATCTATCAGCATGGGAGAGTGCAAACTAGTTAGATTAAATGTTTTTGTGTATTCAAACAAGGAGGATTGTGAACTTGGGGAAGGCAAAGGTCTATTAGAAAGGATACTACCTCCAGCCTGGTCACCGCCATTTTCAGGCCAAACCCTTTCCTGTTTGTTGGATTTATTCAGTCTTAACGTACTTTATTTTTTTGACCGAATCTGAAACAATGCAGGTCTTGTCTGACTGAAAAAGCCCTTAACCTGGTCAAGTAGGTCAGAGTAAATATTTTCCTCAAGGAGCAGTGGGCAGAGACACCACTACACAGCTATAGCTCTCGTTTGAATCTTTAGATCTAATAGGAACAGAAGGAAATGTGCCTTTCAGCAAATCTGTCCCAAATCCATGGTGGCACAGAAAACGCACTGTGTTGTGTTTACTTTCACTCCATGTGTTGTTGCGACGTGAACCATCAGGTCAGGATAGGATAGGCACCTCCTAACACCCCTGAGGCCCATGTACAACCCTCCCTGTGCTAAAAGCAGATCTGTGCCATGCATCCTTCAGTTGAACCACACCACAACTTGGGCAGATCTTCCATATGGTGTCCGTTTCAGTGATGGCAGCTGTACTGGCTCTGAACTATTACCAAAAACTCAGGCTCAGTCTTGTCACTTATTGCTTTATTTCCAAAATCTGTTCCAAAATCTCCTCAGTGGCATTGGTAACATGCCAGGATTCAAAGTGTTGTGTCATTTCTGGTACAAAGTCTTCATTTGGACTGTTACATCTCCAACAATTGAAAAATACCCAGGACAAAATTGCTCCATTTTATTCCTGTAGAAATCCATAAGATTTGCCTCTGCCTTTTCCCATTTACCTCCCTTCCTCTCTTTGCACGACATTAATATCATATCGGCCTTGCAAAGTAGGCCCTATTGTCAACATACATCTGGATGTGTGTTAATTGTAGAAGTCTGATTCACTCATGGTATTTATTCAGTGTCAATATGAATTCAGAAGCACAGAAAGGAGCCATGTTCTCATTTTCATAGATTATCCACATATTTATCACTGAAAAGTCTTCTGCAACTAGACTCTTTTTTTGCAACAAACATTTTAAAAGTTTCTCTCAGTTTGGCATTTGGTGGGTAGTGCCAGTTAAAGACAGCTTAGGGTCATGGTCTAAAATCTGAAAGATCCATTGTTGTTGAATGCACGGTGAAGCATATGAAAAGCAACAGAAGAAAGCATTTTTAAATGAACAAAAAAACTAAGAAAAACTGGAAGGCTAATTTGCATGAAATTCTAAATGCCAGTTGCATTAACGAGCACATTTGTCTGAAAAGCTGAATTGATTGAAGAAATCCATCAGATAAACTAAAATGTCCAGAAACTACCACCACATTCTTTTCATTTTTCTCTATATACTTTCTCTCATATTTACCCTTTACTTTCTCCCTTTGCTTTTTCCCTCTAATTCCTCTTTTCTTTTACCTATCTCTTCTTCACTCTACAGAAAGGAACATACTGAAAAACAGTCTGAGTTGAGCCTAAGATGACGTTCTTTAAAGCATTGTATTCATTCCTGTTAAATAATAATGAAAAATTAATATTCCTGAGTAAATGTAGGAATAAAAATACTTGATAGCTTCATGGTCTGATAGGATTTAGAACAGTGACAAAGTAGGCACTGTTAAAAAAGGCCTAGTAAAAACTACCAATTGACAAATCAATAACACCACAAATATTTGTGATAATCAATCCTTCACTCTTCACCCTGTAGAGCAGATATAGCTAAGTGACTTTAAGCAGTAATACAATACTGATGTACCCTTCTGACGTCATTATAATCACATACAAGTTAGGAATGGTATAATGGGTGTAACAAATATCTGTGTAGGTTTATGCATTGCTAAACAATTGCTTATGCGCTTATGTGAGTTTTAGCATTACAACAAATTATATGGATTAAGCACACCCCATTGGCTTGTAGTATTCTCTCCCTCTCCACCTGCACTGTGTTCTGGCACAAAATGGCTGCCTTGCCCAAGTGGGGACTACATGAGAGCTTTGCCCTTCACTGGAAAGTGCTTGGATATCATTAGATAAAAAATATTTATAATATATAAAAACACCATCCACCATATTGCACATTTTCCACAGAAATTAGAATATTGTCTCCACTTTAAGCGGTGTATGAAAAATTCACACAGTAATTACTGCCAAATAGGCCCTTCATTATTGGCCACTTTCGACAAAATTAAGAAATGTAAATACACTATTTTGATTGATTGTCCACTTATTAGGTTATGGCTACTGAAGCAAAATGGTCATTGTTTCCTAATGGCCATCTAATCATGAATAATGGTCAATTAAACTTAACACAAGGGGTTGCATTTAATTACTCACCAGTGGCTGGCTAAGGGAGAGCATTCACATTACCTTCAAATGATGTGTATCACAGCTGCCATCTATATTTACAGTCTAATTCCCAGAATATTGTGATGCATCTTTTGGTCTCAATAAGCAATTTTGCCTGTGAATAACTCTTTGGAGTTTACTTATTGAATGCTGTGTATCATCTTCAAACATAAACCATAAACCAGCAAGACTGCTTTTTTATTCATTATTTTGTGTTTATGCGAGAACAAATCATAATCACAAGTGCATGTACAAAAAGAAAAGCACATTCTTCAAAAGAACATTTAGCTTTTTCTCCCATATTTCACCTTTTCCAAAATATTTTCCACAATTCCCCTCATTAGGCACAATCTTTCTGAAGAAAAAAAATTGTGTTTTGTGTGCATGGAAACACTACCATTCAAAATTCTAAACTTAAATGATCATTTGAACACACTCATCCTCAGAATACAAACACTAATCACTCTAATTATTAAATTAGCAATCAAAGCTTTCATACAAATAAAGAGAATTTGCCACCTCCTGATTTATGATGAGATACAGTACATATAATTCACAACATTATTTCTTTCTGTATGTATGGTAGAAACATATTTCCCGTTTACCCATAAATTCTGCAAAGGCTTATTGTAGCAGTGGTTTGTGTAGCTGGAACATCACTGGCCACTGTATTGTAGAAGCCCCCTGGGCAGAATGGAGAAATTATCACTCCCTGGACAACCATCAGCAACCCATGTACCGTACGTTATCATTTCAGTCAATCTAGCTTTCTGCTGCATAAAAAAAACAAAGCTTTTCATCTCTGTACCTCCCCTAATATTCCCATTTCCCAAACAAAAAGAGGAGTTTTACTCACCCTGCAGTAGATAGCGTTCAACCCTCACACCATGTGCACTGAATGCGGGATCAGGAGGAGGCTGGAGGGAACATACGAGCAGGGTTATCACAGAGCTGCATATTATTTTCCTGTATCGTTCCTTTCCCCCCATTTCTTTTTAACTGCCTACAGCGCTGCAATTTAGGGATTTTTTTTTATAATAAAAGCAGTCACACTGTGTTTGTGGGCTTTTATATTTGAGTAGGCCTGAATAGTCGATAATAATTTGGAAAGAAAAAGCAAAAGCATACCTGTACCGATATCATGGGATTTTCATTGCAGAGCATTTCATTTGTCACACCAGTGTGTGATGAACAAACGCAATGAAAGAAAATTGTTTTCAATGCTTTGTCAGATTTTGAGACAGTGTTCTGAAGCTTCAGAGAAAAAGCTGACAATTGTGTGTCTTGTGTTTATACGTTCTGAGAAATTAAGTGTAGTTTCTGGAAATGTGTGCAAACAATCGAGAGAAACCATGACAATACCAAATTACAGAACCAGTCAATCTCATAAACCATGGTGAATGGTTCAACCTGAATATAGTATTTGTTAAAAAAGATGCATTTATGGCAGCACGGAAATATTTGAAGGAAAAAAAATGAGGCATGATTGATTCAAATTCAGCTCCTTTCAGCTCATAAGCATTCATCAAACCGTGGAAAATTTGAACCGCACACCAGTCTCCGGTTATAAATCACATGGGCCTTAAATGAAACAGATCAGTCAAAAGCTATGGCTTTGGAATAACAAAATACACACTGTGGAACTGCTGGCCATTTTAACAAAAAAAGACCATGGAATTTTCCAGAGAAAACCTGAATAAGTAAAGCATTCTTCTCAGACAAATGCGAGAGAGCCTCATTACAGAGATTCCTTAATGATCGTATTTCGCTGTTGTTTCACTAATGGAGGACAACAGAGGGAAGATTATAGATTATTAACTTGGTGAGGCTGTTGTGTCCAATATTTGTTCAAAACTTGTTTCATCAGTACCTAGCATAGTACAACCTAGCAATTTGCATTGTTCTGCGAACCTAGCTTTTTCTGCATGAGATGGGACAAAGGCATTTTGTTTGATGATGTATTCTGATGTTGTATTCTGTAATGTGCTAAATGGATGGATGGAACGTATTATGCTTATGAATGTAGTTTGCACATGCAAGTGTGTTGTGGTTCTTGTAAAAACAGTTACACCACACAAAGTGAGCTTCCAGCTGTGTAGTCTCGACATAACATAACACAGAATGCAATTACATCATTCCCAACAGCACAATCTACAGTTATGCCTTTCTGCAACTATTGTAAGTATTATATTATTAGTCTATTAATGTTTATTTTGATACATATGCTTTAAAGCCCCTTGATCTATGTGTACCACTGTACCAGTTTTTTTGTGTAAAAAAAACTCAGGTCTGATGGTATACAATGGTAAATCAGTGCTGATTCAGGCCTCTGTATAAACTGTATAAACATAGACATCATATTAAATTGGAAGGTGCATGATTTAGTCCATACGCTGAACCAATTTTCTGATATTTGTTTCCTGGAGTATTATTAAAAGTACACAGCCGTTTCTCTTTCAAGTATGCTAGCAGCTTTCAATCCACATATTGATCCGACATCTTTCGACAGGACGCTCGGAGGAGCTGCGGAATGACCTTCTCCCACCTCTTTCAGTCACAGAAAAACATATTTAATCAGGACCCGGGAGTTTATGGAGTCTATGCACTCTGCCTGAGAGAAACGACCGCACGAAACCCAAAAATGCGGGAACCTAATCCACAGCCCTCGGGCCGTTCGGAGGGAAATCGACGGCTCAGCCAGTTGAAGGAGGGGTCAAACGAATGGGAGCGTATCGCAAAGGGAGCTCAACGTCGCTTAAGATTCCCAACTGATTGAGAGTTATTGATTTCCGTCTCAAATTCTGTCTGGTTTCGTGTCTGTCATAAGGTGAGCGAAAGTGCTTTTGGCTTCACTGGCCTGTTTAGGAAACATGACTAACTAATGGTTGCTCTTGACCTTTTGGATCGGTTTCAAACAAAAATATGCGAAAGAAAATAAGTTGCTTTTGCCCGGTATGATAATGTACTGTGAAACAATGGGACAAAACCTGTGCTATAATGTAAAGCCACACTTACTCTCAGTTGAAGAGAATTGGTTTGTACAACGAATACCTTCCACTAGTCCACTGTCTGAAATCAGGGCTACATTGCAAGGCAGATGGTGATGCACTTTTCGTATGACGTTTTAAAATGAGGAAATTAGATTTATTGTCTGCTGTATATTGATGTTTGAGATGGAGGACCACATTGCAAATAAGTGTTGCTAATGTTTCTACTGTATGTACCATCCTCTAGTCAATAAGGAATACGTATAAATGTCAGTCAATCAATTAAATAAATCAATTGATCAATCAATATTGTGCTGGAAACAGAGGCAGAAATCGAGTGAATCTACAGTCATTTAATTGCTCGACATGCCATTACTTGAAACGACATGCCAATATCCAAATATCCAGCTGGTAATATTGAAATTGTCCATGACGGTCGTAGGACTCAGCAGTTTCATGTTGATGGGTTCCAACCTGGAGTTAAAACAAACACAAAACAGCTAACGCAAAAGGTTCTCACAATGTTACCGGAATGTTTTGTGAATGTTATAACATTGCCATGACATGGCAGCAACAATGGGAGAACGTTTTGGGTCTTTCCTTTGAACTAGTATCTGCCATTTGAAGGCAACTGTGTACAACTGGCATGGGTAGAGTTACCTTAAATTAGATGAGCAGGCCAACCCAGTAGGAATATAGATGAAATTCAATTAAATCAATGTCTATGTGTATTGCATATCCACATTTGGTGTTGTGGTGCAATTGGTGTCCAATTTAAATTATTTGTCATTTTTTTTATTTATCATTTTGACATTATTTGGTATAGACATATCCTGTATCACTTTATAACAATGAATTTACATAATATGCAAGAAACAATTGCATTTTTCTTCACCCAAAAACAGAATGAAATTGATTCACTCTTTGTGATCCAGCTTTCCCAGAACTCACATGGATATGGCCTATTATATTGTGTATTGATCCAGTACAGGTGCTTGGCAGATCCACAGATATTTAACCAATCTCGATGGGCTCATGTCTGACACAGATGATTAGTTTAACACATCCATAAACAGACACAGACCCACAGAGCATCTGTTGCCTCTAAACATATCAAATAGCAATATGACATCTGGCAGTAATGGATAATTTTGCATTAATCTATGCAAGGCGATCGCTTAGATCAGTGGTTCCCGAACTCTGCCCAGGACATCTGCTGGGTATGCTGGTTTTTGTTACAACAAATCTCTTGATCAATAAAGCTTGTTGGAAAAGTGTTGCATAAATTCTAAAGAACCTTTTCTTACACGTAATTGACACAGTGCATGTTTGGCTTGTTAGCATCAGATAGAAGCATGTTACAATTCAAACGTAGCAGGAATTGTTGAGGTGAAAGCTAGCACACGCAATGGATCCACAGGACTGAGTTTGGGAACTCCGCACTCAGATCACAGTTTTTTGTCTTTTGGTGACCTTCAACTGAACTTGGCAAAACTAGTGTTTAAACATACATCTTGGTTCTTGGTTCTTGGCTCGAACATGCTCTCTGCTTCCCTGTGTAAGGTTACGTACTGGCCTCATCGTGAACTGAAAGCCCCCTCAGCTGTGGCTGTGCCCTCACTGACAGACGAGCCGGGGAGAGGCGCGTCGGGCTGGCCGTGTGTCTGAGCGCCGTCTCATGACCTTGGCAGGAGAGTGGAAAGTGCTGGCTGCCCGGAATCCTTTACGCTGACGGTCCACCACGGCAAGGTCTGTGGACTGTAAACATTCGGATTAAAAAGACACGGCAAACCCAGCCGAACAGGTCTTTCTGCATTTTTTATTTTGACTTATCTTTTGGTTCAGGTGTAGAAATGTATGATTTTGAGTGTGTATGTGTCCGCATGTATGTATGTATGTGTGTGTGTGTGCACTGTATGTGAGTGTATGTATGTGTGTGTGTGCATGTATGGGTATGTATGTGTGTGTGCACTGTATGTGAGTGTATGTATGTGTGTGTGTGCAGCCATGTGCTTGTGTGTACTGTGTGTGAGTGAATGTATGTATGTGTTTGTGCATTTATGAGTATGTATGTGTGTGTGCACTGTATGTGAGTGTATGCATATGTGTATGTATGTGTGTGCATGACTAACCCCAGCCCTGAGAAATACAGATAAGGTGACAAAAAGCAGGACAAGCAGTTTTTTTCCCTGTTCAGTGGCGGTTGAGGTGGTCTAGAATGTGTCCCATGAATTAGATGCCCCCCCCAACCCTATTTTCCTCTGTGGGCACAACAAACGACGTGTCAGCTCCTACCTTCACGCGTGACAGAAACGCCAAATGAAAGACGAGTGGGGGGTAATTGGGAAGCACACACACACACAAAAAAAAGAACAGGCGTGTGGAAAAGGTCAGGTCAGAACATTCGAGAACACAGTCCAATCTAAAGCTGACAGGAGACCGGGCCATGAGGGGCCTGTGTTGTTTCAGAATGAGAAACGAGGTAAGTACCAGCAGCACCACGATGCTACATTTTCCTTCTCCTAATGCAGGACCACAACGTCCATGTGGTTCTCTGCGTGTTTCCAGATGTGAAATGTCACCTCTGCATTTATTATGATTTTGATATATTGTCTCCTCCATCTTATGGGAATGGAATATACAGTGATCTATCACAGAAATGTAATATTACTTTCAAGGGGCAATTATCAGTATGTTTGCCAATATTATGACAAATATATAGATAATATATTTATTTGACTATATTTTATGATATATATCAGTTCTAGACTTTGTCCTGGGACTATCATGGACCACCTGTCAGTGACATTCTGCCAACAGAAACCACAACAGAATCTTTGTGCATTCAACAATGGCCTACCCTGAACAAGGA
This sequence comes from Conger conger, assembly GCF_963514075.1. Taxonomy (NCBI): domain Eukaryota; kingdom Metazoa; phylum Chordata; class Actinopteri; order Anguilliformes; family Congridae; genus Conger; species Conger conger. The sequence continues at coordinate 20,531,166 of NC_083777.1, read as the reverse complement.
TTTTTATAAATTCTGTGTGGCTAGTCTTACAATCCCTCACTGACCTCTGATCTCCATACAGAAACCTGGAATATCACAGCGCTAAAACAGGTAATGCTATCAGTCCCTGAGGCTGGACATTCATCACTTAATATCACCGGCGTTCCCTAGCATTCAGGCAGACACCAGGATTATTTATCGGAATGGAAGACAGTGGGGATCAGAAGTTGTGGCTTTTTGGTGAGGGAATCACATGATAAATCTCAGGTATTTCCTTCTAGAAAATTATTCCTTCTGATATTATTTTAGCAGATGTTCTTTTCCAAAACTTATACAGTTCACTGGTTTGAATGATTTGAAATGTTAAATCCACTAAGCAATTCAGGTTAAGCACCTGGTTCTATGGCATAATGTCAGGGCTCTGGCTGGGATGTGCTACATGCATGCATTTTAAATACCTATAGCCATGAGTCCTCGGTCCTGGAGAGACACAGGGTGTGCTGGTTTTGTTGTTACTCAGCACTTAATTGATCAATTAAAGCGTTAATTACACAATTACACAGCTCACCTTACCTGATGTGCAACTAAACAAAAAACAGCACACCCTGTGGCTCTCCAGGGGCAGAAGTGAGGACCACTGATTTAGATACTAACAAATTTGAAAACAAAATTCAACACAATGCTTAATTTTCAAGCAAAACATTTGGCTGCTAACCAAATTAATAAACGCCTTACTTTCTCTTAATATCTACCGCCCTGTGCAAATATTTTACCAGTGTCAAAAGGGTTATAGCATTTTAAATAATTAAATAACCCAGATGTATGGCTATGCTGCTAAGCCCCTTGATGTCATGAGAGCTAAATGCATTTGTTTGAGTCACACCCTCAGAACTAAGCGTCTGCTGGTACTGTGTACTTACAGCAATCCCATCATACAATTATTTTACCAAAAAACAAGCGTTAAAACCAAATACAGTTGTGAACAATATCACCGGCCAGGATTCAAGATGGTTGAGTGTGTGGAGGTGTGGCAAGACGCCAGTGGCACTGAGGGAAAATAATCTCTGCCAGGCAGAGATCTGCAGGCAGGATTTTATTAAATCTGTGCCTGGTTAGAGGGTGGAAGAAGCACAGGGATGGTATGCCTCAGACTTAAGGTCTCTGAGTCACCCTCCTAATGCACATCACTACTAAAAGCAAAGATCACCCAGAAATTGACATTTCATCTTTTGCCTGCCTTTCCACAATCTGTACGTCACAAAAACCAGACCTGATCTGATCTGATTTCCTTAGGCATTGCTGTAGATGGGAGAAATACACTTTGGCCTTTTCAGTATTTGGCATGATTTTAAAGAGCTGTCATTTCTACACAGTGTACTCGATATGCAAGTGCCCCAGTACGCATACCCGCAAATTAAAGCTGACTGTGTTTGCATTTTCATTTGTATTTACATCCATATGAACTGAATCGTATAGGAATTACAGCCCTTTAAAATGGTGCCACTGTCCAAATACTTATGGACCCCACTGTAAATGCAGCAGTCCCATTAAGCTGCACTTGGGAAGCTGCAGAGAAACATGCCGTTCTTCTCTTCTTATCTTTTCTGCAAAGAAATGTGTGCATACCAGTGCACAAGGATGAACATGCTAAAATGCACGGGTGTGCCTACAAATGGGTGGAGGGTGGCCAGTACCCATCCAGAAGGGTTGCCTGGCCACCCCGGAGAGCCCTGCGAGTGGGCAGAAGTCTCACGCAAATCAGCTAACATGCACATTAATTGATAACTGCCACGAATTGATGGACAATCGCAAATTAAGGAACTACAAAGTTACTTAATAATTACTCCCCCACCACTTGGTTACACAGCTGCACCCCCAATCGGCCCCCTTATACCCAAATGCCCACCGCAGGAAGAGAGTCTGCTAACGGCACTGCTACAATGCTAACAAAGATGTTTGTGGTGAGATTCTCCCGACTCCGCCCTTCCCTGTGAGACGCGGCATGAACACCTCTCCAGTGAGCACAGACACATCAGACGTCACGCTGCGCCGTGAGGCCCATTAATCACCCGTCGGGCGTCTAGTCGCATGCCTGCGCGGAGCACAATGCATCGCTGAAGCTAGCGACGCGATTCTGGAGCGCCATCGTTCGTCATGCCGCCCCCACGGACTCAGCCGCCACATTCAGCCCGTCACAGTGTCAGATATTAAAACGACTGCAACGTCACGACAGAACACCGCGTTTCATAACGGGTTCCGATTTCATAACAGGTTCTCATTTCGATGATTGATCACTGCCCTAACATGTTGTTTCACATTAATTTATGGCCTCTGGTGAAATGGTGTGAGGCACAAATCCCATTAGGCTGCTTTAGATTAAAATCCGGCTTGGCGTTGGCAATTAAGTAAATGACATTGACACGTCGCTTTTGCATGTTAGCTGTGTTCATGAAGAAATTGGCAGCACATGTCCAAAGCTGATTCATGCAACTCTCATGAATTTGTTTATTTGTAAAGTAATATTGCCAAGTACAGAACTGTACATACAGTATACTACATACATAACCAATGTTATATACTTTAGTTTTTTAGATTTTTAGTTTTTTTCAGTATGAAAACTAACCAAACCATGTCATTAATGCCCAAAGCATGCACTTAACTAGACACTCATTCCAATGTACAATGTGGCCGTAGTGTAAAAGCATAGTGTAGTGCTATGATGCCTACAGTCCAGGGTATGTTTATGTAGATTATGGTTGTGCAAGGCAAAAACTGTATTCTGCATCCCACAGATCAGAGAAAATGGCAGGTTGTAATTTTCATGAATATTATACTGTGCTTACAGTACAGATTCCATAAACTTCTGTCTGTCGCTTCTGACTCACAGTTATGAGTAAATATTTGTGTATTTTCTTATCAAGTACAGTTTGTCAAATTCAGTGATCACCGAAATGAATTAAGACACATGCTCGCGTTCATTTATGAATCAAATTGAAATAAAATGAAACGTTACATACTGGCTATTGTCTTCAGTGCATGGCCTGCACCAACAGTTCTGTCTCAGCCCATGAGAAGAGAACCATGATTTGACCAATAATACCAGTCAAACAGCACCTCCAGGATCTGCTGTTCTGAATTACATCACCTGGCTTCCATCCGTTTAGCTGCTGCTCTTATCCTGCCTCTTAGAGCATCGGAAAAACATTAGCCTGTTCACCAGATTAACATGAGCTAAAATGCTAGTGCTAAGAACATTCCCAGACCAGTGAGTAAAGATGCAAACCTAAACGTATCAATAAAGCACTAGCGCAAAGTAATAGTGCCAACACATGCTGCACTGCCGCAGTGGTGTGGGGAAACCACACGGAAATACAGTATAAGCTCTTTAATTATTTATAGTTGAGATAATGTGTGTGTGTGTGAGTGTGTGAGTGTGTGCGAGTGTGTGTGTGTGCGTGTGTGTGTGTGTGTGTGTGTGCGTTAGACAGCTGAACCCAATGAAGTGACGCAGTGCAAAAATCAATGAGGCAATAGAGCCCTGGAGACCTATGTAATTAATCATCATAGTAAAGTGGACCTGACCATTGACCCTTCAACCCTTCATACCTGATGACAAGCAAACCAAAATATAGTCTGCATGTCAATAGTCAATAGTCAAAGTAGGGAAAAAAACCACTGCTGTTAATTTAAATTGAGCAGCATGTATTAGATAATGTTTCTTGTGAAAAGGGAGAAATAACTGAGCGATCTTTGACTTTGTTTTCAGCTTTTTTGGGGGAATAGGGGCTGAGGTGGAGGGTGGAGTGTTATCTGAGGTTAAATTGGTATCACTTCTCAACAATGGGACCATTTTGGGCCACAAAGTGACTAATGGAACTTGATATGAACCTGATATGACAAAACTAAAAACTGACTGGAGCCCTCCCCTCCAGGCTCGGGGCCTGTACAAAGGGGCGATGAGGAAACTGTGCTCGGCTTCTGAGAAAATACATTTGAGGGGGGAAAAAAAAAAGTCAAATAAAAAAGGTAATCATGGGGACTCAGTATTTCATGGCTTATGTAACAGCAGATTATAAAACTTTCAGGTAGTGGGAATAAATCTCTCGGTGGCAGGTTGCGGTGCGTGGCGCACGGCACACTCGAAGGCTGGCCTCTTTATTTAATGTCCGTGTCACCTTCCCGAGCGCCAGCCTTGTGGTGTGTTATTGGAAGGGGAGCGCGTGTGCGCCATGGCGGGACTCGTTCTCCTCTTCCGGAAAGGTCCAGGAGACGGGAAATAAACCTCATCCTTATACAAGGAAAATAGATTTTCATGTATTGCAACAGTAATATACAAAGTAAAACATTTGAACAAATGGAGGCATTAGAAATATAAATGCCAATTTATTGTCATTTCTGCTTATTGCATTCAGATATACCACAACGAGGCCAACATTACAATAATTGGTATATTTTGCAACACATGTCTTAATATGTATAATTGTATATACATAATACAAATATAAATAAATGTTTATTTTAAAAAATAGAAATAATATTGTGCATGCATGAGTAACCTTATTAGTTTCATATTACACAATCATCAAACATTATCATAGAGGAGTCATGCTTGATACTACTGCACTTCATCGTACATCGCTCTGGATAAGAGCGTCAGCTAAATGCCTTGTAAATGCCTACATGTAATGTAATGTAATGGTTTGTTTGTAAATGCTCAAAAAACATTTTCAACAGCCTTTTATTGCCTCAAAAAATGGCTAATCAGAAATTCCTACTTTGAACTTGATCTTTGAGCTCCACGGCGCTATTACAGTTGTTGCCTCCAGCAGGCAGAAACTCAAGATGGCCACAGACTTGTATTAAGAAAATGTCACATTCCAGATTTTCTGTTCAAGTTTGCATCTCACTATCCCCACACAATGACCTACAAGCTTGCCATGTACCTACAAAGTCACATTCACATTCTCTGCTATTCTATCACACCAAAATATCGTACAGGCCCCTGATGGAATCATGATGGTGGTGGCAACCTACTCTCGCTATCCATCCTAATTTTTTGCTTTCTTTTTGCTTCTCTGTCTTCAAGCAAACATGGAATTTGCAAAGACTACATGAGCAGAACTTTTAATCCCTGAGCAATATACATTCAGTTTGTCAACAGAGATTATTGTGGCCATCTTAAAAAAAAAAGAAAAAAAAGAATGGTGTTAAACTACATTTAGAGCATCCATTACTCACACCCATGGGGCTCTCTCCCTGGGAGACGTTTTGATTGATCAGCTGCCTCACCCCGGTGCGTTCCGGATTGTTCCAAGCGTAACACCATTCTCAGCAGTCCTCTGGGAGATGCAAATCAGCTCCTCACATTCCATTGTTCTGCTACTCTACCGCACGGCAGGAGGTAATACGGACATTACCCATCATGATGAGAGCCGGCCAAGGCTCACCATTCCCCTGCACCAGGGCTCACCACATCTGGCCCTCCAATCCAAACCCAGCCCTGGGTCTCTTTTCCCCTGGGTCATTAGTGCTACTGATTGACCAGTCAGTCTTCACGTCTGCCTCCCAGGTAAAAAGAGGGTGGAAAACCAGCAGTTATTGGCCCTCTTATGCCTGTCTAGAGTAGGGTTTTGCAGCCCTATGGAAACCAATATGTATACTGGTTTTTGTTCCAATCACTGTTGCATCCCCTGAATTGTAATGAGTTGTTCATTGTTGTTTATTAAGCACTTTAATCGCCTTATAATGTCTACTATTTATTCTCTTATGCAACAGTACTTGTGAAATAACTACGCATGCTGTGAAGAATCAATCACATACTGCAAACAAGCAACAACCATGACTTTAGAGTGCCCTCTGATTAACTGAAATGCAATGCATTTCTTTGAAAAATGTACAATCAAAACATTTCATTTTGCAATGACAGTCATATATTGGAAATGTTTTTTGGAATAGATTCTTGATGAGAATGGTCTTGACATAATAGGCATTGTATGGTCACCATGGTTAATTGAAGCATTTGTCATCTCCAAAAAAAAAATGTTTTGTGACATAGAATGTACCACTGACTTTCCAGTTTCCTCATCATGACAAATTAATTACTTTAACAGATATATAAAGAATTAATAAATTTATATTATAATATTGGTTACAGGTCAAGTTGGGCATTTTCAAGTGGGTTTCTTTCCATTCTTTAATCTAATAAAGTCAAGTCTAACAGTTACAAAAAAGAGCTTTTGTTCTTCAATATTGTCCAGTGCCAGTGCAGATTGTGGAGTAAATCCCTGGTTGCAGATTGGCACGTAGCGAGGCAGAGCTGGTGCGTACGCTGACTTCTGTTCCAACCAATTATTTTGGCTTAATGTTCTAAACAGCTGGACGCTCCAGTGCTTTTTCACTCTTGTATTGAAGCAGAGTAATAGAAATTCACCATGGATACGTGTGCAGTCTGCAGCTACAGCCCATGAGTCATGACTTTACTCAAACTGTCAGGCAAAATAAATTATCAGGGCTAATTGAATCATTAAGTAGAAGTTGGCAGGAAATGCAAAAACAATTCCGCCCTTGTTGTGTGCCTCTGGCATAAGAACTGATCGGGAGTCAGTCCTGCACCAAGGCCTTTCTCATCCAAAGCTTAACATCAGATAGCCTCTGATGAGAATTGGGATCAGCTTCAGTTCTCAGGGCTTCCTCTTAGCTTGACATTTGATGCAACGGCGCTCGAGTTCAAACCATGCATCACACCACCGTCCAATCATCCTGGCCTATCCCCCGGCTGACCCCAGAATACCAAAGCCATCGCCACGGCAACCACAGAAGAAGACGAAGGCCCTCGTACCTTCCCTGCCCAACTGGCCCCGGCCCGTCTGGGTCACAGGGAAAGGGCCAGTGGAGTCGGGCCTGTGGGAACGCAGGGTGATTCATGTAGGAGCAGGGCCCACCGGTGAGAACCGGCACAGTGCAATCAAAATGGCCGACGCATAGTTCGCCTTACGGGCAACACAGAGGTGTAACCCCTTCAAAAATAGAGGCCAAAATAAATGTTGTAAATGTATGTGGATAAATGTTAGAAATTCTGCCTGTCCCTGGGGGGGAAAAAAATCATCCAAAAATGGTTTTATCCAAAGTCTTCACCATAGCCTTCATAGCCCCTTAAGTTTAGGTTGTTAAAGCACAAATTCTGCCAGGTATTATTCGGATTCAGATTTTTGACTCAAATTTTTCTGTCACTAAGTGCCTATGGTGCCATCAATCAAACGTGGGCGGTTTTTTATGCCTACCCCATTGTTTCGTTCTGTGATTGAAGTCAGCGGAACCCTATATTCATTCAGAACCTAACCATTCAGCCTGCAATATCACCTCCCCTGCCCCCGCCCCCCGCCACCCCCCGGCCCGCGGCAGACCCACAGATCACCCCGCTGTTTCATTCAGTGCCTTATTGGACGGTTCCAGGTCGGTAACAACGATTTATGGGCCTTTTGGTCGCCTGCTCCCCCCAGAGAACATCGCTCATTATGACAGGGCTGTACGTCTCCGAGCCAGGACGAGCGCGGCTGTCATGGAGACCGCCTTTCCATCTTACAGACCCGCGTTGAGACGGGGCTGTCCATAACTGACAGAAAAATCTCCGTCAGTCCCAAACAGTCAGTTATTAATCGTGTCAGCGGTGGCCTGCTGTGAGCCCCTTGCGTGGCAGGTTATAAAATATGTAATCTGGCATGTATGAGTGGATAGGTTCATCATTTTTAATGTAAAATATACAGGCCGATTAAAACTCATATAGATGCCCCAGACATATAGATATAGTATATAGATAGCCCAAGAGGCAAAAATCGTGCTTTTACACTACCTAGGGGTGATGTATTTTTCTTCATCCATAACAGCTCTGGCATGTATAGATGATGCATTTATAGAGGTCAGAGAGTAAATGTGCTGCCATGTGTTCCTTCCTCCCGTGAACACAGCCAGCTGAATTAACTAATTGGTTCAACCTCTTGGCTAAATGATTATGCACTATCCAGGTCAAATCCAGGTCATTGGAACAAAACACTGGGGTGAATGTCAATGTATGTTTTCTTCAGTCATTAGTCAGATTTCATGTACCCAAATAGCCTAACATAATTTAACTCAAATTGAAGTATATTCAATTTGGGTGTACACTAGGACATATAGATTTTGTGAATACATATATAGAAGGTCAAAGGCATTTTATAAAATAAGGAAGGCTCCTCCAGTAGTTGCCATCTTGGGAATTAGGTCAGGTGCTACATATGGACAATTCTACAATGTGTAAGAAACCTGACACATTCATTTCTATTCAAAAATGGAAACCTGTACTGGGATATTTATAGAGGATGGGGGTGGATTCAAATCTTAAAATCTGAGGTGTAGAAAGGGTTGGCATGTTTAAAAGGGGGTTTGGGGGGAGATGTGACTTTTAATGGTGGTCCAGCATCCTAAATGGATTATGGAAAGCTTCAAACACATCAAATATTTAGAACATGAAACATTGGGACACGTTTCATGTCTCTTCATTTATATTTCATATACAGTATACTGTATGTGCATAAATACATTTTTAGGGGTGTTGTCATCAGTGTGGGCCTCTTGATACACACATATAGTTATGAAAATACTTTAGATTCATTCAAAAAACTGAAATACAGTAATCCTATAAATTTTCAGATTTAGTGAAATGATGTTCAATTTCTAGCAAATTGATTGAGATTACATGTAATTCCAACAGTTGCTTTTGTAGTTTTTGTAGTTTTGTAAAAGTTCCAATAAGAGCAATCGGTTATAAAAGTAAAGAAACTGGCATAAACCCCCTCACTGTTCACATTATTGAGTTTCTCTTAGAGGATGGGAGCCAGATAAATCAATGATAACTGATAAAATAATTTCCTCTGAAGACAATGGAACCTTTCCAAGATGCCTTGGTGTAATGAAGTACGATTTGTCTTTGGAGCAGGGTTGTGATTCAGGTGTCAACAGACGCAGAAAGAGCTCTCTTCTCCTGCCATTTATCTGGTGGTCAAAGAAGGGCCCTCGTCCAGATTTACCTACAGGTACTGGTGAGTCATGTGAACTGAAGATAGCACGACTACAGGCATGCACACACACACAAACGCACACATACTGAGGCACTCACACGGATACACATAATCACATAGGCCACCAAACTCTTCCTCAGGGTCGCGTCTGGAAAGTGCGGGCACCTGAAAGATGGTCAAACAATGCAGGGGTATTTGCTCTTGCCCGTCAAAACTGCTTTGCGTGCCGGCTACTGTTGCTACTCTGCGCTTAATCGGCCATTTAAAGCAGTTCATTACTGATGGCTCTGTGGGCCTGCATTCGCTCCTGTGTTTGTAAGGTAATGATAAATACCCACATCGCCTGCAGCTCTTCAAGTGTGAAGAGCTGACGTAACTGAAAGTCACCTGGGTGACGGCCCTCCAGCCAACCCTGCTCCGGGAGAACCGCGGGGCCCGCCGGGCCTGGTCTTCCACTCGATCGATCGATTAAGGCAATTCATTTCACGTTTAACTCACTCCGCTGGGCTTCCTGCATCTAAATGAGCTCGCTGATTGCGTAGCGAAAGAGGAAAGCGTGGCTCCCCGTGCCCAGGGCTGGCCACGACCGGGCCGGTGCGAGGGGCTTCATTACAGGGCCGGCGGTAAAGCGAGAAGCAGGCCTCTGCGGGGCCTTTCGGCTGGACGAGCTTCAGCTGGACGGGGCCGGCGGCCATTTCAGGGGCCGATTGGGTGAATTAAGATACGGGTCGCTCGTCCGTGACCGCCGCTTCTAGAAGGCGCATTATTGTGTAAACAGAGTAAACAGAGTCTCCTGATTGAATCAGCGCTCACGATATCGACGCTGAGAAAGTGTGTGTCAGAACACAGAGTCACTCGAAGTTTCAGAAAAATAGACATTCATTCAAAATGAATGAGGAGGACAATAACAGTTGGATGATTTTTTTATTTATTTATGAAATTGTAAAACGGCAAAACAAAGCTACTGTTCTGACTGTAGTGATCATCGAGATTACACAACACTACGCTAAAGTTTGACTTAGACTTTTGTAATACTTTGACAGTGTTGTAAAGTGACAATAACGACAGCACGCCCATTCCTAATGTGTTTTTATTCTTCAGCATTTTGCCTTCAGTATCGTTAATAAGCAATATTAATAATATATAGTAGAACCTGAACACTGTTGGGAATGTAGTTCACTTGGAAGTCCTTTGCAAATTCAAATGTTTGTTGCATATGGCACGTAATATAATAGCTACTAATGGTTTACTGGAGAGATTTATGCTCATTAGATTTATGGTCACATGAGCAGCTTGGAGGTTAAAGGTTAAGGAGAAGCATTCAGGAAGTTGACACCAATGCAGGATAATGTCATATGGAGTGGCATTCACAGCAAGGGGACAAGGAGGATTTACAAGCTTCATTGTCTCACCTCCAAATAAAAGGCACATTTAAAAAGCTGTCCAGTATAAAATGGATGTCTGCCCCTGGTCCTTTATATTCAGAAGGCTGTCAAGAAAATGCAAATCACTGGTGAGGTAGGGTCAATGGTTATTTTGTCCTTAGCTTTGCAGGCATTTGCTACATTGACTAATTTTAGAAGGAAACATTATATTTTTTCTTCAAAAAATGCTTTTGCTTTATAAAGCAAAATAAGACTTTTCAAAGAGTAAAAAATAAAAAGGCAGAGGTCTAAATTCAATATATTTGTCCTCAAGTCCTCAAATACAATAGTGTTTTTTCCCCTTTGTAAACACTTTAACCAATTACTTTTGGGGATTTCAGGATTGAGGTGCTTATTATTTATTTGACATTGCTGTGTGTTTTTGTGCATTGTTCAGAAAATATTTGAATTCTTTAATATGTTTGGCAATCATTCCAGCTTCCCAATCCCCAGTATAACACCACCAAAGCCTCCATTGGACAGAATGTACTGTAGCCTGCAAGCCTTCAATCCCAGGTTGACACAAACATATTTTTCATGTGAACAGATTAAATGAATTGTTCATTCATTGCAGCATTTCTTCAGAAAATAAATTTCTTGTTTTGTCTTGATCTTCTATTAGTTAATACACACTATGCACTAATAAATACTAATGACCCCTATTTTAATGAACAGAATTGAATCCAACTCGGATGAAATTTTAGCAGAAACAGATTTTAAATACAAGGTGCATCAACAAGCATTATATAAGATCTAATTAAAAGATCTAATTAAAAAATATATACATAATGGCAACGATTATTACAAGGAGTCTTAAACTGCAGCAGACGTACCATTTCATTTCAGTCTCGGATAGCATACTCAGCATGCTCAGCATGTCAGACACGTTCTTGTCAAGAGGCGTGTCAAAGTTATCTGTGTGGTACGTTTGACTCAAGTAAAGGTTTACTTTATGATGCCATTTATGGACATTATTTTTTGTATCATTATCATAGTAAATAATGCAATTATGTAAAAATACAACAATACCAATTACATTTTCACTGCAAAGGTCATGGCTGGTAGAAAAATGGCGTCCATCTTGTGAGCAGTGTTGCAAACACCACTCCATCTCCTGAATGTATATGAAGGTAACTATGCCTTTCTTTACAGATTACGCTGCCCTTGGGTTGAAATGACACTTTTCATTGACTGAAGAAAGAATGGAAAGTTCTAATTTCTTCCAGTTCTCAGTGTCTAGAAAAATGATTGGCTTAATTGTGACTCCTTGCAGGGAGTCCTCCATTTTGTACAGTATCTCACTCTGGATAAGGACATCTGCTCATTGACTGTAAGGTAATAAATGCAACAGGTGTGGGCATTACATTTTGTTGCCAGTAATCTGATTGTTATTGTTTAGCAAACTACATTAATTTCTCTAATAAAAAATGCATCTGGTCCTGTAAATGGTTCTACTGAATTGAGAAAATGAGCAAGCAGTGCTTACTCCTTGCTGATATATGAGCTGGTATATTTGGCATCGGGAAAATCTTATTGTAAATTATACTGTGTGTCCCTGACTGATAGAAGTAATTAGAAACAGCCCCATCCATTATTTCTGTAATGGGACTCAAAATCCTGGGCCGGCTGCAAAGTAAAGGGTATCCATTACAGTGGCAGTTACAGAACTTTCCGAACTCTAATTTCCAATCGACTGTACAGGCAAATTAGTTTTCTATGACCTACATCTATCTGGTGTTCAAATTAGAAATACAGTAAGCTTGTTATTAAAATGATCAAGGCTCTCCTCACATTTTTTGCACTATGCATTGCAGTATCAGTATTGAAATCACATTTTCCCTACCAACACACCAACACTTTCACTCAAGAACATACATCAACCATCACCATGGACTGTGCTCTGAAAGAGTATTCTTTCCATCAATAGAAGAAATGTAATACATTTTGGGCTCATAAAATCTGTTGGTGTTGGAAGGATACAGAAACTTACTGGACTGTGAACAGTGAAATAATGTAAACGGAGAGTGATAGAGAAAATGTACTGGGGCAATGACAACCTGAATAAAATCACTGTTCACTGCTTAAAATATAAAACTCTCAGAGAAGGTAATGCAGAGTACATTTATCTGGGGTTGTGTTTGTCGGGTTTGACAGGGGTGTAAAAGGAATTCCACACCCCTGTCAAATATAGCTGGAGATCGTAGCCTGAGATTCAGGCTCTGTGAGTCAAACAAGGGCAAGCCGAAAAGCATCCAGACAGGCTGTGATTGATGCTCTAATCACTCCGTACGTGAAGTTAAAAAAGAAACAAAAAACAAAACAGCCATTTTATTGTGGGTCAATGGTAAGAAACAATGATGACTGCATCCAGACCAGCACTTGAATTGGAAAAAACAAACAGAAAGCAGGGTGACCGGGTAAGAAGGGAATACAATTAGGGGAAGCATGTGATAAGGTTGGAGATCATAGACCAAAGGGAGGGTGGGGTGTAAGATTGGGGGCATGTACAACTTATGAGAAGTAGAGCAGGATGTTATGATGGTACTATTATGAGCACCGGCAGAATGTCCCGGGCTACTGGTCCAAGCACTGGTCCAGATGTGAATCTTTAACACGGCTAACATCATTAACATCTTCTACAGGAGCGTTCACTGGCATCTAAACATGCATCTATTTGATGCAGGTCCGATTCATTTATTGAAGTGGAGGAAAACTAGTCACATTTTCCCAGCAATACATTTACAGACAAAAATGTCAAACTACACTATTCAAATAACTTCAGCACTGCTCCCATTAACAGAGAGGTTGGTATGCTGTAGATGGCTTTGTCATCTGAAACTGTGCGCTGGCGGGCGTAGCGACGTAGCGCTCTTCTCCGGCATGGGCTTCGGGTGTGTGGGAATGTGCGTGTTCGAGAGACGGCTGCCAGGCACTGCAGGCTTGGGCGAGGGAGCGGAGGGTGCTGGGAGATGGGGATTGCACTCGAGCGACAGGACTACAGGGAGAGAACAGATGGGGGGCCTGGCAGGATGGATCCATCACACAGACCGCCTTCTGCTGCACAACGGAGAGGAGAGCGCCTCCCTCTCCTACACCACAGCAACGCTCAAACACAGCAACGCTCAAACACAGCACCTGGAGCTGGACTGGACCTGGCTGTGCCGGGAAGGGCAACAGACACATCACAGCTTTTTAGATGTGCATGTATTTATGCACATTTGGGTATGATTTATTACTATTACTACTGTTCTGTTCTCATGAGATCCTGACTACTGCTGATTTGATTTTTGGCAATTATAAAACATCAATTTTATGACTGCAAATTTTAAATATAAAGCAATGTTTATTCAAGTGAATGATTAGATTTTAATTATTCAAATTGACATACATTGGCACAGAAACAGGGTTCCAATAACACATTTTGTCCTGAGATGTTCAACTCTCCATACTGTATATTTAAGGAATGCATACCTTGTGTGATTGCTTGTTTGCCCCATATGTCCACGTGTATGCAGGAGTAAGAGCACAAAATTAGCACAATGTGCCAGCATTAGAATTAAATGTGGGTGGGTGAAAACCACAAACCCTAATTTGGTCACCTGATTCTACTAATTAGCTCAGCGAGATCTCCAGTTGTTGAATGAGATGGGTTGTGTTAGGGTGGGAGTGAAATCCTACAAGATGGTAGATCTCCAGGAACATGGTTGGTGACCACTGCTTTCTGTTAAGCCCATATGAAAAATAATTTAATTCAGAATTTAAAGATCCGTGTTTGGATTTCAGGTGATTGAATAAGCTCCATATAAAGCAGGAGACATCGCCATAGGAGTCCACACATTCATTTTTCTTAATACTACTAATCGCTATGAATGACATTGCAAAAAAATGTAAAGCCAATTTCTATTTCTCAGGGGAGCAGTTTCATTTCCGCCTTAGTGCAGTTTCTCAAGCTCCAGTGCTTAATGGTTCAGTGAGAGTATCAATATTGGGGAAGCCTGAATTTACCTCTGGTGAAGGGGGGGGGGGGGGGGGGGGGGGCACTGGAGTATTCCACCCACAGCATTTCTCCAAGAGAATCGATGAGCCGAAGTCTGCCATAAAGAAAGCCACTGCGCTCATGTGTTAGGGGACAGATGACACACATACCTGCAAAAACCACTTCTACGCAAAATAGTGATGTTTTTTAAATCTATGTGGGTGGATGTAGTGTAACCAAAACTATTACATTATTCATGAACATTTTTTTTTTCTACTGTAAATGTACACCAAATATTCAAGACTATGATCTTGAAGATAAAACACTTAGATGTATAATACAGGTTTGAGTTCCCTTTTAAGTGACAAGATGACCCGTTTGGAGAATGTTCCCTGACGAGGAAGGAGCACATCTCCCTGTCCTACATATCCCTACAGCTTCCCAAAACCGATGGACCAATGCTTCACCACCTCCACAGATGTTATACCATCTGGCCAACGTAATGGAGAACAGAGATGAGTGTGGAACTACCCTTCCTGATATCCGCAGAGGCAGAATAGAAGGCCAAATCAAATTACTCACAAGATGACAGTACCATCAAGTTTAGCACCTTGGTGGACAAAGTACAATAAACTATATACTGTATGCTTCATGCATAACCTCAACCTGAACAGTCAGTGCAAAACACCATTGGATGAAATTAGTGTAATACACTAATCTTTTTTATGCCTTATTGCTTCATGCTCCAAGAGTTCTGTCAAGGACCACATTAATACCTTTAGTCTGATTAAGATAAGCTTGGAACTGTGCACCTTGTCTCTACTGTTTGATTTTAAAAGTGGCTCAACTGCATATACAGTAAATAAAGTGGTAAGATGCGCCGCGCCTGTGTGTCCATCTATAGGAACTGTATATAAACACTTAGCAATACAGGGTGAGATCCCCCCGCCCCGCAGTATTCAAGATGTAAAGCAGGATAACACATTTTACGGTTAAAAAGAAAAATATGTTTATGCTGCTCTTGCACCGTGTTCACACTGTGGCAGCCCGATCTGGGATCGGTATACCACTGGAGTGGAGCGACCCATGCGCCGGCGCCAGGAGCTGGGGAAAATAATTAACAACGTATATTTCCCTATGTCGTATTTAATAGGCCGACACCTTGGAGGTGTGGGTCTGGGGTACCAGGAGCTGATCCACTTTTTCACTGTTAATTGTACATGTTTGATAGAGAAAGACATTCTGCACTTTAAAATAAGGTGAGGCCGGCCTATTCACCCCGCCTTGTGGGACGCCCTCAATGTAGGCCGCCGCTTTCCAGGCCTGGGCGAGGAGTGGGTCTTGCAGCTGGGCAGAGCCAAAATCCGTTGGGGCCCTTTCCAACCCCGGTTGGAACTCTGAAAATTCCCTGGTGCTACCCCTTTCAGCCACCAGGGGTTGCTGTGGGTCCGGTCCCTCCCGGGCTGTGTCCATGGTCTCCGTGGGGGGTTGCGTCGTCCGTCTTCTCCCCACTTGGGGTGGGGTCTCTTCCCCGTCACTCTTCCCAGAAGCGGCTACCCAAACCGGGTGTGGTAGGTTTTCGACCACCCCCACCTTTCCAGTGAATTGTCCCCTAGGGGTGGTGATGGTTACCTCGGTGGTGGGGTAGTGTCGCACATCGCCATGGATACACGTGACGGCGATGGCTTCGCCCCGTCTCTCTCCTGCTAGGGTAGACCTCACCAGGGTAATGGCGCTCCCGGAGTCCAGTAAGGCCTCAGCGTCTTGGCCCCCAATCCGGATGGGCAGTCTTGGGGCGGCAGTGCCCTTGTGTCAACTTCACAGCCCCAGGGTAAAGTATTGCAATACTCTAATACCTCTCCCCATAATAGACGTGCCATTCTGCTGGATCACCATGGACATAGTGGGACCCCTACCCAAGTCTAGCCGAGGCCACCGCTACATATTGGTGATCGTAGACTACGCCACCCGCTACCCTGAGGCCGTGCCATTACGGGCCGCGACAGGGAAAAGCGTCGTGAAGGAGCTGTTCAGCCGGGTGGGAATAGCCGAAGAGGTCCTGACTGACCAGGGTTCTTGTTTCATATCGGGAGTACTGAAGGAGATGTGCTGCCTGCTCCAGGTCAAACAGCTGAAGACTTCCATCTACCACCCCCAGACAGACGGGCTGGTAAAACCCCCCCCTTCAAGCTGCTGTATGGGAGACGGCCACGAGGGCTACTGGACCTTGCGAAGGAGGCCGGGGAACAGCAGCCGTCCCGACAGCGCTCCCTCGTGGAACATGTGGAGGCCATGGACCAACAGATGACGAGAATCTGGCCGATGGTCCGGGAGCACATGAGTCAGGCCCAGGTAGAGCAGGCCTGACTGTACAACCAGAATGCCCAGGCACGGGAAAATGAGGAAAGGTAAGAGGGAGGTGAAGGTGGCCCAGCTGGCTGGCTCTGTTGCAGAGATGTCTGCTTATCACCATGGAGAGATTTCTTTCATGATGACCATCATTGGCCTGGCGCAGAACTTTGTGGGCAGCAATAACCTGAACCTACTGCAGCCACACCCGGCTCCACAGTGGGAAGGACTCGGCCAGCCCGCGATACATCTTCACCATGCTCAGCTCTCTCAACCGATTGGTCTTCCCGGCCGTGGATGATAACCTGCTGCGGTATAACTATGACGATAACCTGTGCGTGGAGCCCGAGTGGTACATCCCCATCCTGCCCATGGCGCTGGTGAACGGCAAGGATGGCATCGGCACGGGCTGGGACAGCCGCATCCCCAACTTTGATGTGCGTGAGATCGTCCACAACCTGCTGCACATGCTGGACGGAGACGAGCCCCTGCCCATGCTTCCAAACTACAGGAACTTCAAGGGAACCATCGAGCAGGTGCTGAACAACCAATACCTGGTCAGTGGAGAGGTGGCCATCATCGACTCCACCACCATTGAGATCTCCGAGCTGCCCATTCAAAGCTGGACACAGTCCTATAAGGAGAACGTTCTGGAAGTGATGCTGAACGGCACAGAGAAGGTTCCAGCGCTCATCACCGACTATAAGGAGTACCACACGGACACCACGGTGCGCTTCATGGTGACGATGAGCGAGGAGCGTTTGTGTGAGGCTGAGGCGGCCGGTCTGCACAAGGTGTTCAAGCTGCAGAACACGCTCACCTGCAACTCCATGGTGCTGTTTGACCATACGGGCGGGCTGAAGAAGTATGAGCTGGTGCAGGACATCCTGAAGGACTTCTTTGAGTTGCGGATGAAGTACTACGTCCTGCACAAGGAGTGGCTGGTGGGCATGCAGGGGGCAGAGAGCGCTAAACTCAGCAACCAGGCCCGCTTCATCCTGGAGAATATCCAGGGCACACCTGGGACGTCAGAAGATGCAGGAACGGATCCTGTCCCGGGTTTATTGGCCCGGCATCAAGAGAGCCGCGGAGGACTACTGCCGGCAGTGCGCGGAGTGTCAACTTCACAACGTATCGCAATCCCCTAATACCTCTCCCCATTATAGACATGCCTAGACTATGTCACCGCTACCCTGAGGCCGTGCCATTACGGGCCACGACAGGGAAAAACGTCGCGAAGGAGCTGTTCCTACTGTTCAGCCGGGTGGGAATAGCCGAAGAGGTCCTGACTGACCAGGGTTCTTGTTTCATATCGGGAGTACTGAAGGAGATGTGCCGCCTGCTCTGGGTCAAACAGCTGAAGACTTCCATCTACCACCCCCAGACAGACGGGCTGGTAGAACACCCCCCTTCAAGCTGCTGTATGGGAGACGGCCACGAGGGCTACTGGACCTCACGAAAGAGGCCTGGGAACAGCAGCCATCCCAACAGCGCTCCCGGAATACAACCGGAATGCCCAGGTGCGTAATGGTACTGATCCCCACAAGTGAGTGCAAGTTTCTGGCCAAATGGCATGGCCCCTACGAGGTGGTAGCCAAAGTCGGCCCGGTTAACTACACTGTGACAGGTGGGGAGGAGACACCTCCCGGGCCGGACCACGCTGGTCCAGCACAACATCTTCACGGAGCCCGTGAAGAAAGTTTGGCTGTGGCCTACCAGATCCCGGAGGCTAGAAGGAAGGCCATCCGGGAGGAGGTGGTGAGGATGCTGGAACTGGGAGTAATAGAGGAGTCCCAAAGCGCCTGGTCCAGCCCGGTCGTATTGGTGCCAAAACCAGACGGAAGTTGGTGCTTCTGTAACGACTTCCGACGACTCAACAAAATCTCTCGGTATGACGCCTACCCCATGCCCCGAGTAGACAAGCTGATCGAACGGCTGGGACCGGCCCGCTACATCAGTACCCTGGATCTCACCTGAGGCTATTGGCAGGTACCCCTCACCCCGCAGGCGATGGAGAAGATGGCCTTCGCCACCCCAGGTGGCCTGTTCCAATATCGGGTTCTACCCTTTGGAGTCCATGGAATCCCTGCCACCTTCCAACGGCTAATGGACAAACTACTGAGGCCACACAGGGAGTATGCCACCGCCTATCTTGACGACATTGTCGTCCACAGTGCAGATTGGGAGAGCCACCTGAGGAGACTGGAGGCTGTGCTGGGGGCGCTCAAGGAGGCGGGGCTAACCGCTAACCCGGCTAAATGTTGCCTGGGCCTGGAGGAGGCCGACTACCTCGGCCACACCGTGGGATGAGGGTACGTTTGGCCCCAGAGCCAGAAGGTGGACGAGGATCGCACACTGGCCATGACCCACCACAAAGAGGCAAGTCCGCACATTCCTGGGGCTAGTAGGGTACTATCGCCAGTTCACTTCGCAACCAGAGCGGATCCCAAAGAAGGATCAGCGCCACACGTTGAAGTGGTCTGAAAACGCGGACCGAGCCTTCCTGGACCTGAGAGCCGCCCTGGGGAATGAACCTGTGTTAACCACCCCTAACTTTTCACAGCGATTTGTGTTACAGACTGACGCCTCAGATACCAGACTGGGAGCAGTCCTGTCACAAATCCAAGATACAACGGAACACCTCATCACCTACATCAGCCGGAAACTGCTAAAACATGAGAAAAACTACAGTACAGTGGAGAAGGAGTGCCTGGCCATCAGATGGGCGGTGGGTAAGCTAAAGTACTACCTCCTGGGGCGATAATTCATCCTTGTGACTGATCATGCACCACTGAAATGGATGTACTGTTGTAAAGACACTAACAACAGGGTGACCCGTTGGTTCCTGGAACTGCAAAGTTTTACATTTAAGGTGGAGCACAGAGCAGGGAGGCTCCAGGGAAACGCTGACGCCCTGTCCCGGATGAATGAGGGCCTCTACTGTAACGCTCCCGCCGAGGGCTTGGAGCTGAGGGGGAGGAAATGTGGCGGCCCAATCTGGGATCGGTACACCACTGGAGTGGAACGACCCGTGCACCAGCACCAGGAGCTGGGGAAAGTAATTAACAACGTATATTTCCTTATGTCGTATTTAAGCCGGCGAGGAGAATCAGCACCAAGGCCAGCAACACCGGGGAGAGGCATGTGTGGAATGCGAACACTCACTACTAATAATATCTGATTGGACAGGCACAGCTGGACCAAGTTTGAGAAAGAGAGAGATGCCCTACAAAAGGCAGGGCTCGAGAACAGAACGGGGCTCATGACAGAGGGAGAGAGACTCGGAGCCAGTGCATGTGAGGATCTCTAACGAAAGACGGGCGACAAGGCGGAGAAGGGGGACTTCCAAGGCTGGGAAATGAAAGGATTGGACGGCCCCGCCACTGACAACGACGGACGAACGTGGTCACGTGAATTCCGGTCCTTTTAGTTTTTTCTCCCTTTCCTAATTTTTTGGCCGCTTATTTATTTTTTTTTCTCTCTTTTTGAAAAAGGAATCACTTTTCTGTTCTGGACAATTGAGATGTACCCTGAAGGCACTTTTGTTCACCTATTTTGCTCTCTCTCTCTCTCTCAACCAGCGGGTCACCACAACACGCTGTACCCAGTAGACCCTGTCAGCTTGACTGCTGTCATGGTGTTGTAATGACCCGCTATGAGAGATCAATCATTCCCAGGGAATGACGAAAGGAGAGGCTTGAGGGGGAGGGAGTGGCAGAAAGGAGCCAATGACGGGTGACAAGGGCGAGTGAAGAGGGGGCAGGCCGGGGGGAGGGGGAGAGAGACAGAAGTGTCAATCTGGGGATGTGACATAATGCAGCCAATCCCCTTAAGTGCAGCCTCCACTTCAGCTTCTGCCATCAAACAAAGTCTTACAGGCTAATCGTGATGATGCAATCTGTGAATGCTCATTTTACTGTGAAGACTGGGCGGTGTGAAATATGAACTCTGGGTGTGCCTCGTGAAGCTGGACCATGCAGCAGTTTGTGTTGGTTCTCAGTGTAAAGGCCATTTTAATGCAGGACAGATCATAGGGTTTCATTTCACATGCCGCTCTGGTTGTTGGAATAACAAGGCAAATAATTGATCCTCGAACAAATATCTCGAGATGTTAAGTCATGACATAACGAAACATCAAATACTACAGTGTCAGTTTATTATATATTATTGAGTCAGACGGTTGATTTAGAACCGTGATTAAACTTTTGCCTCCGCCATTTCAAAACCTGGCGTTTAGGGGAAAATAATGTACACCTCCCAGCTAATCAGAATTGAATGTTCAGCCAAGTAATTCTAAAAATAAAAAAAGTCTTCATAATTATCTGTTCCTCATACGCTCGCAAGAACAGCCTGATAGTTCGAAACTGCTTTCTGTCATCTGCTGCGCGACTGCTAATTATTCACCATCCCAATCACCTTCCATTCCACGGTTAATGTATGCAAAATGGCCTCTTGACTCGAGCTTCACACCAGGTCAGTGGAGCTGTGAAACAAACCCGCAGATGGGTTCCGTGCGTCACCGCCCCTCCTTCCTCACATTCCCCTTCCTGTACGATCCCGAACGCGTTTCTCCCCCATGAATGATTCATGCCAGACTCCTGCTAGGCTCCAGCCATCTTATTAACCCCCTTCAGGCTAAACTCCTTCAGGTTAATCTCATCAGAATGCACAATGAGCAATTCTGACATGCAAAACACAGATGCATATGATAATGCACATTAAATTGCTTATGAAAATACTGCAATCCTCGTGTTATGCTGGGATTTAATGCATTGTGTATTACTAGGTGCATTTCATAAACAATCCTCGGAGATCAATTCATGCCAACCTATTAGAGAAATACTCCTGAAATTGGTTGCATATGAATAGCAACATTATAATAGTCAATCAGTGCAATGTAGCAGAAGCAGGCAGCACCAGAAATGCATTATGACAGCGCTTTATGACAGTTGCAACCACCAATTCATAGGGACAGACATTTTCTTTTATGCTGTATTAGAAGGAAAATCCATGAGACAATGACAGCCGACATTAGATTTCACTTATATTAAATCCATGTGCTTTTGCTTTCCTCTTATTTGGTTAGTTCTTTTTGACGACATCAGTGGTTTAAGAAACTCAACTTGAATGGCAAGCCAAAGTTAATGATGATTACTGTTTGCACATGTGATCAACACACAGCAGCTTAATGGCGAGTGAGACAGATGGGCGCTACAGGTGGGGGGCCTGCAGCGTAGTGGTTAAGGTAAATGACTGGGAGACGCAAGGTCGGTGGTTCTAATCCCGGTGTAGCCACAATAAGATCCGCACAGCCGTTGGGCCCTAGAGCAAGGCCCTTATCCCTTGGATTGTCTCCTGCTTAGTCTAATCAACTGTACGTCACTCTGGATAAGAGCGTCTGCCAAACGGCACTAATGTAATGATACACTGGGCATGCTCTGATCCTCGCAGTGGTGGATCCAGAGGATTTTACATGGGGTGGTGACGGCAGAGAGCTTTGCTGTGAGGTGGGGATTCTAACACCCGAAGGAAAACAATGTACCTTAAATATGATATCATGCATCAGTCCACACTCCATACACAAATACTGTACATCCTCACTCAGTTTCTTCCTTTTTTTCCTGTTTAATATCTGTGAATCATCCTTGGGAGCCTGCTCTCAATTAGTGTTCATTTATTTCGAGAAGATTTTACCAAGAGGCAGTGCTTTGACTGTGTACATCTTCCTTTTGCTGACGGCTTTCGAGTCAGTTGTCGGGCAGAATCTGCGTCAGACTTCATGTTCTTAATTAGTCGCAAAGCTATGTCTCAAGTCTCAACCCACTGGTCTTCTCCGTTTGAACCAGGGAATTAATTTCTCAATTGCCTGGCTGTACTGTACAAAAGAAATGACAGTTAATGAGCCTGACAAGGATCAAGATAGTGCACTGTCTGCAATCTCTGAGTCAGGACTCACGTGGATTCATGTCCTTATTCCTGCAGTTCAATTTCTCCACCCAATGGCCATTATCATTTATGTAAGATTATAATACAATTGAATAGCCAACATACTCATTTTAGAAAAATGCAACAAAATAATGAGGAAGATATAAATATGCATTATTTGGGACTGGGAGAGATTGCCATAATGCACAATTACAGCAACAACACAGCTTTTCTAGACTACTGTTTAAAGGTTGGAATGGATTAACAGGATTTAGTGCCTATGCTCATTATAGTTTCATATAACATATGCAATGCAAACTTCAGTGTCAAATGTATATGGGTTTGGGATGAGTGTGAGTTATAAAGATTAGATCAAAAATAAGAAAATCTGCAGTCTTCATATGTACTGTTTTTTTCAATAGATCCAAAAAGTCAAGGTTTGATATGTAGCGAGAATTGCCTCATTTTAAATTGATCAAAAAGGCCAATAGTCTTGATAAATTGACCATTTTGATCTATTGGAAAAACATCAACACGTCTTAATGTGTACTTAAATTGGGCATTTTCCCCGCCGGTCTCTTCAGTTATTCCCTTGAACATGTTTTTTCCAGCACTTGTCTGCGAATAAAGCTTTCGGAGTGACCCTGAAAGAAGTGCCAATCCACAGCGACGGCAGCTGTTGCGAGCGCTGTTTCCATCTCATTCAGAGGTTCAGCGCACACACCCGCTGCCTCTCAAACACGGTCATGTGACCGCGCTCTGCACACACGGGTCCGCTCAAATGGAAGGACACTGTGCTGGTGCCGTCTGCAGGCGGGATGTGTGTGTGTGTGTGTGTGTTGTCTTTGTCCTTGAATGGCAATCCGGATGACCCACCCATCAGCGCATCAGCCTGTGATTCCCTCCGGATCCGTGTCCTCTTCACGGGAATGTCAGGCGCTGTGGAGTAGATCCCTCAGTCCCAGCATGCCTTTGAACAGGACACGGGTTCTTCTCCCACCCCTCTCTGAGCCCCCACCTTTCATACCGCTGCACCACGGGGAAAGGAGTGGGGTCTACTGGGGGAGCTGGAGGAAGAATTCATCTGCAGGGTTTCATTTCATTCGTTTGTGCTGCCAGGGAATGGGATGGGGATCAGGGAGGATCCAGTAGGAAACAGGAAGGGGATCAGGGAGGATCCAGTAGGAAACAGGAAGGGGATCACGGAGGATCCAGCAGGAAACAGGAAGGGGATCCGGGATGATCCAGCACACCAGCTGTACACAGCCTTCCCAGCAGGGAAAACCAACATTCTCACTGGCAGGGTTAGAGGAACATCACATAATTCTTTTTACCAGAAAAACGCTGACTAAAGTGAGAGCTAAGTACTCATAATTTTGAAGAAATTAAAGACAAAAGCTACATGAAAATACTACTTTTCCTCCTCTACTTTCTGTAAACATTTCCTCTTTCTGCACCATATCTTTGGAACTGGAAATATACTGAATATTTTAAAGCAGGGTAATGTTGTCATTTGTGAAAAGGGCTGTATATTTGTCATAGTTATTTGTATAATCGTCAATGTATTTATGTTGTAGTGTTGCAACATGGATTCCCCATCCTGCCCAATACATCTTTTGTAAGATCTGAAGCTGTACCTATTTTTTTGTTGTTAATGTATATGAACCATATGTCTTGCATAACACAAACCACATAATCAATATGGAGAGAAATGTGTGGTATTTATAAACCACAGCATATATTCATACATCACAATCGGCATATGCATTTCTGTACTTTTAGCTTTGTTTTGTGCAAAACAGCATGTTGCCCTGAAATCACCTGGCGGCAGGAGTGGTTAACCGGCTGCTATAATTGAATCACAGCCTGGAAGTTGAATTTGAAGTGCGAACGAGGGTGGGTAAACAGAGCCACCATCTTGAGATTGTGCTCTATCGATTTCTTTTAGAAACCTTAATTATACATCAACACAGCCACAAACCTTTTCAGTGATATTCACTCTATTATTTGAAATCAATTTCCATGCACAGAACTAGCTGAAAGGACTGTTCTTGCCCAGTTTGACATCGGCCACCTCCACACCCCCACGCCCTGAATCGCTCAGCTGGTCACGGTGCACGCCTCCTCGTTTCAGTGAAGACCTGAGAAGAGAGCTCCAGGCACATCTCTGGCGTATTTGAAGTGCAGCGCACTTGGCCTAATGGGAGAGGGTGGTTTTAGACACTCCCAGGGGATCCTCTGGTTAAGGGATCACCCAGGGACATATTTTGACAGGATGGAAGATGCAGAAAAGTATGTCTCTTTCAGAGCATACCTGGACAGCCCAGGTCAGTGAAGGCTAAACAGGCTAAACATCCACATCCTTCCAGGGTGAGAACATTCCAGAAAACAGTGACCGATTCCACACCGCACACACACACACACACACACACACACACACACACACACACACACGCATACCGGCAACCAAGGACAGAAATTCAGCTAATGCTGGACGCAAACCTTCAGGCCTTTATGGCTGAAAGAGAGCAAGGGAGAGCTCGCATGCACTCAAGGAGTTTAATGCTCTTCACAAGTCTTTCATGCTTAATCATTTAATGTCTTATTTTGTTTCTTTAATCATGAATGAAAGCCATTCCAAATTAAATGAAAATTCAATACTTTCTCATAGACCAATTTATTCGTTTCTCTTACCTTTCATTCAGTGCTTAAACGCATAATAATTAGCTTCAAGCTTTCAGTACAACATGAAAGAGCATCGAAGAGTATGGCCTCGGTGAAAGGGAAGAGACTGCTAGAGCCCTTTCCCCCTCTTCTCCTTAGGCATAATCATGACACCTCGCAGGCCACTATCGGTGCAAGAGGACAGCGGCTCTGATGACACTTTACGAACTGTTAATACATAATTAAGTTCACAGAAGAAGTTAATTGAAAAAGTCCACTCCGTTTCCTTCGGTGCTCTTGGTCGTCATCTCCTCCTCAGAGACCCTGCAGCCCCTCACCCACCCAGGAAAGCAGGGCCCGAGGGCAGGCTGTCAGACCCCGCTTCTCTCCACGGTTGATTTATGGTCACGGTCAAAACTCAGGAGACCGAGTCGACAGTCAGCTCCTCTTCACGCAGGGGGAGAGGAGAGGACCGTATCAAAATCATTTTCAGGTAGAGAGAAAAAACAACAAAAAAAAAACAACCCTCCAACAGAGATGCTAGGTCTACATGAGAGTTCTCTCTCAATTCCCATTCTCCCTTCTGTTTTCTTTCCATCTCTTCGCTGCCCTGTCTCATCCCCACAATTTGATGGACAGAGCACGTCTACCAAAGTGAGTGTGTTTCAGAAGATTCGGTCTGCGAATGATGCAGTATCGATCACGGATAATGGCTTTTGCATATTGCTGTTTTGTAATAATGCCTGATGAAAACAGTACGCAGGAAATGGAAAAAACATTTCATTAAAATTTTCATTTTAGGTCAAACAACGGCCATGTTTTAATCATTACAGGTTTTCAAGATGTAATTCCAAAAAGGGATTACAATGTCTACATCCACAAGGTCTATTTCACACTTTTAGCTTTCTGTTTGAGCCTAATCACAAACCCTCCCTTTCTCTCTCCCCCTCTGAAACATCTCAATCCAGTCTTCACTCATCCCTGGTGCCCAGCTGGCCAAATGAGCTTGTTCACTGAGATTGATTCCTTATTGGCTGGAAGATTCGCCCAATCGGTGTGGCCTGAACTCGTGCCTCCGCACATCCGGCCCTGGCACAGAGGCATGACCTTCACCAGGGTTTGCGGAAGCCCTGCTGGTATCTCCTGTCTCTTCCTTCTCATCACCCCAGCGATGACAGCAAAGCCTTTGTTGTGCTTTCAGATATTAAAAAGCTAAGCAGTGTGAGGAAATGGCTGCCCCTGTTAACAGACAGACATACTGCAGTAATCCTGTTACTGAGCTATTGTGGTGGGAATATGAAACCCCCACACATCTGTCCCAAACACAAGCCAAGTTTCTTCAGTTAATCTTTTAAATTTGAGTGATTAACAAAAACAAAAATCTCAGAAGACCTGAAATTATTATTATCCATCCTTCAATTTGTTACACAAAGGAAATGGCACAATATAGCAGCTGAAAGATTAAGTCACACATTCAGAGGTATGGCGTTCCAACAAAATGACCCTTCTGCTATTCTGCTCAGCACTGTGTTCCTTCTGGAACCATCCGTGCCAATGATTCTGAGGGAGGTACAAGTTCCTCAGCTCAGCCTTTCTTCATTTCCACAGCTCCTCACACTGTACAAGACTGTGAGAACCAGCAAAGTGAGGATTGAGGAAGAAGCGCTGACATCACATCCATGCACACACACACTAACACACACACACACACACACACACAGTCTAACTATGCACTGTCCTTAATGGGGAAAAAAGGATGCGAGAGAAGATTTTAAAAAAGCATTTCTGAAGTCACAATGTTGACACTGAAATGCGGAAACAAACAGGACGGGACAGGTCCACAAATCATTCCGATGCAATCCGAGGGAATGAAAGGAAAGCAATCGGAGACCGCGGAACGCCGGGATCCTCCCCGGCAGGAAGCGGAGCTGCTGGCGAGAGACTCGAGAGCCCGTGGTATTGATTCTTCCTGCTGGGTGCTGATTGGCTGATTGAGCCTCATCTCCTGGCGCTCGCTGACCCGTGCGCCGGGCGCGGCGCTGAACACGGCTCTCGGGCGAGGAGCCTCCGGGATGTTCCGGTTCATTCCATCCAAGGCCTCGCGCTCCCCGCTTTTTCACATTTCTCCTCAATCCTTATTTCTCGCCCTCCCTCTCTCGCGTTTTCCCTGCTCCGTCCCTGACGGGATTAAAAGGAAGCCTCCGGAAATTGTCCTTGGCCTGACTGCTAATATTTCACTGCTGGGGGGTCATTCACTAGAGCCACGGGGGTCTACTCACCCCAGGGGACTGTGGGAGGTGACCTCTGATCAAGGATGCAAATTATGGAGACAGGTGGGGGGCCAATATTAGCTGGTGAAAGGGGAACCCCTTATGTATAATATTCTGCAATATGTTGAAAGGAAATATTATTATTACAACACTTATAGGATATTATGGCAAATGCATATTAAAGAGCATGCACATACAACATATTTCTCAATATTTTCCAAATCATTTTCCGCCTACAACACATTTAAATAGAATAATTTTCCGTCAAGAGGTTGAGACAGCTCTGTGTACCTGCACACACCTCCCTCTGCACGTACACATCCTGGATCACCACCTGCTTCTGCCATCAGTCTCATTGACTCCACTAATGGACCTCTTACTATTCACACAATCTGCTGACTGTCAATCGCTCTGCGCCAATTCACAGATTCTGTGTGCCCGAAATGGGGCCGTCAAATCACACGTAATCCCTAATATATTTGCTACAATCATGTACTACTCAAACAGACAGAAAAATGAAATCCACACATGTCCATCTCTTTCCCCGTACCTTTCACTGTCCAGCTATTGTTATGTTATATATTGTTTTGCAACTGTTCCTTTTTCACATTTTAGTTTCATTAAACCACACTACCCAATATGTCCAGGATGGTGCAGGTTTCAGGAACGGACTGAATTATGATGAGTACCACTTCTTTCAGTGTTATTTTTTCCAGTGTTTATTTTTTTAGGCTTCTTATTTTCCTTATTTGTTTTTAAACCATAAGATGAATGTTCGGAAATATACTACAATAAATTAATCAAAGTGGGTGGGAAGTGGGTTACTTGATTACTTCCACATATCTCTGCTACAGTCCAACTGGGATATAGATAGTGTACTGTATACATGAAGGCAGATATGGATTTGACTGTAGCAGACATTTTTAATGTAGTAGGGGGTGATGGTATAAATGCATACTGCAATGTCTTTGTTACATTACAGAGCTATATTTTACAATACAACAGCAAGACTTTACCTGGGTCATACTGCAGCTTTTGCTAAATGTTTAGGAATTAAAATAGAGTTACAAGTCCATTATAAATGCAAATCTTTCCAAATAGGTTGTAAATCCTATGGCTAACTGTACAGCATGTGGAAATCCTTTGGGAAGAGTAAAACAGTTGCAGCCCTACACATACGTATCCTAAGGGATGAATAAAGAAAATTAAATGGGCTTATAGGTCAACAAGCTGCAGTAATGTTGGTGATATAAATGGTGACTGGCGTAGTTTCGGGTGAGTGTGTTAGCCACGTGCGGTAACCAGGCCTTCTCTGAGGTCTGACCACACTTTCACATCCAAACCGCTGCCAGGCCTCAGCATGCAGTGTGTGAATCATTCTAATGCAGGCAGCCATGTGTTCACACCCAGGAGAACCAAGCCCAACCCATGGAAATGTGTAAGCCAGCATTTCCAAACCTTTCTTTCCTTCCGTGGTGCACTTTCCAAATGTACAGAATCTCTAAGTCAAACTCCACTCAAAAGCAAGCAAGGTACTGATGTTAAGGCACATCAACAGTGGGTCTATATGTTATTTCGGTTTAAATTAAGCAATATAAGTCAATTTAAGTCACTGAAGTTTTTTTTAATTCATCAGAATTTCATCTACTTATTTTTTAAAGGAATTTACACACGTCTGCAGAACACAGGTTGGGAGACACTCGTGAAAAGCTCTCTGGTCCTCCATTCAGCAGCCATTTAGCCGCTAGCCCACACCTGTCACTCAAATTTGGAACGTAGCTAAAGCCAGCTTTCCGTGACTGAGCACTTCTCCAAATGGGCTGGTTTGTAGCCAACATAACCACCCTATTCAATGCAAAGGTTTCTGAAAACAGCAGATTGTCCCAAAAATGACACCTAAGAAAGGTTATAAGCTGTTGATGGATAGGTATAATAGACCATTCATAATGATATGACCTCAATGTGTTAGGCTCATAGTACCATAAGGCTATAAGCCCAAAGTGTGAGGCTCATAGCACCATAAGGCTATGGGCCCAATGTGTGAGACTAATTTACAGTGTTTTAGAGTCAAGGCAGGCTAAATGGCCTGTTCTCATTTGAACATCTTATTCATGATTTTAAAATTAACAGCAGCCACTCTAACAGTAGATTGGGCTCAGCCACCGGCCTATGGGGAGTCATTGTTCTCTTTGCTCAAGTCCCTTTGCACTCTATAAATAGAATCTAGGCAGGAGACCCTTCAAGGAGCTGGAAATCTGTGTTATTGAAACTAGATCAATGAAGTCACCTCACACCAAGCTCCATTTACAAAGAGAATCCCATTCCCGGTTCTGACCCACATTCCCCAAACTCGGGATCAGTTTCGGCACGGAACATTCTGGAAGTTCCCGTACAACATCTAAAACCAGATCTCCCTACCTACATTACTACTTAATAAAAATCTCGATTTCAGTTAAATACTGAATTTGACTGACAATGACATTTGATGGCATTCAACTCAATTCTTTAGAGAAAATAATTAGGCCATTATTCCTTGCACTACAACCCCAAATGCATCTTAAAGATACTAGATTGTTTTTTTGTAAAGCTAATGGCATCTAGGATAAGCTATGTCTAAAGCATTAAAATGGGATGGAGTCTTAAAGTTGTTGCAGTTAGTCGTCATATGTCGTATAAGGTGCCCAGTAATGTCATTTAAGGTAGCAGTGCCAATATTCATAGCCACCACATTATGAATGACTTACTGCTTTCATAAAACAGATTAATGGCGTTTAGCTTTTTTCTTGTTTAAAAATCATACATCAACCTATAAAAACTCATTATTACTGCTGAAGATCATTTATATTATATATACATAATAATTTCTGTTCAATATAAACACTATAACTCACAGTAACTAAAAGGCTACATTAATGCTGTTTGGTGGACCAGCAGACTGAACCTGTTCACATTTTAATTAAATAAAACCACACACATAGTAAAAATCTATATCCATATGCAAGACAATACAGTTAGACATGGTTTTCAATACTAGGCTTTGATAGAAGAAGCAAGGGCTTCATGATCCAAGCGCTGTGAGCACGAAGCAAACAGGAAATGAATATTGGCTGTGACTAATCTACTGGGCGTCTAGCTGTCTGGTGTCCGTAGCAGTGAAAAGGTGTTAGCACATTCACTGAGTCAGTCCAGGGATCTGTGAATGAGTAAGGGCTACATGCAAGACAGCTTCTTTATGTTACAACAAAACAGGAAGTGTATGGGTGTGATGTTAACAACTGAGATACTCTGTAGAACATTAATCGAAAACCTTTATTTTTCCTTAAAATGTTAGACATAGTAGGCTTACCGTATCATTTATTTTAAAGAGGCCTGTAAAGATATGCATAAGTTGGCCATAAGTAACATCAAATGATAAAATACAAAATAGACAGACCAACTAAGGAAAAGCAACTGACAGTAAGAAGTGCAAAGTGGCAGCTGAAAATCCAGGGAGAAGCAAGAATGGAGTGGCGTTGGAATGTTGTCTAAACCAACTAAACCAATTTCTCTTAAAAACTAGAGGGGTCCAAGAACAGATCCATGTCGGTTCCCAGAGGATTTCCTTGAATGGGGTCGTAGTCTTGCAAATAAAAAATAAAAAAAAGCCATTCAATTTAAGCATTCACTTAGAGAATTTTTCAACTCACATTCTTTACATACAATCATTTTATACAGCAAGATATTTACTGAAGCTGTCGAGGTTAAACTAAAATGGCAGTACATGACCTGGTAATAAGTCTAACAATACATACAAAGCTAGATCCTTAACCAATATGCTACACTGCTGAAAAAAAAAATCATTCTAAAACCCAAAGAAAAGGACGCAAGTCGGTGGAGGAGTGAGAAAAAGTCTCTTCATTGATGATAACTGAAGAGCCTCGAAAACCTTGCCATGCTTGTCGATGCTCATCTAAAAATATCCAATTCTTTCACTGATAACACTTGTGCAGAACTCGTGACTGAATTTATATGAGTCTTGTCTGTTTTCCACAGAGGCTTTTCCACATTTGTAAAAAGGACTAAATAATTGATGTGCCATTTTTCTATAATTAGCAGATTGTTGTAGCCATTTGTTTTCCATTTTATCAAAAAAGGAGCACACACATGGGTAAGCATTTTAAAGCTCAGGGTTGTCTCTGTAAAAGCTACTACTTACATGCCGTCTCCTAAGAGAGGGAGACTTAATGTTTACTCTAGCTCTGCAGTTAACAGTTCCAAGAAAGATCAAACAAAAGACCAGAATGCACTCACAACATTGCCCACTAAGCATGACTAACTTATGCTAATATCACTGACGGGTGGCTGGCACACAAGATAAATTAATAGAGCAGTGCTTGATAAGTGCCAGAGAAACAAAATTAATTATCAGTTCTACAGTGCAGTGGATTTTAATATTGTTCCATTAAAGCAAAGGAAAATAAAATTACAGGTGTTCGTATTTATGAAACAGTAGGCAAACTGAAATGGTTATGGGTGATTCTGAAGAACATGGGGGACCAAATCAGCCACTGGGCGCTTAAAGGACAAAAGAGAAACCAAAAGACTGACAACAGCTTTAATATTTTTCAATTTTTTAAAATTGTCAAACTTACTGATCCCATTTCCAAGGCCAAAACCGTACTTCAGGCATGCTGCAGCATAATCTATAAGGGCTAGCCACAGCCAAACTTGTGCTTCATTACTGCCCTGATGGAGGCCACAAGCCACAGCCACAGCCAAACTGTGCTTCATTACTGCACTGATGGAGGCCACAAGCCACAGCCACAGCCAAACTGTGCTTCATTACTGCACTGATGGAGGCCACAAGCCACAGCCACAGCCAAACTGTGCTTCATTACTGCACTGATGGAGGCCACAAGCAGCAGCCACAGCCACAGCCAAACTGTGCTTCATTACTGCACTGATGGAGGCCACAAGCTGCAGCCACAGCCAAACTGTGCTTCATTACTGCACTGATGGAGGCCACAAGCCACAGCCACAGTGCTTCATTACCGCACTGATGGAGGGCACAAGCGGCAGCTGGACTGACTGTGAATCAGCCTCAATTGTGCATGTCTGTGTTGGAGGAGTCTGCTGTCCATGGTGCTGAAGCCTTCTCAGAACAGAGACAGCTGGAAGCTCTGACAGCAAGCAAACGAGGAGCAGCTCTCTCCTCAATCATGTGCATTAGCAACACACAAATCACAACTCGCACGTCAAGCCATTTCAGGCATAAACAAAATAATTGATCAACAATATCAATGATATATTCCGCTGTGTCTGATGCCAGTATCTCTCATTGGCAGAAACCTTTTGCTTTTTCCATGGATCTGAGCAGCATGCTCCTTACTCATTTGCAGAATTGTGGATGGTCTTTGTTAATGTGATCAAGAATTAAATCTGCCATTTTAATACTTTCATTTGGAAAAATATCACAACTAATTTGACTTGTAAGCTCTAATATTTTTAATGAGTAAATAACCACCAGAATATTTTTGTGATATTATATTGCATTCATATAACAAAGTGAATATAACAGGATGTACAGTATATGAGCAGTAGTAACAGACCTGGTGGACAATAGTCCCAGACCAGCAATCATAGATGCAACATCAGTGAAGCACTAGCAGATGTTAACCAAAAACCAGAATACAATTCTGAACACAGATCTATCACAATTCCTAAAAAGATAAATATAAAAATCTGAAAGCTACAATAACATGAATTAGTACAAAAGTTGTGTGCTAGAGGAAGGAGAAACCTGATGGATCTTCTCAGACTATGTTGAAATATGACCAACACCATTATCCTGACCACCATTTTAAGTTGCCTGGTGTGATTTTGTTTGGAACAACAAATATGTAACGCATTGGGGAATGCTGTCACCACTCACGTTGTCACAGAAATGTATTTTTAACCAGTCCAGGAATGGAAGATTTGACAAAATGACAACAGCTCCAAACTGAATCCCTTGTCCTTCTTTGACTAGTGTGCATCACAAATAACAGGTACTGCCTGTTGCAGGAAAAACAATAAAACTTTCTGTTAAGGAAATATTTACTTTACAGTACATTATCAGGGTTCATTGAATGTACCAACTGTAAATTGTTGCCCAGTATGCGAAGCAAGAACTATATGAACAAACTGTGGTTGCTAAACCACATGTCACAGTGACAAGTTAGTTTTGTAGCTTCTTGGAGAAAACATCGCTCCAAGCAATTCCAGAACAAGGAATGAGCCAAATGTGAAAAACAGCAGGAAATTGCAGAACCAGCTCAGGGACTTTTGCGTCATAAATTCAAAGTTTAACAAAGTGTTTATGTATTTGTTTATTTATTGAAAAACAGCAGTTTGAGGAGAGAATATTACGTAGGTTGTGTGAGACTGGGAATGCCTCTGTAACACATACCAACACTAAGAACAAGCTTTTGTGTGGAGGAGGATTTCAGGATGGATATAGAACTAGCCAGCAGAGTTGGCTTCAGGACATCTCTGAAAAGTTTCTTCATGTAAAATGGATGCTCATTATTCGAGTGCCACTGCAGTTCATCTGTGGCACTGCTGTAAAGAAGAGCCGTATTAATCAGCTAATGAATGCCATAGTCAATCACAGGGAAGATCCTAACACAAGGCCACCAAAAGTAGCGTTTCACTATTGCAAGTTTATTTCTGTATAAAAGGTTAACGAAATAACCATGCCAGCATCTACTTTCACCTGACGTTGCAATATAACAATTCAGATTCATCACAATAAAAATTGGCCTCAAAGTCAATGTTGATTCTTCACGAAAGCACCGTACCATTTTAATGCTGATTAGATTTAGTGTTATGTGTACCGTATACTCTGCTAAAGTGATTCACAAATAACCTATGGCAAGATTACGCAAATTAATAAAAATAAAACTGATTTTACTACACAGAGCTTTAATTAGCTAATTTGCTAATAGCTGGTGGATTTCCTCAATGCTGAAAATAACTACTGCAATTGTAATGTCAAGCTGCTGCTTTAATTGTAAGTCTTGAAGGTAATGGACCTTATATCTGCTTGCATTGCTTTTAGCCTGCATTTTTTACTCTCCCGGTATTGATTATTCATCCACGGCTTTGGATGAAAGGAAAACAAACTCCCCATAAATGTCAGGTGGGTGCAAAATACCATCCAAAATGGGAGTCTTGGCAGAAACGCAAACAGATTAGATATATCCCGAACCCAAAGACCAAAGATACCAAACATACCATACTATATACACTCAGTGAGCAAATTATTAGGTAAACCACCTGGACACCAGGTTGTTA
Source organism: Conger conger (assembly GCF_963514075.1). Classification (NCBI taxonomy): domain Eukaryota; kingdom Metazoa; phylum Chordata; class Actinopteri; order Anguilliformes; family Congridae; genus Conger; species Conger conger. Next base: position 20,496,212 of record NC_083777.1, on the reverse strand, counting down.
ATGCAAATATTTAATCAGCCGATCATGTGGCAACAATTAAATGCATAAAATCATGCAGACATGTTGTGCAGACCAAATATCAGATTGGGAAGAAATGTGATCTAAGTGACTTTGACCTTGAAGTGATAGTTGGTGCCAGACAGGGTGGTTTGAGTATCTCAGAAACGGCTGATCTCCTGGGATTTTCACACACAACAGTCTCTAGAGAAAAATAAAAAACATCCAGCTGTTCTGTGGGCAAAAATGCGTTGTTAATGAGAAGTCACAGATGGGCCAGGCTGAAGCTGGCAGGAAGGTGACGGTAATGCAAATAACCATGCATTACAGCAGTGGTATGCAGAAGAGCATCTCTGAACAGACAATGCACCTAACCTGTAAGTGGATAGGCTACAACATGCAGAAAACCAGTCTAAAAAATAAGTCTAATAAATAGGTTTAGTAGGTATGTGTAGTTATAGTACATTTCTATACAGTGTGTACAGGTTTACTTATGTAATCGATTAGTCTACTTCATAGCTTTGTATCAATAGACCCACAAAATCGTGGGAAATTGTACTTCATCAAATCAGGCATCTACTCAAGGTCAAATTGATATTCAAAAGATGAGGCTCTCAATACCAGCGTTTACAGCCAGCTGCCTGTGAGAGCGAGAAGCAGAGACTCATTGAGGGGAATTTATGCATGGCATGTGCTCCTGTACATCGCCGTGGTAACATCACGAGGCCTGCGAGGCCGAGGATTGGTGCCCGGGAGAAAGCAGCAGTTGGGGAGCATGAGGACTGGTGCCCCCTGCCATCTGCCCCAGGCCGCAGTGCCTCAAACAACAGGGCGCACGTAACGACCCGATCAAGGAGATGGGAGCCGTGGGGGAAGAGCGACCCCGAAACTATTTCTCCAACTGCGTTGCGGCTACAAGGTTAAACGACATTGAGTTATGACGCGAACACTTTTCTACCTATAATAGATCAGTGTTTTGTATTGATAGAATTACCAAGAGCAAAAAAAAGCCCCGCTGACTGTCTGGTTCATTATTATTATTATTGGCATTTGGCAGACGCTCTTATCCAGAGCGACGTACAGTTGATTAGACTAAGCAGGAGACAATCCTCCGATGGAGCAATGCTGGATTAAGGGCCTTGCTCAAGGGCCCAACGGCTGTGCGGATCTTATTGTGGTTACACCGGGATTAGAACCACCGACCTTGCGTGTCCCAGTCATTTACCTTAACCACTACACTACAGGCCGCCCTCTAGGTTCATGCGAGGGAGGAATCAACGGTAGTTAACCTGAGGCATGTAGGTGGCACATCACCTACTCTGAGGCAAGGATTACTTGCTCTCAAATTCATCAATGTAGTAAAACAAATATGCATTATAACAGGACAAAAAGAAGAAGGTCAACTCAAACTCAATAGGTCATTGTTATCATTGTGAAATGTTGGAAATTAGCGATGACATCAAAAACCATGTGCATTCAAAATACAACATAATCTTTTAATGCGCATATGAGTTACATATAGGCCGTTTAGTGCAATTTCAAGAGTGAACCTAAACATTGCATTAAAAAGCAAATGTTACCATTCCTGCAAGCCTACATACAGTACTGTAGCATTATATCACATCCAGTGTGGTCACTCAAGCAATCCCAGCCTAGGGGGATGGAATGTGTCAGAGAATAGAGATAGTGTAAAATCCCATCCAAATGTGATTCGGTTAAACTGTGGAGGAACGGATGCGGGAAAAGCAATAACGCAAGCACTGGCAACATCTGAAAACTGAGCAACAAAAGATCCTGATGGTCAGCATTATTCAACACCCGGTCATTGCCATTGCCAAAGTGCTGTAGTTGTTATATTCGTGACACGAGAAAAGTCCATTCCGTTAACAGTTTCATGCGCGTTAAAAACCCACACGACAAGTGAATTACAACCTCTCCATTTTCACAATGCCATGAATACAAAGAACCTGTCTGTAGCTTTCATTATTTTTATAAAGCACGATACAATGGAGCCATTTTTCAGAACCAAAGCACAGCAGAGATGTAGATTGTAATATTCTTGTCAGCTGAAGTAATGTTATAGGGCCATGATTACAGCGCATTATCCACTAGCCTCATCACATCAATAAAGCTATACAAAACAAAACGATAAAGTACCTTCATTAAATGATTTTTCATCATTTCTCTGTGTAAAGTCGAGTGTTTTTTTAAAGACTGACCAATGTTTTCAGAGGTTTCAAGTGTTCACTGCAAACAGTCCGCGGTCTTCATCCATCAAGCGTGTGCATGAATTCATTCATAAATTGGGCTCGCATACATTTCCACGAAAGCTCAAATTTATCAAGGCACTGTTATCTGGAACATTCTTAAACTGAAGCACATGAAAGGCCATTCCCATGCTGGAATTACAGTACCGCGGGGCAAACTGGGAATTTCACTCATGCCATGAATATCATGTGTGGTCTGGGAATTATTTGGAGTTTTAAATATTAGTCACAGGCAAAAATTTCAAATACATACTTCTGTGCAGCATGTCCAAATGAAAAATTGAAGCGTGTGTCCGTACACATATATAGGAATAGGAATACAATATATCATATAATAGCAATATGAATTTCATCTTGGGCTCACTCTGAAAATAAATATTTGATCGAGTGTCACTCAAAATAATGAAAAACACTACATAGCTGGATTGGTTTTACTGTATCTGTTCATAACTCAAGCATGCTTATACTGAGGAGCACAATGGCAGAAAATGTTGGTTGCTGGGCGACTCATCCTTTGAAGACTCTGTTCTATTACATGGATGGGCCCCACTGTCTGGTTTCCAATCAAGAATGTTCCAGATCCGACTGTGGTCTTCGGCCTGCCGGGATTGGTTCAGCTGATTGTACACCAGCACCTCCCACTGGTTGATTGAGTAACTGCAAGTCCATTTGTTCATTATTATTGGCATAGACGCTCTTATCCAGAGTGACGTACAGTTGATTCGACTAAGCAGGAGACAATCCTCCCCTGGAGCAATGCAGGGTTAAGGGCCTTGCGCAAGGGCCCAACGGCTGTGCAGATCTTATTGTGCCTACACCGGGGATCGAACCACCAGCCTTGTGTGTCCCAGTCATTAACCTTAACCATTATGCTACAGGCCGCCCCTTACAGCATACACAAGGATGTATGTAAAATCGTATTTAGAAAAGGCCCAGCCAGAGACAACTGAAAATTAAAATGCATAAAACTAATGTGCATATCTAAGAGCCACGTGAGGCTCTGCTAACTACTGCAATAAACTTTCTTAGCTTACATGTTCAGCTCTATTATTTATCTTTAATTTTCATGGTACCTGTTCTTCCCCTCACCTACATCCAGAGAAGCAGAATCGTTCTCATGAGCCACTTTAATACTTTTTGGATACATGATCCATTCAGAAACTTAAGCACAGTGAATGCGAAAACATAAATATAATTTAAAATGAGGAGAGGAACAGTGTCAATGTATAATCTATGGTGTACAGGGTCATCTCCCCATGGAGTTTTCCCTCAGAGGTCGTCATGGCTATGAGCCTCGGAGTAAAATGAAATAAGGAAGAGGAACAGAACATGTTCCTAATAAAGTGCTCAGTGAGTGTATAAATCACAGATAAGGAAATATATACTCTCATATCACAGATAAGGCAAGTCACAGTCAGCTGCCATGACGAATGTTCATACTCAATGGTCAGTGGAAAACAAATTAACCCTTCAATCCCCCCCTCACAGACTTCACTATGAAATATGATCTCAGCAGCCAAGATGTCTATCCATGACTGTGGAAAGACCACACTGGGAGACATTTCCAATAGCCCGTGAGCTACGAGTCCCTGGGTAAGCAGGCCCTTATCTCTCCCAGTCAGCGTGATGTGCATCAGGGCATGCAGGTCTCACTGTGCCCCAGAGGCTAAGATGGCACCTCAGTGCACCAGCAGCATCTGAGATGGCTTCTCTTTTTAATCTAATGGAAAGATCTAATCAAGGTGCAGCAGAGAGAGCATGCCCATCTTATTTGCAACTCCTAGTTATTTTACGGTCGTGAAAGACGACATCATTAAATTCTCAATGACGTTACGATGTGCGATTCTCCTCCAATACTCTTGAACTACCCTCAGACGTCGGGCCTGTGTGTCGCCTGAGATGATTAAGGCACAGATTGATGAGGGAACCGTTTCTGAGGTTTGGATTTCATTAACATTGTCCTTGCACTGCATCCTTCTTCGTCAGCGCACGGATGAACGGGCTACTATTCGAGACATTTCCGCGGCAACCAGCCCGGAAACTATTACTACATTATGAGATTCTTTGATTGGATGCACCTCCGTATACGAAAACAAAACAGGTCATTTATTCCTCAGCAGTTACATTTTATAGCTGTCACTCCTGACAAAATGCAGGACATGTTTTAATCAGGTTAATGTGCCACAAATACTAAAACCTACAGCGGGAACGTAGCCAGGGAGAGCTTTACACGATAGATGCTGAATTACACATCTGTTAATAAATAGGATTTTCTTTTTGGCACTTTGAATATTCAGAACAAATAAGCTGGCATATGCTGATTCTGACTCCCAGCCATGCAGTACATTGTTTCCTTTATGTAAAAAGGTGTTATTTAAAATCATTCAGGGAGTTCATGTGACAGTCTGAAGATGGGATTCTAGTGCTGCAGCATATTTCAACACCAGAAATGCCCATTCAAGATCCCTGACCAACTGTCCTGACCTTCAATGACATACTCAAATCAGGCCCTTGAATCCAAATCCAGCCCTGGTTTTCTTTTCCTCTGAGGAATGAACAAAACAATTAGTGACTCTGATTGGCCAGACTGACTCCCTGGTAAAGGCAGGGTGAAAAACCAGCAGTAGACCAGCTCTGAAGGACCGTGGTTTTATTAACAGCCCTTCATTTACTGTCAGATTCATTTGAGCTCATTACATCACAACACTCTACACACATTATTATTCTTTTTTATGAGGTCTCTGATACGGATACATCGGTAAATGCCGTCTACAAATCAGTCGTTTCATTTCCGTAGTTCATGAGCGACTGCAGCTTGGATTTGACACATACCGTAGAACCGCGTCATGTGATCCTGCTTACAGTATACCTGGGGAAAAGCCCACGATAATGAACATCAGCACCCTTCCACTCATGTGAAGATTCTCCCGCGGTGACTTCTGAAAATCCATTTAGATCACAACCGCTGCTGTAAACCATCATTTCACCGAAATGACTGTCATTACGCCGCTCCCTTGAGCTCCACCGAGCTTGTTGCTAATTAGTTATTCATCACAGGGGTCTTAATTAGCCCTAAGCAGTGCTAAGTAGCTCTGGCTGACCTTGGCAGACACTCAAAGGTCTGAAAAACATGAAGGTCATTTTAACATATTTTGGTCCACATTCAAATGAATTGTAAACATCTTGTTCCGTATCTGTTCTTTTTGAATGGCCACCAGTTACGTAAACAAACTTCTCACGCATTCTAACGAGCTAGCCAATCAGTCTTTGATCTACTTGCATGTCATATCCATGTGCAGTTGTGCACATTGTGTATGCATATGCATTTCAAAATTATATTTGAATACATTTACTACAAAGCATCTTGGAGAAGAAAAGGCATGGTTTTGTACTGTACATGCCCTTTGCTTCATTACTTGCATGTTTGAAAGATATTCAAATGAATTGCACCAATTTAATATTCATGAGTGTAGCATAGTTAAGGAGGGACTAGAGACAGAAAACCTATTAAATCAACATTCAGGGATGCACTAACCCGATTACATAACACTCATGAACATCATTTTGCTTTTGACTGGTCTACAAACCATCCGGTCTTGACCTGTAATAGCACTGAAATTCCATGGAGATTCTACATGTGGTATGTGCATACTATATATAGTAAATGCTCCATTGAATTGATGGGAACCTGCACATGGCTTCTGTTGTCAGCTGAATTTATGCATTCCAGACCCGTCCTCATTATTCAGATCTTTGAGAAAATGAGGCTGTCATACGAAGTGATTGATTAAAATGTTACTTATACATTTATGTATTTATTTATTCAAGTTTTCCAATACTCTGCCCTTTTCCATTAGAGGAGAATTTTGATGGCCACAATGTGGTTGAGTGTAATGACAGCGCATTAAACATGCAGGCTTGTAGGAAGGCCCTTGATTTAAAGCTGACATAGTAAGCATGGGATTTCATATATTTATAGATGAGAAAAACGGTTTAAAACTTTTTTCCCCCATATGAATTTCACGAGCAAGTCACCCTTCTACCCACCCCCAGGGGAAATTTAAATCTCATTCTGAAGCTCACTATACACATATTACAGATTTCATAACCCAATCCAATCATATCTGGGCTGCAGTCAAGTTGTGGGGAGAAAAAATAAAGAATAAAGCTTGAGCATATTCTCTGAAAGCCTTCCATTATTCAGGCATTAGAGTAACAGGGAAATAAAAACATCTTTGTATGCGCCTTCTCTCAGGCGGGGTGTTTGACAGGCAACTGTAGAGTTACTGACTCAAGCCATCGGTGGGTGAACAGGGATGGGGACCTGCATCTGGAGATATGAAGTTGGGCCCCTAAACAAAAGTAAATAGCCCTTAACCCAAAAAAATTAATAAATGAAAAATACATCAAAAGAAAAAATAGTAGTAGCTTAGGTTCAGTCCTTTGACTATTTACATTTGTCACTTTTCAGATATGTGACAATGCATCTCTAAATAAGCCCATCGTAATAATCCTTTTTATGATTTAGAACAAATTTAGATGAAGGTTTGAAATTGAAAAATGACAGCATAACCAGGTTTTTCCTTTTCAAACATTTTGCAGATGACCAGGTCACTTACCCAGAGAAACAAAGGCTACATAGTTTTTTGTTTTGTTATTTTTATATACAGTCCATTTATACAGCTAGGTATTTTACTGAACAAAAGTGAATTACTTTGGTCCAACCTGCAACCATTACATTGCCTGCCCAGTTCCAAACACCATGCTACACTGTGGCCATAACTCAGTGGTAAAAAACAACAACATTTGAATCATTATTAAAATATAAAGTCCCCATCCCGTTTACACATTCACCATTCAGATTATGCTTAACTGGGTTTCAATTCACACTGTGTACATCAGCCACAACACATCTCATTCAGAGAACCCTACCTAAACAGAGTAGAAATTATCACAGAAGTCTTGTGCCCTCTACTGATGGAAGCCTTCTCTAACTAGTTCAAGCAAGCAGAATGGGGATGCAAATAGAAGTTAACCCTTTGAAGAGTATTTTTGGACAATAATTTAGCGGGGAAAAAAATCAGTGTTCGTTGCTTTCAGTTACCAGTAGTGATTGTTACATCAGCATGTTCTTGAGTGTTCAGTTAAGAACATAATTGTCCAATTGTAGTTGCGATGTCACGCCTTAAAGGGTCAAACCAAGAGGGAACTATAAATTAATCATAGAAGTTACATCAGAGATAACACAGCTGCACTGCTGCACAGTGGGCATGAGCCAACTCATTTACATGCAGTTGCGTACAGTGGGCAGCACAGGGCACCGGGCAGGGATAAATTATAATGCGTGAACATCTGTCAGCTTGGAGCAGATGACATTGCACCATGTTACAACTAAGATCTATACCTACTCACTGATATTTTCAGCTCAAAGCTGACCTGTGGGAGAAACCGCAGCAGCCCACCAGTTGGAATTTGAATGTCTTGACTTGAATGTATTAGATTAGAAAAGGTTGATATTTTTCGGAAAAACAGCTGAACCTCTTGACCACGTCTGCATGCTTTTATGCATTTAATTTATTTAGTGGCTGCATTAACAAGCTGGCGTACAGGTCTACCTAATAAAGTGATCACTGATTGTAGATCAATGCCATAGGTGCAAATGTGATACAGTAACCTTTTAAAATGCAATTGCGTAGGTCAATGCAAAAAAAGAGGAATGTTGATTGAATCCAAGTCATGCTCTGTTGAATGAAACGGCCAGATAAATCGTTTGAATATGGTTTCCACCAAATGTACACATTGGCAAGAAAAAATCCACTCTCCTGAAGAAAATTCCTTCAACCAGAAATATTTGCTGAAAACTGTTTTCTTTTGATTTAAGAAAAAGTAATTATTTGAAGAAGGTGGTGAGAAGCTGTACACTCTCACCAGAACAGGATCTTTTGTATCATATAGTTGCAATGTTGTTTCCATTGCTGGCCTGTATATTACCACTGCTGGTTACACTTAAAATCACTCACCAATTCAAACCCAAGAGGCCGGGTTTACTCATTATGGTACACAGAACCTGAAGAGGGAAAGCTTGTAGTCGTAACATTTTCTCCCGTTGTGATATGCAATAGTCCTTACATACCTAATTTACACTTAAGTCAAAATCATGAAGACAAGGCTGTGTTCCATTATACATATTTAGATTCACATTTAATGTGTAGTCAGTCTCTCCTGTGAAGAATAAAATCGGTCCAAGAATGCCCAAGGTCCAGCTCCTGCATGTGCTACGTGTATTCACCGATCCCATCTGTTCTCCCTGTACCACATAGGAGGTCTCCCCAGAAAACGCACTCTTAGCCTCAATCAATCAATAACAAAGAACAGCCGGGCTAAAAAAGTGTGATACAATTTCTAAAACGAGCGCAGTTTTCGTACCGCCCGGCTCCCTGGCCTTCTGCCCAGATGAGCCTCTTACGTCACCCGAGCGCACGCGGCGTGGCCGCATCGCCCGCCGACGCTAACATGCTAATGTGCTAACGTGCTAACGTGTGTCAGCTGGGCATGCTGACTGAACAATGTGCCAGATGAGCCCTCTAGCCCACATGTGGCCTGGCACCATCTGGGCATCAGAGAGGGTGTTTTTTTTTACACCAAATTCGCTGTGAGAGAAGAGTGCGTCAGTCTGTGCTGTGCAGTGGTTCAGAAGCACTGTGAAAGCAGTGAGAAAGGTCAACCATTTCACGCGTGAAAATAATACAGGGCTCTTACACAACCCGTTCCGGGGGTTTTAAGAACAGTCACACCACAGTCGTTGTTGCACCCCACAAACATTTCTCACAGCGCAATCTAAAATGCTCTTGAGATTGTGTGTGCTACGAGTAAGTCTGACCATCAAAAGCTGTTATGTGATCATGTTCATCACAAGCTTTTTTTTTCCACCAATTGCCCAGAGGCGCTACTGTGTTAGCCGTTTGATTCAAGCTGACAATTTAAAAGCAAAACAATTATGATTCACGAAATACCCACACAGTTGAGTCAGGGTTTACGTTAAACAAAGCTGACGGCGGAAGAACTGCGAAGAAATGATGGGTGTGAAGAAGCAGCACTGCATTTAACTCCTGCTCTGGATTCACTGTGAAGTCAGGTTAACGGGGTTTTCAGCGCAGTGCTCCTCCATACAAAGGCAAAGCCCATTAACAGATTTTCCCTGATCGTTTTAACCACGAAGAGGGAGGGAAGACAATGTTCTGTAGGTTAGGTCAGCAGACAGGACAAGTGAAAGACTGCAGAGGTGTTGTTATGCTGCAGCAAAACTAAGCTTTACAGTATCATGTCAGAATATCGTATATACAGAATGTGTGAAAAACATTCAGCTGTTTCTATTAGTAATTGCTGTACTCTGAGGGTATTTTTCAGATTGTTATCACTTTGATTTAGTGTTATTGCTCAGAATGAAATAACATTTTCAGTGTTTAGATTAACTGTGATAGACAAGTCTGGAAAATGTTAGCACAGCAAAAGGGAGTTTATTTTAAAGAGTGGTAGATGTTTATTTACTCAGGGTTGACCTTTCATGAGAGCATTGTGACTGGAATAAAAATAACTATATATTTTGAAAACAATTCACACAATATCTAAGCATATAGCCAATATGAATATGAAGCCAGTCCATTTGTTACCATTATCTTTCTATATTTTTTCATTTAAATATGTAATATCTACATGGCACATTGTGGACACATCCTAATGTCCATTTTACTATTCATGTCTCCCTATCTGCTCTTTCAGGGACCATGTGAATTTAATTGTAATTGATTGATCACAATTCTGGGAACTTCTGAAAGGCAGCGATTAAGTCACTTAGGGGAAATATGCTCTCAAATTAATAGATAAGGACACAATCCGATCCTGGATTAAATCAACATTTTACTTAACTTTAGCAGCAAGTGTTGATTTTTCTGTTAAACAACTGATATTGATAAAATATGTTAAAGAAAAAGGTAACCCCAGAATATTATAAATTAATATTACATAAGTTACAAATGTGAGAAATTGCTGATTCGATTCAGGCTGAGGCATTGTACTACTGCCAATTGAAAATGCGCAGGAAACACTTTCTGCATGAACAGGAACGGAACATTCTGGAATGTTGACAATATAACAGAATACTGCATTCATCCATGGTGCGTTGAAGGACATCTGCAGAAACAGAAGCAGGTTTGTGCTAATGCTGTAAATGGGGAGAGTAGAGGCCTCTCCCAGTCAGAACTGTGGGTATTGTAGCACCACAGACAGCGAGTGGACACATCTGTCACGTCCTGTGCCTCTGTGTCGTAGTGCACTTCCCGGTCTATCCGACTCTATGCGTCTTCTGCATTTACATTCCATTTCACGGTTTCCCTTTTCCCTGATTACCTGTCCACGCCCCCCGCACCATATATGCGCTTCCTGTTGTAACCATCTCACGTTTCTGGTTGTCGTCATTAGTGTTGCATTTGAGATGACCCGTTTCTCTGTTCTGTGCCAGATTGTCTTGTGCCCTGCATTCGTGCTTGTGTCCTTTGCTGGAATAACCAGCATTATTCCTGCCTCCAGTGCTGTGCTCCTGTTCTCCTGCCTGCCTTACCCATCTCTGTCTAAGCCCTGCTCTAGCCCTTCACCCCCCTGTTATCCAGCCCCACTGATGTATCTCCCTGTTCCGACCTCTGCCTGTTCTGGGATTTCGCCTTGCCTTGTCTGCATTGCTCTGGTTTCTTGGACTTTGACTCCTGCCTGGACTTGACCACAATTCTGCTGATCCTGTATTGCTCTGATTGCTTGACATTGACCCGGTTCCAATACCTCCAATTGTTTACTATATCTTGGTGTCTGTGTGTGGTTTTGATGGGTTCCCTAACACATCTGAGACTCCTTTCAGCATGTGTGCAATAGCAACATTTCTACACCTCCACGGCTGCGCTAATGTCAACTGAACTAGCATGTGCGAGGCTTGTTGTTTTCCCTAACACATCTGAGACTCCTTTCAGCATGTGTGCAATAGCAACATTTCTACACCTCCATGGCTGCGCTAACGTCAACTGAGCTAGCATGCGCAAGGCTCGTTCTTTTCCACACCCACTCCAAGGCTTCGGGGTCACTTTCAGTGCCCCAGGCAAACATCTTTTTTCTGTTTTCCTTAGTCCTCATTGGACAGTTGGATTACAGGGCCTATGGTCATGTTCAATGGAGGGGTTAGCGCTGGTACCTTTGTTATCAGAATGTCAGCTCCCAGCTCCCACTGGGAGTATGCTGTTGACCAGAGAGGCTCTGTGTGGGCAGGATTCAGAGGGATGTGAGCCCTGCCATGGCCTGGTGGTGGACAAGCAAATGTCAGGCATGAGGCTTTCAGCATGAAATCGCTCAAGCCATTAGCTTGACCCAGGAGGCCTGAACATGTAATTGCAGCCATTCACACGTCTCGAATGATTCAAAACCTTTAAACCCACATAGAATGCCACCAGAAAGCAGAGAAGCATTTATTTCCACAGATGTTCAGAAGGGATTTTATTTTTGATATGGTTACACCATTTTGTGAGCAAGATCTGACCTTTTTAACAAACACTGGTTGTTGCAACCCGAGTATACATAATTATATTATAATCACAACAGAGTACAGTATTAACCAAACACAACAATAGTATCCCCTTCCTTTTCCTATGGAAAAAACATACTTGGTCTGGTGTCTTCTCTATCAAATAAAACAAAGTGGTTTGACTCCAATGTCAGTGGGTCAAACCAGGTCAAACATCGATTGGATTCTCATCCAGGAACAGACGTGGACACACACCAGGCTCTGTGGGTATTCAGAGAGTATAAAAGGTAACCTGTACACTCAATAAGTCACACACGCACACGGCTCTGTAGTCCTAGCTTTCCCCTCCGCATATGAGCTGATGGGGCTGCCAACTCTCCTGGGAGAAACAAGCAGCTGCATCAGAAAAAGCAAACAAGAAAAGTACAGTCGTCAAGTAGAGTTAGGGTTTCTGGTAAGCATTTTTTGACACATGACAGCTGGAATTTCAGCTAAATCCACAGATAGTACCTCTATTTTAAACCTTGCAGATGCAGAATACAGAGTAAAGTTACAAATGTATGGCTTTTGAAAACGTGGTACGTTCTAGCAAAAATAAAAAAAAACAACCCATCCAATTATGGGTCCAGTGGTCAGGTTGGTTATTTATAACTTTCCTTGAGTCTGATGGAGAATTGAAAAGGTACATTTCAGCCATAAGACTGAACGTGGCCTCATAAGTTATAACTCACCTGCATAATACATGTCTGAATAAACAAAGCATTAATTATTCATAAAGGCCCTCTTTTGTTTGTGTTTGGACGAACTCAGCACTCGACTATTAAAGGTTCTGGCACTTTGCTGTGGCGGTGCTGGGGTGCACGTGTCCTGCTCCAGTTAGCCCAAAATGTAAACTCCCTCAGAGCTGAATGCACAAATGGGACTCACTGTAGGACTCATCTGTCTCCAGGCCTGGGTGTCAGCAGTGTGGGTGACCGAGCACCCTCGACCGGGACATTAGAACTGGCAGCACATATTTAAAGCAGTCTCGTGTTTTGCGGGGGGGGGGGGTCATAAAGCCATTTCTAATTCTTAAAATTAGAAGCGTGGGGAAAAGCGCCAAACCATATTCTGTCGCCGGAGCGCCAGTCAGATGCGATTACTCAGCGTGATTGGCCCCGTCCATCTGCTCGCCCCGCCGCGGTTCCCGCCATTTAGCGCTCGGCGTTCCGGGCCGGAGGACGGCGGGTCCCGGGCGCGGCGGGGGAGCGGAACAGCTCGCAGGAGCCCACAGCGTGTCCTTATTGGATCACTGTAACCCGGAGCTGGTTCCGGGGCCCTTCCGCAGAGCTGCTGACACGGAAAGCTCCGGAACCCCCCCCGCCTAGCAGCGGCTGAGATTGAACTGGCACAGCTTAAGCACACCCCCCATTCGACCCCACACCCCCCCCCCACACACCCACAACCCGGCCACTCTTCCTCTATTACGTCAAAGCAGGCTATTTATGTGCATGTTCCAGGGCTTAAAAACAAAAACAAATGAGGCGGAGAAGCAAATCTTATGCAAAAGACAGGGCGACAAATCAATATACATAGATGGTATGGTATTTAACCACTTACAGAAATTTCTGCTGAATGAACAAGAACATACATAAAGTACAATTTTGGATCAGAGTGGAACGGACTGAATCTGGGCCAAGGCATCTATTAAGTGTGCTTCCGCTGCGGTTATCTCAGTCAAACTGCACAGCAGTGAATGGGGACTTGCATCCCATTAAAACTGGGGATTAAATATGTTTAGAGACAGCAGATCCTTATTTGAGGGCTACTGTATAGTTGGCAATGCAGCATTCCAACTTGCATCAAGCAGGCATTTTGAACTTTTGAACATTCTATAAATGCTTCATGCAGTTTTATTCATTTTAATCTATTAAATCAGTAATCTGCAGGGACTGTATATTTCTGGTGTCTAGAGGGCTAAAGTGTTTGAAACTCAGTAGCTCTGCTTCAGACAGAGACAATGATGGGAAAACGGGGATGCTATTGCTGACCAACTGTTCACCATGAGGGGCCAAGCTGGAGAACCACATTCCTTTCGTGGGTCTAAAGGTCCACAAACAGCTCTCTGGGTTCCAGCCTCGTTGAAATTCTCCAGTCTGGTGGAGGTTAACCGTCCGAATGAACCGTGGTCCACAGACCTCCCCGCGGTTGGGGTCACCCTTTTCACATCTCCACCAGGCCCCAGCACAGGGAAGCCATCTGCCCCCTCTTCACAGTCCGAAAGAGAAGGATGGTCCGCTCTGCATGGGGGAGTGGTGCCAAGCGAATACAGGACACCAAGGCTCCATAAACCATCTGCCCGTCAAAAGCAGACCTGGGGCAGATAATGATCCACTGCAACCCGTTGGAGCCAGTACAATTCTGACAGATCAGAGGCCATTTAAAACAAAATTCTTGAACATTCCCCTTTCATCCAATCGTACATTTTTGTTAGTGGCATATTTTGATATGCAGTACTCTTACAAATTCTGATTGGTGACTGCAGAACTATCAGGCACTCAACAAAAAAAAAAAAAAAATCTATTTAGCCCCTGATACATTTATTTTTCAGAGTACTTGAAGATGTGTACTCCAATTACTTGGAGCCCCAAGCTGTTATTAACTCATACATGAATGCATACTGCTACAATAATAAGGTATGATACTCTGAAGGCCACATTGTGAAGGTTAGCATCTAGCCCTTATTCAACATGTGTCAGCCTCATTTGTGAATGCAATTACATTTTGATCATGGTCTCTTATTCAATTATTTATTTTACCGAGCAAAGATGCAATCATGGTCGATAAAGGGAGTCACAGAAAATGCACCATCCAAAATGTTCCTCCACCTAAGCCTTCAAAAGCACTTACTCCCCCGAGCAATGAAGCGAGTTTTGTAGTAAAAGTAAATGATACAAGGTTTGGCCTGAATTGGACAAGGCAGAACAGTTTAAAAGTTGTAAAGAGTGCTTTTAAGTCTTGTGCTTTTGGTGATGAAGAGTTGTAGCTTTGTGGTCATGCCCGAAGGCGAACATAAGGTTATTGCACTTTATATAACCATTGTGTGATTGGTGCCTGATGCTGGTCTACTCTTGAGAGAAAAGGTTATATGCCTTAAAAATTGAACATAATATTTCTACTCGTGGATTGAAAACCACCAGTGAGAAACAAGCTCGAAGGCGGCAAATTATTTGGAAGAAAAGCAAGCATCACTAAAAGCAAATCAGAAAGAAAAGAATTCTGAGAATGCCTCTGAAAAGATACAGACAATATGCTGACCTTTCATGTGGTGATGGTTGTTTTTTTCTTAAATGGATGACTCATCCCTATAGTGCTGAACGACAATAAAATGTGCCAGGCACATACATTTGCATGATAATGATGTGAGTTAATGTACAGTATGTCCCAAAAAAAAATCAGATTATCATCAATATCATAAATATGCATCTAAATCTATAAGCCAATTTCAAACGTTTCTGTTCATCAGTAAATCTTACTATTTGGAAATCACACAGAGACTGAAGATAAATTTGGGATATTTCACAGCTTGTGCTTTTGTTGGTGCAGCGATGCGCCCTGCGGTCAGGTACCAGCTGACGATATTAGTCTCACGCAGAGACGTGTTGTTCTAGGAGGTTCTCGGGCAGTGGGAATGCACTGTGCTCTCCGTCTATATGAAGTGTTCTCAGTGGCGTATGAAGTGTACTCCTCCTACGCAGTTCTGTGCAGCACAGCGCAGCCATGGGAGCCGCAGAGGGAGGGGACCAGCTGGCTGGCACTGCAGCACAGCACAGCGCAGCCAGGGGACCGCAGAGGGAGGGGAACAGCTGGCTGGCACTGCAGCACAGCACAGCGCAGCCAGGGGACCGCAGAGGGAGGGGACCAGCTGGCTGGCACTGCAGCACAGCGCAGCCAGGGGACCGCAGAGGGAGGGGACCAGCTGGCTGGCACTGCAGCACAGCGCAGCCAGGGGACCGCAGAGGGAGGGGGAACAGCTGGCTGGCACTGCAGCACAGCGCAGTCAGGGGACCGCAGAGGGAGGGGACCAGCTGGCTGGCATTGCAGCACAGCGCAGCCAGGGGACCGCAGAGGGAGGGGGAACAGCTGGCTGGCACTGCAGCACAGCGCAGTCAGGGGACCGCAGAGGGAGGGGACCAGCTGGCTGGCATTGCAGCACAGCGCAGCCAGGGGACCGCAGAGGGAGGGGGAACAGCTGGCTGGCACTGCAGCACAGCGCAGTCAGGGGACCGCAGAGGGAGGGGAACAGCTGGCTGGTACTGCAGCACAGCGCAGCCATGGGAGCCGCAGAGGGAGGGGGACCAGCTGGCTGGCACTGCAGCACAGTGTGTGTGTTCACAGGAGAGCACTCTGGGGTACTGATGGAGGACTAATCGACTGGATCTGCAAAGACAACTTGGCGTTCCACATTCTGAGAAAAGAAAAGTAATACATCTGTCAGTTTTAAGTGAATAATGTTGAGTGTTTCATTGATAAATGCAAAAAACAAGTCGGTTTATATTTCCAAGCTAGATGGATGCATTTTTACCTTTTCAATTCAAATCAATTCAAAGTAAAAATACAATTTCAGGTCAGGTAAGGCCTGAAATTTCCACCATTATTATGAATTCTATGAAATCGATATACTGTAACCATAAACCATGTGGCATTATTCCATTCTGAGCCACACACAGGCCATGTTATTATGAGGTACTGCACTCATCAGCAAGAATCCTACACATTTACTCAAACGTGGGCAAGTTCAACAATTCACACAGTATAGCCATTTCAAACCGATCTGGAGGATATTGAGTTCTAGAGGAAGGACCAATGATGTGTTTGTCCTCTTATATCCTATCACTTCACGGGGTAATTGTGAAGGTGGGAGTTCATCAAACGTAATCTTTCCCATTTTTTATTCAATAGTTAGAAGGGGATTGCAGATGGACATTTTGTCTTGGTGATTCATTTCCCCTGGTATCAGGCGATGAGACATCATTTAAGGGCTGGAGTCGCATACAACGGCCCAAGACAAATTACACCTCAACGCAACCTTTCGCTCGACTCCGAGATCGATAGGGCCAGGGGGCGGGGTGGGCGGGAGGCTGGCGCGACCGGTAAAAATATTGGGTTATCAATTATGCAGAGGGGGCCACAGAGTCGCCCCCTAACCCGATGACTAGTCAAAAACGCACGGCTATCAATCAGCCTCTCAGCTGTGGCCTTGGCCTGGGGAACAGCTCTGTTTATCTTTCCGTTTCCCATCACGTTCTTCGCTCTCAAATCTTCAGAACCGTCTCCGCGGCGATGTCCTTGGAAGGATAATAAAGATTCAGAAGTGTAGACTGAAGATTCAGCTTTTTGTTTTCATTTACTTGCCTTCGCGTTTCTATTGTATGCAGAGAGGATGAAAAAAAAGAAAATACTTCAAGGACCTTGAATATGTCAACAGCTCATCAGAAGAAGCATTTATGTTTGTTCAATCTCTATCTGCATCAATAGATCATAACAAACCCTACTGGATAAAGCAAATATAACCTCTCCATTCATAACTTTGGAACGGTTTGAAGCACAGTGCTGACGCATAGGTGCTTCACCACAGCCATCTAGAGACCTGTAAGAGGCAGTCGCTCAAAGTGAGAAAGGCACACCAAGCTTACGAGACAGTTATTGCGCAGAATATATTTTACCAAGATGAATAACAATTAATGGCAGTATCAATTATAATACAAACATATAAAAATAATCTCTATCAAATCAAGGAGGAACATTGGGCACAAAATGGGTAGGTGCTCGGGAACCAGGATCCCATCTCCCATCCCAGCCCAAACTCATGTCTGTTCCTCACAAAGAAAAATAAATAACTTCCAGCTTTTAAGTGTGATTATTCAGGCGTTTCTTCAAAGATCCCTCTTCTGAAAATATATTTTCTTAAAGTATTCAGTTGAAAGCATTAGCCACTTGATGTATGCAAAGGACATTAAAAAGGTGTTATTTAATCAGCTCCTTTTTTTGCAGTATCGATTGCAAAATGTGCCAAATCGCTCCGGAAGAGAAATCCCTACTCCAGGCATTCAGTGGAATGATTGATCGGCAGATAAACTGTGTGTACTGGTCGGGTATTGATGTATGAAGAGTGAGCATTAATTGGTGCGTCAGTGGTGGGTGCAAGATGTACAGTAAGTACACGTAAACAATATTTACATATTGATAAGCAATGATATACGTGACAGATAGATTGAAAAGAATTGTTGTCTCCACTCCAGACAACTGACAAGTGCTTGAAGAGGAAGATGAATGCCTGAAAATTCCACAGTGACAGTTGTGATTTACTTGCAGCCTACAGGCAAAAATGGATTCATCTGCAGGCAAAAGCACTAAGCACCAAATAGCATCTAGCATGCATAGGGTCATCTGTCTTGGTTGTACCGAAGGAACTGTTCCTTGCCATGCTTAACACATGACTACTGAATGGTAAATGGTTGCCAATTATATAGCGCCTTTATTCAAAGCTGTACAATTGATGCTTCTCGTTCACCCATTCATACACACACACACACACCAACAGCGATTGGCTGCCATGCAAGGCACCAACCAGCTCGTCGGGAGCAATTGGGGGTAAGGTGTCTTGCTCAGGGACACTTCGACACATCCAGGGCGGAATCGAACCGGCAACCCTCCCACTGCTAGACGACCGCTCTTACCAGCTGAGCCAATGTCACCCCAATTAATGGAGGGTAGAGTGCCCACACAGTAACAGTATGACAAGAGCAACAGCAACAACAGTAATGACCAGTTTACTCAATAGCACACTTGGCCAACAGATTTATTTTCATCAAGTTTCCCAGTTCTTTTTAGATGCCGGCCTAACATTGAAACTGGGTGGTTGTGGATTGCAATCAGGTGGGAATCAGATCCAAGTTTGGAATACCAAACCGGGCGATCAGTTTGAAGTGTTTGAAGCCTCTTCATTTATCACATAACTTTCAGAGGTGCAGATACAATCCAGGATCTTGGATGTGTTTGTTAATTAGCTCCCAGAGTAGCCGAGTGCTTGGAGTGCTCTCTGGAAGTTTGGAATTTCAGGGCGAACAGAGCAAATGTCGTTTGGAATTTCAGAACATTACCCTCTCCGGGTTAACAGACGGTTTATCTAAGCATCGTTCCAGTATAAAAATGGCACAAGAGGTTCTTGTCGTTCATGAATTAGCCAAAAGCAGATTTCAGATTTCAGTGAATATATTGCACAAATGCAGCCCAAATCACTGTGTAAAGAGCAGCTGGAGGTTGTTTGAAGCCAGTGATGTTCTCAGTTAGTCCCATGTTGTCACCCTCTGGACTGACTCCAAGCAGAACTCATGTCATCCTCCATTTTACTCACAGCCTCATGAGAGCTGTTCCAAAGGAGGCTGACGCTGCTGTGAGATGCCTGCACTGTCACACACGGGCCCTGGGGAACGTTCGTACACGCAACACCCCGCGTGTGAATCACTGCCATGGCAACCCGGCCCCCGAGGCTGCCGTGTTCGCTAACAGCGCTGTCAGCGCTGGGTAACACCGGCGGCTGGGGAACGGAGAGCGCTCACGTTGATCTTATCTGTGATTAGTTCACAAACGCATGACCTGAGGGGGTATTCACCAAAGCAGGGTTACTGAGCAGGCTGGATAACTGTGCTGAGTAAAACCCGGAACGGCACTTTTTACTTCAGTCCATGTTCCGATTTGGGAGGGTTCTGGGAGCAGTTATACAGCGAAAGCAGTCATCCTGCTTCGTGAAAAACTATCTATATATATATATATATATATATATATTTTTTTTTTTTTTTTTTTTTTACTTCATTAAAAGAAGGTCTGTTGTCTGTAAGGCTGAACCTATGCTTAGCTTGCGTGTTAGCTAGCTACAATCTACACCGGAAAGTTATAAATACCAAACAACTCTATCGCAGTGAAGATGTTTCAAAGAATCCCCAATTCTCACTGTAAGTAATGAAGATGTGAGCCTGCAAAATGGTGCAGTATGTAAATCAGCAGGCAATGAGGCTGGTTCCCAGAGACGAGTCTCAAAGCAACAACTTAGCAGTGCTGCAAAATTCACCATTTCCCTCCCAGTCTGGAAGTGTGAAAGCTCTGCATATATTTCCATGATATATTCTACTCATCTACATTTCTCAAACAAATTTTGTCCACTGTGTAGTAATGTTTTGAATGCATTACAGCAGTTGGACTTGAGTAGCAGTAATATTTTGGTTCGGTGGTCTGGCATATTGGTAGGGATCTGATTTGGCTATGCCCATTATGCTTAAATCTATGAACCTTTAAGATCAAACATTGGTAATTAGAACATATTTTTCTATGGATAAAAAAAAGCCACCCACGTTTAAGCTCACAGTCAGCCCCTGCATCTGAGAGCCATTCACAGAATTGCCTCCACCCACACAACCTCTGCCCTGTGTTCGTTTGAACCACTCAGCGGTGGCCCAATAGCGGTCGTCACACCCATCGAGCATGCTTATTTCAGGGGGCTTTCCTGGCTCATAAAACGGGTGTATGAATCTCAGTGTCCATGACAGGCCTTTGGGACAGGCAGCACGCTGTAACCTCGATTCCTTCACGGCCTGGCAGGTGAAATGCCCATTCCCTGTGATAATGGCAGCTGTAACGCAATCCCAGAAGCGCTACTTGGGCAGCGAAGTCATTATGAACCAGATACTGCTTCTCTGGGTGTTAATCACTGAGAGCCCCCCCACCCCCCCACCCCATCAAAACCATCTTCCTGTTCATGCAAGAAACTCATCTCAGTGGAGATGCTCTCGTGAGCCAGAGGGGGGAATTATTCCATGCATATGGTACACTAGGTGTTATTTGCATTTAGGTGCGCAGTGTGAACTTCTTAACACCATTATATTAATAAATGCATATCGATTCCCAAGATCTGATGATAGTTATTTATCATACACTTGCTCGCTTATTAAGGCTACCGCCGTGGGCAGTTATGTTTATGCAAAATTACAACGCAACCCAAGGAGGGTTTAGCATTGCAACAGAAGGCAAACATATTTTTGTCTGTTTTTAGGAGAGGTTATCGTGTGGAATGAAATATTCCCCACGGTTATGCATGTAGATTTCAGTTTCTGTTAATAATGAAAGGGACAGATATTTAGTCAAACACAAATATACATTACATATTCAAACTGCAACCTCATAATACAGATCCAACGGTAAGAGATTAAGAGGTTTTATATTCTTATATATTAATATTAGACAAACTCTATATTGGTATCCATGAATAATGAGAAATTTTGCCACCACCGCAGATATAAAATAGCCATTTAGGTCTTATTTGTAATCAGGTCATGCCATTATTTAGACTATTGCATACACCTGGACCCAAGGAAACCACTGCTCTGGCAGCCATGTTTACATGATTCTTTCCATAATGAGAAATGTCATGCCAATCAGACGTAGAATCCGCAACACACCAAACAGCACTTCACATTTATATTCAAAGAGCACAGTTGGACAGGCAGATTTATTTCTTTTTGCGCTATTGATCAATATGCCATAGTTCATTTAGGCAAAACAATTTTTTACATGACTTCATTCAGTAAAACTGATATAAATGCAGAATACAGTGACATAATCATGTCCTCAGAGTTAGTCCATTTCTATCATACGCCTTTTTCAAATGAGTAGCACTGGACCTCTCCTCATGGTCATTATGTGACTGACATACAGGTACTCAAACTAGCCAGGCAACTGTGTGAAACAAAACTATGTAATAGGCATCTCTTCAAATATCTTAACGGTTACAACATATGCATTATGTATTCAGAAAGGTTAAAACATATGCATATGTATTAAAAAAGGTTACAGCATATCCATTATGCATTTCCATCTTCTATCCCAGATGTGAGCAGGTCCATTCCTGGAGGGCTGCAGTGTCAGCAGGTTTCTGAGCTTTTCGTTCAATCAGCAACCCACTTTAGACTTGATAATCATCTACGGTGAAAGATCTCTTTAGCACCTCAATGACCTAGATTAAGCAATCAGAATCCTTTAACACAATTGAAACCAGCACAGCGTTGCAGGACTGGAGTTGTGCGCCCCTGTTCTATTACACTGAAATCATTCATTATCACACCACTCACATACATACATATTCTGAATGTATTTGGGTCGCCTGAAAGGCAAATTCCAAACAAAATGGAGAGAGGTCACACAAGGCTTCACAGTTAAGCACATTTTATTCACGCTTTCTTTAAAACAGCTGGACGAGAATTTCTCTCGACTGAAAATGCGCTCTGCAGACCCTTTTCCCAGCTGGGGCAATCTGGTCCTGATTTAAGCGCGCATCCGTAAGGTTTGTTTGTTTGTTTATGTGTTCTGCATCAGGGAAGACATTAAAATCAGGACATGATTTTGCAAATCTACGCCTCTCAACTTTGTAAACTGCACCAAGTTGACCCGGCCGATTTTGTGTCTCTGAATTATTGAATTCCTTAAATTATTCATCAACCATAAGTCCTCAATGTCTGCTGCTGAATAATGAATTGATAATGATTTAAAACCATATTTTCCTTTAAAGATTTTTTTCCTGTATGCCTATATATAGACCTTTGGTTTCAGCCACAGAGAACTGCAATCTGACAGTATAATATTGTAGTCTGACCCCTCACACAACATTATACATTACACATTACAAAACATGAAGATATAGATTTACTTTATTTGTATTTCTTTTGGAGTGGAAGACTGCTCCAATAACTCCTACATTTAACATACAAAGACAACATTTGTGAAATAAGAAACTGTCCTAATGTACATTTTATTGTAATTTATATCACATAGTTTGAAATTGAAAGGTATTGCGGTTGCAATGTTTTGGCTCATTGAGATTCAGAATATAACCAGCAAAAATTTGAAAATAAAATAAGAAAATGACAAAATTCTGGGATGCACTGGAGATACAATATATACTTCAAGAGTGCTTGCATATATCAAATGCAATATTCAAGTAAAGTGTATTTTGCATGTTTATTTTTCTCTGTGAGGTAGGCTATTGCGTGTAATTGGGTGCCAGGCCAGAGTAATTTGAGGAGGGGCACCTGCTGCCAAACAGTGTTTTAGCGAGTCATTTAACAGTTGTGTAGCACAGTGTTTTAGCGAGTAATTTAACACTTGTGTAGCATTACATTACATTACATTACATTATTGGCATTTGGCAGACGCTCTTATCCAGAGCGACGTACAACAAAGTGCATACCCATAACCAGGGATAAGTTCGCTGAAAGACCCTAGAGGTAAGTACAATTTCAACTGCTACCTGTACAACAAAGATAAGGACAAGGGGCTTTTTTTTTTTTTTTTTTTTTTTGAACAAACAAACAAACAGCCACCAGCAGCAGCAGGGTGTGTACAAGGTCGTAGGTGTAGAAAGTCAAGGGTTATGGCATGTGGGTGTCCATCAAGGCTGCCTGAGTATGGTTAGTGTTTATGCTGGCTGCCCTCGCTTCACTGTGTAGGATTAATTTTCTTGTCCACCCATTTGCCCTATTTCCATCTCCATGTTTGCTCCCTGCCAATTTGGCCGAAATGTCTCCAATATCCCTCCCAGATCCGCTGGTGTTGATCTCAGTGTGCCAGTCTGGAAGTGCCAGTCAGCAGACTCATATCTGCCTATGCCTCCCATCTGAACCTCGACTTCCTTGCCCTGACAGAAACATGGCTCTCACGAGAGAACAGACTGCCCTTTCCTCTGCTGCCCCCCCCCCCCACATACACACACACACACACACACACACACACACACACACACTGATCCACTGGCAGAGGACATGGCACAGGTCTCTTAATCTCATCCTCATGGATATCTAGTGCCTTTTCTTCATCCTTCTTCTGCTTTTGAATTCCATGTTTGTTACTTCCCCCTGTAAACTTCATTATTGTTGTCCATCGCCCTCCAGGTCCTGTGGGGAGCTTCTTGGATGAGATGGACATCCTGCTTAGCACCTCACCAGACAATGGCACTCCGCTAACATATTTCAGTGAAGGGGCTATGAGTCTGCCTTTAAGAAAATGAACATTGTGGATAAAGATTGGTTTGTTTACACTACAGTCAAATCCTGTCTGCATCCACTGGCAATTACGAGTCGCATCATCACCCTTCGGTTTCTGCACTGCACCTCACAATCAATTCTGCCATCGATGCCCCGTTAATCCATCCCGGAGGTGCCGAGAATAATTATTAATCACATCTCCAAAGCGCAACCTCAGTGACTCCAATTCCCCGAGCCCCCTACCCAATCAGCTCTGCAGACCACTCCGGGATTGCCACAGAAACTAGAACCAGGCTTCCTGACACGCAGGGAGGGGCTAGTCAGGATTTAATAACCAAAATGACACCTACAATTTAGACATTTGCAGATTTTAGCCAAAGCATTTTACAAAGTGAATCTAACTTGAAAAGCAAAGTGCACTTGAGCTAGAGACAGGCAATTATAATAAAATAAGTGCCACGGTCAATATAGAATGCATTTTTAGGTGGGTTCATTTAAAAATATTTTGATTAAAAAACTAGATTTCTTGACTGATTGAAAAAGGTTGGTTCACCATCAGGGGAAGCGGGCAGAGAATAGCCGGAGCCTCCCATCGATTTTCCTGAAGCAAACCTCAGATTATTCCCATTTTTCAGATTCCTCTGAACCTGGGGGGGGTCACCTTTACTCCGGCTCCATTTGTTTCTCATTTGGAGGCTGTCTGCAGTGATCATCCCGCCATTCCAATCTGGCTCCAGTCACAGCGGGTGTGACCTTCTCCTCTCCTCCTCACCATCAGATTCTCACTCTCCTCCTCACCATCAGATTCTCACTCTCCTCCTCACCATCAGATTCTCACTCTCCTCCTCACCATCAGATTCTCACTCTCCGCCTCGCTTGTCCGTCTAACCAGCTTCTCACGTGACACAGACATGATCAGCCTTGTCTCCAGCCTGGCTCGTGCGCCAGCAGTGCCAAAGTGCTGATGCCTGCCAACGTGTTGTCATTGGAGGAAAGCAACACTGCTCACAACCAGATAGCAGGGAATCTATACACTGACTGGCACTTATTCATATTTTATACAAATTTATTATTTAAAAAAAGCTAAACCTCTGGGACAAAGTTTGTTTTGTGACTGCCGTCACAAAATGTATTGTTCTAATAATATATGCTTTTGGTATTGTGCAGGGTGTAATGATTTGACTTGGCATGCAGGGTTTGCGAGTTTGATTCCGGCGTAGGACACTGCCATTTCACCCTTGAGAATGGGCTTAACTTGAATTGCTTCAGTAAAAATATCCAGCTGGATAAAGAGATGGCATGTCATCTCTGGATATGGTTTTGTATTAAATATTAAATATTGTATTGCCCCTGAAACAGGTTATTGCTTGAAACAATTTTTGTCTCTCGTGTATTTTACCTGTACATATATACGGGCTGAATAATAAATGAAATAGAAAATACGTAGGATTTTGTTCTTGAATGATGATCCTAGTAAATTCATTCATACAGGAAGCTGCAGGAGGGCTCATCCTGCTGAAGGATTGTTATGACTCAGGGTTGGACCTGTCCCAGGGTGAAATCCTGACCTTGCCGGTCTAAACTGGGGCCAGCAGCCCCACAGGATGCCGCGACTAGCAGGAGCAGGAGCCAGGGTCAGGGAGGGTTCAGCTCAAGGGGCCAGCTGAAGCTGTCAGTTTCACCAACCGATATGAAGTCGCCCCCTAGTGAGACGTATGTTTTCACTCGAGCCTATTTTCCCCATTGAACTCCATTAATGATTGACAAAGAAAAAATATTTCCACTCATCGACTGATGTCGCTACACATTATTATTATTTTTTTCATAATGTCCGATTTTCTTCGTACATTTACATTACCATCATTTAGCGAAACTTGAACCTTTGTAAATTAAAAAACTCAAAGAAGCAACAATAACAGCAAGACAAAGATATAGATGTCCTTTTCCCCAAAAAGTTTTTTTCCATTGGTTCATCCACCGGGGCAAGTAATTTACCCTGCGTTTTCTTCTTTCTGCATGTGACCAAGGACACAAATGATTGGACCAATTGGACACAGCCAACCTGCTGCCCTCTGTGGCTGAATTTGTCCACCATTGGTTTGTATTGGCTTTGCCGTCTCCATACTGGTATATTATACACTCAGGTTATTGGGTTCAGCTGGGCAGGATCCACTTCTCCAGCAGCCTCTGCTGGTAGATCAAGCACCAGCAGTCTTCTCGCTACAGCTGGCCACATCACATGCTTCAGAGAAGGGCACTCATTGGCTGCAGTGATTGCAGCATGAGCATGGATGCCAATGATTGGGTATTCCAAGGAGAAAATGGGGGAGGGGCAGGGTAATTAAAAGTGTATGTAAAAACCTACTGCATGTGGGATGGTTTTTCCCTCTGCTCTGATTTCTACAAGTACGAGAAATTATTCATACAAGTAAATAATTGCATTGCATTCGTGATAACATATCCTATTCCTCCAAGCAAATTGCTCAAAATCATTTTTGCCAAAACTGCTTCCCACACAACGTACAATATTTACAGATATTGGGAATATGCTTACTCAGCTGCCCAATACGGTCTGCCCGTTTTCCTTAATGAACATGTGAGCGTACCATGGGATGCCTCCGGTTTCGATAGACCAAAGTTTGCCTGGAACTATGTAAACTGAATTAATATTGCATGCATGTTCTAACAATTAATATTTAATCAGACATACAGTTCTCAATTAATTAGGATAGAGCTATGATCAGTGTGGTTCCCAAAAACCATGTTTAATTATGGAGCAATGCTAGGTAGTTACATTTTCATGACCATTATTCTTATCATAATAAGTAATTAGTTATGAAAAATGTGTTGTCCTAGCAGAACTATTTAAAGTAGTCATTTGTATGAGGTACCAGACGAATAGCAACTGTAGAATAAAATGTACAATATAATATTAATTTATTAGTTGTTACCAAAAAAATTCTAACATTAAACTGGATTTTTTGGAAAATGTATAAACATTTTTATGAACATGTATTTATTAGTTTCGGTTCATAAAGAATCACACAAACATTTAGAGAGGTATTCAATTTCTTACTTTCAGTATCAGCAGAAAACTCATTCCAGATAAATAATCTGAAATAACATCTCTCTCTGCAAACAGCTACTAGACACTCAATTGTTTTCATTTGTGGAAATGGCAAACAAACGCATTTAATATATTACTTCCACAGACATTGTGTGAAATAATCTGAATTTATGAGTTGCAGAAATAATTGAAAATGAAAATTCGGACTTATTTATGCATCCTAGTCTTTCAAGGATGTCCCCTCTTGATGTCAACAGTCTGCATTTTATTTTGATGAACAGTGACGTTCCAAGGCCGAGGTCTGGTGAAACCAGCTGTTTGGATACAAATGACTGAGTCTGTGGGACAAAGTGTGTAATATACGCTCACTGAGCATTTTATTAGGAACACTATAATACTGGATTGGGCCTCCCTTTTCTTTCAAAACAGCCTCAAGCATTCCTATGAGATTCTGTTCCTTGCTGACATGATTGCAGAAACAGCGTGATGCAGATTTATGCTGTGAAACTCCATTTCTATTACATCCCAAAGGTGATCCATTGGAAGGTGATTATCTGCATTACTGTAGCCTTTGTAAGCTTGAACCAGTCTAGCCATTGCCTGCTGACCACTCAAGGCGTTTCCATCTGCAGAACTGGTGCCCACTGGGTGTTTTTAGTTAACTCTAGATGGCTGAGCTTGAAAAAAAAAAAAAGATCAGCAGTTACCAGTGTCCGGCACCAACAATCATGCCATGGCCAAAATCACTGAGATACGTTTTTTTCCCCCATTCCGAGGGTTCATGTGAACATTAACTGAAGCTCCTGACCTGTAGCTCCATGATTATATGCATTTCACTGCTGCCATATGATTGGCTCATTAGATAATCGCATGAATAAGCCTAATACAGTGCTCATTGAGTATATAATGATACAATTGAAATGATGTGTGGGTATGTTATGCATTGTTCTTTGCGAAACCCTATGGAAAGAGCATAACCATGAATAAGACTACAATAGTGGGGCGAATCAGAATCTAGACTTGGAGTAACACTTAAATTAACACCGTCGTTTCCAACATCCAGAGCATTAGGAATTTTAACTTGGAAAATAATTTCTTGAACATATGAAAAATGAAGGTCAGCTTCACCCAGAGAAAGCATAAGGCACAGCTTTAAACTGACAGGAACTGTGCTTAAAGTGCACACAGTGCACCTGGGAGCATGTTATGCAACTGATGTAACTGGTAGTGTTTTAAAAACATATTCTCTAGGGCATTTTTATTGACTTGATTACCAGCCTGGAAAACCAGCTCCTTGCACCACATGCCAAAGTAGAGATAGCCTTTGAATGATGTAGTTCTTGGCTGGTGGTTCATCTGAAGTCATGTGAAGTCAAAGTGTTTGAAGCGTTCTTTATCGCTCTGTCCTTCAAGTGTGTGGGCAGCACTGTGCAAGCAGGCTGATAATCCTAACTTTTGCTGCCACCATTTTAGAATTCTGAAAGATAGACCTTGTATAAAATGGTTACGACATGAGAATTTATGTTCTTCAAATTGGAAAATAAACTCCAGAAAGTCTTCAGGGATGCACTCAATGCTAATAAAAAAGAAAATTCATTAAGAGGCATTGCACTGGATGAAATTCAGAGAACGGTATTTCATTTGTTCAGAGGATCAGGACAAGTAACTGATAACAAAATTACAATACAGTTCTTATTTTAGTAGGCCCTCAATAATCAATTGTCATTCAGATCTGCATTGAGGGAAAAAAGAGAACTTGATTTCTATGTAAAGCCTACCTGACATCAAATATTCCAAACAAGATATTCAGACTTCCTTCAAGAACTAGATTTAACAAAAATATAATAAAATGATAGCAGCGTGGTGTTGTGAATAGATGATTATTTGCACCATTTCCAGTGATTAACAATACCATTTTCCACAGGAGAAGCGTGGCTGTAATTCACCACAAAGAGCACATAATTACAGCACATACAGCGGGCTTGTTGTCGTTTGCTAGCACTGGCTGTTATATTCCAGATTGTTCCATTGTGGCTGATTGCTGACCCCCACCCCCTCAGGTTCAGTTCCTTCCCATCAGTCAGCTGAAGAGGGAGTGCCCTGTGTGAGATGAGTGACGCTTTATTAACTTCAGTGCCCATCAAAGGTCAGCCTTGGCTTTTGGAGGTCAATGCTGCAGTAAAACGCCCCAGCTAACAAAACATTATCCCCATGCTGCTGCCATGTACTGGCAATGTTATTGTAACATTGGCAAAACCTTCCAGCAACATTGGGAGCTGGGTTGCTTGAGTCCTGATGGAGGAGTGGTTTAAAAGCATGTAGCAATGGCCCGGGTTACAGTGTGTGTGTGTGTGTGTGTGTGTGTGTGTGTACTAATATTAAATCAGACATGTAGGGACAGCTTAGTGATGAAAGCTTTCTTATTATGGGTAATATAAAGGAAACTGGACTGTCACTTATTTTATCGTGATGGATGCAAACAAAGACACCTGTATCTACAACAAGCAAAGCCAGGGTGGTAAGTCTGGAGATTCAGTTAATTCACTGACTGAAGGCTGAGAACTCAAAACAGTAAGGGGTATCCCAACCCACCAGACAGCAAATCCTACTTTCCAACTCTACAGTGCCCAAATTACAGGAGACTGAAGCACTGGGTGCCATAAAGGTGCTGAAGGCTGTTGTAATAAGGTATGAGCGCTGTCTGTATAAAGGCACTGCTGCCTATGGAGTGTGGCCAGGAGGGTTGTGTGTGGCTAGAACTGGATTATAATTAAGCAGAGTATAATTCGGCATGGATTACAGGTTGGACATGGGGAACCTACTTCAGAGCCATGTCTACAGTAGTGAGAATTACTGCAGGTCATTATTTTCCTATTTTATAGGCACCCTGCAGTTGACGACTCGGTAGATTCAACATTATTTCTGTTTTTATTGTCTCACATTCAGAGCCATGTTGATATGCAGGCACTCAATCTTCCACGCCACTCAGAGTGCTTCATATTCAAATTTATTAAGTCACTCTGCATGGATAAGCACTAGTTTAGCGTCGGTAAAATATGCAAAAAATGTCACAAGTCTTGGTAATCAAGTTCCTTGGAAGAACTAATAATTATGAGGGTTTTTTTGTGAGGGTTTTTCACGAGTTCTTCCCTTCAGAGTTTCTACATCACACGTAGTGTGTAGATTGTACCACAGTTATGTACTGACTAAAATGGTCTTTCATGGATGTCTTTTTACATTATGTTCCAGTGGGCATGCATTCAATCGAATGTCAGTTTTCCATTCCTCTCCAATTAATGTCTTTTCCACACAGTAGCTAGTCAAAGCGCCTAGATAAGATGTGTACAGAGGGAAAGGTGTCAGAAGTGGGAGACCTTGCCCATAAACTTCAGAGATCTTGCTTTGAGCGAACACGGCCTTTCTGAATGCTGAGCGCAGGTGAATAATGTGATCTAAATTTGGTATGTGCAGAGTACCCCACCACTGAGACCACACAGTAAAACAGCAAGTGGGCTGCTGGGTGGCTCATCTGGTTAAGGCACCGTTCACGTATTTGGTCAGTATCGAATCCCCACCGTTCCAGTGCAGACTGGCTACAGGGAGTTCTTCTCAGGATTAGAGGGTTTCAGTCAGCAGAGATCATCTCATTGTTCTCTAGTGACCCCCGCTGGTCAGATGGGTGCCTACAAGCTCAAGATTAAGAGTTCAGCCAGGCCCTTACAAATACAAGTGCAAAAAGCATGTGTAGACTATAAAAAATAATCCCACTTAGAAGAGGAGCGGAGATGGGTAACATTTCCAGTCATGTTTGGTTTTCATGTGGAAATTATCGTTCACATTTGAAAGTGAAGATCGAAATGTCAAACGTGGCAGATTTCACACGTGGACATTCATTCATGTGAAAACAGCCACATGAGGTCCCCCCCCGTGTAATACATGTGCATAGTGATCACAGCAGGGGGGAAACAGCAGGGGTGACTCCTGAGGCTTATCCAGTCATTATCACGGTCACCACTCGTCACGTGACAGCCAGGACTGCGGGAAGGAGCAGTCAGTGCTGAAGGACGTTACTGTCCGTGGTGCTGAAGCTTCAGTTACTCCACTGTGCTCCACGAGCCCACTGACCATGGTGCTGATCTCCACATGTCAATGTGAATTTATCTTCTTGATAAATTCCGCCAAACAAATTATACTGGAAGGGAGACAGAATTACTTCAGTAATGAGCAAAGAGATGCCGGTAATCTGCAAACATATGGTAGGCGTCATCCTCCTCAAATGTGAATAGGCATTTTTGGTACAGGTAATGTGAGAATGCCTCGTAAATGTGTTTTCTGGTACCTCAATTATCATGATTGCCTACATTTTTTGTGCATTCCAAGAGAATTCTATAGTCTATTTAGAATCTTGACGATAGCATCTTGAATTCAGAAAGGCAATTATTTCTTTATATGAACTAGACATTCTGTAAATACCAGTCAATATACATACATTAATTGGCCTGCATCATACAGGTACATCAAGTACATTGAACAAGCATAAACAAATGTGACCCCACATTTCCCATGTCCCAGTTTACTGTAACTTGTTTACTGTAATGTTTTTTTCCATCTTAAAATTGCAGCAGAATGATTGACAGATTGTCAATCAGAACTTTTTGCACTCTCTTGGGATTACACTTTCACAATAAAATGACAATAAAAAACTTCAAAGTTTAAAGTGATGAGTAACATGTTTGATCATTTAAAGCAGTTTGTGACTGAAAGAAAGCAATCATTTGAATTTGAATCTCTTCAATGCTACCGCATCTTGGCCACAGTTAAGTGTACAATGGCAGTGCAGGATTCATGCACATCCAAATCCTCCCTTGAGAACAGGTAACAGGTTTGGCCCAATTCTTTTTGATCAGTGGCAAACCACTTTCTGGCTCATTAAATTACAAAGTAATGACAGCACAGCTCTCCAACTACTCAAACAAACATGTGATTACATCACTGAATACCATACACATGTTTCCCACTGTATCCTAGAGTGAATGAAAAATTGCCGATGCTGGAAATGGGAAAACAAATATGAAAGAAAATAGAAATTGTGTAATTACTGCTCTAGATGTAGTAACAAAGAATAGAAGGGTTCATTAGTGCATTCAGATTGCAGGCACCAGCAATCTGTTGATGTCTGAGAATTTAATTTGTCTGGTATACCGATTTTCATATTTTCTGAAGCTCAACAGCCTCGAATTAAACAATTTTTCTATTCAAATCCTTGAATGGGATATGACATTGAAGTCATTTCAATATGTCCGTGTTGTCAAATACATTAACAATTGAATTCCTTCATTCAGCTGGAATGCAATTTTGCTGACCTAAACTGTGTGAGTGTGAGCGTACGTGTGTTTACGTGAAATAGGCATGCAGCCTGTATGTGAACGTTACTCTTTCAGAGCAAGCTGCTGAGACCAAGTGCTCACTTCAATCTTTTATTCCCCTGACTTTACAAATAAGGTCTTCCTAAACTGGCCCCAATTAATTGCAGTCACAGGCATATAGAGTTGTGCAAATTGCTTTCTGCTTTGCTGATTGAAAACATAATTGCCTTAGACCTTGTCCTCCCCTGTTAGGCAAAGAAAATATGTAAATATATTATTTCAGTGATACAGCCATAGATGTGAGGTCAACAAATTACAGTGGAGGATTTAACAATATCTCCTGACAACTGTTCTTGTGCCGTAGTTCAGCCATTAGGTCAGTAAACTATATGCCATTGACACTAGACCATGTGTTAAATAGCATTTTGTGGGTTCCTGAAATATAGACTCACAGCGGGCACTTTATTAGGAACAATTTTTTACACCTACTTATTCATGCGATTATCTAAATCAGCCAATTGTGTGGCAGCAGTGCAATGCATACAATCATGTAGATATGGGTCAGGAGTGAAGTGAATTGGACCGTGAAATGAGTGTGGTGGCAGACAGGGTGGTTTGAGTATCTCAGAAACTGCTGATCTCCTGGGATTTTTACACACACTAGTCTGTAGAGTTTGCAAAGAATGGTGCAAAAAATGCACCAGTTCAGCAGACAGAAATGCCTTGTTGAGACGTCAGAGGAGAATGACTAGTCTGGCCAAAGCTGACAGGAAGGTGACAGTAACGCAAATAACCACACATTATTTTTTTGCAGAATTTGCAGTGATTTGCAGAAGTGCATCTCTGAACACTCAACACGTCATAACTCTAAGTGGATAGGCTACAGCAGTAGAGGTCTAAAAAATAAGTCTACTAAATACCTAATAAAGTGCTCTCAAAGTATATTCTTTGAAAGCATGCATTGGAATGTTAAAGTCCTGCTGCTATAGGATAGCATAATTGGGAGAGCGCAAAAATGGTATAAGACAGAATGAGACCAAGTCATTCAACTAGGCTCATCATTTACCGACAAATGGCTAGAGGTATGCTCAGCTATATTTGGCCATCATGGCTAATGTGAGAATACAGTATATCCTGTAAATCTATTTAAATTATTCCTCAACTGAATTGAGCAACAGTGAAACTTCATTTTACACAAATGTCAATTATCTCAAATAAAGAAAAAGGAGGTTCAAGACAATTAGCCGCTTGACGGCAAATTTGGCATTTCACATTTTGACATTAAGAACAAAATGATGGAAATGACTGGCGAGCATCACTGTGTGCCAACATTACGGATTAAGCCATGCTCAATTAGTTTCATTCCTCTGTGTATCCCTTGACATTAGCAGCTACAGTCAGCCAACCGAAGCGCTTCCCCCCCCTCCAGGATTCCCACATGCTAAATGTTGCCAATTACAGTACGTGAACCAGGCTGGGCACTCCACAGTACCTCATGCATCATGCATGCTCAGATATTTCCAAAATTAATCATTTCCCTTGGTCATTCCAAACTTTGGTTGCCTTACACAAAACTTGCTAAAATACCAGGTCTGTTTTTAAAGTTCAAGTGTGCGATCTCATTTTGAGATCGATGTATATGTGTGACGATGCATTTTTTATTTTTTTATTTAAATGACATTCAGTATGTTTTATATATTTTATTTTATTTTACTGGCAGCAAGTCAGGAGGACCTAAAAAGAATGTTATTCATCATGTTCGGATGTTCCTCATGTTTGGTCATAATGCATCAAAATCATAATTTCAATATCAATTAACTGCACATTTCTTTTTCAGAAAACTGAATAACAGTCAGACCCTGCTAAACTTAAGGGTGTGCAAAGAGTCAGCCTTTTAGCCAGAAAATACAAAAATAATTTGTGTACAGTATCTAAAGCTGGCAAAATCCCTAAGACCCTTCAAAATATAGATCCTTGCCTTGACAGGGACTCAGTGAAAAACAAAAAAACTAAAACTGAGGATATAAACTTCCCCAAAAAGATGATAATTAATAGCACAACCCTTCAGGAAATGAAGGGGAGGGTTGGATGGCTCTTAGGAAATGTATAATGCATGAATTGAATTGAAGCATTTTTCAGAACTGGCTGCATTGAAATGGATTTGAACCCCTGGGCTTCTCAGGGTTGAGCATTGGTAGCTTTGTGTTCCGCACCATTAGCATCCAAATTCTAAAATGGATACCAAGAGCTCCAATGATTTTATGCATTCTGAGAAAAGTCAATGGAACTGATAGAAGAGGTTTAATTGACTGTACAGCGGGGGCAAAACAAAGTCAATGGACCTTACAAAGCTGATTAATGAAATACGAGATTTGCCAGGACCCAATTAATGAGTGTTCGAAAAGTTTAGCAATCACCAAAATTCATTACAACATACCGGAAAAAAGGAACACTTGTATTTATTGGCATGGCAGAGGTCAGGACTAATCTTAATTTAATCGAATGCTTCTCTTTTATTCTGAAATAGAATCACCTTTAACACTTTTTAAAGAAAACAAGAGTCTGCTAGAGCTGTTCTCTCTGATTGAGAAGGATTTTCCAGCAAAACTATATCTATTTATATACATTTAGAAGAGAAGTTGAGTCTCAAAGAACCATAAAGGTGGTTTAAATTCCAAGCATCAGTTTGTCCACCCTCTTCTGAGAAATGGTATTCAATTCATTAGTTCCTCGATCATCTGGGGTTCCATCCCTGTACTGCACATTGCTGTTTCCAGAGGGTCTATGAGAACTGCTGAGCTTGACCGTTTCATTTAGCTGGGGATATGCATGTATTCCACTGTACTGTTTCACTGAATTTCATCACTAACTTATAGAACTGCATAGTATTTTTCTCCATTATGTTTTGTCATGTGCTACAGGAGGCATGTTACAAAGTTGGTTCGAAAAATAGGTCCTGATAATCGTGAAACCATAGTGACCTTGGCATCACAGCTATGTCCTCAAGGCCTTTCCAGCAGTGTTCAATATCAGCTGCAAGGCAGAGGTGATCTCACAAGTGCTCTATTCAGTGTAGGACAAAGCAAAGGGTTAACTTAGATATGGTTGTGTAGATAAGAGTCTGAAGATGGGGCATCACAGATATTTTAATTTTACAGCTGTTAAATGAAAGGTTCATCTCAACTGCATTTCAAAAGGCAAATGACATTGGCGTCCGAATTGAAGGGCAATCTCAGGTTATATAAATACTTGGATCAAACATTTTTAATTGTTAATTTTTGCATATTTTTTTCTACTATGTAAGCTATAAATGCTGTTAATATTGCCTCGTTAATTTATAATACATATTTTCCACAGGTCTGCACATTCCAAACTTTCTTTGTAGTTTGTTGAATTCACTTTAAATGGCAAATGGTTGGCATTTATATAGCACCTTTATCCAAAGTGCTGTACACACTCACACACCGACAGCAATTGGCTGCCATGCAAGGCGCCAACCAGCTTGTCAGAAGCATTTGGGAGTTAGGTGTCTTGCTCAGCTTGTCAGCTTGTCAGAAGCATTTGGGAGTTGGGTGTCTTGCTCAGGGACACTTCGACACAGCCTGGGCGGGGGATCGAACCGGCAACCCTTCGACTGCCAGACTGCCAACTGTTCTTACTGCCTGAGCCATGTCGCCCCCTGGTGATCGACGAACACTCGGTCTCTGAGGAGAACTTATTCTGCATTAAATCATCAGCTAAGGTTAAGTGCAAATGTAAATTTTTAAAAGCAAAAACTTGAGAAAAGGCCTGACATAGCATTAAAAAAGTTAAGCCGTGGGTCAGCTCCATTGCACCTGGTTCATTTGTAATGCTTCTGAAAGCCAGTGGTGCTGAATCAATGCTTTGACTTGTACAGTACTTCTGCAGTGCGGGGCACATTAATACAGTGGCATTTAAACTCCCAGAGAACATTACTGATAAGGACAGAGTGGTTGGAAATCAATCAGGAACAAGGGGAGTCCTACACTCCTCATGCATTAAATGCATCCTTTTTCAGTCACCTATTTTACATGCAATCTGCTAGATTTTTTATATACATCTGCTAGACCCATTTTCTGGCTCTGAAATAAATTCAAGAGTGCAGAAGTGTTCTCATCTGACATTTTTTTGACATTGTATTGACTGTAGCCAGCACTGCATTAATCCGCTCGTACTACATTTACGATGTTAAATCTTTACACCAATGTTTTGCGTAGTAAACCATTTGAATATCTTTACAGGAGTGATTTGATCCAGATTAGCGCAGGGGTATGACATCAAGTCTGAGTTGGCAAACTCACTTTTCTACTCTGTTCATTGGTTGATCTTATTCATTTTAATACAAGTTTTATCATTTCTAACCTCAAAAACCTTTGCAACCACAGAACAGGTAATTCCGTGAGATCCTTAGAATGTTCTGGATCTTTGTTCAGCACATAGATGAGAATCCTTGAAGTCTAATACCCAACCCCCCCAATAATGACAATGTGAAGATGCAGTGACAGTGTGATCTACCTTCAATTTGCACCCAGCACACTCAGCCCTGGTATTTATTTTCTGAACGAGCCTTGGGGTACTGCGGGTTATTACATTTCTGCCATTACTCAGACTGGTGACATAGGGCTTGTGGCAGAGTTGCCCTTAGTGATGGATTATAGAACAACAGAGAGGACAGGAACCTAAATCACATTGCAGATCAACGTAGCCAGTGCCATCTCCACCATGGTCCTCATCCAACCACTCCACCCAAAGGGCAATGTCGTACATGCTAGGTCTGAAATCAAAAAATAATCCCCCCTCCCCCCCTCCCCATTTCGTGAAATTACATTTCGATTCATAACGGGTCAAATGAGGAGACTTACCTGACAGAGCCAACAGAGAGAACATAATGCCAAATGTCAAAACATATTGTTGATTTAAAGTGGACTTTAACATTCTCAAACTTCTGAACTTCAAGTGGATTTTCTGTTGCTCTTCTGTAATAAAAAGGTCATCTTCAGCCAGAGAATTGTTTTCAGTATATTGTGTCAATGTCTTCCTTTACAGCAGATGTTCCCTTATTCAACTTAAAGGCAGTTCCAAATAGTGAGAAAGAGGCAGGGCATGTATTTATTTTTAAAATAAAGCATGATTTTTTTTAAACGTATTTTTTTTACTCTGACTCCTCAAATATAAACATCATCCTCAATTCTAGCCTTAATCAGTAAATGTGAGCTCTTAAATGCAAATTGTTCATTCATTTCATTCATTCTGTTCAGTCCTTACAATACACATTTGTTGCCTTTAGGTTAAAAAAAGGAACATTTGACACAAGTGATCCGTTCTCTTAATATGATGTTATTTTCCCAAATGTCTTCATATCCATTCAATGCAGCATCTGAACCCTTGAACCGCTTGAATCTAAAAATTCTTTGTTGCCCCGTTTTGACACATTGCGTTTCAGTGACACATGGCATTTCTTGGTGGCTTTGAAGAATGTAGATCTCTGACTCTGCCAGAGATGGCTTTCTTTAGCAGGGTCTTGTTGAGGTCATGTTTTTCCTTTTCAGTGTTGGAGGCTGCGACCCAGCAGAGAAAGCATCGGATTAAAAGGATACTGAACTTGCGTTCAACTCACTGAGGACAGGCTTGGAGCAGGGACAGGCCCAGTCCCAGGTAAGCAGGGGGATCATCGCCAGGCATTCAGCCTTCAGCAGTGATCTTCAGCCATGGTCAGTTATTTATTTAGCTAATTACAGTTGGATAATTCAATTCTTTCACACAGTGATGGACAAAGTTTGTGAGCATTCAGGAATTGTTCTGTTTTGTTCTTGGTGCTGTGGTACAAACCTGTGAAGGTCACATATGCAGAAAAACAAAAAAACATTTAGATTACTACATTTTCACAAAAATAAGACAAAATAATTGCATTTCCCCAAATCCCACCAATGCCGTTTCAGTGAGTTTGTCTAAGCCTACTGGGTTCCAACAATATTTGTTACACATTATGGGGGGCTATTCTCTGCCTAAATGACTGGCGTCTGTGTACTGTAATGAATTCCAGGTCCATTTTTCACCATTCTTGTCCGGTATTTTGGGAGTGCCCTAGAAACTGAAGCATCGCTTGAACCGTTGTTCATTTGCAGAAGAGGGGAAATGCCACCACTCTCCCGATAATGGGATATGTTGAAGCTCCAGTGTTACAAGTCATCAGTCACTGTGCTTGTGAATGCATAACTGCTCCTGAACACAGAACAACTCTGCCCTGCCACCTATAACAGCCTATTTGGCCAGTAATGTTTGGTGTTCTTATTTCAGATAATTGAATTTTATACACATTTGGCCCAGAGTGGTAAAAAAAGTCATGAGGGTTCTCAGCTTTGGTGTCCACACATCCACTGTCTCCGGTGCACGGTGACTGAACTTCGACAAAAGCAATAAGCTACACTAATTTAATTCTGAATGAGTGCAGCAGCCTCAGTATTTCAAAACAAGCCATAATAAAAGGTGCAACCATAATTTCAGGACTGCTAT
Organism: Conger conger; assembly: GCF_963514075.1. Lineage (NCBI taxonomy): Eukaryota > Metazoa > Chordata > Actinopteri > Anguilliformes > Congridae > Conger > Conger conger. The sequence continues at coordinate 20,457,348 of NC_083777.1, read as the reverse complement.
TCATTTTGTCACGGTTCATTTCACCTTGGTGCGCTATTGCCTTCTGAAACAATGCATTTTCTGAACTAAATTCTTACCATTTTTTTTTTATATTTCTGTTTATCACAAACAAATCAAAGCTATGTCCAGGATAATAATATCACATTATGCGCAAAACAACATGTCCAGAATATAAATGATTCAATATCCTAAATATTCTCTGGTAAAACACTGTCAGAATCTTACAGGAGAGCTGAGCTGTGGCTTCTGAGTGAGCTCACACCCACTCAATCTATAAAGGACAAATCCATTAAAGCACGACTTTCCAAAACATAGTGAGGCAAGTTTAGCGATCACTAAAACAACTTGCCAGCTACAAGTATGAGGGGCAGTATATTCTGAGCACACCATACCTAGTGCTATGTGCCACAGAGCTAATTGTAGATCATTAAACACCTGGAAGTAATTGTATGAGCCATGGTTAAAAATGGGTATGGGGAAAGTGGTCAATTCAAAACCATTCATTTTGAATAGGCCACGGGGTGGTGTAGCTTTGTGGTCCAGAACGTCTGGTTTCTTCTTGCTCAATTAGGCTTGCACTCATAATGCTGTAGTTTTGACCTTTTGATTTGAAAAGCTGTTGCCACATTTGTCATGCAAGGAATACAGGAATCTTAAAAGGACAGCTCATGTATATATGGGAAAGGAAATTCACTTTTTTTTTGATAGATAAGATGAACCCCATTGTAAAAGCCAAGCTGAATAATCAGACCCTCCAAGGTTGGACATTGTATATATGTCAATAACTAATATGTATAGATATGAAATAGAAGCAGCAGCATAACACAATTATGAATATAAAAGCAGAAGTTGGCACAAATCCTGAAACAGTTTGGCGTTTGTTGTGCAACCATGATGTAAATCTTGCATTTTCTTGAGTCGAAGTTAACAAACATTACGGACTACAGGCCTCTTAGTGAGCAGGGAGGCTAAATGATGAAAGCTGGAGATTTCTCATATGGTTAGTAAGGAACCAGGCCATTAAAAGGCCTTAAAATCAACTTGTAGAATATTGAATCTCTCAAGGAGCAACTGTACACGGTTTTCAAAAGTCTCAGTATCTGGTATTGAAATGTAAAATTGAACCGATAGCCTGGTGTTACGAGCGTGTGACCCATATGCTAATGTGTGTATGACTAGTATGCGTCAGCCTTGCAGTGATTACTGGGTAATAGGCCACCTGCTCAACCTTAGCCTCAGCGTTTTTCCTTCCGTCCGCTCAATACAGGCTAATTTTCCCCAGAAAAATGTTTTCAGAACGTCAAATCATCCGTGCCTGACAGGGGACAATTATGTCCCCGTTTTTCAGATTTCGTGAAAAGATGGTTTCTTACAGCATGACTCATGCTTGCTTTTTGTTCTCCAGCCACATGGTTCACGAATAAAAATCAGCTGAAGGAAAATTATTTGGAAAGATTTTTTTAAATGGCTGGCATGCCCGCTAAGCTTTCAAAAGAACTCCATGATGGATTCTCGATGAAGGATTTCATCTCTGCCGTTCTTTTTTTGAGTGTCCATCAGCTAAAGTGGAACATTCTCAGCGGTTAATTCAGAGGTTGCTATTGACTGACCCACCACTGAAGTGCATACACTTTTCAGCTGTCAGTTTGTCAGTACAGGTTTTATATTCCTTCAATACATCAGGGAGAATATTTCATTACTGCAGGCTACTGTGTTTACAGCTTCGTCACAATGCATCTGTCAGAAAATAAATGTTGGTTCTGGTAGGAAATGCAGTGATACTCCAAAGTGAGATCTGGCCATCACCTGCTGTCTGCATGGTCTCTGAACAGAGCTATAGCAAAGGCTTCATTCAAACACACACGGCGTTCGGCTGCCAAGCAAGACCCCAATCAGCTCGTCAGGAGCAATTTGGGGTTAGGTTTCTTGCTCAAGGTCACTTCGACACACCTAGGGTGGGATCGAACCAGCAGACCTCCGACTGCTCTTACCTCCTGAGCCAATCTCGCCCCCAGTATAGTCTACTAGTTTCCTGAATTCTGGAGAATGAATATGACACCCCTCTTCAATGGGTCATTGAACCTTATTATCTTTGCCTAGCAGGAGCAGGTTTCAGTGGGGGACATCCCCCCCTTGGAGGATATTGCAGCCATGGGGCGGGCTTAAAAATATGACTGAGCATTTCAAATTGGGAGGAAGATAAAAAATATTTATATGTATACACAGACAATGACAAGGCTTTGAAAATACATAATTTGCTATAAATGTGCTTAATAAATGTGCAGAAGCATGCTCATCCAGTTGTGGGTTGTACATTAAACATTATGGCGCACAACTGGAAGACCATGTTTCTGCGCATTTTAGTCAAGTGAAAGGTTTTACTAGTCTGAAAGATGAAACATTTCTGAGGATTATCTCCTATCCCAAGTGAACCTTGTTTTCCCCTTTCATTTCACAACTGACCTTAACAGTCGTGATCGAAGTACTCCGGACACGAATGTGGAAGGAATCCCAGATGGGAATGCTCTTAGAGGGTGAGACAGGACAGCGATTCGAGCGAGACCGTCGCCTCCATCAGCATCCCTCTTCCAACACAATTAAATCAGATCTCGGAGATCAATCAATCGCGAAAACAATTCCGATCACAGATTCCCTCTGGGGAATACCGCAGAAGCGTTTAACCTCGCGTGCAGAATTCCTAATAAGCAGTTAGTGTCTGAAGTTGTGATAGTAACCCAGCAGTGGCATTTCAGCCTAACAGACTTGAACACTGTCTCCAATTGGCTGTGGCAGCCCCCTCACACGTGTCACATCAGTTTCCTACACCCGGCGTATAGAGAAAGCTTCCGTGACCTTCTAGAGACATGTCAAAGTTACATGCCGTTTACAGACACCAGCAGCACCTTCCTCTGAATCTTTGGCAGTAGTACATATACAGTTGTATAAATATGTTGAAAAAACGAAGTTGTGCTAATCGTGGCGGATAACAGCATCTGCTAATTGAAATGCACTGAAAAAACCCACTGAAAGGCACTAAGAGTATCTAATACAAGAGGGGGGGAGCGAAGAGGTGTGGGAGTGGGAGCAATCAGGTGGCCCCCCAACGCAATTGCAAGGGTGGTTGATTGGGAGGCACGTGTAACATTTGCATTCAAATGGCCTCTTGAACCTGAAGTTGTGGGAGCAGCGTACCTGTGTTATTGTGGAGCACAGTAAGGTTCACTATTGTATTCACTGAAAAATAGTCCTCCCCCACTGCACGGGAAAGGTCGTGATTAGGACTGAGTGGTTGTCATGGGGACAGATTGTATTGCAAATATTAGTATATACCCTTTGAAGAGTAGGTTTTTTTTAAAAATGTTTTTCCAAAATTCGAAATCAGTGTTCTTGAAGGCCCTTGCTTTCAGTTACCAGTAGTGATTGTTGCAGCATTGCCATTTTATTTTTGGCTCTCAGGGGCCTTTCATTAATTCCATTCAATAATGGCCTCACTTCCTGTAATGAATCCCCTTTATCCTCGTTCTGTCACAGTCCCTGCTCCCTAGTCTTAGCGGGTTGTTTTGTTTGCCTGGTTTTGTGCCTCTTGTCCTGGTTCGCTTTCCGTAGAAATTTCACCTGCGTCTCATTACCCATTTCCCTGCACTCCTGTTCATCATTTCAGTTAATTTGTCTGTGCATTTATACTCACCCGTTTGCCTTAGTCCTTTGCCAGATTATAATGTGTTCCGACCATTCTTTCCACTGTTTCTCTGACCGCCTACTCCCTTTGAGTACCCCAACTTTGTTTTTTGGATTTTCCTTCTGTTCTCTTGGATTACCGGTTACAGAATTTTGCTTGGATTTCCGGATTACGATTCCTGGATTATGTTCCGTACCTTTGGAATTCGGATTACGATTCCTGGATTATGTTTCGTACCTTTGTAATTTGGATTATGATCCCTGGATTATGTTCCGTACCTTTGGAATTCGACCACTGCCTGTCCAGCCTGTCATTTAATAAAGACTTCTCTTCTGCCTCCTTCTGGGTTGTGATTGGTCGTATTAATCATCTGAATGTGTCATTTGAATTAAGTCCTCATAGAACCACTGTGAAAGAAATTCCATGACTCTTTGGCACTGTCACATCACTGGTTAATGCACTAATCTTACAAAAAAAGGCAAAAAATGAATCCTTCCTTCAAAGGAGTTATTACTGGCCAGCTTGCGGTGTACTAGCAGAGTGAATACAGAATAAAAGCGTGCATGTGGCATTATTACCACTTCACCTCTCAAGCGGTCTTTGACAAGCGGTGCACTTCAGTGTCGTTTCTCCCGGCTGGGGTCTCTTAAGGGTGAAATGAAGAGATTAGGTCATAAGGAAATGGAAACGGGTGGAATGTTCTGTTAAGGGAATGTGTCCCCTTTCAGACTGTGCCATCGCACCCCGAAGCAGAGAGACCGGCAGTTTTCACACAAGACAACGGAGCAGTGTGTCACCCTGGGTCACTACCAGCAAAGTTCAAAGTTCACCTCAGTGCAGACTCACTTCACAACTGCAGCTTCCCCAAAGCCTAGGTTTGCCATTGCCCTCCTGAGACCCAGCAGAAGATTGTATTAATTTAATACAAGTGTCTTGGATGACAAAAATATTACTTTTATGAATGCCTGTTGTAAATGTAGGTTTCCGCATAGCAGAATGTGAAATGATGACCAGAGACTCATGTCCTCTACAGGACACATTAATTGTCAGGCCTGAGGAGAAAACAGTGTGAATGTTACATCCAGACATATTCTGATCAAGCTGGGTGGTTAAGGCTCTTGGGTTTCTTTCACAGAAACTTCATTGTTTTTCATCCCTCTGTTATTGTCATTACTGTTAAAATGGCATTTATGGCTGCCAGATTTCCTTTTACTGTGAATTGTTTTCCCCCCTCATGTTATAACAGTTAAGATCTGCAGTTTTGTGGCAGCGGATTACACATTCGACTCTGCAAGCCTTTACAATTATTCTTGCTCCAATTTAGTTAGACAGGCTATGAGCTAGTATTCTGTATTTTACTGGATTTAAATGGATGTAGTAAATGACTGAATCTTTGACCTTTTAAAATAAATGTAGTTTATTGTAGTTTAGATGCTGATAATGATTTATTTAGTTCAGTTAACTCAGTCCTCCAGTACATAGAATATCATACAATGTTTGTGCAGTTGTTTGATTCAGTCCATGTTCCAGTTTTATGAAGGTTCCAGGTCTTACTTTGTGCACGTATCCAGCCAACAGTCATCCTGCTTTGTGAAACAGTAGAACCATTCATTTCTACAGCAAACACACCTGGCAACAGCAACTTTGTGGCTAGGTGCCCCTTATGAAATTCTGAATGCTTGGTCAAAAACATTCAGTACCATGCGATGCAATATTTCTACTCCTTCAATAGGGGTGAACAGTTAATACCTGATTAGTTCCTTAGTTATGAATCGCCATGCAACACATTCAGTAACTACAATGCATAAATAACCAAAAAGGGACATTAAAGATGCCCTGTGTGCCAGCCGGGCTTGAGCAGATGGCAAGCCTTGATCGGTGGAAGTGCTAATGCATTCATTTATCGGTGATTACCAGCCATTACAGGTAAGCTGGGTGATTGCCTTGTGCCTTTTTAAACAACTATTTTATACTGTATATAGTACTATATACTATTCGTTTTATAGAGTATATACTAGAAATTGATACAAATGTTGGAAAACAGCAGTTTATATATCATTTCCCCAGTCAGCCACATAAATGGGAGAGACAACACTGATCATCTTGAGGACTGTCCTACATGGTTATGTGGGGGAGCATGAGTGCATTCAGGGAGGCAAAGATGAGTGGTGTAAGATCACTTCACACTCCATGCTGTGCTACTCCAATTAAAATTTGACTTCCAGTTGTGGCTTGAAGTGAAGGACGCTTTTGGCATTATCATTTTGTCAAATTAAATTATAGCAGGTAAGGGAAGAGGGAGACAGGGGAGGGGGTCGTCCCAGGTATTTCTCAGGTAATTACATTTTACCATTTCTGAAGCCTTGTACCATTTTGTTGTTGAACTTTTTGGTTCACTGGTCTGGTGACGATTGCTGCCAGGTTCTGCAGGGAACAAAGAATCTTAACTGAAATGAAAAGCCATTTTTCATATTGTGTGTTCCTGAAATGTTTTAATCTCGAGACATGTCGGTGAAAAGTTTACCAACTTGTCACCTGGCTTGAAATGACCATGGTTGACCATGTTTATTTCTATAGGATTGATTTGGTGACTAGCACTGACTGAGCCCATTCAGGCCCTGATGTGTGCTGTCCCTGCCCCCTGCTGCTGAGAAAGGGGAACTACAGGGCTGTACATGTTTTTGAATTTGTGGGGCAGTGCAGTTTTAGCATTTTAATGTATTGATTTCTGCCTCTTAACTTACACATTTGTCTTAGTGGTGATAAAATGGATCCTCCATTTTGAGTCGAGTCTGAGGGCAACCTATGGTGATCGATTACGGATGCTGATGGACCAATCGAGGAGCATTGGTGAAACAGCAATGCTAAAACAGCAGCAGTGTGCAATATTGTTAACAGCAGCAGTGGTGCCGGACCTTTGACACTGCTTTTCTGATGCTAGGCAACACCAAGGAGTCTGCTTTGGGGTAAAATCTAAATGAAAGGAACCTATTCTGCTGCATTGTGGGATAACGATCCTCCTGGAATAGCGATCTGCATGAATGGAAGAAAGACTGATTGTTCCTCTGCGAGAGCGCTGGAAAGGCAGATGGGCTCTAACTCACATTAGTAATGCAGTCAGACGGACTGAATTTTGCATTTGTGCCCAGGTTTTGTATCAAAAGCCAATTTCTCTCCCATTGTCAATCACACTCTGCGGTCCTTAAATCTGCCAAATAATGCTCTTTCAGTTCCTCTGGCCAAGCGCTGGCTAGGAGGGCATATCCGCATATTCTGTTTCAGAAGCAGCAGCCCGGTGATAAATCTGAGTGGCAGTTACAAGTGTAAAATCACTGAAGTGCGTTCAGCACCACCATTAAGGCAAGCAGGAAGAGGTCTTTCAGCTATAGTACTATATCTGTCCGGAGTCATTTAGAGAGCCCTCTGGTCAAAATGACCCTTTCAAGTTCACACCATGAATATTAGCTTGATAGCTGAGGATGCTTCTGGATAGGTTAGGTCCTCCTGGTCTCCTCCATGTAATTACAGATTCTGTGGGCCCACACGATACCCAGGGGCCTCAATTTAAAAATGAGTATTGATTTAAGAAATGCACTCCCAAATTGTGCTTATACTTAATAAATAACTGAGGTTGAATAAGCTTTACAGTTTGTGGTGTATCGTTGGGTATTAAGAATTACTACTTATGTCATCGTTTCTGCTTAAGCCACTTATTTGCAATGCAATGAGGTCCCAGTTCTATTGAGGTCAAACCATGCCGCGAAAGGCATCTTCCAAAGATTAATGCTGGGGTGTAGACAGAGAATTGTGTGGCCACGGAGGTTCTATAACTGACTGAGACTAGTACAGCTGACTGCATGTTAACAGCAGGAAGTAGATGTGGACTGTAATGAAAGAACAAGTCTGATCACAAATTCTTGGCATTTCTTCTCCAAGTATGCAAAAAGTGTTGTACTGGGTGAATATCAGTGTCTTTCCCCATTGATTCAATATTGGGACCAGCTTAAGGCTCTTAATGAAATTGTGTTACAGAAACGGTGTTCTTTGCAGAGAAAAGTTTAATAGGAATACAACTTCAATTTTCACTTCTACATAAATACAGTACATTGAAATTCTTAATTTCATTAAAGTATTACAAAAGACTGAGGCAGAGTTCTATAAAGTTTTAAGTTGCAAAATAACAGCAGAAATGTGACCACATGCATTTAGAATAAAGCTGGAACAAGGTTGTTTAAATGAAGGTCATTAATTAACCATTGATTTATTCAGCACAATCTTTCCTGAAGTACCCGCAGTGATAAAATATGCTATTATACTTTAACAGTTGAATGCATTAAATCATAATCTATGCAGTTTTGACTGGTATAACAGCTTTTTATACAAAAAAAATGAAATGGCTAATTCGATTAAAGAGAATGCTGGCTTTTTCCCCTGAGGAAAAAGTTCATAACAGCAATGTTCTTATCATATATCACAGAGCGACTGACAAATATGCCACAGTATTTAAACAACTGAAGTGTGAAGTTAGAATTGCTGGAGTCATTTTATTTAGGAAGAAGCGGAGTAGTTTACTGTTTATTCTGCGTCGAGAAATGCAGTGACTATGGCTGCATTTCATTTCATTCTATGAATCAAATTCAAATGGTTATTCTGCCATGTTTTTATTCAGTGTGACCAAGATGAAGTGCAAAATGTTACGCCGTATCTTGTTATACACAGTCTCTTACATTTATGTGCCTCGTCTCTTCATTCCGCAGAGCAGAAGTAAGTCGAGTGCCCTGAGCCACAGCCTATTTCGGTTTGTTAGCGGTATGTCTAGAGACTAAAAATATGAATCCCTTAAGATGTGTACACTTTGAGGTACGGCTTTAAGCCGCATCAGGCTAATCCCGCACTTCCAACGGCTCCTAAACGGGCACTTGAACTTGAAGTGTTCGATAGATGCAGCACCGCTCATCTCTTGAATCCAGCCGCAGGTGATCATTACTCCCGACTTCAAAGTTAATGGCTATGCAGCATTTGCTGACACCACACAGCAGATTCACCGGAGCAAACGTTGAATTCAACACAGGCAAGCCAGATGACTGGAGTGGATGCACTATTGAAAATCAGCTGCAATTCTTTGCTTGCATTATGATGGGATCTTCTGTGATTAGTGCTTCTGGTAACTCAGTTTTCCCCAATTTCTAGGATGGCTCATTTTTGCTGCCTTTTCATTTTACTTCGACAGTATGACTGATATTGGACAGTGCCTGGAAAAGACTCATCCACTTAACTAATCACTGGAGTAAAAGTCCTGGTGTTCCTGGGCAGGTTCATGGGTGTCAGAACCATGGCCCATACGCTGATTACAAGGAGTAACCTACAGCCATACAAAATCACTTTAATTTCAATGTTTTTTTTCCCTCCCACAGTCACTGCAGTCAGAGATCAGCTTAATGTGCAGGCTCCAGATAAATCAGATCCCAAGGTTTGGAGGACATGAATATGATGGCAGCCCTTAAGCTTTGAAGAGTAGAAGCATGCATACTCTCATTTATCAAACCTTAAACTGGCTTCTGGTGGCTGACTGCATTCAATTCAAAATCTCCAACACAGACATGCCAAGCTTATCCTCAGACAATATATACTTTGAGATGTAAAACTGAGTGGCTTGCTATCCAAACAAAAAATAAAGCTGTGCCACTAACAGGCCATGAGAGCGGTTGAGGCAGGTAATCAAAAACAAACTTTCAACTGACATTTTCACTTGGCGTGCATACTAGTGTGATTAAACCCTGTACTTTGCATGAACTGCAGCAGTTACATTGTGCATGCCATTATTGTGGCATGTGTCAGAAAACATTTGTATTTCTTATTTGAACTTATGTCAAGCTGAGCTCGAATAAGGTTTGTAGAGAATGCATTTCTTCACCAAGTGTGTAACAAGCTCCAAAATATTGGCATCCACTTGCCTAAGACATGACACCCAGACTTGATTTTAAAAAAGAAACCAAAAAATAAGGTAAGATTCTCAGGCCTGGTATTGGACTTGGAATACCAAGTCCAATGTAAATTAAACATGGAGTTAATCTGTAATAAGTCAATGGCTATTCGACAGAAAGCATGGGCTCTAATTGCACTGGACAGGGGAACTGATTACACGGCTAGCTAGGCTGCATACGCAAGTGGAATGAGTCAATGGGCCTTTACCATGCATGTGCATCCATGCTATGCTATGCGCTGCCCCAAGAAAACATTTACCATAGTAGAGGTATTTCCGTATCATGCTATAGTGGTGTGCTGTTGCTCCTCACTATGTCTCATGCCTTGGATGTCTCAGACTTTTGCATTTCATTTGAGGCCAAGTGGTCCATGTCATTGCTTCACTGCTCCTTATGTTTCTTTAATGGCCCTTAAGGATTCATTTCCATAACATTCATTATTCATAAGCTCAGTCCGAGTGAGCACTCCGGTTGAATGGATGAACAGGAATGATCATGGTCAAGCCAAATTCCGGTCAGGAAACTTTTATTGCAGTCAACCATTAAATCAGCCTTACCAACCAAGTATCCTCATACACAACCCACCACATGCACACATCACTAAGGGAACACCTCTTTCAAACAGACAGGCCTCTCAGGTGGTGTTTGCCTGCACTGCTCTGTGGGGTGGGTGGGGCGCTGGTATTGCCCTTGTTTAGTATGGGATACGCAACATGTTCCCTGTTTAATAGGATATTCACACAGGTGCAGTGCCATACCAAAAATTAAATATTAATGAAAAGTAATGCATCTAAATGCTCAAGTTGTCCTAAAGAGGCAGGTATTGCTAGGGTCAAGTTTCCACAATCCGATCAATCCAAGATTATTCTATAAATTTCTCTCAATTAGAATTAAGTGACAGACACGACCATCATTAAAAATTAAAAATACATTTTTTTAAATGTAAGGTGGTGGTGAGATGGGTGATGAGGCACAGGTTGAAAACCAGTCACTTCTGCAAGGTTCCCACTGGTTGTTAGAATTATGTCCACTAGATGGAGCCAATTAGTTTCTATGCAGCATAATTTACTGAAATCCAGAGGAACTAACAAAATTGGAAAATATCAGTTTACTCTGAGGAAACAAAAGAGTGATGTCACGAAGGGACAGAATGCCCATTCATAAGAATACACCAACACATTAGTATTGCATTACTAAACTAAATATCACGCAGCCACATCTGTATTATCCCAAAAGGAAAAGTGAGACAGGTCAGCTAAAGGGGGTCAGGGGAGCCATGGTGGAGTTTGAAGAGGTGGGTCTTCAGTCTGTGTCAGAAGTTGGACAGTGGCTGGGTTCCATTCCAAATTCAACCCTTTCTTCCTGACGTTTCCTTCCCTTCCCGTGCTTCAAGGGGGAATCCCCAATATGGCAGGTAAAAATATGGATGCCATGCCAAGTGGGGTCGGTTCTGAATTATGAAAGGGGAGGGAGCAATGATATTCCCATGCTTCCATGTGTGAAGAGGAGTCAGTGTGCTTTCATGGAAAAGGCTTCTTTTTTTTTTGGAAGATCGGGAATAATTCATGAGCGCATGTTGAGGGAGGGGCGGTAAGCACAACTTTGTTCTTGAGTGAGGTTTAAGAAAATCAGCACGTGTTTTATAAAATTGGCAGGTAATGTTTTTCAAAACCATGATAAGTCAGACCAATTATTTTGGTACATCAAAATAAAAAGGTTCTGTATTGGGCCTGTTCAGACACCTGGGGGCAGTATGTCCACAGTTATTAAATAGTTAGTGCCAAGTGCCAGATGAAACTCATTTTAGGGCAATTGATTACCAGGAAATGAAAAGGTCTTAAGTTCGTAAAATGCCAACAGGTCTGAAAAAGTCGACAGGATCTGCAGGTTTGTGGTTTCCATTCAGTCAGAAGTCAATTTTGGGCTTAGAAACAAGACATGTAGTATATTTAGCCAAACAATGACTTAAATTAAGCACTTACTACACAGAGCCACTCAAAAATAAAAAATAAAATCAGCAGATACAGCAGGCTCTTGGAAAGTTTTGAGGTTGAGATTACCAATTCACCTTCCTGAAGCTTTCAAGTCTCTTAACTCCACAATTTTCTTATTTCATTACTTGATCTCACACCTTACAGGGTTAAATGAGTGATTATGTTCTTAACTGAACACTAAAGCAGAAGCATCATCACTAGTGGCAATAGAAAAATGTAGTGCCTAGAAATTCATTCCAAAATACCTCATCTTGGTTAGTCACAATTTGTGAAGTCTGTTTACAGGTTCTCATTTCAAATACAAGAACTGTGAAGCTAGGATACGTTTTTTTTTTTTTTTACGTGACGTGCAAAGATTTGTAAGAAATTATTTTAAAAGAAAAGCCCTCTGCTTTGTGGAAACGCCTATTCTGACTAAGGCCGTTTATAGGCTCCTAACTTGTAAAACTTGCGTTGGGTAGCAAACAATATTAATAAGCATAGTAATCATTTAAGTATTAAAAGACATTTAATACATGGAGCATCAGTTCCGGACAACCTATCGGATAAGGTGGTATTGAGCATTTTGTGACTGACTGAATCCTGTGAATAACAAAGTAATACTTTTTCATTTAAAAGAGAAAAACCTACTTCCATTTCAGGGAAGGGACTTGTGGGATGACTGTTGACATGACATCCTACTCCAAATGGTTAGAATACTTAAAACTTTACATCCCACAATATTCCATTGGTGGGATTAAATAAATTTCAGATTGCAGCAGTAGCTTTTAAATACATTCCACGGAATAGTGAAGAATGTCAAACATTATGCAAGCGACTGGAAACTTTCACAATCTTATCAAAAGGAGTGGGCTCCAGATACCACTGACTCAAGTTTATGGGCATTATTCCTACAGGAATGTGTATACCTTTCCCCCCCCTCAATTATCCCGATAATCCTTCCTTTCAGAACTCTTACAGGATTGACACCACTTGTTGACCAGAGTTCAGGAGACTATATTTGGTCTTTCCAGTTTAAGAGTCAGTGTGAAACCCTCATACTCAAACTGGTAGAGCCTCCAGCATAGAATCTCCTGTCAACCCAAACAGCCACCCCACTGAACGTCCTGAAGAGCCCAGGCATTTCCTGTGCTCATTTAGTCACTGATCATTCCTCCCCGGTACTTGGACTTTGCGGGGGGGGGGGGCAAGCATTTATCAAAACATATGGATTTACAATGGATAGCCATGGCTAGCTCTGCATGCTACTCTAGACCAGGCCACCCAGCAAAGATTTGCCACAAAATACAAAACCGTTAAAACCGCTAGACTTCCCAAAACATACTACTACATCTTATCTCTTGGTCTGGCAATTGAGACAAGAGGGGGAAACTCTCACACAAAAGCCCTCCAACGCTCCTACCAGCTCTCACTAAATGCAACTACAGTCATGTCACAAGCGATCAAACAGAGACAACCCCTTCCTGCTCTTTTCATCTCAGCAGGAAGGGTGTTGTCACACCCTGATTGGATAAGAGAAGAATGCACAACAGCTGCTCTCAATGATCAATTAACAGCCAGCCCTGCAATCAATTGTTGAATCTCGAATCGAGTAAATACAAAATCAAGAAGAAATCTATGGAATTAAGTGAAAATGGAGCACACACACCCAAGGAAACTAAATTGCAAGCACCACAGGATTACGATGACTGTTTCAACATAATATAATGAAAAGCTAGCTGATTTGGGTGCAATCCTATAATATATGCTCAGGATTTTAAAAATAGAATATAAGCAGAATGTGTATTGTTTTTTTGTTTAGAAGAAGTTCTGCAGTAGTTTTACAGGACATATACATTTACAGTGTATATACCATATTGGCTTAGTTAGCAACACATCAGCACACTACTTTTTAAATAGGGCTGAGCATAGCACCATCAGAGCTGCTACTTTGGTTGTGAATGATATTGTCCCCACAATAGACAGTAGAAAATATTCTACTGCACTCTTTGTTTATTTGACAAAGGCATTTGACACAGTTGATCACTCACTGTTACAAAAATTATATTGTATGGGTTTTGATTCTAAGCTTTTGATTATGAGCTCAGAACTAATTATCTGGGAGGCATCAGTGTGTAAAAAATAGGGCATGTCCATTCTGAGTTTTTGCCAATAAGGAAAGGAGATCTGTATGGCTCCATACTGGGTCCAGTTGTGTTTACTGTTTGTATTAATGACATAATTTCATCCTAAACAGGCTGTCATACCCACCTTTATGTGGACGATACTATTGTGTATTTAATTTCCTGATTCTTTTCAATCGGCTGTTCCGAACTTGCAAACATCTTTAAATGATCTGCAAATTGTGCCCATATTTCAAATTCGCTTTGAATGCTCATAAAACAACGTTTTCTATTCTTTTCATGCTCCAGACACATGGAATAAGCTGCAGAGCACTTTTAAAATGGAGTCTGAAAAGTTGCATTTCTGCTGCATTTCTGAAAGTAGAATTTCTGGTTTGTGGTGGGGTGAGGGAGTTTTTGTTTTTGTTTAGTCTTTTTACTCCCTGGACAATAACCAGTCTGCTGAGAAAGGCAACACAGTCCAGTATTCACACACTGAAGGGCACCAAGCCCGGGCTAAAATGCAGTTTATTCCTCCAGCACACCAAAGACATCACATATCTATGGTATAAAGCACAGTTAAACATCTATGGTAAGATAGACTACCCTGCCTGGCCTTGCATGTACATCATAGCACTTGCTGTATAATAAATATACTAAAATACTTGCCATCATTTCTTTTCGGAATATTTTTAAAGGTTGTGGACAAATGGGAATATGATCAGATACAAGGAGAGGGCTAAACTCTCATGAGTCATGAAATGTTACAAAGTTTACAAATAATTGTCAGTATTATGCAGACTTTCCTTCTTGGTTTGTCTGCAATCTCAATATAGATTACACTATATAGATACACACTTCATATTTACATATTGTCTGTGTGCTTTGTAGAAAGGCATTTTTCAGAACATATTACCTTCCCCCTTACACTCTCTCATAATTTTTTTTTATTGTTGGGTAAGCTATTTCGGAAAACAATTTCGCTTTCCTAAAGGACAAAAACTCTCACAGATCTGTCATGCAGCAAAGTTCTCTTCATATGATCTTTAGAAAGTCTTCCACCTGATCGCAGACAAAATTAAATGTATGAAGTAGAGTAGAGTGGCCAGAAATGAAAACACCTGGAAGAGAACACATAAACCCGGTTAGTCAGAGAAAATAATAAATAAACCAGTCTGCACATTTTGTCTTGTTGATTCATTTCCAACAGTGTACAGTATTATAAATAACAGCCATGGTATCTTAACATTACGTACAGGAGCATTTCAATGTTGCTGGATGCACAGAGAAAATAAATTTGACTTGTGGTTTGAGACTGTCCCAAAGCATATATTAATATTATGATGCCTAAGGCTAAATGTAGGCCTTGGAAGAAACATTTCTATGATTCTTTAAAATCAGCTTTATGAAAAGCAATGTGCCATAATGTGCTTTATTTCATTAAATAGAGGTTGTTTGCTTTGTAATCATAAAAAAAACATTCACTGAAATGAACCAGAAAGATGACGACAACACAATTTCTAGCACTCATTATCTGTCACTGCATTTTAATAGTCAGCTTTTTACTTACAACTGCAGCGATGTCGATTTTGTAGGTCTTGGAGGTGGGATCAGAAGTCTGAAAATCGATGGTTGTTTTGGCGAGGGACACAGAGGCACTGAGATATAGAATTACTGCCACTGCATGATACACACAGTCCTGAGAAACAGAACAATTCAAATTAGGTTACAATATGGGTCTACTTCCAGTTCAACCTTTAGAAGAATGAGAGAATATTTCATTTACCGTAGTGATCTAATGACTGCACATTTGAATCGGGACAATGTTGTTATTACTTGTTGTTATGCTTGTTATTACAAAACATGAAATCAAATTTTCATAAATTCCTATGTACTGTATGATAACATCAAAAGTTTGTTTAATAGATTAAAAAATATGTGTTGTTTAATTTAGTATGCAATTAGAAACCAAAATTGCATCCCAGCACAATCAGTTGGTGGGGCTCCAAAAAAGGGTATGATGATGATGTTTGCTGAAGAGTTTGGGAAGCACAGATTTAACGTTGTGTTCTGGGCACGACGGCTGTTTGCTGAAGAGTTTGGGAAGCACTGATTTAACGTTGTGTTCTGGGCACGACGGCTGTTTGCTGAAGGCTTACCGCAGCTGCCCAACCCTGGCTGTTTTTGTGCCCCTCGCAGGCGAAGACCACCAGCCACAGGAAGGTCACTATAAAGCAGAAAATAGACACAAACATCACCCATCCCTGCGGGTTGGCCGGGATCACCAGCGTGGAAGCAACCAGAATCCACACCAGCCCCCCGCAGATCTGAGGAAGGGAGACAGTAGAGAGCAATGATAAAAAAGGCAGCATATAATAAACAACACAGATAATAATATATACTGTATGTTTTGTTCAAACATGGGAAAATTATGTACTTTTATTTTAATACATATACTCTCATGTCTCAATGTTTAGTATTAAGTAATCCCCTAACAATTATTGTAAATAAACACAAAGTGAAATTGGCAATACAATTTTATTTTATTTAGTCAAGGAACAACTACATTTATTTAATTTAGTCTAAAGGAACCATATATCATTCCATCACTTCATGTTTCACTAAAGTATAAAAATGAGGTAACAAGCATTCAAATTCTCTTTGTCATCCATCAGCATGGGAAAAAGTAAAATAAAAAAGGGTCAATTCAGAAGAGACAGATGGTAAACAATACATAAATGGTTACACATACCAATTTGCGCTGTATGGGCAATAATAATACAAATAGAAACATAAGGAATGGTTGAAAACTTGCCAGGAAGAGGACGCAAGAGCACGTTGTCCCCATGGACAGTGAGGAAGATGGTGAGGAGGTCATAAAGAAACCAATTGCAAGAATTGCAGAGATTGGTTGCATCTTGGGGTCACTAAGTCTCAAAAAGACAATAGAATGGCACCTCCATACCAACAAACTCTTTGGAAGGGTGGCACAAAGACAGCTCTTACTGAGCACAGCAAACAAAACCAAGCATCTGGAGTTTGCCAAACCTCATTGGAATTGTGACTGGAAGAGAGCGCTATGGTCAGATGAGACCAAAATTTAACATTGTGGCCACAAACACCATCAACATGTTTGACAGCAAGAGAGGAATGGATAAAAGATGAAGCATCATACCTACAGTACTGTTAAATATGGAGGTAGGTCATTGATGTTTTGGAGGTGTTTTGCAGCTAGTGGACCGGGGCACTATTTATGATCAATGGCACGATTAATTCAACAATCCAGAGCATCTTACAGTTGATATTAGACTAAGCAGGAGACAATCCTCCCCTGGAGCAATGCTGTCAGTTTCCTAAATAAATATGTACATCTATAACACCATACATACTTTATAACACACTGATGGAATTTCTTTCTAGAAAATCCTAGAGTTAATGAAAGACTGCAGATATCAGTTGTATTAAGAATCTATTACATATGTAACATGTGTATTTAACATGTAGTCTATTGAATGATGAGACATTTGGATCCATTTCTATACATTTATTTCTATACACTAGATTCAAACTGGATCATTTGAATCTAGTAGTGCTGAGTTATGCTGAAATATCAACAAATTGTTAAACCAACTTTGATGAAGTACATTTCAATCTGATAGAGTACATTATGTCAACTCATAAATCCTGTCTGGGGCATTTTTATTCAAAGAAAAAAAAAGACAGCACACCTTGAATACTTGGACAGTTGCATTTATAAGTTTAGTATACAAACTCTTATAAAGTAGATTTTTATTCCCCCCAAGTGTCTGAGACAAAGGGACATCCCCACAAGCTATATGATGGATATATCTATGACACAATCTCTAGCCACCTCCCATTTCCATGGTAGTGCCTGTAAAGAACCCAGCACACCCAGGCATCTGTGTTGAACAAGGTAAGCGATATGTTCCAGTGTTATCGGGTGTGTGCCTTCACCTCGACCGTCAAAAGGCTCTTGTGGGTGGCTATTCATATAAGCATATCCCTGTGGGAAGGACTAGGCCAGGGATTCTCAAATCTGGCCTTGGAATCAAAATCTATCCCTGATTTTATTTCCGAATAATTGAACAATTAGTGTTGCTTATTAGCCAACTTGGACCTTGGACTTCACACCAGAGGTAATGAGATGATGGTAAACCAGCAGTTCTCAGCCCTTAAGGGCAGTGGTTTGAAGAGAAACCAAGGTCTGTGTCCCCTGCTACTCTGAAGAAAATGTCAAAAATATATACATTTAGCTTTAGCTGTTAAATAGCATATATGTCTCTGATGATGATGTTTCCAACACTTCAAGGACTAAATTGATCATATTGTTCAATGATCAGTTGAGTACTAACACAATCAAATGAATTTATTTGACATCAATTGAATCCAACCCTGTTCTTGGAAATATACCTTGTTCTAGGTTTTCATTTCAACCCTACTTTGGCTCACCTGAAGATAACAGGAACAGCCGGGAACAACCGTTGTATTAAAGCATCTTCACCAGTAAAAATGGGCCAGGTACTCACAAGTTCAGGAATGTATAAAATATCTGGTGCTGTCCTGCAGATCCCAACCCCGCTAGGCAAACTCCCAACACGCTCAGCTGTTGTGGCAGACATTGTGTTGCTCCTCACTTCGGCTAAAGTGAACTAACAGAGAAACCGGTGCTGCTTTTAAGGAAAGACGAACAGCCGACCTGAAAAACCTGCTTTTTCATCACGATACCTGTTCCCTGCACATGCCTTTCAAGTGATAACGTTCACAATGTTCAACGTGCCATTGATTATGTGATAACAGGCAGCACAGAGTGCTTTCTCCTGTGTAAAGTCACATTTTTGTTTATGAATTCTCATCTATTTGTCACAGGGCTCAATGTTAATAAAAATTATTATTTTTGACCAGGGAATCCATCTATGTAATACTCCTGTGGCTCTCTTTGAAAATTCAACCAGCCAACAAGTTGAACAGTACTGTAAACTGCTGCTTCTTATGTTGAGACAGTTATGTTATGTTGTTCTCTCTCCAGTGAAATAGCTCCCCTGTGAATCATATAGGAATACATATGGAAATATAAATGTGTATTTATTAAACTTCTATACATTTCTCGTGAACTATATATATCTGTTGTTTTTTCCCTTTCAGATTGTCTTATGAATTCAGCAGCTGGGGTTAAAACAGTATACAAAACAGTGTATAAAACAGTTCAGGTATATGGTCATTAAGAGGACTCAATTCATCATATGTCTTTGATTACACACACCTTCTCAAACTCTACCTTAGTCCTCCCTCCTGATTTCCCCCGCCCCCCCTGTCTGATATCCCTCTCCTGGTCTAACCCAAAAAAAAAAAAAGCACTTATGATGACGATTATATGTTTAGAACAGCATTCCATGTGTATTTTCCTAGTTATGGATGTGATGCTTTGACTTGTGGTAGAACCTATGCACTTGTAAGTCGCTTTGGCTTAAAAGCATCTGCCAAATGACAAAAAATGTAAATGTAAAAAATGATTAACAATTTGTATTGCATCACAAGCATCAGTAATCACTAAAAGTAACTTTAGTTGGGACAAGTCCCAACTAAATACAGGCCACCAATTCATCATGTCTACAAACTCCACACTCCCAACTTATTTTTTTGTCTTTAGTTTTTTGCTTGTTTGTTTGTTCCCCAATATTCCAATTGGCTTGGCAGCATCTTGTGAGGTCTTTCTTCAGGATGATTTCCACCGAATGGCTGAGAAGACTGTGTGTATAGTATACAGCAGGGTAGCAACATAGGCCATCACCTGTAGGAAGGGGCAGACAAAGAGGAATGTAAAAATATGATGGAAGGCACCACACCTGCACTTCACTGACTCGTGGACACACAATGGAACAGAAAGGACAGGGCATCTGTTTAACCACTGTTTTACTGTACGTACGTTTTGGAATGTGGGCAGGGAAACAGCCCCTTCAGGAATTCTTTCCCAATTATTTACCCATGTCAAATACACGGATACACTCATGCTCCAGGGGTTAGAGCTATCAATCTTCTCTATTTGCAGCCTGTTTCATGTTTGAAAGGAAAAATATGTATAGGAATTGCTAAAGCTATTAAAAACCTTTATCAATAACAGGTTTCAAAATCTTTGGGGGCCACAGCATCTGCAAATGTTGTTACTTTCAGCACTGATTAATTGAACTGATTGATTCGCTAACACAACACGCCTTGTTCCATAGACGTAAATCGGCAGTTTACAGAACGAAAACAACCGTGTACACTGTCTATGACTTTTTAAGATTCCCATTTGTATAATAAAATCCACTTGTGGTTATACAGTAGGCACTGAGATCCATACCACTGCTGCGATGTTTAACTGTCGAATCTGTGTTGCGGAGGTGTTCGTGGAGATGGTCACCAGTGCCTGTGGAACAGCCGCACTGAGGTAGAAGGCAGCAGCGATGGCATGATAAGCTACGTCCTGAAAAAGAGAGGTGGGGGTCCTCTGAATTATCTCACTTCAGAGAAACATTAAGGTTGTTCTGACATTAAGACCATTTCACACATATTTACCAGCACACAGCTTATCACAATAAAATACAGCACTTTACAGCAGTCTAACCCAGATAAGGTCAGATGTGCTGTGTGAAAACTCTTTTTAAAAAACTATTTTTAAAAACGCAAATGGACAAATTACATTCACAAAGGGCAAAATAAATGTAATGCAAATCACTTCATTAAAACCGTGAAAGAACATTTAGGCATATTTAAACTGTTGACACGTCACATCAATTTCAGTACGTTGCTCGTCTTTGAGAGTGTCATGACAGTCTGTAAATTTGGACAGTGTATCACAGAAAGGAAATGCTGGACTATAACCTACAGTCTATGGATAGTCTGAATAAAATGTTAACACCCACTAAGACTTAGTGTTCATTTCAAAATGTACTGTTGCCTCCTGGAAATGGGATCTACATACCGTGCATTACCCTGACTTTAACCTTACTGGTCCATACAACAGCTATAATAGGCAGACTGTATGTATATAGTTTTTGGAACCAGTGAGCTGGATTACTGTCCTATTTTGAAATGGAATGTGCCATGTGTGTTCGTCCTGATTGATCAGCCTGGGACGTAAATGATAAATGATTGGCATGTATATAGCGCCTTTATTCAAAGTGCTGTACTATTGATGCTCCTCATTCCCCCATTCATACACACACTCCCACATCAACGGCGATGGGCTCCCATGCAAGGGACCAACCAGCCTGTAAGGAGCATTCGGGGGGTTGGGTGTCTTGCTCAGGGACACTTCGACACACCCAGGGCGGTGTGTACTTCCTTGTCATGAATTCCCCTCCCCTGTTCCTCATCTTCCATTTCCCCAGCTCCTACACCTGTTTATCGTTTAGTTCCTTTCTTAGTGTATTTAAGCCTGTGTGACGATTGAAACCGGCCACCCTCCGACTGCCAGACGACTGCTCTTACCGCCTGAGCCAATGTTGCCCCATAGGACACGCTCACAAAAGCTCAAGAACTCACCAGTGTTGGCCAATAGGAACCTTTCTGGTTGAGACTGCAGAGGAAAGAGAAGAGCCAGATGCTGGTGAGGACAAAGCAGAAGATGGACACAAACATCACCCAGCCTTGAGGGTTGGGAAACGCTACTTTCGTAGAGGCCACCAGAGTCCACACCAGACCACCAGCCACCTATAACACAGAAGACACCAGCTATAAACACAAGCCACCAAGACTTAAATGACTCGGTTACACTTGAACACTGCCATGATTAGATTTGCCGTTACTAGCCCCATTAACATATTAGAGCTTGTGACGAGTGACATATCGCTGCATACATGCACAGATTTTTACAAAGCCGATTTCAAAATAACTGAGGGCTTCGTGGGGTAGTAATTCAAAACTGACAAATATTTGAGTCTTAAATTTTAAGATATGTACCTATGGGACTTGCAATATTCAGTCAGCATTTTCTAAAGAGGTTGTTTAATCATATTGGGCCCTTAACTGCAGTGACCCGGGGGAGGACTGTCTCCTGCTTAGTCTAATCAACTGTATGTTGCTCTGGATAAGAGCATCTGTCAAATGCCATTAATATAATGTAATGTAACATTATATTCATCAAGCTCCTTTAGCTTTGCTCTTTAAAACATTTTACAGGTGACTGACTTATTAACAGTGTGTTGTGTGGTTTTACCTGAAAACTGTTACAAACACTCGGTCACGCCCTTACACAAAGAATGACATTAAAATCGCACATGAGAGGATCCGCATAGCTTCAATGTCATTTCAATATGGAACTCACATAATCAGATCTACTTCACCATGCTATCAACAGTATATTATTATGACAGCATACAGCTTAATCTAGTTAATTAATAATAATTAGTTATTTAGTTGATTAGAGTAAGCAGGAGATAGTCCCCTACTATGTAAAACTATGTTCTCTGGAAAATGGAATTATAGATGTAGAGGTTGTTTCATGTAATTTATTTTTATAAACATCTTGAAAGTTGGTGGGTCAGAAATGAATGAGAAAAAAATATTGTTAATACAATATAATTAACACAAAACAAAATTGGTCAACTGTCAAATGAGGGAAAATTAATAAATACTATTAAAGCTTTTAAAAGAAAAGTGAAATCCATTGATATGGCCTTGCATGTTCCCCTAATCTTTCTGTCAAATATTACAAGCCTGACATCCATCCAATGTTCACCTTGCGCAATACATTTCTTTAGTAATATCATCAGTATCCTTCCTAACAGGCTATTTCCTGTGTGTATACTGAATGATTTCCATCAGTTGACTCAGCTCATTAAAAACAATTGCTATGCACATGCTTTACAAAATGTTTATTAAAAATGTGTACCATGAAATGGGTAATAAAATTGAGTTACATGTTTGAATGTACATTGACTTGGAGTGTATGTTATAATGGTCAACAGGCTAACATGTCTGCTGCAGTGCTCAAAACTATATCATACACTTATGGCAACATTATTTTAGCTACTTTAGAGTGTAGCCCATTTGTGCCAAAGAAACTATTACATTTTTCCTTAGACAAATCCTATTGCCACGTCACATCTTCCCTATCTTTGCACAGTGAACCTCTCTATACACATGATAATGAGATTCTGTACTTACAAACTCTGGGATGAAGAGAAGATCGGGCATCTTGGTGAATATCTTACAGCCACTGGGCAAAGGACAGCTGTTGGTCGTGGAGGCCATTTTACCAAACGAAGGTCTGTGCTCGGCCGTCCGTGCGTCCAAATGATGCTCCTGACCACCGCACCTGCTTTTGAGGATGTGCTCACGTTAGTTCTGTTGAATATGCTCCTCCCCTACGAGCACCTTGCGCTTTCATTTTATTTGAACAGCCACCGGAAACTTCTTCAAAGCCCTTGGTTCATTGTGCAAGGAACAGGAATGGTTTGCTCAAACTTTGCGATTCATAAAAATGTCACCATGGCGATTTGCTCATAAATAGAGCATGCCAGAGTGGAGAACGCCACTGTTTGTTTTCCTGGGGAGTTGCCCTCACATTTTCTATTGTTAATGCAGGCTGCCCACCCTTGTTTTGATTGTATGCAAAACGTTTGAAGTGAAAGGATGTTCAGACTTCACTCAATCAGTCCATTCAATCAGCTTAAAATTATGTGACCCTGGGACTTCAGATGATAACTTGCAAATACTTGCTTGGAATCCAAACCCATCATTGATAACTGCAGCAAAGTTAATTTGGGTTATCCAGCAAATGACAAACCCACTGGCGACATGCACACTCCCCTTATGTTCAGTAGACTGTGTGCTGAGCATCGTTCCTCAAGAGAGTGGATCAACAAGGGAATTACCTCTCAGGAGAATAAGAGTCACATGATTTTCATCGGTTTTGAATGCCAGCTACATCATTCTCAGAGATTCACAGTGATCCTGGCCATTCCTGATGCTCCTCATACAGGTCCTGTTGACAGCAGTGCATGTGAATTTGGTGATGTGAGAGGGAACTTCTTTGTAAGGACCATGTCATTGTCTGTCAATTCGGGATGGGATAATGTGCATTTCTAAACTTCACTTCTGCCTATGGTCTTGAATCATGAAAAGTAGATTCAGGTTTCTCAGTGCTGGGCTAAAATAAAAACCAAGACCAACATTTACCCATTTTTCAATAAGAAAGGACACCTCTGGTTCAATTGGAGCTAAATGGTTGGTCCTCCCACTAATGGGCCATTGTACTGGCAATTTGTGTAAGGCCAGCGGACTGACAGTGATCTGACTGGATTCTGCAATACATCAAAGGGCCTATTTTAGACGAAGCGGCCAATCACCCACATCACACCCTCTTATCACTGGTCTTGGCCCGCATTCATAGGAATGGTTACTCCCATGTAAGTTTCACTTTTCAGCTTTTACATGCAAATCAATCAATTCTACTCCTGGTCCCTTTATGAATACAGAGCCTGGTGTCACTTCTTTATTCCATGTGGAGGTTTTACTACATGGTAAAACTTTTATTTGTGGAATGACTCACACAGTGTAGCGTTTTAATCCCTCATCTGAAAGTATGGAAATATGACGCTGTATAAAAAATGATTGTACGAAGTCCATTCTTCATGTACAATCATGAAAGATAAATGCAATGTTCAAAACCTATGATAATAGAGGATGTTAACTGTGCTTCTTTGGCCAACAATGTTGATATGTGCCTTCCTGTTGAAAAGTGAACCACCTATACTGTATGTGGTTTAGAAACACGGCAGTCACACAGAGAATGCGGACAATCCAGTCACGCCCCCCCCCTCCACCCCACCCCCCAACACACACACACACACACACACACACATTAGGCAGGGGAGGGGAGACTTGTGGAAGCCCTGGCCTTTCAGGAATTCTGAGTTAATTCAAAACCAAGCAGGCGGCTGGTGGTCTGGGGAGGGGCTGTTTGTTATCTGCAGTCTCATACACTTCTGTCACCCTCTGAATAATGGGCCCAGCTCAATAATTCCCTGAGATCCTGATTGTCTTGGATGGCAAAAGCATGTTGCAGTAAAAATATTTTCTAAAACTATTACTTATTTCTAACGAATGTCCCTTGTAGTGTAGGTTGCAGCATAGTTGTAGTTCAGAATATGCTCTCAGAAATTAATGAGCAGGTTTTAGAAGAATAATGATCATAAAGAATGTGTGAAATTGAGCTGTGGTTCAGCAGAAGGACCACACCTCAAACGCACCCCTTCCGCCTTTTCCCCGATAAGAGACCTTCCTGCCGACTGCACTTGTTCCTTGTCTTTCATTCTCACTTTACGTGCCTTACCCCACCAGTTCCATTGCTCTCCCTCTCTCACTATAGGGCCCAGTGGGGCCTCACCAAGCCCAAGAGCTATGGTCAATCCTGAGCTGAAGTCTCCCCCACATCGTAGAGTCATCGTCCATACCATTTCATTGTCCGTCTACAATTTATTACTTCGGATTGTGACCACCTGCTCAATGAATTAACATTCTTGTTTGCGTTCGGTTGATGGTGTGGTCCTTAACTTGTGAATACATTTTAAGAGATTTCAAAGGTTATTAGTGTGAAGGTTATAAAAGGGTGTATACCCCATATTGTTCAAGGTGCAGGTGGTATTTCTGGGAGGGTTGGTGCTGTTGTGGACATAGCCGTTGCATTGATCGCTGGGTCAAGGTTCAGTGGCAGTTCTAAAGGTAGTAAAAATGATCAATATTCCACATGTTATTGGTCCCTGTGGAGCACTGTAGTCGGGTGGTACCATGCCTTGGTGTATAGAGCAGGTTGCCAGGTTTGCATATTTCACGCCTTATTGGGACACTTTTGGGAAAATGCCCTGCATCACATTTTCTTATTATGAAGAAAATGGAGGTCATGGAGAAGGCCAGCTCTCCTGGACTGTCTGCCAGAGAGCACAGTTAAGAGGAGCGGTTTTATTTGATAGGCTATGGTGCTTGCATACGGTAGTTGCTTTGATCTGCCATTACATCACAATCTCAATCCCAGCCAAGTGCCTTTTGAGCTTACTTTCTTTCCTAGACCTGGCAACCTTGGTATAGTTTATTTTAAAAAAATAAAAAATTTGGGAGAACTCACAAAGCACTGTTATCGAGAGGAGCAGTGTGATTTCTCAAGGGAGCACATTCATTTTGCATCTATGCCCTTTGGCACTAACTGCATTGCTTATATTTCAGCAACAGCTGCTACAATTTTCATAATCATAAGCTTGTGATTATGAGCTCATCTTGTGACTAAACTCATTGTGAAGATGTTATCGGATGTTATCACTTTTGAGATATGTTGAGCATGATGTGATACACGCTGGTTATAATAAGATGAAATTTCCAAATTAAAAAACAAAGAATGCTAAAAATCTATAGCAATCTATTGACCCACAAATGCTAAACATAAGTATGATTACTACTGTCTGGTTAATGATGTCTGATTTAATCTGATAGATAATGAGAAGTGCCAGTTCACAGTGCACTGATATTGTTCATTTCTGAAGAGGCTGAGGTTTTACATTTTACAAAGTGCTGTGTTGTGTACACAGCAGTGGCACTGACCGTGGGGTCATGGTCCAGGTACTGTACAATAGGCACTAAGAAAGAAACAATAATTCAAACGTGATCGGCTCCCTTCTGGAATCTATATATGTGCTTCTCCAGATAACACACAATGCATACCGATCAGCATTCTTATGCAAGTAAGGGATAATACACTGTGACTGACTCAGTTATGCGGAAATAATTGGCCGACAGGGTGGTGCTACGTTTACTACCCTGAAGGGCAATTATTTTAAAACGTTAGGCTATTAAATGTAGACCTGAATTCCAAGACCTCTATATTTTGTTGAGTTGTACAGCACACTATGGGCGGTTTTCAGAAAATATCAGTGTACTGAATGTATTTTAGCATTTCGTTGCGTTCCGTGTCTTAGTATATTCCTCCAGGCTTGCGGATCAATTTCTTCTCACTCACTCGTGTGTTGTGAGTCATGTTATTATAATCGTTAAAACGTTTGCTTACATTATGTTTGAAACATCTCCCATGGTTATCTTTCCGACAATGCAAAGTGTAGCCTGACTCAATGCAATTGAGTTACAATTACAGTAACGTATTTTTTTGTCACCAGATAACTGGACTATTTGCATGACTTCGAAATGCATTGCATAGTAGTGTGTTGTACGCATTGAGATCTGTTTGATATTTTAGCTCTGAAAAAATTCTGTCCACCTGTTCTCAGTAGCAGGGTTATAAGAAAAGAATCTCGTGACACGTCTCGGCCAATCAGAATGCCGTATTTGCCCTAGGTGGTCTGGTTATTTTTCAGTGCCGTGGTATCACACCGTTTTATTTTTTGCGTGATTCCATTCCATGCTCATGAATGAAAAGACTGTGGTCATACTGTGCAACACAAACCAAGTCCGAGATTTTTCTTAGATGTGTATTTATTTATGCAAGTAAAACACAGAAACTCAAAACCATTGCATCATTTAGCAATGCACAAGGCTTGGCTAGACCCCCACCCTCCAAAGTTATGCCGATCAAAGAGTTCCTCCCAGATTGTGACAAGGCTTCACACAAAGGTTGCACGCTTTTCACACAAGTGCAATCTTTTCACAAAAATGCTTCTCAGAAATGCACTCGTTTACCCCGTCTACAGGCAGTCCTTACAGCAACCTGTCCTGAAAAGGGAAAAAATAATTCAGGACAATGGACAGGACAGTCCTGAGGCTTGGTCTGACAGTGGGGCCCCTCGTGCAGGTGGGTCAGCTGACAGTGGGGCCCCTCGTGCAGGCGAGTCAGCTGACAGTGGGGCCCACGGTGCAGGCAGGTTAGCCGACAGTGGGGCCCCTTGTGCAGGCGGGTCAGCTGGCTGTGGCTGCTCTGACCGGGTTCAGGAAGTCGTAGGTGACCTGGGTGATGTCGAAGGCCTCCTGGGCCGTGTCGGGGGACAGAAGGGCGGCAAGCGAGCCCTGTGGGGCCCAGGAGAAGATGGCCCTGGCACGCTGGTTCTCCTGCTCCTCGTCAGCCCAGCGGGGGGGCGGCAGGCTGGCCGAGTTCAGGAGGGGGAAGACACTGTCCAAGTACACCTCCACAAACAGGCTTTTCAACAGCTCACTGTCCCGCTGCCAAAACACACAGGAACAAACGTCTGTGAGTGTGTGTGGGGGGGGAGGGGGGTGTGGGTGTGTAAGAGGAGGAACACTGTATCCATGTACACCTCTATAAGATCACTTGTCCTCAGCAGATCACTGTCCCGTTGCCGAAACACAGGTGCGTTTGCAGGTTTCCACCAGTTACTTTGGCTCAATAATTACCTGTGTCTGGGTTGGGTCACAGCTAAAACAGTTAAAACAGGACGCTGTATTCACTTGCCATTCACGTCATTCATATCAGGAAATGTAGCAGAAATGTTAGATCACGCTCGTTATTTGGATAATTATGTAATAACGAAGAAGAACAAGAGAAGAGTACAAAGACTAATGAAACTGTACCGTACCTTCGCAGATCTCTTCAGTGCACTCTCTCTCTCCGCCCACATGCTCTGCAACAAAACGAATGGTCACAGTCGGAATAAACAGTGACATCACACAAACCACACAAATCATGCATCCTGTAAATGGATGTCTTTACAAATCCACCGTCCAGGTGTGATGTCACTGCCATTCTTCAGGTTATTGTCACCAGGGTTTGGATTATTTATTTTTCCAAGGAAATTATCAGGAATCTGCAGGCAGGGGTGTTTACATCTTAACAGCACCTAAAGCAATTCCACGAACATTTAAAGTATGTATTTGAGCCAGTCAGAAGGTGAAACAAACTCTGTTTCAACAGGTCCCATGTTTGAAAGCTGAACATACTATTTATACTATTTCCTGTTAGCTGCAACAGCAACTTCTGAAACCAGTTTTCCAAGGTTTAACCGAGTGAATCCTATAGACTCACCCTGAGAGCATCCAAAAGATCCGTCTGGTCGAGAATCTGGGGGAATGTCGCCAGCACGGGGCTGCAGATAAGATCTGCAGAAAAGAGGGGCAGGTCACGGTCACCGCACACAGTCAACTGAAAGCGTCACCTGACCCCTGGACAACTTGTGTCAGCATTACCTGCATTCTGCATGGTGAGCCGGTCTCTCAGAAGAGCATCGGCCAGCACCTGTCTGTACATCGCCAGCAACTGGATGCTGCACCTGGAGCCAACCAGAGTGTCCGGTAGGAGGCTGCCAAAGAAACAGGAGTACTTCTTTACCAACTACGACAACTGTCACCAACTACAACTACAACTGTCACCAACTACAACTACTCTACTGTCACCAACTACAACTACTACAGTCATCAACCACAATGACTGTCACCAAGTACAACTACTAATGTCACCAACTACAACAACTGTCACCAACCACAACTACAGTCACCAACTCCAACTGCTACTGTCACCAACTACAACTGTCACCAACTACAACTACAACTGTCACCAACTACAACTACTACAGTCATCAACCACAATGACTGTCACCAACTACAACTACTAATGTCACCAACTACTACAGTCATCAACCACAATGACTGTCACCAACTCCAACTGCTACTGTCACCAACTACAACGACTGTCACCAACTACAACGACTGTCACCAACTACAATGACTGTCACCAACTACAACTATTGTCACCAACTACAACATTCTCACCAACTACAATGACTGTCACCAACTACTACTGTCACCAACCACAACTACTGTCACCATTAATTAACTTCTGTGAAGAGATGTCCTTAAAAACTAAACATTGCCTTTGGTGAAATATTGTAAATGTAACTGTCCAAGCAGAAATGTTTTAATCTCATCAGTTATAAAAATATATATAAAATAATACGAAAGGGAAGTAAGCACTGTAAAACTGAGAGCTCAGAGTGTCACTCAAGTGAACAAGCGTACTTCAGACTAGTCCTGGTGTTGGCGTTGGGTGATTTTAGCTTGACGACAAGCTTGGGCTGTTTCCTGGAGACCATCATCTGCTGCAGCATGCTCCCAGCAGCTAAAACAGACACACAAAGACATGGACTTACCATCTTGTAACTTACGATCGTATTTGTTTTCTCTCAGGTAGAAAAAATATTAGCTTGTTTTAAGTTAATGTTTGCTTTATTAGCTTGTTTTAAGTTAATGTTTGCTTGACAAGTTGTTCTTATTCCATTGGCAAATCTTGAAATCTTACTCTTTGGGCAATATTTTCATCTTATTTAGCAAACAAGTACAATAAATAAAATTCAATATAAGTCTTGATATAAGTTTTTATACTTATATAGTTTTTTTTGGTTTTTGCAGTGTATCAACCACACACTATTTGGCTGTAGAGGGCAAAAAGTCATTAGAATGGTTGAAGAGTCAGTGACTGATAGCCCATTGTCTCTCCAGCCTTTTTGGGATTCCTGAAAGCTTATTCTCCCATAGGTCACACGGTGATCACGCCTCACCTCTCCTGGTTATAGAGGGGTCCACATCCACGCCTTTCTCATACGGCGTGCCTCCGTGCACACTCAGCTCATAGGTTCTGAAAAAGCAAGAATTTTTCAGCACTGGGCGACAGAGAAACACCTCTAAAAGAAACGCACAAAACAAATGTTTTCTACATTTTCGGAATCCTTGAATAATAGCTACAAAACACATTTATTTACATCGGGGGATGCAGTGGTCTGGATTCAACTACCATTCATACTTGTACTTAATATGCAAAAAAATGCATAGTATTTCTTCACTACCATAAGTTTCATAAGTGCTGAACTTGCCATCCTGTGTTTGTGATGTAAAATTCAGCTACTTAGCCGATTTATCTGGAAGTGTAATTTCAGGACAAATGTTGATTGAATCAAGGCCCTTGAGTAGAATACCAACAAACTGTTTTACTGTATTAAAAAGCTGTACATTCCACCAGCAGAGTGTTTGAAAAGGAGCAGCCCGTAGGTGTTAATGTGAGTGTAATGGAGCAGAACTGCGGAGCCCTGTGTGTGGGTGGATCTATTCTCGAGGCACAGGCTGGGTACCTGTGCGGTACGGGCACACCGCTCGCGTCGAACAGCCTGAGGAATGCCCAGCCACAGCTCAGGTCTCCCCTCTCACCTGTGGACTGGGGCGAGAGAGGGCACAGGTGACATCACAGTCAGTGCTACAGGTATGGGCTTCAGCCCAACACACACACGCTGTTCAGTGCTAAACACATGCCGTTCAAAAACGAGACTGAAAAATATCCTGTACTTTCCACAGCTGGGACATATCCATTATTAATTATACTCAAAGATACTCAAAACGTTCAGACACCAATACAGTTCCTGGAGATTTATCCATTATCACCAAAATGCAGAACAAAATTCTCCCTCCCTGACTGAACTAGTAACATGTTTTGCTGACCAATTCTCAGCAGCTAAAGAGCTCTGGAGCATATACTGTAGTTTAGGTGCACTTTAATGTTATACACTCTTATTAAACATAAGAGCAGCTAATAATAAATAACAATGGCTGAAAAAAAGGTTATTACAACAAAGTTATTACATTTCGGATGTAGGTGACCCCAAGTTCAAACAGGATTCCCATGTCAGGTGACTGGGAGTCACTCCGGACAAAGCAATCTCCGTCTAGCAGGCAGGGAAGGATTCCAACCATCTGGAAGTTTTCACCACAGAAGAAGAGTGCAGTCAGTCAGTTCCCCTCTCACAGTCCGATATGCTGTTCACTCAAATACACTCAGCAACATTTCAGATGTGACATACAATGTGTTAACATTCAAAGAATGCACTAAATGGTACAGATATTATATACTGTACCCTTGGTGAAAAGGTCCAGGTCTTGGGGTTTTTTGAATTGTAACTGGCTCTGACTGTGTGAATGTTACTCAGGACCTGGGGAAATGAAATGGTGATGAATAAGGAACATTACATTACATTACATTATTGGCATTTGGCAGACGCTCTTATCCAGAGCGACGTACAACAAAGTGCATACCCATAACCAGGGCTAAGTGCGCTGAAAAACCCTAGAGGGAAGTACAATTTCAATTGCTACCCGTACAACAAAGATAAGGACCAGGGCCTATTTTTTTTATTATTTATTTTTATTTATTTTTTTAACAACAAATTAACAAACAAAGCAAAAGTGACCAAACTTAACTATCCAAATACTGCTTACCTAGCCAACTAAAAATACCGAAACACTACGTAAATCACAAAGACAACAATTAAGGATCAAACAGGAACTGAACAGTAACAAGGGAAGGGTCTCCTCTCTGGTTCTTCATCCTCTACTCCCCATACCCACACTGCCCCGGGGCCTGTATCACTAAGCAGGACTACTGAGTTAAACCCGGTAACCCTCCCAAATCTGGAACATGGACTGGAGTAAAAAATGTTGTTTTGTGTTTTACTCGGCACAACCCAGTTATTCAGCTTTGTGATACAGGCCCCTTAAATCACCGTTTACAAACACATCAGATGACTGTAAACCAGTGTTAGCAGAACAGGGCGTGATTTTGACGCTTCAGGGAGAGAGCTATGCCCCCTTGTGGCAGAAACAGGCCAAGGGGAAAGAATTCACAGAATGTCAAGGCTAATTACACAAAAACACACACACACACCCAACACACACACACACTCACACTCACACTCACACTCACACTCACACTCACACTCACACACTCACACACACACACACACACACACACACACACACACACACACACCCTGAAGCAGGCAGTGACGCTGGGCAGGGTGGGAGAGGAGCAGCCCTGTAGGGCAGTGACACTGGGCAGGGTGGGAGAGGAGCAGCCCTGTAGGGCAGTGACACTGGGCAGGGTGGGAGAGGCAGGAGGGCCCTGTAGGGCAGTGACGCTGGGCAGGGTGGGAGAGGAGCAGCCCTGTAGGGCAGTGACACTGGGCAGGGTGGGAGAGGAGCAGCCCTGTAGGGCAGTGACACTGGGCAGGGTGGGAGAGGAGCAGCCCTGTAGGGCAGTGACACTGGGCAGGGTGGGAGAGGAGCAGCCCTGTAGGGCAGTGACACTGGGCAGGGTGGGAGAGGCAGGAGGGCCCTGTAGGCCAGTGACACTGGGCAGGGTGGGAGAGGCAGGAGGGCCCTGTAGCCGCAGGGCGGACGTGGAGGGGAGCGTCAAGCGACAGCCCTGCCCACCTTGGCACCGTCGAACACGCAGAGCCGCACGTGTCTGCTGAGCACCTGGACCCCCACCCCCGGCGTGGGGATCATCCTGCAGCTCCACAGCGTCAGCGGCAGAGACGTCCTGGAGACCCGGGGCCGAACCTGGGGGCCACACACAACACAGCAGCTCTGAGCCTGTCGCCACACCTGCCTCAAACCCCCATCTTACATACCGCAACATTAAATACCCCCATTTTACATACCGCAACATTAAATACCCCCATTTTACATACCGCAATATTAAATACCCCCATCTTACATACCGCAACATTAAATACCCCCATTTTACATACCGCAACATTAAATACCCCCATTTTACATACCACAACATTAAATACCCCCATCTTACATACCGCAACATTAAATACCCCCATCTTACATACCGCAACATTAAATACCCCCATTTTACATACCGCAACATTAAATACCCCCATTTTACATACCGCAACATTAAATACCCCCATCTTACATACCGCAACATTAAATACCCCCATCTTACATACCGCAACATTAAATACCCCCATTTTACATACCGCAACATTAAATACCCCCATTTTACATACCGCAACATTAAATACCCCCATCTTACATACCGCAACATTAAATACCCCCATCTTACATACCGCAACATTAAATACCCCCATTTTACATACCGCAACATTAAATACCCCCATTTTACATACCGCAACATTAAATACCCCCATTTTACATACCGCAACATTAAATACCCCCATCTTACATACCGCAACATTAAATACCCCCATCTTACATACCGCAACATTAAATACCCCCATTTTACATACCGCAACATTAAATACCCCCATTTTACATACCGCAACATTAAATACCCCCATTTCACTTCTCCTCCACCGCCATGCTCAATGCAGCGTACAGGCATGTCTGCGCTCACTCGGAGAACAGGGTGTGAGGAAGCGCTTGTCATAGAAGGGCTGGGCACCTAGGACAGGCTACACTCAAAATTCTGTACTACAGGTTTTCCTGAGAACTAATCAAAATAATATATGATTCATAGGTCATATGAGCAGATTGTCTTTCTAGAAAAATGCTTCTGGTTAACTGATATTCCAAGAATTTGAAAGTGAAATATAAAATGAGTACGTACAGTTCCAGTATCCGGGTCCCAGAACAGGTCTTTGAAGGCTAGGCGGGACTGGCTGAGCTCTGGCTGGAGGTAGTAACTACCTCTGTATGTCTTCCCTGCAGAGCAGAGGGGAAACAGAGGTTAGCAGGGGTGCTGAGGTGACAGGGTTCAGGAGGGTTCATAGAGGGATGGTGGAATGCCAAAAACGCCTGAACTGGATATAACCTCTCAAAAATGTGATAATATAAAAGATAAAACACAAGTGTGCAGTTCTGCCACATTAAAAAAAACATTTTCATCCGCTGCATTAACTAACATAAATGTAAGAAGTAAGGAAACGGACTGATAAAAATATGTCAAGTGAAGAACGGTAAGTGAAGCAGGATCAGTGAAAGGCCTGCTCCTCTTTCTGCAGAGCGCCTGAGGCCTGTGTCACTCTCTCGGATGGCACAGCGGGGAGGAACTTGACGCCGGTGCCGTTGTCGCGTGTTCCATCTGCGCCCCGCTCCCGTGGCAGTCACGCACGGAGACGCACATTCCTGTGCCGTCTCCAGGAAGTACGCGTCTCCAGGAAGTGCGGAGGCTGCTCTGTCGGGTTCCCTGGAGGGGACTAACGGCAGCCTACGACCGCCTAATCGCGGTCGAGAATTCAACACTGATAAAGGAAATGCTTCTAAATGACTTTAGTAAAGTTAGCACTATTTAAAATGCTCATTTAAACATTTTGATGTCAGACCTCTCAAGAGGCCCTTTGAGACACATCATGTAGCCTTTGCTGATAAGCATCCAGCTTGCCCTTCCCAGTCAAACTGAGTTCATGATGTTCCGAAGCGCCCTCAGGCAATGCCTGCAATGGAATTTAAATGTCCCAAAGGCCAGTTCACGCAGTTCACACCCAGTTGTGTTACAGACTTGGCAGTGTAAGGCAGCAGCTTTTCTATTTTGCATTATTCCTGTCGATTGGGAAACTAAACTCAGTTTTCCTCTAGATGGACTCCTGAATTAACCTAAACACCAATTGCGATATTGCCATGAAATTTATGAATCGTTCAGCCTTACCTGTGACCTGACCCAGGCCCAAAAAGCTGACTAGAATTATGGACCCCAAATTGCTTGGGTCTCGGCTTTCAGGAATTCAGGTTTCGGTACACCTGCTGACCTGGTAGAATTTCATAGTGTTCCTACTAACACTATAAAATGTTAGTAGGTACAACAGAATAATCTTCACTTTGAAGTGCTATATATGCTGTGAATCTTTAATGGGACAATATTTTCCCATGGATCCAGCACTCAGAAAGTCAGAGTAACTGGAGGAAGCTTACCTTCATTGAGCAGATTTGACAGAGTGGAGGGGCGGAACCCAGGGGGAATGGCACCCATGGCTGCCAGAACGTCTGTAGCGTTCATCTGCCAATCAGCACACACTCCAGGTTAGCCCAGTTAAACATCCTAGTAAATTCCAGCACACAGCAAACATTATTATAATCACAATAATAATAATACCTCTAAAACTTCTTTTCTCACAACATCCCACGCAGATTTTTGGTTGCTGCAAAAGAGTCAAACACATCACTTTGATTTTACAGTTTGGCTGTTCATTGACTACACTAAACAAACATTCCTTTTTACCCTTTCCATTACCCCTGTTTCAAACGAATGCTTGGTTTACTACGCCACCTGCTGTCCGCATTAGAAACTTCACCTCTGCTTGGTTTTTGAGACTTCATCCATTTCCTCCTCACTCTCTTCTTCAGTCTCTGAATCCTCTTCCTCTTCCTCACCCTGGGGCACCTGAAACAATTAGACAGTCACTCTAACGTGAAACATAACCCCTTAAAGCCACATATTGAGTGTGTGAATGAAGACAGATTTTCAGAGAAGCTATCAATACATTTCTCATAAAATTTCAACAGCTGGACCGTTAGCAATGCTAACATGACTGGTTAAGATTGCAGATGAATAATCTTACTTTTCTTACAATTTTTCTATATTCTCACTAAGTGAAATTCAGTATGAAGAACACAAGAATAATTGTGAGAACACACATTCTCTGGATGGGCAACACAAGCTGACAGCAGCCTATGCAGTGCACCCCCTCTGACACTGACTGTGAAACACAGCTGATGAACTGCAAAGTCAAAACAAGCAGCAGCCAGGGAACAGCTAAGCTAGCATGGCTAGCTTACAGCTACAAGCAACTCAATTGCACAGTAAAATGTTCAGTGATAAATCATGTAAGGTAAGCAGCACCAGAGCTTATTCAGCCTGAAACACAGCTACAAGTAATCTTGACAGATGGCAAAAGTCTACATGCTTCACTTAAGAGATTAGCCTAATCCAAACAGATACCAAAACATACAGACTGCCAGAGATAAGGGCAGCTGACTAAAAGAGGGATTTGTACCTTTAAATATGTTTTGGGCACTAAACCTTTGTTTCCACTTGAGTCTTGAGCAAGCCACCAGCCATCAGGATTTTTACTGAGGACACTCAGCCGGTCCCCCTTCTGTTCAATCAAAAAGCAATCAATTAATCAATGAACCAATCCATAAAGGAAATCAAATTAGTCATTTGCACAAAGCTGACAGGCTGGAGGCATCTTAACTGGTACAACAGTGTAACTGGTACAACGCTGTTTGCTTATACTTGGTTACCTGCACTGTTAGGTCACCAACTTGTTCGGCTGTAAAAGCACTTATGGCAATGAAAGTCTCTGCTTGTTTTTCTAAATCTTCTTCCTCATCTTCTTCATCTTCCTCTTCCTCTTCTTCACTTTCCTCTTCCTCACTGTCCACTCCTGCATCATCTTCCTCCTCGGTCTGAGAAGAACTTGGCAGGTCTGCACTTTGGCTGCAAAACAAACAGAACTGGGAGGGTGAATCTGCGACCTGGTGGAGTGTACCAACTCTCTTAGGTCCACCCAGACACAGATTTAGAAAAGCAGTTTGAGGCTGTGGCAATATGTGAGCAGTTGAAAATGGAGCTAGGATCAAGTGCAGGACAAATCATTTATATCGTTGACTTGCCTTGTGCCTGGCTTTTGAGCAGGAGAGACTGTGAGCGCCAGTGCTTGCAGCTGTTTTTGAATCCTGTTCAATCTGTTTTCTTCATCCACTTTTCTTTGCTCGTAATTCCCCACTGGCGCTGGTTCATCAGCCTTTTAAAAAAAACAAAAATATGTCATAAACATTTATGACAGCCCTGCTGAAACTTTCACTTTTTAGTATGCAAAATGGCCACTTCCATACACTACATAAATGGATGCACGCCAGTACAATCATCAAAAGTACTTGTAAAATATTTACTTTGGTTAACTTCTTCAGAGTCATCAAAGTTTCTTCAACCGATCTTTGTAAATGTGTGCATCTGTTGACAGAAAAATGCAAGGAACTAAAATAAAATAAGCAACACCCCTTTCTGTCAGCTTTACCCAGAGCCTTTGTTTCCAACAGTATATGCATTAATATTTTCTGTATGCTGCAAATATGTTACACATTGATGCCTTATGCCTAGCTCCAATCCTGAACACGTGCCTATATTCATGACAAATAGTCATAAGAATAATTAATATCCTGCTTCATACACATCATTATGGCTATCATTTTTTAAACATATTTATAAGTGATAAGCTCATTTTAATGTTCTGCACATTATGGCTTTATGACATCTCTTTTTTTTCTTGGCAATTGAATACATAGTAGCAATTGGTAGTAGACCATAGTGCCATGATCATTAAATTACATTCTAACAAAAATATGGAGAACAAACACATTTAGCTAGCCTTTCACTAGAACTATGAAGGCGTAAAGTAAAAGCAATGTAAACAAAAGAAAAAACATCCGTAGCTACCTCTCTGATGCCTCTACTATTGCTTTGCTCTCTGTAGATCCTTTGAACTGACGAACTTCCAATATCAAACTATCAACCTGCCACAGAACAGAGATCAGTTGTGTTAACGTTAGTTAAAAAAGAGAAAGAAATGCATATTCCAACGTATCATTTTATCAGCATGTTACATTGGTGTGTGATAATTAACGTTACTACCTATAAAATGCGTAAATCACTACAGCTTACAAACTATTTCGCTTGTTACACCATGGCATGCAAAGCATTGAAACGAACCACCAAGCTAAACCCTAGTTAGCAATATGGCTAAGTACAGTAGCAGAAACAATGCATTCAATTCATACATTCGTTTCAAAATCACTAGCTCGCTCTAACCTGTTTTTTAATATCATCTGTGTTCCTTTGTACTGTTTGCAAAGGCCCTTTCTTCTTAGGTGCCATTTTTAGAACGAAAACGCGAACACAAAGTTCAGATATACCTAGCTACGATATTTATTTTCATCAAGAATTTAACCCGGTCGAGGTCGTTAGCAGGTTATTATCCATGTTCTCAAAAGTTGGTAGCTAGCTACCTAGCGAGCTAACTAAGTTAGCTGAATCTTCGTAGGAGCCTAGCTAGCCGTTTTCGCTTATTAGCTCGTGTTAGTGCTCAAGCAAAGGTAGTTAGCTGGGTTAAAGGTAAGGGGATTATAGATTGCTAGAATTTGTCCGTCGATTGCATAGCTAGATGAAGTACACAATTAGCTATAACTTATGGTAAATTGCTAATTTGGCACTGCACTCGAATGCTTTTCCTTCTGGAGACGCTACGCTCGGTCGCTAAGATACAGCTGTCTGAGTGGAGGCACCGTTAGATCCCTATATAAAATAGATTTACCAAACTTCAAAAAAGATAGTATAAATCAGGTCATCCGCTTTTTTTATGCATCGACGAAAAAGCGACATAGAAGTTCGCGTCATACGTGTTGGTCTTTCAAATTATACATTATTATAAACATTCAATCAACCCATACAATTAAATCACCAACTTTTATAGCTCTTATAGATAAACAATGACTAGTTGTATGTGGTCCCCAAAACCTATACATGAATAGTTTCAAATCAGTCAGGTTCCACGAGCATTGTCTCTTCTTCTGCATGTCATTCTTTTCAGGACCTCTAGTATTTCTGGAAAGGGGGGTGGGGTCCGACACAGTCTATGGGTCAGGCCTTGCATCGTCTCACATGGAATTGTGGATGATTCATTGCACTGAAAACATTGCACCTACAGAATTGAATACAACTTCCAAAAACACATTTATGCTGCACAGTACCACAGCTGGAGCTGTGATGGAATTATGCTGGAAATCAGTGAAACAGACAATAGTGTATATTTATTAATCAGAAAAAAAAAACTATGTTTTAAGTTAAATGTTTGCATTTGCTGAATGCCTCAAATTAAATTGATCAGCCCTAATGCTAACATCAGCCTGCTCTCCATCAAACTGTATTGCTGACACCTGCTACAGCCATGTATAATGTCTATTGTACATCAAACAACATGTGCTCACCACTGGGCAGGTTCATTAAGATTCAA
This sequence comes from Conger conger, assembly GCF_963514075.1. Taxonomy (NCBI): domain Eukaryota; kingdom Metazoa; phylum Chordata; class Actinopteri; order Anguilliformes; family Congridae; genus Conger; species Conger conger. The sequence goes on along the minus strand of NC_083777.1, from coordinate 20,417,829 downwards.
AACTTTAAAATAATTCATAATCTTAGAGTAGTGCACTGTAAAGTGTATTGGCAACTTTGCTTAACGTTAGAGACAATATACTTATTTTGCACTTTTCTAAAGTGTGCTTTATTTCCAACATGCCCATGAGTCCTATTTGGGGCCAAATATCTTGCATCACTCTTTCAACATAGCTTGCCCACAAGCTGTGTCGGTATGTACCATAGTATACAATGTTTAAACAAGCGTGATTAATTGATAGATCCTACATGAAAGTGTATGTTGTACATTGTATACTGCTATGATCTCATTCATACTGTATGTCATTCTGGATAGAATGGTACCCAGAATGCTACAGTATGCACGTATATGGGCCTATACATAATTATTCATATTTGTCCAAAAGTAATTGACCAATTAAACAAAGTTAAAATAAATCCACACCTTAAGTTTGGTGTGATAGGTGTCATCCAAAATGGCTGACAGATTTTGATCTCAAAATGACTGACAGTGCTGTGCTAAGGAAATAATCAGCCAAAAATCTTCCAGAAATCTCTTCAATCCTCATTATTTCCTTTACCAAAGTTTTCACAAGTAGTTCTAAGTGCTTTTTTTCCAGACAAAAAGACAAAAAGACTGCAATTGAAATATTTGAAAGGAAGGGAAACTGTGGGAATATCAAATACCTCTGGATCCAGTGAACCAAACCAGCAGCCTTGCTACCAGGCCAGGCCCAGGCTCCAGCAGGCCAGCTACCATCAGGCTGGGCCAAGGCTCCTGCCAGCTACCACCAGACCAGCCCCTGGTTTCAGCTGCAGCCTAGCTACCACCAAGCCCAGGCTCAGGAAGCAGCCAGCCTCCAGCAGGCCAGGCCCAGGCTCCAGCCAGCTCCCACCAGACCAGCCTCAGGGTCCAGCAGCAGCCAGCGGCAGCTACCTCCAGCCCCAGGTGTCAATTAAGGCCTTGTATGGATTCTTTAGCCAATCAATGACTTGAATGAACCACAGGTGCTGAGAACATCCCAAAAACCAGCAGACACTGGAGTTTGACACTTGTGATCTAGAGAAATGCAGGAGTCAAAAAGGAGTCTTCAATATATTCAAAGTGAAGTGGATGATCTGAAGGTCACTCTTAAATCTGTGACTACTGGTACAATTAAACACCTCCAATCCAACACAGAGGCTCTGCAAGTTGACTATAATCTCAGGTTGGCGAAAATAGAGTATCTAGAAAAACCAGTCCAGGACATTGTTTATCCCAGAGTCACCTGATGAAAACTGGGAGAAAATCTCAATCTCAAGTGGTAAATGAAAATCGATCAAAAGCACATTGAAATTGAAAGAGCGCACCGTACTGGGAGGCTGTTGGCAGAGGGTGATGGAAAAAGACCAAGACCTATGGTAGTTAAGCTGTTTAGATATAAAGATAAACAGACAATCTTCTCAAATGCTAAAATCTTAAAAGGCACGAACATTCATCTACTTCATTATCTATCATCTCTAAATAATACATTTCCAATCATAGCACTAACAGAGACTTGGCTTTCTGAGGCAATTAACAGCCTTTATGAAATTCCATCCATCCATCCATTATCTTAACCTGCTTATCCTGAACAGGGTCGCAGGGGGGCTGGAGCCTATCCCAGCATACATTGGGCGAAAGGCAGGAATACACCCTGGACAGGTCGCCAGTCCATCGCAGGGCACACACACCATTCACTCACACACTCATACCTATGGGAAATTTAGACTCTCCAATCAGCCTAACCTGCCTGTCTTTAGACTGTGGGAGGAAACCGGAGTACCCGGAGGAAACCCACGCAGACATGGGGAGAACATACAAACTCCGCACAGAGAGGCCAGGACCTCCTTGCTGTGAGGCGGCAGTGCTACCCACTGCACCATCCGTGCCGGTGGTGGTGTATCAATTTTTATCCATGAGGATTATGAATATAGGAAAAGATGTGATTTGTGTTTGAATTCTGAAAAGGTGCCTGTTGAATCAATATTCATAGAAATGTTTGCTGATAGCAAAAAATTTATTATTGGCGGTGTGTATCATCCACCAAACACTATAATAAGTGAGTTTAATGATTGTGTGGCGAATGCACTGGATGTTATTAATAAGGAGGGGAAATTATTGTTCATCTTTGGGTGATTTTAACATAAATCTCTATAAAACGGAAACACTGTATTCCAATTACTGCTATCCAGTTATAAGTAAACCCACTTATAACTGGATAGCACTTATAGGGAATCACCAAATAACATCAAACTCACATGGCAAATTATCAGCCAGTTGCTGCAGAAAAAGTTATTTCCCTCAACTTTTTCGATGGTACAAAATCATTTTCAAATCCCTATGATATTGCCTGTAAAAGTAATTAATTTTTTGTCAATGTTGGTGTATCCCTTGCGAAAAAGATCCCTAATATAGAGGTTAATCCAGTGGATTACATTCATGGCAATTATTCAATCATGTCTAATTTCTCTAAAGCTGAACCTGAAGAAATTCAATAAATAATAGCTGGGCTAAAAAATACTGCTGTGCCTCCCTTATAAAAGAAGTGAAGGAATACATTATCCATGGATATGGATAAAATCCCTAGTGATCTGAAGTTGGCTAAAGTCATTCCTCTCTATAAAGCTGACGACCCCAGTCTTTTCACAAATTATAGACCAATATCAATATTATCATGTTTCTCAAAAATCTTGGAAAAACTTATCTACAAAAGGATCTCACAGCATCTGGATTTGAACAACATATTATATACGCATCAGTATGGTTTCAGGAAAAAGCACTCTTCTTACATGGCCCTGCTTCAGCTGGTAAATAAAATCTGCTCAAGATCAAAATGAATATGCATCGGGTATATTTTTGGACCTGTCGAAAGAATTTGAAAATACAAAATACTGTTAATCAAAATATTTATCACTGGCTAGGTGATTATCTCAAAAACAGAAAGCAGTATGTATACTTAAAAGACTGTGTATCATGTAAAGCCACCATCAAATGTGGGCTCCCACAAGGCTCAATTCTGGATCCATTATTATTTCTTATTTATGTTAACGATTTGACCAATGTATCAAAATACATTTTTCTTATTCTTTTTGCAGATGACACTAACCTAGTGATGTCAAATAAAAAAATGGATAGTTTAATGAGTAAAGCAGAACGAGGACTTAATGAATTTTCAAAATGGTTTAAAAGTAATAAATTGTCTCTAAACATAAACAAATCCAATTTCATTATTTTCAATGGTAAAAGAAAATATAATGCTGAAAAGGCATCTTTAAATATTGACGATAATCAAGTTCAGCAGGTTTCTGTAGTGAAATTTTTGGGAGTTATTGTTGAGCGACTCAATAACCTAATATTGATTATATTTATAAAAAGGCTATGAAATCCCTTGGCATTATAAAGAAAATTAGCTATTTCTTAAATAAATTTTGTCTACTGACCTTGTATTATTGTGTTATTTATCCATATCTTTCTTATTGTAACATTGTATGGGGTTCAAATTATTACTCAAGTCTTAAAAAGCTCCACTTGTTACAAAAAAGATTTGCCAGAAGTGCAACTTTTTCCAAATCATTTTAGTCAGTCTTTGCCACTATTTCAAAAATTGAAACTATTATCGATTTATGACATGAATACTGTTCAAATTTGTATTTTTGTTTACAAGACCAGATGTAGGGGAGATCTTTTACCAGAGTGTTTTGAAAATTATTTTACATTTAATAGTGAAGTCTACCAGTATAGTACCCGGCAAAGTAATCAGCTACATCCTCCTAAGAGCCTCACCACTAGGGGTCAGTTTCTAATCAAGTACTGTGGTGTGCAGTTGTGGAATGCTCATCAGCACCTAATAAATACTTATCCCTCTCTGCCAATATTTAAGAACAAACTGAAACTATACCTTCTGTCGTTGTACCCAAAATGAAATTAAATATATTGTTTTCAGTGGTAGGGTAAATATTGCACTTGTGCTTTGGTTGAGTTTTTTTTGTCTTTCATGAAGGCAGGACTGTGGTGCCTAAAATTTTGTATGTGGACAGTGGTGTACCTCTGCTGTGTAATACTTAAGTTGCAATACTTTACTGTTTTGGTTGTTTTTTCGGTTTTGTGCACAGGTATAGCGCAAATACTGTATATACTGTATTTGTATGTGCATATATATATACAAAAATTTAAATCATGTATTATTTTATCTGATGTTACATTATAATGACTTGTTTAATTTTTGTTTTATTATTGCTTGCATAATTTGTTTGGGTGAGATGCCTTTATAATCCCCCATGGGGTTTTTATTTCACCTGCACAATTTGTTTTATTCTTTACCTTGTACTTCTATTGTTGTCTCATAGTGCTAATAAATAAAACTAAACTAAAAAAATAAATTAAAAAAAGTCAAGCTAACTACTGTGCATTGTCACTCAATGATAGTGCCACCCACAAATAACTTTGATTCTCACTGTGGCAATAAATGTTATAATGTTGGATGTAATATATACAATTTATTTAGTATTTGTTGACTTTATCAAAATAATATGATGCGGTGTTAATGCTAAGCAAATAATTGGGTATAAATGAGTCTTGTTATGTACAAACTGAAAATTACATACAGGGCTGTAGCATGTTGTCTGTGCAGATGTTAGCATTAGGGCTGATCAATTTCATTTCATGTCCTTTGAGGGTTTCAGCAAATTCAAACATTTCACTTAAAACGTCGCTCACTAATGGATGGATGAACAAGCAGTGTTTAAAGCTCATTTGATACCTATACATTTGCGACATTTATTATCACCATTCAATCAATAGTTGAGTTAAGTTGCACAGTATCTACAGCTAAAGTTAAACAAAGTGTCCCACTTTCAAAATGAAAAGAAATTGAAAGAGAAATGCACTCAACTGTTAATTTTTTCGATAATTTGTGAGCCATAAAAGTTCAAATACTGATTTTACTGCAAAAACAGTAATTTAAGTTAAGAATGGTTACAACCAGGAAGGTATTCAAGGGCAGGCCAACACCAGAGCACACATTTTGGCTATAAAACCACACAGTATAACACGTGGTTGTAGAAAGGCAAGTCATATCAGTTAGCTTCAGTCCCATTGCTGGTTCTTCCAGTTCTTCTGCGTGTCTGCAGGAGATGCACCCTATTCAGGCTCTTGGTGCTGTTCGTATCAATGACACCTCATAGTGGACTGCGAATGACAACTGGAATTTCCTGGTTGTTCCTGGGGAAAGTATAATTGTGAAAATATGAATCATGTGTGGGACGAATTAAAGTTACGCGCTGAAACTCACACCGCTTAGATTCTGATTCGGTGTAGCCAAAATTGATACAACCAAATGGCTACACGGTTACAGCTTTTAGATATATACCAACGTATACCACAAATATTGCACAGCATAAAAATACCTCAAGTAGTCTTAAAATCCACAAAATACGAACAGTTGCCTTATGCTAAATCCAGTTTCTTCTGTGTTTCTGACAGTTTGTCTTGTAGACGTTTCTTCCTCCAGTCGAGGAATTTCCTTCTCATTCTGTTGGCCTGCCAACCTGCAACAAACCCCGATGCAAAGGAAATCAATATTGCAACTTGTAATGTCCTTTCCGACACATCAGCCATGTTCACCTCTGCAATTACTTGACTCTACGTCAGGCAGGCAGACCCGTTGAAAGACTTAGGTAACTGGCTACAGTCACGTGGTTATTTCGTCACAACTTGCTACAGGAAGGCTTGAGGGCCAAACCTTTTACTTGGTGAAAACGTCAGGATAAAACGACTATTTGAATTCCACCGTTTACGAATCAGCTTACCTGTTTGCTACTTGTAGGCAACTTGTGTATTCAATACTAGGCAAGGAAGCTGATTCGGGCATAGCCCTGGCATTCAAATCGTCTTTATTAATGTCAATGTATGTGTGCGCGGATGCGTGTGTGTAAAAAGTGCAATAGAACTTCACTCAAAGTCGGAATTCCTACTTGTGAACTCGTGGTAAATCCCTGGACCCCGACTTCACGAGAAGCAGTTGTCTGACATCACAGAACAATGGCAGCACCCATGGAGGCACACATCGTAAATAGTAAACCATCAACTAATAGGCAACGCAATATGTGTTCCTGCATGACATTAAAATAAAACACTCTGTCATAAAGTAAACACCTGTTCTGCTTGTGAATTGACGTGAAACAATGTTGCCAATGTTATTAGTTAGCTGGTTAGGACAAATTATGGTAAATGGAATCTCAGGAGAACCTCTGAGATACTCAAACCACCCTGTCTGGCACCAACACAGTCAAAGTCTCTTAGATCATATTTCTTCCCCATTCCCCATCCACGTGTGCATGCTTTTATGCATTTAGTTGCTGCCACATAAATAAATATTAGCATTAACTAGCTGGTGTACAGGTCTACCGAATAAAGTGATCACTGCTGATCTCCTGGGATCTTCACAAAAACATGTTCAAAAAACATCCAGTGCTGGCGGGCAGAAATGCGTTGTTACTGAGAGAGGTCAGCGGAGAAGGGCCAGACTGGTCGAAGCTGACAGGAAGGTGATAAAATAAAAAATATATATGCATTACAACCGTGGTATGCAGAAGAGTAGCTCTGAACACACAACATGTCAAACCTCTAAGCAGATAGGCTACAGCAGCAGAAGACTTAAAAATCTAAAAAATAACTCTAATAAATACCCAATATAGTGCTCACTGATTTACATTTACATTTACATTTTAGTCATTTGGCAGACGCTTTTAATCCAAAGCGACTTACAAGTGCATAGGTTCTACCACAAGTCAAAGCATCACATCCAGAACTAGGAAAATACAGCTGGACTGCTGTTCTAAACATATAGTCGTCATCATAAGTGCAAAATTATTATTATTATTATTTATTTTTTGGGGGGGGGTTAGACAGGGATAGGGGTATCAGAAGGGGGGGGGGGCGGGGTACTGTACAATAACACCAGGGGTACTGAATATTATATTTCAAATTATGACATTGAATACAATGATATACCCCTTGTGATTATTTTCAGTTATTACATTTAGAAACAATGAGTACAGTGCAAGTTTTACAAAACTGTTGTTTCTTGTGTTTCATTTGCTGGATTTAGCAAGTCATATCTGTTGGATGCACAATAAAATGTTCAGTGTTAAATCGACTCAAGTACACACAGTCCACATTGGTCTCATACACACTATCAGAGAATATTCTGGACATTGTACTGTGTAGGCTGCCTGGGCTTAATTATTCCATTGGTTACTGAAAAGACTGGTGTGCTGGCTCTCACCTCCCTGGGGGCTGCCTAAAATGACAGGGGGTGGAGCAGAGAAACAAATGCCATGGTCGCTGGGGCCATGTTGCATTGTCTAATAATGAGCTTGACTCTGAGCCCCTTGTGTTTTCATGGCATTTCCTTTGATGTTGCTTCATGGCTCAGTAAAAATGGAGAAAGCTATGATTTCATTTTCCAGAATTTACAATATAAATTTGGATACGGTTCCACTGAACGCCACCATTTATTTGGCTGTCTGTATATCCAGTCATCAGTTTAGCCTCAAACTGAAAGAAAAGACAGATAAACATAATGTTTAATTAACTAAACTGCAGTCAGTCAATTTTACAAAAAAGACTCTTCTTCAATTGACAGCATTTATTACATGGCAGCTTGAAACGTTAAATTGTATTCAGCCTCTTTAAACAATACCCTTCAGATTAATGCCTAAGAATGAAACGCCAGGGCATACTTTAGATTTTCTTCAATGGGACTATGACAGCAGTGTGTAGAAATGTCCAAATGAATGTTGCTCAAGTTGCTACGCAACTATCATCCTCCGTCGAGCAGGACCGTGATGCATTCTGGGAGTATCCGTGTGATGCTGATTCAGGAGGAGAAGAGAAGAACGAGGAGGGTGGAAAATGGTGCAACAGCAACGGAGGAAAAAACTACTATGACCCGGCCAACGAAATAATGCGCCTATTCAAAGAATCCAGGACCGAGATCTTACTGGGGCGGCAAAAGAACAGGTCAGGATAACGTCACTCCTTTATTCAATTTGAACACCTCTATATGCTGTTCGCGGTATTACTGCATTTTTACGATTAGCTTATTTCTTGGCATCTTGTCAATGTTATTGCTAAAGAATAGCATGCTTAAATAACACTGTCAGGCACCGCAAACGCCCATCGGACACACCTTGCTATTTTTGAAGATGTTTTTATTTGGTGAATTATTGTACGGTACAGTTCAAATGGAAAGTGACAAGTACATTTCACGTGATGTTCAGGAAAAACTGAAAAATTAATAAATGGTACTCTTTTCAAAAACGATAATGAATAATTAATAGAAATGCATCATAATGCAGGTCGGTTATGACTCGTGTACTCTGGACATTATGGGAGTTGTAGTCTTCTGTTGTAAAATTATGATCCCATGGCAGTAGCTTTCAATGTGGAGAACGACATATCCCAATTTGCCACTTTCGCCTTTCTCGAGCAGCGGAATGTTTCCTTCTCGGATTGAGTGGCTGAGAATTTCACCAATCAGTGATCTTGTAAGGCGGGTCGGGAAACATAAGTCGTTGGCCATTGGACTAGAACACATTGAAGGGCGGGCCACAAGATCTTGAGGTGGATGTTGTTTCTTTGGAAACCACTGTCCTCGTGCGCCGCCTGTCGCGAGAAAGATGTTGGTGACTGGGTGTCATTCCAGCTGGAGTCAGAGCTGCAGTGCGGACAAAAAAATAAACGGTATGAGAGGATGGGAAGGCAATTTCGCGGAATGCCCCCATTAAAAAAATACTGTTTCGAAATAGACAGGCTTTTGGCTTAATTTGTTTGTTGAAACCATGCAGACCTAATTTGCAAATTACGTTAATTTATCTGAAATTCTTTTTTTTTTGGCTAGATGTCGAGGTAGGCTAATGTTGTCACGCAATGTATACCTTGCGAAGTAGGCTAGCTAGCACGTACAGTAGCACCTCTCGCTATCTAGCTAAGATAACTAGCTACCTGCCACACCAAGATGGCAAGTAACGTTACGTTAATTGAAAACGAGTTCGCTTTAGCATCTAATGCCTTTATTATAATAAAATAAAATAAAAACAAATATTTTGTATTGTCATTATCTAATATAAATAGCTGACTTCTTAAACGTTACCTGTGTTACAAGACCAAGCTAGTAGCTAGGTTAGCTAACGTATATTATAACTGCACCAGAAGAGCCTGCCTTCATTGAAGCCTTACGTTTTAATTCCAAGGTTGAGCATTTGACTATCTTGCTTGCTCAATTATTGACCAGTTCGTTAACGTATGCGTTACTGTCATTAGAGTACACTTAACTAAGTTAACGTTACACGATAGTAAAGTTACTTTGACATTTGCGGAATTTGATGGTTAGATAACAGCTGTCAGTGATGCAGCATGCAGAGTAACGTCTCAATATGTGCACAATGCAAAGGAATAATTCAGCGACTGTCTGGGAATGTGCGAATTCTGACGTTCTGTCGAGGAAAGGTCTGCAGTGTTGGAAAGCGGCACTAAGATTTCATTAAGAGGCCCTGCGAAATCCCAAATGAAGGTTAGCCGACTAATGGAGGATGGGAAGAAACGGCCGCACATTGTAGTCTCTGCGCAAGGTAAATAAAGAGATTGTATGAAATGTTTTTTTTTTTTTTTAACGTGTTGTGTTTATTGCGGATGCTACATCTATGCCTGGTGTTTTCTGTATCTGTGGATGTGCCACGTTGGATGAGTGTTTCGGGTGGGACGGCGTGAGGGTGGCAGGAGCATGATTAAAAATGAATGGCTTGAATCGCCGCCCTGCGCCCTGTCTGAAATTGTAAAGCAATTGATTCTATATTTATTGTAATATAGAATATAGTAATATTTCTATATATAGTACGTGCCCATGGAGATGTTATAGTTGATCCCCATTCAGAATGTTTAGGTTGTACTTGCATGAACTTGGATAATATTTAACTTAATACTTAAGCACTTAGGCTAACATTAGGTTTGAGCAGATAACTAGACTACTTTTGTCGTTCATTGTGTATAGAATGCACCAATCTTGATTGAATTGATAATAATAATATCTATTGATACAATGTTAAAACTATTTGAGTTCATTAGCAGGAGAGAACAATCTTCTTTGGTGCTTAATTCAGTGCTTAGTTCAGGTGCTTAATCTATCCTGTAAATATAGACTTTTTGTGTAAAGGTTAAAATGTGAAAACAGGTGTATGGTAAAGGTCTGCATTTCAGGTACCATATTAAGAAATTCCTCTGTTCGCTACTAATTTGGGATGCTTTCTTTGTTAGGCTTTCTCGAATAATTCTCTATTTCTTTATGTCAGTAGTATTAGTCTTCAACTGAGTAATGCATTCCAAAATCCACCAAAGTTATCACAGAATGTTACATTGCGAAGTGTCATATGCTTGCTTTATTAACATAGAATGGCAGCAATTTGCCATGGTTCCGCGGTGATCTCTATCCAATCCAAATTTGACCTCTGTAACTGGTTTTGAAAATCTTAATGTAATGGGACACAACTTTGTGGTACGCCATTGGATGAACTGTTTGTCCCCTGATGGTTCATTTTAATTGTGTTTTTAGAGGTTAAAGCTTGTCGTTCAGCTGTCAGCGATCAATCAACATGTTTAGTGTTTTCTAGTAGGCCTAAATAAATTACAGTCTTTTAGCAACTTTTGAATTTACAGCGTATGGATTTCATTATATAATCGTTTATTTCAGTAATTTTCCAGGTTTGTTTTCTGCCTTGGACCAGAGAAGCATTTTAGTGCTAAAATGTAACCTTCATATATCACTGATCTTAACATCAAGAATGCATCCTTGGCTTTTGTACTTGAGTAAGATTCAAGTTCATTAAAATCTACTAAATCTACTCATTAGACTGCATGCAACTATATTGCAGTGAGGAAAATCAACCAGAGCTTCATTGCCAATTTGGCATCCCTTCACAGAAAGTTTTGAAGCCAAATATTAAATTTGAAGTTACTTCCTTCTATTTGGTGACTTGTAGGCTGAGAAGGGAAGGATTTTGTTATCCACTGTGCCAAAGATTTGGGGAAAGATAGAGACAAATTAAGAGGCCTTTTAATACTGAGCGGTTAGGCTATGCCGTATGTAACTAAATATGGCTGATACTGTTCCTTTCTGTCTAAACTTCAGTATTTAGCCTCATATTATTTTTCTTACGATTGCTTTAAAGTCTAAAGGGATAAACCAGTGAATTAAGTAAAATGCTCCAAATGTAACTCGGTGCACATAGATAGTTTTTAGTTTCTTCACTTGTAATTATGAATCTGTTGAAATAGAACTGGTCTTTGCTCTTCACATTAGCTGCAATGTTGAGTGAACTGCTCTGACCTGTTATAGCAGTAAGATAAGCCATTTCTAGATCTTTGTATAGGAATATTATAATGAAATTATGGACCATATGCTTTGTTCAGTAGCATCATAGATTTTAATTGGCTGTACACTGTATTAACTCACATGTTTAATACCACATTAACAACAGTATTACTGATACTATTTTAAATGGCCTAATTATGAGGTTAGTCAGATTTGATCCATACTAGTATCCACAATCTCACAATAAGAACCCCCCTACCTCCACCCCTAATTTATGCTACGGTCCACCATAAAGTGTTTCAAAGGTCACCTAGAGGAAGTTTCCTGGAACGCTTAAAGTCTTGAACATTGCTTGCCGAATGACAGTGCTTTGCTGGACTATTTGGGGGTTAGCAATATCTCTGAAACCAAACGCCTCGACAGAAAGCAGATGCCACCCAGATATGTGAGACGCTCCATTTCCCTGAAGACGGTTGGATGCGTGATTATGGCAGGATGCGGAGGTCGACAGGTCCACTGGACTGCTGGTTAGAGGCACACCCATGTATTGCGCTTTGGCTGCCCTACAGCATGGGCTTATTTCTCTCTCGCTGGGTGCATTGCTTGGCCATTTTTCATTCTGTTTTCATAGCTGAGACTTGGGTTAAGTAGAAAGGTCAGGTTTATATTAATTGGCCGTGGTATCCCGCCAGAATCCCGCTCATGGCTGGGCCACTCTCAAATGTAGGCCTTCAGGTTCCTGCCAGACCATTTACTTCCCCTTACTTCTGGATCGGTTTTGGGTGAAAATGGAGGAAATTACAGTTTTTGTCCGACGCTCCTGCAGTGTAGTAATTTTTATTTTTTATTTTTGCAATTTTATTTTGCTTTTATTTTTCCAGGGAGTCCCATTAAGATTCAAAATGTATTTTCCAAGGGAGGCTTGGTCCGAAATGGCAGCCAATGTTGCGGAGCGAACACATAATGCGTTCGATAGAGTATAAATATAAGTAAAGTAGTATGAAGGACAATAAAAGCTCTTAAGTCGCCCTCTAAAAGGTTGGCCATGCGTAGTGATATGAGTTCTCTGTGTCCAGGCAGTTGAAACGTGAGACGTGCTGATGTTTCTTTGCTCCGATGACCCCGCAGATCAATGGCTCATGTGAGTTTGGAGCTGGCCGGCAGATGCAGTGCGTAGGGCCACGCCTCCAGGAAGACGCGAACATGAACGGGGCGGGGGAGCAGGTGGACATCCTCCCACCCAACTGCATGGTCAAGGACCGATGGAAAGTGGTGAGTCCCTCGGGCCGTCCGTCACCGCGGCGACACGCGCCTCACTTACGGCCTAAAGCGCATCAGATACAATCACAGAAATCATCAATCAAATCCATAACCGTCTGGGGTGAAGACTGAGACATGCTGTGGGGTTCTCATGGGGTCTTACAGTTTACTCTGGAGGTCTGTGTGTCTTATTGACTTCAATGCAGACATGGTGCTCAGAAGCATTACACCTCAGTTTGGTAGGCGAATCATGATTCAAACATCATTCTGATTTAGTGTCTGATGGTGTATGCTGCTTTGTCTGAAGTAAATTTGTCTGTGACCACGCCCATCTGAAGTGAATGTATCTCAGACCACGCCCATCTGAAGTAAAATTGCCTCTGACCACGCCCATCTGAAGTAAAATTGCCTCTCACCATGCCCATCTGAAGTAAAATTGTCTCAGACCACGCCCATCTGAAGTAAAATTGCCTCTCACCATGCCCATCTGAAGTAAAATTGTCTCAGACCACGCCCATCTGAAGTAAAATTGCCTCTGACCACGCCCATCTGAAGTAAAATTGTCTCAGACCACGCCCATCTGAAGTAAAATTGCCTCTGACCATGCCCATCTGAAGTAAAATTGTCTCAGACCACGCCCATCTGAAGTAAAATTGCCTCTGACCATGCCCATCTGAAGTAAAATTGTCTCAGACCACGCCCATCTGAAGTAAAATTGTCTCAGACCACGCCCATCTGAAGTAAATGTATCTCTGACCACGCCCGTCTGAAGTAAATGTATCTCTGACCATGCCCATCTGAAGTAAAATTGCCTCTGACCATGCCCATCTGAAGACAAATTGTCTCAGACCACGCCCATCTGAAGTAAATGTATCTCTGACCACGCCCATCTGAAGTACAATTGCCTCTGACCACGCCCATCTGGCGTATATATTGCCCACGCCCAGTCCTAGACAAAGACCTGCTGTGTGAAGAAAAATAAATGATGTAAAGTTGGGGGAATCACTGTGTTTGTAACCATGCCATTCCTTCGATAGCTAACCACTGCGACGTCCCTGTCAGAATGTGCTGGAAGGTCCCTCGCCCTCTGAGATAAGAGCAGAAAAGGCTTTGGCTTGGGCAAATTTAGCTGTCAAAAATAAGTTAGGAGTTTAATCTCTGGCGCCGGCGTGTCCTTTGGGAGGTGCGAGAGCGGTGGGATTAATGCGCGAGAGGGCTGGACCTTCACGATCGAGCGGTCAGCTGGAACCAACGCCTCTAACTGGCTGATCCATCGCCGCTGTCTTCACTGACAGAGAGGGGCTCGCTTCAGACACACACGCCGTGATGGAGTCGCACAGGGACACATGGATTATATAGCATTCGCGCTATTGAACTTATTAATGCCTTATTCTTTTTTTTTTTCTGCGTACATGAAATGCATAACTTAATAAAACTCAAAGATTTCAAGTGCGAACAGGTCCCAACCGATAGCCTGTTCCAACGGTGTAACATTGTATGTAAATTAGGGACTAGCTCGTTTGCAGCCAGGAGCCTGTGGCCCGGCAGATGAACCGCGCGTCTGATGCGTGGGAGGAGCGCATGGTTTTAACGTGCTAGCACAGCCAGACTGCAGCCACCTGACACGCCAGGCAGTGTTCTGTGAGGAGGGGCATACCCTCCCCTTAACCGCTCCTCTCTGGGCGTGGCTATGGAGGACATCCTCATGGTAAAACCTAACCCTCTCTGGGTGTGGCTGTGGGGAACATCCTCATAGTAAAACCTAACCCTCTCTGGGTGTGGCTGTGGGGAACATCCTCATTGTAAAACCTAACCCTCTCTGGGCGTGGCTATGGAGGACATCCTCATGGTAAAACCTAACCCTGTCTGGGCGTGGCTATGGAGGACATCCTCATGGTAAAACCTAACCCTCTCTGGGTGTGGCTGTGGGGAAGATCCTCATAGTAAAACCTAACCCTCTCTGGGCGTGGCTGTGGGGAAGATCCTCATAGTAAAACCTAACCCTCTCTGGTGCGTGGCTGTGGGGAAGATCCTCATTGTAAAACCTAACCCTCTCTGGGCGTGGCTGTGGGGAACATCCTCATAGTAAAACCTAACCCTCTCTGGGCGTGGCTGTGGGGAACATCCTCATAGTAAAACGTAACCCTCTCTGGGCGTGGCTGTGGGGAAGATTCTCAAAGTAAAACCTAACCCTCTCTGGGTCTGGCTGTGGATACTGGCCAATCACCCTGCGGGTCACCCTGTCATTAATCATTTTAATAATTTATTATTTAGCTTACCATTTTATCCACAGTTGATTAAACTAAGAACTGAACAATCCCCCCAGGAGCAATGTGGGGTTAAGGGCCTTGCTCAGGGGCTCAAGTGCGTCACAGATCCTATCGTGGCTACACCAACTTGCCGGGTCCCAGTCATGTTCATTAGCCACAAGGCTACAGGCTGTCATCAGTCAGTGTTAACTTCTCAGGTTTGGTTGTGGCCCAGTAATGCACCTTATCTGGATGTACCACCGAGGGGCTCGGTTTTTCATTTTTTATTTGTTCTCACGGTGTAAAGTCTACCTGCCAGGCGCTATAAATACCGCGCTGTGAGGCCCAGCGAACAGGCGGGGGGAATCCTCAGAAAGCGTGATGGCAGCCGCGCGCGGCCCAGACGGCGGGATTAGCCCGCGGAGCCGGCGGTTAGCGAGTCCTTCAGAGCGCCGCTGATTTCCTCTGTCACGCTCAGCTGAAGAAGATCGGCGGCGGGGGCTTCGGGGAGATCTACGAGGCCCTGGACCTGCTGACGCGCGAGAACGTGGCCCTGAAGGTGGAGTCGGCGCAGCAGCCCAAGCAGGTCCTCAAGATGGAGGTGGCCGTCCTGAAGAAACTGCAAGGTAGGCTAATCCCCCCCCCCCCCCCCCCCCCGGCGTGAAGGGCGCGAATACTACACACGCAGGGCGGGTCCGGGCCGCTGCTTCAGGGAGGGACCGTCTCGTGTTACAGGGGCCGGCCTGCGGGCCCAAGCGCTGAAACGCTGTGTCATTGCCCATCACTACCGCACCGCTTCTTTAAATAATGAAGCGCAGCAGGATTGTTTCTGCGCTCGTCTCTATAATCGACTCACGTCGTGGGTCTAGGGATATTTTCCCAGCCTTTTTTTATGTGCCCGTGTGTGTAAGTCTCCTCGTCAGTCGTAGATCAGCTGCTAAGTGGCCTAAATGTAATTTAAAGGGAAAGTGCTTCTTCTCTGTATTATCCTAATCTACTCATTTTGAGCTGAAGCTTTCAATTACACCAGGAAACATTAGCAGGCTCAACAGATGCTGTGATTGCATGAAACGATTAGAATACTGGGCTATTTACATTGCCACGTTTTTTAAATTTACAAATCAGTTGTCCTATTGCACCCAATGTCACTGTGACAGAAATGTCTTGCTTGGTCACTATTTGAGAGAATTGAATAGGCGTGCAATGGTGTCTGACAGCAGCCCTTTGTACTTTATAGAGAACGTGTCTGCTCAGATTGAGCTTCTGGTTCCCGTCTGTTTCTTCTCCTCTCTCTGCTCTTTTTTATCCATCTTTCTCTCTGCCCACCTTTTCTCCCTTTCTGTCCTGTGCCCCAGCAGAAACCTCTCTAAGTGTACCCAGTTAACGCATAAAGTTCTCATAATTTTGCTGCAATGTAGTGTCAATGTTAAAACAGTAGGAACTGTTCTCAGTAACATTGTGAGGGCATTTTGTGTTCGCTGGGTTGGGTCGGCAGACGTCTCTGAGACAGCAACTTTGCGAGGTTGCAGGGATCCAAAATCATCTCTCTCTCTCTCTCTCTCTCTCTCTCTCTTTCTGTCTCTCTCTCTTGCCCTCTCCCCCCTCTCTCTCTCCCTCTCTTTCACTCTCTTTCTCTCTTTATTTATCTCTGTCTCCCCCTCTCTCTCTGTCTCTCTCTCTGTCTCTCCCCCCTCTCTCTGTCTCTGTCTCTCTCTCCCCTCTCTCTCTCTCTCTCTCTCTGTCTCCGTCTTTCTATCTCTATCTCTGTCTCTCCCTCTCCCTCTCTCTCTCTATCTCCCTCTCTCTCTCTCTTTCCCTCCCTCTCTCTCTCTCTCTCTCTCTCTCACTGTGCGCGGTGCTTCCTAACACATCGGTGGGTGGGGTTTGTCGCGCTAGCACAGGGAATGCTAATCTCCGCGGAGCGTGCTGGCACGTCCTGCAGATCCGCCTGACACTGGCTGTCAGGGAAACACAGGGGGGCGGGGAGGGCCTGTCTGCTTCCTCCTGCTTTAATTGGGTTACACTCTGAAGAGTGAATATTGTGATCGTTCCGCTAATCGCTACACTATGAGCATAATGACCCGCGCCAACTGAGGCAGGTACTTTCGTTTGTCTTTTGATTCGGTCCCGAGAGGATTCAGTGTTATATCAATGCACCTGCTCGGTGCAGTGGAGACAAAGAAAAGACAACTGCATTATGGAAGTCAATGGTTACCAATTCACCGGTTTAGGGTGGCACAGTGGTGCAGTGGATAGCACAGTCAGCAGCAAGAAGGTCCTGGGTTTGAATGCCGGACGGTTCTTTTCTGTGTGGAGTTTGCATGTTCTCCGTGTGGGGTTCCTCCCACAGTCCACAGACATGCATGTTAGGTCAATTGGAGAGTCTAAATTGCCCCTAGGTATGAGTGTGTGAGTGAATGGTGTCTGTGCCCTGTGATAGATTAGGGACCTCTCCAAGGTGTATGCCTGTGTCCTGCCCAATGCGCACTGGGATAGGCTCCAGCACCCCCCACGACCCTGAACTGACCATGTATAAGAGGGTTAGATAATGGATGGATGAAATTCATGAAATTCACCAGTTTAAAGGGTTTGTTATTCAGTCACCTTGTCCGTGAAATGGGAGATTACAGTTTGAGAGAATGGTTTTCCACAGTCTCTATGCTTCTGTTTTTGCCAGAATTAGCAGTTAATTGTTTTCTGTGTCGCTCTTCATTTTGTTGGAACTTGGTGCAGTAAAAGTGGCTACACTCATTTTACCCGTGGTTCATTTCTGCCCGATTCTTCTCTCACCAATTTGGAATTCCCAAAAGGAGTGAGTGAGTAAATGTGAGTGAGTATGATAGTACTCACTCAGCGTGGCTTGAGGAGGGTGCGGACAAGCTGTTCTCCAGAGGAGGCCCGTCCACGCGCTAGAGCAGGGTCCCGCAGGACCAGCCCAGTAGCTCTACAGCTGTCAGCCTAGGAGGAGTTCACACTGCGCTGGGCCTGCGTTTCTCCCTCTAATCATCTGCCTCTGAGTGAGAACGAATACTAAACAGAGCTGTGACTCTGAAGCCATGCTGTTAATAAGGTACATTGTCTCAGCCTCATAGTGGCTTCCTTGACTGTCATTAGCACAACTCTGGTAATGCAATCATGTTCACAAACACTAGATTCTGAAAGCTCTCTTATACCTGCACTAAGGAAGCAAATTAACACCCCTGACGTATCAGGAACACCTGTGAAGCCATTTGTCCCAAGTATTGCGGTGCCCTGAAATGGGTAGACTAAAAGGCCTGTAATTCCTACACTCAGATGAAATCTGACAGTCGACACGTTAGCCTCATATTCATTAATTAATCTCAAATTCACTGTGCTGCAGACAGGGATTGCGTCACTGTCCAAATGCTTATGGACTGCACTGTAAGCTGCAGACAAAAGACAGCCAGCACTGCCTCTGTGGTTGGCTGCCTCTCTCATCAGGGAAACGTTTGATACCAATGAACTGACGCACAAGCTTGCATTAAGCACTCTGGAAGTCAGCTGAGGTCCCGGTAAACCCATGGAACCTCTTGATAATACAGCACACTGCGTTAATGCATGCAGCTCTGCAGTAGTTTTCCTAGCTGCGGATATTCCTGTGCCAGAGAGATCCATTTGTTTGTGCTCTTAGCCTGGAGCTGCTTCGCTCCGTCTGCCTGGCACTGATGCATCCAAACCCATATGTTCACTGAGCCTTAATGCTTGCAGTATGTTTCTTAACCCTTTAAGGTGTCATGTGAATATGTCATTAGAACATTTGTACCTAATGTTGATGTCACAATCACTACGGGTATTTGAAACCAATGGAGTTCTAGAACGCTGCCTTGGAATTAAAAATATATATATTCCTAAATATTCTTCAAAGGGTTAATGTGCCAAAATGTTTGCTTGCTTTGCTTAACACAACAGATCCCTTTTCTATAATAGTTTTCAGATATGCAGTATATTTCCTGGGCCTCATATAGTCTTGTCCTCAAGGAAAATTGATACATATCAGCTGCTGGAAAATTATATGATGAACCCGGAGATGTAGATTTGTCAGCCAGATGTTATGAATGGAGTCATCCCATGATTTTAAAAGCTGGACACTACATTCTATAATGAAGATTTTCTTTTCATAACATATCTATGTGGTCATTTAGTGTATTCCTGTAGTGTAGGCATTATGTAGTGATACAGGAAGCCATATTATGACGGTAGCAGAAACTCAGAAGGCCTGCTTTTCCAGGACACCGTAAGAGGAAAGGTCACTGTCAGGGAATGCGTGAAAGTAGGCAGGTTTTAACAATGCACTGCGTGGTCCAAAGCTCACAAAGCTTCACTGATGTGTCAAATATGACTGTAACGGCCAGGAATAACGTCGACAGGCCACTCTTTGAGAAGAAGCGTGACTCATCTGGCCTGAGAATCCTCACAGTCATCCCATGTTCATCCTTCAGGGATGTGCGTAAACCATCCACTCATTTTCACCCATGAAGCTCATGTTACTAAGTTTACTGCACAGACTCGCTTTGATTTCCTGTTTGATGTTTTTGTCTTTTTTCCCCAAAAAAGTAAGAAAAATAGGACTTTAACTCTAGATATAAGACTAAAATACTTGTTGAGATTGACTTATGTTTTGTTTTTGCTGTGTATCAGTAGACTGAGACTGTAGACTGAGACTAGACATTTTTCTGCTCCAATATGTAGAGTAGGTTTATTTCTCTTGTTAATACCAGCGGAAAGAAATTAGATCAAGACCACATGTACCCTGGTATTAGACCCAAATTATACAATGCCATAGAAAAAGCTTTTTTATGGCCATGCTGCAAGCTCAGATGGGGCATATTTTAGTCATGAGAGAATAAGAATTTCCTCTTATTCTTTCTTATTCTTTCATTCCTAAAAGGGCAGTATTTCCAAGACGAAAGCATTTTGTTATATGAATTGATGTCAGAAGACCCAATAGTCCATTTTTAAACCTCATTATTTTACTCAAATCTTGGTCTGCGGGATAAAATGCTTGCAACGCCAACAGCAAAGCTTCAGCACACCTCCCCTAATGCCATCCCACCCACTACCTTAGGGAAAGGACATCCTGCTCGGCCAAATCCATCAAACCGAAATGAAAAAGCAGCTTCAAGGTCAGCTATATTCTCTGCACTGACACGCCGGGCTGAAAAGTTCTGAACATGTATCAGAGGGATCCTCTGAGGGAATATCACATTTTCAGAGCACTCGTTTTTTTGTGGATTAGATTCCTGTCCAGGACTTTGAGCTTTGGATTTGAAGGTTTCTATTGTTCATTAGGTGTGTGTTGTGGCAGTAATCTAAGGACACCGCTATGTCAGTCACTCTGGACAGGAGTGTGTGCTACCTGAATGTAAATGTAAGGCAAGTCCGGGCTGAGGTGGTTTTCATGACATTTTTCACCTTTGCAGATGTCGTGCTCTGTAAAACCAGCCTATTGATTGGTCACCAACTTCTCACAGATATTGGAGATGTTGACTTGAACTATGAGAGCTTGAGGTAAGGAAGACAGGATAATGACAAGTAGCCCAGGGTGTATACAGATGTACACATTGGCTACATAATAAACAGAATTCGAGTTCCTCCCACCGACATCATTACGTCCTAGGAGTGTGATATTTTCAACAGGATAAATCGTGATCTAAATCAGGTGTTTGTATTATCATAAAGTAGATAGCAGGTGAATTTCTTCTTTAAGATTTTGCACACCTCGGTTGCTCTGTATGTTGCAGTTGACATTTCTGTGAAGCTGGGCTCCCACAGTTTGTTATAAAAGAATGAAAGCTGCATCTATTTGAAGCAGGAAGTTAGTTGGCCGCCCCACTCGCTTTTTCCATTTTTCACTGATGTCTGTAATGTTGTTAGGACAGGATTGTGAATAATGTGGCTCTTATGAACATGGAGGTCCCCGGAGGCCCATTTTGCCCGTTTTGAAGGCCTGCATTTTGAGCAGATGCAGAAATCGACCAGAAACACTTTGCCATGTTCTGCTCCACGTAGCCCAGGGTGAAATGCAGCCTGAAATGTCAGGAACAGGAGTCAGGTCCAATGGTGCACAAGCATTAATGTCCTTCAGATCAGTTACAATTACACCTTCTTCACAGAGGCCTAGCAACAGGGCGTCTCCCTTTCATGTGGGTTCTGTCTCGGGTCCTCCCAGAACCCATCCAGCTCTGAGAGCTTGAGCTGAAAGCCTCCCTGTGTGCCCTTTCATCCAAGTGACAGGCCTCTGGGCTCCTCAAGACTGCTCAACTCCTCAGAAGAGAAGGACAGCCAGTTTCTAAGGTTTCAAGGAAAGAGAGTTCTATATGGTTATTATATGTTATATGGTTTTATATATTATATGTAAGTCACAGGAAAAGAGTTGGAGAAGATGAGATCAGGCACCACACCAACGCAAAACCTCTGCACAAAAATTAAATTTAAATGTTTATTTCCATCAACCCAAAAGTTGATGAAAACAATGTGTACACCACACAGCTGTTCACTGAGTAGAGAACAAATGAATCATTTCTACCCTTGACAAAAAGTGATCAATTACTATGTTTCCTGCGCTGCTTGGGTTGTGGACACAAAAAATGCATTTTTGGGGGGATTGCAGCTTGAACCTGAACAGAATGTTGCTGACAAATGCATTTGTGATCATTTTTACTTGAATAATTCTAACCTGCAAAATTGTATATGAAGCACATACTGTACGTACATTCATAAATTACAATAACGAGGAAGGATAAATCTGACATAAAAATGACATATAGGTAAAATGATCCTTTCAATTAATACTTTTACCCCCCAAGACGTAGTAGTGTGTTGAGTAGAATGTTCCCGCAAAATTTTCTTCCTCTGCCCTTGTAAATGCTGAACATGGTCTTGCATCCAGCATCTAATACCGCATGATTACATTACATTACATTACATTACATTATTGGCATTTGGCAGACGCTCTTATCCAGAGCGACGTACAACAAAGTGCATACCCATAACCAGGGATAAGTTCGCTGAAAGACCCTAGAGGTAAGTACAATTTCAACTGCTACCTGTACAACAAAGATAAGGACAAGGGCCATTTTTTTTTTTTTTTTTTTTTTTGAACAAACAAACAAACAGAGCAAAAGTCACCAAAGTTAACTATCCAAACACTGCTTACCTAGCCAACTAAAATACTGATACACAAGTCACAGAGACAACAATTAAGGTTCACAGGGAGGTAGGGAGGGATGGGGAGAGGTGCTGTTTGAAGAGGTGTGTCTTCAGCTTGCGCTTGAAGGTGGGGAGGGATTCTATAGTTCTGACCTCAACGGGGAGTTCGTTCCACCACCGTGGAGCCAGAACAGACAGTAGTCGTGAGCGTGAGGTGGAGGTTCTGAGAGGGGGAGGTGCCAAGCGGCCTGTGGAGGCTGAACGAAGAGGTCTGGCAGGGGTGTAGGGTCTGATGATTTTTTGCAGATAAGCTGGGGAAGACCCTTTAACTGCTTGGAAGGCTAGCACCAATGTTTTGAATTTGATGCGAGCCATGACAGGCAGCCAGTGGAGGGAAGTAAGCAGGGGGGTGACGTGTGAGTATTTGGGAAGGTTGAAGACCAGACGAGCTGCTGCATTCTGGATGAGTTGGAGGGGTCTGATGGCAGACGCTGGGAGGCCAGCCAAGAGGGAATTGCAGTAGTCCAGGCGGGACAGAACCATCGCTTGGACCAGGAGCTGGGTCGAGTAGGGGGTGAGAAAGGGGCGGATTCTCCGTATGTTGTATAGGAAGAACCTGCAAGACCGGGTCACCGCCGCAATGTTCTCGGAAAGGGACAGTCTGCTGTCCATCACCACGCCGAGGTTCCTTGCACTGGGTGACGGCGTGAGTGTGGTATCCCCGAGGGAAATGGAGAGATCCAGATGGGGAGAGGTATTAGCAGGGATGAATATCATTTCAGTTTTACCTGGGTTGAGCTTTAGATGGTGGTTGTCCATCCAGCTCTGGATGTCCCTCAGGCAAGCAGAGATACGGGCTGAAACCTGCGTATCAGACGGCGGGAACGAGACGAAGAGTTGGGTATCGTCCGCATAGCAGTGGTAGGATAGCCCATGTGCAGTGATCACAGGGCCAAGGGAGCGAGTGTAGAGAGAAAAAAGAAGCGGGCCAAGGACTGAGCCCTGGGGAATTATTATGATTATTATGGTAATTCGAAAAGGGGTGACTGCATTGTTTTTCAAAGGCATATTTAGACTCTCTAGTAATGGAATTATTTTCCATAATTTAAGCTGAAATATCTCTGGTCCATCTGGCCTGAGGGTGCTGGGCTGGCCGTCTTCTGGTTTTAGAGTCTGGCGTGTGGCCCACAGGGCAGTGCCCGCCTGCGTTATGTGCACGGTGGGATACAGTCATCAGAACCAGGCTGTGTCCCAGAGCAATCAGCCTGGGAGTCCGGGCCAAGGGCTACGTCATGCAGTTTGGCAAACACGTTAGAAATACTAGAGAATTCACCTTCACCTAATATAAACGTCCATTTAATTAGTCAATGTTCGAGTAGTGGGCATTTGTGAATGACATTACATGAAAGATGAAGAAAATTTTTCCTCACTGCTTGCTTTGCAGTTTAACCAGTCACTACTGTATGTTGTAATTTGGCACTAACAGCAAAATCAGAGTGCAAAATGCAAATGTGTGGGTAACTGCATTTGCATTCATTCAACGCTGCCTTCATATTTTGGTGCAGATGGCTAGGTGGGGATTCTCACCTCCCGTCGTTCATGAATATAAACATGACTGCCCTTTCAGTTGAAAGCAGTGTGTAATATGTCATAGTTTTTCTTTTTTTAAATTAATTTTAACCCCATTTCATGTTTACCCATATTGGAATGCCTAATTTATTTGTCTTTGCACTAATCGCTTCAGCCTCTCCTGTCAGTTCTAGAGAACACAGGCAAACACACACTTGTCCACTAAACATGCAGTTTCCATCCTCTGGTTCTTCTCACTCACCAGTTCATCTCTTACACACGTTGGGTTGGAGGAGGATAGCTCATGTTTTGCTTGTACTTGTCCCACTGGTTGAGCTGTCCCTCACTAGGCAACAGTGCTGCCAAGTACACACTGTCTTATAGGGCTGCCAGCCATGGCTGTCATTGGTGCAGTACAGATTCTAAACCAGCCCACAAGGCCAATCTATATACGTAATTAACACCTTAGCGAACGTGGGCTCATTAACTACATGTGCTCCTAAAGAAAATCCTACTGAAAAAAGCTTATTTTTTGAACAATGAGCATTTCCTTGCCAGTCTCTGTTCTTGAGTTTCCTGTTGGCTGAATCTAATTTCATGCTTGTCTCTTGTGCACTGAACTCCCAGACAGACATTGACATTGTAAACATCATTGCCTGCTCTAGTGTCCACCTAAATTCTGGAATATGCTTTACAAATAAACCATCTTCTGAGTAATGCAGTGATTCAAGCCAGCCCGTGCTTTGTCCTATAACATAATACTATTGTAATGCAGCAGCTGGATTGCAGGAAATGAATGTGGTGCCACCATGACACAAGATGGAGTTTGCGTATTCTCCCCACGTGGGTTTCCTCCGGGAACTCCACTGTCCTCCCACACTGAATTGCATGCATGTCAGGTTAGGTATTCTCCTGCCGCTGCCCTTGACCGAGGCACTGGCCTCAGAACTGGAGTTGGTCCCCTGGGCACTGCACTGTGGCTGCCCACTGCTCCTAAGTAGCTAGGATGGGTTAAATGCAGAGGACAAATGACTCCGTGGGGTTCATTTATGTCTATGGTTTTTGCTAATTCTAACTGGCCTTTTCAGACACTAGAGGCAGGGCACCTAGGGACAATTCTGCTGTTGCTGCACTGATAAAGTATCCCTATATCATGTCACAGGGTGCTTAGATAATTACATTAAAATACCAATGCAAAATGATTTATATTGCCCTGCTGCCAAAATCTGAAGCCAGAACAAGCTGCCCAACTAACACAATGTCATGTTCCTAGATGCCACTATATTGCAGCAGAATTGCAAGAACGTTTTGTTAGCTGAGAGCATGCTCTTTACTGAGTTGCTGAGCTCATGCACTTTTTTACATTTTTTTTTCCTGAATTTGGAATGGCTAGTCATACTTTTGCTGCTAAGCACATTATATTTTTTAGTTGACAATTCGGGAGAGCACAGACGACCCTGCTGTTCTCCGAAGCCTGTGATGTCAGCCACTACTTCTCATCACAACACAGTTCATAATTTGGCTGCATAGAAACATGAGGTGATGGAGGACATGTTCATGTGCTGCTCCAAAGTCTTAAACAGTGGACACCAAACCTCTTCCTGGAGATCTACCTATCTATAGTTTTTCACTCCCACCTTAACAAAGCACACCTCAAACGGCTTCAGATCTCATTGAGCTGCTAATTAGTAGAATCAGGTGTGTCAAATTCGGGTTGAAATGAAAATGTCCAGGAACAGGGTTGGTGACCCCTGGTCTAAAAGATCAACCTGGAGGTGTCTGGACGAACAGCAGGGGGATACTGGAACCCCCGGGCTGCCCAACCCTGTTCCTGCAGATCTACTGTCCTGTAGGTTTCCATTCCAACCCCAACAAAGCACACCTCATTCAACTGCTATAGCAGGGTGGCCCAACCCTGTTCTTGGAGAGCTACCATCCTGTCGGTTTCCACTCCAACCCCAACAAAGCACACCTCTTTCAACAGCTAGAGTAGGGCTGCCCAACCCTGTTCTTGGAAATCTACCATCCTGTAGGTTTCCACTCCAACCCCAACAAAGCACACCTCATTCAACAGCTAGAGCAGGGCTGTCCAACCCTGTTCTTGGAGATCTACCAACCTGTAGGTTTCCACTCCAACCCCAACAAAGCACACCTCATTCAACAGCTAGAGCAGGGCTGTCCAACCCTGTTCTTGGGGATCTACCATCCTGTAGGTTTCCACTCCAACCCTAACAAAGCGCACCTTACTCAACACCTAGAGATCTCAGTGAGGTGTCAGTCAATAGGTGACGTGAGTAAATAGCTCATAGCAGGTGAATAAAGTTGGAATAAAAGTAAAACCTACAGGATGGAAGATCTCCAGGAACAGGGCTGGGCAGGCCTGCAGTAGCCAGACTGACGCCGGAGCTCTGTTGGGCTTCTGGCCACAGTCAGTGGTCTGAAGTCTTGAAGTAAATAAAGGGGTGTGCAAATATACTTTCACCCACATTGATCTTTTCCTTTTTAAGAGGGTACACAGCTGACTCCTGTAATGATTCCTTCAGAAATGGCTGTGATGTTCTGTGAGTCTTGGAGGGGATTTGTCAGGCGGAAATGCCCCTGTCCTAAGTGTGAGCTACCACCCTGTCTGGCACCAAGAATCATTCCACGGTCACTTAGATCACATTTCCAACCATTCTAACATTGGGTCTGAACAACAGCTGAACCTCTTGACCACGTCTGCATGCTTTTATGCAATTATGATCGGTTGGTTGATTAAATATTTGCATTAACAAGCTGGTGTACAGGTCTACCTAATAAATTGCTCATTGACTGTATATAATGAAGTATTGATTAGAGTGTATTTTTATTCGTTTTTAGGAAAAAATCATGTGTGTAAGTTCATCGGATGTGGTCGAAATGAGAAGTTCAACTATGTGGTCATGCAACTTCAGGTAGGTATCAAGAACAAAAGTAATATTGATGTTATGAATAATATGCAGATTTTGTGAATGATAAATTTGTCCAATATATCAGTTTTATAGCAGTTAAGTTTTTTTGTCAAGTGTCTTGGCAGCAGTGTCGCTATAAAAGTGGTAAACAAATAAAAATGAATAGAACTGGATTTCCTGGACCTGCCATTGTAAATCAGTTATGATCATAAATGTAATTTATCACTGTCTGGATCAATCCAAAACTAACGCAGAAACTGAAATGATGTAAAAATAGCCTCAGATAATGGTGTATCTCTTTTTAGGATAGGATGCATCGGTATGCCTCGTTTATAGTTAAATGTATAAATGAAATGCAATCTCTATTTTGTTTGTTAATATGTCAATGAACTGTATGTAAAATACTACATTTTATCTTTTTGTTTAAATGCACACCATAGAAACACAGTAAAATATGCTAAGAAAATTAAAAAAGTTATGGTCATTTGGGACAATGGTCAATAACGGCTTTAACAAACAGCAACAGGTAGCAACAGGTAGAACACCATAGAAACACAGAAAATATGCTAAGAAAATTAAGAAAGTTATGGTCATTTGGGACAATGGTCAATAACGGCTTTAACAAACAGCAACAGGTAGACAGGTAGGAGTTGTTGCTCCAGTTTTTAATTATGAGCATAACAATGTAGGTTGTGGTCTAACATCTGTCTAACACCTTTGAAGCACTACAACGTAGTGTCAGCCATTTTGACAGGTGAAAGCTGTAGGCTTGGTCTGGTATCTCCCAACCAAATAATTTTTGCTGAAAGGCCTTCAGTTCCATACAGGCAGGTCCATACTGAAGTCACTCTCAGTCCTGTAGCAGGGATCTTATTGGCAGGTGGATAAGGATGGGCGGAGCGTAGTGGTTTTTGCACTGTTTCCGCGCGCGTCTGCTCTTTGGTTCATGCAGAACAGCGTAAGAGAGGCGTGTGTGAGAAATGGAGAAACCGTTTCCCTTGCAGGGACGCAACCTCGCTGATCTCAGGAGGAGCCAGCCACGGGGCACGTTTACCATGAGCACCACCCTGCGATTAGGAAAACAGATCCTGGAATCCATAGAAGCCATTCACTCCGTGGGGTTCCTGCACCGAGACATTAAACCGGTAAGAGACGCACCTAAACACGGGCCCTAAATCCGAAACACCCGCAGCCTGGCTCCACTGTGTCTATGGTCAGTCGATCAGTCTGGAAGTCAGCCGGTGGTTTTCTGTATCAGTCTGTATCAGTTCCTGTGGGGCTGTCCTGAATTATATGTTTACTCATGCCCCTTTGGAGCTGTCTCTCTGGACAGGACAGATGGTGTCATGTGATCCACTGCAGGCCACACTGCATGGCAGACATAAAAAGTCAATTACAGAGAGATCTCATCATGTGTTAGCCTGGATTTTGCACTGGACAGACACAATTACCGTAAGTGGATCAGTTTAAACGAACTGGGTTGGGGCCAGTTCCGTTTCAGTTCAGCCCATAAAGTGCCCATAATGATCTTTGAGAATACTGTAGTTAATGAATTGAATTTTATTTGACTAAACTGGAATTGAGTTTACCCCAATAGAAAGAAACTAATATTTACCAAATACAATCCTTTTCTTTGAGGCGTCTTGTCTTTGTTTCCTGTGGATGTCAGAACAGCAAAGTCTCTGACCACTTTCAAACCCCAGACTGAAGACTCATTTCTTTAGGCTGCACCTTCCCCCCCCCACCTCACTACCATGATTAGCCTTGTATGTTTATATATAGTTATATATAGATACTGTTGTGTTGTATTGTATTAGATATTGTATTGTTGTACTCGGGGTATTCTAGCTGCCAACAGTGGTATGCTAGTTTGTAAGTTGATGTATTCTTCATGGGTTCCAATTGTATCTGTATGGTCACGCTAGGACTCGGAACCGTACTCTCCTCTAGGGTCCTTTTCACCCTGATCTGCACTCCATTGTGCTTCACTCTGGATTGGAGCGTCTGCTAAATGCTCTGTAATTTAATGTAAAATAAATGTTGGTTTGTTTTGTGCATTAGACATAATTCTACTGGGGCCTCAAAGGTTAACTGGACCACTCTCACACTGTATTGGACTGTAACTTATCTGTCCAATATCTGTCCAATAATCTCAGAAATACAGTGACAGTGGAGGTACATTTCTGTTCTTCAAGGATCAAATTTCCCAAATGTACCCTGGAAATACAGTTGTGTTCTCTTTGGGTAAAAATGTATATGTTTTTTGAGCAAAAAAGGTACAAATTAATTGCTGGTAAGGGGCACAATGTTATGTACCTATAGGTCATCGCCCTAACGACAAGCAGTTGTTCCTTTTAGCCTTTTTTGTACCTTTATTTCTGAGAGTGTACCGCTGTTCCTGTGTAAATAATTTTTCATGCTGTCTTTAGCAAGCTTTAGTTTGGGATAAACCCGTTTGACAGCACAGGGTGAGCTTTGACATTTTATTTTAATGGAACAACCCGGTAAGAAATGAATCCTTTCTTGTTTGTGTCTGGTTGTGATGTTTCCCTGTGTTGAGTGCCTAACTGAACGCTTCTCTCTCTTCAGTCAAACTTTGCGATGGGTCGGCTGCCTTCCACGTACAGAAAATGCTACATGTTAGACTTTGGCCTCGCGCGACAATACACCAACACTAATGGAGAAGTCAGACCTGTAAGTATCGATTTATTTCTGAATACATTTCAAGCTCATCTTGCTTTTATTGCTTGACTTTTTTTTAGCTATATTATTTGTGACTGGCATTTAGATTTAGTGGAATTATGTGTACCTAGATAGGATTAAATCGGGAACAATCAAATAACTGTACTTTTTAACCTTTAAATCAAACTGTCATTGTTTGAATAATGCAAAGAAAAAGTGTATCCAATGCTTGGCAATTGAGGTATATACTGGCCAATCAGATGCAGCCAGAGAATGTGTTCTTATTTTCCGTGTGTCAGTGAAAAAAGTAGAAAGAAGTAGAGAATATTTAAGTTATGTATGAGGTTATTACTGTGGAGTAGTGGTTCTGGAGGGCCACAGTGTCTGCAGGTTTTTGTGATTTCCTTTCAGCCAGTTAAGGCCTTGAAAATCTCAAGGAATCTCTGATGCTGTCACAGAATCCCATCAGACACTGCAGCCCTCCAGGACTGCATTCTGACACTAATGCTGTTGAGAAATGTTCAGGTTACTTTCAGACCAATCAACAGAGCAAACATTATATAACCCATATAGCAACTGGATAAAGTGTTGCAAATAGGCTTAGTCTATGTATTGTGGCCTTGAGTGGAAATAATTGTGTGAAAAATAGTGATGTGGGAGTATAATTAATGAACTGGAGTTAACATATGGCTCATTGATTTGAGCCAGTTTTCTTCAGTAAAGTAGTTTAATTGGTTTAGACTTTTATTACATTGGTTTAATAGGCTTTGTCAATACATGTTCCATTCAGGTACACATTTGAATTAGTTTGTACATCATATGAGCCGGTGATTCAGACCAAATTAGACCAGAGTCTAGTTTGTTTTTTAATTAATTTGTGCATAATATTTATGACTGAAAATGAACAAACTAATTTTCCAGTGAGTTACAGATGTGGTGCTTTATTTGAGCATGCACTGTTCATTAGTATAACTATACATAATTTAAGCACTTCATTAAACATTTTAAATGAAGAGAAATAATATTGTTCTGGTTTATGTACTCAGGTATTTCTTTGCATTGTCTGATTGTCACAGTAATGTGTTGTGGTATGATCATTTTGGTATTGTGTCTGGGGCATTTGACTATGGAAACGCAATATACATATTTTGTCTTGACAAATTTGATTACAGTGTTCAGGTGGTGAGGAGGGTAGCTATTTATTTATTTTGTAAGCTAAAGTGAACATTTATCTTCCTGAGCGAATAGTTGTGCCTGGCTTGATTGGAAATGTTGGTAAGCAGGCAGCCCTATCTCATATGGAGGCAGATCTGTAATTATGCCTTGTTTGGTACCGGGACACACGGGGCTCTGCAGAAAGGCCTGTAATTATGTCATCAGCTTCATTAGTGGAAGCGCCTGCTTGTTTCTTCCAGAGACTTAATTTACTGTGATTGCTTGAACACAAGTGTCTCCTCGCTCAGTCTGTTCTCACTCGGTTGGACATTTCAAACGGAAAAGTGTAACTTTGAGAATTGAGTATTTTCATATTGCATTTTGTGGGCCAAAAATGGTTTGTATGATCGCTTAGCGCCTTTAATTTGTAAATGTTGGAAAGGAAGCAGCACGCAGTAGGCCGACAGCGATGGGTGGTTTGTCTTTGGCTTGGATTCAGTCACGCTTTGTATTTAACTTTGACTGATAAATAAAAGCTTTGATTTGATTTTTCCCACCTCAACAACAGTTTTAGTTCAGTAATCCTAAAAACAAACTCACCACTTGTAAGTTACAGTTAAGGAAAAATGTTGATTAACAGGCCTAATTATCTTGTACTTTGGCCATACTGTTTGTCTTATGAGTAGTCAATTACTAGTTTTTGACTACTCTGGACTGCAAGAGTTAAAAAGTGAGAATTTCAACAGGCTGCTGTCTTTTATAAAGAGCAAATCTAATTTAATCATGGGAATGTCCCCTTTCCAAAGACATTTTTTATGTTAGACTGGCTTTATGTGCATTTTATGACATGGATTTAGTTCTTTGTCCTTCTGCAATTGCATTATTCATGTGGATATTACCTTGAGGTGGAAAAGTCCTAAATTCGCCATGGTTATGTCTAGTTATGCATTACAGATACATAATATTTTATTACTTTAGAATTTGCTTTAGAATTAAATTGCAAGATAATCTTGAAAAATTGTCTCTTTTTATACAAAATATTTATGTTTGCATTTCTATTTTCAATGCATGCATGTTGTTTTTGGGAAAATTTAATTACATTATTACTGTTGAGACACAAAATTGTTTTTCTTGCTTTAGTGGTTGATACTTAATTTGTGAAATTGATATCGGTTCATGGGCACACTGAAAAAGTTCTCAGATTTCATGAGCAGTCCTTTTTCCGATATCACCAAAGAAACAGTACTGCATACACTCTACTGTTTCCATATGTGAGAAGTGGAATCCTTCAGCTAACCAGAAGCCATTTAGAACAGGTGTGAAATGAATGCTAGGAAAGGATATAAAAAATGTCTCAGTTTGAGGGTAAACTAGCACTTTAAATTATAATTCTTTGCTGAATTCAGGCTGAAATAGAAGTTAGCATTTGCTTTCGCAATATGACTTATATACGAGTGAAATAAGTCTCTGGGGGGGGGGGGTTTAAAAGGCAGGCAGTCGATTTGATTGATGTTAAATGAGGAGGGGGAAGCAGAGCCGTAGCCTCTGGCTCTGGGGGAAGAATGCGCGGCCCTGCGTGAAAGGATATGGATTAGAGGGGAATGGAAAATTGACAGACATTTGATGGATATATACACCCACTGGTACACGATGACAGAAAATCTAAACTCAAATTTTTTCAGATGGAAAAAAAGTATATTGTGAAAATACATCAAATAAACGAATGTTTAGCCTGTATATCACGAGCTTGGGCCTTTGCAAACAGTATTCTTGATTGGCTTTCTGCTAGCGACAGCAGCTTGGTGCTCTGAGCTTCTGTGTGCAGGTTTTATTTTAGCGGTGTGAGGTGAATGTTTAATGTCAGTGGGTGAGACCAGCAGGAGTAGTGCTTTTTGGCTCTTTTTATTCTTCCTGAGTCAGCAGCTCCTCATCGATTAGAAATGCCAGCCCCTCCCAGCACAGCCTGCACTGCAGCAGGGCTCCGGTTCTTCACAGCAGCCAATGAGCTTCAGCTCCTACAGCCAATGAGCTTCAGCTCCTACAGCCAATAAGCTTCAGCTCCTACAGCCAATGAGTTTCAGCTCATACAGCCAATGAGCTTCAGCCCCTACAGCCAATGAGCTTCAGCTCCTACAGCCAATGAGCTTCAGCCCCTACAGCCAATGAGCTTCAGCTCCTGCAACCAGTGAGCTTCAGCTCCTACAGCCAGTGAGCTTCAGCCACCACAGCTAGGGACTTGAGGGAAAGTGTCAGGTGTGTGCGTGCGTGTGGCGCACATGTGTCTGTATGGGTGTGTGTGTGCATATGTGTGAGTGTGTGTGTGGATGTGTCTGTTCCTGTGCTTGTGTGTGCTTGTGTGTGTGTATACAGCACGTGTGTTTGCTTGACTCGGATCTGTGGACCCTCCCTGCTCAAAGGTATCAGGGTGAGAATGAATAAATCATGTTTGGATTATAAATAGTCAGTGTTTCCTGCTGCGATATATTTAGGCTCATTAGGAAATATCACTGGAGAACCTTGCATTTCTTCTGCAATGTTTTTCTCAGGGCAAAAGTCTTACTGCACCTTAACCCTCTGTAGTGTATATGTGGAATATATTTAAATGTCAATGTTAGTCTCTCACACACATAACTTCATATATAACATTTTAAAAATCCAAAAGCTTTTTCGCAGAAAGGAGAAAACGGGTTTATCTGACCCCATTCCTTGCGTAGGATGTTTAGGATGTTGCTAGGAAGAGTGGTGAAAGACCCGAGATAACCTGATGAGTATGCTTTGGTGCTGAGCTGCGTACCTGCATCTCAAAGCTCTCAAGGTCTGGGGGCTTGTTTCTAGCTTACATGAAACCCGTTCTAGCTTAGATGAAACGTTTTCTGGCTCATTACTCTGAGGACTTGGTTTGGATTCTACTTGAGAAACTCTGGGGTCTTGGGGGATAAATTAAATGTAAAATAATGAATTAGGGATTTGATTTATTCGTAAAATAATATATTTGTAATTATGGATGCATTCCTTAACTCAATTGCAGTGCAATCACCCATAATAACTTGAGGTTGTGTGTAAAGGTAAAACAGGTATTTTTTCAGGAAATTTTTTTTGGTTTTTGACAATTATTTTTAGTTTTAATTGTAAGCTGGTTAATTTTGAAAACTGGCTGGGTGCATTTTGCTCCATGTCCTGGTGGTCCATTTCTACCCCTGAGCAGTGTATGAAAGCAAACATGCACCCAGCCAATGGCTCAGTGTTTGTGTTGCCTGGGTCATATTTTTAGTGTCAGACAGCTGAGTTTATACAGTGTGCATGGTGTTGCATACTGAATGATATCGGAGCGGGATTTGTCATACAAGCATTTGTTCCTGTGGCTTGGTTTCTTTTGAGGCTCATATGCGTGTTATGAAATGGTAGATTGTCCCATGTGGCCGGCCCTCCTATCTGTGCCTGGCACGCTGGCTTAAGTGCCAGTCCTTTAAGTGAAAAATAGATTGTCTTTCCCCTTGTGGTGGCAGTGTCAAGGTCAGTGCTAGCACTGGTCACAGATCAGTTCCAGCAGCGAATAGACAGAGGTGCAGTTCCTCGTCTGGCCTGCTGTTTGAAGCCATTTTCAGTGTAGTGATGCCCCACACTATCTGCAGGCTGCATTATATTATAATGGATTATATAAGTAAAATAAATTATATAAATAGAAATGAATAGCAACCCACTATATTATAATGGATAATGT
Source organism: Conger conger (assembly GCF_963514075.1). Classification (NCBI taxonomy): domain Eukaryota; kingdom Metazoa; phylum Chordata; class Actinopteri; order Anguilliformes; family Congridae; genus Conger; species Conger conger. The sequence continues at coordinate 20,383,725 of NC_083777.1, read as the reverse complement.
GCCTGTATAGGAAACAGTCCTTTGTTAAATATGTAATTGTTTTGTTTTCAAATGCTTTTTTGTGCTCGATTGATCTTGCCTGGTGCAACTGAGCCAACTAAGAGGACCAGAAGGCGGGATTGCACTTTTTGTGTATTTTGTAGGTCCCAACTCATCAGACAAGTTCAGTAGAGCGTAGAAAATTATTTGAATCCAAAACAATTACGTATTTTACCAAAGTTTGAAACAGAATGCATACTCTCACAAAGGCCACAAACAAACCCACACAAATTCAGCCCCGCCCTCTACCCATATATTTAACCACGGCTGACAATGAAAAACAAGCTTCTTATCTTATCATTCTGTGCATTTTCAGTTTGCTTTTTTCCAGTTATTTTAAATACAGTGTGTATGAAGTAAGGATGACCTTTGTACCCGATTGTGTTTCTATGTGTAACTGAGCTACATGTGAAGCCCCGTTCATGTTTGATTTGTGTGCATTTTTCTTCTTTATGTTTGACCGTTTGTTTTATGTTTTGCAGTTTCCTTTCGGCCTTTTAATTTTCGAAGCGCATGCTTGACCCGTTTCTCCCATCAGCCCTTGCACCCATCACAGTCAGAGTTTGAGAGAGGGACATTGTGAGTGTCCCGTCCAAGTGTGGTCTGTCTCTTCACGGAGCAGGGGTCTCACCCGGACAGGGGGGCGCGGGAGCCACTGAAACTACCCGAAATGAGTCAACACTCTTAAACCTGCAGCCGTGGAGTCAGGCCAGTTAGCGGAGGTTTCCCTCATTCTAATGAAACCTCTTTATTAGGTATAAATACACACTGTTGTTTCAAACACTTCAGCCTTTCAAACTTGTCTTTGAATCGCATTTGAGAGCTCAGCAGACATAGATGCCGGAGATAGTTTGACCACCGCGGTGCCCCTTTATAAAAGACAGAGTGGATCATTTCTGCAGTTTGGCCTGGCCAGTGTGGAGGAACTCCCCGTTATATTGACTTGAAGAGAGATTAGCTCGGAGCCCCAAGCTGTGGGCCAGGTGGACAGAGTTCAGGATGCAGTCCAGCTCTCTGTTTGAACACTGTGTGAGTCACAGGATACTAGAACAGAATGGTCCACATTCAGTTTAAATGTTTCTCTGGCTTCGGCAATCAGTATAAACATTTTTTTTTTTAAAGCATCCATTTTAAAATTCAGTGTAGCGTGCCTTAGCATGGTTCATTTAAGATACAACACAGGCCGAACTGCTGTAGTGCAGTAGTGAAATGATTCCGTATGAAAGCGTAGATGTTAATGCAGCAGGACACATGTAGACATGTGAAATGAATGCGACAAAAAACATAATCAGGCTGTAAAGAGCACAAAATGGAAACCCCAGGCCGCACTGAGTGGCATGATTCAGCAAATAAAAAATAAATGTGATCAAAGTGCGAAATGGCTCCCTAGCGTACAATGCAGCCACTGCCTCCTGCACTAAAACCAACCCCCCTCATCTTCCTCTCCTGGTGAGACCCCTGTGTGAAATGTCTTCATTTCTTTATGTTTTTACCCATATTATTTATTATTCTGTATGCTATGGACTTTTATATGAAGTAGTTTGAAATGCAGTTGCTCTTGCAAGTTGCTCTTGCTTAGACTAGGGAAACAAACTGATAAAATTTGTAATATCAGCTTAATGGCTTGATTGTATATACGTATATGTAGCTGTAAAACTGTGTTTTTTTTCTGTTTCACAATGCTTGATTGTGTGGAGTCGGTTTACCATCAGTGCCATCCAATAACAGCTCCTGATTCTTTTCTTTAGCCTAGAACTGTTGCAGGGTTCCGGGGAACTGTGCGCTACGCTTCAGTAAATGCACATAAAAACAAAGTAAGTGCTTTATCTCCTGCCATCTTTTATTTGGCCAGAGAATTCAGTTGTGTTGTTCGTAAGTCTTCAAATGCATTGAAATTATATGGTACATTTTGTGGCTGGGTTTTTGCAGCTATCAGATACACAAAAATGTCTGTTCTTCCCTTTTAACAGGAAATGGGTCGCCATGACGATTTATGGTCCTTATTTTACATGCTGGTAGAATTTGCGGTTGGACAGTTGCCGTGGCGAAAAATTAAGGACAAGGTAAAGCCATACTGTGACCACCATTTTACATTACACAGGATATGATGCTAATTTCCTTGTGCTTATAACTAGGGGGCTGTGCATAAAGGCCCAGCTCGGATGTTCCTGATCTAGCATGACTCCTCCCAACCAAATAACTAGGCAACAAATATACACCAACCAACAGTGTGCTGAAGCGAGTATTTCGCAGGAGTTGTCAATTGGGCACCTTCCTTCACCAAGCCCATGACACAAGCTCATGGCATCCCAGACCCACCCACTTCCATACCTACACCAGACACCTTTCACTAACACTAGCGTGCCGCATGCACTGAACAGCAGTACTATAAGTACCTCCCTGGTGACTAAGGTTGTAGCTAACCCCACCGGCACCCTTAATGCCTACTACAGTGCCACTGGTCCCATGTGGATGTCTAAATAACCACTATAGCTTTACCTGCCCACAAACTCCAGAACAGTACTGTGCTAATACAGTAATCATCCATACCACCACTGCACTGAACAACCATACTGCCTATAGTAGTCCACACCATTCACTGCCAGTACCACTCAGACCTCCGCTGTGACACCATGCCTGAGATATTAACATTGGAATGGCCATAAACCCTGCTCTGTTCTCACTTGGTCACCCGAGCATATGAATACAGGTGCATATCCTGACTAAGGGTCAAAATGATGATTGTGTTATGGTGTATTTTCAGATCGGTTTTGGTTATTTGGGAGTGTTGACCGGAGCTGTGTTTTTAACAGGAGCAAGTGGGACAGATCAAAGAGCGGTACGACCACAGGATGCTGCTCAAACACATGCCTTCAGAGTTCCACATCTTCCTGGACCACGTCCTGGGCCTGGATTACTACACTAAACCAGACTATCAGGTACACAGCCTGCTCGCACTGCGTTTGCTCAGATCCACCCCTAGTTTCCTTTCCTCCCAGGTAATTACAGTAACCGAACAATTAGTGCTAAGGGCTCGATCTTCACACCTGACGCCCAGGTAAAGGGAGGGTGAAGCCTAGTCTCGGTTGTGTAACTTTAAATATCAGTCTCAAATTTTGTGTCTGATAATAACGGCGGAGACTACGTGTACCTGTTTACACATCTCAACAACACCTCAGATGCCTACTGCAATTATGTGTAGCCGATATTCTGTCACAAACAAGTCGTCTGCTGACAGATGAAGTCCGGATGATATATGTGAGTAATAGCCCTTGTTTATGCTCAACTTACATAATTACACTGACGTCTGTGCACTGTCCTTACCCTGTTTATCATACATGCTTTATGTAATCAGCCTTTTTCCAATTACCCGGTGCCAGCCAGTGGCAGATGGGGCCTCCCTCCGAGTCAGGTTCTGCTCAAGCTTCCTTCCCATTACAGCCAGGGAGTTTCTCTGTGCCACTGCGGCCCTGGGTGTGCTCTTTTCAGGGTTAAGGCCTGGATCTCTCTACAGTAAAGCTGCTTTGTGACAATGCTGTTTATAAAAAGCGCTGGGCAAATAGCATTTTAATGTAGTTTAGAACAGCATGAAGGAGCGCATCATCACACAGAAGGAGAATGATACCCCTAACGTCTCTCTCCTCCCACAGCTCCTTATGTCCGTGTTTGAGAACGATACCCCTAATGCCTCTCTCCACTCCTCCCACAGCTCCTAATGTCTGTGTGTGAGAATGATACCCCTAACGTCTCTCTCCTCCCACAGCTCCTAATGTCCGTGTGTGAGAATGATACCCCTAACGTCTCTCTCCTCCCACAGCTCCTAACGTCCGTGTGTGAGAACGATACCCCTAACGTCTCTCTCCTCCCACAGCTCCTAATGTCTGTGTGTGAGAATGATACCCCTAACATCTCTCTCCTCCCACAGCTCCTAATGTCCGTGTGTGAGAACGATACCCCTAACGTCTCTCTCCTCCCACAGCTCCTAATGTCCGTGTGTGAGAACGATACCCCTAACGTCTCTCTCCTCTCCTCCCACAGCTCCTAATGTCCGTGTGTGAGAACGATACCCCTAACGTCTCTCTCCTCCCTGTCCTACAGCTCCTCATGTCCGTGTTTGAGAACAGCATGAAGGAGCGCATCATCACGGAGAATGAGCCGTTCGACTGGGAGAAGGCCGGCACCGACGCGTTGCTCTCCACCAGCACGTCCACCCCGCCGCAACACAACACCAGGCCGACGGCAGCCATGGTGGGGTGAGGACCCGGCTCCTCTGGAGCTCCCCGGCTCTTTTACCCGACCCAGAGGGGGTTCCAGGGGTGTTTGTGTGCACCCCGCTGCATGGACATAGATATGTGCGGATGTATGCTGAGTTAGGGTTTGAAGTGCGTTTGCCGTGCTGTATGTTTAGGACAGGCTGAAGTGTTTTGCCATTCATAATCTTAATCACCGTGAATGCTCTTTGAAATCCGGGATTTGTCCATGAATATACTCCAATCAAGGGTAATATCAAGATATCGCAACAGTTCACTGTATATTGGGCAAATACGTATATGCAAATCATATCGGTGTACACATCGTGAAAAACGGACCTAATTGAGAACTTATATATATATATTTTTTAAACAGTATAGATTAATAAAAATTAGGATATGACAATCGTTAGACTCAGATGTGGCTCTGCCAGTAATAAAGCAGTTGGCATCCCAGCATGCATCAGGTCCTGCATAAGAACGCAGGGCGGGTCCGTTTGCCTGTAATCAGCATGACTGCAAGCTGAGACCTCAGTGAGCGCGAGAGAGGCGTGATTTTCGGGGCAGTCGGCTGGCTCAGCTTCGGCTGATGTTTCCCGGGCGACAGCGTGTTTTTCACGAGGCAACGCCCATGTGAAACACCGTCAGGAGCAGGCAGCAGGGGGCAGAAGCGGGTCCTCTGTGGTTCTGCATCGCTTCAGAAGCACAAGGGAACACAGTGGAGCGGCTGTCTGCTTCTTTTGTAGAACAAAATGTTATCTCTGCCTGTGTGTTCTGTGCACTGTGTTCAGTACGTGTTGCTCATCCATTATCGCGGTTATCCTACAGCCTGCTTCTCCGCTTTAGCTGCTTTGAAGAAGCACCTCTATTTGTATTCCCCACCTGTTCCCCACCTGACTGTTGCTTGCCTTCTCTGTGATACTGGGATGCCTCTTTAGGGACTGGCTTCTGCTTAGGGTGCATAGTGCAACCCCGCCTTCCACACACACATACACACTTACGCACACACACTCACTCTCGCTGTCACTCACACTCCCCGAACACAGACACTCCCACCCTCCCCACACACACGTCACACTCCCCCATACACATGCACACACACTCACTCTTGCACTAACACACACCCACGCATACACAGACATACACACACACACACACACACACACTCACACACACACACACACACAGACGCACACACATGCATGCACACGCACTCACTCTCACACCCACACATGTTCACACTCCCCCACACACAGACACACACATGCACACACACGCACAGACTCACACACTTCACACACACACAGGCACTCCCGCAAACACGCAGACATACACACATATCCCCCATACACATGCACACACACTCACTCTCGCACTAACACGCACCCACACATACACACACACCCACACACACTCACACACTCCCCCACACAGAGACGCACACATACACATGCACACACTCACTCTTGCCCTCACGCACACTCCCCCCACACACACACACACACACTCCTGCGTACACAGACATACACACACACTCACGGTGGTTGCGTCCAGGGGGACATCATTATCTTCCATCCCTCTTGGTCTGGGGAAAGCTGGTGCTCAGATCTCTGACTGCAGATTTGCAGAGATGAAATGCATTCTCACTGGAGGACTGAGGCTATCCCAGCTCTCCTGCAGTAGACGCATAAACACAGCTCACAGACTACAGAACACACTGTACTGCACAGTCAGGTCATCCATTTGCCACCACGATCATATAAAAGTGAGTCATGAGCAATGTTTATTTGGGGGCCTGAAATATAGAGAGGTTTCATTTGCATGCACACCAGTTTTACCGGCAGGAATAACACATCACTGCCACTTTAATGAAAACGAGTTTTGCCTATTCCCCTTACCTGGATGCTGTAGCTTAACTGACAACATTGTCATCTGCAATGTGAAAAACCATCTGCCTAAAGCCCTTTAACATTTTTACAGTTATGTCTCATTGCACCTTAACTATGTTTGTCTTTAATTCTATTTCTGTAGGCTACATGCGATATGTTTGAAGTCATACCAGATTGAATTTCCCTTATGGAAACATTATTTCTTCAGGGCAGAAAATCAATCACCGAAGAACACTTCATTTTTAATAAGAGCCCTCTGGTTGTTCATGGGAAAGGGCCTTGGCACAAGATTAATGCCTTCTACTGAAACAGTGCATTGCTCTGGACCATAACATCCTTGCAGTGCTGTCCCTACCCACAGTAGTATTGCAGAAATGTCGTTTGTCAGCAGACCGGGACAGAAGTGGACAGGCAGTAGAATTTTTACACCAGGCTTTGCCAAACGTCAAAAGCCGACAAACTAGTCAGTTGAGAAATAAACTGTCAGTGTGATGAACCCTTTTATAAAATGTGCCCAGATGTGCAAAATTGAGCTGAATTTATTTCATGACTTAAAATGCAAGCGCAGATATGCATATTGCACTTAATCCATGTGGATATTGCAGTAAAGTCACATGATTTATTTACATTGCGGTCCAGTAGACTTGGCTGGGAGGCAGGCAGGAAAAGGGTGTGGCATGTACAGTAATCTCCTCATTCTACTGTAAAATCAACACATAGACACATTCAACTTAGAAATAGTTCATTCCCTGATATTTATTATATTATATTCGGGAGCCAATATTTCAACAGTTTCTTTAAAGTGATCTAAGTATGAGTGTATTTAATTTGCGATTTTTTCCATTCTTCCCCAAAGAAAAATAAATGTGTGAGAGAAATGGGTTTTGACCTACAATATGGTGATGACCTCAGCTGTTTTCCTCACACACACACACACACACACAGAGTGAGGACGCTGACTGGTACACACACACACACACACACAGAGTGAGGACGCTGAATGGTACACACAGAGTGAGGACGCTGAATGGTAAACACACACACACAGAGTCAGGACGCTGAACGGTACACACACACAGAGTGAGGACACTGAATGGTACACACAGAGTGAGGACGCTGAATGGTACACACACACACACACACACACACACACAGAGTCAGGACGCTGAACGGTACACACACACAGAGTGAGGACACTGAATGGTACACACAGAGTGAGGACGCTGAATGGTACACACACACACACACACACACACACACACAGAGTCAGGACGCTGAACGGTACACACACACAGAGTGAGGACACTGAATGGTACACACAGAGTGAGGACGCTGAATGGTACACACACACACACACACAGAGTCAGGACGCTGAACGGTACACACACACAGAGTGAGGACACTGAATGGTACACACAGAGTGAGGACGCTGAATGGTACACACACACACACACACACACACAGAGTCAGGACGCTGAACGGTACACACAGAGTGAGGACGCTGAATGGTACACACACACAGAGTGAGGACGCTGACTGGTACACACACACACACACACACAGAGTGAGGACGCTGAATGGTACACACACACAGAGTGAGGACGCTGAATGGCACACTCACACACACACACGCTCACGCACAGCGATGCCACTGAACAGTACCCTCTCCTGGTGCAGGGTGGTGAATGTGACTCCGGTGCCTGGGGGGGAGCTCCAGAGGGAGAACACAGACGACGTGCTGCAGGACGAGCACCTGAGTGACCAGGAGAACGCCCCGCCCCCACCCGCCGGCAGTCGCCCTGGCGACGCCAGCCAGCCCCCGCCAGAGGGAGAGGCCTGGGAGGACACCGACTTCAACCGCAACAAACTCAGGATCAGCATCAGCAAGGTAACGCACCAGCGCATACAGGGGGTTAGCCTAGCGCTCTTAATCACTTACTGTTCAAACAGAGGAGGGGGTTAGCCTAGCGCTCTTACTCACTGTTTAAACAGTGCCATTGGATTAGTTTAGTGGGGTTCATCATTTATTTAAACAGTGGAGGGGGATTCGTTTAGCGCTCTTAATCACTTACTGTTTAAACTGTGGAGGGGGGTTAGCCTAGTGGGGTTCATCATTTACTGTTAAAACAGTAGAGGGGGATTAGCCTAGTGGGCTTAATCTCTTAATCTCTTACTGTATAAACAGGCATTAGCCAACTGTCTTAATCTCTTCCTGTTTAAACAGTGGAGAAGGATTATCTTTGTGGAGTTTTTTAATGTATGGTTAAACATGGTGGAGAGGCCTTGTATCAAACAGAGGGATTAGTTTAGTGGGGTTCATCATTTACTGTTAAACATCACCTGACTACTAATTAACAGTTTGAGATCTTTAGCTGTTGAATGAGGTGTGCTTTTTTAGGGTTAGAGTGAAAACCTACAGGATGGTCGATTGCCAGGGACAGGGCTGGGAACCTCTGATGTAGAGGGATTATTTTAGCGGGGATCATCATTTACTGTTAGCCATGGATTGGTCGTGGACCCACGCAGACGGATTAGCCTAGGGTGGTGTAAACACCAGGCTCCAGGCACCTATGGGCAGTGAGCACCCACCTTGAGCTGTGTCAGGCTCATCTCTTCATCCCCAATTCCTGCGAGGAATATTAAACAGATGGCTCTGACTTCACAGAGGAGTACACATTCACACTGTGTGCATTGAGCAGATGCTGTAATCCAGAGAGACTGGTGTCTGTGAAACCTGGTAAAGGTTCCCCTGGGCAGCTGTGACAGAGCGTGAAGATTCAGATGGGTGTGTGATTCCTCTAACAGGTCAGCAAGGCCTCTGAATTTCTGCCATTTTCTGCCCGCTGTGAGGCCCTGTTGGCGGTTTACAAGTTTAGAGTTGACAAACCCTTCTTTATTTCTTCTAAATATTGATGAAAATGATTATGAGAACTCAGTATTTATGAGTGCTTTTCTCTATCATAGACTGCTCACTTCCTCTTTTAGGCCGCCTTTGGTTCCACCTACACCTCCCATAAGCCCCTGCAGGAAATGTTCTATGGCATTCCGCCCCGTTTAATGACCTAGCTGCTATATCAGCAGTCTCCAGAATTATCCGAAGACGGTGTGACGTTCCCGGGCTCCGCCTGCTGGATGTCTCGTCTGGTTTTCTCCCCTTGTCTTGTCTGTGTGCATTGGCAGGTGGAGGTTGGGGAATTGTCAGTGCTACTTGGACGCACCTGGGGCCGGTGCGTTCTGGAGCATAAAGCAAGAGTGTCGACTGGACTTCCGGTCTCTCTCGCTTTGGCTCTCGCGTTCTCCCAGCCTGCTCGGCGTTTCGTTTGTTTTCATTGTTCTTGTTCTGTTATTCACCCTACAGCATGCCTGCGTCATGCACTTCATAGCGCCCACTCACTTAAATTACTGATCTACTGATGTACACACTCCATAATTTGTACTTCCAGTACTTTTCTGTTGATTACTTCTATAATTAAATTCCTTTATTTTAATCTTTCATTCCCGGTCTCCCTTCGTCGTTGCCACCACCGAGCCGGGTTGTAAGAAGGGCCAGTGTGGGAGCAGGCTTTCGTCCGGGCCCTGCACTACAGTAGAACAAACAATTGAAGCAACCGCCATTTTGATGATAGGTTGACTTGATAGCACAGGCAGTATAGTTTCAGAAGCCCACCCCGGATGGCTTTGAGTGGTTATTTTGACAGTGCCTCTCGGAGGGTACTCGTGTTTCTCCTGGGCGTTTTTCTCCGGACCTCTGCAGTATAGCGGGCTGGACGCAGTCGTGGCTGTCGTAGCTGATGGATGACAGCTGGGTCACTGCCCAGTAAAGAGAACCTGCTGCTGCTGCTGCTGCCTCCCTCAGGCTAAAACCTGGCTCACAGCATGGGAAAGCACACAGGAAGTACTGCTCTGTGTAAAACAGGGCTTTTCAATGTTTTCTGATCCAGGCTCAAAGCCATCCTAGTGGACCTCTATGTTTACATAAAAAAAAGTGTTGTTTGTTTTCTATTTGAAATATTTTCTCAATCTGTATATAGTCATTGTATATTAAGTCAGTTCAACAGCCATACCCACTGTTGAAAACCCAGGGTTTAGACTGGTAAAAGAAGAATTCATGTCATGAATTGAAAACTTCTCATAGCACTATATGGGTGTCTTTCAGTTCATTAATTAAATTTCAGTGTATTTCCTAATTAGCTTGAATGATTTAACTGAACTGAAATTGACCCCAAGCCTGATTTGCATTACACATTTTGTTGTAGTGTACCTGTATCTAATATAATAACACCCCTTGCCTGGTCAGAAGTGGACATCAAAGTGTTGGACATAATTTGAATTGCCTTCTGTGCAGTCTTTTTTTTTTCTACACCTCTGGGTGTACAGAAAGATCCGAACCGCTCAGTCACTGCCCATTTTCCACCATGGTCTGAAGATGTATCTCTTCTGACGATACCTTGACTCTTTTCTACACCCCGTAGGGCTCTCCCAGTCCAGTATCACTCATGTATCACTTGTGTTTTGATCTCCGAACACTTTCATGTTGGGGCGACATGGCTCAGGCGCCATTTCTCAAGAGAAGTCGTCTGGCAGTCGGAGGGTTGCCAGTTCGATCCCCCGCCCGGGCTGTGTCGAAGTGTCCCTGAGCAAGACACCTTACCCCCAAATGCTTCTGACGAGCTGGTCGGCACCTTGCATGGCAGCCAATCGCCGTTGGTGTGTGAGTGTGTGTATGAATAGGTGAATGAGAAGCATCAATTGTGCAGCGCTTTGGATAAAGGCACTATATAAATGCCAACCATTTACCATTTATGTTGCAGTTGTATTGTCATCTTTCACCACCTTATGCAACACTTTTGTCTTCGTCTAGTTGTAGCTCTTTACGGTATCATATCATGTAATCATTCCTCACTTCTAGTTTATGATTTGCCACAACTTTACTGACTTAGCTTATACTTACCGCATGAACTGGACTTGATGTTTATGGCTATGCATAACTGATACCTCATAGGAATTGTGCCTTATCTGACCTGTGTTCTGTTATTGTTCCAACAACCTTCGGTGTGCGCTAAATGTACGTCGCTTTGGATGAAAGGGTCTGCCAAGTGAATGCTCTCATATTATACACTTGCATTACATCAGAATACATAATGGCAGTAAAAGGCACTTTACGCCCATCTCAGCTTGTCATTTACCTGTCCCCTAGATCAGAGATCTCCAGTCCTGTAGTGTCACTGTGTCAAGTCCAGCTCCCCTGGCGTTAATTTGTTGCGGATTGAAAGAAAAAACCCTTATGTACTTCAGTCCTCCAGGAAATTGCGACAGTGGTTCCCAAAGTAGATGTGTGTGGGGGAGGCTTGGGCCTGACAGAAAACATTTGTGAACTGCTTGTCTAGAGAGTGTTCAGCAGAGAATCTCAGCCTTGACTTCATTACCTGGTGAATAGTCTTCATTATCAGCAGTGCAGTAGAGCTTTAAGCCCTCCCAGGCTTTTTACTGAGCAATTAGTGCTGCTGATTGGCCTGACTGGCTTGACACCTGACTCTCAGGTAAGAATGGCAAATTAGCAGTTCTCAGCCCTTGATTTGAGGAACAGGAGTGTAGTCTCAGCCCTCAAGGACCGTGATTTGAGGAACAGGGGTGTAGTCTCAGGTCTTGAGGACCGTGATTTGAGGAACAGGGGTGTAGTCTCAGGTCTTGAGGACCGTGATTTGAAGAACAGGGGTGTAGTCTCAGGTCTTGAGAACTGTGATTTGAGGAACAGGGGTGTAGTCTCAGGTCTTGAGGACCGTAATTTGAGGAGCAGGGGTGTAGTCTCAGGTCTTGAGGGCCGTGATTTGAGGAGCAGGGGTGTAGTCTCAGGTCTTGAGGACCGTGATTTGAGGAACAGGGGTGTAGTCTCAGGTCTTGAGGACGGTGATTTCGGGGTTCATCCGTCCCCTCTCTGTCCCCCCCAGACGCAGTTGGCGGCGGAGGAGGAGCCCAGCCGAGGGGCGTGTCCTGTGTCCCCGGTCCGAGGCGCACCCCCAGAGTCCCCCGGCGGCCAGGCACGCTCGCTCAGATACCGCCGCGTCAACAGCCCCGAGTCTGACCGCCTGTCTGCTGCAGAGGGCCGGGCCGAAGCCTACGACAAGCGGTGAGCACTCTCCTCCAATCCAATCCTCTCATCCAGCCCTACTGTCCAATCCAATGCTCTCATCCAGCCCTACTGTCCAATCCAATCCTTTCATCCAGCCCTACTGTCCAATCCAATCCTCTCATCCAGTCCTACTTTCCAATCCAATCCTCTTGTCCAGTCCTACTGTCCAATCCAACCCTCTCATCCAGCCTTACCGTCCAATCTAAACCTCTCATCCAGTCCTACTGTCCAATCCTATCCTCCCAAATTCCCTTGTTCAAACTGGTCCACCAGTCTGGTGTCTGACAGCAGTGAGTTCTTCCTCTGTGGTGCAGGTTTCGGGTGTCTGACAGCAGTGAGTTCTTCCTCTGTGGTGCAGGTCTCGCATGGACATCCTGGGCTCTCCTTCCAGGCAGGTGTACTCGTCCCAGCCGGCCCAGATGCTGTCGGTGGACTTGGGGCAGGGGGACCGGCAGGCCAGCGGCCGGCAGGAGGTGTCTGCCTCCGTGGACCACGAGGCCCTGAGCAACGCCTTCCGCTCGGTGCCGCTAGCCGAGGAGGAGGACTTTGACAGCAAGGAGTGGGTCATCATCAACAAGGAGGCGGAGCTGAGGGACTTCCTGCCGGGCGCGGAGCCCACCACCTCGGGGACCACGGACGAGGAGCCGGAGGAGCTGCGGCCGATCGAGGAGCAGGAGGAGCGGCGGAGGCTCGGGGGCGGGGCCGAGGCCGTGGTCCGGCCCAAGACGCGGGGCATGCTGACGGTGGCCGAAGAGGAGGGGCAAACCCCGAGCCCCACCCACTCGCCCTGTCACTCACTGCCTTCCACCCGCCCCAGGAGGAGGGAGTCGGAACCAATCGGGCCCCACAGACTGGTAAGAATCCTCCTCGCCTGAACGTCCTCGACTGAAATAGTGCATATCTCAGAAAAAAGTTTTTTTTTTTACTTGTCTCCATATAGGAACCCTTTCCAGTTCTTTATTGAATCGTAGGTGTGAAGTCTGAAAGCTCCCAGACAAAGAACCGTTTTGCCTGTCAAAGAACCCTTGAACTATGTAGGGTTCTTCTATGGAATCAAAGGGTTCCTTTTGGAGACATGTTTTCTGAGAGTGTATGCCCAAAAAAAACCTAATTTCCACTGGGGCTCTGTGCAGGCTAACGCTAATGCTAATTCACAAGTTTGCTCTTCATTTCCAGTCCTGATGACTGTCACCTTTTCCTGCTCTGCCTTTGGAAAAGGATGCACATATGAATAAATTAGTATCTCATCCTATTCACTAGACTTCATTTTTTTCTTTTACGTGGAATAAATTGTCAACTGTCACAAACTGATTATTTTGTACTTTCTACATCTTTCCATTACCTTTTTATCAGTCCGCCTGTTTATTTTGAATTACTGCATGAAGACCATTCCACGGCTTCAGTTTGAGCTCATACTGGATTAGAGCTTGTATATGATTTCCATTTTAATTTAATATTTGCAATTTCAAAACAGCATATTAATATGGCTTTGTGTGGCTTAATATGGGGTATGCAACTCTTTCCAGTCTATTCCTGTTGTCCTGTTTTAGATTCTGTTTAGACTCACTGCCTAGGAAGTAAACCATGTTTACAGTATCTATACCGTATGTTGAACAGGGAACTATAATGAAATGCGTTTCACATTGGACCTGGAATATGGTCCCATGAGTTAGTATATTCTAATACTTCTCTACACTTACACAATATCAACAGTGTTTTACCCCAAGGTAAAGACAAAAAAATTGGTAATAGCTTTTCACAGTTCTGATATACTGTGGTGTTGCTGAGGGGGAAATCAGTGCAGTTTTATGATTATGTCATCTTTCAAGTGCTTCAACATCTGATTTTCCATGAATTGCATGGAGATGTCCTCCCCCCTATGAAACCAGACGCGCGGTCAAGACTGCGAACGTTCACGGCGAGCTATGTTTGCAGCCAACAATTACTGTTGAACGATTTTAAATGAATATTCCATTTAGTTCCCCGCCAACGCATTTTGAATACAAATGGATGTGACTTATATCTAACAATGCCAGCTAGCTGATTCATTGCTTGTCTGTGAATTATTTTTTAAGGTAAGAACAAATGTTAAGGTAACAGCCACATAATTGTCAATTTTTGTTTTCACCTCGTCTTCCCCGTCGGCTGCCATTGCTGTTCGCGGCGCACTACCTTTTCAGACTGATAGCTAAAGTTGTGGCGCACAGAAAGAGGTTTTAATATGTTTGCGATCTTGAACACACCTCCGCTGAGTGTGGAAGCCATGTCAGGCAGGCAGGTGTCTGAACTCTCGAAGTCACGCGTTCATACTCTTAAGCCATACAGATATAGCTGAATTGTCTGTGTGCTTTATGTAGTTTTATAGCGAGGGACAATTTAGTTTCCATTCTGTGTGTGTCTGCATGCTTGTGTGTGCACATAGAACATTTTCAAACAATTCTGTTTTGTTTTGAAAATATGTCTGGAAACTATGGTCCCCACTTGGCAGGTAAATTGTGATAGTCCCCTTAAGTAACGTAAACGTGTGAGTGTTTGTGTGAGCTTGTGTGAGCTTGTGTGAGCGTGTGTGTATGTGTGTGTGTGTGTGTGTGTGTGTGTGTGTTTGTGTGTGTGTGTTTATGTCTTTCTGTCTGTCTATGCATGCATGTCTATGTATCCACACGTGGGTGTGTGCACGGGTGTCTGCGTGCTTGTCTGTGTGTTGTGTACAGTTCATGTGGGTATACAGGAAAGCTGCCAATGTACCCATGCTACTAGCTTGTTGTTGGCTACTGCTCTGACAGGCATATTGTATCTGAAAAGTTAACTCCACGGTTGCCTGCACCAGGGCTAGTGATTGGTGTACTCCGATGCCAATGAACTGCCATCGCCACACACAGGTGGGGCAGCTACATATTAATCCAGACCCCTGTCGTTGCCTTTTTAAGGTGGAATGCTTGTCATCATCTTAGATGATGAGCTTAGATAGCATTTAGTTAAATTCCTCCTTAAGTGTGTGTTTACCACGAGTGAATGGGCAAGCTTCATTTCCAGCTTTGTCCTCATATATAATATATGGACACACATGCATGTACATATGTAATTTTTTTCAGTAGCATGTTTTATTAAAATTCTGTAGAATCTGCCCAAGGGTATATAATTTTACTGGCATGTATAAATTCAACATATTTGAAGAACATTCAGAACGAGGTGTCCAACACAATATTTTTATCTTGTTTTTTATCAACCTTTCGGTGTAAATATCTTTACGTGGGTAGGTTCTCCTTGAAATATTATATTACACCAAACATTCTTATTGACATTAATAATACTACTAATGAACATTAAATATAGCTGAATGCAGCAATTATTTGGGACCAAGCATAAAATGGCTGCCAATGGGCTCTTGCATGATTTTGTTAGTTCACAAGTGTGGAGAATTTGTTTCTTTTGAGGAGAGGTGTGCTGCAAGTGTGATATATTTCCAGTATGCGAGTGATTTTTAAATTAATGTTTGAATAATGGGTGTTAAAGTAAATTCCACTGAGTGTTTTTTTAGCATGACAGCTTATCGGATTAACATTGTCTAGTTGGGTTGGGATATTGGAATGGTGAAGAACGTATATGGGGCAAAAGGACCTCACATTTCGGAATAAATATTAAAGAGATCTAAATGCACTGGTGGTAATTCATTCTATTGAATATTGCACTCTGTGTATGTGATGGGCACATTTGTAGATTCTGGTAGCAACATCAAGATCGTCAACTGCATTTGTTTCTTGAAGATATGTAGTGAAGTTTATGCATCTAATTGGGTATTACTACTGATGTTTTAGTATGTATATACCTTGGGTATACTAGATCTGAGACATCATTATCTGAAGTTATATCTCTATCAAATTATTGTAAGTAGCCTGATAATACTTAATACTAACTGCATATGCAGAGAGCATGTTTAGTATCTCAGGGTAGACATCAATCAGTTGTGAGCAGTGTTGACCACAGTTTCAGCTAGTCGACTTTGTTGAAGTGACTTTTTTACATTTGACATTGTCAGATTTGTTGAGGTGGTGATTGTAGTTTTTCTCCTTGTTTTTGTTGTTTTTCATGAATAGGCTAGTCATTTGTAAAAGGCCAGAGATGAATGGTTATGGTTATTAAAAGAAATGGACATTATCTGTATGTCTTTTTCAGCACTAGAAAAAGCTTGCTAGATGATATAGCTATGCAACCCACACTTCAACACTGCAAGTTATGGTTACACAATGTAATGTGTAAACTGTGTTTTAAAAGTTACAGCCTACTTCTGACGAGACATGTAGCACAGTCTGTAGAGCAGCCGACTCAAGCCATATGCGATTCCCCCCCTCGCCAGCAGGGGCACCCTCTCTATCGGTTATAAAAATATGAAAAGAAAGACTGGCTGCTCTGTGGCATTTCCATATGGGAAATGGGTCTTGGATAAATTGGCCAATACAGCAGTGATGGCCGCTGAGCTGAAAATTGAGGAGGCAGAAAACTTCTCCTTAAACTGATTATTAGTCTCAACCTGTTTTCAGTTATTTTTCTTCAGTAACAAATACTTTACAAATCATTTTTATTTGCATTACAAAATTGTACACATTTCAGTCAACATTATCCAAAATTCAATACGATTTTGTTTGATATCCAATTAATTACAGGCTGTTCCAAAAGCTATCGCTGTAGTTGACAGAGTGGTGCATCTCTTTTCGTTAATTGTAGGCTTGTTAGTGAATGAAAAATCATCTCTAGCATGATGTGAAGAGAAATCTGTGTGTTTACCTGTCAATGTATTATTTTTATTATCATTGCCAATGTATAGATTTGTTAATCAAGGGAAACGATTCTCGGGTGAGATGAATCATCAGTTTAAGAAGTTTTCTGCCTCCTCAATGTTCATGCTATACTGTGGATGGCCTATGCCAGTAATGTCCACACAACTGTATTATCAGTGTGATACTGTCTAATATCGCTCAGACAGGCCCAGAATGAGCAACACATCTGTTGTAAAGTGGTGCTTTATCAACCATACCCTTTATTAACCATGCCCTTTCCATATCGTATGGAATCTCTTCTGAAAAATGTCCTTCCAACACAAATCGCAAAAAAATACATCTTCAATTATTCTCGATTCACGATGTGTCCTTGCCATTATTTACTGGAGGAGAATCTCAAGAATGCTTTCTGCTGTACAAAAATACCCCGGCTTTATATTTGCGCCCATCACTACTCTGACAGCAATGACGCCTTTGCCCGAGATAATATTTAAATGGACGACAAGTTACTTTTCTGAAGCGAAAAGGACCAGGGTGCCATGTGTATTGGATCAACCAGAAGAAATAAAGTGTTTGGGGTAAGCACAAAAAGTGTAGTCCTTACTTCTGTCTTATGTATTCAGTTTGCACTTAAGGCGGCGTACTGTGTACTGAAGTGGTATTTAATTCTGGGTAGTGCGAGTCATTTTGTAGTGTGTATGTATAAAATGTGTAGCTGTGATTTGTTTTTTATTTTTAACCACACAGCACTCAGTAGAACTGTGAGGTCTTAAGAGTATTCAGATGCCAGTGAAAGTCTGGATTTCGCAGTGGCGAAAACTATTGCCTCTGGTTGACAGCAGTTGTAGTACGCATTGATACAATAGCCAGTGAGAGGTTAAAAGCTCTTGAGCCCCCGCAGGTTGATTAACGTATGATTTTTGCACCCGCACAAACATGGCCCTTTCATTTTTAATTTTTTTGTCATGAAGGACATTTCCATCAGTATGTAGTGTCACATTTTTACCCAAAAAAAGGGAACTTTAGAGTCTCGTTTTGATGCCGTTCTCCTTCAGCAGAGAGATCTCTGTAGCGATGTGCAGAGGGAAAGAACTCTTAAAAATTAAAAAAATTAAAAATAACAGAGCAGGAGCTAGTCTTCCCCTCCCCCCCGGCCTGACACATTTTTCCTCCGCTCTTATTGGTCTTTTTCAGTTGGAGGAGGACAGGCATCAACACTCCCAACACACTTTCCAGAGGCCCAACCAGTTGAGAAGACTGGCGTGCTATGTCTTCAACTCCTCAACTCTGGAGACGGAACAGTACCCGCACCCGGGGGGCTCGTTGATCCAGCGCAGCAGGTCTGCGGAGAGCAGCCCCGCCCGCGCGCCCTCCCGCCGGCACCTGCCTCTGGTGCCCGGGAGCCCGCGCTCCCGCCACTCTGTGCTCAATACGCCCCGGCTGCAGATCCAACAGATTCTGGCCAAATTAATGAACAAGACGTGAACCAAAGCCCTGTTTCCCACGGAGAGAGAGGGAGAGAGATGAGGGGTGGGTGGGGTGGGGGGAAGGGAGGTGTTTTTTTATTTTATTCATGCAATAAACGCGGTCCGCTCCCGCTCGCTCCGACGGCGTTTCGTGCGCGCCAGGTTTGCGCCGTGGAGAAGGGGGAAGGTCGGGCCGAAGTGGAACTGCAGCCGCGTCGGAGGGAAGCGCTTTAGCGCCGTCTGCCTCCCTGAGCCACGGAGCTGAGGACGACCTTCACTGTCATCCCCCGCCCGTGTTTCCTTTCCTTTTCCCAAACCGCAAGAGACTGCGTCTCCATGTTTGCTCGGTGTGAGCGATTGTTAGGTGTGGGCCGAGTCGATATCACGTCCGTCAAAAAAAAAATCTTTGTTGTGAATGTCACCCTGGAGCACCCGCCACCCCCCCTTTATTCCTAGACAGGAAAGAGATCTTAGAAAGATCCGGAAAGATCCGCCCCATTGCCGTCTGGCCTGTACAGCAGCCTGAGCCTGTGTCCTTGCTTTTCTGGTGCTGTAAGGACGAGAGTGCTTCCCGAGAGAGCCACAGCACTCTCCCGCACCGTGCAGGCACGTGCCGTGAATTTCTCACGCCGTTTAAAGGAGAGACCAAATTCTTCACGACCATGTCTTATATCTGGCATCTGATACATAGCATTTTGAACAATATAATTATGTAAATTTTATCTCTGTTCATAGCATTGGTGAACAATTTTAATAATGCCCCTTTTTGACTAGCTTTTAAAATTATTCGGTTTTTACAATTTGTCGAAGAAATATCAAAAGTAAAGATTGCGCATAATGCACGCGTTTGAAGTCATGGCGCTTTAGTTAACGCTTTTTCTCTGTACGCCTGCTATTTGTGCTACCAGGATGACATAGCTAAACATGGTGTTTCTTTGTAGTCTTCCAAGGATTTTCCAAAAACCAATACCTGTGTAGTCAGTGAGAAGGCTACTACTTTGTCACGGTACTGTAGGAGTTGAGAGATATATGGATACAGGTGTTTGGCTAAGAGCAAATACAGAAATGGCTTTTGTAGGGATCACGGGATTGCTGTAGATTTCTTGCGTAAAACTCATCCTGGCAGGCTGGTGCCATCCTAAGAGGCCACAAAGGCCTTTTCTTTCCCAGAATGCACTCATACAACGGGTGTTAGTGTAAAACCGGCCTTAAAAATCTAGTTTTCTGAGAATTCTGATTGCAGGCATTTGAAGTTCAGCCCGATGGGTTTGGCATTTGCCGGCTTGAGTGCGTGGTGGTTAGACCCCCGCAGGTCTAGAACCATCCGTGTGCGTAACCGCCATATCCCTGCTCTTCTGTTTGGCCTGCGCTCGGGGATGACTAAGAGCTCTGACTCACACAGGGTAGCGGTGGACGCGGAGGGGAGATGTGGCATCATGCCGCCTGCGCAGATACACCTTTCACTTCCATACGGTGGAGCAGTTCAGAGCCGAGCCGGTTGTCATGGAAAATTTGCTTTAAAGGATAAAATGTTCTTCAAAGGGTGAATTTGCTTCAAAAGAGTCCCTTTTTCAAAACTGTATTTTGAAAAATAAACTGCCTTTGGTGTACAAATAGAGAGGGGGGTATTTTTTTGCAGTTCAGTGGCAGTGAGAATTGAACCGCTTGGTCTTTGGAGTGGTAGGTTCCTGTAGAAATTTGCCCCTCAGTCAGGAAGTTTGGTTTTGGTTTAATGTCTCGGCTGTGAACTGAGATCTTGTCTACGTCTTGCGCACGTCAAGCCGATCTCCCCGTCCAGTGAACCGCCCAGATTTTATCACAATTTCCATCATTGTCATACTAGGGAAATCCTAAACTTTCATCCCTGCTTAAGATTCCGCATTTGTGCTGAAGCCAGCGGAGATCCATAATCTGCAATAAGTAGGTAGTCTGTATGTAAATGCCACTTGTGGAGAGGAGAGTGTTTTATGTGTCAGTCCTTCCTTGTTATTGCCATGTTGTAGAGTCTATATGAGGCGATAGATCCTCACTTTGTGGTCACATCGGTGTATTTACGGTACCAAGGTGTAGTTAGTCATAGGTGACTGGTATATGCAGCAGTTACTGAATGTGAAATATAGATGTAGAATCACGGTGAAGTATCAGAATATTCACTACTGCACTTTATTTTGTCGTGAATAGAGAGTGAGCAAGAGTGTGAGAGTGTGAGAGA
Organism: Conger conger; assembly: GCF_963514075.1. Classification (NCBI taxonomy): domain Eukaryota; kingdom Metazoa; phylum Chordata; class Actinopteri; order Anguilliformes; family Congridae; genus Conger; species Conger conger. Next base: position 20,362,964 of record NC_083777.1, on the reverse strand, counting down.
TAGAGTGAAAGAGAGAGTATATTGTAAATATAATTGCAGGGTTACAGAGGGATGAAGCTTTTTTGTAGTTGTTTCACTTGAACAATTACAGGACCTTTCCCACAGCACTCACTTTGCCTCTGAAACTAAGAACTGCAGTACTGAGCAAGACCTTAAAATGGAGGCCCCTATTCATTGAAACAATGACTGTATTTGGAAGATGCAAGGAAGAAGACATTAGCAAGCTCGTTGCAAAATACTAAAGTGATCGTGGTTTGTTTTGCTGCCTGAAGGTCTGTATTGTGCAGTACAGTAAGTGGACCATACCATTACTTTGTGGCTTGTTTGTATTAGCAGTGCTGTTTAAAGTTTAGAAGTGCAGCCTGGAACAGCCTGGCATACTGTCAGCCGCCATTTTCTATATTTCAGATGATAGCTTTAATGCGTCAGTGCCTGACGGTCCCGTAGCTGAAGATGCTAAGGGCTATGTTCATAATCTGCAGCATTTTGGCTTCATCCACAGCCTGTTTGCGTTACACGACAGCACAATCAAGTAGCATCTCCTTTAAATGTAGCCAGCGCATTTGCATATAACCATCACCATTGAACAGAGTATAGAACAGTGTTGGCATTGGTTTGGTTTGGTTTGGTTTATTTTCATTAGCCTCAAAATATGGTGATTTGGTGTGTGTGTGAGTGTGTGTATATGCAATAAGGATATGTGTTGCACAAAGACCCACGGAGGAATTCAGACAAACTTCATGTACAGCAACACCCCATAAAATGAAAAAACCTAAGGGAAGAGAAGTACTGTACATATTTATTTTGAAACTGTAAAAATGTTTAGCCAGAACACTAATAATTATTGTACCGATTTTTATTTAGAAGAGGAAAGGCAGATATGTTCATATTTGCTTGATTGGATGATGTATATTGGAAGAAGTCACTGATGTAAGCTGGAGAAAAGACTATGGATTCCTCTAGAACTATTTAGACTATAGAAGTGGGTTGTAAAAAGTCATTTAAGATAAATGCACTAGTTTTTGCTGTGGGGAGGAGAAACAAAACAGGATAATAATAATAATTATTATTATAATAATAATTAATACTTAATGAGCAGTGTACTGATTGCTGTACCTGAGTTATTACATTTGGTCTGAAACAAAATTGAATAAAGTTGTTGCACTTATCTTCTAGCAGATCAACATTGTTAGAGATGCTAAACCTTGCTTCTTTGTCACTACATCAGATGTTAGAAACTGTAAATAGAAAAAAAAAAAGTCCTGTAAAAGGAAATTTGAACGGTTGCCATGACAGCAGTTTCCATGGTTGAAATATTTCTCTATTTTAACAAGCTGTTTGGCATAATTACTGTTTTCCTCATCCATAGTAATTAAGGCTACATAAGAATTCAGTATTTCTCATTTTCATCATATTGCTATTTGTGGGAAATATAAACATTCAGCCTTTATTTATAATTCTGAAATGAGTAATTATTTAATGTTGCTATTTCAGTTAGAAACACTTATCCAGCCATGGTGTACAGTTGGAAATGGCTGTCTGTGCTTCTGACTACACAGATAGAACTACACAGTGGGGGAAATATGACTTTCAACAACATTATTGCCTTATTCTTGATCAGATCAGGTCTTCATGCTGCATGCATATTCATATTGTCTTCTTTTAAATCAAGCCATATACAAGCTATTCAGAGTAATCATGAAGCCATTCAGAGAAAGATGTGTATTAGACTGCTCTACACACAGCTATAGATATGGAAGGTCATTTTACTGTGGAAGAAGAGGTCATCGTAGTAAAATCTAGATTTTAAACTGCCAGCATTCTGGCAAAATGCATATCTGATTCCTATATGAACGGCAAAATAGTTAACAAACCAAAAATTGGACATTTCAGTGTATGTATAACTTACCACAGTGGATCCTTGTTTTTAAAATTCTTTATGAAGAGCTTTTTATTGCTGATAAGCAGTGTGTACACTTTCTCTCGTCCTACAGTGAGCTGGCGTAGCATTGCTCTTTTGTTTGTTTGCACTTTGTCTTGTCTAGCATTCATACAAAGTGCTGAGTAGAATGCCAGAATCTTATCAACCCCTGTCTTCACAAGATCACCTGTACTGTCCTGAAGACGTTTAGTGTCAGATTACATAAGTCATTGTTTTCTGGATAGTGAAAATGAGGGAAAACAGAACTATGAAGGTTACAGTGGAAAAAGTGTGAGATCACTCATTTAATTTTGAAGAACCTATCACAGTGAATAATACATTGTAGACCCAGGAGAGTAGTTGTGTGAATAGTTCTGAAAAAGTAGGAGAGGGATTATTGGAAAAGAAGGCACCCTCTGCACCTAATATAAGAATGAATCGATGAGAATGGGGAGAATAAACGTAATTTAAACTGTACCCACATTTTTTATAATGTCTGAAGCCTGGAGCCTGCTAAGCCATGGAAATATCCTTCCTGAGCTTCCCTCATCTTCCTGTGAATAATTTGGAGAAGAAACACACTTTAATGTTTGTGTCCAAGGATTGAATTGAGGGGTTAAAAACGGAAGCATTTCGAATGTAGGAGATGAGGAACAAGGTCACAGTATTAACACGCTCAGTCCGCTTCCTGGAACGTGCTCTGTAAGATCACGTTTCTACCTTTACGTTTAGCGCCTGTTGTGGAAAACGCCGTGTAGCCACACCGCTTGGGCCTCCACTGTTGAAACACTGCTTACTGAATGTACTGTACCACGTGAAATACGCTGCTTCAGTCTCAGAGCTTCGCTGCTTCCACCTGACTATGTACACCTGCATGGGCTTCGTTCATCCTGGAGGGGGCGGCCTGCCTTTCAGGTGAGCTGTACCTGCAGCGAGAAGTGCTTCATATCAGAGAGAGCCTCCCCCAGAACGACACCCCCCCCAGCCCACTGTATCAGACAGCACTGCGTCTCTCTGTGTCTCGGAAGGCTCTGGAACAGCCTGAAATAACACCAGTTTAATATTTGAGCAAACTGTGCGGTGAAGTCTGATTTCTAACACTGGCTGAATTATGTCAGTGCTGAAGCTCTTTCCAATCACGTCACATATGAAGCACCTCTGTCTACAGCAAGGGTGTCCAATCTTATCCAAATAACAGCCACGTGGGTGCAGGTTTTTTTTTCTTGACAGTAAGACACCTTTGACTTACCGAGGTCTTGATTAAAGACCATGATTAGTTAATTAGTTGAATCACATTGTGTAGTGCTGGGCCGAATCTAAAGCCTGCACCCACGCCGGTTTGGACACCCCTGGTCTACAGCATACACAGGTGCACAGTGTCATATAGTATTTTCTGCTTTTGTACATTTACACTTGTAAAAGGATACTCACGGATCATGCATCAGTGTTTAAAGCTTTCAAGCAATTTCCTGAAAAGATACCTTTCTTCTTTTTCCATTTGGAAATACTATATTTCTCATGGCTGTAATGCAATTGTATGCAATTCTTATTTGATCGTTGGTTTTTTGGGGGGCTGTATAAAAATGTTATGATAGGCTAAAATGTTAATCCTGCAGAGGTTACTGGCAGTAACTTCATTCTGCTCTTTCGTTGCCTCTGGAGATTATCTTTAGTGGAAACAAAATGTCAGAGCAGTGGCTGAACTCTCTCAGTACACTGAAGTACCCGAGTTTCTGCACCTGCAGATCTCTTTACTTTTCTAATCAAGCAACAGGAATTGATTTTTACTGCAAAATTTGAGAAAAACCACTAAAGGAATCACAGGCACATATTATTCGTATGCACAGAGCTGATGTACAAGTTGAATTGGATACAGCAGTTGGCCCTGAGGCTCTTTGGGTTATTTTTACATAAACTGGATTATAATGAGACAGCTTTTGGTTTACATTTTTATTGCTTGCCTATTAAACTGTGCCCCCGTTTTACTGCACGTACTGTAGCATCACAACCTTCACACTACTGAAAACAATGTGTTGCATTGTCCCAACATTCAGTAGTGTTGCACAGTACTGTGTTGTGCCTGTGAGCTGTTGCCTTAGTGCCTGTAAATCTCCCTTGAAAATGATAAATTACATGTTATAACGAATACTTAAAGAATTCAGTCTGGCTAGCACTGAGTAGGAGTAACACAAGATCTGTATGTAAACATTCTGTTGAGTTGCAGGAGGGAAACAATGGCATGGGCATGCGTTTTTGTTCAGCAAATATCAGCAACAATTATGGACAGTTATTTCCTGGTTCATCAAAGTCGTCCATATTCTTGTTTAATGCGAACACAGAACCGATAAAAATCTCCTGAAGTAATGTAAGAATGACCCGCTGAACTTCCTACCGTTAACTCTGTAAGAAACTCTGCAATAAAAGCAAGTGTGGGGGTGTATGTCTGAGAGAAAGTGCTCCATAGAAACATTTTGCATTCTGTTGATTCAGAGTAGCTGTTGGATAATTCTATAATTCTAGAAAATTGATCCGTGAGTGTCTTTTTGATTAATTCAAAAAAAGCCTTTTTGAGATATTTAGGCATTTTTTTGTATTGCAATAACATTGTACAGTAGGCTTGTAGTAACTACAAGTAAAGCATGTATTTTAAGCTTTATAACAAATATTTCAATTGTACATATATACATACTGCAGGATAGCAAATGCGTAAATGTATAATAGCATGCAATGTATTTGCGTATAGGCTGTAAATATATTGCAGACCACTGTATTTATGGATACACTTGAAATCACAAATGGGCTGAGTGATTTAAAAAGAAAAAAATAATGTTGAGCAATGGATTTTTTGTGCCTTTTCTATTCATGTATGTAATTTAGACAATCTTGAAAGGCTTGTATCTGACCAAAATATTATTAAAGAATTTTGGGAAAGACTTTAAAATTGTCGTCTTTCTTGATCCCTCTCGGTTATTAAACAAATATCACTTCTCTCGTTAGTGCTCGTTTACTTTCATAAAACAGCTGAATATGTGTAACGCAAATAATAGCAAAAATAAAGAACTGAATTTTGAGTATCCTCGAGTCAGAAACTCAGAATGGTAAAATATACACAAAGTTACCTTTCATTTCTGTTTTGTTGCACTATTTTCAGGTGAAATAACATGAAAGGACCTAATATCATGTTACTTGAAATGACCACGTATATTCTTGGGAAATATGGCATTACAGCCTGTAACAATACTAATATCACGCAGCTGTTTTTTCAAGTTATTTTTTTTTGGCATGTTATTGTTACGACATGGCCCTTACATGCAGTGATGGAAGCGGTCCTGACAGGCAGGGAGGGCCACCCATGGTGCCGGTCTGCTGGTATTTGTTACCACTCAACCGATCGATTAAAGCCGTTAATTACTCTGCTAATGTAAGCTGCCTCACTGGGGTCTAAATTTGCTGCTCATTTGGAGGTGAAAATGAAAGCCAGCAGGCTCCATGGCCATGCTGGACCACGGGCCTGCTGTAGTGTTTATAGAGCCCCACCATGATGAACCTGGCATTGTATTAAAACATTTATTTTCACATTGTGTTTCCCTATCACAACTATAATCCAGTGGAACATCAGTGGGTGCAATTAGTAAGTTACTGAAAGCTCTGTCATTATATTTCCTTGATTCTCTTCTCACAGAACAAAACATGTAATATAGCATCTACTCACAAATATTTTCAAATCTTGTCGAAAGCAAACATTAAATGCTCTGCCCACAATACACCATCGCAGGAACATCCATAAAGAATTAAGAATTGGCCCAATTAAGCCACAGGGTGGTGCTATAGTGCACAATGCAAAAAAAAAAGGTTTTTAAGTCTACGTGACTTTTTTTGTAGACGTTTAAAACCTGCTACTGTGAATAATCACTTCAGTTGAAATATGAACATGTATTTTTTAGTCGCTGCCATCTTGAATTTGCAGCCTTTTTGGATTTTGTTTGTTTATATGTTAATTTTCCCACTTTCTCATTATTGATTCACATGAAACTGCAAATGGCCCACTGATAAACTGTACCTCCCAGCCATCACAGACCGGATTTGGTGCAGATGGGCCATAAGGTGGCACTATAGCAACCTTTTAAATTTCCAATAATTAAAAATTCATATGTTCGAACTAATATTACAAGATCTTCTGACACAGAACAAATTTGCTTTAAATATCCATTTGCCTACCGTTATGGTATTTGAGATACCATTTTGATACAATTTTGAATATATTAAAAAACACTTAAAATCTATCTTCTGCTAGACAGTTTGTCCAATTTGCACAAAACTTGGATTACAGAATGTACTTGTGGATGTCTTCAAACCCAGTATTAAAATATTGCTACACTTGTAAATGTGCACACAGTCATGCATCTTCATATGGACATAAAGTGATAAAAAATGGTGGGTGTATTGAAAACTCCATCCAGATACCAACCCTAAAGAACTGGCCTGATTAAGCCACATTTTTAGGAATATGCGTATGCATTTGTAATTTAATGCTTGCCTCCCGTAATTGGTACTTGCAGCTATATTTTTTGTTTAGTGATGAGATGTTAAATGAACCAAAAATAATGTCACTTTTTGGCAGAGTTAATAATGATTTTCCGTTCCTTGTCTTTTTTGCAGGTCCTTTTGCCCAAACCGTTTGAGCAGAACGGCCTACCTTTGCAGGTGCCTTCTTGTCCGTCTTATCAAGACTTCAGAGCGAAGGACCAGGCGGTGGAGAAGGATGTTCTGGGGGGTCTCCCCCAGCTGCAGGGGAAGAGGGTGGACTTCCTGTCCTTCAGCGGCGTCCTGCTCCCACCGGAGCCCTCCACCTCGGGCCCCCAGCGCAGCAGGGGTTCGGACGGGGCCCGAGAGAACAAGAGCGAGTCCAGCAGCGACGGCAGCCAGAAGAGCACGGAGCGCAGCCAGGAGGGGGCGCCCTCTACCCTGCTGGCCGACGAGCAGAAGGAGTCCCGGGGCAGGGCCTCCACCGTGGAGGCCGACCTGGAGCTGGAAGAGGGCTCCAAAACGCTGGTCCTCTTCTCCCCGGGGGACATGAGGAAGTCGCTGGCCGCCGGGGAGCTCCTGCCCCCGGACGCGGACCTGGGCACCGTGCCCGCCGTCACGCCCCAGAGCGAGAGGCCCCAGCCCACGGGCAGCCAGCTGGACGTGTCCGAGCCGGGGACGCTGTCGTCCGTCATCAAGAACGAGCCCAGGCCCCTGCTCCTGGCCGCTGTGGTGGCGGCCGCCGCCTCCTCGTCCCCCTTCACCAAGGTGGAGCGCACCTTCGTCCACATCGCAGAGACGTCCCACCTCAACGTCATGTCTTCCAGCGGCCAGCAGGCCCGGCTCGCCGACCGCGAGCTGTTCGACGTGGCCGAAGAGCCGTCCCCCATAGGGGACGTCCAGGAGGGCGAGGGGGAGGAGGGGGAGGAGGAAGAGGAGGAGGAGGAGGAGGAGGAAGAAGAAGAAGAAGAAGAGGAGGAGGAGGAGGCACAAAGGAGCAAGGGCAAAGTGGAGAACGGGTCGGAGGAGAAGGAGGGGGAGCGAGAGTTCTCCACCCAGGAAGGAGTGTCCGTCCAGAGTCCGCCGGAAGAGCCGCAGGTTGAAAACGGCCTCGCCGAACACAGGTCGCATTCTGAGCCCGCTGCAGAAGAGGCTCCCGCTCCTGACCCTGTGCCCGCCCTGACACCCGCCGGCGAAGCCCGCGAGGCTCCGGGGGAGGCGCAGGAGGAGCAGAAGGAGGAGATGGCGGGGGCGGACGGCGGGCGGCCGCAGCCGGCCCGGCGCAGGAGCCGGATCCCGGTGCTGGTGTCGGAGGAGGACACGGGCTCGGACCAGTCGGGCTCGCCCTCCTCCCGGGAGCGGCCGGCGCCGAGGCCGGTGCAGCGGCAGCAGCTGGCGCGCCTCCTGATGGAGAGACGGCAGGGCCGCCTCCTGCGGCTGGCCTCCGGGGGCTCCTCCTCGCTCTCCTCGGGCTCCGAGCGCAGGCGCGCCTCCGAGACGCTGTCGGCCGCCGGCTCTGAGGAGGACACGCACGGCTCGGACGACGGCCCCGGCACCACACCCCCCCGCAGCAGGATCCCCCGCCCCGTCACCCCCGTCAGGAGGCCCGCGCCCCCCTCCCTGGCCCCCGCCCTGGCCCACAGAGCCACATCCTCCGCTGTAAATAGGTAGGTCTGGAGCAGCACTTACAGTCACACCTGGGTCAAACACATTTTATATTCTTCCTAATACTTAATTTATTAATTTGTTCATCACATTATAGTTGTTAGTGGAATTTGAAAGCACTTCTGGAGATCACATGGAATTTTCTATATAGGTTATTTTAGAGGTGTGGGAGGTGACCACTCAAATATAAAAAAAATAGCCTCTTTGGATTTGTCGTACTAGAGATATTGGCTCTTAAAATAGGGGGGGGGGGGGTAGTACCCAGAAATTGGGGTTTGTGTCAATTTTGGAACCTCATATCTTTGGCATTCAAGCAGGGAAAAACCTGAAGACGGGTTTATAAAGATTTGTATTGTACTGTGTGTTTTAAGAATAGGGAATATTTTCAGTTTGTTGAGCCACTTACGGCTACACAACCTTCTCTGACTTGACTTAATTCACTTCCATTGCACTTAAATGCCACTGTTTGTGATGCTTCAGACCATTTCCAGTGAATCTCTCTTTCTCTCTCTCTCCCTCCCTCCCTCTCTCTACCTCTCTCTCCCTCCCTCTCTCTCTCTCTCTCTCTCTCTCTCTACCTCTCTCTCTCTCTCTCTCTCTCTCTCCCTCTCTCTCTCTCTATCTCACAGGCTTCAAGCGCAGAAAACAGGGAATGCAATCATGAATGTTCAAAAGGACCCGCGGTCACAGCCCACGCAATCGCAGGCCCAGCGCTCGTGGCCGGCCCCGGCCCCCCTGCACTGCGGCAGCCCCCGGGCGTCCCCGCGGCCCCCGGCCTCCCCGCCCCCGCGCAGCCTGAGCGCCTCGCCCCGCAGCTGCTCCACCTCCCGAACGGACAGCCCCTCCCCCCAGCGGCAGCGCTGCCTCCCCGCCGCGCCCGAGGTGCGTCGCCAGCTCATCTCCTTCCGGGCCCACACGGCCCTCCCGCTCAAGCCCCGGCCCCCGGCGGGGGGCGCCGGAGAGGAGCCCGCCGGCCGAGCGCCCGCCAGGAGGGCCCGGCCCCACCCGCTGCCCACGCCGCCCAAGGGCCGCAGGGCGTCCACGGAGGGCAGGGCCGCCGCCAGATAATAGCCCCTCCCCCTTCCGTAAACACCGTTAAAAACAAGAGAGTCACGCTTCTTAATCTACTTCAGAAAAACGAAAACACATCACCTCAAAAAAAACGTCTATCCCAGGCCAAACAAATCTCTTTCGGTTCCTCTCTGTCGTGTGTTCACTTTCATCCACGTCACGCCCCTGACAAAATAGCGGTTCGGGTAGGACCTCCAGCTAGCAGGCATTGTTCTTTTCCCAAAATTAGCCTTTTGTTCATTGTTGTCAGGACTTCAACAATCGGTGCTTCAAATTCGAATGAAACTAAATGCGCTTAAAGTTTTTGTTTGTACACTGATAAAACTTTGATTTTACAGTACTGTCCGCGGTGCACCATCATTATGGCCTACGCTAAAAAACAGCAAACCTTTAAAATCATACACTACACAACTGTTATTCTGCACATTTTCCAAAAATTAGTTTCTGTATAAGTGCATAAAATATGGTATGAACTTACTATCAATTATAGTTTCCATTTTTATTCCCACCAAATAGGAACCAGATTCTTCTGACAACAGCATTAATTGCATGAGTTAGACAGAAAATGTATTTTCCTGGATGTGGAGTTGATTTTAGGTATTATAGTCATAAAAGTCATATGTGATTTGAAAAGGTACCCTACCTACAGAATTCACCATGGTTAGTTCTACTGAATCTTAAAATATTTGTGGTATAAATGTGATAATTAATCCAAATCTATTCCAAATAATTGACTTGGGGAATTACACTATTCAGTCATTATTAAGCACTGGTCTCATCACTTGTTGCCTGCAGTTGATTAAAATATATATCCGTTGTTTCTAAAAACAGCATCTTCACGTTCCAGTGGATGCCAGCATTGAGAGGCATAGCATTAAATTAAATTGGGTTCGGCTGCATGTCATATTTCTGTGAGGGGTTTTGTCTGAGCTGAACTGCAGAAGTCCAAACCGTGCATCGTTCCACAGAGCTTACGTGCTTTGTGTTACACAGCCAGCTCAGCGTAAGTCAACCCTTATGTAAATCTTATGTAAATTTATATTTGCCAAGCACCAATAATTGCGATTATTAAAAAATATAAAAATAACAGCACATTGTTGTTCCCTCATGCCCTATTTGGGGTAATTCTGTTAAAAATATTAGTCACTGTCAAGATTTGTCACTCTGGTGCTATCTATTGGCCCACAAATTCTTGGTGAAATACCGTATTTCCACAATTGATGTTGGACCAGTTTTCTGCCTAATATAAATTGTCCTTAACTTTCTTAGTGACAAATTCGAGCAATATTTGGTTTTACACAACAAAATGAGCTTAGTTGGTGACAGTTACAAAAATGTGCATGAATCAAAAGAAATGACCACATTTATTTAAATCATTACTCAAAGTTAGATACAGGTTACATTTGTTAATATACAGTATCATCTCAGACTTTTATTGATGGAGATGATGGAGTTTTCCTTTTGAGTACAGAATGTGTTTAGTTCTCCACATTACATTATATTACATTTGTATTAAATAGTTACATTTAATTGAATATTTGGAGAAAGGATATTAGCATATATAGTTTCTTGAACAGTGCAACATTGCTGCAAGGTCAAAACACTATGCAGGACAGAATGGCAAAACATAAATATTCATTAAAATCGTTTATCATTTGACAGGCGGCACTCGTTAGCAGCTTCCAGGAAAACAGTCGACTGTATGGAACTGCTTGATAACAGGGTTGTACATAAAGTCTGAATATTGTGACTCTGAAAGTATTTGTTTGGTCTGGAGTGATACAAAAAAAATTATGAACGCAGACAGAAGGATACATGCAGTCGGGATGTTTCTGGAATCTCCATGCGAACACTGATCGGGGAGGCTTTATCGATGACCTGATAATAAGTTGAACCTGTATGCGCTGCCAATCACTGGCTGATTTTAACCAAAGTGCTTAGTTTACAGCATTAAAACGGAAGATTCAGATTCGAAAATATGACGGCCCCACTCACGCAGTGTTTGAGTTCGCCTCGCCCCCTCGTTCATACCCATAACCCTTTTGTGAAAATGGGCATGCCTTCTGATACACTTTGGTTTTGGTGTGTGATAATAGTTTAAGAAAAGTATGTATATAATATAATTATTTCTTGAGAGGAAGTTATCTTTATTTTTATCTGGTAAATCAATCCAAAAATATATTAAATGTTTGTTTTTTTCCTTTGTTTTAGAAATCTAACTTTTGTTCCATGAGACCCAAGGAAAGCATGATCAAAGAATTAAACAGTGAAAAATGTGACTGTCATTCCATGTTATAACTGTATACATGATTACAAAGTGACAATTGACTAGCCCCAAACCCAGTTTGGTTATATGAAGCAGTATGCTGGGGTGAAGCAAAGCATTACTCTGCAATTCACATAAAATCAACTGACTGGTGGTGCTTCTGGTTTTGGGGGTTATACTCCCAGATTCAAGTGAATTCTCCCAAATTCAAAGAAGATAAACACCAATTCACAACCATGGCACCCACATAGAGCACTTCCACCAGAGCATTGCACTTTCTGTCAACAGGATATTTCAGAAATCAAATTCTGCAAACTTCCACTGTCTTAACCTTTGGCACATATTCATTTTAACTTCATCAAAGATTAAAGGCGTCAAAACACAGGGTGATGTAAATTTACTTTGATAGCTTGAAGGCTGGCTTTATGTTAAACATGTAAAGTGTTTTATTTTGAGGTTTTTGGTTTACTCAGCAGCTACTGCAAGTGGAACCTCACCAAAGCACTCAGAAATCGAGAGTTTTGGGTGCGTAAGGCTAACATCCGTAGAGCAGAGGTCATATTTCTTGTGGTGGATTGTGGCGCACATTTCCAATCTAAGACGCAGATGGGTTACTTTTCATGTCATTCCATTCCCCTAGGACCCAGCCTTACCTCATGATAATTCCATGTGTACTTATTGAGAGAAGTTGGGATGAGTGTTAACTCAATTAAAAACATTCGTAAGAATCTTTTATACATAAGCTATCATTTTGAAGCAGGGTTCTGTTAGCAACTATAATGTCTTGTACCATGTCCTTACATATTTGCTTTTGACAATCATATACCACAAGCCAAATATATGGATCTACAGCTCTCCTTTCTGTTCCGCCTAAGATACTGTCATGAGTACTTAGGTACTGTGTGGCTATGGGGAAAAGTGTGTGGATTAGACTAGCTGGCTTCCCTCTCAAAGGAAAAGTGGATCTCTTGAAAAAAGTTTTTCTTGCCCTGTGCTTTTGAAAGCTTTGACAGTGGTGTGTTTTCCTGTCCATGAGAGAAAGTTCCAGAACAGTGCATTACAATATGTCTGTTATCTCCTCTGCTTTATGAAACAGGAGAAAGGCTCTTTGTTTTTAGCCTCCTGAGTATAGACTTGAGAATGGGGGGAAAAAAAGTTAATTAGGATACTAAAAACTTGAAATGGCTTGCTTTTTTCTTTATCCTGTTTTGTTTTTGCAGTGATCCATTGATTTGTGAATGTTGATGATCTGTGGACAGTTGGATGATTTCTGGCAGATGGCAGTTGGAATCGCAGTGATTTGGGTGTGTAGGCAGCGATGCCTCAGCCACGATACTCACCAAAGAAGTTCATATTAACGTGTTTGCTGTGAAATAGCACTTTGAGTGTAGGAATATTATGTTATTGATAGTGAATATTCAAATAAGAAAAACTACCTTGTTGACTGAATGTTGACTGTGTGCAAGGTTTGACAATCCAAACTTGACAGTTTGATTGGCAGTTGTGCAGAGAAAGTGCTCCTTTTGGTGACAAGGGGAATGGAAATATGAAAGCCTTATTTGAGCGTAGTCCTTTGAAAATGTATATTCCGACTGACGCATTGCGCTTGATGACGTGTACTACAATCGCCACAAGAAACTGTTTTTTTTTTATTGGCCATGGGTACACAATGTTCAATACAGCTAGCCTCTGTAGACAAAATAAACTTGAGACAAAAACCCTGTACTGTATTGTAGTCGTATGAATCGAATACCAACTAAAACATTTAAGGTTTTAATACATAATGAATACACACAGACACACAGGCACACACACAAACATACTTTTTAGTGTTCTGATCTCCTTGATTTGCTTTTAGGCTGCTACCCGTTATTTCATTTTATTGGTTAATATCTCCCTGATCTCAAGACATTGCTGGACTCATTGATGCCAATATAAATCTAACTGATGCCCATATATGACTTTCAGTGAAAAAAAGCATTGTGGCGATGTATTAATTATCTGTTCATGATCATAGCTTCAATCCTATGAGCCAGGTTAAATGAGCATGTTGGTATCTATTGCTACACTGAAACATGAAAGTACTGTGGTGTGACCTGTAAGTGAATGAACCTTAGTTTGTACTTGTAAAACGCTCCTCATGTTATTGTAATTGGGATCAAAAGAGGTGGAAATGTTGGCAAATTCATTAGCTTCCTGAACAATCTCTGAAAAATATGTTGACTTGCCTCAATCTGATATACCGCCATTTTGTTTCTTAGGATTCATTTGAAGTCATAATCAAGAAGACCTAATGAAATGGCTCTGTCTGTGTGAAACAAACACAGAGCATGCTGTATCACAGACTTTTTCTGGCTTAATCTTAAAGAGTCAGCCCGTAATCTTTTCATATAGAAAACAATAACGTATTTGATACCTTCTCACAATGGCATTTTTGTAGCGATTTCGATTCAATGTGTTTACAGTCTTAAATCGTTCCTCTATATGTGTTTTCCACTTGAGGTGTCAGGTGCAACATTTCCGCCACGTATTCAAATAATATGACGACGCTCACACAGGAACTTGCATGACGAATGTGAAACGCCTCAAATTCAAAAACCGGCTTTAAAATTTGGTTTGATCAATATTACCGTGTCGGTATTGTTGGTTGTCTCTAGGCAGTCTACTATCTCAAAACATGCTACAGCTGGATTATCTTCTAAGAAAATTAAGTCATAACTCGAATGGAACTCTGATATTTGGAGTTGTATGACCACCATTCACCATAGATGTCGCCCAATCCACTAAAACTGAAAAATTGAGGATAGACACTTAAGTTTGCATTGCACACTATTTCCGTTGCTTTCCTATTTTAAAAGCCTTCCCCAACCAACAGAAATATACCCCATTTACATTCGGAAAATAGGTGTCCCTCACATACAATGCTGGTGCCCATGGATGGTTTTCTACCTTAAATGCAGATTTTAAAAAGGAGCTTTGTGCCTCTCTCACACCAAATCCCACCCACCCTCACCAAGTGACATATTCTTCTGAAAGGCTTCAAGCTAGGCCCAACCCTGTTCCTGAAGATCTACCATCCTGTAGATTTCACTCCAACCCTGACAAAGCACACCTCATTCAACAGCTAGAGCTGGGCTACCCAACCCTGTTCCTGGAGATCTACCATCCTGTAGGTTTTGACTCCAACCCTAACAAAGCACACCTCATTCAACCATTAGAGGTTTTCATTTCAATTTAGTGTTGAAATGAAACCCTACAGGATGGTAGGTCTCCAGGAACAGGGTTGGGCAGCCTTTAGACAGCAGTAATACCCCACGTTTGCTGATAAAATATCATGTTTCATTGAATTCTCACTGGATTTGCAGGACTGATTTACGTTTTTTGCAACACGTAAAACGTTACAGTAAAGGATTTCTGATCACTATCTGGTCCAGGTTCAAGACGGAAATGGAGGAAGTCCAGGTTTGTGTGGATATGTTTGTGTAGAGGCAAGTGTTACGCCGATTTAGGAGCCCCTGAACGTTACAGTGTATGTCCTCACAAATAGCACTTTTTTTCTTCACACATAGCTCATGCTATCATTCATTTCAATGGTTAACATTTAAACAAGGTCTTACTGTAAAAAGCATTGCCAACATAATTTAGCTTTTTTTTATTTAAACAAAAAACAAAAAGCTTCATAATGTTTACACATTGCAAATAGAATGTAAATTTGAAATGAGTCTAAATTGCATGGCAAATAATATCTGGCCATATGAAAATATATGGAAAAAAAAAATCTTGTTGAAAGCCATTGTGAGAAATCATGAACTGTTTATTCATTTTTCATATCCAACTATTTGTCTTTGAAATCTGACATCATGGAGAATTGTTTGTAACAGAAAGCAGCCATCATTGGCTATTCAAGGACAACTGACCCATGCTATTAAAAAGCTTGCATATTTACTTTTTATTGTTGTATACCTGTGTTTTTATTTATCATCAATCTGCATATCAGTGGTATTTCCAGTCCACATCATGAAAATATAACTAATATTAATGTATCACTGTTTCACTTATATACAGGTTGTGTGCAAAATCATATTTTAAGATCTGTACTATACTGTCTTTTTTATAATGTGAAGGTTTTGTTTTGTACATGCTGGTTTGTACATACTCTTTGAAGATAAGCATGATCTTTGCTGCATGACAGGTAAGATCTCAAATGCGCATGAACTGAAGGATATGCATGCTCTTGACCAAGGCTCTGGCCTCTGGAGTTGGTCCCCGGGAGCTGCACCTTAGCTGCCCACTGCTCCTAAATAACTATGATGGGTCAAATGCAGAGGACAAATTACCCCACAAAAGTAGGATTTTTCTTACTCTCTTACTGTAACCTACTGTACTCTATTTTGTGTGTAGTTTGTATTGGAGTTGTAGCTCACTAAGTCATGGGAATGCTAAAGAGGGACATTTTTTAAGTGAGAAGAGCAGGAAGTCATCATTGAGGGTTATGAAACACTGAACGGTCCACGTCGGCAAACCAAGCGTGGAATCCAAACAGTGCACATAAATGCGTAAGGAGACTTTCATTCACACAAGAGTGGCCAGTTTAATTCTGCTAACTTTTAAAGTGGTGGTAAGCCACTAATTGGACATGAAATCATATTATTTTTAATGGCTACCCAGGGCATGTGACAGAGGCTACAAAATGAGCTAGTAGCAGGTGAAAGTGAAATATAAAAATATATCGCAAACAGGTAGCCTCTTGATTTTATTGAGGGGGTCAGCAATCCCAGCATTCACCCCTGCTGAAGAGCTTCCCACTGGTGCGCTGTCCTCCTCCTGAGGCCGATGCTGAAGCCCTCTCACTGCACCTCCCTGGAACCCTGACGGCCCCCTGAGTTCCTGCAGGGCCTACGCCTCCTCACGCCTCCTCCACCCTCACTCCTCCGGAAACTTCTCCAACACCTCCGCCACGGCCCCTGCCAGCACGGATGGGTGTGCAACTGCCCGCTGTTCCTCTCCACCACCACCGCGCAGGTACGAAGCCCTGCCCTTTACCGCAGGGGCAGAAACCCCATTCCTGGACATCAGGATCGCTGTGTAATGTCTGTACAAACTATCCATTTAATTTACCTAATTTTTAATTGGTGTGGGACTTGGTGTGCGATGACAAAACATGTAACTAGGCACTGGCGAGATTCTTCTTTATTGGAATCACTTTAGGTGCTGTGATATTCAGCAACTTGTCAGATAAGTATGTCCTTATGTGTGATATGCTCCAAGGCTGATTGAAAATCTGACAGGGTCTTTGGGATTCATTTATAGTTCTTCAGTCTTGTGGTCTACCACTTCAATTCAAACCACTACTTCCTGCTTGGGTTCTAGTCTGGGGCCATTGTGTGGTCTGTTGACCATTTCTTGGTTGTTTTGAGGAATGCTGAGGATCACTGTCTTGTTGAAAGTTAATCTGTGGACAAGTTTCTTCAGGAAAGAGGGAAAAAGGTTGAAAGTTAAACATCTTAATTATTAACCTTATTGTGGAAGATGACTTTCTTTCGTTTTTTTGTTTCTTTGTGACCATCTCCTGATGCACAATGGTCAAGGATTATTTATTATTTTCTATTATTTTAGTTATTTGCCTTTCCCCACGGAGATGGCAATGGTAAGGGGGCCATTATCTCCTTCTTCTCCATCGGCCTTGCCTTCGAAGGGTGGGAGTGGGGCCCTATAAGCATCTTTTTACTGAGGAATTGAGATGTGAAGATTTGTAAGGAATACTGGCCATATGTTTTGCTAAGCACACTGTTAGTGCTCTTATATGTTGAAAAGGTTTTAAGATATTGATAAAAAAATATCTCATTTACATCTCTGCTAGACATTTAGTTTATACATACAGTTTACAAATACAGTGTGACAGGTTGGAATTCAGAAAATTGTAAAGGAGTACAGTACTATAGTCGGTTCAATGTGTAGCTGTGTGCCTCATGCCAGTTTTTGTCCGTCAGGGAACACTGCTTCAAAATGGAAAACTAATCACCATGCTTAAAATGGTCACCATGACCCTGTCTGAGAAATCACTAACATGCCTTTAATAGCATTGTCCATGAGACAGGACACTACGCACAAAACATTATCTGCTCCATAAACCTATTCAGGTGTAAAACCTGTTAGTACTTTTCAACCACGCAAAAGTTTTGTACGTGACAACCCCAGTAAGTTCTTAAGGTAAAAACATCAATTGAGTGGGTTGAATGCTACCTTTATCCCAACAGCATGTTGTTGCTGACCATTCTATGGAAGTAGTAACATGCTCATTCTATGCAACAGTATGTGCAGACATAAGGTTACCTAAGGTAAGCACCATTGTCAAGGTTCAAGGTTCTGCTCAATGATTGCTCCAGTGATTCTTGTTTTGCTCATTGTTGTTATTGTTTTTATTGCTTGTTTTATTTTATGTGCTCCTCTGCTGGGGACTAGCCAATTTGAACTAGATTTTGAAGAACTGCAGGGTAAAGTTCAAGAAGTTTGTTTAGAATTTAGTTAAATTGAAGCATTTCCAAATGTGAGTTTTCAGAGGGTATAGAAGCTCTGATGTAGCATAACTAACAAACCAGTATTAGTATGTGTGAGAGAGGGTTTTTAAAAAAATATTTAGTAGAGTTATTTTACTTATTGTTCTTCTGCTGCTGTAGCCTATCCACTTAAGTGGTTTGATGTGTTGTGTGTTCAGAGATGCTATGCATACCACTGAGATATACAGTAATGTTTCAAATATTGTGCCAAGATACCAGCAGCACATACTGTTCACAAGGTTTCAATTGACAAACAAGCAGCACAGAACAGGACAGAAATGCATACAGAAGTCACAGAAAGATGAATCAAACTCACAAGAACATGGCTGTTTAAGAATTGATTTTCCACACATCTGAAATTGTTAATCTAAAATCTTTAAAAAACTTAAATGAAAATTGGTAACACTTTGCAATAATGTTGCCACTTCACAACACAAATTGCCATGAACTAATGTATTTGTTAACTAAGTACTGAGAAGTCGTTCTGTACAGCTTTATTTATGTATTTGTCGATGTTAATTCTTGTTAACAGCTACATTAGTTAATGCCAATTAATGTTTAAATAAAATTTAAAAAAGGTTTTTGTTAATGATTAACTCATTCTAAGTGCATCCTATGGGATCTGCTCAGGTATCGTCTGGTACAGAACCACCCCCTTAAAAAGGTAACCTTTTCTCCTCTAGCATTCTCTGAAACAGCTGACTGTCCAGGGTGCATGAGCAGCGGAATGCCCTGGTCACTTGTGTAACCTTGTAAAAACCCAGCTGAGTGCACCAGATGTGCGCAACATGAAAAAACTATTCCACCACAGAATATTATTTTGAAACTGGATCACCTCTCTCTTACTCACGTATTTCACTTGTTTCAACCGTACAATGCGGTACATTTGGGTATGGCTCATTGGCAGTTGCGATTCAGTTTTTTCAAACAGCCCTGATCTCATGCTCACAAATTGTGTCTTTCTCTCTGAATTGTGTAGGTTTGCTGTTGCATTCACTTATTATGGGATCAGGTTTGACCTCACACATTTTGTGTATGCTGCCATTGAGGTCCTGGCCAGGGTGGAAACGTACTTTTCCCTTGACTGCATTGGGCGAAGGAATAGTCGGGTGATGTTTCTAATCAATGCGGGAGTGCTGAGGGGAACTAACACACTCATACCCACAGGTAACAGAACATGAGCCTCCTGCTCTGTTCTTCTGCACTTGTACACTTGTGTGGTAATTCTGCTCAATGGGGTGGCCTGGGCTGGTGGGGCCAGGATCTTCTCCTGGGGCCCAAAATCCCTGGCTGTGGCCCTGTCTGAGGTCACTTCATACACACTTCATAGCCTTAGCAAAAATAAATAAATAAAATTTTATATAAATACTAAAATACTTGTTTGAGTTTGACTTATATGTTGGTTTTTGCAGTGCTTTAAGATTTGCCTTATGCTCTTTTTCAAACTCCTTGAAAATATCCCATGCAACCAGGCCATTCTTTCTTGCCTGCATCTACACCGCGGCTCTGAAACAAAGACGCACTGATTCCTGCTTGGATATGCTAATCGCAGAACACGAGGGCCTCCATCTGACTGCCACAACTTTGCACGATTGTCTTCACAAATGCTCAATGTCACGTTTGCCGTTTCGCCCCCTCCTGGTGTGAGAGGGGCCAGGGTGTCAGTACAGTCAGTTCTGAGCTGGGGGGGGGCTGTGAGGGGAGGGGAGGGAGCCCTGAGTACACTGGGCTGTAGGGATGTATGTGGGGGGGGGCGCCATGCGTGAGGAATTCTAGGCTGGATCCAAAGGGATCTCATCAATCGCACTGGAAGATGATTCAGACCTGACTGGGAGCCACACGTTTTTCCGTCGAGGGAAGCCCAGAGGTCTTCTCCTACCGATGCTCCAAGAGAACGGCGAGCGCAAGACCAGTCCTCATATGGAGCACGCTACAGGTGAACCTTTCATTCACAGTGTTATTTCTGCATTGCAATTATTACTGTTAACTGCCCTTGTCCGCCGGCAGTGCAAATTAGAGGGTCCAGTACAGTTGTGTTGTGGGAGTAATGAACTGAGTTTTGGGGTATGCTGAGATCCTGCCCGTAGGAAAATCCAAATTTGTGACATTTTTTAAACAAGTGTACTCTCTCTAAACCGGAGAATGTGTGGTGCTATGGGTTAAAGCTAGGGTGTCTGACCTTGTGTGAAAAGAATCAGTGTGGCTGCAGGCTTCTGCTCTAGCTCAGCACTAACTGATGCCAATGTGCTGGCCTGTGACTAAAGCCTGTATTAGTGCTGCCTCTTCTCAGACTGCACTTGTTTAGCGGGTTCCTCCTGGAGTCTGGTGCAGAGGCAGCTGCTGTGTAGGGTGGTCTTCACAAGTGTGCCTCTCAGCAGACCCTCAAAAGGAAACCCAGACTGCGTTTATCGACAGGGTGGGCAAGGTCTGAGAAAGAGACATTGCTAGCTCACTGCCCCATGATCCTGCTGCCTCTGTGCAATTCTGCCACCTCAGTGAAATCCTCCCAAACTGCTGAGGTGAAATAGCATTGTACAAACCTTAGGTTCTCCAAATACAGTACAGTACAGTTCAATCATCTTCGGTGTCGTTGGAAAGCTGATGTCATGGGAAACAGGTTGGTGTCATTGGAGGTGTGGTACAGTAAATATAGCTTGGAATACCGTTTAAATATTAATGCAGGCGAGAGGCATGTCTGTGCTTTTCAAGAGTGTTCAGTATAGAGCTTACATATTAAACTGGTTTATCTTATAGATAACCCCTCATGTAAACCCTCGTTTTTACCTGTCTCTATCAGAAAATGTCAAGTGTATGCCTGGATATGATATGGTTTAGTTGGTGAGCCACATATCAGAAAAAAAAATATTTTTCACTCACTGAAAAAATGAAAATTTAAAAATTCCTTTATTATATGCAGAAATACCAGCAGAGTGCCTGAAGGAAATGTACTCAGAGAGTTTCACAGCAACCACTGCAACCATCAATAAATAACTGTACAGCAATACATTAGAAAACAAAAAATAACTGAACAATATACTTAACTACATTATATTTAAAAAAATGTTTTTATAAATACATTAATATAATAACTTCTTATTATTATTTTTGCCATGAACTGAATGATTCCAAGCTACTGAAGCGGGTGACAATGGTTCTCTTTCATAACGACTATGGCTGCATACAAAATCGCGTACTACTCGTACTAGACACCAGGATGTAGTAAATGGCAGGATTTATTCAATGTAAACAGAAACAGGTCAGTCTCCAACAAACCGAATTATGTAGATCAAGCTGAATCGTGACATTGTCCAGACAGGGGTCTAAGTCCAAGTAAACAGCAATACAGAGAGGGCAGGGTGAAGTTCAGAACCAGACAGGAGTCAGACCTGGGAGACCAGTCAGCGGGGCAGGAAGGCGAGGGACTGGAGCAAGGCTGGGACTAGGAGGGGCAGACGGGCAGGTGGACTGGACCAGGGCTAGACACAGACAGGTAAGGCAGGCAGGAGAACAGAGGCAGGACGGGTTGACACAGGAATTTGTGACAGGAGGGAGATAATAGGCTGGACAGTTATGAACACAAGCATGAAGACAGGGCACAAGAGGGTCTGGCACAGACCACAGAAACAGGCAGGCTTAAATACACAGGTAATGATGAGATGATTACCACAGAGGACATTGTGGGAGGCGTGGACACATAATAGAGGAAAAGGGAAACTGTGAAATGGAATACTAGCACAGAAAACACATAGAAATGAGGAAGCCAGGATGTGAATTAAGACACAGAGGCATGGGACGTGATAGAAAAGGCTCACTAATCACTAAATAGTGAACTCGATTGGCTGTCAGCCATATTATTCTAGAATCAAAAATCTATTCAAAAATCTAATTTTACTTACATTTTGAGGGATATAACCCACAGTGCACTGTAAAATCAGTGAACAACCGTTGTCAATAGAAAGGTGGATACAAACCACAATGCGTTGCGACCGGCATTTTCCATAACTTTATTCTGCACAAACCTTTTTTAATTTTGTGAGAGATGATGCCGTGGTCCAGGAGCAATTCAAAGTAAAGAACAGCTCTTTTGGGTTTTGCCACATTAATGACAAATATGTTTCCATTGAACATAATATAGTACAACTACGGTCAGTAGAACTTTTAAGGTCGTAACATACTTTCAGTGATCTTAATTGAACTTGAGAATTGGCTGGAGCATACCCTGGCTCCCCCCAGGGCTAAAAATGAATTGGGAAAAACAGGCCTGGATAACTGCAACAGTATAGTTTTTGTCTTTAAGAATAAGGCCTTTGCCTTCAGTTTTAACCAGTAACAGGTTTGTTCGTTAATAAGCACCACACAATGTAAAGAGAATGATAACTGCAAGTGCAATGTTTGACCAGTGTTTACAAAAAAACTTGTGCCCTAAATTATACCTTGCAGTGTGGAGACGGGCTGGGTCAACGTTTTCTCCCCTCCACAGGCCATCTCTCTGCTGTCTCAGACACCAAGATGAAGTTTGAAGATGTCCTCGCTGAATTGGATGACTTTGGAGGGTATCAGATGATGATGATCGCCTTGCTGTTCATCCCTCGGATTGCCCTCCCCTGCCACTTCCTCCTGAATAACTTCATGGCGGCTGAACCGGATCACCACTGTGACATCGGCGGTCTGGATGATGGGGAAGTGTTTAGGAATCTGACCCAGGATCAGCGGCTGAAGGTCAGTATCCCAGCACAGGAAGACGGCACTCTGAGTTCCTGTAAGATGTTCACGGAGCCTCAGTTCCACCTGCTGCTCAACTCTTCCAACACTACTGAGATAACTGCAGTACCATGTCAACGTGGATGGGTGTACGACAAAAGCACCTTTGCTTCAACTATAGCAACGGAGGTAATCCCCTTTCCTTTCAATAATGTGAATTTTACGACTGTATACTGAGGTGCACAGAATGTGTAATGTAAGCTGTTTATTGTTCCTACATAAGTGTTTATCATAATATTGCCTTGTGCCGAAATAGTTCTGGATATAATCCATTGTCAGATTAATTAAATAGGCCCTAGTCTTTGTTGTACTCTTAGTACTTGAAACTGTACTTCCCTCTAGGGTCTTTCAGCGCACCTATTCCTGGTGATAGTTATGCACTTTGCACTATGTTGTACGTCACTCTGGATAAGAGCGTCTGCCAAATGGCAATAATGTAATGTAATGTAATGTAATAGAATGTCCCTTATCTTAGCAGAAATGTTTTATAGAGCTCAGGGAAGCCAACATTTTATATCCTCGTTTGAGGGCGCAGGATCTCAGGAGGTTAAGTCATCAAGGCTCCCACGTATCAAATGAGCCTCAAACCACCATGCTGCTGCCAGATATGCTGGAGATACTTAGAATTGTTTCTCCAGAATATTTTTTCCATTGAGTTCAACAGGAAAATTAGTCAGGAGAAACAATTCTTGTAATATGTTTGTATTCTATTGTATTGTAGTATAACTTACGATGGAGGTCCCTGAATCAGAAAAGGTTTAAACCCCTGGTGTTCAGCGATGAGCTTTAGATGCCTTAGCTGTACAGATAATATGTACTGTACAGATGTGGATAT
This sequence comes from Conger conger, assembly GCF_963514075.1. NCBI lineage: Eukaryota > Metazoa > Chordata > Actinopteri > Anguilliformes > Congridae > Conger > Conger conger. The sequence goes on along the minus strand of NC_083777.1, from coordinate 20,339,364 downwards.
CTGGGGGAACAGGCCAGGAGCTCACTAGTGTTGCTGCTCTCTTTAAAAGTGGGACCTGGTCTGCGACATGAAAGGGATGAACAAGGCCACCGCCACCTTCTTCTTTATTGGCGTGATGTTTGGGGCTGTGTTGTTCGGCGCTCTTTCGGACAGGTAGGCCATTTTGTTGCGCCTGCGTCACCTTCAAACTCAGGTAGTGTGCAAAACGTGTGACGAGGATATTCATGGGTGGGGCTTATTAGACAGGAACCACTTACAGCTCTGTGTCCCCATCATTGTAATGGCCTGTTGGATTTTTGCTCCATAGGGAAAAGTGCCCCTTACTGGACACTAACTAGGCACCCAGCATCAAATTATTTTAAACATAAACTGGCATCCGAGTACAAAACAAGTTCCCTGGTGCTTAGCTTATTAGTTTGACATGAGAATAGTAAAGGGTGGTACAGAACTCCTCTTTCTGTGTTTTATACAATTGTACGATGTCTTGGCCCTTTTGTGGTTTTTAATGTTTGCTTTTTGTCATTCATTCACGGCTGAGGACAATTTTTCCACCTCACACTTGGTTTTCGTTTTATCTATACGTAACTACCCTTTCAAAACTTGTTTATCCTTTCACCCACCCACTGGCCTCCAGCCTGTCAGCTGGGTAAATAATCCAAAGAGGGAGAAGACAGCAGCAGGGTGGATGGAGTGAGAGAGAAATAAAATATAATGTTTATTTTCTTTATTTAAAATAACAAGGCTGCATTCAGAGCAGAAATTTCACACCAAATTGTCACAGTATAATGGCCTTTTTACTACTGGCAGCTGATAACATAAACACACAGAGCAGTATATGTGTGATGTTCTGCTTTTTTTAGAATCTGCTTCTAATAGTCATGGATAAATTATAACAAATGCTTTGAAATGCTTGAATTTCCACCAGGGAGGCTCTGGTTAAAGTTTATCTGTACACATCAAGGTACTGGCCATCTGTCAAGCAATCCGTGTGTCAGTATAATATCTTTTAAATTTCATGCACATAGCCATTTCTCATTAATTCCTTTAATTTTTAATAATCTAATTATATAATGAAACTTGGCATGACATTCCAAATCACACAGGTAGGGTGAATTCAGATGATTTGGGAGTCTGACTCAGAAAATGCATTTTAAAAAGTGATGACCTACATTCACGCTGCACTTTGCACACCCCTCACAGGCACTGCACTGTGCTGTGGCCAGAATTGCAGCAGTAAAATGTTATATAATGTCAATCACTATAACCACAGTCACATTGCATGCCTGGCCCAAGTGAATATAATCCTATCCGTGTGAGCGCGCACGCTGTTCTCTGGTGCCCTCTCGTGTGTGTGGGCAGTATGCTGCCTGTGCGTTAGTCACACTCGATCTCCAGGCTCTGTGACCCACAGCGTACGGCAGATACCCTGCTCAGACTGCTCAGCAAAAGCAGCCCAAAACCAACAAGCAAGAAAGCAGGCCCAGCCAGGAGGTCCGAAATCAATCCATTGAGATATATATAGTAATGCCATATTTCTCTCATTGGAAAGAATGTCCTTACCAGTAGAAACAACCTATGAATTGATTCTGGATGCAACAGCTGTTTGGCTGTTTGAATAACAAACGAAATACAAGCATTATTTTGGGGGTGTTCTCATGCACTGTTTTCAGAGAATATGAAAAATTGAATTAAAAAAATGCAACATGGAAAATTCCTCTAATAAAAGTACGTAACCAATGCGCATTCATGCACGTGTGAGATAAACACCCCATTTATAATAAAGGAAATTATATTTCCTTTGCCCTGTGAGTTTCCCAACCCTCTGTGTTTATGTTACTTGTAATTGTGCCCTCACTGGTCCAATCCAATCACATGGTGAATAAATATTCAGCCAATGGGAAACAAGCAGACCTAATGTACCACATTCCTGATGCAGCAAACATACAATTTCTGTCATTTTGTGAAACATTTCAGATTTTATTATGTATTATGATTTAGTTATTGTTTATGAACCAGAACGATCACGTGCGTTTTACCTGTTTACAGATTCGGCCGTAAGTCCATGCTCCTGCTGTCCTATGTGTTGTCGATCTCCTTTGGATTCGCCAGTGCCTTTTCAAAGTCCTACCTCATGTTCAGCATCCTGAGGTTTTTCACAGGACTGGGACTCACTGGGATAAGCATCATCACGTATGTCCTCAGTAAGTACTCACCAACATACCAAGCAAGCTAGTACCAGCATTAAGCTGACAGCATTGTGATTCTGTGGCTATATTTTATTCCATGTAGTTTTCCAGCTCAGCGATAGACATCGAGGCTTCATTTTGTTGCCTGTTCCACGTTCTTTACTTGCCTTACCTATATCATTTATATTGTCTTCTAATAATTGTCCAATAATTGGACATAATCTGAGAGCTGTAATGCAAAACAATGGCTAAAGGGTAACTCACTTTTGTTGATGTTTACAACCGCATATCAATTTTAATTAGTGCAAACCGTAATGTCTTCCTAAAATTGTGAATCTCATTCTCAAATTACCAAGACACGCTCAACAAAATGAAACTTTTGAGGGGTTTTAAATTCATAAAAGGGAACTTCAAAAGATTTTTCACAGAAAGACAAGGGGACGTTAGTGGATATTCTGCGCTGAAATCTGATCATGTGGCTGAGAGCCTTCAGCCATTCAGGGCCAGGTTTGATGCAGTGCTGGATACTCTGTAGAACAGGGATGGGCAATTCTGGTCCTGGAGAGCCGGTGTCTATACAGTTTTTTATTTCCACCAGTTACCCTGGCTAAATGGGCTAACTGGCTGTACTGTATACACCAACACTGGTTTTCTCGTAGATTAGATCACAGCAAAAGGGACACAACTAGTCTTCACTGTTATTCATACACTTATCAAGAAATGTAGGTAAAATGTATAGTATGTTAGAGCTAATGAAATAATTTAAGCCAATGGTTGGCATGTAAACCAGAAGCGGATTCGGCTCTTATCGCCCTCTTCTGCTCTGGCCTGCTGGTAAAAGGAAGGCTGAAGGGCCTATTCTTATCACCATATATTCTTGTGTTGTTTTATTCTCCCGTTTTCATTTTTTCCAGGCATCGAGTGGGTTGGTATAGAGAACAGGGCATTCATTGGAGTTTTGGGCAGCATGTCCTGGTCTTTGGGTAACATGCTGTTGGCGGGCTTTGCCTATCTTGTGAATGAATGGAGATTCCTGGTCATTGTAATCACTTCACCTCTGGGTCTAGCAGTGCTCACTTGGTGGTAAGAAATATTGCATTATACAGTATATATATGATTGGGCGTACAGTTGTGTGTTAATGAATGTGTTCTGTGCAGGTGGCTCCCGGAGTCAGCCCGCTGGTTGTTAGTCAATGGGAAGGTAAAGAGAGCCCACAGATACTTGATGAAATGTGGCTCGTTTAATAATAAAACGGAGTCTGCATCTAAAATCAAGTTACAGGTAAGTCCCATGCTGTTCTATTTTCAAATTTTAAAGTGAGATTGTCATTTTAAATAATACAAATAAAAAACATTTGTTGGCTTCTATCTTTCATAGACTCTGGCCAATATTGTGACGGTTGATGACCAAAATAAGAAGTACACCTACCTGGACCTGGTGAGAACGGCAAACATGAGGAAACGCGTTGCTCTCACGGGTATCCTGTGGTAAGTCTCCTCACTTTCCTCACTTACTCATTTTCACAGCTCTTTTGACTCTACACATGTCATTCCCCCTCCGATAGGTGCGGTGTTGCCACCACTTACTATGGCATAAGCTTGGACATCACCAGTTTTGGTCTGAACATCTATCTGACCCATTTCATCTACGCTGTGATTGAAGTCCCTGCCAAAATACTTGTCTATCTCAGCCTGAACAAGATCGGACGAAGGAAGACTCAAGTAGGCACACTAATCTTGACAGGAGTGTGCATTGCGATAAACATTATTGTTCCCAAAGGTAAGGTCCAAGTTATTCCAGTATCATAAGCAAAACAGTACCCTGAAAGCATTCGTTATGAAAGACCCTGGCCTATCACTGTTAATTTATATTATATATTTATTTATATATATATATTTATATTATTAAGCCACAAAATGAAGCTGTCTTTGCTAATGCTTTACATTTTAAAAGGTTACATGAATTGGCATGTACTAATGTAGTTAATTATAACTACTGAGATGTTAACCTGTACAGCTTTGCTTGAATTTGAAAACAGTAGATGTATTTGTTAATGATTAACAAACTATAATTTTGTCCTCTGGTTTGCTAATTCATTTTATTAATAAATCAGTGAGTAGTTAACAAATACATTATACATTAAATACCTTTTAACAATACATTATATTAATGTATACTAATGAAAAGTAAACGCTATGCTTAATGTATTTGTACATTAATTAATTCATGCTAATAACTACATTAGTTTATGTTCCCTTATTGTAAAGTGTGACCCATTCTTTGTACAGTTGCAAGGAAACCCTTATTTTATTATTTTATATGTTTATGTTGTGATTGTATAACTTGTGGTTAGGAGACACACAATAATAATATTACCGTATACTTTAGTGTTTCACACAGACCTTCCGATCGTTGGATTTTCTTTTTGTTCCGTTTGGCTTAGATATGTGGTATTTCCGTACGACCGTCGCTGTGCTTGGGAAAGGCATGTCTGAAGCCTCCTTCACCGCGGTCTTCCTGTACACAACCGAACTGTACCCCACTGTCGTCAGGTAACAACCGTGCAGGAACAAACTAATAAAATGAATGAACTAAGAGACAAGCAAGCAAACAAACAAATCAGTATATGTATGACATTATAAAATCAAAACATGTCAGCAGGTATAATGTAACACAGTTTTGGATTTATTGGTTGTGACGATAGATGAAAAAGAAAGAAATAAAGAGACTGTGTCAGAGATAAAGAGAATTCCCAGCCTTTGTGACTGAATAATTATGGATGAAATTTATACAGTACCTAGCATGTGCAATGCCATTTTGTACAGTAATGTAACGACATCCACTGTAGGCATGCAGCGTAGTGGTTAAGGTGCATGACTGGGACCTGCAAGGTCGGTGGTTTGATCCCCGGTCTAGCCACAATAAGATCTGCACAGCCGTTGGGCCCTTGAGCAAGGCCCTTAACCCTGCATTGCTCCAGGGGAGGATTGTCTCCTGCTTAGTCTAATCAACTGTATGTCACTCTGGATAAGAGCGTCTGCCAAATGCCATTAATGTAATGTTATATTAAATAATTCTATACAATCCCAGATCAAAGATGTAGTTATCATAAGGACATAATGTGATTAAAAATATTTTAAATGTGAGCCATTTACCAGAAAGTGGAAATAATGTATTTGTTATGAAATGCTGCTTGTGCCTTTTTTTTGTTCATCCAGACAAAACGGCTTGGGGTTCTGCAGCTTTGCAGCTCGTCTGGGCGTGTCCGTCGCTCCTTTGATCATTCTATTGGAGGATGTGTGGAAGCTCCTCCCTCAGGTCATTATTTGCTCAGTTTCCATTACCACTGGGCTGCTGGCTTTACTGCTGCCAGAAACTCACAATGAGCTCCTGCCAGAGACCATAGAGGATGTCGAACAAACGAGGTACAGCCAAAAGTGTGTGTGTGTGTGCACGTGTGTGCATGTGAGCGCGTGTGTGTACGTGTCTGTACGTGTGTATGTGTGTGTGCCCGCGTGTGTAGGTGTGCGTGTGCCCATGTGCACATGTGCATGTGTGAGCTTGTGTGTGTGTGTGTGTGTGCACGTGTGTGCTTGTGTGCGTGAGTGTATGTGTATGTGTATGTGGCAGGAAATTATTCCCACACTTGGAAAAAAGGTATGAAAAAGGGCATAAAAGGGTATTTTTTATGCCACTGGGGTGGTACCTATAGGTACATATCCGAGTAATACATAATTCATTTGTATGTTTTTTGCTTGTAAAAGGTACATATTAGTACCCAAATAGAACATTATTGTATTTTCTGAGTACATTCAGAAAGTTTGTTCCAGAAAGTACAAAAATGTACCTTTAGTTCTGAATGTGTGAAGCTCTTCCTTGCTGTTATGGGTTGCTTTGCGTGACTGCTTGTAAAGTGTACTGAATTATTAATATGTTATGCTGATGGAACAATGGCTTTGTTGCAGGAAAAGTTCAATCAGTCCATCAGCCCAAGAAAAGAGTGACAGTCCTCTCAAGCCACTAACCAACAATGTGATTGAAAAATGCTAAATTAACCGGATCCCTCCGGTGACTGCTTTCAGTTTGTTCAGGACACTAAACTATCTGGAAGCACAAGCAAATGGCCAGAAGGACACACGTGAGACTTTAAACAGTTGAATTTACTGTGTATTTGCTTAAGTTTATTGAAGCATCCTCCCATCCCATCCTGTCACAGTAGAATGTGTCGGCCATTTTGGAACCAATAAAAACAATTGGAATGTTTCTTGCAATTGGAACAATTGGAATGTTTCCTGCATTGCATGAAACATTATTAAAAGGTTTCACTTGCTGTAATTGGTTCTTCACAAGGTAAGGATTGTGGGCAGCCTGTAGCTTAATAACTAAGGTACATGGGACAAGGTCCCATGCGATAAACTCCGTACACCTGTTGGGGCCTTGAGCAAGGCCCTTAAGCCCACTTTGCTCCAGGGGGATTGTCTCTTGCTTAGTCTAGTCAAATGTAAGTTGATTTGGATAAAAGCAGATATCTAAAAAAGGATAAAGCACACTATAGTTAGACTGACAAATCTCCAAAGAAATGTTGTTATCTGTGACTTGCAGGAAGCACCATGTAATCTGTAATGATTTACTGTAAACCATGTTATTTTCTGTAAATCATGTTGTGAAGGCTGATTTCACAACCTCCTGCTTGGTTAAGTGATGTTTGTTCACTTTAACAGGGACACTGCGGCCCAGATGTCATATCGCATTCCAGTAACATGTCAGAGTAGGTGGTCGGAACGCCCAAGGAAATAAATCACATTTTACTGTCAATGCAATATTGTGCATATGGCATGCAGAATAAAGAGGTGTTGTATTTTTGAAAACTTTCAAGATAGGCAGGGTTTGGTGGTCAATTCCTTTACAATTCAGGAAATTAATTTAAAATTGGTCGAAAAATCCCGCTAGAACGTTTGGGGAATCCTTCAGTCCACACTTACATTTTAGATTAACCCAATATTCACGAGCCAGCCATTTCAGTTCCCTTTCAAATGCAGTACCATATGAAATATATTCTTCAACCCTTTGAAGACTAGGCTAGCTTTTTTTGACATTTTGTCACTTTCAAGATTCTAAATCCGTATCTTAGAAAAGGGTTAATTATTTGGATTGACTGTAGAAGCTAGAGCATGTTGAATGCTCAGACAAGAGCAATTACAAATGCAGTGGAAATTGGCATTGAAGCCAATTTTGAGATTTAAGTATTAAGATGTATTAGTGTATTGAAAGTGCAATTTAGAAGGGACTGATGTGAATGTAATTTATTAGGTAGACCTGCTTGTACCAGAATATACAATATTATACAAATAATATACAATTTTATGGAGCTTTCTGACTGGGGCAAAATGTTGCTCCAGTCCATACTGCCATGTATTATCTTCTCCTGAATATACACTCAGTGAGCACTTTATTTGGTGTTTATTATACTTATTTTTTCGACTTAAGTCTTCTGCAGCTGTAGCCTAACCACTGGTTATTTGCATTACTGTCACCTTTCCTGTCAGGTTCGACCAGTCTGATCCTTCACCTCTAACCTCTCTCATTAAAAAGGCGTTTCTGCTCACAGAACTGCTGCTCATTGGGTGTTTTTTTGTTTTTTCGGCAAACTTTAGACATTGTTGTGCATGAAATCTCAGCTGTTTCTGAGATACTCAAGCAACCCTGTCTGGCACCAACAATTATCCACTTAGATTTGATCACTTAGATCAAATTTCTTCCCCATTCTGACATTTGGTCTGAAAAACAACTGAACCACTTGATGACATCTGCATGCCTTTATGCATTTGCTGCCACATGATTGGCTGAATAAATATTTGGCATTAACAAGCTGGTGTACAGGTGTACCTAATAAAGTGCTCACTGATTGTGTGTATATATATTGTTTTTGTTAGTAAAAACAAATTGATGTGGATTTATGAAGGTTTTTGAATAAAAGAATTATCGTAAAACAGACTGATCTCCATGCTTCTGTCTCCTCTGCACCATTTAACCTATTGTCAACACACACTTGTTTATAAAGTCATTTAAGAGGAAGGGATCCTCATGGCATTCCTGTGCTGTAATACACCATAACATACATCATGTCCGTCATCTCCTGACGGAGAAAGCCACCCGTCTCTTGCCTGGATTATTGCAACTCCCTCCTGGCAGGTCTTCCAGCTTGTACCATCAAGCCCCTTCAGCTGGTTGCATTCCTGGCTGCTAAGGGGACAGATTAATTATATATTGCTGGCTTATGTACCTACAGTCATTATAGGGTGCTGCAGCAACAAGCATAATTTTGACTGATATCATGTAAGTCCATCTTTGTCATTTCTTTCATCATAGTGATGAATGTAAAGCAAGTTACGCTACATTTTATGTATGAAAGGCGCTATATAAATAAAGCTTATTATTATTGTTTGTACCTGTGACTATTCGTACCTTTATTTCTGAGAGTGTAGGGGACATTCTTGAATGTATGGTCTCTTTTTTCCCTGAGTGAGAAACACTCACACAGAGAGAACAAGCTGTTAAAGATAAACCATTTTTACCATCAGGTGCAAATCTCGGTCAAAAATGTCATTTTTTAAATATCTCTCTAAATAATCAATTTAAACAACTGTTGTTCCATCAATTCTCCTACAAATGTGTCTTTTATTGATAGTTTTTGTTTCATTTGTTTTATTTATTTATTTATTTTATTTTTACAGTTTGAGAAAATATACATTTTTCATTTCTACCCCTTGTTCACATTGGTCAGGTTATTTTTGACTCCTATTGAATTCCGTTGGAATTTGCATTGCCTTGTCTTTCTCAATAGACCAAAGAAGTTAGACAATATTTTGTTCACTGTGTATGATGTCCTGAACATTATTATTACATTACATTATTATTTTAATGACAATGTACCTACTTATGGTAATCAGTTTGAGTTACCTAATAGGGTATCAGACTGCTCCTGCTTACATAAGAAACTGGATTTTTCATTATTCATTCATTTTATTTAATTAATTTTCACATTTCAGCTATTTTAAACTGTTCAGAGCAACTGGACACACCAAGTCAGGGTGCAATAAGCACTGTGTCAAAAATATCTGAGCCTTCTATGAACTATGTTTAATGTCTGAAGAATTTTATGTTATTTGCCTGATTTTAAATGATAAATTATTAATATATTGTGTTTGGTATTGATTAATGTGTTATCGTTGATATTAATATTCCAAAAATGGCTCAGACTCTGGCTTTAAGTGTGATCCATCCATCCATCCATTATCTGAACCCGCTTATCCTGAACAGGGTCGCAGGGGGGCTGGAGCCTATCCCAGCATACATTGGGCGAAAGGCAGGAATATACCCTGGACAGGTCGCCAGTCCATCGCAGGGCACACACACCATTCACTCACACACTCATACCTACGGGCAATTTAGACTCTCCAATCAGCCTAACCTGCATGTCTTTGGACTATGGGAGGAAACCGGAGTACCCGGAGGAAACCCACGCAGTCACGGGGAGAACATGCAAACTCCACACAGAGAGGCCCCGGCCGACGGGGATTCGAACCCAGGACCTCCTTGCTGTGAGGCGGCAGTGCTACCCACTCCGCCATCCGTGCCGCCTTTAAGTGTGATATCACTCAAATTAAAATGTAAAAATAGCACAAGTTTCAAGTAACAGTGAGTTGCAATGAAAGCCAAAAGGGATTTGGTTTGTGCAACTTCGTATGAAGCTGATGCCAAATTCTTTACAATAATAAAAACATGTCTTAATATTTACATATATTAAGAAATGCACTATTACTACTATTAGGTATTTTTTTGACTTATTGGTCTTTTGCTCAAGGCGGCAGCCCGACCCCTTTCCAGTTCAACATGTTCAGTGTGCTGAGAAATGCTCTTCTGCATGCCACTGAACATTCTCAACATTCTATAGACTCTCTAGAGACAGTTCCATGACAATTGCATGACAATTCCAGGAGATTAGCATTGGTTTCTTTGATACTCAAACTACCCAACCTGGCACCGAGAATCATTCCACGGTCAAAGTCACTTCGATCACATTTACATAACAGGCTTGCCGGCAACAGGTCATTCGGCCTAAGTTGGCTTGTCATTGCAGTACAGGTCTACCTAATTACTATTAGACCACTATCTGAATTAAGTGCTTACTAGGAGTCTCTCTCTCAGCAGACAGACAGACAGCCTTTGTTTCTGCTAGGAGGGGGTAGCTGGCACATTCTGGTCTTACAGCAAAGTCAACAAGGTATATTCAGAAGACAAAATAGTGATAAATGTTAGTGGCCAGCTTCATGTCTTTTTGTTTTGGTAAAGCCCTCCCTTCTGGAGAAGTGTGTATAAGAGTCTTACTATGTCTGATTCAAATCTGAAAGCCGGTTTGCTTTCTCACTTTTTTTTTTGCAAATAAATACGAATGTTAAACTCAAGTATAGCTATCGTTGTTTTACTGTGGATCTGTTTCATCAGACGATGCTCACCTGTGAAATGTTAAAAAGGGCATTTTTCCCTAACACTCAGTGTATAACATGATTTATAATTTTTGACCCACTGATCTAAGGGTTACGCCCTGGGCTGATTTGTTAACGCAACCCAGGTGTGCATACTGTATCTACAGCACTTCACCAGTGGGCATGGTCCCAAATTACCCCAAAGTCATCAGTCAGACCAAGCTGTGCTACAGTCATGTTAACTTGCTTTGAGTAAATAAGTAATAGCCCACTAATATGTTGTCTTCACCTGCAATTAGGACGTTTTTTAATGAAATACGGAACACGAAACTTTGAACTTTTGAAGCAATCGGTACTGTACTCATTTTGCAGTCTCATTGGCAGATGGAAAATGTAACGCCCACTTGTAAATGAAACACCTGAAGAGGCTGGATGGCTCCTTGACTCACTTTGTTAAATCTAGGCATTCAGTTACTGCTTTCAGCAAACCTAGTTTCAAAATGAAGTTTGAAGATATTCTCGCAGGAATAAATGGTTTTGGTAAATTCCAGATTATGCTTGTCCTCCTTCAGAGTATATCTCGGTTTACTTTACCTTTTCACTTCCTCCTGAATAACTTCATGGCGGCTAGACTGGACCACCGCTGTGACATCAGCAGTCTGGATGATGGGGAAGTGTTTAGGAATCTGACCCAGGACCAGCGGCTGACGGTCAGTATCCCAGCACAGGAAGACGGCACTCTGAGTTCCTGTAAGATGTTCATGGAGCCTCAGTTCCACCTGCTGCTCAACTCTTCCAACGCGATTGAGATACCTGCAGTACCATGTCAACATGGATGGGTGTATGACAACACCACCTTTAGTTCAACTATAGCAACAGAGGTAAACTTTTTTCAATCGCCTCTCATTGTGACTTCTCATTTTAAGCCAAGACATTATTGTGTGTGTGTGTGTGTGTGCGTGTGTGTGCATGTGTGTGTGTGAAAATTTGTATTGCATGTGCGTGTGTGTGTCAAAGACTGACTTCAGTTCATGAGTAGATAACTGAATGTAAGATGAAAGTGTAAGACTCCAAAAGTTGGTTGGAAAAAGATATTACTGCAGATAATCAGCGTTCATTCTGCAGAAAGTAGTCAGTGTTCATTCTGGAGAAAGGGAGTTGATTCTTGCATAGAGATGCATGCCCAGCATCCCACAGAGGGGCAGTCCCTCCAGGCCTTATCATCATTAACTCAAGTTTGCACTAAGCACAAGCAAATCATCAAGTTTTTCTGATTCCTAAATCAGGCCAGTAAGGTGTCAATACGGAACTTTTGTCTTAGTGGCATGCGTAGTTATTTCTGACATAATGTGGCTTAAGAGGGAGAATAATCTATCTAAAGATGAAAAGCACATAATTAACAAAAATGAACAACTTGTTACAATTCTAGGATTGCAATTGTGGTTGGAACAGAAATCAGTAGACACAGGGGTCCCACAGGACTGATGTTGAATACCCCTGATCTAGACCACTGTAATGGTGAATAATTACAATTATTTAGAAAGTTTCTTGGAACCTAAGCCTCAAATATTTGAATTAAATATATGATGTGGTTATTGTGTAGTAAAGCATTTTCTGTTTTGTCTGCTGCCAAATCCAAAGCCCCTCGCTTAATGGCACTAAAAATGAACACACCTCTTTGAATCTCGAAAAGAGAAATGTCTTTGGCTAGGGGCAGTACTGCTGAAAAAAATGTATTACCTCTCTGATGGCAGCTCTTCTCCAATTACACCAACAGACTTGGTTAATATTAGACATTCTGTCTGTGGAAGTGTCCACAGCTAGAACGAATAGTTCTGGTCAGTTTGCTGTTGATTCCTGGAAAAGGTCTTAGGATGTTGTGACCTAAGAGTTAACCTTTTTTAATGAATGACATGGGGATCATGGGAGAGAATCTTGGCTCGGGTGGGGGGGTGGAGGAAAGGGAATATGTGGTAAGAGGGAGGAGAGGAGAGGAGGAAGACCAACATAGAAGGGTAGAAGGGTAAGGGCATGGAATGCAGGTACATACCAGACCTGGAACACATATATGTAATTTGTTTAGATTCCAATAATTTTCCAAGTGGCCACTGAGCTTGCCTGGTGTATTGGGACCCACTGTATGAAATACTTTCAAAAAGAGTAAGCCCTAGTCCTCTTTGTTGGCTCAATTGCACCAGGCAAGATCAATCGAGCACAGAAAAATATTTGAACCCAACACAATTAAAGTCCCCTCCAAAAGCATTGAAACAGCAAGGCCAATTATTTTGTTTTTGCTGTACACAGAAGACAATTGAGTTTGAGGTCAAAACATGTACATGAGATGACAGATCCAAATTTCAGCTTTTATTTCCTGTTAGATTTATTTGTTAAGCAATAGATAGTTCTGAATGTCTACTCTTGATTTTAGCCTTGGGTTTTTCCTGTGAAGACTGCATTTGTGATAGAAAAAATGAACCAACAGGAAGACCAGAGAGCTGTCTTTGGAAGAAAAGCAAGCCGTTTTACAGCTTAGAAAAAAGGGGAAATCAATTGGACAAGCATTGAGGATAGCTTGTACAACAACTTGGAATGTCCTGAAAAAGAAACTGCTGGCATACTGAACAACAGACATCAAGCAGGTTGACCAAGAAAATGACAGCAGATGATGACAAAAACATTGTGAGAGCTGTGAGGAAAAACCCAAAAATATCAGTCAGTGACATCACAAACAATTTCCACAGGGCAGGGGTGAAGGTATCTCAATCAACTGTTCAAAAAAGACTTCAGCAGCAGCAGCAATACTTCAGCAGAAATATAGAGGCCATACCACAAGATGGAAACCACTCATCTGTAGTACGTATCTGAAAGCGTGATTACAATTTGCTAAGAAGTACAGAGATGACCCACAACAATTCTGGAACAAAGTTTTATGGTTTGATGAGACCAAGATTCCGAAGACCTCTTACCAAAGGGATGGAAAGGCCAAAGTGCGGAGAAAGAAGGACTCTTCTCATGATCCAAAACATACAAGTTCATCTGTGAAGCACAGTGGAGGAAGTGCCATGACTTGGGCTTGCATGGCTGCTTCTGGATTGGGCTCACTAATCTTTATTGATGATGTAACTCATGATGGTAGCAGCAGGATGAATTCAGGAGCCTACAAAAACATTATGTCTGCCAACTTACTGAGAAATGCGTCCAAACTAATTGGGAAGAACTTCATCATGCAGCAAGACAATGACCAAAACCGCACAAACAACACAAAAAAGGACTTCATTAGGGAGAAAAAGTGGAAGGTTTAAGACTGGCTAAGTCAATCACCCGACCTTAACTCAACTGAGCATGTATTTCACCTCCTAAAAAGGAGATTGAAGGGAAAAACCCTCCAAAACACCTAATAATTGGGTGGTATGATACTAAAAGTGTTATGTTCTAAGTCGTTTTACACATCTAGGTGTAAATACGAGGAAATAAAATTGTCTCGTGTTCATCTTTTTTGTATCGCAAAAGCAAAGGAATTGGCCTTGCTGTTCCAATACTTTTGGAGGGGACTGTATATGCTTGACCCATGTGGTACACACAAAATCACAAAATTAATATGTGAAGGGTAATGGTGATGGTGACGGTGGGGATGAACATAACTGATGTTTTTTTGTCTTCTCTGTTCATTGATTGGCTTGAACCTGTAGCTGCATTGCAGGCACTGATCCTTGGCTGTGAGGCTACTAATATGTTTTTACATTTATTTGTGAAAGTGGGACTTGATATGTGATAGGAAAGGGATGAACAGAGCTACAGCCACCGTTTTCTTCATCGGAGTGATGTGTGGAGCGGCAGTGTTCGGCGGTCTCAGTGACAGGTAAACATGCATGTGAAGCGATTATAGACTAAACACGCGGTGTAAAACTTCTAGCAATTCTAGCTGTGCTTCAAACAGGAAATGTGAAGGGATTATAGACTAAACACGTTGATAAGGTGTTCTCTTAAAATTAACTTGGTGGAAAGGTAAACGGTAAAACAGTCTCCCTCATCGTTGTCCAGAAACTTACAGCAATGCGGTGTGAGCTTTGCCTCAAACAGGCAAAATGGCGCACTCCTTTAAGTGTGTTAAGTTGCCTAGTGGCAGTTGCAACAAGCCAGGGAGAAGAGGCTGGCTTTACTGGCATTGGAGACTAGTGGTTTTCTTTGCCCTTCAGTATACAGTGGATGGCATAAATGTTGGCTATGAGGATGAAATTGGGCTGGTTGCAAACATTCTATTGTGGGAGGTCATTTTTTGTCCTGGTGATAATTTTATAATATAATCTTCTTTTTTTTCTTCTGTAGATTTGGCCGGAAGCCTATGCTATTGGTAGCATACTTGTCAGCAATAATATTTGGCCTGACCAGTGCTTTCTCAACATCTTATGTAATGTTTATAATCATGAGATTTTTCACTGGATTTTCACTGTCAGGGATAAGCATTATTTCCGTCGTTCTGAGTAAGCATTTTATATTAAGAATTTTGTATTATGTTTAGAGAATTTATTTTTTATAAAGAAATGCCACAGATATATAAATGATATGATTAAATTATCAATAAAAATATCTGGCAATTATTTTCATGTTATGGAAAAATATCAGCCAAACTGGAAGAACTTGTTTCTTGTATAGGTAACACTTTACAGTGTTACATATAATGTTACATAAATTAGCATTAACTAATGAAGTTAATAACTAACATGTATTTGTACATTATGAATTCATGTTAATAACTATATTAGTTGATGCCAAAAAAAGATGTTTATTTTTTTGCTAATAGTTAACTATTTCTATGCCTCTCCTATGGTTTGCTAATGTATAAATATTCATGTCACTATTACATGTTAATTTCATGCTTAATTAATTTCAACATACTTAATTCATGTCTGTTTCCAGCTACATTAGTTATTGGCAATTAGTGTAACCTCATAAGTGTGACTTGTATCACTGGACAGGAAATATGCTATTCAGACACACTGAATTGTGACTGCCCAGGTCTTTATCACAATCAATAACTGAATGTTTACATTTTCATAGGCGTGGAGTGGTTTGATGTGAAGCACCGAACATTTGCTGGAGTTATTGTGAGCTTGGACTGGTCTTTAGGAAACATAATGCTCTCTGGAATCGCATATTTAATAAACGACTGGAGGTGGCTTGTGGTTGCTGCAACTTCCCCTCTGTTTTTGTCTGTTATCGTTTGGTGGTAAGTAACAAGCAGCAATTCACAACATAAAACAGAATGGTGTGAAATGCCATGTTATATGCTTAAAAGCTGACTTTTATGTTACATTTTAAAGCATGTCTTTAAAATATCAAAGTTGTCAAACATAGCACTAAAAGTTGAGTTATTCCCTGTTTCAAGCTGTACTTGAAGTCATAAGTGTTTGATATTACAGGTGGATCCCAGAGTCTGCAAGATGGCTGATAGTCAACGGTCAGGTTGAGAAAGCTCACATGTACTTGGAGAAGTGTGCTAAGATGAATAACAGAATGGAGTTCATGTCAACATTTAAGCCAGAGGTGACTATGTGCTTTACAGTAGACCTACATGTATTTTACAATATACTGTACCAGTGGTCTCCAAAAACCTAAAAATCTGCACCCTATTGAGACCCAGGCAACCAGGTGAGGTGAGTTAACTGTGTAAATGAATGAATAAGTAGAGTAACAAACAAAAAACAGCAGAGCCTGTAGCTCTCGAGGGTTGGAGACCACTGCTGGAGTATACTCAGTCAGCACTTTATTAAGTACACCTATACACCAGGTTGTTATGTGATCTAAGTGACTTTGACTGTGGAATGATTGTTGGTGCCAGACAGGATGGTTTGAGTATCTCAGAGATCTCCTGGGATTTTCACTCGCAACAGTCTCTAGAGTTTGCAGAGAAAAACAAAAAACAAAAAACATCTAGTGAGCAGCAATTCTGCGAGCAGAAACCTATTAATGAGAGAGGTCAGAGGAGAATGGCCATTGTATTTTAATATTGTAAAATAGCAATATAGCATTCAAAGAGAATGTATGTGCTCATTTTACCAAGAATAGTAGGTGAAATGTGTGTAAGTGAATGGCTCATTCACTCAATGTAGTCCTAATGGGAGTTAAAGCTATCACTGGTGTATTTACCGTCCAAGGCGATTAATACTGGTTGAGAAATTACTAGTTTAGAATTTTTGCTGATGATGTCACACTCTTATTTGACCCTCAGAATCTTTCTGAAACTGTGATAGTCGAGGACAGAAGTAAAAAGTACACTTTTCTTGATCTGGTGAGAACCCCAAATATACGGAAACTGGCTGTATTCACTGGGATAGTATGGTAAGTGTGTCACTACAGTGTTTATATTCTGAATGTACAGTACATTTGAAAAATTAATATAAATCATTTCGAAACAGTGGCATTCCAGTTTGCAATGTGAAAAAGTATGGTGCATAAACAAACAAACAAAAATGAAAGCAAAGGGCATTCAATCTTAAGATCTTAAGAGTTCCGACAAATTGTGTTTTATCAGGAAATTCTGGCTGTAATGTGACACTTTGTAAGATGGTGGGGGATTGGTGTGTTTCTATGTATTGGTATATGCCATTGCATAAGTTGTACAAATCAGTGTCAAATGACGTCTTGATAAAACTTTTCTTTGTCGTTATAGGTTTGGAGTGGCCTTCACCTATTATGGAATAAGTCTGAACATAGTGGGATTTGGTCTGAACATCTATCTAACCCAGTTTGTCTATGCAGTTATCGAGATGCCCAGCAAGATTGGCGTCTATTTAAGCCTTAATGCGATTGGCAGAAGGCCGACTCAAGCTGCAACCCTAATAATAACAGGATCCTGCATTGCAGTAACTTTATTTGTTCCGGCCTGTATGCACTTTCAATTCATTTACACATATATTTCATTATTTGTCTTTTGTGTTTGTGTTAAGATAAAATAAAATATTTTTTGGTTTAAAAATATAAAGTATTGATTAAATGTGTGTTTGCATGCAATCTACTTTTACTGCTATTAACTTTTTCTGGAAATCGTGATTGCTCATAAATGAAACATATCAAAATAATGGGATCAGTAATGTATAGATCTAGCTTCATGCACTGATTTGATCTTGTGCTTTCAATCTCCCTCTCAGATTTGTGGATTTTCCGTGCCATAGTTGCCATCATCGGCAAAGCCTTTTCAGAGGGTTCCTTTACCACAGTCTTCATGTACACAACTGAACTCTACCCTACAGTTGTCAGGTAAGTAAATAAGTCGCATTTGTGTGCAACAATTATCACGTTCCCATTACTATATGACTACATGAAATGCAGTATGCATGCAGTTTTTTTATTATTTGATCTGAGGGAACCCATTTACCTGCAAACCAAACCAGGGTACATGCTTGCTCTTGTTTTTGGCCTAGTGGTCAACCCGTGAAGGTTTTCTGTATCACTTGGTGCTTAATTGACCAGTTTGAGCAGTTGATGGCCACACTGTCTGCTGGTATTTCTGGTTTTCCTTCAATCAACAGACAGTTAAGACCGTGAAAACAAGTTGCGTGAACTCCCAAGAACTCAGACACTGCGGCCCTCCAGGTCACGATACTGATCTCTGTGCCCGATACACAAATCTGGTATTTGAGACTTCAGGTTTTTCCTCAATATCTGTTCTTGTCCGTTCTTGTGTTCTCATTCTTATCTGCTCATGATCTGCTATTTATCAAGGATGCATCGGATGCATTCTTGCCCAACAAGGAAAATAATATCTCACCATTCATTGCGAGATAGCAGATCAGCTGAGTCAAACTCACAAATCAAGTTTATAGTTTCACCATTTCTGCAATAAATATTGTTAAAATATTTCTAAGGATAAAAATTAGATGAGAAATATGTATTATGATCACCAGATCTTGACTAATTTTTAGCATAAAACGTAACCTATATGAATTAAATTATGCCCAAAAACGTAGTATTGATATACAAAATCATGAACAATTGATATGCAAGGAGGAGAGTAGAGACTGTCAGGAACATTCAAAACTGCCTATTTTGAAGCAGCATTGCATGTGCACATCACAAGCACGCTTTGCATCTCAAATGCATTTAACAGCATTCTCAGTCCTTGCGTTCCATTCCTCAACTGTTCTCATCAAGGACACATGGCAAGAACATTCTTCCCAAGAACACAAGAATGTTCTTGCGTATTGAAAAACACGAACGTAATACAGCTGGCTCTCCATGATAATTGATTGACTGATGTCCCTAATTGGCCAGAAATTCCACTCACCTGGACTCGCAGGTGTAAACAGTCCCTCAGTAGAGGTGAAGAATGTAAAGTGACCTACCTTGAGGGCCAAGGTTGAGTATTCCTGCAGTACAACTTGTTTGTGTGAAAGTGTAATGAAACCTGTCATATTTTGCTCACTCAGACAGAATGGTGTGGGCTACACTTCTTTCATGGCTCGGCTGGGTGTGTCCATTGCCCCTCTGATCATATTGTTGGAGGACACATGGAAGTTCCTTCCTGAGGTCATTTTTTGCATGGTGGCCATTACCTCTGGCATGGCGGCCTGTATGCTCCCTGAAACCAAGAACGTGCGTCTGCCAGAGACCATCGAAGATGTCGAGCACACAAGAAAGGGTAAAATGAAGGCTATCCATGCTGTAATACAGGTCTATGGACCATACGCATATTGCAGTTTATTACATACATGTATGCTACACTTGTTTTTTACAGTTAAATATGGATGTTCAGATCCATCTTCACAAGCGGTCGGTCCAGCAATTAAAATTGTGGTAGTGGATTTAAAAAATATTCATAATTAAATTTTCAAACAAAATGTCAGCTCTTTGTCTTAAATGGGTACTTTGTTGTAATTAAGTTGGTTTTCCTTTCTTTTAGTTAAAGACTGTGAGGCTGATGCCACACTGAGGCCTCTAACTAGTTGTGGAGATGAAAAGGAATGCTGAATACATGCTGCGTGCACCTGGATACCGACAAGCCTTTGTGATTCAGGAGCCAGATGATTCAGAAACAAGCTTTTGTGATTCAGGAGCCAGATGATTCAGACACAAGCCTTTGTGATTCAGGAGCCAGATGATTCAGACACAAGCCTTGTGATTCAAGAGCCAAATGATTCAGAGATAAGCCTTGTGATTCATGTGAACCATGCTTACATTTTCTTAAACTGCTTGCTCCTCATCAGGGTCGCGGGGCTGAAGCTTATCCAAACGTGCAGCATAGATGGGTCAGATAGATCATTGCATTTATATAATACTTTTCTGGACTCGAAAACATACTAATCAACATAGATGATTTTTACAACATTTTGCATACAGTCTCCAACTAGCCTACATGTCTTTGGACTGTGGGAGGAAACCCGAGTACCCGGCGGAAACTCATACAAAGGAGAAGAACAAACTCCACACAAACTCCACACAGGATCCAGTCTGGTCAGGCTTCAAAATGGCTACCGTCTTGCTGTGCAGCGACAGTGCTATTCACATGGAGACCATTGTAAACCTATGCCCTGAGCTTTGAATCATCAGCTGTGTATGTTGTGTGCTCCTTATCTGTATGTAAGTCAAGGACAGACTCGCCAATTGTTTCTGAGTGCACATGTTAATTGTGTTTATTGTGGTAATAATATATGCCAAATATACCTGGTCTGTTTTGATTTTAATACACTCCTGTAGACACCTGATTCAACACTCTTATTCCATTCCCATCTTATGTATCTCTAAGATCTCATCGAGAATATGCACAACCACAAGGAGGAGGCTGAAATGGCTGTGGACATTGTCTTTGTGTATAAAGTATAAAGATGAACATATTGAAATGCCGACTTGCCCAACTGATAGATGTACACACGTGTAATGTATAAACAGTGAGGTCTGTAAGTATTTGGACACATTTACAAGTAATTGGACAGTTGGCTTCTCAGCTGTTTCTAATTAGTCAGGTGTATCCAATCGCTTCCTCAGTGCAGCTATATGGACTTTCAGTATCTAGTCTTTTATGGGGAAGAATCATCAGAGATGAGACTAACAAAATAAACTGCTTGGAACATCGCAAAGAATGTGAGCTCAGTGGTTGCAAAGGGGCTCTTAGGCTAAGGAAGCTGATTAAGGTACAAAATACAAGGGGCTAAAGATAGGGACAATAGACTCCTGCAAGGTACTGCGTGAAGAAATGGGTCTTAAGACTGCGGGGGGAAAAGGGCAGCAAATAAGCAGTTGTTATTGGAATGGGGAGGTCGTCCCACCAGTAGGGGAGCTAGTGTGGAGAACCCAATCAACCCCTCTCTCCTACCAGCAGAGGGCGTCAGTGAATCACATCTGCCTGTTCTTAGACCTCTGTTAGAGATAACGGATCTGAACCTGCATGGAGGATGCTGTGTGGTTCATCCTTGGAGTGAAAGAGTCTTCACTATTACTTTGGACAAGTGCCAGTATATAATATTTCGATCTCTTTCATGACTGTATGAATTGATTAAAAAATGAACCTGTTTATGATAAATCTTACAACTTGTCCTTGTTTCATCTCTTCTGCTATGCAGAATTAAGCTATCAGAAGTTAGCTGTTTTTGTGCAACAACCTGAAAGGTGTACCATGGGCCACAGCAAACCAGTTATATATTTTCAGCAAATTATACATAAATTTGGCTGTTGAGTATTCTTTTATACTTTTATACTTTTACAGAGATTATGCACAGTATTTATCATAGCTTTGGTCATATTCAACGGAATCCCTAACATAATAGAGGCAAGTGCACATTTAAAGTATTCAGTCCAGGTGCTAGGTAAAAAAAAAAGAATGCAAAGCTAGTAATACTTATTATTTCTCACTTTAAAACATATATTACCAGGGAGCATTGACAGCACTACCATGCCGGAGTCTGGCCGGAAGCCTTGTGGAGGGATGCAGAATTGCATTGCCTGGGGATGGGCTGGTCCATTCAGCTGGGTCTGTTCTTTATGGCTCTCTAGCGACCCCTGCAGGTTGGCAGGTGCCCTGTATCTGCTGTTTTTACCCTTGAGGCTGTGCAACCCAGCAACTATTACTTGTGAATAGATCTTTGCATGTCTGAAAATAACCAACTGTATTATTAAGCCAAGATGTCAATACATTGGGAAGTAATTGAAAATGTATTTGAAATTCCTGTTTATTCTGAAATATTGTTCTACAAGTACTGCATACATTTTTGGTGTAACAGTGCACTATAAAGCTGGATGAGGCACCACAAACCTGGGACAGTGCTACTCTTCGCATTTCAGCAAAGTGCTTGAGTTTGACCAGCGTTGGATAGCACTAACCAATCCGTAGAGAACATAATCATTATTTAATTTGTTGTTTTGCATTATTAAAGCAAAGTTCAATTTCTTTATTAGCTTCACTTTAAGCTCTATGGGAATTGGATTTTATCCAATCTCGAGACTGAAAAACGCAACGCCATCTTGATGGCCAATCAGGGCAAAGATGCGCTTTAGCGACCAAATTTACATATGGTGGCTATATAAGCGACATTGCAGGCCGTCGTTCTTTCTTCTCAAATTTTCAGCGCAAGGTTAACAACCTAGCTGGAGACTTACGTTTCAACCACGCCAAAGTTCTTCGTGTGCGAGCAGAAACGCGCCTCTGTGAGGAAGGAGCTTTTTTTCCCGACTCAAAGGCCCTCGCTAGATGACGTCGAGCTCGAAGATTTCGCCATGAAGCAGTGCCAAGGGTGCGACGCAGCCGTGGAGGATACGGACCCTCACACTTCTTGCGTTATGTGTGTCGGCGAGACCCATGCTCTCGTGGCCTTATCTAAGGTGACCTGCACCGCCTGCGCTGCACTCGGGGCGCAAGAGTTACTGCGCTGGGCAAGCATGCACCACGAAGACGCCAGTTGGGCTGACTTCCCGGAGCCTTTTGCCATGCACTCTCAGGAGGACAGACCGAACCTGCACGATGGGTTCCGTCTGACACGGCCCATCTGGAAGAGGCGCTCCTAACCCTCGCTAACAGCTCTGGGGACGAGGACGACAACCTTCTTCTCCACACTAGCGATCAGGAGATGCTTCCAGATGACAATTTGGAGCCTTCCGGCTCTGTCGCTATCCTAACTGCGACGGGTGAGTTAGAGCACCACCCCTCCCTGTTGAAAGACTTTCGGGTTGTGATGAAAGCGGCGGCGACCAGAGCGGAGCTCCCCTGGCCCCCTCCTCCTGCAGCGCCTGTAAACCAGCTGGTGGCTCCAGTGTACAGGCACGACACATCGAGGCACGGTGTGCAACCAACCCCCGTCTGCCAGTCTGTACAGCACTACGTGCAGCTTACCTGGGACAAGCCTTTCTCTACGTAAGCCCCGGTAGTGTCTTTTTCGCCTTTCACGGTGGTCGACAAAAGCTTCAGACGGAAGGGGTTCCGCGACTCGAAGATTCTTTGGCTACTCATCTCTTTGCCCCCACAGCAAGGTGGAGCGCAAGGAAGCCTAACCTTCCCACTCGGTCTGGGCAGATATCAGCTGCCTTGTCTGAATGTTCGTTTATCTGCGGTTCCCAAGGCGCCGATGCAACGAACAATCTTGCTATCCTTGCGATAGCACAGACGAACTTGATCAAACTTGATTTCCCAAACACGATGAAATGGGAGGGTTTTATTCCCTTTATTTCCTCGTTCCAAAGAAACAAGACCAATATTGCACCTGCGAGCACTGAACCGTCATTTGGTGAAACAATGTTTTCAGATGCTAACGCACAAGCGTGTAATGAGCTCAATCAGCCAAGGGGACTGGTTCATGCTCTTAGATTTAAAAGCTTACTTCCATGTGAACATTGTACAGCGCCATTGGGAGTACTCTCGTTTCGCTTTTCTGGGAAGAGCGTACAAATTTACCAAACTCCCATTCGGTCTGTCCCTGGCACCCCGCACCTTCGAAATGTTGGCGCGGGCTGCTATCGCCCTGTTGCGACAACAGGGCATACGTGTTGTAACGTATCTGGACGACTGGCTTGTGTTAGCCCCTTCCAGTGCCCTTCCGGCACTTATGGCTAGCGAACTCGGCACTCCCCGAAGCGGACAAGGTCCCCCTCCTTGATGCCCCAGTCTCTCTCGACGGTCTCTTCAGTCCAGCGGTGACCGAAGCAATAGCGAGGTTTAAACGACTGGATGAGGAGAGACCCACTCTGCAGAAGCACGTGCCTCTTGCTTCAGAAGCAAGACGCCAGGATCGCCGTTCATGGTCTAAGACTCGCCGCACTCCCGTGTCGTCATCCCGGCGCTCAACTGAGGAGCAGCCCGGTGGCCGTAGAGACGCTACCGCTACTGCTAGCGGCAAGGCTTGGATGAAGCCGTTCAACCCTGCTGCACCCAGGGCCCACCCACCTCAATCGAAAGCCCAGAAGCGTTCCTGAATTTCGGCGGGAGAGTGTCATAGAGGCGATCCGGTCGAGTGGACTGGACACCCCTCCTGTATCACGGACTTTGCTAGCGCCTACTCGGGAGCGAGTTTCGCCCTTACAGTCACAAAGCTGGCAAGCGGGTTGTGGAACCCTCCTCTGCCTCATATCAATGTGCTGGAGATCACAGCAGTATGGCTTGCACTACAACGTTTCAAACCCCTTCTAGAGGAAAACCTGTTACGGCACAGAGATTTTCCCATTGGCTTACTGACGCAATCAACTGGGCGTATGAGTGTATGGGCTTGCCCCCTCTGTCGGGGGTTCGCGCCCACTCTACTCGAGGCATGGCAGCTTCTCGGGCACTTTTTAAAGGGGTCAGTGTGCAGGACATTTGTACAGCGGCGGCATGGAGTTTGCCATTCGACTTTGTACGTTTCTATCTGCTGGATGCATCGACACCGTCGGTTGCATATGCAGTCCTGAGCTCAGCGTCCAATCGGACGTAGCTGCTGCTCAAACACATTGGGTCTCATTCATGAAACGTGAGCTGAACGAATTTGTGTGTAAAATGCGAGTAGAGGGAAATTTACGGGTTTTTGGCATTCATCAATATTTTAGTAGCTCCGATCTTTTCGTAGCTACTAACAAAATCTACACCTGCTACTGACCACGCGTAGTGCTTGTGTAAATTCAAGAATGCACATAAATAATGCTTGTCACTATTGGAAATTTACGTTTTTATTCATATTGCGCTGTTATGTAAACAATACGCAGATGCCTTTGAAACAGGTGATATGAACATGACAATTAAAAATATAATACATTTAGTTAAATTAGTTGGCAATTAGCAGGTTTAAGATCCAGATTAGGTTCATGATTGTGAATTATCTATGAAAATCAACTCAATAGATTACACATTCTTTGTGATGCATTTGCTTACATAAACCGGAAAAACTTTCATTCCGTTAATGTGCAACTGATCTGTGAGGCACACGCTGCTACTCAGGCCGTTGTGGAGCGCACAAACGGGGTCTTGAAGGCAAGATGGATCTGCCTGGACAATAAAGGTGGTACCCTTCTTTATGCACCCGTGAAGGTGTGCAAAATAATATTAGCCTGCTGTGTCCTGCACAATGTGGCCATTACACAGGGCCTTCCCCTGCCTGAAGTCCCCAATGCAGAGGAATGACTGCCTCTGGAACCAGCTCTTGGGCCTCGAAATGCGGCTGCTATACAGACACGCCAGGGACTTGTACAGCAATTTCAAGGTAAGTGTTGCTAAGACTGAATAAGCTGTGCACATTTTAGGCCGACAAACTTTGCAAAAAGTTAGTTTCATTTGTATTTTGTTTTATATTTATATACAACATCCTGTTTCAGTAGGCTACCTCAGTTCATTTTCAGGTCATGCTCTTTAAAATGTATACAAATAGTAAAAGAGAGTAAAAGAGAGTAGCTTGATTATCTTGTAGTAAATAAGTGTTTTCCCAGGATGAACACAGACATCACACAATACTGACAACATAACATTTTATTGTTGAGGACGCAAAAGTGCCTTGCAGATTTCCTTCAAGCTGGTGTTAATTTCTTGGAGGGACGTGTTGATTTGGTTGACTGCTGTAAGTAGACTTTCTTGACTCCTCAGGACCTCATCCGTAAGGACAGCCGGATCACCTCTTCGGCCTCGGTACCTGGGTGCAGCAGGAGCAGCAGCGGCAGCAGCAGGTGGTGGAGCCACATCATGGGAGGAGCACTCGCCAGCTAGAAATATGACACAACGTTTGTTTTTTTTCGTTTTATGTGTGGCTCTTTTTTCATTTGAAAGAAACATTAAATAAATCTTATTTGAAAAATGTTTAATTTACGTTGGCTGCAGACTGACTTATTTTTACATTACATTACGTTACATTACGTGGCATTTAGCAGACGCTCTTATCCAGAGCGACGTACAACAAAGTGCAAATCAAACACAAGAACACGTGCAAAAGTGCACCTGAGAGGACAGGACAGTTCCGAGTCCTAGTGTAAACATACAGAAATTCAGAACCCTTGAAGAGTTGTTTGGAGCTGTACAGTATAAAACAGAGCTTTAGGCTATTAAGATTCAAATAATTTGAAGACGATGCATACAAAACTGCAGTGGGCTATACGCTATCCGTATCCTTTCTTGAAATGAATGTTAAATAGCTCTACATTCCGACACTGATATCCATTACGCACCATATCGCACAATATAACATTACTGGTTTCCCGTTTCCACTTCATTCAATCCGAAGAGAAACCCCCACAAATGTTCTGTTTGTTTGGTGGGACTGTACGACCTAGGTTAAACTACACTAACCACTAAGCTATCAGTGATGCTTTTCAGAATGTATTATGATACAACAATTATCACCTTACCATCTGGGTTTGATGTTGTCTCCAGTGGAGGCATGTCGGTGTCTCCGTCAGGTATAATTCCTAACAGAGAGGTCTCCCCAATAATGCCAGCGATGCGCTCGTCAGCAGGTGATATTTGTGCCTGTGAGCCTCCTCCTCCTGTGGCTGATGCATGTTTTTTTTGTGCGCTTATGCGTTTCTTTGCCTCCAGTTTAATGTCAAACCATTTACGTTTAACCTCGGATATGGTTCTATTGTCTACAGAGGCAACATTAACAGCATCTGTCACCTCCTTCCAGGCCTTCGCTTTGCCTGTCCCTGTCACAACACCACTACTGATAGAAGAAAATGAAATATTCTTTATCCAATAAAATATATTTCACCCAAGATGATTTCGATCTCCGCTTCGGAAAAGGATTTTTATATATATATATATTTTTTTTTTCTCTCTTTCCTTGTTTGCACCATGATGACTGACAGGTCGACTGGATGCATCTACACCTCCTTATATGGCAATCATTGTCTATTCATGGCCGGGGATTTATGCTAATTGCTGATTACCGGGAGCGCGCTTTCACTTTACGATGGATTGGCATTCATGATCATACACATGTGTTTACGATCAGATCTGGGTTTCCCGCGGCGTTCATGAATCCGGAGTAGGTTTTTAGTAGCGTGGACGTTTATGTGCAAATCTGCACATAGACTTACTAACGTTTCATGAATGAGACCCATTATGTGCGACACCTCTATGCGGTGGCTAGAGGCGTGCATGTTTATATCGACCATCTCCCGGCTTGGGTATTCGGTAGCTGGTTTACATGAACCGAGCGCTGGGGATGGTTGTGGCTCCTCGGTTTATACAGTCCCCCTTTTTTTTCATGCATGAAAAAGGGCTGGCTATTGAGAGGAGCCCCTCTTGATTGGCTATCACTGCCATCGCCTGTTGTTCTGCATCAGGGGGCTGATGTTGACGACAGGGCGTGGGCTATAGGGTTCCCATAGAGCATAAAGTGAAGCTAATAAAAAAAATAGAACTTCCGGGTACAGCGGTACCCATTGTTCTATGAGCTATTAGTGAGCTTTAAGCTTCACAGGCCCTGTCCCTTTCCTTCGCTGAAAATTTGTTTCAAAGAAAGAACGACAGCCTGCGATGTCGCTTATATAGCCACCGCATGTAAATTCGGTTGCTAAAGCGCATCTTTGCCCTGATTGGCCATCAAGATGGCGTTGCGTAGATCGTTTTTCAGTCTCGAGATTAGATAAAATCCAATTCCCATAGAGCTTAAAGCTCGCTAATAACTCATAGAACAATGGGTACCGCTGTACCCAGAAGTTCTTTATAGCCATAGGCGGGCCAATTCCTGATTTTATCTACACTGTCATTCTGAAACCTCTAATGTAGCCTACTCGTTGTATAACCCTATCGTTAATGTACTGAAGACATTGTGAATGAACAGCCCAAGTTGCAGCAAAGGTCTTGGTTAACAATAAGCCATTCATAAATGAAACATGTCTCATTTGCATTTAACAAGTTACCTTTGATGATTCAAAGTCTTTAGGAATCATTCCAGTGCCTCCTTATTTCAAACTGCTTGCGCCGATATCATTAAGAAATATTAAATAAAGACTTCTGATTATAAATCTTATTAGGTTTAGGTTTCTAGGATTAACCTGATAACCTAATAGTCATCCTCGTTTTAACTGGAATAAATATAATAGAGATGACGTTTGAAAACCTCCTTGCTGAAATTGATGGGTTTGGCAAGTTTCAGTTCTTGATCGTCCTGTTACTGCTAATTCCACGGTGTATCCTCCCCGGTCATTTTCTCCTGAATAACTTCATCGCAGCTACAACCGATCACCACTGTGACATCAGCAGTCTGGATAATGGGGACGTTTTTGGAAATTTGACCCAGGATCAGAGGCTGAAGGTCAGTATCCCAGCCCAGGAAGACGGCACTCTGAGTTCCTGTAAGATGTTCACGGAGCCTCAGTTCCACCTGCTGCTCAACTCTTCCAACACTACTGAGATAACTGCAGTACCATGTCAACATGGATGGGTGTATGACAACAGCACATTTTCTTCAACTATAGCAACAGAGGTAAATCTTTCTCGTTTTCTTCTCATAATTTATTTTCTTAACAACACAGACTTGCGTGATCCTGCCTATGCATAGTGAGACTTGGTTATAAAATAGGCTACTGTTGCCCAAACTCAGCCTCCCTCGTTAATTCAGTTCGAATTTAGATTGTGTCATTATCTGCTAGTTGGTTTGTTTTAGTGGTCTGATGTCCACACTAGTTAGAAGCCTTTTGATTCACCGCAGTCTTTAATTTTATAACTTAAATATAAATTGGGTTTTTAATGTAATTACTTGCGATTAGAACAATTAACACAATTTGAACATGTGATTTTCATTGCATGCATAGTCATTTCTGACACAACGTGGCTTAAGAGGGTAAATAATCCCTCAAAAACAAAAACCAGCATAAACGGGGGGGGGGGGGGGAGGGACCGAGTTTGGCAACCACTGGGCTACGGCAAGTTGTTGAGAGAATCTTTGATCTTGGCAGCTCTGAAATCAAAGATCTGAAATGCATTGTTTCACTGAAATGCATGTGTGCAGGAGATATATTTTTGTACATGCTTTGCTTTGAAGTGGGACCTGGTCTGTGATTGGAAAGGAAGGGGCAAAGCCACTGCCTCGGCCTTCTTCTGTGGGATGATGTTTGGAGCTGCAACATTTGGAATACTCAGCGACAAGTAACACTTTTTTTGCAAATTGTGACACGGATGCAAGAAATGTAGCCTACACATTACACTGAACTGTATTCTGACACACAATTTTCAGATATAATTCTCAGTTGAATGAATACTCCCTTTAGCAATTTACTGAGCTAGGATTATAACTCTACCCAGCAAAAAATGTTAAGTGCTAGCTAGTGAACATTAGATGAAAATGGTATTGGAAAAAGGTCTGTGGACTTTACATTTAAAACACATTAACAAATACATTAACTGACTTTGTCATTCCAATATTTATGACCGCTTTTATGTTTGGGGTCAAATTACCCCCAACAGTTTAAATAAACACAAAATTATTGGAAAAAGTATAACTTTGTCGCCTTCTTATAAAAGAATAAAGGGCACACGCTAGATTTAGTGTTTACGCTTGGTCTGGAACTAAGTAGCCTTGAGAAGAAAGACATTTGTGTCTCGGAGCATCTCAGCATTTTATTTGATGTCCAACTTCCAGTTATATGTACAAATGATAAATGTGTTTTTCGTTCTCGATTCATCAACATACAAACAGCTGAAATGTTTTCTTCAGCATTTGAAAACCGTATAGCTAATTGTACCCCGCTATTAGACACAGAGGAATTAGTAAAACATTTTAATAGTGTATGCTTGGGCATACTAGATGATATCTGTCCTTTTAACATTAGGTCAAAGTCAATCGTAAAGAGACTCCCTTGGCTTTACGATAATGATTTACAAAATTTAAAGAAAGAACGATGGCAAGCAGAACGAAAATGGAAGACATCTAATTTACATGTTGACTATCTTCATATGAAAGATTTGTTTACAAAATTCAACCAGGCAGTTAAAAATGCAAGGGAGAAGTATTTTTCGAACTTGATATCTGTCAATAGCCGTAAGCCAAGATGTTTGTTTCAAACTATCGACTACATTTTAAATCCCTCTCCGAATGTTAGAATCACTCCCTCTGCTCACATTATGAATGTTTCTTGCCATACTTCTGCTACATTTAGCTCATTTGAATCCATTGCAATGGTAGACCTTAATGATATTATTTCTGATATGAAGCCTTCCTCCAGTCCTATGGATGTCATCCCGGCTAAACTCCTGAAGGATGTTCTAGGAACTATAGGTCCAGACATTGTTTGATTATAAATAGCTCATTGGCCTGAGGGTGTGTACCCTCTCATTTTAAAAGCATCTTAGTGCAGCGTTCAATACGGTTGACCACTCAATCCTCATCGATAGACTTAAAAACTGGGTTGGCATTTCTGGGATTGCACTGGAATGGTTCTCCTCTTATCTGTCGAATAGAACCTTTTCTGTCTCTATAGGTACCTCAGTTTCCTCGTCTGCTATTTTAACTTGCGGTGTTCCTCAAGGATCTATCCTCGGACCCATTTTATTTTCTATTCATATGTTACCTCTGGGCAGAGTTATTCAAGATCACCACATATCATTTCATTGTTATGCAGACGATACACAATTATATCTTTCAGTTAAAAGCAATGAGGTTAACACACTGTCAACCTTACTAGGCTGCCTAACTGATGTTCAACGCTGGATGGCTCAAAACTTCCTACAACTTAATCCCGATAAGACTGAAGTTTTCATTTTTGGAAAACCAGAGATCGCTCAACAAATTCGTTTAAACCCTGGCCCTTTTGCACATAATGTGAAAAGTACTGCTCGAAATCTGGGAGTAATTTTGGACTCAGACAGACACTCCACATTACAAAAGTAATCCAGGCTTGTTTTTACCATTTAAGAAATATCTCAAAAATCAGATGCATGTTATAATTACAGGGTACAGAAAAAAATCATTCATGCTTTTGTTTCTTCACGTCTGGACCATTGTAACTCCATATATACATGTCTAAGTCATAAATCCATGTCCCGTCTCCAGGTGGTGCAGAATGCAGCAGCCAGACTTTTGACAAGGACAAATAGAAGGGCCCATATTACCCCAGTTCTAGCGACGTTACACTGGCTTCCTATTGAATTTAGAGTCAATTTAAAAATTTTACTTATTACTTTTAAAGCACTGGCTGGCATTGCTCCGGAATATATCAGTGACCTTTTAACATCATATCAAACTTCTCGCACACTCAGATCATCTTCCTTGGCATTATTGGCTGTTCCAAAGTCCAGGCTGAAAACGAAGGGTGATCGTGCTTTTTCGGTCGTAGCGCCCAAACTTTGGAACAGCCTTCCTTTGGATATCAGAACAGCTTCCTCCGTGTCCACTTTTAAGTCCCAGCTCAAGACTCACTTTTATAAAATGGCTTTTAATATTTAATGTTTGATGTTTTGTGTATTTTTATCTCTTTTATATTTTATTGTTGCTGTCTTGTCTATTTCTTGTTTTCTTTTTGTGTGCTGTTTGTGAAGCACCTTGTGCTCTTATGCTTGAAAGGTGCTGATATGAATAAAATTTACTTACTTACTTACTACTATTTATTGTCTCCCAAATGACTAGCCTTTTATCCATAAATATGAAAAATCTGTGAGAAACATCACATTTTACAGCCTGAGGTACAAGAAGTAAAAGATTAGTGCCTTAAATTCAGGAAGCTACGATGTCAGCAAAAACCGAATACGCTGTTATTTTGGATTTAAGTCTTCAAGTGATTACTGGCTGTCCTCGAAAGTGGTAAGAACATATTTTGCATCCTACCATTTTTTGTGTTGAAGAATGATTTTCTCTCTAATTCCTTCCTGTAGATTTGGACGCAAGAATATGCTTCTGGTGTCTTATCTGTCCACAGTCGTGTTTGCAGTGGCCAGCGCTTTCTCCAGCTCCTATATAATGTTCCTTGTGATGAGATTACTCACTGGGTTATCGATCGCAGGAATAAGTATCATTTCAATCGTTCTATGTAAGTTTCCCATCCCTTCCAATTATTTTCCTAGTAGTATAGCATCCTGTGTATACTACTATTTCTCAAAGCACAATTAATGAGTTTGCTGGATAACTTCACTGAGTAAATCTTGGAACCTCCACAAATCTGAAGCAAAAGAGCTGGCGGAAGTTCTGAAGTAAAATGAGCTGTCCTAGGGTTTTTACTCTGCAGTAATCCAGCTAACTCAGTAATCCTGCCTCAAAGTGAAATACCCCCAGAGATGTGTTGACTGTCAAAACAAAAACAAAGCCTCTTTTTGTTTTCTAAAATGCTGGTTTCAGGTGTGGAGTGGGTTGACATTGAGCACAGAACATTCATTGGCGTGATTGTCAGCATGGACTGGACGTTTTCCACCATGATGCTCTCGGGCGTCGCCTATTTAGTGAGAGATTGGAGGTGGCTGATCATCACTATCACTTCTCCCCTGCTTTTCGCTATGATGACCTGGTGGTACGAAACAGAGTTTATGTTACACAGACTAATACATGGACATCCTGAAGAAATGCATTTCACACAGTCCTGTTCCACTTCCTTGTCTGACTTTTATGTATATTTCAGGTGGGTCCCAGAGTCTGCACGCTGGCTGATAGCCAATGGGAAGGTGGAAGTGGCTCAAATGTACTTGGAGAAATGTGCCAAGATTAATAACAGAAGGGCTTTTATGACTGACATTAAGCCAGAAGTGAGATGCTCTTTGAAAGGTCTTTGTGTAGTGTTGATTCTGCACTACCAAATTTAAGTCAGACATTTTTTTTTATCCTCACCCTTCATCTTCTCAGACCCTCATCAATGTTGATGTGGTGGAGAGGGGCAATGCAAGCTACTCCTATCTGGATTTGGTGAAAACTCCCAAAATTAGGAAACTGGCTGTGCTCACTGGTACAGTATGGTATGAGGCTCCTTGGTCATGAAATCAGTTGGATTCGTTTATAGTAAAAAAGGCAGTGCAGATGCATTTTAAGGCCCTTAAGGTCGTTCTCCACAATGTCAAGTGGATAGGCTAGTTTATCGAATGTATATGATGGCACTATGGTATATCTATCAGTGGAGTGGATTTCTACCAGCGAGCTAGTTTTCAAAACAACTAGTCTATTCTCTGTAATTCTCTGTAATTCTCTACAGGTTTGGAATTGCCTTGACATATTACGGAATCAGCCTAAACATCACAGGATTTGGTCTAAACATCTACCTTACCCAGTTCATTTATGGAGCAATCGAATTTCCTGCCAAAGTTCTTGTCTATTACAGTCTGGATTTAATAGGCAGACGAGGCAGCCAAGTAGGAACACTGGTTATGACTGGAGCCTGCATTGCAACAAACCTCTTTATTCCCAAAGGTATGGGCATACCTCTGTCTACATTACCATACGTAATAACCCTGCATTTGAGTTCAAAAAGTTAATGATTTAGAAAAACACAATGAAAAGTTAATTTGAAATGAAAATGTAATGGGACATACCAAATGGTTGTTTATACCCTCTGAAGCTAAATACAGTATAAATAAGTATGATGTCCACCTAGCCTCTATTCCACCACACTGTATATCAGGGATCATCAAATCTGGCCCTCAAATGCAATTGGCCAGACTGTCTTCACACCTGACTCCCAGGTAAAGGGAGGGTGGAAAACCAGCAGTTCTCAGCCCTCAGTGACCGTGATTTGACGATCCCTGCCCCACATACTGTCCAGATTATTGCCAGAGATGTTGTCTCTGTCCTTCTTATGTACTGCGGCTCTTTTTTTAAAAGCATTCATTTATTTCTTTATTGTATTGAAGGTTGTGACATGCTGTCTTTTTTGGGGGGAAATTAAAAGTGAAATTGGTGTTTAACTATATTTGTGCGTAGATATGTGGATGTTTCGCACCATTGTTGCTGTACTTGGAAAGGGCTTTTCAGAAGCCTCCTTTACTACGGTATACCTTCATACTGCTGAACTTTTTCCCACTGTCTTAAGGTGAGTGGGGTTTTTTAAACATAATTTACTATAACCAGGCACCACAGAAAATCCCTTGTAAGCACAAAGCTGAGTTCATTACGCTGTGCAATAAAAATGCTTCTTTTTTTTTCATAGCATATTATGAATAAAAAACCAAGTAAGAAAAACCCTTAAACCTATTTTATTTCAAATTAGCTCTTTTTCCTGAAATTAAAAAAAGGCTTTATACAGCCAGCTTAATTTGGCATTCGACATTTGCATACCATTCTATAACATGGCATTTGCAATTAATGGTGTCCATTTAGGGACAGCTAATTGTGAGTGAACTTGAAGTGAATATCAGAGTATACACTCAGTGAACACTTCATGAGGTACACCAGCTTGCTAATGCAAATATTTCATCAGCCAATGCATAAAAGCATGCAGACATGGTCAAGAGGTTCAGCTGTTTTTCAGAACAAATGGTAGAATTGGAAAGAAATGTGACTCAAACAGTGGAATGATTGTTGTTGCCAGACAGGGTGGATTGAATATCTCAGAAACTGCTCATCTCCTGGGATTTTCACACACAACAGTCTCTAGAGTTTGCAGAGAATGGTGTGAAAAACCAAAAAACAACCAGTGAGCAGAAGTTCTGCGGGCAAAAACATGTTGATATTGAGAGAGGGCAGAGGAGAAGGGCCAGACTGGTTTAATTCTTCTATTATTCAATCATTTTAAAATTTTATAATGTTACTTAACTTTGCTGGATAAACATCGTTCCCCTGTACACCGTATTAATTCAACACTATTATTGTCAGCAATCCTGAAGGCCGATCTTTGGTCTTATCGTTGGCGGCTGTGCTTTCGCAGACAGAACGCACTCGGCTGCAGTTCGGGCGTGGCTCGTCTCGGGGTGTGCATCACGCCCCTGATTATCCTGCTGGAGGACGTGTGGACCCCTCTGCCGAAGGTCGTGTTCTGCGCGGTGTCCCTTTTCTCTGCCACGGTGGCGTGGACTCTCCCAGAGACACTTAACGTCCGTCTGCCTGAGACGATCGAGGACGTGGAAGAAACCAGGTACGCTCATGTGCTTATTCCCTTTGGCTTCAGTGTTGACAGGGAAGTTACAGTATACGGACATTTTTCATTGGTGTTGACTCAAGCATAAGAGGAATTTCTACAATCTGGCTCAAACCATCCAATTTCAGCAACGACTTCAAAGGGACTGAATCCAAGCTGTAAATCAGGAGAAGTCTTATTATTGTGATGCCCCACGACAAAGCTGGTATACACTTGCCGAGCACTTTATTAGGAATATTTTTACTTTATTACACCTACTTATTGATGCAATTACCGAATCAGCCAATTGTGTGACAGCAGCGCAATGCATACAATCATGTAGATACGGGTCAGGAGCTTCGGTTAATGTTCACATCAACCATCAGAATGGGGGAAAAATGTGATTAAAGTGACTTTGACCATGGAATGATTGTTGGTGGCTGACAGGGTGGTTTGAGTATCTCAGAAACTGCTGAGCTCCTGGGATTTTCATACACACTAGTCTCTAGAGTTTGCAAAGAGTGGTGCAACACATAACGCATCATAACTCTAAGTGGATAGGCTACAGCAGTGGGAGTCTAAAAATTAAGTCCAATAAATACCAATAAATGCTTGGTGAGTGTATTTTTTAAATTTTATTTTATTTTTTATACAGTCATGTGCATTCTTTCATAATAAGTGTATAAAACCTGTATTTGCTAAGATGGGGTTGTACATTTGTTACAGAAAAAGACATTTGCATGCTTACCCAGAGGACTGAATTTACCCTCAATGAAACCTTAAGACCTCATCTCAGTGGCCTTGGACCTGCATTTACATAACACATCGGCGAGAATGTTATACATGGGAACTAGAAGATGGGAAGAATTTGATAAGAACATTTTACAATGTGCGTGTGTGCGTGTTCAACTTTGTGTATGTAATACAAGGTTTGTGATCTTGCAGGAGTAGAGGTGAGCAATGTACAATATAACACTGTAACACGTAATTGCCTGTGAAGTACAGACTTTGTCTGTGTTTCGTTGAAGTTGATAAATAATTGATCAAAAAGAATAAACTTCAGAGTAAAATGTCTAGTGTTAAGTAATCTCTCGAGTTAAATGAACAATAATGGATTATACAGTGTTGCAATACCTTATAGTTCATCAGCAGTACATTTTTGAGGATAGCTGGCCACACTACTGAAGCAACCTTTAAAACATCACCCAGAGAGGCGTGAATTTGCACTTTTCAGCTCAGCAAAACTGTCCAGCATGTGCTTAGACAAACAAATACATTACCACAGAAGGAGACGGTGGTTAAAAATAAGCCACTTATGTCTTATCCAAAGGAAAGCATATGAATTCAAAATGTTTTCTAGTCCATTCTAACCTACCTTTAAGAGTGAGAACATCGGAGTTGCCTATTTGTTTTTAAGAAAAGCCCACGGACAATAAGAAAGGTGACGACTCAACGCACTCATCGTCTACAGTTATCCGTTTTTATCCAACTCTTGGCCATGAAGTGGCTGAACTGAACAGAAAACTGAACCGGTTTGGATGACTAGTCTATAATTGTTTGGAGGACCTGTTTCTCCTGTCAATAACCGTTGATTAAAATGAAGTTTGAACATGTCCTGGCAGAAATCGACGGCTTTGGGAGGTTTCAGATAATACTCTTGGCCAATATCTTCGTGGCACGTTTTGCACTGCCTTGTCACTTCTTAGTCAACAACTTTGTCGCAGCCACAACTGATCACCGCTGTAACATCGGCGGTCTGGATGATGGGGAAGTATTTAGGAATCTGACCCAGGATCATCGGCTGAAGGTCAGTATCCCAGTTCAGGAAGACGGCACTCTGAGTTCCTGTAAGATGTTCATGGAGCCTCAGTTCCACCTGCTGCTCAACTCTTCCAATGCTACTGAGATACCTGCAGTACCATGTCAACATGGATGGGTGTACGACAACAGCACATTTTCTTCAACTATAGCATCGGAGGTAAACCTCTTTCATGGAACTTTTTTGCCACCTAGTAGTCTATCAGCTGTAGATCTGAAATATTACTAGATTTGTCAAAAGGTAAAAATATCACTTTTTTAAACATTTCT
The DNA here is from genome assembly GCF_963514075.1 of Conger conger. Taxonomy (NCBI): domain Eukaryota; kingdom Metazoa; phylum Chordata; class Actinopteri; order Anguilliformes; family Congridae; genus Conger; species Conger conger. The sequence continues at coordinate 20,302,195 of NC_083777.1, read as the reverse complement.
TAGTTTTTCTGGAAAAATGATAAGCTTGCTAACATAAATCATCAGCAACAGTAGACTGTTCACATGAAATAGTAATAGGCTCTACCTGACTGCTTTATATCGCGATCATTTTGGATACTTTAATCACATTGCTTTCTCTCTCTCTCACAAACACACATACACACACTCTTGCTCTCCCATACACAAACACACTCTCTCACAGACACACACACATTCTGTATTTCTTTCACTTACACACACACACACACACAAACACACTTTCTCTCTCATAGAATCTCTCACCCACACACACATACACTCTCTCTCTCACAGAATCTCTTTCTCCAACACAGACACACACACACTCACACACGCTCTCTCTCACACACACACACTTTCTCTCTCATAGACTCTCACACACACACATTCTCTCTCTCACAGACTCTTTCTTTCTCCCACACACACAGACACACACACACTCTCTCTCACACACACACATGCTCTCTCACACAGACCCTTTTAATTGCTGTTATTCTCGTTTTGTTCTGTGCTATGCACGGGGAAATATTACAGAATGAAAAATTAGAAGATTTGAACACTACAGGGGTAAATGTATTTTCTCCACATTCTACAACATTGCACTTTATTAAGAATATTCCTTAATAAAATTATGGACAGTGGTTGCACACAGTATAATTAAGTATATGGGACATAAGCTGAATACTTTTACAAGTAATTGATGAGTTGAACACACATACTAAATAATATTGTGGACAGTGGTTGTCCCATATTACACACCTTCCCAGTGTTTTATTTTAGGTCCTGATATCCATAAGATGATGATGGCATGGTTTTAAGTACCAAAAACAAAAATCTATCCAATTTTACCTGTCCATTCTAGCTTTACTAAGAACAGTCTGTTTTAGTGACTGTGTCTTTAAGGTTCATTAATATAGATTAAACTTTTTTCTGTTTGGCTGGCTAGCTCCAACAAACTGAATGCCGTCTGTGCCCAGCGCTTGGATTTGTTCCAGCTACAAAATGGGCCGTGCTGAAGCCAGTCATATGCAAATGAGCGTATACTTGTAATGTCATAGTTACACACGTTAAAGCAGCTTGTATAAATGTCCAATACATATTAAAATGGCCTCACTATACATTATGTCTCAATCTTTTGTGATTGAAGCTTTCCTGTGGAGAACCACTGGCCTACGCCACTTGTGCACTGTAGGCTAAATGATTGTTAATGTTTCTAAAACAGCCGCTTATTTTAGCTATCTGTAGCTGAGGTATGATTTATATATTGAATCTCTCTCTCCTTCTCTCTCTCTCCTGAGTAAAGTGGGATCTGGTCTGTGAACAGAAAGGCCTGAATAAAGCTACTGCCACCATTTTCTTTGTTGGAGTGATGTTTGGCGCTTTGGTATTTGGCAGCCTCAGTGACAGGTAACCTTTCAGTAGGCAAAGTAAGTTCTACTTTGTAGTCTTTTGTCCACTTTATTTGCGGTCCTAACCACAATTTTTGTTGTTAATGTTTTGAATCAATAGTTTTACTCGTTTCCTTTTTGTTTCATTTTTCACTTTGTTCCATTCTCAGTCAGCACTTTCCGAACTGGATGCTACATTCCAGACTAGGCACATAAAGTATGTGTGCAGTACAACAATCAGGCAGTTAACAATCCTTATCCGTATCTTTAAAATGGTCTCTCCGTTGGTGTTTGCAGATTTGGGAGGAAGACGATGCTGATGGTGTCCTATGTGTTAGGGCTGGCCTTTGGATTGGCCAGTGCGTTTTCAACCTCCTTCCTGATGTTCGCAGTGATGAGGTTTTTCACTGGATTCGGGATCACTGGAATCAGCATTATTTCCACCGTCCTCAGTCAGTGACACGCTTCTTTTCACATCTACATCTGTCTCCTTCGTTTTAGTGCCGTTTCAAGAGAAACACTGTTAGAGTGTAAACCTTTTCTGTCTGCCACTGTCTTCAGTCCACAAACTTCCCAGGGAAAGGCTGAGGAAAAGTATACATGATTACACTTTAAAACTTTTCAAATATTAGACGGTGGGTAAAATTGGAAAAGTTTAAAATCATGATTATAAACATTAATAAAAAAAGATACATTAACATAACCTGGTTGGTGTCCCTTCTACAGGACTGGGGCTATCACCTGCTTTGAGTAATAGAGGAAACACTACAGATCACAGACATATTACTGTTAATAAAACTGTGTATATTGTGCTTGAACAGGTTTGGAGTGGGCGGACATTGAACACAGGAAGTTGGTCGGAGTTGTTGACAGTTTGGCCTGGACCTTTGGCAGCCTAATGCTCGCTTTGATCGCGTATCTTGTGAATGACTGGAGGTGGCTGATAGTTACCGTTACCTTCCCACTAGTCATCGGCATATTGTCTTGGAGGTAACTTTTAACGCCATTATTTTACAGTGCCGTTAATGCAAATTGATGATGAATTTTGCCATGAAATTCCCTGTAGGTGGGTCCCGGAGTCTGCTCGGTGGTTGATTGCAAATGGGAGGGCAGACAGGGCACACTATTACCTGAAGAAGTGTGCCAAAGTTAACAGGAGAGAGGGCTTTTCAGAAAAATTCACGCCAGAGGTTAGTCCTGTGTCCAGAAGTTGTTTCATTACAAAAGCATGCCAAACATTTTCAAAAGGGAAGTTCACGCACAGCTGTTGGTCTCCACAGACTCTGTCGAATATAGTCTTGCTGGAAAAAGGACGGAAGACGTACACGTATTTGGATCTTGTGAGGACCCCAAAGATGAGGAGACTAGCCATGAAGACTGGTCTCCTTTGGTACTAACCTTTCACTATTCTTAAATGAGTGTTGCATTATGCAAGGGGATATGCTGCAATATATTGTAAATATTGGACCTTTGTCGGAAAAGATATATGCATATCATATTTGTCAAATATATTTCACTTAAATATTTCAGTAAAAATGTATTGCAACATGCAAAGGAAAAATGTGGCTTTGCTCATCTGTTGTGAAGTGTTGCAAAATATGATCCAAGAAGAGTGATCCTTTTCTGTTGCAGTTAACTGTTGTGACATGTCAGATGTTCCTGGATAATACTCATATAATGTACATTACATGTATATTATACTTTTATCCAGAGCAACTTAAACTATATTACAAATGGAGGTGCATTCACCTGATTAAAATGAGCAATTGTCCTAGACTCAGATAATAACATTTGCAGAACATTGAGTAAATGTACCAAAAACCTTTTTTTTCCCGTTAGGTTTGGAATTGCCTTCACATTCTACAGCATCAGCTTCAACATCACAGGATTTGGGATGAACATCTATTTAACCCAGTTTGCATATGCTACCATAGAGATTCCAGCAAAACTGACCCTCTATTGCGTGCTGGATAAAATCGGCAGAAGAACTGTGGAGGTGGGGGCTCTGCTTGGTGCAGGCCTCTGTTTGGCTATAAACATATTTGTCCCTAAAGGTAACCACCGAACTCTCTATGTTAGCAACCCCCAACCCTAGTCCTGGATACAGGTGGAGAGTCCAGGGGTCCAAAAGTACAAGTCCTGCCACATGTTTCTTCTACATTTTCTAACCAATCAAAAGCTTCTGCAAAACATAATGATTGGTTGAAATGAGTGAATAACTGAAAGCAAACTGCATGTTGCTCTCCCCATTTCTGGTTCACGTCTGCGTTAGACCACAGCATCATGTGTTCCTTAGGAACACAATATCAACATTTGGCTGGGCTTATGAATAAGTGTTGCTAAAATGTGAGATGATAAAAATGCATTTAATGAATAGTTATGAACAGAATTTGACCGGAGATCCAGAAATGTGTATCGACCTCCAGGAACAGCATTCTCTCTCTGATAGTTGGTTAACAAAAGCAGTTTACTGGGTCTGCATTAGATGCTGATTTTAAAGTGGAAACAAAAAGCGACATACCCTGTAGCCCTCCAAGACCAGTCTCCATGTTCTATATTGTCAATTTGACCGGTACAATAGAGTCGTCATTTCTTTGTGTTTTGATTGTGTGAAGCAAATTGAGAACAATCCCTGTTGTGTCTGGTACCTTACTCAGATGTGCCACTGTGTCGTTCCATCATTGCGATCATTGGAAAAGGCTGTTCATCAGCCTCGTTCACTACAGCTTTCCTGTACACACCCGAGCTCTACCCTACTGTCGTCAGGTGAGATCTCTGTATTAACACAATGTGCATCGGTTTGGCAGGGTGGCCTTTTTAATGACTGGAGATGCCACATCCTGCCAGTCACTGACTCAAATATACCAACCAGACCTGGGTCAGATAGGTCATTAACACTGGATTCAAATACTTTTCTATACTTTTCTGATGTATTAGAACCGATGAAATACACTCAACACGTGCAAACCCCACATTCTGGTCCTCTTGGTTGGTTCAACTGCAGCAGGCATGATCAATCAAGCACAGACAAGTATTTGATTCCAAAACAAAACTATTACATTTGACCCAGGTCTGATCAGGTTGGAAGGGAGGCCTAGTGAACTGAGATGCCATATTCTGCCAGTCACTAACTGGAATGAACCCACCAGTACAGTATTATATTCTCCAAGGAAAGAAATATGATTTGGTCACTGTGTCACTGACAGAATGCAATTATTCAGCCCTGTTCTTGAGTTTCATTGTTACACCATTAATGCAGAATATTCAGTGGTTATTAAACTTTAACACTGAATAATTTCAGCGAGCTCGGCTTGCGAGTATCTGATTTAGCGCAGTTTGAGGTTGATGGAGTATGAGGCCTGTGTTCTTTCTTTACAGACAAAATGGCTTGGGTTACAATTCCTTCATGGCCCGGCTGGGCGTGTCCATTGCTCCACTGTCAGTCTTAATGGATGCTGTGTGGCAACCCCTCCCCCAAATTATTATGGCCATCATAGCCATTTCCTCTGGACTGTTGGCAAGCTTACTTCCAGAAACTATGAACAGGCATCTACCAGAGACAATAGAAGATGTGGAACAAAAGAGGTGACCTAAGAACACATTACATGGCATTTATCAGACGCTTTAAGAGTGCATCAACTTACCAACTAGCATACCAAGGTTGGCACCTAGAACACCCAGAGTACTACAATACAGTTAATGCCCTGTATCGTAATATAAACAGATATTATCTTACCCGTTTGCTGAAAAGTGAACTTAAAACCTCGAGATGGCAGGTTCAAATCCAGAGTGGGATACCTGCTTGCGTATGATATCTAAAGCAAGGTACATACCTACCTTCAGTTGCCATGGCAGCAAAAGTCAATATTAAACAAATCAAGTCAAAGGTCATTGAGGAAGTTTACTGGTTTTCCATTGGCTAATTATGCACATCTTTTCTTCTAGGAACGGGCTCGTTAGCCAGCTGAACCAGGAAAAACCCGACATTCCCATGGAACCGCTAATGAATGATGAGATTGAGAAAAGAACATAGTATATTTTTCAGCTCGAAAGAATCCTTGCCATGCAAAAATACAGTACTGTGGATTTGTGTACTGTGTTGCATTGCTAGTTCAGGTAATCAAATTGCAGATGTGACAACATTAATAATATATTCACGGTGTGATTGCTCAAAGCTTTACACAAATTAGTTACAGCGCTTGATTTTTTTCTTTTAATTACTTAGTCATAACATATAAATATCGTTTTCAATAATCCAAAAAGCAAATGTTGCGTGTGAGGCTGTCGTGATATTTCCTTTGTCATTGTTTTAAAAATATTAAATGTGCAGTAGGTCTGTATGTGTATGAGTGCTTGTGTGCACATTGCTAATACTCAATACTATCCTAAATATTCATAAAACAGAAATATGGTGCAGTTTAAACTGTAGCAAACCTACATGGCAGGATATTAATAATTCATTTATTTTCCTACAAAAACAATTTCTTACTGTGTTTAAGAAAATGTATGTAAGTATATGCTTCAGCCTGATATGAGTCATTCATATTTGGCAAGGGTATATAATAAGGTGCTTTCCAGTGAGATTTAAAACCATGTCCTGTTACATTACATTACATTATTGGCATTTGGCAGACGCTCTTATCCAGAGCAATGAACAGTTGATTAGACTAAGCAAGAGACAATCCTCCCCTGGAGCAATGCAGGGTTAAGGGCCTTGCTCAAGGGCCCAACGGCTGTGCGGATCTTATTGTGGCTACACTGGGATTCGAACCACTGACCTTGCATGTCCCAGTCATTTACCCTAACCACTACACTACAGGCTGCCCAATGATAAAAAAGTACCACAGAAAACTAGAACAAAACTTTATACTTGTACTTGACAGTCAGTGACAACGCTCAATACAAAGTGATCCATTAAGGTTATGCATAAATACGTATATATGAAAGATCACACTTGCACAGACACATGCAAATAGAGTTGAATAAAAAATCTAATCCATTTAAAAGGTGAAAAAATGCCATCCATATCTAAACAACAAGTATTAGTGCAGCTATCACAAGTTTAAATCATCGTCATACAATGGGAATTGGCAACCAGCTTTGAGAGGTGGAATATCTGCATTTTTTACAACCGGAATTATTTAATAAAGTAACACCTACGTATATACTGAGATAATTCAAATACTGATTGGGATTCTTCAAGATTCTTCATTGATTCATGATATTTATTATAATTTTATTGTTAAAGCCCACCTTTTCAATATATATTTGTAAAACATTGATATGAAAGCCACATTAATGCCCAATCTCAATATCCATGTCAATTTTAAGTGCTATAAATTGTTTGAATTTGGTCACATTTAAATAAGATGGTCTGTTACAAGAATCTACCAGTTTTAAAAGCATATAAAAATACATTTTGCCAAAAATAAATATACAGCACCGTTGTTAAGTTCATGTGCAGGGGCTATACGTGTCAGCCACTAAGCTTATTTCTCAGGAAACAAGAGTATCAGTTTTCACCTGTAGGTAAACTCATTTGTGCATAAAAATGCCAATCAGATACCATGACACAATCCTCGGAGGTGGGCAGTTAAGACTGGCTTATGATTTCATTTTGCTTGTTGTCGTCATCATAGACGTAGCAGCCAACTTCTCCAATGTTGACTCCTTTTGGCCCAAACAGGTATCCATAGCAAGGTACATGGCAATAGGGTCTCCCATCATGCTACAATAGAAAATTTGGTGAGTTAGTAATTTCAGCAACACGACTCACAAGAACTTCCTGTGCCAAACATAGAATTGACATGTGACAAAGCATACGAAGGATTTGGCATCCATTTAAAAGGAAAATATGAAGAATTCTAATATTTCACCTGAGCAAGAGAAAGAATACTTCTTTCAATACAGCAATTGTTTGAAAGGGAAGTTTGGTTTGTAGTTTTTTGTCCACTAAAAAAGCACTCAATAGCACAAGTCCCATAGCACTTAATTAACTTTTTCTAGCACTGTTTCAAAAAAAATACTATTTCTGAATGAAAAGCTCCAAAACACATTTAACTGCTGTTGGTAGGTTTCATAACTAGCTAATACCCAGTGCTTTAAAACGGCAACATCACTGTGTTGAACTGAAGAGTAGCGTGAACGTGATGCATACCTCAGCGTGGCCACCAGAGGTCAGTGTTTTCTTACATCTGTCACAGCGTAGGCAGGGTCGATGCCAGTTTCTTCCCAATGACATCACCTTCTCAGCTACAAACCAGGGAACACAGCTCAATTCCCAGCCAGGGTCAATCACCAAATCTGTTATTACTTCTGCTCCAAAAGCGCAAATTTCATAACACATCTGATCATTTTGGTGGTATCCAATCAAGAAATACATGTTTTGGGTTTGGGTTTGGGTTTCTGAGTCAAATCAGATGTGGAATGATAAATGTGTTTGACATTGACTGCACCAGAGGTGGGCAATGAGGGCCACATCTGTTTCTGATCTTCAGGCCAACTTCTTTAATTACTTTAATTACTTAATTAGCCCTAACGTTTCTGACGTTTTAGCTACATTTCTTGATTAGTGCAAAATGATAGCCAAAGTTTTTGTGTCCCTATATGAAACATGCTACCGTGATCTAATCTTCAAGGGAACTGGTGTTGATGTACACAGCCAATTAGCTCATTTAGCCAGGGTAATCGGTGGAAATAAAAACCTGCACACCCTGGCCCTCCACGTCCCTAACTGACCCACTGCCCATTAACACAGTACTGTATGTTCATTAAGAATCATATAAAATCATATAAACTTCAAAGGCAGCAAAGTGATCCATTTGCAAGTGTCATTACAGTAGCACCCTTGTAGCATGATGGAATCTGTCACATGGTAATGCTGTACCACACCTGGGGGTGCAATGTGAAGGGAGCTTAACATAGCCAGGGTTAGAGCTTAGCTTAGCTTGCTAACCCTGCAGTCTCCCTCGTAGTACACCCCCGTGTTGTCACAGGTATTTGCAGATTCATAACAGCTTGGTGGCATACACCCACTGCATTCACTCATAATCACCTAATTGGTGTGCATGGTTTGTATTTCAGTGGCGTAATTCATTCTAATTGATTAACTGATTGTTGCCGCTCTGTCAAGGTGAACCTGATAATTGCTGGGGTTTTTTCCTCTTTGTGGCAGGGAGGGGTTTGAGCAGAATGAAAGGCAACTTTTACAGATAATTTTATAGTTTGGCAGCTTTTGACAAACATGTTGACACAGTTAGGTTTGCCAAATATGTTGGCTCATATGGCCTTCAGTCCATTTATATTAGGTTACTCAAAATGTCTGGTTTGATGTGATGAGAATGTGCTCAAGGAGAGGACAAGGGAAAATGCCATGAGGGTCCAGAGTTAGTGTTGGTGTAGCGCTTTACTAATGGGCCCTGAGTCTGCACATTAATCCAGCTTAATGGACAAGGTCCCCGCTCAGGGACTGTTTGGTTCAATATCGCCTGCATATTTTAGATTTTTAAAATGCAGCAAGCCGATGTCTGGTTTGAAATACTGTGAAATAGGTGCTGAATTATTTGTTTGAAAATTGTTATTTTACAGGTTTGAGTTTGTGGCAAGGTTAGGAACCCCAACGTTTAAAGTAATTCCAAAAAATATATGGACATTCAAAAAATATTAAGGAAAATCAGCTGACTGACTTATCAATGCACAGTCCTGATATAAGCCTGGGGAACACAACATAATGTCTCTGGTACTCATACTTCTGTTTAGTATGGTGGTGCTTACCGAAATAAACCACCTTTCCACACCCTGGACAAAGCGATGTCTCTCCTGCAAATGTCTTCACGTAAGTGGGGGCAACTGGAAAAATACAAAATTATATTTATACAAACCTGCTATATAATACAAAACACATCTCTGAGGACACATGATAAAGATACAGGAGCCTATTGAAAGCTGTATAAAATACTGTACAAGACTGATGCCAAGAGATTCTTCTGCTGACACCAATGTATTCTACTTCCAACATTCTCCGTCACGTTCATGCTGATAAGTTGTGCTTCGGTGGTAGTTATTTTCACAGATTTACAGCTAATGTGTTTATTTTTAGCTGAGGAGAGGACTGGATGTATGAGAACTATTGCTTCATATTTCATTAGTTTTCTTTGACTATATAAAATGTGAGGAAAGCCTTACTTGTGATAAAATTACAACAACCTGGATGGTTTGCTATGCATATTCTCAAATATATCTAATGTCACTGCTGATGATATCCCAGCAATAAAATATGCTTATGTTCAAAAGTCCTAACTATCTGGTCAGAGGTCAACAATAAATGTTTAAGCTTGTACTTGAGAGATAAACATCTAAAGATGTAAAGCAAAAGATAAATCCGAAAAAAATCTAAATCTTTGCTTTGAAAAGCAGTGTTTAAGTGGCAGCGCCCAGGCATGTACAATAACATCCCCCCTTAAAACAAACAACGTGTCTGCCCTGTCAAAGAACGTGTCCCAATCGATGGAGGGCAAATTTGGTTTGCCGTTCTCTCTGACCGGAAAAGGGCGATTACAACAAGCATTTCAGGATGTGCGATTAAAGTCAGCCAATTTAAATTCCTCCCCAAACAGCCAGCCTCATTATGGGAGTATAGTGGTTACTCCCTCGCGGTGGAATCACTGTTCTATTTAAAACCTAACCACTCCTTTCACAGCTCACGGAGTCTCTGTGTTAAAAACACCTTTTGGTCACTGTTTCCAGCACGGCTTGTCCGATGACATCACCTCCTCCACCTCTCCCTCATGTTTCTAAACCCTGCAAATACGCATTTTAAATCCTTTAACTATTTCACTTCTGGTAAAAAATAAATAAAAAAAACCTCCTACAGATCCCTGATAATGAAAAAAAAGAAGAAAAGTTGCTAATACATTATGATGCAGTGTACAGCACTAACCACAGACAGCTGGGCACATATCAGTTCAACATTCAGCTGAAAATGTAACTATTTAAGACTATTAATGTGTTTGCTAAAGGTGAAATTAATGACTGGAACAAAATGCACACCCTCCATAGAAAATAAGTTTAAAGTAAAAACATAGTTGTTTAAAAGAGTACAAACGTCATGGAGATACCAGACCTCCCCAGTTACCCTTTGGCTGCTGTCTGGTCATCTGGGCTGGGGTCCAGGGGGTGGTGGGGGATCCGTCTGAGGGGCTGTCCAGTGATTTGTTAACCGGGGTGGGGGGCGGGGTGTCGTAGATGTAGGAGCCCGCCCCTCCGATATTGACACCTTGGGGGGGGGGGGGATGGGGGACATTGTTTTCTCCAGAAAACCTCACAATACTGTTGCGGTTACTTTCAGGATGCCAGCCTGGAGCAAGACTGTAGTATACATGTATACTACAGTGGTTCCCAACCCTGTTCCTTCAGATCTCAGTTTTTCCTCCAACCCTAACAAAACACCTAACTCCACAGCCAGATATTTCAATGAGCTGCTAAATGGTAGGATCATGTGTGCCAAATTAGGGTTGAACTGAAAACCTACAGGACAGTGGATCTCTAGAAACAGGGTTAGGATCCCCTGATACACAGTACTATATCTGGTAAGACTCTTTTACTCGCCCAAAAAAGGTTAGCTATGCTTATAGCTATAGACTTACTATATCTGACAATGCTCTTTTTGCTTACACCCATTGTAAACAACAATATTCTTCCAAAATGTGGTCAACTGATTGATCGATACATTTATTCATTAATTCATTTATTTTTTTGGTGAAGAGGGTTTGGTATAAGGGTATAAAATCAGAAAAAAGCTCATGAATTATTCAATGTTTGCAGTTTCTTCCCAAGCTGTTTCCTCATATTGTGCGTGTGTTTCCCTGCTGGTTCTTTGTTTCTGCTCTTTTGACGGCATTTGAGCGAGTTAACGTGCTAACACAGCACTGCGTGGAAGACGACTGATTCCTTTGCGATTCTGAGGGAATGCCGAACGTGGGAGAGGGGGAAGCATTTTGCAGACGCACAGCCCTACAGATGAAAGCCTTATTGTTTTAAAAGTTCACTCAGGATAACATTACTCTGCTAAAGTGGGCCAGCTCATTGGAAGCTCATGCAGCATGTCAACTAGCTATTATGATGAGATGTACATACTGGCCCCATTTAATGAGGATTGTTTTGATGCAAACGTTTACTAATGTCACTTTTATGGTCTTGAACTTGCAGTGGAATGAGGGGATGCCAATTTTCTTAATTCCTTCCATTTATTTGGCTGTGACACCACATGACTGCCCTGCCATGTTATGTATGACTTCAGGCTCAGAGTCAATAGCCAGATTGTAGTCAATTACACTCATATTTCAATGATGTGAAACATACCTTTGTCTATCACACATGAATGTGTCATTTCATAGGTTTTTTTGCTTTAAGCCTCCTTCATCCAGTTTCCTCTGTGTGTGAATAATGTGCTTGTTTTAAATGAAGGTTAAATGAAGCTACAGTAGGTCATTGTGCAATCAAATAATAATAATACAGGCAGGCCCTTATCCAAAGCAAAAAAAAATGTCTTTTAGTCTGTCATCTGACCCAGCTTCATTTGAAGGGAGTTCAGTTCAGTTACGGTTGAAAGCCGACCCAACATGACTGAAGTATAAGTGCCATTGATGCCTGAATGAATCAGTGAGTGACTGGAGGTAAAGTTGATGTTTGTGCTTTGAAGGAAATTGTTCTATTTTATCCTCATTTACACAAACGCACACTCACTCTCCTGAGGACTTCCGCACTAACACTGGCCACCTAACCTCCAGTATTCTAAAGCTTCACAGACCTTTAAAATCAAAGAGCTTCCAACCCAGCAAACAATTACTGCAGTTTCATTTCAAAATGGAGGGATGAGGGCTGAAGGGGTTTGACGTTTCTGTGGCCTTTAATTAGCGCCTTGCGTGCGTGAGCATGAAGACCCGACCTTCCCCCGAATCCAAGGGCATTTCCTGTATCGTGGGGCCCACATTGCCTTGGGATTCAATCTCACACTTTTGCCCGAGGATCACTCTCCACTGTGCATGGATCGATGTGCTTTTCCGCACCGATAGCTTTCTATAAACAGCTATAACTCTATATTATCACATTATAGGATATCCCTCCCATTTCTCGGAAGAGTGCAGAGTTGCCGTTAGTACAGTAATATATTGGCTTGATATGGGAATATGGATCAAGATTCATATTGTGCTTTTTAAAGGGAAATTAAACGTGCTACCATTACACTGTAGTGTATGCTGACTTGTCAATTTTCTATGATGTAAAACATTTATTAAATCAATACTGCATTGTTTTGATGGGGCCCCATAACCGTTTCTGAGAGTTGAGTATTGGCATAGTTTTGGTATGCACACTTTTGCCAAGGGAGAGGAAGACCAGTAAGGTCTTGGCACAGTGGAGGGAAATGGGCTGGCAACTTCACCTAAATTCCCAGAATGCTTTGCCAAGCAACCCTCGCACGCAGCGCTCTGAAAATTTCCCGGTTGCTTAACAACTTCGACATACTCTGTGATTTGATCTCTGCCACAGGCACGCATGACAGTCTAGATCTTCACAGAACTCCACGCCTCGTGGCATGTTTGTCTCTCCAACAACGAGTCGGGCAAATGATCGCACGTCACCCCTGTTGAATCTAGGGATAGCATGAGTGACTTTTTAAGTCAGCTGTTAGTCGATGACTTTGAGCTGAAAGGAAAGAGTGACCCCATTCATCTTTTTATTTCTGCGTTTGCTGGGTCCTGTTTTTATGTCCTGACACGTGGCTCAGTTCGGGGTGTCGACATTTATTCAAGCAGGGCTGGTGTGGGTGCAGGATTGTGTCCTAGCCCAGCGCTAAAAGAACTTGCTGAAACTCAATGTCCATGGTTTGCTGAAACAGGCATTTTAGTGCTTAGCTACAATGAGCAATGGCACCCACGACAGCCCGTGTCAGATAAGACCAGACACCCCTGCACTGAAGTGATTTCATTTGAGATATGAGGTTACTGTGTTTCATTATGTCTTACCTTTGGGTCCAAATAGGGTCCCGTAGCAGGGCTTGTGACAATAGGGCATTCCATCATGCTGTACAGATAAAGAAATAAACAAAACAGAAGGTGTGTGAATGCTGTCTTCATAACAAAGTATGTTTCTTGTTTCATTTTTGCAACATTCACTCAAAGCAGCTCATCTGTCAGTGTAATCTTTTGGAAAGGTTATAGAATGCAACACTAAACATGTTCACAAAATATAATGATAAGAATATTTTACAGCAATGTCCTTAAAAATATCTCATCTTAAAGTGGAAATAGTCTTTCTGATCTTGATGTCTTGAAAATAATACATTGTAGTAAACCCCATTTCCCATCATTAAATCATTCAAAAAACTTACTGGTAACTGATCAACTACAGTGAGACATGAAGATATTGCTCAGATCACATTATTTAACAAACTTTAGGAAGTGTTGAGGACCCGGCCTTAGGCCCGCCTGATGAGAGATTGACGGAAGATGGGTTAGGCAGGAATGTATTGTTAACCCCTCGCACACGTGGTAGTAAGAACGCCTGTAAGAGGAAAAATATGTGGTTCAGAGCTAATGTGCAGCCCTACTTGTCAGCAGAGGAGTCTGAAGTCGGAGGACTTAGATTTAGGGTACTAAGGAGCAAGGCTAAAGGTCTGACTGAGGCCATGCTTAGAATGTGTTCCAGCATGACCTTGGAGGAGACTCAACATGCCGAACGGGCGGTTGGTGACCCAGGGGGTCTGGCTTTCACAGAAACGATGAATATGATAACATTCTTGGTTGAGAAGTGTGGGCTTGCTCCTACAGGGGAGGAGCCTAAGGCCTGGTTAAAGCATAAAGATGAGGAAAACAATGTGTACGATTGGGAAATAAAAGAGTATGAGGAGATGGGAAAATGTAGGAAAGATAAGGAAGAAGGGAGGGATGTTAATACCGAAAGAAGATTAAGAGGCTTTAAGAGCCTCCCTGATTATAGCACTGACAATTTGACGGATAGATTCAAAGGGCTGACTGTAGAGGAGTTGGGGGATGAATTACACTCGGCTATTAATTGGATGTCCTTTGTAGATCCCTTAAGGCGCCACAAGAAAGAGCACCTGAAGAATGTATTGAGCTGGTGGAGGGCACTTACTGCTGGCTTGTATGAAGTCAAAGTGAGGAGAGAGTCCAAGAGAGACTATGACAGTGAGATAACAGTGATGAATAGGCTCATTAAATAAGTTGCAGGAGCTAGTGTTGTCCCACTCGGTACAATGGGGATATTTCTGGATGAATTTCTTACCAGTATAAGTACACTTCTGTACAAGTTTCAGGATATATAAGGAGTGAGCTTTTAGACGTTAGAAAAGGCTCTTAGGACTTTGCTTGACGAGGAGGGCGGGACGGCGCGAGACGGCTATATTTAGGGCATGGGTGGTAATTATATTTTGTATTACTTATAAGGTAGAAGGTAGCATTGTTAGGTGATTTAAAAGTTGTAAGTTTCCTTTCTGTTTCATATTATTCTATTTTCTGGTAAAAGTATTTTCACGATAGAAATAAGTAGTAGACTTTAGCGGTGTTTGTACCCATTGTATTAATAGGAGTAGTAGCTTTTATCTTCCTGAAGGGGGAGTCATAGGATAAGGTAAAGGCCAAAGAGGATGGATATTTGACATTAAGATTTGTATCTTGACATTAACATCTGGTGGAAAGGTGAATTAGAAAAACAAAGGGGTTATATGAACCTTATGTGAATCACGTAAAGGCACAGGTATACGGTTGAAAGAATATAAAGCAATGTATGTGATTAGCAAACTGAAAGATGAAATTTAACCTGTGAGCTGTATAACTCTATTCTTTTGATTATAATAAAGTATATCTGACTATAATCATATCTGAGAGAGGGTGAATTAATAAAGAAAGGGTCTTTTAGAGGAATACAGTGAATACAGGAGATCATATAACAGCGTTGCGTCACCCCACTTCACTTCGAGACTGGGCTGGAAGTTCAGTAGAACTTACCAGTTCTCCAGGACGTTCGAAGATACTTAAAGGAAAAGAGAGTTCGTCTCCGAGACACCTCTCCTCGTGGGGTACTGCTCATGGGAACGTGAGGTCTGAGTTGGTAAGGGAGTCCGGCTCACAACAGAAGTTCAAGGTATTCATTCCCATTGTACAGTTATTAGATATGAGGCTTTTCTAGAACATTTTCTTAACATACTACATATTTTGCCAACTAGATTCATAAAGTACCTCACCTTTCATGAGAACATGCTAGGGCGTGGGAATATGTAATATCAGTTTTTCAAAAATTCATGGATATTTATAGCACAGGGGAGTTCTGTGAAATGTAATAGTTGTGAAATGTAATAGTTGTACAATGTCTTTAACATGTCCATTTGATCGATCACCATCCAGCCCGTGAAATACCATACAAGATATATCTGTAGACTCTGAATATGGAATATGGATTTCTGGAACATTCTGAAATAATAACATCACTCAGAAAGAGCAGAAAGTTGGGCTTGACAGGAGGGAGAGATGTCATCTCCAGGCAGCAGGAAGACAGCCATTTTCAGTGAAAAGGGGTTAAGAGCAGAGACGGGACAGTAGGTGGGGCTTGTCACATGATCTCAGCTGTAAAACATTCACTCACTTTTCTGCAGAGAGGAAATTCTTCTTAATGGTTCAATAGGAAGTCAGTGAGTATCAGCTCACTCTAGTTCCACCCAATTACGCCTTGTCCCTTCACTAGTTAACTTTGCGAGACCCTAATTCTTCAACGTTTAAGCCCAGCGAGACACTACATCTCGAGAAGCAGGGCTGCCAGGTCAAATATTTCAAAACTCGTCGCCTTTATGGTCCACCCTGACCTGACATCTCCATTTTAAATTTGAAGGCTAAGGGGTTTGCTTTCTTTCTAAAATGACAGGCACATCCTGGGAAGGCCCAGACCAGAATTCCTCTCAACACCTTCTTCTTCACTCATTATTTTTAGCCAAGCGTGTCCACATACCCCCCCTCGCATTCCAGGGGACGAAGGGAAACCGTATTATATTTGTACAACAAACAAAGGTCTCGGGAACAGCTTTGGCTTTTGGGATATTGGCTCCTCAGCACTTGAACCACCTCCTCTTTGCCACAGTGAATCACAGTTTTCTCTTTCACTGCAGTGGCTCCTGTCCTGAACGCCTCCACAGTAACTGCACTGTCTCTCTCGCTGTTATGTAACACAGAAAATCCACATCTCGCCTGCCAACGCTGCAAACCACCGAAGCTAGCCAAATACCTGCTGTTTAAAGGGAAGGTTCACTTCGCTTTCTGGGTTTTAAAAATATATATTACTTCAGTTTTTGTTATGTTTTCAATTGGCACAGACTTTGTGTTTTACTTTACTGAGGGATATTTTACATACTGAACTTCCAAGAAGTTTCTGGGTGTATAATTGTTGGTATAGGGGCATGCACAAGTTTGCGGTTTAAAGCAAGAAAAATAAATTCAGAAATTCCAAAGCAGCTTGGACACAGGCATTATGTTTCCAAAGTCTGTATATATGAACACACTCATTTTATAACATCGGATTGCACATGCCACAAATAGTAGCTAACTAAAAAAAATGTTTTTAAAGAATCAGATGCTGTAACATACAGCCTCTAATGGTGCTGCACATACAAGCAGCTTTGAAGTTTCTTTTATAAAAAGCATGCATCCTCACGAAAAATATTAGTTCACTGTTATACAGATTATAATCTCAAACATAGAATCAAATGGGAACTCAACCATGCATACAATATTCACTCAGATTCTTCTTTGAAAGGAAGCACAAGGAATGACACATTTCTCCGCTAGTTTCCCAGCCGCAGTTGGCAGTAGCATGGTCAGGATTTGGCTGCGCTAACCTAGCGTCATTCATCACTACACAGAGACCTCATGCGGTTAGCTCCTAGTGCACCCTGGGAGCCTGTTCACTGGAGCATTTCAGAGTCTGAGCACTGTCTGTCTCTCCTTTCACTATGCAAGTTTTACATTCATTTGGTTTTCAGTAGCTGTATGAATCACAGTCTCCTATGCTTAGAGTACTGTCAGGAAGTAGCATCTCAGCTCATGAGTTCCTCAGTACAACTTTATATTAGAGTGTGTATGTGTGTGTGTGTGTCTGTGTGTGTGTGTGTGCTTTGAGCCAAGGCTATGAGTATCTGTATTGTTACCCTACTCTCAAACTGGCTTTGAGTCCAGAGTACATGTAAGAATAGGGGAGGTTAATGGTTATGGTTATGGTAATGGTTAAGGTTAATGACTGGGACATGCAAGGTTGGTGGTTCTAATCTGCACAGCCGTTGGGCTCTTGAGCAAGGCCCTTAACCCTGCATTGCTCCAGGGGAGGATTGTCTCCTGCTTAGTCTAATCAACTGTATGTCGCTCTGGATAAGAGCATCTGCCAAATGTCAATAATGTAATGTTATATTGTTACTCGACTCTCACACTGTGGCTTTGAGTCCAGACTGGGAGTAAGAGTATTGTTACTCAACTCTCACACTGGCTTTGAGTCCAGACTGGGAGTAAGAGTACTGTTACTCAACTCTCACACTGGCTTTGAGTCCAGACTGGGAGTAAGAGTACTGTTACTCAACTCTCACACTAGCTTTGAGTCCAGACTAGGAGTGTCCTCTCTGACTGGGAAGCGTGAGTTCATACCACACCATTCACGGTCACCTCTTCTCAGACATGCACTAATCTTGTTATGACGCACATTGTCAGCCGGTTTGATAAGAGGTGGGGTGAGCACTCATTGCAATTACATCCCTTTCTCCCAAGGTTACTGGAAAGAGGATTTCATATCAAAACATCAGTACATCAACATCAAATTTCAGCATAAATAATGCCCTGATAAGAGGAGATATCTTTATTTTCTGCCAGATTTTCAGGTTGAAAGATGACTATGTCTCTCAGAACCTAGTCCAATTTTTAAAATATGCCTGGACTCTCATTGAGTGCAATAGTCACTCCCTTCTTCAAAATACTTTACATAAGATCTCAGGCCACCGCCCACAAGGCCCATGACAGTAAGCACAAAGTAAACATTCCAAAATAAATAAACTTGCATAGTAATTAATATTTTGCTCCCAGAAGAATAAATAAAGCGATAGGAATAAAAAATATGAATAGAAATATGAAAAAATATTGACTTTGCCTTTCTTAAATAGTCATAATGACCATTATGAAAATTTGGGCATGTCCCTGTCTTAATCAAAAATGCCCCATCCCCCCACCCCCAAAAACCCATGCAAGTGTTCCTTGAAACTTGACAGCCAGTGAAAACGCTCCCATCCCGTGATATTTTCAGCCCTGTTCCCACTTCCAGCCTTCAGCAGATTAAAGCACTGTACCACCAAGGGGACAGCTGTGCATTCTTACTGCGGCGGGAGGGAGGGGTCACAAACACCACCTGCAGGCTAAATACACACCCACTCAAAGGAGGATTCAAACTATTTAGAAAACGTTTTTGCACAGGAATTTCCACATTTTAACTCTAACAGAGTTTTAAATTACTCCAATAGGACAAAAATATGCTGATTCTGAGCTGATAAAAATGTAAATAAAGCTGACTGAATTTGATTGAAATGATTTTCTTCAGGTTTTTTTGCTTCTTCACAGAAATTCAGAGCTTACTCTAATTGTGGCAGCCCTGTTGTTACTGCTGATGTTTTTCAGTTACATATCCCAGGCATTCGTTTGTAAATTCATCAGGACTGAACCCATGTTCACAAAGCATCTCAGAGCAGCAGTGCTGATCCAGGATCAGTTTCCCAAACCTATATCCTTATCAATTACGAGATAAAATCCCAAAATAGTGCCAGATCAGCGTACCTACTTTGAAATGTTTCATGAATACAGACCCTGGAGAGGACTCTGTGGCTTAACAGCCTCAGCTAATAAAGTCCTCGAGCGTATCCAAAAACCAGAGGAGTGGAGCAGACCCCTCAGTACATCATTGAAAGTCCGTGGTCAAAACAAACATTTTCCCCAGAGGTTTCCAGTGTTCACAGACATCTGATTATTGAACATGTCCCTCAGTCTCCACCCCGACTGAAACAAGGCCTGACTTTGTCCAGCGACTGTCTGAGACATCGTTGATAAAGGGTGCTGGTGTCGTTCAGCTCAAAGGATCCACTGTTCAGCCCAACACAAAGGCTGGCCATAGGATACAGTATTGCAGAGGCCCTAAAGGGGGAACGGGACAATTAAAGGTGCTCTGAGCCAAACGCTCCATACCAGAAATATCCCAGAAATGCCCACAACATTTATTTGCTATTCATGTGCTTATCTGTGGTTCACATATTAACCAGTAGGCCACTGGTTCCAAAGCTTTCTGAGCCCATGGTCCATTTAAAGGGTAATTACACCCTTAATCAAACTTTTTTAGCTAGTTTGTATGCCTACTGCATAGTGAGCTGTATAGAGTATACATTATATTCCGTGCCATTATTTCAACATTTATGAAATAATATAATTTTGGATTAGAAAAAAAATGGTTGAAAAGTGTGTTCAGCACATAAAGTCAGAAAAATGACTTTTCAGGGTTCCTCAGTGTCATACTATATACAGATGTCAATCAGAGACTCAGTTGGTAAATTGTTGACGCCCATGAATTTGTCTGTTTAATTTAAGGGCTTGTTTTCAAAGTTGGCAAGCCTGCTGTTAGGGACCAGCGCCTGACTGGTTAGATAATACTTTATGCAAATGAGGTGTAGCCACCTACTCTAACCACCCCAAAATGCATTTTTTCAAAAGGCGGAGTCAGGATGAAACAGCAAGTGCAATTACTCTTTAATAAGAACACTCATTTCCTGTGATCCATCTAATTACAATGTGTACTGCATTCCTTGCGAGTGTGTGTATGTAACAGATTAGATTTGAATGTGACTGGTTATGAATATCAGTGGTATAATACAGTACATTATTTTTTTTATGAGTCATCTCCTGACCCACCTCAATCCCTCCCTCCCTCCCACGACCCACAGTTTCCAAAAGAAGAACCGCGGCAGAGAGCAGAACATTAACTGAAAGAATTTGAGCATCTCACCAAACAGCCGCTCTAGCTGGGATTCAAGCTTGCAGTTGTTTGTGTTGATGGTAGCTGCTTCGTAATACCACCACGTTAGATGTTTTTAAAATTAAGATAGAAAACTACCACTAATTACCCTAATGAAATGTATGAAACATACAGAACATCACAGCGTTATCACCGTTTGTAGTCACCGCAGAAACAAGAAGCCATTTGAAGACAAGATCTTGGCTTCTCCTCAAAGCCCAGAAATAAGAGCAGGGTTGCCCAGCCTTCCCCGGCCTGTTTACATAATTCCCGCATTCTTCCAAAGGAGTGCACCACTCTCCTGCCTTTCTCTCATTATATGTCTCATACGCACATACTAATTATGTATCCAGGTGTGGTCGCAGAACTATAGAGAGTTACAGGCTTAGGCACCCCACAGAGGTACTCCCAAAGTGACTGCAGTCTCACTCTTAACACCGTCGAGCAAGGCTTTCAAAGGGCACTTCTCAAAGTGGTCAGAATAGTATCCACCTTAGTCATTTAAATACCTTGAAAAATTCTCCTTTTGTCCTTTTACAAACCTATTTTTGAAATCAGAACGTGATTAAATTCTTTACGTTTCCTTCAACCTCCCAAACTACTCATGCGAATGCAGCTCACAGAATGCTAAGCTGTTGTGTTACGGACCATTCTTTGTATTGTACATACTGTATAAAAACACAAAAAAAACATTGGCTTCTAGAAGGTTCTCTTCCACTTGAGACCTGAAAATGCAAATGCAAGACCAGAAGCTGGAAAAGATTATGGTGATGAGTCCAATGTCAAAGCCCCAGTCTCTATATAAACGGTCTGTAAAAATGATCTGATATTATTATTATACTGTGTAATATATGATTATATTGCGGATGTTAATTATGGTCTGTTAAAGGATCGGAAATTCAGTCTGAGCAAACCAGCCAACTGAGGACAACATGTCTGCTTATTTGGAAATATACAAATATGATGAAAACATTAAATTATTACATGACATTATCTACCCGCCTCCCCATTAGCAATGATGGATAGTTCTGAGGCTGCTTGTCACTTCAAAAGAAACAGAGGAAGGGGGGTAAAGATTCTCATCCATGTCAACACTAGGGTCAATACACAACCAAGAAACTGAATTCATCGTTATGACAGTAATGGAAATCTAAGCAATTCATGACTGTGTTTTCCCATGATAAAAATAAATAAACTAAAGAGCTCAGCACTAGAAGTCACATGTACAGATTTTCTGTTATGAAATGACTGGCTGAATGGAATATGACTAGATACAGTGACAGTTCAGAATGGCTCCAAGAAAAAAACTTTACCACTATGTCTCAATATTTCATTTTCCAGTTGAGGTGTCACCCAACACCCAGAGACAGAAGCGCTAATGAGACACTCACTAAATCCTAGCCCTTCATCATTAAAAATTAACTACAATTAGCTTGCCGCAGGCTCCTTTACAAGCCCTGGGGAAACCACAGAGCATTGCGGGACGTAAGAATAGAAAGCCAGGATTCACAAGGCGAGCGTCTCAGCTCAGCGAGCCAGAAAATTCTCCGATCCTTTTGACACAGGACAATCAAACGCGACATCACGTACAGCCACAACGACAATGGGGAGGTGTCAAGTTATTTCTGACCCATGATGCACTTGTATATTTGGGAGGGACTGGGAGGGACTGGGAGTGAGGGTGTGTTCAGGCATAGTTCTGTCAAACCATCTGCCAATCATTTTGTATCAGTGCATGCAAACAATTCCGTTAAGAAATTCTGCCAACTATTTTGGCATAAATAATAGACAACCTCAATGCATTGCTAGCACAATGCCAATATTCCAGCAAATTATATATTTCAGAATTTGTGCTGGCCTATAGTATGTCAGTAGTACGTATCTGATAGCAATGTATGGGTAATATTTTTACATGTGCAACATATCTCAGAAGTGTGTTCATGAGTCATATACTGTAGTTGGGGGTGCTTAAATTGAACATATACTGTATATGTTTGCTAAGAGGTTCAATGGCCCATGTGTCATATAACTTTGGACTGTATCCCAAAGAGCCAGTACAGTACATACTAGAGACAGCAAACACACCAGGTCGATTGTAGCGTGCTTAGGCTCAGGTTTATACCCCTAGACCGCATAACTACATTACATGACAACTGGAACAGCTAGTCCTTATTTCACAGATATTTTACAGACCTGGATAGCTGCTCCAGTTGTAATGCAATCCTGTGGCCTTGGGGTTCGCATCAAAGATGAACACAGTGCAATTGACCCAGTGACCCAGTACTTTTCTGCATTCTGCATGACTAAAGGAGTTCCCACAGAGATCCCACCATAAAGAGACTCAACCATGAAGCTGCTAAAAGAGTAAAATCAGGTCATCACCCAGCCTAATGGTGAAGGGTCTGAAATGGCCAAGAATTCCAGGATAAACCTGTTGACACACTGTACTTCAGACCACAATGTTGAACTTGCGAACTTACTGCTTTTGACCACAATGATAAACCTACATAGTTTACATAGCTCAGGGTCATTGTTTATAATGTCAAAGGGGATAAATCACTAAAAAAACAGATATAGGTGTAAAACAGATATAGAACATTGTACAGATTTAACCACAAGTTGAGTTGGTATTCTCTAAGTTAACTTCTCTATTGACAGTAACAATACAGAATGCAATAATAATCATAATTATAATCATAATCATAATTGTTGTTGTCCTTTTAAAACATGAAAGAAAATGTCTTTTTAATGTTCACTTTGGCTGGATGCACCAATAGACCAAGCCAAGCCCAGTGGAGTGATACCAGAGGTTTCCTAGGTATTAAGACTGTAATAAATCTGAGCTGGAATACACAATATAATAACACTGATTAATGAACTATCATAAGTCAAATTAAATTGTTTTATAGTTTCTGCTTCAGAGTCGAACATCTGCTGGGTGTACGTACGCTCTCAAAAAAAAAAGGGTTCCTTGGCTTGTCTCCATAGAGGAACCCTTTTTGGTTCTTTACAGAACCCTCTTTCATAGGTGTGAAGTGTGAAAGCTCCCAGACAAAGAACCATTTTGCCCCACAAAGAACCCTTGAACCAGAAGCATTTTCTCTGAGAGTGGAGAGAACGCTGCCCTTACCCAAGGCCCAGGCTGGGGTAATGCACCGCAGGCCTGTCTTACCTCCGCATGTCCGCCCGGCGACAGGGTCTTGTTACAGCGTTCACATTTCAGGCAGAATCGGTGCCAGTTCTTCCCCAAGGAGCTGACTTTCTCAGCTGTGCAGACGAGAGGGAAAAACGAGAGGAATAAAGGAGGAGAATAAAGGGAAAAGCCAGCCGCAAAGAAGCCTGGGGGGGTGGGGGGGGGGGGGGGGTGTTAGCATCGCTTTCACTCTCACGGCCTGAGATTTTATAGCTCTGGCCAAGTCTGACGGTGGAACTGAGAGGTTTATTCTCAGCTCTTCTTCTCTCCATAGAACGGATTCAATTGAGCGACTGGTAAAAACGGAGAATGTGTGTTTCGCAGTCGAGTAGTTTTACTAAATCTGGTGGTAGTGAGTGCCACAGATGAAGCCACCAATGTTCTTGACTGGAAGAAGAAAAAAAAGTACTCTTCAAATGGTTAAACAGTGAATCACTGTTTAAATTTAAATTTGTCCCCTACCCAGCTCCATGGGCAAGACAGAGTTCCACTGCAGTCAGGACTGATTTCATTTTGTATCATCCTCCAATAGCATTTGAATAGGATTAGGGAATGTTTGAATGTTTATCCCATCCATCACAACAGGCCTTATTGAAAGAGTTATTACACAATATATTCAGTCCTGACCAAATAATTATTTGAAATACTTTATCCCTTTAGAGACCATAGTCAAATGCCTGCAGATTACTGAGCATTTTAAAAGCTTTCTATAATTAAACATTTTGTTTAGGTTCATTGAATATTTCCAGGAACTTATAGGAGTGGTTTCAAATTTGACCATGTTTTACAACTAGCTTCTAATGAGTTAAAATATTTCAAATGTCTTCTCCTCCACGTCTCAACACACAATACGATGTTTTATGTTGATTTGTATGGGGTAATTAGGCACATTGCACTTGTGTACTGTCCCATGTTGCAAACAAAAGCACTAGAGTCCCTGTTCTATCAGTAGGACATGAAGAATGATGGCTTCTGTGTCACCCTTCCCACAAGACCCCTGGTCAGGCCAGGCTGAAGTAATGCATGTTAGTATCAACACTGCTCATTTATCCACAGAGTAACACTTCCTGTTTATAATCTACAGTGTTTATAATATTCTGGATTATGGGTGACCTCATAAAATATGGGTAACATAATATCTGTGTCCCGTTAGTTTCCTCAGAGATGGAATGGAACTGAAATTATTGGGCCAGTGTGGTGGTGGGGAGGGGGTTGTTGGAAGGGTGGGTTTTTGAAGAAGACAATGGGTTTATTTTCAGAGAGAGAAGTTATTTTGTTCCAGAAAGTCATCATTTGTTCATAATAACTCTATGGGGGGTTGATGAGATGTGTCCTGCTTTTGTTTATTGGGTGTGTGGTGCGTGGAATATTTCAAGGGCAGAACACAGTTATACAGATGATGTTATGTCTTCTGTATGCATACACCAATAAGCTTAAGAACAACCTCCCCTTGACAAACAAACAATAGTTAGATATGTGTCTTCATCATATTGTTTCTGAAAAGCGCAGATGATCTGATGATACATCCAAAAATACGGACAGAGAAAATGTTATCGATACTTTGTTTCCAAAAGCCGTAATGGTGTGAAAATCATGAAGCATTAGGAAGATGTAGCCACAAAACATTCACACATATTTGCCAGTTATCTGTCAGTGAATTCTCTCCAAGCTCATTGGAAGATGGAATTCAGCTCTGAGGTGTCAGCATACCAACGTCATGAGTAATATCAGACAGTGAGGCCACAGCACTTGACCACAGGTCAAACTCACTCTGTTATTCACCAAGCCCACTGCTACATGGCTGGCTTAATTCCTCAAAAACTGTTTAAACAGCCAGAGTACATTGCTATTTTTTACCTAAGAACTCGGTAAAGTGCCATTTGATATCCTTTTTGCAAAAAAGGGGGTGTTCACTTCTACACTTTCAATGGTCAAGCCAAAGTTTTGTCCTTGATCCTACACTAGAAATGGTGCATAATTTAACTGCCCTGATTCATAATACATACACGTAAAACCTAGACGTAAATGTATGACAAGAAGGTTCATGCATGTATGACATCGTGGTTTGCATAGCCAAGCACATCATTGGCCTATGGACTTTAAACCGTTCCCCAGACTGTTATGCTATTTGATCTATCCTTTCAAAACACTGCATGCTAAGTAGGCTATGTAGACAAACCTCATTTGTAAGAGTTCATAAATTAATACATATAATTTAGCTTATTTATTCTTTTCAGGTAATTATATGAATTGTGTCATTGAAACACCACGCAAAGGTATTCTATGTTGTCTTTTCTCAGCATTATAGCCTAACCCCTAACCTATATTTGATGGAAATTGTCAGGTAGCCTATCTAGACCGCTAAGGGCTAGCTACAGGTCGATTTATGAAATACCCAGATGATCAATTATCCCGCTCCGATAATAAAAATAAGTACGAGGAGCTGAAACCTGCGATTTAAGAGTTAAAATGTTCTGTACGTTTTCATGTGACCTGAAAACTCGTCAGTACTTTCTCACAAACATTTTATTAAGCATCTAACATTACGAAGCATCCGCCGTAAAACGGTTCGTCGAAGGACATGCGAAAGTTTTAACCCCGCGCGCCGGACGATGGATGGCGTGTGGCACCGCCCCTAAAGGCTTTCCGTTCCACCTCATGCACAATTAAGGCGAAGCCGATCTAAGAGCCAATGTCGCCACCACTGACAATAAGCCATTAACGGTACCCCACCTCCTCAGTCCGTGCCAAGGAGTTATATAAACTGTTGTTTTGGTTCGTTTTACTGGACAAATTACATGCTGTTTTGGTGACACCTGTACAACAACATAGAAACATCACACACACACACACACACACACACACACACACACACACACACACACACACACACACACATTCATTCAAATTCACGTTTTCATAATGTGTAATGCACATAGAAAGTTCCGCTATATATAAAAATATTCATCATAATCATCACAGACAATACAATTTAATCTACCATTCCTATGCGATTATAAAACAATATTATCTTACCAAAAAACACGGGTTTTTCGCATCTGGGGCACTTGGAAGTCATTCTGAACTAATTCCCTGCCTTTGCTTGCTCTCCACTTAGGACAGTCCACAAGGACGACTGGATTCAACAGCTCGGTTCTCCGCGCCACGAAAGCTGTTCAACTTTAAAGGTCCCCAGCGCCCCGCCTCCGGTCCACTCTGCAAAGACGTGCCGCTGCCTTTCATTGGTTCATGGACGCGGTCAATTACGAAGGCTCAGAATCTTCCGGCGGAACATCTAGGACGAACATGCACTACTGTACCTCTATTACTGTGCGTTATTACAAGTACTTCCTGCGACCATGTTTGGGAATAATTATGTTCAATTGCATGCTATTTTCCTCTTTTTGCGCAGTTAAAAGTGAAAGTAGTAGTAGTATGGCAGAGTAATGTGATTCTCTGCAATGTCCTGCCTTTAAATTTGGCTGTAATATTTAATAATCGTTGTTGATTGCACAGGTGTGGCCCTTCATAAAGTGTGTATTTATGAAGACCTAAGAAAAACTCCTCACATCAAGCCTTTGTTTTAGTCGCTTGGGATTTTTGATACAATGGGCCATTCTTTGGCAACCTCAAAGTCATTTCTATATGTAGGTCCATTGTCAGTTCAAAGGAACGGAAGTTATTTTTCCTATGAATAAATCTCAGCTGGAGGAGATGGATTCAGCTTTAGAATATAATTGGACAATCATTGGACTGCTATTGTTATCCAGAAGCTGTGGAGAGATCTGTCAAGAGAGGCCTTTTTTCTTTTTTCTGGCACTGCAGCACTGAACATGACTAACATTTCAAGCCATTTGAGTGGATACAAATCATTTTAAAGTGCAGCCTCACGGTAAAATGTCATGGAAAGTGTGTGCAAATGGCACAGGCCCCCTCACATCTTTAATGGACCACTCTGATTTGAGCCATTGTTGGGCTATGAATGTTTGGTTGTGCCCAGAAAGGAATAGAAATCTATAATTTGCAACATAGTTTATCTGTGCTTTTCTCCAAATGTTCAAATCTAGCATTTCTTCAATTTGCACATCTGTAAGGAAAATGAAATACTGAGGCACTGTGTATTTCATTTAACCATGTCAGGGCCATTCTTTGCTTTGCTTTTAATGTTTATTTTTTATTTTTTGTGGATTATGTTATAATAATAATTTAATATGTTTGGTTATGGTTATTTGAAATAGTAGAACTATGTTCTTCCTCACCCTACATGCTCCTTATTTGTTTTCCCCAAAGGTTTTTACCTGTGTGCAAATTTTCCAAATTTAGGAAATATTTTGCCTTGCAATATTCCACTTCCTTTGGAAAGTCTTTGTCTTGAAGTCAACAAATAAACTGCCAGTTTCTGCATTCATCCAAGCTCTTTCAAATGTATTTGTATGCAGTTGCACGTTGCTCTTGAGGCTGAAAAACATATGGTAGCTATTTAAATAAGTGAAAACTGTTCCAACTTGAATTAGCATAATTGTATAATATCAGAGATATTTGTTACCTGTGTAGTCTGTAATAATGATGCAAAACATCCACCAATTTGAGAGAGCAGCGCCCTCTTTTGTGCATCATTGAGAATTGCACTTTGTTTCATTGTACTAGTGCAGGAGTGGCCAACCCTGGTCTTGTGGAGCTGCAAGGTCTGCAGATTCTTTTCACCTTAAGAGCCAGACCCAAGAAACCCAGTAAGGTGAGATACTGTTGGGTTATTCGACTGCTTTTATTCATCAATAAGTGCCGAGTAAAAACAAAAACCAGCAGACCCTGCGGCTCTCTGATTTGAACACTTCTTCTTTAGTGAGTCATAAATAATTCCAGTCATTGGAGGTGTGAGGATTTTTCACTGAAGATTGATCAGGTATCAGGTGTAAATAATTAGCAAATACTGAGGACATTAGGATATTGAACTATCTTATTATCACAGTTATAGGGAATATGCCCCTACATTGTAAATTATAAAATGTGCAATACATTGTTTTATACAAAGTATACTCCACATCAACTACAGGTGTCTGACAACCCCACACAAGACAATCCCCACTGAATTATTATTTATTTATTTATTTTTCTCTTTTTATGAACTATTTTTCAGGACATTATTGTCTCATTAGATTACTACATGAAATACTCGATGGGCTGATTGGGGTTAGATTTTACTTTGGATTAAATGCATGCTTGTACAAAAAAACTGGCTTGCGTATTTCGGCAAAGAGGATTATTGAAAATATCTATTTCCAATATTTCCAATGTACTTCTTTCAATCAAGTTTCCTTGCAATTGTACTTCGTATTGTGACCACTGGGGGGAGCCAGAGAGAGGGATTAAATGAAGAAACGCTGCGCCGAGTGCAACCGGGGAAACGCAGCTTCTGGCGAAGGCCGTTAACCTAGGGCAGACGGCCAAGTGGTGAGACGCGTCGCAGTTCTCCCTCATACTTGCGCAGAAGGTGAGAGTTTGCATGCTGTTCGTAATACATTTATATTCGCTTCAAACTGTCAGTCTTGCACATTCAAATCTCGATCAACGTCTGCATTGCACCACACTATTGAGAAGCCAGCACCACTTTCTCTCTCTCTCCTACCTTAGACTTTCAAAGAAACATAGTGCCACAGGGTCAACAGAATGAAGATGAAGTCTCACAGTTTGCCATTCATAGCCACAGCTATGAATCTCCCTTTGCAGAGCAAACAACATTTATCAATAAAGTAAGTTTGAGGTATTTTGCAGGGCTAAACCATCAGGCCTGTAATAATGTTCTTCGAAAACCCACATGCTATTTTTCACGCAAGGTAATCAATAATATTACAATATATTTGTTATATTATCACCTTTATCATCTTTTAGAGAGCTAAAAAGTATCCCAATCAAGCCCCCTCAAGGGCTTTAGATATTACACACAGAGTAATAACTAGGCTGTCTATGTGCAATACTTTGGCCCTATCGAGCGACACTAATTATTCAATAAAAATAAAAAAACATAGGGTTGCTAACAGAATGATTTCAAAACATGTTAGTTGAGATTGGGTAGAATTCTGTTACCATGAGGTACAAGAGGCCAAGCTAATTTGTAACCAAGACCAAATCCATGTGAAAAAACTGTGGGATGATGGGAAATATGCCTTTTGTGCATAATAAGGCTAGTGGAGGAGGCTCTAGGAGCCTGGCTGATTAATGACATATAGTTCACAACACATTGATTCATGTTCAAGTGGAGAAGTGAGAAGCCCTACTGTGTCATCTGACTTCTTTTTTTATGAAGTAAATGTGATTACGCATAGATTATAATGAATTAGAATTAGATTAGAATGAATATGACAAACCAGTCTTTAAAAAAAAAAGTTTTTTAAAGAAAATGGAAAATAGTGTGTGTGTGTGTGTGTGTGTGAGGGGGGCTGGAGGTGATCCAAAAAAGTACAATCTATACACTTTAATAAGAACAGGGCTACACCTTCCTAAAGATGACACTGAAATTCAATTAAAGGTACGGGGAAAACATCTGTCATCTGCAGATTCTTCTAATAAATCATAAATCAATCCTGCCTAGGTGAGAGAAATTGCTGCATAAATTTCTCATCGGTTTGGTTGTCTAATTCCCTTGAAATTTTAGAGGTCAAACGTGTGGTAGCAGAAAATAACTTGCACTGACAGGGCCTGGGTTGTTCTTCATCACTGTAACTCCCCACTCTGCACACCTGAACAAAACACACCAATGCCAAACGCTTCCATTTCAATATGCTCGATTCATTTATCAACATTCCTCGTTTGGAAGGTAATTCTACAAAGGGATTTCCGTGGATTCTATGTTATCACTATAAA
This sequence comes from Conger conger, assembly GCF_963514075.1. Classification (NCBI taxonomy): domain Eukaryota; kingdom Metazoa; phylum Chordata; class Actinopteri; order Anguilliformes; family Congridae; genus Conger; species Conger conger. The sequence goes on along the minus strand of NC_083777.1, from coordinate 20,271,640 downwards.
CAATATTGTATATTTATATTCTATTTTGCAAGAATCCATTGTATTGTACAGGCATTTCTATTGATTTCAATGTATCAATTTATATTGATACGGTTTAGCTTAGCTGAAGAAAAATTAAAATAAATACATAAAAATAAAGCAAGAAGAATGATAACTCATAACACAATTGTTTTGTATTGTTATAGACAGCTATCTCTCTCACTCTCTCCTCAATTAAGTTTACTAAGATGGCACACAATACAAGCTAATGGAAATGGTGTTAGCCAAACCTTAGAAAGAGCCATACCCCCTGAAAAGCAATAAATCTCATTTCACACTCATGGAGAAAAACATGGCTGCATATTTTACTCAACAGAAGAGATAGAGAAAAGAAAGAGTCAGCGGTCACAGCTGTCTGCAGTGGCTCACCGCCATTCATCCAGAACATAATATTTACTCAGGGGTGGGGGATCGGTTACACATAGAAGAGAAAGAACTGCAGGACTGTTTTCTGGAAATATAAACACAGGTACTTACAAATTATGGACATTGAGTGAAGTCTGAATAGGCTTGTTCAAGTTTTAATATATAGGCTCTTGCTCACCTGCAAGGACAGATCGTGTGTTGTGTTTGTGACGTTCTGTGAAACATATATACCTTAATTCCTCAAAGACTCAGAGTGAAGTAAAGATTTCTGCAAACGGCATGCTGTGTAATCCTGTGGCTCACAGACATTCGCTTCAATGCAAATATACAAAGATTAAAGTATGCATTAATTATAATAAACTATGAACCTAAAAGAAAAAAGAAACAATGCTCAGCACTGTACACTGAGTCCAAAATCTGGACACTGAGTTATGAATACTAGTTCACCAATGTACCCTGAACCATGTACCATGCATTTATTGCATGGCAACTGCCAAACATTTGTAGATTCTGAATCACACTAAGTTGTCAATGGTCATCTATGTGGTCACTAAAATGAGGCTTTCCCATTCCATTCTGTTTTCTTGGGTCTTGTTTTCCTCACTCTGTCGCTGACATAGGAGAGATATTATTTTATAGTAATGTTGTCTACTATACAACACAGCTGTTACTGTATATATTCCAATGTATATATTGTGAATAATGCACTGCTGAAAGGTTTGTTTGAAAATTAAGATGGGCAAAATAGTGAAAAAATACTGATGTGTTTGAATTGTTGAAGTGTTGCTTTCAACTTAGTGTTTGCCTCAAACTTGGCATAAGATGCGCGCCTGTAAATCTATAAATAAAATATGTATTTGAGATGGTCTCATACAGCCAGAGGTCGAGGTTGTTGAGGCAGATTTCTCCGCCATCCCCTTTCTTTCCAAATTTCTGCCTTATTTCACTGGACTTCCACAGTATCATTTAAATACAGCCCTCAGAAGAATATTCTGGAAGACTGCGTTATGCTGCCAGTCAGCTTTCCTGTTAGAAATCAGTAGTTATGCGCAGTGTCTCTGCATAAGATCAATGCAGTGGCCTTTTGCAGCTGTAGTGTAGACAGAATGGGATAATTCCGCCATTTTGTTTACATATATCCTGGACAAATGAATTGTACAGATCAGAAACGTACCAGGGATTACAGGGAACTTCATCATTTTTGTACAGGTTTTGGAATTAAAAGTAAATATTGTACAATCACAAGTGCTGTTATATATTATAATGAATCACATGGAGTATACTGTACATTTCAGATATGATGTACAAATTGCTGTGTAAGATATGATTTCATTGCTCTGCCAGTATATATTTCAGTTGTTCATTCCTTGATTTCATGATTTCCAGACAAGAGTAACTCTTGTGCTGTTTGTTTTTAGTTCGTCGCGTTTGCAGAGCTTTAAAACCTAGTTCCTCGGTGAAATTGCAATCTTCCATTTTCAAGCCAGACATTGGCAACTTCTCCACCGAGCTCTCAAGTGAAATGTGGCATTCGATTGGAGGTTCTGCAAGACAAAAAACATATCTTCAGGTTATTTATAAGTTGTTTTCCTCATCAGCAAAGACTTGCGCTCTCTACTATACAATGATAACATGTTGGTCTCTACATTTAAATAGCAATGCTAATTAGTGGACTTTATTTGTTATTAGCTGAAGCAACCAAACAAATCATTTAAGCAGTAATTACCCTACATATTTTTTCCCCTGGACGTCAGACTCGATTTTGCGTATCTGTCTTTGGTTTATCTATCTTACGTGCATAGAAACAATATTTACCGCTTACGTGGCCTTTGCTACTTTTGTGCGCTTCATCCTTTTCCTCCGCATCAGTGTCACCTGTGGTCGTTTTAACCCCGCGATGAGCAGCAGAAGTCTGGGCCGGGACTTGGTGAGCCAGCTTCTTAGTAGCGTCCCTTTTGGAAACCTGGTAGAACAGACCGCCATTTCATTTATCAAAGAAGCGAATGCCCAGGCGTTTTCTACGAAATTGACGTTTGACACAACCGCAGTGCGAGGGAAGCTATTCGCACCAAGGTCCATTAATTTTATTTGGCACTGATATTTGTTATCTCGAGCTGAGTACTTTTCCAATTATGTATTGTGTTTGATTTATTCCTTCATCTACTCTTCCAGAATCGGTTAGTTTCAGTCAATCATCTCAGCATATTACATTAATGACTCTTCAGCTGGGTTCCCAGTCAGTCGAAGTCAAAAATATTTCACAAATAAATAATATAAGCACTGAAATGAAATTCACTGAGCACAGCATATGCAGTCAATGTAGATATATAAAATATCTGCACTTGAGCTAAAGTATATCAACAAGTCTTTGCTAATAATGTGGTAATGAGTGTTATAATGAGACAAAGACAACTTGAATTATTTTCTTAAATATTTTATCTTTAATCAGTTTTGTTTATGGAGTAATTGGAGCAATTCTGTTCAGAGTTTATAGATGGCTGTAGTGGATTTCAGAGATGTGACCATATACTGAAGGTGACCTCACTTCCTGGAGTTTCAGTAAGAATGTGATTGCTGGGTTTAAAAGGATGAAATGTCGGGCCAAAAGGAACAGCCATTTTGATTTGAAGTCCACATAACACCCCCATTATAGTGGCATGCTACAATTTCTCCATTCTAGTCTAAGTAAAAACTATATTATATATATATATATATATATATATATATATATATATATATATATATATATATATATATATATATATATATATAAATCATAAAGGATCCTCCTTTCTATGTACTTTAGATTACTTGGGGCCCTCAGGTTGTGATGGAGGAACTATGATGTCTGCTGTTGTTCATGTAATGGGAATGATTACCTGACTTCCAGTTTTTACTAGAGACAGAGACATACATATGAGAAGACAGTATTGTAATGAATACTAACACTGTTTGTATACCAACATAAGCACCAACTTAATTATTGGGGTCAAGTACTAAAGGTACTGGGAGGTAATCCCAGGATGGAATTTTTACATTATACATACAACCAACATAAACATACACCAACATAAACTGAAATGTATCTGTGGGAGGTGTCAATTCCACTCATTTACCTGCCACACTATATCTTCTGTTCAGTTTCCGGAAAGTCAGATGCTAAACAATTTGAAAACTAGAAGTATTGACTGAAAATGTAGAAGAATTGTACTTTATACATTGGCGACTTGAATAAGCTGCCAACCGTGTGAATGGTTCTCGCTTGTCCCGACGACGGAGCTTCTCTGACTCTGTCAAATTCCTCAAACCTCCCGATTCCTCTACGAACAATTTGCCCCTGAAGTCTGGAGACTCATCTCTTCAGACTTACATTGACTAACTCTAACACTACTCCTCTAGGAGTGCTAGAAGAGAGATAGTAAATTGGGGGAATTTCATCTTAATGTTCATATTAATGGTCTTAACATACAGTAATCAACATCTCTTGTAATCATGAATCACTTCTAGATCAAAGAACATGCATTTTATTTTTTAAATAAACACTAAAGTCTAAGTTTTATAAATGATCAAATTGTAAATTGTAAACCTACATACTGCCCTTCATTTCAGTTAATATTTCAAATATTGGTGCCGCTTCTTGTATTTGCTGGTTCCTTTAGGCTTCTGGCCAAAAGAAAGCTATTCCAAGAAACACGTAGACATAGACCTACAGTAAGAGACTCATTTGCTCATGTTAACTTTCAGAAAGGAGTAATTGCATCACAAAAGATAAAGAATGTTATGCTAAAGTAACATACCAAATCTGATTAAAACAAGAATGAAATATGTTGTTTCTTTTGACTCCCTCCCTTTTAACATCCCTAGCTTGTTAGATACAACTAAAACAATAATGTTAATTGTTAATTGAACAGAAATCACATGCAGCCTACTCTTTTCAGTTACTTTAAGACATTTTACTCCATTGACGCTCGTGGCGTGGCCATAGACAACTGGAGAACGTTTGACTGCAGGATTTTCAGAATGAAAAAGGCAAACATCTAAACAAGCAGACCATCTAACAGAGAGAGAGAGAGAGAGAGAGAGCGAAGGGGGGTGGGGGTGGGGGGGGGGTTTCAAGATATTTCAGAGCGATACTGTTTGAATAAGTAGCCTGCTATAGCTGGCAATCACCCTCACCAAAACAACATAACAATAACGTAGCCTCCTGCACAGCAGCTCCTTCCAGCATAGCGCTCCCATCCCTACGGCTGCCGTAAAGGGGACTGAGCCAGTCCGACCCGGCCGCTCCACCACCGTCTCTTTATACGCGTCCGCGGGTCTCTCCGCGCCGCATTATAAGTGCTGAGTGCGTCGGAAAATATAAAAAACACTTGCAATTGTTTGACTTTTGCCTGCCGAGCACGGTCGAACCGGCCGGAGAGAAATCCAGCAACGCGTAGATCTGGGAAGCCCTTGTACTGACTCCATTGTGTGTGGAGCTCACTGTTAAATATACAAAGGTCATCTGAAGTTTACGGCTGTGTTTTTCGCAAACAAAATCATACTAATCCACGGATGGAAAGATAACTCTTTTTTTTTGCTTGATTCGCATCAAAAATCACATCTTCAGAAAGAGCAGATGATAATCTCCTTCAAGTTTTTGTTTGATTAAACAGACAAAATTTTGAGAGATGACCATCAATGGTAAAGTTAGCCTTATGTCTGACCACGGTAAAGAAGGTTACACATATCTTGATTAATTAATCTAGTCTTATATAAATATATAAATATATATTTAATTCTTTGTTACCATGATAATATCCTCTGGGTAGTCTTGCCTCTCTGAGCAGTGAAGTTTATAAGCACTAGAGTCATTCCCCTTCCAGGATTCCTCATTCAAAGAGATTATCTGGTCCTTAATGAAAGGAAAAATCTAATAAACGGAAACACTCATCACTTAAAAAAAAAACCGTTTGAATTGTCCTTAATAAAATGAAGCAGTTCTTCCCACATTTGATTGAAGTTCCAGCTAATTAATGTTCGGTCCCGTTTATTCACTGCAACGGTTTGTGTCCATCTCACCCGATGCCTTCTGAATGGTTTCGACATGGCTTAAATGCTGTTTCAGTTTCTATGCTCTCTCCCCCCTCTCTCTCCCTCCCTCTGCCATCCCCACTTGATGATATGTGCAGATGAGCTTACATCAGCCCATGACCCATGTGTGACCTGTGGCATGACCCAGGCTGCTGAAATTAGTCACTGAGCACTCGCTCAAGTCTCTCCAGCTTCAGAAAGGTTACCGTGGTGATCCCATACACAGCCAATAGTAAGAGGAGGAAGCTTAGTGCCTTGAAACAGCTCCTCCAATCTGAGAATTACATTTTCAGCCCCTGTTGTATAACAGACATACTGAGGTATGTATAAACAAATACTTCACAAATGCGTTGTCTGATGACTTCAGTGTAGGTACAATAACCTGTACAATCTCTATAATCCAAAACATTTTTAGTTTATTGTGCCTTTTTACATTTCATTGATACTACTTAGTTTAAAACACTAAAGAATTTTGGGCTGAAAATGTTTGAAAAGTGCCATTTTATTATTATTATTATTATTATGATTATTATTATTATTATTATTATTTATTTATTTATTTATATGAATGTTATTATCACTGTGGTTTTTGTTGCCATCACAGAAATCATAATACTAAAATCATGAGACCCAAATTATACAATTGTTTGACAGGTTTAGCCGCTTTTATCTTAATTGAGAACAACAATCAGCTCCATCACAGACAAGTCACTCAGGCAATAAAATAGCTTGAAATTATGCTGTATTTTCCACATTTCCTGACACGTCCCTGTATCCGTTCAAATAAAATATAACACCCCATGTCATATAACGCCCAAATCATGGAACCATTCTTTCCTCTGACATTCCAGTTGCAATGTTTGTACATTCTCATTATAGCTACCTGCGATAGTTTAAACCCCTCCCCATTCATTCTACCCCAGTCTGTGCCCCCCACCATACATGTCCGTTGCCCACATACACTCAAACACGCACCACACGCCATTATTCAATAACTCCTAACGCTTGTCGTATATTAGAAAAGCATAACATCTGGAATTATATGAAACTCAAGAGTAGCTCTTACCAGTTGACCCCGCACATTTGTTAGGTTATGTCCCCTGCTTCCCTGAAACGGTACATGTATGATCCCAAAGAGTTTTTGCTGTCAGGCTGGAAGGTTCAGCCAGCACAACATTTGCAAAAACAAACCTGCTAAATAATGGGGGGCCATGAACTCACTGGGGTGGGGTGGGGTGGGGTCTGGGGGAGGGGGGGGGTGCTTGAAAGCTGAACCCACTCAGCAGTTCTCTCTGGAAACGTGAACACAACATCCAAGAGAACCGGCCAATCAGTGCCCTGAATCACAGCATCCCAGAGATCCAGCCAATCAGGGCTCTATAAATAAGCCTAATGCCATCAACTGTCAAAAAGTACGGGGCTATTTATATTTTACCATACTCATCGCAACCAGAGGGAGAAAAATAAAGAGATCAACAAACAAGCAGATCCAAAATATTTTTTCTGTGTATTGTAATTCATTCTAGAAAGCAGGAAAAATACCCAATTTAATACAGACTTTTTATTAGAATTAGATTCGTTGCCATCTGGTTTTCCTTTGAAACTACATACTAAGTTTTCACATTTTATGTAATATTGATTGTGGTTTTAAATTTGTATAACAAAAAACTGTTCCAAATTAATTTTGGAACATGATTTTATCAATTAGATCATTAAAAGGACACTCACCCCCCCATTTTGTTTGGGATAATGTACAAGCAATGTGATTTTGAGAGTGCAGTTTTTCGACCATTGATTCATATATATTGTAGGACTAATTGGACAAAAGTTCATGTACACAAAAAAAAAAGTAGAATCAGGTGTGCCTGATAAGGGTTGAAATGAAAACCTACAGGATGACAGATCTCCATGAACCGTATTTGGCAGCACTGTTCCAGCAGAACAAATTGATTTGTAAATGTCAAACGCCGCTAAAATACAGACCTTTTTTTACATGGACTGAAAAACAAAAAAAAGGCCTGTTTCTTTAAGAAAACGGTCTCCTGCGAAGGCGCCGGCGGAGAGTAGTCAAGCCACAGCTACACCTTGATGCAGTTTGCGTTGTATTGTTTGCACAGAGCGGCTTTCCTGATGGACGCAGCTTTGGTCCAAACAGGATACGCGCCTAGGAAAAATTACGGTTCCAAATTTGACCAATTAGAACACTGCGGGGCAGGAATTGACGGGAACCGAGGCGGAGAAATTCAACCATTTTCAGACTCGCTGTGCAGACGTATAAACGAAAGATGTTATGGTAGTCTAGACACACTGGAGTGAAAAAGCACAATGTTTGTGAGTAGACCTGAATACATTTTATAGACATGTACCCAGTTGTTCAACGGTTAGCATACTAACATGAGTACTAATAGGTTAATATGAACGCAGTCGTTTCTATCAATTGTATTCATTGTTAACTGTCAAGCCACGCAAACCAAAAACGGGTTATATCTTGATAAGCGGATTTGTCCCCCCCAGAACTCAACGAGACCATTATATAGCCTATTTTTAAATGCATTTAACATTTAAAGCCATTTCCAAAGCATGAGTGTGCAGCATATAGCTCGAAATGGTCCCATTCTCTTTTGCAAACGAATCAATATGAAATGATAATGATTGATTGCCGTGCTTCACCTGTGTTTACATTCTTATAAAATGAATGCTTACCAGCTGTGAGCGACAGGTACAGCACGAACGACCTAAAACAGTATAGCTGTACAATCAGCAGAACAAATTCAGGCAAACTTTCGCTATGTATGCCTTTAATGAGGCCCTCTGAAGAACGCAGATATGCCGATACTTTCGTTTATTAATTTGGCAAGCTCTTGCTACCTTACGTGTTCTGACATCCCCAAATGGATCGTTGTGGTGCATAATAACAGGATGAGTTCGCCAACATCCTTTTTCTGATACAGTGCACGTCAGTTGTATTCAAATCCTGGTTACAGTGAGCAAACTGGCAGTATCAGAGTTGTAAAATTAGAGAACTTACAACTAAGTACAGAGCCCCTAGGGGACATATAGAGAAATGTGTATCGTAAGAGATCCATGTCTCTAGGGAATTCAAATTGCAATTGCAAATTCACAATGAAATAGCTATTTTGTTTCCCCAGTATGTTCTTCGCTAGAGATATTAATTCGTAACCCGCGATATGTTTGTTTCCATGCATTCCATATGTTTTCAAATAACGGTAACTATTGTTTGTAGATGTATTTATTTATAAGTCCATTTGATTGTTTATAAATTCGAGTAAATATTTTATTTCAGGAACACAGGACTATTGCTGCTGACGATGAGTACCCAGCAGGAATCTTCTATTGCATCTTTGCCAGGCTGGGAAATCTTGATCTACTGGATCCTATCCGTTGGGTCTCATTTGTACTCGTTCTATCATCTGCACAGATTCTCAAAAGGTAAGGCATTTTCATCACTCATCATGACACATTTTGGCTTGGATGTAATGCATGTCATTGTCAGCCAGGATGTATCAGATGTTCATTATGATTTTAGAATGGACGGATCATTCATTCCCAACCCTGTTCCTGGATATCAATGGTTCTCACTCCAACACCAACAAAGCACACCTCATTCAACAGCTAGAAATTTCGTTGAGCTGCTAATCCATAGAATTCTGCCGAATTTATTGAAATGTTTGGTAGGTCCCCAGGAACAGGGTTGGGAACCACTGGAGTTAAATGTACTTGATTAAGGGTGTCTTACTCCAGTCCTGAAGGTATTTTTGTGTTTTCTGCAGGTTTCTGTGTTCTCACATCAGCAGTCTAGTAAGGCCTTGAGAACAAGGTGTGTGGACTTTTTAGCTAGTTGGTAACTTGAAATAGTCATTTGCGCTGATACGCTCCAAAAACCAGCAGACACTGTGGAATGCTCTCCAGGAATGCAGGTTGACACCCCTGTACTTGATATAGAGGTAGTGAATTGGAAACACCTGGGTAAATGAGGGACATATTTATGCCATAAAGGCAGATAAAACACAGGTGTGGCTCATCCTGTGTCAGAAGGTGAAGCCACACATCCTCCAGTCTCATTTCTCGGATGATGATATCACCGCCATTCATTTAACTGTTCTGTGTCTGGACTTGCGTACTCCGCACTGAATACTATATATGTATACTATCATTCAGCATACGTACGTCTCTGGTGTTTGCAAACTACCAGAGAGAAAGAGGCAGGGCCTGCACAATCTTACATACTCCAATGTCTCACTGGATCTAGTATGACATCAGAGTGTTTTGCATACAATTTGCTGCCGACTGAGATATTAAAAATGTTCACATACTATTTTTCCAAAATACACAAATGGTCTGCTGATTTAATTTGTTGTGAGTCTCGAAGGACCATGTATAAGCTCTGCCACTGGCAAAACTTTAGCTGCAACCCAAATGTGTGATTTTAGAAGTTATTTTTATAATTGATAACCCGCCATTGCAGTTTTTCCTACAGACCGGCTCCCATCAGATGTGCAAAGCCCTAATGTGTTGTTTATGCTGATAATGAGTTATTCTTGCTCAGATGAAGTTTCGCAGCAGCGATGCGAGGTTTGGCCACTGTTGCCAGACGGGGAAACGCGTGACTCATCCTCAGGAACGAGAGGTCACTCCGCCTGGGAGCTGAACGAGCCTGGCAGTTTGAAAACAAGGTGGCAGGGCGCTTATTAATCAGCTGAAGCCATACCACTGATGATAATACATTACATGTTTGGTGCTTTCTGAGGACATGCATGCGCTTCACAATATTGCAGGGAGTTGGGTAGCAGGAAAGGTAACAGGAGGTGGCAAAATAGCAAAGTAAAGGTAAAGTCTGAGCAAAGAAAGGTAGAAATGTAAGATGGGGGTGTGATTGGGTGATGAGAAAGTGTAAGTGTGGGTTGTGATTTAGGGAGGGTTCATAGGTCAGGTTAACACGGTGAGTTTTAAGGCGGGTCTGTGAGGCAGTGTTTTGCATCGCAGAAGGGAGTTCCAGAACCTCCTAGATTTTGGGTTGGAAAGATGGCCACTGGTAGAGGATCTGAGGGGGGGGGGGGGGCTCAGTAAGTGAATTCTATTGATGATGCAGTGGGTGGGGTATCATTGGAGATATAGAAGTGATTTGGTTACTATACATTGTGTTGGGGCCACTTTATGTTGCTATTGCCTGGCCACTGAGTCCTGAATAATTTGGGGGCTTTTTGGTGAACTAGGGGCAGATACCATAGAGTAATGATTTCAAATAATTAGCTGGTTGTTAAAAAGCCCCCTCTGCCAACCAACATCAGGGAAAGTGCAGGTTACCCTGTCAATGTGCTTCTCAAATTGCAATTCAAGACTTCAACAACCACCACATCAGTCAAATTATTTAACCATTTTAACAGAAGAGTGATTTATAGGATGAGGCAGTCCTATAAATTTGCAATATTCATAAACCTCCTAAGGTGTGTTTATGTTCCAGCTTCCAGGGCTACATCCATAAATGTATGTAATTTAGTGTTTTATGAAAAAAGTCTGGCTGATGATGGGTTTTGTAACTAGATGGCACAGATAAAGGCTGATGCAAGATGTGGATCAGAGTGACTCAATGCATGAAATCCAATGAATTAATTTACTGGCGTACGTCAATGTGAACGCATCAATCTCATCGTAGGGCCTCGAAGCGACTCGTTTGAAAGCATCGCATCGTTTTGTTCCACGCTTTATCTCTGTTATCGCCTGACAGGAAACATTTTCCTGCTGAAAGGATTCGATAAAGAAAAGAGGCGAGATTGTTAAGCGGTTAAATTAAATTGTGATGGAGACAGACGCTCGGCACTTCTCCATAACATAGTCAGTTTTTGTTCTCTCCGCATAAGCGGGACTTAATTTCACGTGCGCTTCAACCTGCCCGCCGTACAGCTCATGGATTAAAAACATAACTACAGGGCACTACAAAATAAATAAGCAAGCGCCGTGCAGTTGCTGTTTACCTCCATTAGGGGGAGCTGTGGCATCGTTGCTTCCGGCGCTGGTTTGGGGAGGGTGTGACTGGAAGGGGGAGGTGGCGACGGTGCTGGTGGTGCAGTCAGTTTCCAGTTCACTGCACCATGCAGGAAGGCTTTCTGTTTCGGGGATGAGGTGACTGTCTCGGGAAGGGAATAGAGGGCGTGGCGGAGCCTGGGGCTTTTCTGGTGGGAGGGTGTTGGAAATGGGCTGACGCTGCAATGCAGAGCAGAAGGATCTGTTCGGGCCGATCTGCAGAGATACAGAGGGATTCCCTGATGGCTGTCAGTACAGCCACAGTATCCGACTGCACATCCTCCTGGTAATTTTAGGCATATATAGACCATTAAAGACAAGGCAAACTTTCATCGAATCGCAGTGTTCAAGCTGTTGGACGAATTCTGTCAAAACTCCAGTATATGCCGTGGTAGCAGAATGTTCCTTTTAAGGATGCAGGGTGTAAGAGTTTTGTATTAGGAAATGTAACGTGTATATGTAACGTGTATATGTCATGATAGACCTGTATAGACCTTGTAGTCTAGAACCAGTTCATAAGATACATTACATAACATTACATTGAATTGGCAGATGATATTATGCAGGGAAATGGACAATGTATTTGACTGTAACTGTCGCCACTTGATTTACCTGAGCTGTTGTGCCAAACCTGCCGAGCAACATTCCTGGACCGTGAAGTGCATTGGCAGCATCACTAAAGCACTAACACAAATGAACTATGCTACCCAAGAACCGAAATGCATTACCCGAATACATACAGGGTAGATCCGTAGTAGCATAATAAACCTGAAACCATTAAAATGCCATAAACTGAATTCCAGCAGATAGGTGTGCTAAGGAATGAGGTTGGGAGGAGAGCCAAAATGGAGTCTGGAGAGGTCAGCCGTCAGTCTGCTTTGGACGATGGCCAGTGATTTTTAGGGACAGATTAATCACAGGTATTCAGACATTCTGCTGAATGGAAAATTGTCTTTTCATTTATTGCAGTGCTTCCTTTATATGCCCTTGTTTCCTTGCTTGAATTTTCCATCAGAGTAAAGTGCTTTGATGTTGAAATGCCTTCCAACAGGTACTGTGTTTTTTCAGTTGGTGCACATAAGCCTCATTGTTCAGTGTAACACGTAAAAAATGAACATCAAGGAATTTAAGAATTGAAGTAATTTCATCATCTACGAGGACATAATTTGGTCCAATAAAATTTAGGTTGTTAGCTAGTTTCAAAGGCCATGGTTATAATTTTACATCTTACCGATTGAGATCAAGAGAAAGGTATTTGGGTGCATTTCAAACCACATAGACTGCTGTGTATTTGTAAGCATGCCACCACGCCCTGGCTAACTATGGGGGGCTAATTTAAATGTAGATAATTCATAAATCCATATGTTAAACTTGGGCAAGCCATAAATAAATGATTTGCTTGCACCTATAATGGAATTCCTTCGTAACAAAAGACTCGGTGACAGATTAGAATATGAAAAATGAGAACAAATTGTAGCATTTTCATTTGAACACGACTCGTCTGAGAAAGCAATTTAAAAATAAAACGATACCATGCTTATGCTCCACATTAATTATAGGCCTGTTTCACTGCTGTAATGTCCTCTCAATTGACTACCATTTCTATCCTCCTTCAGCCAGCCAGCAAGCACATCTGTGCAACCAGCTGAGCTGCATAGAACTGAACACAAGCCACTGTTTATCCATGCAGTATACACTCAGCCAATCATGTGGCAGCACCTAAATGCAAGAAAGCATGCAGACGTGGTCCAGAGGTTCAGCTTTTGTTCATACGGAATGTCTGAATGGGGAAGAAATGTAATCTAAGTGACTTTGATCATGGAATGATTGTTGGTGCCAGTATCTCAGAAACGGCTGATCTCCTGGGATTTTCGCACAGAATGGTGCGAAAAAACATCCAGTGAGCAGCAGTTGTGCAGGCAAAAACGTGTTGTTAATGAGAGAGAAGAAGGGCCAGACTTGTTGAAGCAGACAGATAGGTGACACTAACGCAAATAACCACGCATTACAACAGTGGTAGGCAGATGAGCATCTCTGAATACGCAACGTGGCAAACCTCTAAGTGGATAGGCTACAGCAGCAGAAGAAATATAATTCTGATAATTATCTAATAAAGAGCTCAGTGAGTGTATGCTGCATATAGTTGAATGCAGTAGAATCATTTTGATGTTGGAGACAGAATGAGAAGTGCCGTCTCCAGGGACATACATGGTGTGACTGTGCAATAGCTCCCTTCCCAAGCCCCCACAGGGGAGAACTCCTTAGGGACGGTTCTGATCCGGGAGATGAAGAACCGTGTGGAGTAGAGCTCTGAACGCCTGCAGGCGGGTCCGGCCTGCTGGCAGTGAGAGTGTGTGACAGCGAGGAGCCTCTTGCTCTGCCGTACATCGTCTTGTTTTGAGTAACGCCATCTCTCCTCGTCCCAACCTTTTCAGCCTTCGTTTCAGATCTAGCGGTGCTAAGTTTGTAGTGCTATCTCTGATGGTTTCCATTGAGGTCATCTCATTTTCTTTTGAATTTGCCGTATATGTATTTTTGAAGTGTGGTTATATTTTAATGTATTATAATAAAATATATAGAAATCCCTTGAATGTGGGGTGGACACGGATAACAGCACTTAAACACACCTAGCACACATTATTTATTTTTTGTTTGAAGACAGGAACCGCATTCAGGTTCGGATGGGGTTGATTTAGTTTCCTTAATGTTTTTATAGTCCAAAAAGGGGAACTTCGTGGCATGATATGTGGCACTGCCAGTAGGGCGGTTGACTCTCAAGCCAAATGCCCGGACTCCACATCAGCAGGGGTGTAATCGCCCCAATGCCCCAGCGAAGTGATGGGGACACTGTGCTGTAGGAGACGCAGTTTTTTGGATGAGACCTGGTCCTGACTCACTGTGGTCATTAAAGATCCCAAAGAGTAGGGGGTTCCCCGGTGTCCTGGCTAAATTCCCAACCCTGGCTCTTTCAACCTGCCACCTGATCATCCCCTGATTCAATTGGCAAAAAAAACATTGTTATCTTTCGCTCTACCTCAGCTGGTGTGTGATGAGCGTGATGGCACAAAATGGCAGCCGTGCATCACTGCAGCCTGGGTGCTATCGATCTATCTATCTATCTATCATGGCTCCTTCTGAGCAGTGATTCCTTCTCTGTCTGTCCGCTTCTGCCCTCTAACTGTCTGAATAAAGCAGAAATGTATTTGAAAGTTGACCATTTTTTACTTCACAGAATATGAAGCGGGCCTGGATAGGGAATTTGAATTACAGGAAGGATTTCTCATTCCAGGATTTAAAAAGGTATCAGACTTTTCTATATTCTATAAGTTAGCTATTTGAAATCGTTTCTTTAACCGACACCAGTAAAACAGTAAAACGCTGAACAGATTTGTTTTTAATGCATCTCTATTTTAACCTAAAATGTGTGCCAAATTCTTATTGTCTTTGTAAGTAACAGGCTTGGTTGAACTTCCTCATAGCTCTGTATTTTCAGATTTTGCCAGTGTCTATGTAGTCAAATTGTTTCAGTTAAGGCCAGTTTATAGTCCAGCAACAGTGTTGCTGGACTGAGATCGCAGAGCGTTCATGAACGTTCAATTGTCGGCCAACATAGACTGTGTGCACTGTCCTTAGCAAAAAAAGTATAAACCTACTCCTGCTGGGTATAACCCGAACGTGGCTGTGACCAGCTGCATCTATTGTACATCCTCAGTCACAGTGATGCTCTGTCACTGGCCTTTAAACTGGTCTTTAGGTATTTGACCCTGTCCTGGCTGCTGCAGTTTCTATAGGCTTGTGTGGGATTTTCTTTTTTTAAAGATGATCTTCTTGATGGATGCCATATCAGACCTCCCCCCCCTCTTTCTTAGGACCCCACTGACTTTGAGTGGAGTTTCTGGAATGAATGCGGCAGAAAGAGTTTACTCTGGAGTTTTCTGGGCCATGCAGTTGTATCAAGACTGGCAAGCTTCTTCATACCTCAGGTAAAAGACTAACGGGAAACTTGGTGGTAGGCTGTATATGTAATATACGGACCTGGGTCATTTGTTTTGGATTTAAATACTTTTCTCGGCTTGATTGATCTTGCCTGTTACAACTGAGCCAACCCAATTCCCAATACGCCACACAAGCTCAGTAAACTGTAGAAAAGTATTTTAATCCAAAACAATTTTTGCATTTGACCAAGGTCTGGTAACATACATACACATATATTGTAAACTCATAATAAAATACTCATACTCATAATACAATATATAATAAAATTTAATTACCATACATTTGAGTCGTCATTGTATATATATTGTAAGTTGTTTTGTATCAGAAAATGGCACTAGTTTCTCCTGTTTTCCTGAAAGAAAATATGCACAAAGAAGGGCAATAGCAAATCAGGCTGGCACCAGCCAAGAAACGAAGCGCCCAGCATTGGCTAGCACCCCATAAACCGTATGCACAACAGTGGCTAATCCAATTTCAGGGCAGTGCTATGATAGGATTGCCAGCAGCTAGAATAAACAAACCTGAAAATAGCTCACTGGAGGCCCACACAGGGGTATGAGTCTGGCTAAACCTAAACCTGGCCAATTTTACGAGCAAGATTTGAGAATTGGTTCAGTTCTGTCCTGGCTTGAAATGGTGTGCACTGTAATTGGGGTTAGGGAAGGGGGAAGAGGGGGGCGGCATGAGGGCGAATGTGTCGTTCAGCTTGCATTATTCCTGAAAATAAGTGAGAAAGTGGCTGAAGCGAGCACACAAATCCAAACCTGGGTCAAATATGTAATTGTTTTGGATCCAAAATTTTCAACTCTTTTCTGAGCCTGTCTGGCATAATGGAACCTATGAAATACTCTCAAAAAGGGCAAACCACGTCTTCTGGTCCTTGCTCAAATTGCACCAGGCCAGATCGATCGAGCACATAAAGTAATTGAATCCTGTATTTGACCCAGGTTTGATGAGGGTGCTTTATTATGTGAGAAAATGGTTGACGTGCTCTCTCACCCCCTCCAGGGTCGAGTGGGGGTGCTGACGGGGTACAGTCTGCTGGTGGCCTGGGCGGTGCTGGGCTCCAGGGGTTTGGGCCTGGTCCTCCTGCACACCTGCCTGTACTTCGGGGTGGCTCACCTGCGTAGGCCCGCCCTCACCTGGACCTGGACACTGACGCTGCTGGCTTCACAGTACCTGAGCCCAGTCGAGAAGCTGCAGGTGAACCCGCCCGTCCGTCTGCGTGTGTCTGAGCGTTTGTGAGTCTGCGTCTGCGTGTCTGTTCATGTGTCTTTCGGTCTATACAGGAGCAAATCCGAGTCTGTGTGTCTGTACACGTGACCGTCTCTAAGTGTGTCCGTGAGTCTACACAGGAGCATCACTGAGTCTCTGTGTGTCTGTGAATCTGTACTGGAGCATCTCAGTCTCTGTGTATGTACACGTGTGTCTTTCAGTCTATACAGGAGCATCTCTGAGTCTGCCATTTGCATGTCTGGGGCTGATGTTTTAGTGTCTATGTGCATCTGAAATTTCTTCTGAAATTATTCTAGAACCTTCTCTGCCTGATGACTTTTTGATGTCAGCTTGCCCTTTATTGGCTGCATCAGAGAGCATTAAAAAAATAATAATAAAAAAAAAGGCGGAATCAAAGCAGAAAGTGTGAGTTTATTTCATCTTCTGATGGGTCCTTTGATCTAGAGGGGAAAAAAAGAGAAATGTATACAGATATTTCAGTTGATTTCATCATGAAATGAAGCTGTCATCTGTCAGTTAAAGCATTACTTTACCACCCATTTATAATCAAACTTGTTTGCCACTCCTCTTGTGGAAACCAATATTGAAAAGCTCTAAATAAAAGTGCTACTGATCTGGAAAGTTATCTACAGCTTCTGATTTATGGCATAGCATATACAGAATGCAATATTGGACCCAAAAAAGTGCATGTAAACTCAGTTCATGTTCTAGTATATGTCAATTGCAGATATACTTGTACTGTATATCAGACAGACATAACATCATTTGAAGGTATAGGAAATATGAAAATAAAAAGCAGTAGGAAATGGCCCTTGCAGCCTTTGAAGGCTCAGAGAGCGACCGGATCTGTTCATTGTTGAGACTTTAGAGAGTGTGGTCACAGAGTCTAAAATGGTAAGAAGTGGAGGGGAAACCAATTTCTGGTTTTTCTGTATATTTTTCGAAGGACATCAATCTCATTTCAACTTTGGTGAGAAAAGGAGCATTTTCTTTTGGGGGCTAACAGTACCGCCCAATACAACATGGTAATATTCGGGGGGTGGGTGTTCATGGTTCCCCAAAGTCCCCCACCAGGATCCACATCCCTGTCCAATAATATGAGCGATGTGTACATTCTCATATAAGAAACTACTCTTTAATTTATTGTCAGTCATGAATTACGTATTCAGAAGGAAACGCATCATGTGTATGGAAATTTCCTCTCTTTCTCACTCATACAGTATATCATGAATCCAGATGAGGTATTAATAAAAACATCAATTATGTTGCTTCTGCCAATCTACGGGGGCGTCCTGAAATTAACACAGGGCGGCAGTTGGGGAGGAAACGTATTACTTAGGCCTCGGATTAATTCCAGGTAGCCCTCATAGACCGGCAGACGTAATATAATTACAGTTTGTTTTTACTGTGTTTCGCACATCACGAATGCTTCAGCCTGCCTCTGCTGGATTCCCAGGTGGGCCCCTGTTATCATGCCCCCAAGCAAGGTACTAACCTGGATTCCTTCACCAAATATCTGGCTGTGAAAATTACTGTCGGTAAATAATGTAAGCCGTGTCGCTCTCTCTGCGTCTGAGCCTCTGCTAAACGCCTGAAATATGAATGCAAGTGGGTGAGACATCCGGTACTTTAGCCACATTAACTCTGTTCCTTATTGGGAATCGTGAATGGCAGTGTTATTCCGGTGCTGTTGTAGAAGAACCTCAGACATGTGCTAAATCAATAGTCCTCTCTTTTATGTACTGTGATGGACACAATGTGTGTGTGAGTATGTGGACACATTTACTAGCCTGTGCCTGTACACACACACACACACACACACACGTTGTAGCATCATTTTTGTGGTAATCACAGTCATTTTTACCTTTTCCGTTCGGTAATTTGAAGCTAAATGCTAATAGCACTCGGGACTTGGAGAAGGGTGCTCTGCAAATTATTTTTATTTCTTTATTTTCTTTTCTGAGCCAGCGCCTCGGCAATTTGGCATCTTGACAATGTTGGAGGATAGATTGCCTCTGGTTTAGATGATTCCCTGTATGTGCATGAAAATATGATTTCCTTTCTACTCTTTAATACTGACATTTTGATGAGAGACCGTGGTTGGTGGGTTATTATGATTAATCAGACCTGTGTGCTCTTTGTTTTTTTCCCCTCACCTGCCCTGTTACAGAAGACAATTGAGGATTAATGAGGAACAGATAGATTTTCTTCAATATACTTTAAGATATACCTTTATTTCTGCACCTTTTTTCAACTGAGGCCGAGATCATAATGTGCTTCTGTAGCCCAGAAAGATTACCTGGAATGAGTTGTAGAAGCTCTGTGTTTTTTCCGGGCGGTTGAAACGGCTCCAGTTCCTCCGCCGTTGATGTAGTGCACTTCCTCAAGGCCTTCCTATTCCCTGCACTTTAATAAGGCGTAACACAATTACAGACGGGGTGATTTTCCCCGCTTCTCCCATTCTCTTAACTGCAGCCTTGTGGGAAGGAAATGCAGCACAAATAACTGTTCTTCCACATTTTTCACAGCCCGCCACCGTCTACTGTCTCTCTCGCAATCTGTCCTCCTTCTGTCCCTCCCTCCATCTCCTTTTGGGCTTCATGCATGAGCTCAGAAGTGTTTACTGTCATCCCATCCCTCTTCCTATGGGCCAGATTGATTAAATTTTTTCTCTTTTTAATTGAGAGTGCACATCGTTCCTTATATAGGAGGGAGTGTTCTGTACTATATATATATATATATATATATATATGTTTATTGTATTTTTTACGTTGATGGTGAAGATAGTAGGGACGGTGCCGTGGGGGGCCTTCGAACCCCCAGGTGCATTGTGGGATTGGTGCATGCCCTCCGAGTTGCCCGCCCTACGGACCGTGGCACACCACACCCCCCACAGATCACGAGCGCCAGGCTTTTCAATGATCCCCAGAAGTCAGGCGCCGAGCGTTTGATTCACACAGGGTTTCGTCTGTGACACCGGGAGAACAGTTTGGAGTTTATTTATTATTTCCCATTGAGGAGTGTTGGCCAACACTGCAGGTGTTAGCTCATCATAGACACGGCAAGAACTGGCAGTGACGAGCTGCTGCTTCTTATGTAAGCCAACATTTAGCGCCGGGTATTTTCAGCTCAAGTTTTTTTGGAGTAGACAAATCTGCTATGTTAACCTCCTACTCACTTGTTTATGTTGAGCAAAAGCAATTTATTTACTTAAAGTTAAAAAAAAATGGTAAAAAAAAAATTAATATCAGCTCAGGTTGGTACTTTCTCATGAACATGCTTATTCTTTTAAACCATATACCTTTTGCCCCTGTTGGTGTTCAGCCTTTTAATGTGAATAATGTAATTTTTTCTGTCTTTTTATACATATACATATTTTCTCTGTATGTTCTCTGCTGTTCTAATCCTATTTTCTCACAGTGAGATAAACAGTGGAGTTAATATTTTTTTAATAAGTTCTTTAATGTGACTGTTATTAACACACCTGGGACCTGTATCATGAAGCAGGATTACTGAGCTAGCTAGATAAGTTCAGAGTAAAACCCAGAACAGCTATTTTTACTTCTGTCTATGTTCCAGTTTCAGAAGTGTTCTAGGCTTTTCTCTGTGAACTTATCCAACTAACTTCGTATTCCTGCTTTGTGATGTACCCTCCTGCAGTCAGCCATGAAAGTCTGTAAAAGTCTGCCGTTTTTCCTCTTTCTTGGCAGAGAAGCTGGTATGAGACTGAATCAGAGTATTACCTGCTGTACTTCTGCGTGGCGTTTTGCTGTCTGCGCTCCATCAGCTTCAGCCTGGAGCATGCCTGGCGCCCTCTAGAGGTGGGAGGCCTCACTCGCTTTTGCTGGCTGACTGCCTACACCTTCTACCACCCTCTCTTCTACACTGGTCCCATCATCAGCTTCCGGGACTTCACCCAACAGGTGAGAGTTTAGCCATTTTACCAACTTGTGAAATGCATTTTATACAAACTTTTCTGTTCATAACTGTCAGTTGATGCCCACTTTTTCGTCTTTGGAAGGGTTGAGGCCGATAGGAAGATTTGATTGCTTTATTCAGTTGGGTAAAATTGTTTATGTAATTTTCCTATTGCGCTTTATTTAGTCTGGTAGAAAGCAGAGAGTATAAGCGATAGATAAGTGACCACAGGTAAGAGTTCCTTTGGCGGGGAATTGAACCCCCAACCAGCATGGGGGTATCACAGATGGGATGCCCTATGAACCTGGACAGAAGTTAAAAAAAATGTACCTTGGAACCAAAAATTGGGCAGGCCTCTGTACCTCAAACTCTGGGCTGCACCGTGTACTACAGCACCATACTGGTTCCACATTCTCTAACTGCACTTCCATCACACTTTTCACCCTGGCCCTGTTGTTGTGTTTGAAGATATCACAAGATATCTGAGGACTGTGCATGTATTCTCAGCGAAAATGTTTTTATTGTGACGATACAGGGGGGAACCAGCTTTGGTGTGTACAGCCATTGAGAAAATTAAGCCTGAATAAAATGTTGAAACTAAGATACACACACACACACACACACACACACACATTGGCCCTTCTGGAACAAGTCTATGTGCTGCACCCCTGTTTTAGCAGTTTACAGTTAGATTGAAGGATGATTATCACTGTATAATGGGATGGAGGTTCCGTCTTTTCTTGGCAGACTAGATTCTCTTACTGTTAACATAGTCATTTGTGGATATCATGCTTTAGTCGGCCGATGTACGGCAAGTTGTGGTGATGGGTGCTGTAAATGGGCACAGATAAATTAAGATTTTTCTGGCTTGTCAAAGTGGCTTATAAAGGTGTGAAAATATTTCCAATTTTCCGAGCCAATGAAAAGATAAAGTGTTTTTTACTATTGTTCCCAATTGAGTTGTTTGTGTTCAGAAGAGCTGCATCGTTAGCATGTGCAACCGCAAGTGTTTATTTGAATCGCTTTAATTAACGTTTAAAGATTTGACGCTTTTGTGTTTGTCAACCGACAGTTTTTGTTTTTTTTGACAGTGGCCTGTGAAGTACTTCAGTCAGTGCAAAGCTTCACCTAATGAACTATGGCACAACAAAAGTGCATTTCCATGGTTACGGATTTTAAAATGGAACAATCAGTTGGACAAAAGCTCTCAGTCTCAGTCCTTGTTTCCCTCAGAACAGAACCCATGCTGAAGACTGTAATTTATAGATGACGAATAGATAATGGTTTATCCCACTGCTAATAGCCACAGCAACTTCATAAACAGCTAATTCAGACTTTCAGTGTTGTGCAATCAGTAGAACAAGTCCGTTGGAACTGAGTTCATTGAGTTGATAACAGAGTTATAAATTGAGGGTAAATTCTGCAGCTTGCAAGGTCTTATCGTGGAGATTGAGACCCTTTGGGATGGTCAAGTCTGGACATGGGCGCTGGGTTGTCTCTCGAGTCAGGATGGTCAGGTCTGGCCCTGGACATCCTGCTAAGAGAGTTTACAGCACTATGAGTCTGACAAGGCCAGTCTTGAATTCACCAAGGGCTTCTGTTGGCTGTTTCTCTCATTGTTCCGTTCTTACTCTTGGCTAACAACACATTACATCACATTACATTACATTACATTATTGGCATTTGGCAGACGCTCTTATCCAGAGCGACGTACATGCCATGCTGGAGATGGGATGTCCTATCAGATTGGGAATGTCGTGCTACAGTTGGAAAATCCTGTCAGATTGGGAGTGCCCTGTTACAGATGTGTAATAGTTGTATAATATAGGGAATGTCCCGCTAGAGGTGGGATCTCCTATCGGATAGGGAATGCCATTAATGACACAGTGCCCTGATAGAACAGTGACCTGACTCAGCGCTTGCACTGTTTCACTTTAGTAATACAGCAAAACAGAACTGACTTCACCTAGTAGAGCCATTCTGCGCTGACGGCGCTTTTATCATCGATTTCCCCCGGAAAATAAAGATAACCTTTTTGGGGTTCATTAGGTTTGATGCCTCTTTCTGTATGAGTAGTGTTTTATTCATTATATTTCTGTTCCGAGCTCTGGAGGACTGAGTCAGCAGACCGGGATCCAGGATCGTTTCATGATTGAATAATAGCATCCGATGACAAGGGGGATTGTTGCAGAACAGCGGATCAGAAGCCTGAACCAGCAGGGCTGCATTAAAGAAAAAGTTCCAAACTTGCTTTTTAAGAAATGTTTGATTGAATGTTTGGTTGGTTTTCTGTTTTTTCCGGCTCCGAAGTTGAATATACTTCCTCTGTAGAGTAGAGTAAAGTGGAGGAGTTCCGCGTTGTTTGGAGTTTTTGGACCTTTGGGCCCACAGGCCACAGTCACGGCTTTAGCATAGTCTGTGAACGTTCTGCCCCACAACTAACCTAACATAGGGCTGTTAAGCGACGCTTCGCTTCGAACCGACAGAGGAAGTGAGATATAGTTTGTCGGAAAATGGCTTGTTCATTTAGGATGGGACATTGTGGATTTCAGGAGAAAAGCAGTGATCTCACAAGAAGAAAGTGATTTCATTATTTACAGCCTCCCCTCTCCCTCAGCCCTTCGCCTGCCCTTGGGGCGGGAGAAATGTGCATCTTCTCTTTATTAATATATATGCCAACTGATGCTCCCAATGTTACTGTATTTAATATTTCAGCATGTCTGCCGTGTAGGGTGTGTGGTGTCTACTGGAAAAAGCAGCGTGAATCTGGAGAAGTGGTGAATTATTATTGAAGTACAGAGTCCTCCTTGGGCTCTGGGGCTGTGTGAGAGAGGGAGCGGCGAGGGGGAGCAGGGGAAGAGGGAGGGACACAGACACTGCGCAAGGCAGAGGAAATGGTGTGAATTTGCTGTGAAGTGTCTTCCTCAGGATTTGGGCCGAGAGAGAGAGGGACTGAAAGAGAGAGAGAGAGATGACAAGAAGGAGAGACAGAGCCAGCTGTGAACAGAGTCCCATTACCCCGTGCGACAACTTATTTATAGTGCATTTCTTCCCATAATGACAATGGAAAGCAGGAGAGAGAGAGCGTTCGTCAGCCTGTTTCCATTTCTGCTAAATGTTCTGATTCATCTAAAGGTCAGATCATGCTGGAACATAAGCCTCTCTGAGTACCAGGCTTTTCCGTGCTTGATAGGTTTTGCCCTTAACATACTGCCGTGCGCATACGGTGACATGTCGTGTTACGTAGGCGTCGATTATGTGTCATCGAAATAAGGTGTTGACTCGCGTTTCAGATGCCACCATGGTTGCCATGGAGGAGGCGAGTTTAAACACAGTTGTCATTCTAACCTATAATATCAAATGAATCATCAGAGTGAGATATGCAGAGGATATTTAGCATTTAGCGAGCCTCTGTTAAGTCTTATTTCAGGCCAGTGACTCAGATGTGGGTTAATACTGCTAGGCCTACGACTAGTTTGATGACACCTCTACTACGGCTACAACAAGCAGTTGTATAAATTGGGGACGTGTTGATGATCTTTGTTCATGCAACCAACAAAATTATCAGTATTCAGGCAGAAAACCAGAAATGGGCATGGCTTGAACAGGGAATTGTTTAAACGTGAGACATTTTATGATCTAATATTGACTACATTGGCAGTGTTATTTTTGTTAACAGGAAACGATTTCTTCTGAAAGATGTATTTTTACCGATGCTAACCCAGATGTTAACAAAACCACTTTGCCCCCGCATCGTGTGTTAAAACTGTGTGACCACCTCGGAGTGGATTATTCCGCTTATACCATGGTCTTCTACCAAAGATAAAAATATAAGCAGGGGTCATCAATATTTTTGGCCAATTCAACCTCAAAATAAGACTTTTTGCTGGCACAAACTACTTCAGGTCGTTAAGGTGGCTACTCTTTCTGCATGTTGCTATGGCTACATATGTTGGTTAGGTTCTGATTTTAAAATAGAGAAGCTAGGCAGATAGTCCGGGTTAGATTTTTTTTTTTCTTGGTTAATTCAAGGTTTTAAACAAGGCTTAAATTGGTTTCTTATTCACCACTTCATATTCATAATTCCTACATTTTTTACACCAATTGTAACTGCCTTTGCCCACTTTCCACAGAAACATTTTTAAATGCCAAAATCATTTTGGGCTGCACGTTACACAACTATATCACACAATTTAGCCAACATAGCCAGCGTTTCTGTTTTGTGCTGGTGATAGCTTTTTCACTAAATGAAAAGAGTATAGGTAATTGAGAGTTCTTCTGTTTGCATTGAGCACTGGACCATATGGGCTCCGTGTAAGGCTCCTGTCCTGTTTGCAGATGCAGGATGCCGCTGGGAGCATTCCCAGGCTGGACGTCCCCTCCCTGATGGTTAGCATCGCCCGTATCTGCTGCTGGTGGCTCCTGGCCGAAATCATGATCCACCTCATGTACATACACAGCATTACCGGCCACGAGACATACCTGCACTTCCTGCCTCCCTGGGCCCTGGGTGAGTATGCTCATACACTTACTGAGCACTTTAGGTATTTTTTTACGCTTAAGTCTTCCGCTGCTGTAGCCTATCCGCTTAATGATGCTGTTCGGCTGTGCATCTGTAATAGTACTGTCGCACTGTTATCATCATACAGTATAATAGCACTAGATTGTCCACGTACTGTATGATACTCTTGTGCTCTAGCTATAGTAGTGCAGCTAAAGCTTATATAGTACTGTAGCATAGTTAACCAGGCATACTCACCAGGAGATGTGTGTCAGTATTTAGCCTAACTTGTGAATCTAATCTATGCTCAGTATAAATTGTAATGTAGTGTTCAGGTGTAATTGTGCTGTAGTGCTGTACATTAAAATAGTAATATAGTGCAATTAGAGTAGAATAGTACTACATTGTATAAGTATGATATTGTAGTGCTATCCAGGGCCCTGGGTGAATATGCACGCGGTAGTCAGTATTTAGCCATGTTTGACCTGAATCTAACCTACATGTAAATGGTAATGTAGTGGTCAGGTGCTGTATTGCTGTACGACTATACATAATAGTACTCTAGTGCAGTTACAGTAATAGTGCTACATTGTCCAAGTATGCTGTAGAGCTGTATAGTTAAACTTTTCTGTTTTCATATTTCTTTCATGCTATACATGCACTTTTTGGCTATTCCTTGACTAATAGTACCGCTTCACTCTAATCTAATTCTGAACTTCCTGGAGATGCCTTCATATCAGACTTCCTTTGAAGTCGGTTATTCCATCATACAAAGGATTTCCATAAAAAAAACTTTGAAATTGTCCTTGAAGGTCCTTGGCAAATCCTTGAATGTGGTTTGAAATTTAGAAATGTGCAAGCTGTGCCTTTGTCCAGCAGCGTTGCCTTGTTGTGTCTTTAGTGTGCATGAACCGGACATCTTCCCCTGCAAGGGACCCTTGGGGAAGGAGTTAATGCGCACTGTTGTGGCCCATTCATGTGTAACCGAAGATATGTCTGTGTTAAAAAAAAAAAAATGTTTATAGATTTTTCTCCAGGTAGCTCTTGGAGGGTTTCAGTTTTGTAAGGCAAGCTTCTACAGTCATTCCAATGATAAAGGCCAATGCCAAATGCCTCAGGGGGTCTGTGCTGGGTACTCTGCTCCTGCCGAATGAGAGACCCAATTGTTTTTGCAACCTTGTCATCCCCTAGTTTTAATCGCTTTTATAAATCCCACCCCTCTGCCCCAGCTTGGTGGTCAGTTTTCCTGGCACAAAATGGCTGCCATGCAAGGTCCTGAGAGTAATTCACATTGCATGGCATTTCCTGCCTTCAGTAGGAAGTACTTTCAGATCATAACACCGAAGGTGCTACATACTAAATGCACTTTTTATGCGGTTATTGTCAAGTGTAGCCGCTAGTCATTAAACGTGTGCTTTTTCTGAACACTGAGATTATCTCAGTGCTACGATGGTCACGTTGTATGGTTCCTGTCCTTGTTTCTGTCTGCTCTAAAGGGCAGGCAAGCCCATTGGGACCAACGCTTCCTGCTTTCCATTCAAAGCCCTATTAACGTTAGCATTAAGTTCCAGCACACGCAACATATCAAGGATGTAATACCGTTTTCACTTAAGAGACTGTGGTCTTTGCAGGCGGCCTTGGAGAACGAGGTCTTCGCATGCAGACGGCGCGCTTAAAATTCACCGGCGGAGCATGTACGTTTGTAATGGGTTTCCTGAATGATGGCGGTGAAGTTATTCATGGATTTTGCTGAAGCATGTCCTTGATAGTCTACTTCAACCCATGGTGTGCCCCGCACAGGAAGGCTTTTGAAAATGGCAGGCTTTTGACTGCTTTTGAAAGAGCTAGACGGTGTAGTATACTGCATTATGCGCTTTTCAAACTTGCGTCGCAGCTAAGTAACTCGCCACCCTTTGTTAAAAATGCTACCAAAGAGCAAATTTGTTTTTCCCGATTTACAAAGCCATTCTTTAACTGGAGTGCTCAGTTAAAGAGCCGCTCTCGTTTTTAATAACTCGCTGGTCTGCAGTGCAGTACTGCTCTGCATAGACACTAAATTGAAATCGTATACAAATAGATGGGTTATAAAAGAATGCGTAATGACTGTTTTCTTCATGTACCAATATCTGTAAATAAGCTTTATTTATCCAGAAGGAAGAAAGGAACGCCTGTGAGACAGCCGTCTTGTGAAAGGGACCGTGTACGTTGTAGGCCTCTCAGAAGAGAGACGAGGAGCTCTGTGGCAGTTTGAGGGTGGCTGAGCCGTCATCTCGGCTCCCATGGAAACCCTCGTTCTGTCGCCAGGGTAAATCATTAGCTGTTCTCCCAGAGTTCCTCTGCTCCCGGCAACAACTCCTTGGCTGAACGCCTCGCCACACCAAACGGCCGAAAGAGAAGAGACCCAAAACGCAGAGGATCCACCCGCGGATGCGCGGGCTGAAGTGCATTTCAGCCAGACTCTGTGTGCAATACATACCTTTAGACCTGGGATCAGCAGCTCTGGCCCTTGAACCTAAATCCAGCCCTGTTTTTCTTTGCTCACGGGTAATTAGAGCTGCTGATTGCCCAGACTGTCTTTACTTCTGACTCCTAGGTAAAGGGAGGGTGGAAACCCAGCAGTTGGCCCTCGATGATATGTGTTGCTGATCCCTGCTTTAGACTCTTGTTAAATCACAATTTAAGTCACTTTGGATAAAAGCGTCGGCTGAATGATAAGTAATTGTGTTTATTATGTTTGTATGACATTATATTTCGAATAGCAATGTGTTTCTGTGAAAAGTTGCAATATGGAGAAATATTTCGCTTGGGTGTTTTTGGGCTTTAGACAGGGTCTTTTGCCGACATCAGTATGTTTTTTTTTGTTTTTTTTGGTGAACTTATGATTTACCATTTGGATTGTGCACTGCTCCCATCTCCTCTTGCAGCTTGTAACATCACTGATAAATCCGTAATACCAGGTCATGATTTGTTTCAGAACAGGGTTGGAGTTCAAGATTCTCATTTAGGAAAAAAAACATTGAAATTCGGATGTGGGAGCGAGTAATCCAATAGACTGAAATTGGAAATTGGAAAAAATACAGCATTTTTATACAATTCACCCGCTTGCTCTTTCAAAGAGTGCCCATCTAAATGTAAATGACGTTTTCCGCAGTCTGGGCCTTTCTGGGTGCTGATCCTCCCATGGCATTCTGTGGCAGGGGAAATCTTCCCAAGGGGAAAACTGGCACCGGAACTGTGCAGGAACGCCGGGGGGAACTTCAGTCCCAATCCCTGAACCCATTTTCCACCAATGGCCTGTGACACTTGGCCAGAGGAGGAGAGGAGGGCTGAATTCAGCCAATCACACTGGGGTACAATTAGGTGGCCAGAACTGAACCAACCAGTTGGATTCAGCCAGAACACCATACTCTGTGCCATGGGCTAGAGACCTCTGCCAAGTGCTTCATCCAAAAGACAGCTTCTCCTCCTGCACAGTGTCCCGGTCCTGGCTCGTTGGCATTTCTGCTTGGTTGTCCCAAAAAAACGACATATTGCAGGATTGGCTGTTTCCAGGTTCCTATCCAACTAACTGCCAAGTCCAAATCCTCTTAGTTTCAGAAATCACACAAGACACAGATGCATGGCAGTTTCGCTGTTGGCTGTACAATGTATACATATATCCTGAGTTAGCTGTTTAGTCTTTGAACAATGATTCCTTTTCATGGAGCAGCATTTAAATTGGTAGAGTTTCAGATCTGAAATCAAGGGCATCAGCCCACTAACTGCAAGCAAATGCATCCAAAGAATGACTAAGATCTCATGTGATTTGATGATATGGTGTTTGGAGATCATCCAAGAAGAAGATGATTTTGTATTCGTCAGCAGTTTAATGTAAGGGTCGTGGACCTGGGCTTCTTACTCCAGGTTGCAGGCTTCATTCTCAGATGGGGCACTGCGGTCGTACCCAGGATTGACGCAGGGCAAAAGTTCAGTTGTATAAGTGCACTGTATGTTAAAAAAAAAGAATAATAAATTTAAAATGTAAGCTGTATCAGGCAGCCTGTATAAGAGCATCTGGTATGTGAATAAATTATTGAAGTATTGTGCCTGTAAAGATACTCTGGTATTACCACCATTTTAGCTGCGTGACGCAAACACAAAGTGAAAGGCCGAGGGACACAGTGGTTTATGTCATGAATAAAAGAAGTTTTGCACACCATACGTCATATTACTTTTTAGTGCTGTCATGAATTTTTCAATATGGTAGGATTCAGGAGCACAGGGTCTTAGATCAGACTGTGTCTGGTAGGATTCCATAGCACAGGGTCTCTGGTGTGTGTGTGTGTGTTCTCCAGGTGGGCTGGCCCTGGCTCCGGTGCAGTTCTTCTTTGTGAAGTACCTGGTGTGTGTTTGTGTGTGTATGTGTGTGTGTGTGTGTGTGTGTGTTTTAGGTTGTTGGCCCTGGCTCTGGTGCAGTTCTTCTGTGTGAAGTACCTGGTGTGTGTGTGTGTTTGTGTGTGTGTGTGTGTGTGTGTGTGTGTGTGTGTGTGTGTGTGTTTTAGGTGGGCTGGCCCTGGCTCTGGTGCAGTTCTTCTATGTGAAGTACCTGGTGTGTGTTTGTGTGTGTGTGTGTGTGTGTGTGTGTGTGTGTGTTTTAGGTTGTTGGCCCTGGCTCTGGTGCAGTTCTTCTTTGTGAAGTACCTGGTGTGTGTTTGTGTGTGTGTGTGTGTGTGTGTGTGTGTGTGTGTGTGTGTGTGTGTGTGTGTGTGTGTGTGTGTGTTTGTTTTAGGTTGTTGGCCCTGGCTCTGGTGCAGTTCTTCTGTGTGAAGTACCTGGTGTGTGTGTGTGTTTGTTTTAGGTGGGCTGGCCCTGGCTCTGGTGCAGTTCTTCTATGTGAAGTACCTGGTGTGTGTGTGTGTGTGTGTGTGTGTGTGTGTGTGTGTGTGTTTTAGGTGGGCTGGCCCTGGCTCTGGTGCAGTTCTTCTATGTGAAGTACCTGGTGTGTGTGTGTGTGTGTGTGTGTGTGTGTGTGTTTGTGTTCTCCAGGTGGGCTGGCCCTGGCTCTGGTGCAGTTCTTCTATGTGAAGTACCTGGTGTGTGTGTGTGTGTGTGTGTGTGTGTGTGTGTGTGTTCTCCAGGTGGGCTGGCCCTGGCTCTGGTGCAGTTCTTCTATGTGAAGTATCTGGTTCTGTTCGGCCTGCCCTCTCTCCTGGCCCGGCTGGACGGGCTGAGCCCACCCCGGCTGCCCCGCTGCGTCAGCATCATGTACAGCTTCACTGGGATGTGGAGGTGAGACCCCCTATACACACACGGGTACACACACACGCGGGTACACTCGCATTCACGCACGTGCAGACATACACGCACGTGTACACTGTACTCACATACATACACACACGTACATAGACATGCGCACACACAAATTCAAATGCACATTCAGTACATGCACACACATACATGCACCTCCATCAATCTGCATCGCATGCGGTTGAAAAGCTGAGTGTGTCCAAATGGTGTAGTACTATCTGCCGCCTGCAGGGGGTGCAGTAGTCCAAGATTCACAGCAGGGTCCATTACCACAAATTTGAATATGCAGTAGTCACGTCTGTGACTTCGGCAAACAGAACAAGCCTGTTTATTTTTCTTTATTGGCGGAAATAATCGCCGTAGCCTGGGTCCGGGCCCCTGAGGTCAGTGTGTTCATCCATTTTTCATCCTGTTATAAGTGTCATGACTAAATGCCTCACCGCCACTTTTACATGAGACTCAGAATGCTTTCAGTGAAACTTGGTCCGGTACTTTCTATTAATAGCGTCTGGTATACAGTCCCGTGTGTCGCCTTGACCCTTCCAGCACAAAGGCTGAACCTCAAAGTGTGGGATTGGCCATTCAGCCACACAGCTGGGCAGCCGTGCTGAACTCCCTGAGCCTGCCTTCAGCAGCAGTCTCATGTTTTAGGGGTTTTATTCAGCTATGAGCTATCTGACATTTTCTCTGGGGTTGCGACGCACAATGAAGACATTTTGTTTTATTTATACGAGGAACCCCGAGGTTCAGTTAGCGCTTCAGTATCTGGCAGCGGTAAAGTGATGATTCACGTTATCACAACGCCCGTGTGCCATTCGTCAGGGCGAGCGGCATCGCAGTTCTGCCAAGCGCAGCCAATTAGCTTTCTAATTAGTATATAATTGTACTTCGACTAACGAAGGCTTTTTGTAGGCCTGGCTGCAGTAATGATGAAAGGGGCTGTGAATTGTGTTTTAGACGGGCGAATCTCCAAGAACTCCCTCATCCAGATTAAACACGATCACGGCGCTCCGCAGATCCAGAGAGTTTGGGCGCTGAGCTGATATCTCACTCTTGTGAAGCGGCTGCCAGGAGTTCACTCGGTCAACTTTGCGCTTGATTTATAGGAGTCTCTGTGGCAGAGAAACATCAGTAGGTTCTAGTGAAAACAAAATGGGGGGGGGGGCTGTTGGACCAGACAGCACCTGAGGAAGGGGGAGTGTATGTGCACAGCACCTGAGGAAGGGGGAGTGTATGTGCACGGCACCTGCACACCCCGTGCTGGCTCGAGGAGGTCGAATGTCTCGTTTCCTGGCCCCTGCTTCTCAGTTGTCTCTAGATGGACACCCTACAAAGGACGGAAGTCCCGCCCTGTTAACAACATTTGTTGTGCTAATCCCATCATGTCTTCCACTCAAGGGAACACTGTGGCCGGTTTAGGATTCTGATGCTCACGTTTTTGGTTTCTAGAGTGAGCTTCTAGTGACGACTGTTCCTGAGTCGAGCAGTGAAATATCTGATGAGCATGAAGCTCCATTGGACGTGCACCCGAGGGAGAGTTCTCCCTTTTCTCCTCCGTTTGCATCGTTGCCCTGCAGATGGACGCATTCTGAGAAGCAGGGTTGTCACGAGATGGCCACGCTAGAAAAGATGGACATCCCGCCCTGTTAACAATGTATGTTGTGTTAATTCTGCTTGTCAACCACTCATGGGAACATTATGGCCAACAGAGTTCCTACCACATGCCCATGATGGTTAGTCATTTATAGGGTGGCCTGCTGGTGACAACTTGGAAACTAGACAAGAACCTTAAATGGAGAGAGCATAAGTAATGCAGTAGTGGGTCTATTGAATCTATTGAATCTGGTTTTCCAGGTGTTGGAGGATAGACTGGAGATGTGCTTGTGCAGAGATTCCATGGTACCCGACCTCAGGATAGGTAGCCTCACAAGTGAGCTACAAAGTGCATAATTTATGTTCAGCTGCACAATAAGCGGGTGGCATAAGAATGCAGTGAATTTCTGCGGACATCTTTATGCATTCTGCATTCATTTGCAACACAGATGGCGTAATGACCATATATTTACACCTGGAGTGTGACATCCTCTGGCTCTTTTCTGATTGGACATTAATAAGTAAAGAGGTGCTTGGGCCGGAGTTGTTGTCTCCGGTGCTTGGCTTTGCCTAATTGACGCTTCGAGTCCAAGCAAGACAAACAGTCCCACAGAGGCCAGGGCTGTGACGTGTTTATGTAGCACATCTCTTATCGCTCCTCCCCAAGACGGCAGCTATTTCACCATCGAAAGCTGCAACAAAGGAAAGGCTCTTCTCCCCAGCCCAAATTCAGAGCGTCCATTTTGATTTCCGGAATGTTCTGTATTGAATTGTATCAAACATCAGTGTGTTGTTTCTTTTTTCTGAATTGCAGTGCATTGGGGAGATAAACAAACCAAGGCAGTAGAAGGGCAGGCAGGGCGAGGCTTTTTTCCTGATCGCTCGGTGATCGGAATTTCTAGTTTGATTTATTTTTCAGCACAATCGATTGTAGAAATATAATAACCTCCTTGACGCATGAAGGAACAGTTTTTTCGCCTGTTTATGCTTCATGGAGCTATCGACAGTGTGAGGGCTTTGGTGAAGCTCTCAGAAGTTGGAATTGATGCCATATTTTATCACTCCTTCATTGTGGGGGCGGATAACCGTTCAAGTTCCATACGAGAAATTTAACATAAGCCATAAACTATAATCGGTATACCTGTTGAGGTATTTAGCCATCGGGTGGAAATGTGCAAGTGTAGATAAAGCATCAAACCAATAAGCAGCTCACCTTGTAAATTACATGTGGACAGTGGGATTGTGGGAAACGATGTATTAAAAGCCATTCATCACACTAGAGTAATGTATGCAGTCTTGGATGGATATAGGCATGAGGGGGAATAAGGTTGGCCGTTTTTTGGGTTTAAATTTATTGCTGGTTTAAACTCGATGCTGGATCCATTTGCAGTTACTGGATGAATCGGATTTCTCTTGTACGTAGAGCAGGTCGCTCAGGTGAAGGCTAGGATTGTGCCCATTAGGAAATTCCCTTCTCCCCACTGTGAGCGGAGACGCCACTGTCCTTCGGTCTTTCCAGTCCTGCAATGGATGTTTTGAAGAGGTTTAACACTTTAATGTGTAAGATCACAAATGTGACCTGCTCTATCAAAATCAGTTGTATTGATTTTCTAACAAAACTCTGGGGCTATAACTTGTAATCTTATCTATAACCCCTTTAAAACTATGTTTTTACTCTGAACATTTAGCTACTCTTGACATTAAGACATACAGACCATAAAAGCAAATACATTAACATGTAGCCATGAACACAGCTGATGTAGTTGTGAAATATGTGATTAGAATGTTCTTAACTGAACATATCTGTTACAATCACTAGTGGTAATTAAAATCAGAACATTTACCTTTTAGTAAAAAAAATTCCACAAACTTACACTATTTTTCCTCCTCTTACCTACTCTTCAAAAGGTCTTTATTTTATTTTTTTCAACAACAATGGTTTTTCCTCATTGGTCGTGGTTGTGCTTGTGGCCAAGGGTTTTATGACTAGGAACGTGCTGGCATGACCTCTGCAATCAGCCGTCTAATCAGACGGGGACTCTGTGATGGGTGAAAGAGTGTTGGACGACCTTCAGCCGAAGTCTGAACCCGGCCAGAGGACCTGCGTCCGAAATCACGCTCCCCCGCCTCCGAGGCCACTCTTCAGTCCCCTCTAGCACTTTCCGCTGTCTCTATGGAGACCACTGCACTACAGCACACTGGACCACATTGTGTGCGTTTCCTACTTTATCTGTCTGTTTTTCTCTGTCTCGCTCTCTCTCCCATCTTAGCGACTATGCCTCTGTCTTTCATTACCATTTTAGACTACCTCAGATGGAGCCCTCAGGTGTTGAGTGAGAATCTGAGTGTTTCAACAAGTCTGCAGGATTATAGTGCCTTCTGCTTCCTCCTCTCCCTCTATCTCTCTTCCACCTCTCTTCCCCTCCCCAATCTTTTGCTCTCTCCTTAGTTCCAGTTTGAAATGGCGCACTCAGGCGAGGGTGGTAGTGTTTCGAGAAGATACACAAGAACTTTTTCTCACCTATTTTTCCTCTCCCTCTTCCATGCCCCCCCCCCCCACACACTCTGCTTTCACAGTGATGATTTGTTTGCTGGCAGTGTATCCCCTCGCCTTTCTCTCAGCAACACTCCCCACCCCCCAAGACCCCCCCCCCCCCCCTCCACCACCGCCACCATGATTTCACACCGAAATTAAGTTAAGACTACCCAAGGTTGTAGCCCCCGCCACTGTCCTTCAGCAGCTGGAAATATAGAGTCCCCTCACACCATTCCTGTTTCCTTACGTTAATCCTGCTAATCCTGAAAGGAAAAAAAAACAATTACAGCAGATTCAGTGCACCAAAAGCACTGACATATTACACTAGCTGTAAACTAATTTGTCTGTGTGTGTGTGTGTGTGTGTGTGTGTGTGTGTGGGGGGGGGGGGGGCGCCTTGAAATGTATGTGTGCGAGTGAGAGAAATGCATCGAGTTCATGTTTCTGTAATTTCACTAAGTCTATATAGTGAGAAAAAAAGAATTAAAAAATGAAACATTTTAAGTTGTAAGAGTAATAATGGGTAAGATGAGTCATGAGTGTCAGTACTGTCCTGGATATCGCAGGACATCTGGAAGATCAGATGCAAAACGTGCCACTGGGAAAGCTAAACAAACCCCATCCCCCCGCCTTATTTCTGTCCTGTGTTCTTACTGGTGGGAAAATGGCTGCACAAGGAATGTATCGCCCTCCTGGAGTATCAGACTTTGTGAGCATCATCCTCCATGAACACTGTAGTTTTAAAAATGTTTTGGCCGGGGGGGGGATTAAAATTAAAGTTGTGTCAGCATGTTGTCTCATCGATGTACAGCACTGCAAAAGTCTTAAGTTGAGTTTCCACCAGCCGAGACGAGAAAAGACCAGAGAAATCTCGGAAGGTCCGTGTTTAAATCTATAAACGTTGGCAGTATGGACTAGGCAGTCCACACCAATGTTTATAAATATAAGAAAATACTGTCATAACCACTGACCACCCTTCACCTTTAAAACTTCAATTTTCTTGGATACACGGTCCTGAGGTTTTATAAGAAAATCGGCTTGATTGTTTTGAACATATTGGAGAACTAGCCACAGTTCTTCTGCCGACTTGAAATTAAATACAGAAAATGAATGCTTAACAATCTCAATTTTGTTCTTTTCAAATTTATATGGAAAAATCCGGGGTGCCCAAGACCTTTCCTCAGTACTATAAGTTTTCATAGGTCTGCCACAGTTATGTGCTGAAAAGTATGCAGTCCATTTGTCAAATTGCTTTTCCACGTAACCATCTAGGCCAGATATCCTTTGTCATCTTCAGATGTCATGTCCCACTCCATTAACGGAGACGCGTTTCCTCTGCTGTAGTAATTGGAGTTCATTTATCTACATTCTGACAGCCAGCTGGCAGATTCCACGCAGATCCTTCCTGTGTTTTGGAAGAGTGGCCCTGTCCCGATCCTGTCCCGAACAGGTTGCCCTGAGCTTTGGTGTGATCTGCCGTATCCTGGGTGGACGTCTCCTGGTTCATTTTACTGGTATAACGAGAGAAACTTAGAGTGCGCACGCGGCTAATCATCATCAAATGCCCGAACTCAGACGGCAAATCGACAACCGCACTCCCAAAAGCGTAAAATGAAGCACTGCTCTGTGTACCTGCTCGGTGATTTTAAAAACAAAATAACGCTAACGATGTCTCGGGGCCTCCGCCTGTCTGGTCTGGCGGTACGGATCAGCCGTAGAACTCGCCGGAACTTCGCTGAAACCGCGCAGCCGGGCGGAAAAGGGGAGCCAATCGGCCGGCTGTGGGCGGGGACCAGCTGTGCGCTCGCGGTGGGCCGGCTTCGTGGCGACGGCGGCCTTCAGCGGCTGAAACAATCGGCCGGATTGTGATTAACGGCGCTTCGTTTGCATAACGAGGCCGGCATTATGCATGCGCGGTGGAGTCCCGGGCACAGGAAGAGAGGGGCCGGCCGGGCCGCGGAGCGGTGCCGTTTGTCTTTCCGCGCCACGCGCCCCTCGTCCGGCGACAAAGGGTCCTCAAGGGCGAGGCGCGCAGCTGTCCTCTTAATGAGCACACACACAAAACACACCTGTCCCGGCCGGGGCGGCACGCGTACCTGCGCCCCACGCTGACGGAGAGCTTTTGTGTTTACGGTCTGACAACGCGCTGGGGGAACGCCGGCTTAATTAAACCGCCACGATTGATCAAACACGCTCTGAGGAAATACTGAGGTGGTCTACACCCAGGACGGGGCATGTTTGGCTGTGTTTTCCCCTCTTCCTCCTGGAGCCCTTATCGTTTGATGAGGGAGACTCTTGAACGAGCATGGCTTCCTTGGAGGACGGGCGTGAGGAGGCTCTGGAGGAGCCGGGAGGTGCCTGGAGGTGTGAGGTGACTTTCTCCTCCTCCTCGTGTCTGCGTTCAAGAAGACGAAGGGTCCGCTGAATGGGATTGAGCTTTGATCTTTACATTTGGAGGCTTTTTTCTCAGCTTGTTTGGTGTATTGAAACCTCTGAAATCTCCCCTCCCTTCTGGTCTTCTTGGTTGGCTCAAACCAAGCACAGAAATGTATTTGAATCCAAAGCAGCGGCATATTTGACCCAGGTCTGGGTTTAGCATACCCTTTGTAGATTACAGTATTGCATATTCATTAGTTTCTCCATGTGGTGAAAGATGAGACGGAGAGTATCTGAAGGTTTTTACGGCTCGTCGTGATCAGTTTTGGCTTAAAAGTGCGTGTGGGTGGGAGAGATCTGTAGGGCAGTCCCATGGGCGGCGGACTATTGAGCCATATCCAAAGCCCCGCGTGGGTGGTGGTTCCATACCGCCGTTCTGTGACAGCTGGTCTGTGAACCCTTCTCTCTCTCCTACCCTCTCTGCTTCATGCGTGTCGAAATAAAACGCAAAGCAAATATGGAGGGAGCGTGAACTGCCGTATACAATTTTCCGATCTGGAAATATTCATAAAAATCATTTTTATTATCAAGTTTTTATTATCGTCCCCCCTCGAGGCGTTCAAGGGCCGAGCGTTCTCAGGCACAGCAAGACATGAACACGGGCGGTCCCTGCTCAAATGAAACGCAATCTTGCATTTTATTTATAAAGGCTGTAGACTATATCCTCAAAGCAGAAATTGTCGACCTAGTTTACCCATGTTGTGACAATGTAAAGTTTGTTTTAAGCGAGGTAGCGGGCATCGCTCGATTGCTCAGAGTAAAAAAGATAATCCTTCCAGTGCCTGTGTTAATTAGGAGAAGCGAGCTTGCGTTTGAATATGAGATTGTCGTGGGAATAATTAAATGAATGATTTGCAGCTGTTGGTTTTTATTCGTTATACCTCTGGTGGAAAGCCTTACTGCAGGGCTGAGCATGCTCAGGGATTGGCCTATCTCAGGTAGAGCTGCCTTTTCCGAGTATTAAAAGTACACAGACACCTCATAGGCCTCGTTTCGTCTGTTAAATCTCCCAGCCGGCCCCAAATAGGTTGGAGTTATTTATTGAGTCGTATCTCAAATACCAAGTACAATGCTGGGTAATTATTGAAGCTATTCAAGCTAAGTACCTTGATGAAGGGTACTGCTGCTGTCTGATGATATGAACGTCGTGTGCCGTTTCACAGGCTCGCACGACAACCCAGAATGCACCACAACTACTTGAGTAACAGAGTGACATTGACTGAAATAATATGGATTTCATTGTACGTCTGAGCGACATCAGACCTGCGTCAAATAATTTCACCTTTTTGACACCAAGACTATTCCTACTGGCCATTTTAAAATGTGGTGTTCACTAATATTCAAGACACATTTATTTTTCATGTAGTTGAAATTTCGAGACTGTTAACGCATATCTCCCCAAGTGCATGTATTGATTATTATACCTTTTATTTTTCAGGCACTTTGATGTGGGACTGTACCATTGGCTAGTGAGGTAAGTCACGCTTTGTACATCATCACCTGCTCATTTAATGAATCACACCAATCTGGCACTCAGAAGCTGGCTGGAGACGCATTTACAGAGAACTCTCTTTGCTCCGACAGTATTTCCAGTCCTGTATCTGTGTTGCTTCAATTATACTGTACCGACAGAATTTGGCAGAATCTTCTGTATGCAGTCAGAGCCACAAAAAGCTTCTGCCTTTAGGCTTTTTATTCATTAACGATCGATGCCAGTGCCTGGAGAAGCTCACTCCGGCTCACAAGGAGACGTTTTTTTGTTTTTGAATGCTGAAATAACGAGGGGAGCATCTGGAGGGTCCGTTGGAGCAGAAGGTGCCTCGGCCTTTGAAGAGGTGCCGTGCCTGGCTAATGACATCTGAAGTGCCGTCCGTTCGCAGTCACTGCCCCGGCCAGTCTGTCTCCATGGTGATCCGGACCCTTGGCCTTGATGTTCTGACGTTATACGTCTTTAGCCCCGTCTGACAACCTCAATAAGGGACGATTTCCTGAGTTTTCTAAGTCGGCTGTTTGCAGCTTTCCGACAGCTCGTATAATTGCAGACTCCTGATGTGGTCAGATAGTGTTGTAGTTTGTGTTGTTTTACACGGGCTGAGCTGATTGCTCTGTTGAAAACCAAACCAGTGTTTCTTTTAAGAGAGTACCTCCTGCTTTGTATTTTGGCTTTATTCCAGTTCCAAAACTTTTTCAGTTAGGGCCCCCTTTGGTAATAGGAAATGTTGTGAAGCCCCCTGCTGACAGCATTGGTTCTGCTAGAATGCCTTTAGTTTTTGGTTTCTCACCGCCAGCAACCACAAGGGGTGGGAGGGGCAGGGTGGGTACGGTTTTAGTTTGCATATGGTCAGCCAACCTACCAACCAGGAGTATTTTTACCATCTGCTGTCCAAACCATGAAAGGAAGACATGTTCTATGCAGTAAATTCCAAATACACATTTGAAATTCAATAACTTCAGACGTTGGAAAATTTTCCTGAGAATTTCAGAAAACACATTACTTACCAAAACAGAATTATTACACTACTAACCAAAACAGTATCTTTACATTACTAGCCAAAACATTATAATTATATGACTAACCAATGCAGAATCATTACCAACCAAGACGGACTCATTACATTGCTAACCATAACCGAATCATTACGAAGAAGAATTTTGTTCTGAATATTTGCGGACGTTCCTTCTGAATAGATGTTCTAAGGTTGTCAGTAATATGTCTGAATGTTAGTTGTTTTTATTTTAAATTAATTTTGAATCTTTGACTGAGGGCTGTTGAACTATAAATCAATCAAAGTTAATTTACAGGGCTCTATGAAATTAGAAAAATGAGTACATAAGCTCATGTTTTAATTTGAGCCAAAGTGTTAAGCAAAGATTCTTATTCTTTGACTGAATAGAAATTGAATTTCTGACAAATTGAAAATGGAACCCCAACTCTTTCACCAATGCATGAAATGTGGTTTAACTTTGTTCTGAACGATTTCATTTGTGAAGGTGAGATTTCTTGGATCTTATTTGATTTAGCTTTCCTCTGGCTTGGAGAACACCCAGGGGGATGTTCCTGGGTGCTCTGGTGTGCCAGGTACTCTAAGGTATGGTCGTTATCTGGGAATCTCTCATCCTTGTGACTTAGGTCAGACCTGGGACCTGAAACTAAAGTTGAGAACTGTAGCATCTGCTGGGTTTTGGTTGGTTTCAGCTCTGAAGTGCATAATTAAGTCATTCATTGGCTAAATAGTCCACCAAATGTTTTCCATGGCTGCTAATTGGCCGCTAACTGAACAGCATCCACAGAAGCCAGCAGACGGGGAGACCCCATGGGGGGTGGGCGGAGTTTGACGTCCCTGCCGGTTGATTTGGGTAGCGGGCCTGCGCACGGGCCTCTGGGCCCCGCGCGGGGTAGGAGAGCACTGGCAGGGAGCTCATGTGGAAACGCGCGGGCAGCTGCCATGGCGACAGACCACTCGCGCGCCCGGCGGTCTCGGCACCGCGGAAGTTACCGGTGACATTACAGGCCGCCGGGATCAAAAAACACTGACAGCTCCTAGCTCCTGGGCGCAGCAATCCGTGTCGTTCTGGAGCCGAACCCGTGTCCCAGGGAACGCGATTGGCCGGGGCGGGCTTCAGGGACTGAGCAGCAAAACTCTTCTTTTTCAGCGCTCCGCTCTCTGCTCTGCTGCTTGAGTCCGTAAAGCTACTCCAGACTCACGTGCCTTCTGCCTACAGAATATAAAGTATGTTTTCAGTCATTCCCTAAGCAATGTGGATGTTAAAGCACTGTTGATTGGTGTAGGGATTTGAAAACCACTCATGATATTTCTGATGTTATTTTAATTAATATCCAAGCTGTAAGGTTAATACTACATCCCAGCTCGTCCAGTGACATTCCCAGTGTTTTTGTTTAACAGTGTTTAAATGGTCCAAGAGTGATCTGATACTCTCAGTGTGAAATGTTCTCTGGCAGAGTGTATTTGAGAGAACATTTTGCTGTGCACCATTAGCATGGTGCCTATTGTATGCCTCTAAAGAGCCTTGCCTCGCAGAAAACCTGCATTTCAACAGCATTGTGGTCATTGCCTGTACTTTAGCTGTTAGGTGAACAGCCCGGTGACAGTGAGTTAAATCTGAAAATGTGCTTCTCACTGCCTTTCTGTGTCTCCTGTTAGGGCTGGTGCCACAGTCAGATTAGCTAATGTCATTTATTATCCCCCGTAATTTACAAATGAATTGCAATTGTTTATTTATTCATTTAACCAGGAATACCCCATTGAGTTTGAAATCTTCCTGATTTAAAACAGTGTTACCAAACAAGAAAGTTGACAATCAAGGTACAAACATCAAATGGGGAGTGAGACTGTAGTAACAGGTATTAAGGATCAGAGACCTGAGCATATTCCAGTCACTGAACATAGAGTTACTTGGAAAAACCCTGACGTGAAGCATGAGGCAAAATGACAGGATTCATAAAATGTCTGTTCCTGATTTGTGTTTCGTAAGGTTTGTTAGGAATTTTAAAATGATCATAATGCAGGCTTCAAAAGTAATGCCACTGTCAATGAGTAATGCCATTCTATTTGTCTTCTCTTCTGATTAGATGAAGCTTAAGAGTATAATTGGCTAAATTAGCTTAATAGTTTTTCCCTGTGGCTGCAAATGAATGAATTAATCAACAATACCACAATGGGTTTCTGATTGAGTTAGGGCACTGTATGTGGGTGGTCAGGTGTCCCGTGTGAAGGTCGTCGTGTCTTACAAAAACAGTGGCTGCATGAATGCAGCCGTGTTAGCCATTCACAGAACGGTCTGTGGGTGGAAATGATAGTTTTGTACTGTATGGGTTGTGATTACGACGGTCTCTGCTGCAATGTGTAATGGCAGCTTATTTTTTCAGAGTTTTTCAGCTGATGTCTGATGCCCATTTGTATTTGCGTTTTAATAGGTGCAAATCAGGTTAATCCGTGTTGCGGATTTGATTAATCTCCGAATATTACTTTATGCACGATTCCTTTTAAGCATATGCGCTGTTGCTGCTCCTGTTGTAGTTCTGGAACATTCTGTTCAGGTCGAAGTCTCTCACTCGGTCTTGCGGCTTTAATGACATTGGCAGATCTAGGAAGGTCAGACTCGTTAAACAACCCCTCAAAGTTTTGGGAAGACACTATTTAGCATTCAATGGTAAAAATCTGGAGCTGCTGTCCAGATGGTCGATAAAAAAAATAAAATAAAAAGTGGCCAACCCCCATTATTATAAGGTCTATTAACATGTAGTGTCCTTTCCATTAATACCGAGGGTCTTTATAAAATAAATGTTCCCAGACAAAGGAATCTTGCTTTTGTTACTATTGGAGTGTTCCAATTTGGTCATTTGGCTGACACTTTTAGTCAAAGCATGCATTTAACATGGTAAGCAAGCATATATACTCGTATCTCGAGACAAACAAATAGGCAAGCTCATAATACAGTAAGTGCCTCAACACCTGTGAAATATGTCATTGCTAATGGAATAAACGCTGTGGCAGTGTCCTGCTCTCATATTGCACCACAGAAAAATTTTTTTGTCACCCATCTTCTCATTCCGAATATCATTGAATGAAACATCTTTACAGCCTTGCAGAGAAACGGTGTGTGTTTCGAGAACATTCTTTGAGTCTGTATTACAGGAAATAGCCTCTGATTGATTGTTATGAAGTCTGCTCATAGGGAGCAGTGCCACATTGGCCCCAGAGGTGAAAGGCAAAGTGTAGGACTGCAGGAGGGCTCATTTCTGGCCTGTGGGGAGCTTTGATATGTCAGACTCTCAGCTGGAACTCCTCTAAAGCCTGCCATTATCTCAGGCCAGAGGGCATCGGCCAGCCTGTGCGCTTTTCACAGCTCTCAAACCCAACGGTAATTAGAACGTTCCATTTCAGTTCTTTTAAACGCTCACTATTTCAGTTATTGAAAAAAACTGGAGCACGTTCACATGTGCGTCGTGCAGTTCTGTTTGGAGATTCGCTGCATAATGCAGTGTCACCCAGGGTGGGTGTGATTAGCTCCTACCGATGTGTGTGGGGACTTTAGCTACACTGGCTAATACTCTGTCCCTTAGTGTAGACTGACTGGCGAGGACCATGGTTTGGACACAACATGCTAATGGAGCTTGGGAGGGCATCAAGAATGGCGGGCAGTCTCCTTGGCAATACATTTTTCACTTAAAATGTTTCAGATGTTTTTTTTTCCCCAACTTGAAATGCTCAATTTGTGTGTGCATGTACCCATCGCTGCGACCCACCGCCTGCCTGCCGGTCCTGTAAACCAGCACTCCTCTTCTCTCTGTGCAGAGCCGAGTGCGTCAAACTCTCAGACGCAGAGTCAGAGGAGGAGATTAACACCCGGCTCGTGTCGGCAGACAGAGGATGCCTGATCGGACAGAGGGGCGTTGTGCGTAGGGTGCAGACGTTCTGCCCCCTGAAACCCCCCAAATGAGCAAAGCGTCTCCCCGGGATGGTCCAAACAGCAGGTCTGATTAATGCTGCAGTGAGGGCTGTTATTGGAACAGATGTTGATATGTTTATGTTTCATAATCACACGTTTTTGAGTTAATTTGTTCTTCAGCAGCGATTATCATCATGATTATTTATCTACGGAGCATACGTTGTGGGAGGCTGTGATTTGATCATCAACGCCAAGGTCAGCCATTTTAAGAGAGGATTCATCATCAGGTGCTCTCCTGGCTCTCATCCTGATTAACAGTTGTGACCCCTCGCAGCAAAGGTCCAGCAATTAATGTTGAGGAACATGAAGATTAACGTAAAAAACGTCCTGTTGTCTTTCACCCGGAATCCTGTCCGATTCACGCTTTATCCGAGTTCTACACAGTGCCCATTCGCTGTCCATGCTCAGGCCATTGGCATCCAGCATGAAGCCAGCAGCCACTACCTGCCACCCGCTGTGCAGGAAATACGATAGAACAGTGGGGCGTGGAGGAGCTGGGCCAGATCAGCCTGGCTGGGCCCCATCCTCATGTTACAGTATATGGCAGTTAAAGCTCTACTGTGGGAGAGGGCTCTGTGGCTTTGGTACATTTGTGGTCTGGTGTAGCTTGTAATTATTTGCACCGTATAATTTCCCCCAGCATTTCCACCGCTGACAAATTGCCAGTCGCTGCTCAACTACCTCATGAGTTCCATGGAAGCATTCATGTTAATATACAAAATGGCCGCCTTGTGAACAGCTGGTTATAGATGCATAGCATTAAAAGCTGTATTAAACCTGAACAAATCATAATATCGTATACCTGCACATACAAGATAGATGTGTTTCTTTTAGAAATGTTGATTCATTTTACAAATATG
Source organism: Conger conger (assembly GCF_963514075.1). Classification (NCBI taxonomy): domain Eukaryota; kingdom Metazoa; phylum Chordata; class Actinopteri; order Anguilliformes; family Congridae; genus Conger; species Conger conger. The sequence continues at coordinate 20,227,288 of NC_083777.1, read as the reverse complement.
TCGAAAATAATCATGCCACCTATCGATTGCTAGCTAGCATGGAGCTCAGTCAATATAGTTCTGTGCTCGGTAACCATAAATACCCTGGAAAAGAATTATGCACTGGGAAGAATTATAGGCCACACTGGCATGAGCTTGAAAGGCTGCTTTTGCTGAGGCTGTAATTCTTGTTGCTGTAAATCTTATTTTTGTTGTTTTCTTCTTGCTCTCGCTACTGTTGCTGTTGTTATTTTTGCTGTTGCTGTTGTTATTGTTGCTGTTGTTGCCGTCACTACCACTACTGATGCTGGATTTGCTGGCGGTTGTACTTTTTTCTATTTATTCATACATTTTTTTACAACAATCAAATGGTTGCCTTTTGAAAGGAAAATCTGAAATATAGGGTACTTGAGAATATGCTTGATAGAGTACTTGATAATGGACTGATTTAAGAGACAGCAGCTCCTTTTATCATTGCCATTGTCCAGCATTTTATGCTTTTGTAGATGTCTTTGAAAAAAAAGTAATTTTCTCTCTGGCTGTACAGTAGTAAGAGTGCCAGGCATTTTGATTGTCTGTTTCTTCACTGGGTAATATTTACCATGAAATCCAAAGTATGAGTCATTCATTTCTTTTTAGACCAAAAAACAAAACAAAAACGATGGAGATGGCGGAATAGTCATTACTTGCATCTTTCCTGGGCCCCATTTGATCCGATATTTAGGAAGTGTTAATGCACTTCCTAATGAATTCTCGTATTCCCGGGACAGTTGTGATAATTGCATATTCAAGAGCTCCATTCTGCTTCTGTGAAAATGCACCATTATTATATCCCCGCAAAAAAGGCCTGCCAAGGTGATGATCTCCAGTAACAAAGAGCGTTTGATCAATGTTATATTTGCATGTGTTCACCATTATGCAGATGCATTGCACAGGCCCTCTGCAGGTTAACTGTTGTGGCAATATTGTTTATTTATTTTGTTTTGTTTTTCTTTTTCTTTTTTTGTGAGCTCGCTGTGCCCGTCTATGAATATGCGCATATGTAATCAATGCATAATCATTTTTCCTTGAGCTCTTTGTGGCATTTTATTTCATTTTTTTGTTCCATAGCTTTGAGTGAACTCTAAAGATGACATGTAATGTAAGCTTTTTGTGCACAAAGAGACTGGCAGATCTGCTCAGGAAAGGTCAATGTGCACTATGTATTTAGCCCTCAAGGGACAAGCCCTTGAAAACCAGTGACAAAGATTTTGTGTTATACCATGGGGCAACATGATTACACATTCGAACCAGAAAGAAAGATATAGATCTTAACCCTGAGGTATTGTCAACAAGTGCCAGAGGACTACCCAGGTATCTTTGTATGCAGCCCAGGGTCCTATAATTGTCATAAACTATTTTTTAGCTGCAAATCTCCATAAATACGCATGTCAGCATTGCGCCTTCATGATGAAGTGGCCTTGGATCGGTCTTAACGAGCTTTAGACTGGTCTTAATTATCTCGGCTTCCTCCCACACATTAAGCTCTCAGGAGTTAAAAGGTCTTTCAGAGATGTCGTTTTCTCCTCCGGTCGTTCAGCACAAGATAATGACGTTCTTTTCATGCCCATGCAAAACCACCGCCCTTACAGAGAGTGAATATTCAGCACAACAGAGAATATATCCTTCTAAAATCAAAACATATATTTCAAATATGCAAATGATCTGGAGTATTTTTTTGTGTGAGACTTTGTACAGATATCATCTCGTAGGTGTTAAATATGTTTGCGTAAACTGAGGCGTCTCGGCTTTGACCTTCCTCCAAGTACTTGAACTTAATTTCGCTTCGTGGGAAGGAGCTAATTGCGGTCGGTGTGTCAAGTGGTGATTGGACGAGGCACGGAGCAAATAGCCCAATGGTCAGTTCATTTTCCAGAACAGAAGGTAAGAGAAGCGAAGCCGCTGAGGCAGACAGAGAGAGGCCTGGGCTTCCTCGCTGGGTCCCTCAGGCACTCTCTGACCGCAGGGCGAAGGGAAAATCGCCTGCAGAGGGACGTGTCAGTCAAAATGCCTCTCTCCACTGTGGATGGAGGCTGCTTATAACAGCACAGTCTCCTGTGCCAGTGTGCAGCAGGGGAGCCGGCACGTTGGCCAACGGGCCGGGTGAACACACCCAGGAAATGAAATCGCACCTCCGCTGAGTCTGGCAGTCATGCTGCCGTTGTTCGTGGAGCTAACGTTTACGTCCAAGCGTAGTAGGGAAACGGGTAGAGAAGAGTTTCTCTTCGCAACAGTGACAGTGAAAATTCAATGGTAAATTACCTATCCTTGACTTTTTACATGTTGGTGTGTCCGGCATGTAAAACCCGTGCAGTTAGAAGTGTTGGAGCTACTGTAACTGGCAAAAACGTTTCTTTCATCTTGTTAAGAAGTAATCTTGTTAAGAGTTCTGAATTTATGCCTTCTTTCCAGCACCTTGATGTTCCTGTAGATTTCGGGAAGAAAGGAAATAACGCACCTGTTGACGTGGTAAGAAAGGCCTTCAAGCATATGGCAGTTTTATTGAGACAAGGACAGCTCTGCTAAAGAATCCTAACCATAAAAATCTTAGAAAGAATTTTTTCACTTATTTAGCTCTGAAGGTCATTTTACCCTGTTAGATAATATGGTCATTGGTTGAATTTATAGGATTATGGTCCCATGAAAGTCCTTGAACTGCTGAAATGTGAACTGAGACTGCAGGAAGTGTGGATATTTCTGTGATGGATGTCTCTCTTCCTCTCTGGGCCAAGGGGCCAGCGTTCGAGCTATCCGTTTCGCCAAATGATATGAAGTCTCCCCCTAGTGATACCAGTATTTTCGCTTAGAAAGCCTATTTTCTCATTGGACTCCATTCATGTTTGGCAGCAATTGAAAAATAATTCAGCCTACATACTCATGTTCAATCTTTGCTAAAACAAATTTGTATTAGTTTTTTCCCCCTGGCATACAGGAAAAGATAAAGATTTTATTTCCTAAAAAAATGCTCTGACATAATATCTTTGCACTCAACTTTGGCAACTACCCAAACGTTTTCCATTGGTTCATCCACCGAGGCGGGTAATTACCCTGTATTTTTTTTGTTGTTCATGTGACCAGGCATGTGACCAAGGAGACAACTGAGTATGAGCCCTGTCTGATGGAATTTTTCCACCATTGGTTTTTATTAGCATTGCTGACATGTGTATGAGTACCAGTTGCAGCAAATTAAAAACAAAGCAATTGGTTGGAACAAAAACCAGTGCGCACTCGAGGACCAGAGTTGTTCACCCCTGCTCTTAATATTTTTAATACCTTGATATTTGCAGAATGCTTTTCTTGCATGATTCAGTAAAGGCAATAAGCATTGAGCTAAACAGTAATACAGTTAAAAATGAGTTTCTAAGTGAGCTTCTAAAAATGAGTCTGGGGACCTTAATAAGATCTAAATTATTCCACATAATTGGAGCACCTACCAATGACTTCTGTGCCCCTATTTAGAAATGTGTGGCTGAGATGGTGAGATCGTCTATTGTTATACAAACTGTGCTATTCCCCCTTGTCAACACTGGGCCACCTCAAAAGTGGTATTTGTATTGTGCTCTTTACAAAGATGCTTTACAGAAACGAGAGATAGTAATGTAATATGAGCTAAATAACTAGCTAAATGCCTTGAGGTTAGCCCCCAACCACTGAATGAGCTTTCTCTTGCCTATAAAGAGGCTCTCCCACCCCCAAGAAGGGTTATTAATTGTGGCATAATGAGTAGGCGGGCACTTGTTGCACTGAATACATCCTTTTCATTTCCAGCACATGCTGAAAGTCAGCTATTGGCATTTGGTTTGACTTTTCACCCATGTAACTATACTGTAACTGGGTTTTATTGCAACCACTAACCAAGTAACAGGAAATGCTGTCAATGCTGTTTATTTCATATTATGAACTGATGTCGTCTATTTCTCAGCTTTTATACCGTACAGTCCTCGCTGATTGATTGGCCTGTGCTGCAGGCTAAGAACATGATAAAGGTGATAGATCGTTCTCTATTGGCCTGGCCTTCGTGTGAATTATGTTTTCAATTTATTTTATCAATTTTGTTTTATGTTGCATTTCAATATTTTCTTATCATTTTAAATGCTGCCTATGATTTGTTGGCCTCGTTTTACTGTGTGTTGTTTTAGGTTTATTTGATCCTCTTCTATTGTTTTGGAAAGCGCTATGTAAAATGATCATGATTATACAGCACATAGATTACAAAGAAAGTTGCAACAAAAACACATACGTTACCAAGACAATAGGACCTGTTATAAGCGTGTATCCTTCACTGGCTTTCTACCTACAAATCACATGATTCCACTATGTTGCTGATAATATAGCAGGTTAATACCCAAACCTTTGCTATGTATAACCTTAAGTAGCTTTGCAATGTAAGCTTTCTGTAGGTGCGACACAAACATGGCATTGTTTGTAAGCTTTCTTACAAACTGCATGTTGTATTTTGTCTACTAAATAAGTATCATTTTGTTATTACGGAATTGAAGTTGTATTTTTTCCAGATTCATGTTTTACATCAAATTTAATCTAAAATCCATTTAGTAGAAATCACTGCTGTTGGTTGCATTATCCTGTGTCAGTGACAATACCAAATCTTTATGTGCATATAACTTCTACAGATAAAGTTATTCAATGTTCAGTATACAAACCAAAAAGCAAAAAAGTAGCAATCGGTTTAATAGAGAGTTAATTATTAATGTATTGCTTAATTGCTTGAAACATGCATGTAGCTTCAAAGCCATATGTAGAGTTGCTGTTTAATATGCATGTAGTAATTAACCAGGCTAAAAATAGCCTTGTGTACGAAGCATGCACACTAATGATTTGGATTTCTCTGTGGACATCCAGGGACAGAGCAAACACAGCCCAGCCTGCTTTTTAACACAACGCAGCCCCACAGACGTGGAACACTGTGGGAAACTGAGGTCTGTGCACACTATTGTACAGTATATATTCACTCAGGGTCCGCTGAAATTTTCATATTTCAAATGCTGTGGTAATGGGAGATAACATGAATAGGTGTACTGATATTTTTTTTGAGACCCCTCCTTAGAGTGGACCGCCATACTCTGCACAGAAAAACAAATTTGTCCTTTTGTGAAGGGGTGCACTCAGAAATAAAGAACCAGTGGAGGTACGTTTTTGGATAAAAATGTGCCCTGAAAGTACAGTGAATGTTCTATTTCGATACAAATGAATAGCAAAAAAGGTACAAATTAGTTATTTAATTCTGGCTAGGGGTACAGTTTTATGCACCTAGTTCGACTGGAAAGATAGTGTTGAGTGGAAAGATAGTGTGTATCCAGGCCATGATTCTTTATTTAATTTAATTTGAAAGTTTTACGTTTTTGTAAATAATCCCTCCTCCTCTCCTATGTGTTGTGCATACGCGCATGTGTTTATGTTTGTATATCTGTGTCAGACGGGTATAAATCAGAGAGGGTAAGTGGTGGAGAAGGGATCACAGCTCAGATGGCCTTCCCGCAACTCTCCACGCCCTCCCACCCCCCCTTACGGATTTCAGAATACCGTTCAGGATTACCGTTCGGCTGGCCCTGGATCAGTGGGAGCGGCTCTGGGAGTGATAGTGGGTGGGATTGTAGGAGCGAGAGCAGATCAGAGCTTCACACTACCCCAGAGACCATCCCCTGCCTGCTGAAATGACTGCCATTACTCACCCAGGCACATCAGCCTGCACTGCACCACCTGCACACGCAGTGTGTTTACATTTATACTGCACCACACTGACACAGAGAGGAGCCATCTTCTGTACAGTGTGTTTACATTTACACTACACTACAGTACAGAGACACACAGAGAGGAGCCTTCTTCTATACATTGTTTTTACATTTACAGTACAGAGACACACAGAGAGGAGCCATCTTCTATACAGTGTATTTACATTTACTCATGCTATACTCTACCGTACAGAGACATACAGAGGAGCCGTCTTATACAGGGCATTTACTCATGCTATACTGTATGGTACAGAGAGACAATGGAGCCATCTTCTATACAGTGTGTTTACATTGTACTGCAGTGTATAGCTTGAGTAAGAGACACACACAAAGGAGCCATCTTGTATGCAGAGGCCCAGATAGCAGCCATCTTCTCTTCTGCCCTTTCCTGTGGTTTGTTGGCACACCTTTATTGTGGTCGTTTGCCAATATTTTAGGAAAGGTGAGGGATTTACAGGGGGATATCTTTGCTCTGTTCACATACCTGCGAACCTCTCCTTCCCACTTCGATGGCAGGGAGCTGTTTGCCTGTCTCCAGTGAACTTAAAACGTGGCAGGTTTTTTTTTTTTTTGTAGTCGCTGTATTGATGTTGAATGACACACTTGCGAGCGCAGAGCAGGACCTGGTAAAAATGCATCTCTGCGATGGAACTCCTCTCTTTTCTTCAGCTCCAGCTGTGCTTTTCTGCCCATGCTAAATGCACCTTATGTAAGTTGCCTTGACAACATAAAAGCATCTGCTGAATTTTCAAATTCTGCGTTGCAAAATGGACAGGAACCATGGCTGTCCTCCTAGCGGGGGTGGGACTGGGCCTTTTTGGGCTGCCAGCTCCCCTCTCTGCCTCTATCTCAGTCAGGGCCAAGAGAACCTCTCTTAATAATGCATCCTCTATTGATACTTCATTCCCCTGATTTGTATATAAACATGTAAAACATGTTTAACTGATTTCTCCCTGTAAAACCCTCATTAATATGTATCTCCTTGTCATGGTTAATTCATGTTAATTAATGTATTAATGAAGGGAGTGGGGGGGGAACCGGGTGCTTGGGGATATGGTGATTGACCCACTGAGCCCAGCTGATCTCAACCGGGGGGGTGGGGCGTGGTTTACTCGGGCGGGGCATTAGCACCAGCCCTCGTTGTCCTGGCAACAAGCAATAAGCAGTCAAGACTTCTGCTGAAGCTCCAGATATCAGTCAAGCCTTAAACCATAGGCCTTCTGTTTGCTTTCAAGCACAGAGGATATTGATGTAGTTGTCAAGGCAGTATCTGACATGCTGTACTGTACATGTGTACTGTGTGTAGCCATAGCCGACTTCCAGCCCCACTCCCTCATCGCATACAAAAACTGGAAAAAGTGACAGAAAGTAAGGTACCAAACTGTGCCTCAGGGGTGAAAGGAATGAGCCTCACAAATCAGAACAGCGATCAGGTGGGAGGAGAGGCTTGTTGGAGTTGGGAGGGAGGGAATGCTCTGTATTTGCGGCGGGGTAGGTTTGTCCTGCGTGTCGCGGGACAGGATGGAGTTGAGAACGTAATATAATCAAGAAACGTTTTAGTTGTACATTGCACCAAATCATTTCAGATGCCGATGGTTCAGTCATCGACTGGACGAATGACACCATATCAGGGAAGAAGAGCACAGCGAAACCGTGCATAGCGCACGCAGTGTGCGAGAAGACTTCTCTCGTCTTCCCCTCACACACTTATGTAAAGTCAGTACATAGGCTTGACATGCATGCATATGGGTACAAGCCGAAGAGCTGCCCATAGGGCTAAGTGCGGTTACAGCTCGCCAGCTGCATTAAGCCCTGCCCATGTAGTGCCTAATTCCCCTTTTTGTGCATCCATGCGTGAAAAGGCACCTCATCCTTTCCCATCAGCGTTTTTATGGGCCAAAAGGTGAAAAATGTCTAAATGTGTGGGTGTGGCCTCTTCACTCTCCAAGGCCAGCGACAGTGTCCCATTGGACAGCGACTAAACCCCAAAGGACGCCGAGCTTTACATGGGTCGCCAGACGAGGGATTAGACCCCAGCGCTCGCAGAGCTGTTCAGCAACAGCAACACCTTTTTCTGTTTTTAAAGAAATCTCAGAACAGTCATGCCTTTTCTCTCTGCTTGTATGGCTCTGGCCTTCAGACAAACGAGCAGTGATTCAGCGGGCTCTCGAAAGAGAACGAGCCGTCGCTCCTTCGGCTACGGGTGCTGACGTCTTCCACGCCCAATTATCGCACGGCGAGACTGCGCTGGCGGCTTCCTAAAAGCCGAACCCTGCACTTCAGTCACCGCGCATCAGAGCGAGAAGCTCTGCCCTTCCGCCTTACCGTCGGTGAATTTCCCGTATTATAAACAACTCTACCTTGTTAAGATGCAGTCAAGTATAAAAACATGAAAATTGATGGCAAGCTGCTTGTCTAGCGGTTTGATAATGGGATGGATATTTTCAGCAGAATATGTCGTGAAAAGTCTAAATAATTGTAAAATGTAGCTGTGTGCGATTCTGCACAGCAGTGTACCATTAGGGTTACACATGCTGTAGCATGACAGCAGTTATTTGACATTGGAACACAGTGTCCATGCTGCAGGATATAACGGTGACACTGCGGAGTGCGCAGTTATGTGAATGTCATCTTTTTTTAACGGAGCTATGGCTGGGCAAATGGCTTTTTTCTGCTCAAATTCTTCACATTTTCATTCATTTTAATGCAGGGGTGGTGGGATATAAATTATCCATGGGCGCTACGTTACAGCGATGAGCACACTCCTGATAACCTTCGGTGTTATTTAAACGGGTCACGAGAAGTTACAGAATACAGATTTGACCCACCGCGTTCAGTACGATCCTATATTATGTGCATAAATGAAAATTCCAGCATATTATATGTGGATATTGCACTATATTTATATGCGCAACCATATATTAACAGCAAACGGTGAAGTAGTGAAGGCGGTTGTCAAATCGAGTTCTTCAAATGATGAAGACATGCCGCACCTTTGGTAGTTTACAGGTCATGGTCCATAGATCTGAATTGTAGGCTGTGATGAAGATTTATTACTGGGGTTGTTGGAAGTGTGCCAGCTCATCGAAACGAGGCGCAAACCCGCCCTTCAGGTCCCGCTCTACCCGCAGTGCGCAGCTGAGACAGCCGTACTCTGAACCCGGAGAAGAAGAAACTTTAAAAGCCTGGGAAATGGCCGCGTTCATTAAAACGCAATCTGTGTTCCCTCAGCCTTGAAATGGCCGCCGCCGTCGCGCGCCCACTGCTCCCAGAACAGTAACGTCAGATGTGCAATAAGCAAACAGAAAAACAAAAACAAAGAAGAAGAAAGCGCAGGAAGAACTCCGGAGCTGGCAAGACAGGGACGCAGAGACAGGGGGGGGGAAATAAATAAAAATAAAACAGAAAAACAATTGAATCAGTGGAGGAAGGGGAGATTTTTCCTCCTTCCCCTGAAGCGGTTAATATTAATCTTGCCCTTGAGGCAGCCAGTGGGGGTGTGGGTGGTGGACTGAGCGGTCCCACTGAGACATTAATAAAATCCCTCAGACAGCTCACGCTCAGTTCATCTGACGTATTTGCAATTCCTATTATCCTTCTGCCTCAGTTGTTGCTTTCAGGAAATGCACTTTAAATGTCAAGTCCTATTAATCCCCCTTTCGTTTTCCGAACATGATTTCAGGGGTCAGTGTCGTAGACGGACGCTTTATAGCATTAGCATCCGCATTAGCGCTCGTTGGTTAAGTTCATCGCACACCGGCATCAATTGTGAAATTGCTCTGAAGTAGTGGCTGTATTCACATTGAGTGGTGACTTTGATCTTTGCTTAGCGAGAGGGCAGCAGAAACCCTGATATAATCGGGATGTAAAATAACATTAATAACATTTGAGTTTTTTTAAGCAGGAAATCAATAGAAGATTCACTCGGGTTTCTTATTTAGTGAAACGATTGAGATATGGCTGAGGAGTTTCAGTTGTATGGACTCCTCAGCCAACTGTGTGCTTTGACTGTTATCTGTGGCTACGTTCACTGGAAAGCTAACAACAATATCCTACATTTTAACAAGTCTCACTGCTCTTGTTGTGACTGTCTGACCGCCAATACAGAAACCGACAGCTGCCATCATTGTCAAATGAGGCTCATGAATAGCATGGAAGTCTTGCATTCCCGCAGTCATTATGTAACCATTACTGTATGTTTTGACTGCTGCCATTAATGTTATCAATGCAGTGACTTTTCGCAGGTTGTTCATCTCCAGCATAGTTACAGACTGGAACAGTAGAGGATGTCCACACTCATTCCATGGCCTAAAATGGATGCCATCTGAAATCCAGATGTCACCGCATCTCGCCAGGACTGGAGTCTGTGATCGCTTTCTTGCACAACAGAAAAAAAACAACTTGTCTGGGTGTTAATTAATCCCCATCTATGGCTTAAGGCTTATAACCATTGGAACTTCTGAAATATTAAACAAAAAGGGCGCATAAAAACATAAAAATTTAATCCTGTAACTTCAGGGGTTTTTTTTAAGATCTTGGAGAATACGAGACCGCCACTTGTGAAAGAAAGCAATTATCAGTGCCAGTTTCTTCCTGTGACAGTCGAATAAAGTATCCTGCAAAAATAAAGTCACTTCCAAAGTGAGACTAAACTTATCACAAGTTTACAGTTTCCTCTCCTGATTGCTGAATACATCTATTGTTTTTAATCTTTTTGGAATTATGGAGATATGATTCCACTTTTCTAGAACTTCAAATTAAGTTTATTGAAGCCATAAACACTTATTTTATAAATATCTCCAAAAAGCAATCTTTTAAAGAGATCTCTTGCTCCTGTTTCACAAGATACATCTTTAACTGTTGTGGTCACTGAATCTTCCAAAACCCACATCTCTCACACAGCTCTGCACCCATACCAGCCAAAGTTACTACTAGTCCTGTACCGCCTTTCATATGGCCCAGTGCATGCTGGGATTGTATTAGCTTATTTCATGTGTGAGCCACTCCTCATTGGTAGCCTGTGTTTTGACTTAACTGTGTGTCCTTCACAGACCCAGGCGTTTACAGGTTTGTGTACACTTCTTCTGTCGTTCCAGGTACATCTACATCCCCGCGGGAGGCTCCCACCACGGGACCCTGCGCAAGATGCTGTCCATGGCCCTCACGTTCAGCTTCATCTCTTACTGGCATGGCGGCCATGACTACCTGAGGAACTGGGCCCTGATGAACTGGCTGGGGGTGATGGTGGAGAACGGGCTGAAGGCGTTGCTTTGCTCACCTCGCGTATACCCGGCCATCGTAAGTGAGAGAGCTCGCTTGTGCGATCGTCCGCTTCCCAGTGCGTTCCCTGAAATCAGCGTAGCGTGCTCACTTCAGATTTTGGTCTCATAATTAGAGTAATAATGAAGTGCTTTCACCCTTTAGGCCCTTTATCCTCAGGACACACAGTGTAGGAGAACTTACGTGCCTCCATTCATGCCAGACTAACAACATTCCTACTGTAGACCAGTGGCTGCATATGTTGCATCCCAGGAGTGACAGAAGTAAGCTAACTGGTAAATGGTTGGCATTTATGTAGCGCCTTTATCCAAAGCGCTGTACAATTGATGCTTCTCATTCACCCATTCATACACACACTCACACACCAACGGCGATTGGCTGCCATGCAAGGCGCCGACCAGCTCGTCAGGAGCATTTGGGGGTTAGGTGTCTTGCTCAAGGACACTTCGACACAGCTCCGGCGGGGGATCGAACCGGCAACCCTCCGACTGCCAGACGACCGCTCTTACTGCCTACGCCATGTCGCCCCCACCACACCAAACCTAAAACTAGATGAGAACACAGTGAACTGTATGCTAATATTTCATGACATTGCTTTAAAAAAATAATAATTAATGAGTGAAGCTTGGATTCACAGCTGGGATGACCATCCCAGAAACAGCCAAATTGCCAAGTACTGAGGCAACATGTCTGAGGGCACGTAAATGTATATTTTTATCAGGAAGTGAATCATTTGATTCGGCCCCTGAAGGTTCAGCACCAGGTCAGGGTGCCAGTGTGCTTTGACAGGGTGATCGATGGTGTTTTGAGGAGGAGGCTTTTGTACATCTTCTCAGCTCTTATCTTCGGCTGTTTGTTCAAAATCTGCAGTGACTGCGCTCCCCAAAGGACACTCCTAAGCCAGTAACACCTGGACTTACTTCAGCAAAGATCAGATTCCTCAAAAAGGCAAAACTTTTAGCAAGGTTTTTGAGATTTAACCCGTCGTTTCCCCATCAGAATATAAACAACAATAAGCATTTAACACAAAAGCTTGATGTGTGAGTTCGCTCAAGAGGAGGGGTTCATTTTAATGAAAGGAAACTAGCCACAGGAGGGAGCAGAAATACCACAGGCTTTGTATGTGCATGGCTTCACATTCTGACAGACTGTCCAAGTCCAGCTGACAACTGGTCTTGTGTTTTCCTTGCACGGGTCACGTGTATTAAAGCTCTGGAATAAATGGATACAATGTATCAAATGTGAAGTAAGGAGCACAGGTAATTTTGTATCTGCCTAAATGCCTAAATTGTGAATATAAAACTGTAAAAGGTGGTGAAAGAACGGGATATTGGCAGTTTGATCAAGCCTTGCTGTCCTGTCTGCAGGAGCGTTGCCTCTCCCCGTCCATGAGGAGGCGCTGTCAGGCTTTTCTGTCAGCCTTCTCCACCGCCATGCTCATCCTCTCCAACATGGTGTTCCTGGGGGGAAATCACCTCGGGAGAATCTTCTGGAAGAGAGTTTTCATCCAAGGTCAGTCGCCTGGGATTCAGCAGTCATCACCACAACGTCACTTTTCTGGTTTTCAAATGAATACTTTTTTTGTGTGTGTAGCTGATCTCTTGTTTCAGTTAGGCATTCTCGACATTAAAGTTTTCCCTTCCTCATCTAACTTGATCCTATCACAAAACCACTGATCCCTGGCTTTCCTCCTAATCTTCAATGTCTGTGTAAAAATGACAGTTAAATTCCTTTATTAAAGTCGTTTCATGAAATCCTTAATTCCCATGTACAATAGCGTAAGTAGACGGCTGGCATATGTAAAGGCATAATGATGCCCTGGTTTCCCTTGAGGCTGAACATGAGTGGATGTTCAAACTCGAGACGGACGCTCTCTTCTGTGCATTTCTGCAGTTCCCTATTCGCCCCGCCTTCATCTCCCGCATCTTAAACACACCCCTCAGTACAACGCTGTCCGCCATCTTGCAGGACTTGGCAGGGCCTGGGCTATCTGCCATCCATTACAGTACATTACATTGCATTAGAGTGACTTGGCAGATGCTCTTATTGAGAGGGACGTATATTAGTGGAGAACGTCACTCTCAGGAATACAAAGATGCAAGATCTCCATGGGGGTTAGATTCTGTCTGACCATTTTAACCTATCATGGACTGTAGACCATAACAATTCACCTGTTGGTCCATCATTAGGAGATGCAACAATTCCACAAGGCAAATCGCTTGACACAGTTTTTTTTGTTTTTGTATTGCCATTTCCTTGCTCGTTCAAGGTTAATTTGAATAAATAATAAATACACTTTCCACTTTATTAGTTAAAACAGGGCAGCTTGTGATGTGTGTGTGCAGGTGGTGTCATGTCTAGGAAATGTCATGTCTAGGAAACGACAGAGTCCAAATCTTCAATTTGTCGAAAAACATCTTCGCGAGGGAAAAGACCACACCAGGCAGCAAGATCTTCAGGAAAATCAGACTTTATTAGCACACGTGCATAAAGCCGGATCAGCTCTCCAGAACTGAACCCCGACTGGCATTTGTACACCCATTTTATACACAGTTACTCCACCTACAACTCCTCCTAAAACCTCATTCTGGCAAATCACCCACACTTTTCTTATCGTAACTCCTCCCAACGCTCCTCCCACAACGTCATTGTGGCAAATTGCCAACGGTCCTTATGCTCTGCCAACTCAAAGTTCAGGGCATTCTGCCAACTACGTGTCCTCACTTCACCCCGCACCTGCTCTTGGCAAACTACCAGACCTCATAAAGTTCTGGATGCCCTCCCTCTAACACGTCATCCATACACGTCACTCTGTATCTTTCGCTTTTATAAGACAAACTAAGCAGCAGTAATCATTGAAAATATACAGACAAACTAAACATTTCATTAATATTCACTTGTAGTATACTTTTCTAATATACAGACATACTAAACATTTGATTCATTATTCTCTTCTAAGGGAATAAATGTACGTAGCATTCTTTGCTCTCATTTCAACAGTTTTCACTGTGGTTTCTTGCGTTTTCATAAGCTCAGCTATAATTAATGTTCAAGGTCAAATAGATACACTTCTGGCATAAAACATTGAGAGTCCCGGAGAAATCAGCTGTACAGTCATATCTTGCTCTGCCCGTGTCCTTGACAGTTTGGTCTACACAGTTCAAGACGGGCCCCCCCCCCCTGCCAGCTGGCTGGGCTCACTGTGTAATCCTAGCACAATTTAGCAGTTAATCAGTTTGAAACTATACAGGGTACATATCATACTTAAATACAGATATATTGATAAACTTTTAGCACACATCGTCGAGAGTTTTGGAGGAACCAGCCTGCTCACTAAGGCGGAGTCTGATTTTGACTTGTGATTGGTTATCATGCTTTTAGGAGGGAGATCTTTCGTTCTGTGAATTTTCCCCTACATTGGTAGCGTGGTTATATAATGAGTCACAGACCACCTGATGCTGCAAGTGACATCATCACATACCAACTGACATAACTAAGCATTTCTGAATATGCATGCAGTACTTATGAAGTAATTGTATAGCTTCTGAGGACCACTGAGAGAAAGTGATGCTGAAAATATACTCGTCATTCAGTCATTTGTTGCATGTATATTTGCTAATTTTGTAAAGTTTGACTAAACTGTAACAATATATGTTGTTTGGTGTTATTACCTTGTTCTGATACCGCAAATGTAAACACTATAGATTTTATTAGTTCGTATTAAATGGACGATACTCCAAATGCGCATTCGCTGTGATAAATTCTATAAATTCAAGACTAGAGCTGATGCTGTAGTAAAGGTTTCTCCTCCACACTGTTCACCAGGCACAAGGGTCTCCAGCTGTTTCCTAGCAACGTTTTATTCATCAGAAACCCAACACGCTGTCCCCCAGTACTGAGCTGAAATTCTGTCTGAAATGAAGCCAAAGACTGTGTAGTATTGTTCAGAACAGTGGTTCTCAACATTTTTCCCCCAAGGCCCACCTGTGCGCACTGAAATTGTACCCCCCCTCTCTGCCCCACCCCCCACAGGAGAGATAACATGTCTAGTTGTCAACCTCACAACTCCATCTGTAGACACACCAATGTAGTTTGTCAAGGTTACCCCCCGACCCCCCCCCCCCCCCCCCCCCGCCGAGAACCACTTGTTTCGAAGTGTTTTGGAAAGTAGAGTCATAACACAGGTCAGGTAGTCCTATTTCAATTCCCCTTCCTTTTCTGGTATAATCCTATGTTCGGAATAAAAATGTTCTGGATGATTTCCTTCCAACAACATAGGCTTCTTTAGCATCCAGAGGCACTTTACTTTCCAAGTACTGTGTTAGATGAACTAGCCGGGTGTTCCCGCTTGGTTACAAATTGAAGCAGACAGTAGCAATTCCACAGCTCATCCTCTCTCTCACTCTCTCCTCTTTTTTCACCATTACTGTTCCACTCTCCTTCCAAAAAGCAATAACAAGATTACCCACAATTCAGTCCTGGACTTGCCTTGCCATCTGTTTAAACACAAGTCATGCCAACACCTGATTTCCTGATCTTGCAGCTTTCCTGGGGTAGAGGACCTTTACTTTAGAAGGACTTTATAAAGAGAGAATTTGAGTCATCATTTGAGTTCAGCGGAATGTGTCTAGGTGTGACCTTGCGTGGTAGGCTGGGTTATATATAGCATAGATTTTGAAGACTTTTTGGCAAAGGCAAAGGCCGTTATAGCCTATAGCCTTGTGACACAGGTGCTTGACCTGGGAGGTTGGTGGCTCAAGCTCCACTTTAGCCACAATCATAGCAGTGCCCTGAAGCTAGGCCCTTAACCGCCACATTATATAGATCCCCAACTGGAGGAAAGTACAAATAAACTAAATTAAGATGAACATACGACAGACAATTGACTTATATTTACATTGCCTGGTGGTTGAAGTATCGCTGAGATTCCAGTGTTGAACTTTGCAAGAGTGCCTCCTCTGGTCACTCGATCAACTGCAGTCTGTTGGTGCCTACCTGTGCTTCTCCAGTTCAATGGCCATGCAGCTCAGCTGGTAGACTCCAGAGTGGAAAGAACCTACTCCCTCCTCAATCCACGTACAGTAGGACACTATAGCGATGAGTCAGTTCCACAAATATGATTCGTCTTTATAAGGTTGCACAATGAATCACTTGAGATTAACTAACTGTTGAAAACATTGTTTTCTGGAAAATTCTATGGATCCAGTGACATTGAAGTTGACATTACTCAACCTTGATAAGCTCTCTGTTGTTAACTCCAAGTAGTAGTGATATTGTCCTTTTGTCAACATACTGTAAATCTGGATGTGTGTTTGTTGTTGCAGTCTGATGTTGTGTTGGGTGCATTTTCAGTGAGTTGAATCACTGTGCTGTGGTGTAGGGAGGCTTGCAATTTATTACATGCTGTGTAAATGTGTAAGTGTTACATCCAGGCGAACGCTGGGCTGTTTGAGTCGCTTGGCCTGGAGTGACCCCTCAATCCCTCTCTTTCTGAGGCTGTAATCCTCCTGGACATTGCCCTGGCTTCATTACTGTGCAGTGGAGTCTGTTTTATCACATCAAACGGACACCAAGTGAGGAGTGAGAATCAATTCAAACAGACCTCCGTCCCACCCTGCTTTTCTCTCCTAATTGAAGAAAATAAACAAGAGTTTACTGAAACATGGGGTCTAATAGCAGATTATATTATGCATTTATAATCTAAAGCCATGACCTGTATTCATTTTTTCGATTTTTATTGGAATATAGGTGTGAATATATTGTAGTCTGGGATGAGAGATTGGGGCGATAGAAGTCGGGTCTTGCAGTGGTATGGAGTAGACTGGATGGACACTGAGACTGGTCGTTATTCAATAGTGTGGTCATTTTGGTTGAGCTAAAGATCAAGCTGTACTTTAACACTAAAGGCTGTGTTTGTTTTCCTACCTAGAACCACCAAGCCTCCAATGCTATTCATTACCAGTAGTGATTGCTACATCAGCATTACAATGTTCAGTTAAGAGCATTCTTATCACATATTTGTGACCTTGCACCTTAAAGGCTTAAATTATCCTCAGTTATTTAGGGCAATGTAAATAGTTTTACATGAATTCCCATGTGTTGTAAATGAGATTTTCTTGAAAATGTCTTGCCTCACTCCAAAAGTATATTCATGCTTAGATTAGCGCAGTATCAGCAGTGGTGTTGTTGAGCCATGTGGATAAAGTGACCACAGTGGAGTAATATTTGATGTGTTTTTGAAAGTGGGCATCACTTGCTCTGCCCAAGGTGTTTTCTAGCATTTTTAATGTCCCTGCATATGTAGCATCTTCTATAACATTAAGAAGGCTGCCTGCACTCTGTCAGGCAAACACTTCTCTTCCACTGGCATAAGCTGGGCAAAGCACAGGCATGAAAGCACAGGCATGCCTTGTGTTATCTTCATCAAGGTAAATAATTAAGCATGGAGGTCCCTGCACCAAGCCTTGAGGGACTCCACTTCCCATGGTGTTTTCCTCCGATGTGCTTCCTGCTTTTGAGTTTGATAAGACACCCAGAGTGCTTTATCAAGTGCCACTATTGGAAAATACTAATCCAGGAACTGTAGCAGGACTTTTAAAGGCTGAAATATCTGCCATTTCGGCCTTTAAAACTGACTGGAGTTTTAAGAGCAGTCAAAAGTTCAGTGACGATGCTTACTGTTTAAGTGTATTGAATGAAATCAACTTCAGCGATAAATGAATGCCATGTCCATCAGCATTGGGAAAACATGCCTTGCCCAGGAGAGTGTGTGATGACTTCATTGGGCTGCTTGGCTGAGGCTGTGACAGGTAAAATAACACACAGCGAGGCGTATTCGCTCTTGCTGTGTATCGAGTGCAGATTTCCCCCACTGCTGCAGCGGTGTGTTTCTCAGCTGACACCAGACCGATGGAGAAAGTGCTTGTGAGGCAAACCAAGGCTACCGGATGTTTAGAGCTATTATAAGGGCTGTCGGCTCGGTGTACGCCAGGGGACGGATCCTACGAAATGGGATTTTTGTGGGTCAGGCCCCACTGTGAATCCTATGTCCTAAAGGTTAATCTGTGGCTCCGCTCACAAACTGACATTAGCTTCACACTCAGCATGACGGTGTTCAGACATGTTCAGTGTCTTTCTCCTTATGTACGTTTTGTGGGAGAGTAAAAAAAACTCACTCACTCGCAGCAAATGCAACTGAGCCAAGCGAAAATACATTTTATCCCGGTCTGACAGATTTATAAATCTGGCTTACTGTCATATGCATTCATTCCAGTGGTTTGTCACCCCTCTCCTCCTTCGTGGGGATGAATTGCATATCTAAATTCGGTTTTTATATGCCATACCCACGATGGACTAGCGTGCTGTGATTTTGTTGACGCTAAGTGAAGTGCTAAATTGTTACATCTGTTTTGCTGAATTACTAATTATTATTAAAGCAAATGTGATTGGTTTAAACGGTGCGCTACGCAGAACAGACAGATGTTTAACGGTATCCCGCTGTCCAATTTATTCCTCCCGTGTCGTCATTAGCGGATTGGTGTCTCCACTGACCTAAAGGCAGCCGTTACCGTAGCAGAGCGGCTAACGTTAAAACCGCCTCTTTATTACCATGGCAGCCTGTGCAAGTTCACCTGAGGCTAACACAAACACTTCATCAGCATTTCAAAACGACCCAAGCTTTCGTTATACCCAGCCCTCTTAGAACTGTTCCAGAAGGCAGATCCACGCTCTTCTGAAGTCTTCTTTTTTTGTGGTGGAAGACTTTCCGGAATAGTCTGCTGAGGTCACAGAATAGTTCTGTGTCTGTGGTGTTGTGGGTGGTGCAGTCTGCAGGCAGCTGTGTGAAACGTGGGTTGGAGGCATAGGACCAGGGATTGACATTCCCCCAGAAGCTTGCCATCTTCAGTGGTTAACAGAGGTATTGCAGTTTATTAAGCCCCTGGTGTATAAAAAACAAATTTAGCCTGCCGAAATTATTCTATTTTGGACAGTACTTTTAAATTGGAAAATTGTCTTCACACTGAACTAATCAGGCTAGTTTCCATTCTTATTCATCCCTTTCATGTTGAGGCACCCAGTGCGCATGCTCTGTTGCCAAAAGCCCCATAGTCAAATATGGCAGTCTCCAGGTCTTTTGATCCCAGGTAAGGTGCCACGAGGAAAAATAATTCACCAAGCCACAAATGGTTTTCAGTGGAATTGTAACTTGCCCTACATGAAGCAATATAAATGACAAATTGATGAGCAAATAACACAATGCAGGATTAATTAGCTATCCATACTATATGTAGTCACTAATTCCAGTGTCATGTGAAGGATCTATAGTAAAACTTACACTCCTGTTTATCCCCACAACAGCTACATTTTGAACCAGAAATCATTTTTGTCATCGACTTTCCACATTAATTGCATCAATATCAATCCACCTACCCGGATAGCAGCCCACATCAGACTCAATAGGTCAGTAAGTGCAAATTAATTACCGAAGAACCCAGCCATTTCAATAACAAATTTTTGGCATAGCAGGTGTATATGTAACGTACTATATACATGAAACTATGTATAATTAATATAGGTTTAAGATGGGGAGCTGTATGATGTCTGTGGGCCCACTGCTTCTCAAAGGCAAGCGTGCTTCTCTGCTCATGACCATCTTCAAGAGTTTGAAACTCTGCCAAAACTTTTCTCCTCCCGCAAGCATTCAGAATGCCCAAGACATCCTGAGAGTATTACCCTGGGAGCATTCGTAATGAAAGAGCCTGCAAACCTTTGTATTTCTGTAGCGTAGCGTCTCTGTTTCTGGGAGGAAGTGCCTACTTACTGACTTTCCAGTTCCTTAACCCTTTATGGTGTGAGATCCCAAATGTGTGATAAGAATGTTCTTAAAGACAAGATGAAATCAAAACTAACTTCTTTCTTCATAACCATGCATACACGTCATAAATTATACAGTATATTCCAAAAACATTCATTAATTCAGTTTTTAATCTACTTCCTGGAAAATAAGATTTTACTGGGTTTGACGTCATTGGATAGCAGTGGCCGTGTATGTCGATCAATTTTGTCAATTTTCCATTCCCCTCCAATCAATACTCTTTTCACATAGCTGCACTTTTCAAAGCATTATACCATACCTGCTGAGTTCTGCTGGACGTTCCATAGCAGGGAGCACATTAGGAGCAGTGTCTGTGTTCACAGCTGTTCCAGGGGCTGGGTGGTTATTTTTACTGACCTTGGTTGCTTGGAGATTGCAAAGAAACCCCCCCTGATAGACTAGCTGCCTTTGTGTGTTACATATGCAGAAATAATTATTATAATAATTATTATTTTAAAAAGCACAGGGACTTTTAACATCTGATATATCTCTATCCTCTCTATCCTCTGCGGTCTGGTTCTCCAGTTCTCTGAAACTATGGAGGAAAATGGCAATGACAATATTTATGTATTTACATTACATTACATCATTGGCATTTGGCAGATGTTCTTATCCAGAGTGACGTACAACAAAGTGCAAAGTGCATACCCATAACTAGGGATAAGTGCGCTGAAAGACCCTAGAGGGAAGTGCAATTTCAACTGCTACCTGCCCAACAGAGATAAGGACCAGTTCCTATTTTATCATCAGATGATTTTATTATTATTATTATTTTAAATCGTAATACCGCAACACGCAAATATATGAACAAACCGCTTACCTAGCCAAACACTGCTTGCCTAGCCGAACTAAACATCCTAATACACAAGTAAATATCACAGAAAGACAACAAGGTTTACAGGGAGGTAGGGAGGGACAGGGAGAGGTGCAGCTTGAAGATGGCAAGAGATTCTGCTGTTCTGACCTCCACAGGGAGTTTGTTCCATCACTGGAGCTAGAACAGACAGTAATCGTGAGCGGGAGGTGGAAGTTTGGAGAGGGCGAGGCGCTGTGAAATAGATTGGCTAAATTGACCTCAATTTTGAGTAGCACTTTGTTGACTGTAATTGCGTTTACTGTGGTTTATCAAACATTACCATAAAGAGGTCGGTTTACACATGGCAAATGAAAATTTTATTTTTCCTTAATAACAATAACAATAATGCAAAAAGGGAACAACAGCTCCATTGTTGCTGCTTTATTGTTTTTAATTTATTCAGGGATCCTTGCTGTTCTCATGTAAATGTACCCGGAACTGCTGGTCCTGCAGTCTCTGTCTGTCAGGCGAACGCCTGCCATTTGCAGTTGTAGCGTTTCTCACGCCTGACGGCCCAGTGCTGTGACACACGCGTGTGAAACGGAGCGCACGGGTTTGTGCGGCGTCCGGGGGGCGTCGCGCTGCTCTGGCACGCTGTCACGGCGATGCTAAACAAGCGCTTGACCGCGCCGCGCAGAAGTCATGAAGGTCGATTTGCAGCCGACAGTCTGCTCGTCTGATGTATTAGTGCGGGCAGAGAGAGCTGCTCTCCTGTTCTGCTGTCTGAAAGCACCACTCTGATGTGACAGGGCAGGACTGTCCAGTTAGTTGTTGTCCAGGCTACTTCTAACACTTACCACATAAACCCGTAAGTGTTAGAAATGAATGATTTCTAAGGCTGATTAGCCCTGCTTCTCAAATTACAGTCGTCAAGGGGAGACAACTGCTGGTTTTTCTCCCTTTCTTTAGCTGGGAGTCAGGTGTGAAACCAGTGTGGTCAGTTAATTACCTTAGAGGAATGAAAACCATGGGCAGATTTGGATTCCAGGGCCAGATTTGATCATCCCTGCTGTAGGGCACACAGAGTGCATGCTGGGAGACTCGCCCGACTAAGACCCTCTTCTTGTGCCAGTACGAGCCTCACAAACTGGTTTCTAATCCGGACCATCTCAGTGCCCCAGGACAACGCACGGTTGGCCCATGCATCGCCCATGGAGAGAGGTCTGGGCTTCAGATGGGATTACAGTGTGTCATCGCTCACTAGCGACCCCTACTGGTCCGATGGTCATCGCGGTCTGCCTGTTGAGCAGATATGGCATCACGCGTTGTTGGGGAGGACTATGCAATTTTCTGCGCTCACCCAAATTGAGGCAGAACGCTGCAGCAGTGAACGTTGCCAGTGTATACAATCTGGCACTTCAGATTAGAGAGAAAAGGAGGATTTTATTTTTTCTAAACGGTATTTCAAATCTTTTTTGGCATAGCAGACATACATTACATGATTATATATCCTGTTAATCACAGCTTTAAAACAGAAAGCGATCTCAAATGTGTGCTGAAAAGCAGCTGTGCCTCTTAACTTGCGGTCTTGTCTTATATGGTGACGCTAAAAGCTGTGGAGCAGTTATTTTATTAGATTGTTGCCTTTTAAGCTTCAGTTTGCGATCGATAATTGATCTATTTGGGTCATAGCTTTTTTTCAAGCTCGTGAAAGTTTAATTCACACGGGCACCAAGTCACCCATCCGTCTCCAAGACACTATAGGAGAAAAGCCTTTTTAAATTAAAGCCCTATATCATGTAGTGTGCACTGGAATTAGGCAGACACATTCATGGACTCTATTTATGGAGCTATAATACAATAACGTTCCACCAGAAATGTAATATTACCATGATTTTAGTGCAAGGTCTTTTTGGCATCAGGATTATAGTCGTTGACCTTCGGATGAACCTGCCTTTACCGGTCACTGAGTAGTCCGTCAGTACACACACACGTAGCATCTCTGGTTTTGCTGAATAAAACCACCACAGCTCAGTTGGGAATAAAATAGACATGCTTAATTGTTGTGGTAACCGTCAACATCCCAGGTTGCTGTGACCGTGAGTGATCTGGCATCGATGGATCTGGACCCTGCGGTTCTTCAGTCCGAATACGGACAATGTTTAAAATGTATGGCAACAGTCCACTTTAATATCTGAAGGGATGTGGCTCATTAGAAACGTTTTATTGGTTTAATTACACTACAGTGCAGTGTTCCATAAAATACTAATATTACTGTGCCTGCATGCTTTCCATTAGTAAACAGAAGTAGATTGACCACCTGTTGACTGAAGGTAACACAGAAATGAAACTCGGTGCCCATTTTTACCGTAATGCTCAGAGAAAAGTGCACAGAATAATGCACAGAAAATGTAAAAAAGGTGAAACAAAAACTGATATTTATTGGAATGATCTTCAGTATATTGGACTGAGAAACCCACCAGCTGTCACACAGATTCACTGTCCAGCCTGTTTATTGGTTGCATGTATCGCTGTGAATCACTATACACTTTGATAATTATATATTCACACCTTCTGGACCACTGCAAGAAAACATAACAAGGGGAGGATTTGAAGTATTAATAATAATGGTAATAACAATAATAATGCCATGTCTGCTGCTCTGATTTCTGTTTCCGCTTTGGTTACTGGGTGACGGGCGGTGTGAGCTGTTGTAGTATTCTCATCGTCCCTCAACATTAAAGCGTAATCATCCAGTCTGTCACTTCAGATGCTGTGTCAGTTCGTGCCGATGGCGGGGTCAGAGCGAGAGCGTGTTAAACGCGAGGAAGAGAAAAAGCCGTTGGGGCGGGGCTGCGTTCAACAGTCACCACGGCAGCGCGGCCACGGCAACCGGCAGCTCGCTCAAATCAAGGAGGCGAATTAGCATTAACCGTCCCCTGTCACGTCAGCCTCCACCTCTTAAACCCAGTTCCGGTCTCTGGGGTTTGACGATGGCGACGTACTCCCCGTGTTTTGGGTCGCGCGGAGAGACACCTGGGGCGTGCGCACTTGATGAAAAGGTCAAGTTGGCCTCATACGGTGGGGCAGGTGTCACAGAGCAGGCGTGAGCGAGACGAGTGTCTGCAGGGGCGGTGTTTGAGGAACCGCGGGATTATGGGAGTCTGATGCGGCACAGGAGGAGAGCAGCAGCGTGGAGTCACTCGAAGGATCGGCTGCCCCCTCCGATATCATCACTCACAGCGCCTGCTGCGCTCCGTTCCGACCCTGTCGTCTGTGGATTCAGTTAGCATTCAGCGCCGGGGGCCGCCATGATCATTCAGTCCCTTACGGGAATGTTGTATGCTGCAAAATGCTGAAATGGAGTGCGTATCATCAACACTTCACACCATAGGCTGTATGGAAAAAAATGACTAATTATTGCTGCTTTGCTCAATATTAATACATTCTCATGAAATACATTTATCGTACTTTCCTTTTTTTTGATATACTGCTATACATTTCAGTTCTGTAAGTGATCTTACCGTTCTATAATTGTTTGGCTGATTTAAATCTGAAGTTTCCTTCTGGGTGCGAATTTAAAATGCTCAAACCTCACTTTTCTCCAAATTGTCAAAAATGGCATTTTATGGACCAGATGATGAAATCAGGTGGTGAGCGTGTGTGACGTGTGTGACGTGTGTGACGTGTGTGACGTGTGTGACGTGTGTGACGTGTGTGACGTGTGTGACGTGTGTGAGATTGAACATGTTCCCACTGTTCAGGGGAGACTGAATCGGTGCCGTCCGCATGCTTCCACGTGTGTGCACGTACCGTCTCATCACGTTGGCTTTCTCCTGCCTTGAGTTGGTATAAGGTTTATTTGTTCCGCATGGTATTTCACGCTCATTCTGGTTCTAATGGGGCAGATCATCCGTGTGATCCCAGGGATAATGTACCGTAATAATCAGTCTTCCCTGACCTTTCAGACCTCGTAGACTTCAGACCGTCTTCACTGAATTCTCCACTGATGATTCATGCTTTGTATAATGGTCAATAAGTTAAATGACAAATTAACCAAGCATAGGCTAATATGGTTGTCTACTGTGAGCGCCTAAAAAAAAAAAAAAACTAGGATTTTAAAATATGATGCAAACATGTTAGTTAACATTTCCTATAGCTCAAAAAGGAAAAAAGTATTCCCACTCCATTTCCTGTTCATTGCCGTCAAAAAGCAGTCCGGCATCTGCATTATGTTGTACTGTGGACACATATTGGGACACTTTCATGCATATCGCCCAACACAGAGAAATGTAGCATCTGGTCACGGTGTTGTCTCATGCAGGTGAAGGGCCTTGTGCAGCGATTATTTGGCCCACTCGAGTGTGGGATTCAGAGCGGGCTTTGTGTTTGGAAACGGTGAGTGTTCATGTAGTTCAGTCATTTGAAGTGACAGTACAGGAAAGGCATTGTAAATAGAGCGAGCAGTGATAATGTGGATTTGCATTGTGAAGATAACGCCGCAGGCTCCTTACTGCGTCTCGGGCCGGGTTTGGCTGCATCCTCCGACTCAATCAGTCCAGATTTGAGTGTCGTTTGTCCTACATTGTCCGTGTGTTTTCTTTTTTTATAAGAGCTGGCAGTCCACCATCCTTGTGCATTTCAACTGTGGTCACAGTCGGTGGGAAAGCAAGAAGGGATACAGGTGGGGGTGGGATCACTGTACAGACAGTGCCATGGCCGGGAATCGAACCCCTGACCACCTGGGAAGTTTCACCCAGTTCTGTTAGTTTGATCAATCTAAATGGGTCCCATCACTTCAATCCTTTTTGTCTGCTGTAAAAATAAAATAAAAATAAAACCTTTTAATAATTTGATTTCAAATATCGATCTAAGTGACTCAGAAACATTTTTTTTCATTGATATACTGCACTGTAAATTACAAACTTCATATACATGTTTCAAATGTGCTTAAATGCCATACATTTGAAATCCATCCTGCAGATATGTCAACTTAAAAACATAGCACTAACCAAGGGGAATTTTGCCCTGAATTTCTTGAATTCCTGAATCTGAAAAGATTGCAATCTGCACAAAGCTTTCTTGTTTAAAACCCTTGGTTAGGGTTTGAAATATTTAAGAAAATTATTTGACCCAGTTCTTATGTGACGATGAAAAGTGTCATTTTATTTTCGGCAGATGAATGAGAACGAATTGGCAGCAAACCTGAAGTGGTGAGTCACCCTGACACGATTCCCGACTTCTCTTTTAGCTTTCAGCTCTCATTAGAAACATGATGTTTAAGATGAAGCCACTCTGCTTTTGTTCTTGTCACTTTATCCCTCACACTTTGACCTGAGAATTGGCGCGAGTGTGGCCTTGAGTGCGCCATTTCTTATAACTGGAAGTTAATGCGTTTTCAAGGGGAAAAAGACTCATCTGTTGATGTGGAAGGTGGTCATCCATCAAATGTTTGTTTCCAGTTCTTTCTCCATGATGGAACATATTGTCAACTGTGTACAAAAGTGCTGAAGAGATACAGTTGGTTTCACTGCTTTTACATGTGTTGTACAAAGGTATTCTAATTTAATTACCCAATTCATCTGCCCCCCGAGGTCCCGTCATTGGCCTAACCTTAACTGTAGCCAGGGCTTTCATTTCTCCCCTATTCTGCAAGAATAGACCCAGTAATACCAAGAAAGCCTTGGTGGATCGATACTAACTGTAGCGAATTCCCCCCGAGGACTGCAGAAGTGAATCTGGAGTGTGTGACTCTTGACTGGAGGGGTTTGAAGCGGGCGGACACATAATCAGCCCTCGTCTTCGTACGAAAGGCCCGGCAGAAGAAAGCGAACCCAGGACGCATTCCTCCAGCTCCCGCCGTATACAGCGTGGGCTTCTTCGCGCTCAATTGGTATCGACGTTTTCTGCTGTCTCCGAAGGTCTGCTATCGCTACGGGAAGAAAACCGCGGGCACCGCGTCTGACCTAAGAGGCTGCCGGGAATGGCCGGGTGCCCTTTCAGAAGATCCGCCCGCTCGATCCCCCAGGATCCGAGCGTTTGGGTCCGCGTTTAGTTCATAAATCACCTCCCCCGCCCCTTCTTTCACATTCATGAAACTGTGCTGTGTTGTCATGACAAACTTGATTCTCCTCAGTTTCAGCTGGTTAATGTTTCTTTGAAACGCTTAAGGAGCCCTGACTCCATAAGCTCACATTATACTCAGGTCTAAAATGAACCTCAAAGGGTGTTTTTATTTTCATTTTTTGCTAAGACATGTGGATGAGGTGTATCTGTTAATTCTGGGATTGTCAGAGGATTGTCAGTGGCCCTGTCAGTAGTTATGTATTATATGTTCCAAAATGGAAACATGGAAACGAACTACTATAAATTGTTTGGCTGTTGGGTATTGTGTTAGTTTATCAGGAAGGTTGATAAACAGCATATGATTGCTGCAGGCTGTACATGTATACATGTTTTACCTTGTAGCTTCCATTGGTTTTTTTCTTTAATTATTTGGGTGAAGGCACAAAAGAAGATTAATCAATTAAACAATGGTGTTCCAACACTTGCAATGCTTTGAACCCTAAATTGGATTAGCCCCAAACCATAAATTGCAGAGATTTCATCATTTTTGCAGTGTTTTTAAAATATACTTATTAGTACTTGTTTTTAGTTTTCTTTGAATAAACAACATATTTCTCGTTATAAAATACATGGCGAGCTAACCGCTTCTCATTGGCCTCCACTGGCTTCCTATTGCCGCACGCATCCGATTCAAGGCCCTAGTGTTGGCATTTCAGGCTGCTAAGGGGACCCACATTACATACAATCCCTGATCACTCCCTACTCCCCAGCTAGACCACTCCGGTCTGCCAGCTCTGGTCGCCTTACGGTTCCCTCTCTACGGGCACCTGGCGGTCGAGCTGCACGTTCACGCCTGTTTTCCGTTCTGGTTCCTCAGTGGTGGAATGACTTGCCTACCACTGTCAGGACAGCAGAATCCCTCCCCCTATTTCGACGCAGACTCAAAACACACCTCTTCAAACTCTACCTTAGTCCTCCCTCCTGACTTACCCCGCCCCCCCCTTCTGATACCCCTATCCCTGTCTAACCCCCCCCCTCCCCCCCCAAAAAAAAAAAAAAAAAAAAAAAAAATTGCACTTATGATGACGACTATATGTTTAGAACAGCAGTCCAGGTGTATTTTCCTAGTTCTGGATGTGATGCTTTGACCTGTGGTAGAACCTATGCACTTGTAAGTCGCTTTGGAAAAAAAAATGTAACCAGTAACAACTTGACTGTCCAAAATGTTGGCTTCAACATTGCTGTCATCCTGTTTTTGTGCTGCACTTTTAACTTTCATCATATCACTAATGCATGAGCCAGAAGAGGAGTGCTGCCTTCACCTGGTCAATAAATGCTTCACTTTTTATAAAAAAATGTAGTTCAGGGTAAAAATGCCTTGAGCTGAAACCACTCATTTTCAAGGAGATCCAGGGCTTTCAAGCAATTAAAATTATTTCAGTCCGTTTTTATTTCTCATTCATTTACATTTGTTAAAGGTTAGTTAAATAGAAGTTATTAATCAACTAATGAAATTAATATGTTTTGTGTTCAGTGAAAACACACCGTTAAAACTGATGAATCCTTTGCGTGAGTTTACGGTTCTGTATTATGGTGCAGGATGTCCATTGCCACAGTATAGTTATTGGTCACGCTGTGTTTTCAGGTTCACCTGATTACACATTTGATTCAGTGATATGGAGAAGGAGTTGCCATGTTAAGATTGAGGAGCTTAGCATCTGTTGGGTCTGTAGCAGAGGTGGAAAATCCAGGGCTCACAGGGTTGAAGTTTCACTAACTAGTTAACCTAATCTCCTGGCTGAAGAATTGTGCCAATTAGAAAATACAGGTGATCAGAACAAAATACCGGGGAGGATTTTTACTTTCTAACCTTGTATTTTCCATCTGTGATCCGTAGTGGCATCTTTGAAGCTATTCCGTGGTATTTTTCCTGATTGGATCCCTCCAAGCCTGTCCCTGTCCCTGTCTCTCCATCTCCGGAAAGCACTGCCCGGAAGCTCTAATGAGCTGTGGGCTTCGGGGACTCATTGTGCTGCTCTTGGCGAAGGTCTGGACCTCGCTCACCGACCAGCTGCCTGCTCCCCAGGCTCTGGCCCCTGCCAGCCATAGTCACAGACCCGAGGAACCTGCTCCATGTCTGCAGGCAGACATACTGTAGCTCCAGAATTTCAGCAAAGGCTCAAACTGGCTTAATGTAATGTAATGTAATTCTCCCGTAATGTGGAGTATTATAATACTGTTGTTTTGTTACACAGAAGATGCAAAACCATTTTAGGGTGAGGGTGGGAGTGGGAGAGGGTGCAAACAACTGTACACATAGCATGACAAATTGTCTGGACAGCAGTGAAAGGACATTTAGTTTTAATGCAGTGCATGCTCAAAAAATGTGATGTCTCCGCATTTATTTCTGCAAGAACCTGCAAACTGATGGAATTCAGTCGTCTCCGAGCGGCAAAAAAGCAACTAAACGGCGGTTTCTGCAGGGAGCGCGTAACCCAGCCTGGAGGCCCTGGAGTTCTGCTGTTCTGTCAACCCCTTACCGACCCACCCCCTTCTCATAAGTGCAGCTGCACAGAAGGTGTTTCAATCGTGCTGTCAATCAGCGCTGGGTCAAGTGTTTCGTCAAAAGGTCCCTGCCCCCTTCGCCCCTCACCAGGGGCTGGCCGGCCCAGGGTCCTTGGGAGACGGGCGGGTCGTCCTCGTAGACTGAAGCGCTCATGACCCCTCCTAGCCCTACGTCAGCACAGCCTCGCTGGACCACAAACCTTTTAATTAACCTGCCGCCCCCCTAACCAGCTATTTTAAATCAACCGGGCCTTTCCCAGCATTGCAGATTTCTAATGGCTATTCAGGCTTTTAGTACCCATTCACCCCTGACTGAAAACGTGATTACTATGCAGAAAGGGTTTCAGACGTAGAGCCTGAGTTTTGTCAAAATGAAATGGTCAATTGGAAAAGCAATATTTGACACTGAAAAAATTGTAAGGTACTGTATTATGGTACGAACCTCTGTTTGCCATGGGTGGTTACCTGGTGCCCCTTCTTTGACCTGGATATAAGGCCTGACAAATGCGGGATTAGATTTTCTTCAATGTGATGGTAGAGACTAAGGGAATAAAGGTTTTCTTGAAGCGTTTATATACACTGACCTCAGCCACACAAAGTGTTGGCAATCCAAGGATTTTCTGTTTGAAATGCCTGTGTTATGTGCAAGCACGGTCATGGCCAGTCCAAACCTTCACTGAAGGCCACAGAACCTCAACCTGAGCATGCTCGGAACATGACTAATGAGGCAGGGCCTGGTTTTAATAACACCATTATGTTCTGCCTTTTTGTCACAAGAAGGCTACTGTGTTTCAAAGTGTACCTTTCCTTTTGTTATCTGGCTTATGGATGGCATGTATGGCACAATATTTTGATTTCATATTTGAATTAAATGAATTGGAACCATATACAGCTAGGACAGTCATAACAGTTCATGCCCATTTGAAAAACTATACTCTGCATACTTGAAGTATAATTACGTAAACTTTAATTATACTTCATGTATGGTACAGGTATACACTCACTGAGCACTTTATTAGGTAGATGTGTACACCAGACATGTAAATGAAAATATTTAATCGGCCAATCACGTGGCAGTAACTAAATGCATCAAAGCATGCAAGCCAAGAGGTTAAGCTGTTTTTCAGACCAAATGTTAGAATGGGGAAGAAATCTGATGATCTAATTTACTTTGAGCATGAGATGATTGTTTCCACCTCCTTTAGGTTGGTTTGAATGTCTCAGAAACTGCTGGGATTTTCACACACGACAGTCTTTAGAGTTTGCAGAGAATGGTGCGAAAAACTAAAAACATCCAGTGAGCAGCAGTTCTGCAGGAAAAATACCTTATTAAATGGAATCTGAATGTGTAGTGGAGGAAGAGCTTGCATGGGATGCTGTGTTCAAATGAGAAACTCATCCGACTGAACAAAATGTTTATTTTCAGTGGAGTAATCATTTCTGAGCATTTCTGGTTTCACATTCCTAGTGCATGCGTTTATTTCTAGATATAAAAGGACAGATTACGGTAGTGAATTCAGCTTTTTTGTTTACTTTTTTCTTCCTTGCCTATGTATTATTTAATGCAGTAAGCAAATATAATTTTTCTTGGTCTAGAGATCTAAATAAACCTGGGAACAACCATACTTTATTAGGTATTTATTAGACTTATTTTGACTTATTGGTGTACTGCTGCTGTAGCCTATCCGCTAAGAGGTTTGACACATTGTGTGTTCAGCGATGCCCTTCTGCATACCACCGTTGTAATCCGTGGTTATTATGTTACTGTCACCTTTCTGTCAGCTTTGACTAGTCTGGCCCTTCTCCACTGACCTCTCTCATAATATCCCTGTGTGAGGAAACCAGTATATATGCACATGTGCGTCAGAGAGAGTACGCCCAGACATTCTGTACAAGTTTGCACACTCACCATTAAGCGTGTGTGTGTGTGTGTAACTGTTGTGTCGGTGAGTCGCCTGAGGTAACACGCGGCAGGAGAAGCGTGCGGTCCTCCGTCGCGGTCAGGAGCAGCGTCGTTCTGAAGGCGGACGCCGTTTCTTTTCGGATCGTTTAGCGGCAGATTGTCAGGGAAAGGTTAAGTGGTGTGAAATGACGCAGGCCACACACGGTCCTCCAGCTGCACTCATTAGTGTAATGCCTAAGCGCAGTCTCCTCACAGACGGCTAACGGGGTCTGGAGCGCAGACTCCTCACAGACGGCTAACGGAGTCTGGAGCGCAGACTCCTCACAGACGGCTAACGGGGTCTGGAGTGCAGACTCCTCACAGACGGCTAACGGGGTCTGGAGTGCAGACTCCTCACAGACGGCTAACGGGGTCTGGAGCGCAGACTCCTCACAGACGGCTAACGGGGTCTGGAGCGCAGACTCCTCACAGACGGCTAACTGGGTCTGGAGCGCAGACTCCTCACAGACGGCTAACGGGGTCTGAGCACAGACGCTGAACGGGGTCTTGAGTGCAGACTCCTCACAGACGCCTAACAGGGTCTGGAGCGCAGACTCCTCACAGACGCTAAACGGGGTCTGGAGCGCAGACTCCTCACTGACGGCTAACGGGGTCTGAAGAGCAGACTCCTCACTGACGGCTAACGGGGTCTGAAGAGCAGACTCCTCACAGACGGGGTCTGAAGAGGCGGGGTGTGATGCACTTTGTGGGAGTTTTGTCTTTTGCGGGAGTTATGAAACTACAATAACTTTACAACATGTAAAGGTAGTAGAGTACTTGGAGCCAGATTAATGTCAAAGCTACATATTTCATAATACAGTTATGACAATGCAGTAGTTATAACTGCTGTAGCTTTACACCCAATGTCTTCACTGCACAAGCAGCCTGTAGGTTCTAGTGCTCTAATGATATTTACAGTCACTGAATACTGATCTTTGTTATATCGTAGCAATGACCAAACAATCTATCTTTCTTCAAAATCAAAGCAATGTGCTAACAAAAAGATTTTTCCATGCCAGTGACTGTGGAAAAGAACCACAATGGGCCTCAAAAAACATTCACCTTCAAACCGGAGCGCCAAGATTCGAGATTTCTGCTCTCCTGAGCAAGTAATGAACGCCACCGACGCAGCAAAATGAAAATTGATTTTCGGGCGCAGCTGCCGTTAAAGAGGGGTGAGAGAGGGCAGGGGAACCTGAGACCTGAGCGGGGCGAGTACACGTCTCCCGCGTCTCTCGCCGTGGATACGCGGCGACAGGTTTAAAGCCCGTTGTGGTGACTGGTTTAAGAAGCTTAGCCGTGGAAATGGCCCCCGCTGCTTTTGAAGACGCCATCGGTCGGCTGAGGCGTATGATGAATAATTGAAAGGCGGCGTTCGGAACGGCAGCTCCTTATCGGAGCGCTCATCTGGTGTTCGCGAGGCCGGCGGAATGGGAGAGGAGATGGATTCCCCACACCACGGCACGCCTCTCACGGAAACGCCTTATCGAATTTCTCACACATTTTCCTTTCTGATGCGTGTGAAATATTGTCAGGCTTGTACTATGCCATTATTTCTTTTTGAAATACATCACTATAGCAGAAGGATGTTTGAACACGCACGCAGGATGTCATGCCAAGAATGGCTCTCTCTTTTAAAGCCTATTGGTATTGTTCTTTTCATTTTGCAGTTGGCATTTTTTCAGGTGAAGATGCTTGCTCTTTGCAGATATAGTGCAGAGCATAACAGAATTGAAAAGTGCAAGACTGACTGTATCTCACAAAAATTGGTTTCAGTTCCTTACTTTGACACCAACTCGATTTAAACGTGATTTCTCTAAAAAATAAAAGCACTAATAATCCAAAACGATGATAGAAGTTCTGAGAAAAGTGTGAAGTGCCATCCCTGCTGTATAGATTCAAAGCTGCTCAGCAGAAAGTCAGTTACCTCCAAAAGGTTAAAGAAGGTGGTGAGATGCCTCACCTTCAGGTATGGAGCACCCGGGTCAGGCGCTCTCGTGCACTTGCAGGGTTTTGTTTACACCAGGTACCCTGGTTTAGATAGGTAGTCAGGTGTATGCACCATAGACTTATGAAGGGAAATGGCAAAAATGTCAGATCACATACATAACTGGGTAAGTTAAATAACAGTGTTAAACCCAGAAACGGATACAGCTGTGAGTATCTCTTACATAGTCATACAAATAATGAATAGCCATTTCTAGATATTTGTGTACATTAAGTAGTAGTTTGGGTTATTCTCGTTATTTAATGTTCCATTTTAAAAAGAGTGAATGTAAATATATTTTAAGGCAAAGAGGAGATTCTGTATTGCACAAAAAGTGGCCAGGTGGTTGTGGCGAGGTGGTTAGGGAGGGCCTGTTTTGGGTAGAGGAAGGGATTTTGGGACCTTAAAATGGTTCTTTAAAAGGGCTTTCGCTGTAGCACTTATGGAGATTTATTCCATAACAGCTTCTTCCTTTATTTACCAGCGCACCATCGCCTGGCCTTAGGGAGCAGAAGGCTCTCAAGGAAACTCAATAATAAATGAAACTGCAGAACACTAATGCGGACCTGAGCATTGCTTCTCTATATAAATAAAAATGTCTGAACTTTGGGTCACGTTTCCTCCCTAATCTTGCTCAGCCCCTCTCCATGTGAGCACCGCAATATAATGGGAACAGCGAAAATGTGTTCAAATCCCTTTTGACCAGTCCTTTTTTTCTGATAAGTTTTTTAAGAACTAGACTGGAATTCAAATACTTTTCTATGCTTTACTGTCTGGTGTATTGGAACCTATGGAATACTCTCCACACCTTCTGGTCCTCTCGGTTGGCTCATTTGCCCCAGGCAAGATTAATAAAGCACAGAAAAGTATTTGATTCCAAAATGATTACGTATTTGACCCAAGCTGGTAAGAAACACACAAATCACCTGTATCTGAATTTGAGGACTTGCTAATCAAAAACAAGCTGCCATTTCCACAGCTAAAGGAGCTCATATGTTAAGACTGGACAGGCAGGATTCATGGGCATGCAGGGCTGTATTGATTCCCCCTCAGGGGGCCCACGGCTCACTGACGGCTCCCAGTATGTTTGCTAGCTCTTGTTCCAGTTGCAAAATTGCCATTAATTTGGTGTGTATGGGCAGAGTTTGCTGTAACTCAGGTTTTTGGCATATTTTTGCCATGTTTAATTCAGCCAACGCTTTGATGAAATATGAAAATACCCATTTTCCTTGATGTCGGCATGTCTGCACACCAGGTAAATTCACTTGAACGTGCCTGGAAAGGATGAGACAGAATCAGGAACCGCACAAAGCCTCACCCGCCCTCTTTCTGAATAAGTCTCGCACAGCCTGTTTCTGACTAAGTTTCAAGTTGAGCTGGAAAGAAAAGGCCCCATGCGGGTTTCTTTCATTCCGACTCGCGTTTTCCTCGCAGCACTTTTGGGCTGCCCTCTGGTTGCCTGTTTTCGGAAGCGCAGTTCTGTCCGCAGCCGGCAATTTGTAACCTGAGAGCGGCGGAGGGGAGGGAGCGAGCTGTAGAATAGCGATTAGCCGGGCTCTGCTCAACCATCCGTTCAGACCGCAGAAATTTGGCTGCGACAGAATATCCTGCAGCTCGCGGAGGAGCCAGCGGAGAGGCTGGAGGTGACCGTCACCTTGAGGCACGGCGCTTACCGTAGCGATGTCCACTGCAGGCTCCGGAAGCTTCCGTTCTATCACCATCAGCTTATCGTTCGTGTTTACAACTAGAACGGGCCAACCTGGAGAGAGGAAGACTGGCAGGCATCTGAAAATGGGGAAGAATGGTTCATTTTAGGGCTGTTGATTGTGCTTTTTTGTTTTGTTTTTAGTTATTTTTCTTCTGTGTCGTTTGGTAGGCCTGCTCGGCTCAGTATTTATGCCAGTCAACGAGACAGTTCTCAGTAGAAAATTTGAGAGGGGGGGGGGGGGGTTTTGCCAATTAAACTGGGAGATGATTAGGTTGTGAAAGCCAGGTTGGAAATTTGGCCAGGACACATTTGCGATGCGTCATGGGATCTTTAATGACTACAGTGAGTCAGGGCCTCAGTTTACTGTCTCATCTGAAAGATTAAGAATTAATTTATTAATTTGGTTTGACAGTTATGCATGTGACATTTCTGTAGCGATATGATTGTAATTAACCCTTCTCTAATCTCTCTTGCCCTCAACCAGCATTAATATCCCATTGATGTTAGACTGTGAATCAGGTCTACTTTCTCTCGCTCTTCCTGGCCTGTGCGGAGATTGAGCATTGTTCCTGTGTTCATCAGGAGCACACCATCACACCCTGGGAGCCTCCATCATTGTGAGAGAAAGTCAGTTATTGCCCTAGCAGATCGCTAGGTCTAGAGGGCTACCTTAACCTTGCTGGTTCCTTGTCAAGGAGCCAATTCCAATCACTTATTTTTCTGAATGGTTTGGGCAAATGGAATACCCTTGCTCCTCCGCCTCAGTTTGACATGGCAGATGCGGAGCGGTGGATCCACAGATTTATCATTTATACGTCTCAGTTTCCAATAAATTACTTCCACCAAGGAAGCGCTCATGTTTCCTTGCTCAAAGGCAAGATATGGAGTTCCTAACTTTTTAATGGGTTGGACTGTCTTTTATGATGCCGGACCTCGATTGATTTCCTGGTCAGCAGCAAGGAAAAGGAAAAAAAAAAAAAAAAGGTGTAAAATAAGCGATTGGAATGATCCTATAGTCTCTCACTAGCTATGGTCTGAGCAGGCCAGTGTCTACAGGGATAGTCATGGTCCAAATAGGCTGTAGTTTCTATAGGGATAGTCCAAGTCCAAACAGGCTGTAGTTTCTATAGGAGTAGTCATGGGATAGTACAGGGATAGTCATGGTCCAAACAGACCAGTGTCTACAGGGATAGTTATGGTCCAAGCAGGCCGCAGTGCCTGTTTGGATAGTCATGGTGCAGACAGGTAGTCGCTCTCCTCCGGAACATCTTATATAAAGCCTCCCCTTTCCACACAGCAGTCCACAGGTTGAGCTTGCACAGCCATGAGTCAGAGGCACACTGCTGAGGGATGAGACACTAACTCCGATGGCATAACTACTGCCACCCGAATCCCTTCCTCCCTGGGTGTCCCTGTGGCCAATTACACTTCACTCTGTAGAGCTGTGGGCCATTGTTGGCACCAGCACAGTCCACGTTCAGTCCCTAACCATGGAGCCCATCCATGCTCAGTCCAAATTCAGTCTCTTATGGAACCCATCCATACAGTAGAACAGGAAGTGAGCTGGTTGAACCACCCGACAGCCAAGGTCACTATGTTTTACAGTAATCTAGTCGGCCATGGATGAGGCATGTAGGGAAGAATACATTTCCTGTTTCAGTGTTCTTGGATGGTCACCTAACACCTCAACTATACTGAATTATCAAGGGGGGTTAGGATCAAAGCCCAGCACCACCAAGGAGGAAGCCAGGGTGGTAGCTAGGTGTGAAACTGGAGTTTACTGTCTACTTTGGTGTCAATGACCATTTGGTTTCATCCCACATCACATGCATAGGTAACAATGTCTGTTTCTCTGCCTGTCACCCAATCAGGGTCAGGAACCTGCATTGTGGGGTATAAAGCTTGTACCCACACAACACTTCTTTGTAACTGCCCTGCC
The DNA here is from genome assembly GCF_963514075.1 of Conger conger. Taxonomy (NCBI): domain Eukaryota; kingdom Metazoa; phylum Chordata; class Actinopteri; order Anguilliformes; family Congridae; genus Conger; species Conger conger. Next base: position 20,190,362 of record NC_083777.1, on the reverse strand, counting down.
TTGCTTTTACCCGGTATGATTCCTCCTGTAATTAAGACTATTTTTCCTGTATTGCTAAATTGTTATTAACCTGAATTTTGGACAACCAATTTTTCCTTCACAAAGGACCAAATTCCTACAGGCAGTTACTGGTTAATTTGTTCCAGCTTTGTGGCTGTTTTGAAGAGCCATAGATATTTTGTTTAGCGGTATTCTTGCTGCGGGGTGTGCAGCCTGCGTCCTTACTCAGAGCTCCTTTTATTAATTAAAGTTGATAATTACACAGTCAGCTAGCCTCACCTGGATTCCCGGGTCTGAGCTGGCTGCCTCATTTAAAGTGTGAGCAGAAACCAGCCAACCTGTAGCACTCCCAACAGAAAGGCTGCTGGTTCAGCACATTGAATCCCCTCAGCCCTGTATCAAGCGCTCTGCACTGTTCACTCACCTGACCCAAGCACTGCAGTTTTTTGTTCAGATTAGGATGCGGAGAGTCGGAATCTTCCATAATCCCATTTTGGCGCTGTTTCCTACATCAGGTTGCTTGATCTTTACATTGACCAGCGGTGCAGTTCTTCAGCCAGGCAAGCCCTGATAGCATCAGATCGACGCTTTGATTTGAATCTCTAATCTCTCCCTCTTTAGTGAGGGAACTTGGCTAATACAGAGTTCTCAGGACCCTTCCACGGGGACTGAGAGCACTAGGAGGCAGAGATTTGATTCTGCCCTGCCAGAATTTATGGACATGTCCCGACTCGTCTACCCTGGATCACAGATGGTTCCCCTCGTGGACACCTTGCAGGTTAGATTTGTGGTAAATACGGTCCTGACCTGGCTCAAATACATATTGGAAGGTGTTGTTTTAGTTTTTTAGATTATCAATAAGACTTGAAGGCTCTCACTGCAGATCACAGAATTTTCCACACAACGTGTTCATCAAACGAAAAGCAGTCATTCCAAAGAAGAATTTTGTTTCTGAATATTGCTGAAAATTGATTGCATTATTAGTAATGTAACTGGTTACTGAGTGCAGTAGAAGATGGTGCCTGTGAAGAGTGTGGAATTAAAGCAGCATTCTTACATAAAGCAAGGTCTGAAATCCAAACATATTTTTAGATGCATTTTACTTTTGTATGTAGAAAGGTTACCTCTGCAGCTGGTTAGGTCAATTGTTAGGTCACCTATTACAGCATAGTGTCCTATTTTTTTTAATGTTGAATATAAAAAGGACCCAGCAAAGAACATTAGCATCTTAATAACTATTATTTTAAGAATAAATGTCAGATGGAGCCCTATAATTCCAAGGCCTTGACATTACAAGCAAAAAGGAATTCAATAAAATCACTTGTATACTTAAACTGCCTAAAATGCCCATAAATATTGTGCCATTTCCTTTGCTGCCGCTCAAGTAAGCATTGGTGTTGTAAGTGCCTTATAAACTGGCGTAATATGGCAGCTATCTCCTTGAGTCAAAGCAATGTGGATGAACGCATCATCTCCGCTGTTATGTATGTAGATGGGATTTTTCATTACTCGAGCACTCAAAAACACAAAGGGATTTCCGTCTGAGTTTAAATGGTCTCCGGTGCTATTTGTCCCCTCTTAGGGATTCATGTAATGCATCAGGTTTGTTGCTCTGGAAGCAACTTTACAGTAAGGGCAGGATAGATGCAGTACGCAGTGCAAGCAGCTGTCTACTCGTGAGGGTGAAAGATGGATGTGTTAAATGCTTCCCTGCCACTCGGCCAGCCCTGCTAATGCTAAGGCACTTGCGGTCTGGTCAATGGATTTCTCAGATGGGATTTCTGTTTGTCGACACCATTTTGAGTCACTAATACATCATCTTGCTGTCAGACACGGAGAAGGTCTTGCTTTGGGCTCGAGCTTGTGGGTACGCGTGAGCTTTTAGAGGATGGATAATCCACCATTATGTCAGCCACTGTGTATCACCCATTGTATATCATCCACTATGTATCAACCCCTGTGTATCACCCATTGTATATCATCCACTATATATCAACCCCTGTGTATCACCCTCTATATATCAACCACTGTTAATATCATGGTAGGTGAATGTAATGAATATAATAAGATGTCTATTAGGTCCTCTCATTCTTGCTGTGTACTGTGTGTGAAATGTGTCTGATACTGAGTAATAATACAAGAATGCATAATCACAAATACAGGCTGTCCAGCCCGTCGGGGCTTGGCATTTAAACCAGAGTATCCAGCACTGTATTCAGCCTGGGCTGGAACACCCATAGGGTTTTGCCTCTGACCTGACAAGATTTTCCATGCACTGTGTAAAGAAATATTCTCTTGATATTTCTGCAGAATTTACCCTTCGCTTATCTCCACCTGTGTCTCCTTGTTCTCCTCACGGAACTCAACCTGAGCAATCTTTTGCAGTTCACTCTAATCATTTTTGGAATGTTTTTCAAAATTCCAAGTCTGTGTCTAGAACTCAGATCTAGAGTGCAGATGTCAGGATGTTACATCAGCATTAGAATGTTCAGTTCGGAATATTCTAATTACATGTTTGTGACCTCACACCTTAAAGGGTTCATATCTCTGCCTGTGTCTCCTGCAGGTTTGTCCACTTTCGCCGTGCCAACGCTGGTCTTCCTGTACAGCTTTGCTCAGATCGGCTTGGAGCAGGACAGGAAAGAGCAGCTGTCAGCATCCCAGAGGTCCTCATAGACCCACATCCTGAGATCTGCGCTCCAAAGAACCACCAATACCCACATCGTGAAATCTGCGTCCCAAAGTCCTGGATAGACCCACATCCAGATCTATCCAGCACACCTGCAGCTGATCCAGCACACCAGGTGACAGGGCAATGACACCCGCGCAACCTTAGGACATGTGATGTCATGAGTCCCATCTGTATGTGAACGGCGGAAAAGATGCAAGACGTTTCTGAAGCGCGCGTTACGCTTGTGTCTCTCACTGTTTGGAAGGTGTCCAAAGTGCGCGAAGTGGAGTTATGGGGTCGACTCCATTTCAGTTTGGTCGCTCGAGGAAGTCAATGGATCTGATCAAGTTTACTGAAAAACTCCATTATGTTCTTTCAGGATGTTCTTTGGAATTAATTTTATTTAAATTAATTTCCCACAAGGGACTAAATTGGATTACTGTCGATCTCTGCACTGGAATACTTCTGTGTGTGAATCTGAGCTTTCAGTAAAAGGCCTTCTGCCCTGGCCTTCCCTTGTGTTGAGATGTCTTGCAGGAATGTTCCATCTTATATGTTAGGGCCAGTGTGGGTGCAGGTTATTGTTTCACATTAGTACTACCACTCCCAATTCTACTTATCAAGGCCTTGATAGAAGACCGTCATTAGTTAAATAGTTAAATCGGGTGTTGTAGTGCTTGGCGAAGACAAAAATCTGCACCCACATCAGCCCTTTTCTGAAGGATTCCTGGACCAATGACTCTTCCTCTGGTTGATAACACTGAAAGTATATCCCTTTAGTACGCTATCACTCTTTTACTGCAGTATTGGCTGTAAGACCAATTCTTCTCCCATGATTCCTGTGTAGCAGTTAAAATAGAAGTGTGAACAGCCACTCCGCAGCTAGCTACCTGCGCTTCGTGTCGTATGCAGTTTGATCAGCTTACCCATGATGCAGCAGTTCAAAGGGCACTGGTTTCATTTGCACAGCGTTCCAGGTTAGCATCTCAGCCCAATCACACATCTGTTTCACAGCATTCCAGGTTAGCATCTCAGCCCAATCACACATCTGTTTCACAGCGTTCTAGGTTAGCATCTCAGCCTAATCACACATCTGTTTCACAGCGTTCTAGGTTAGCATCTCAGCCTAAATCACATATGTTTCACAATGTTCCAGGTTAGCATCTTAGCCTAATCATACATCTGTTTCACAGCGCTCCATGTTAGCATCTCAGCCCAATCACATATCTGTTTCACAGCGTTCCAGGTTAGCACCTCAGCCTAAATCACATATGTTTCACAACGTTCCAGGTTAGCATCTCAGCCTTAATCACATATCTGTTTCACATCGCAGAAGGGATGAAGCGGATCTTTGGCAGTAATCAGATTAGTCAGCTGGTCAGAGCGAAATCCTCCTTAATTACCGCAGCTGAAATGAGACTCCCGATGTTTCGGGGACATGAATCTAACCCAGGACTGTTCATCTGCAGTATTACATTTTAAATAGCTTATGATAAAAGCGCAACCCTATTAGGGACGGATTACCAATGTAAAAATAATTTCATTTCACATAATGGTTACTCGAGGGGACTTTCTCAGGAGTCTTTTTTTTTTGGGGGGGGGGATTCAGTGTTTGGGGAGCAGTCCACAAAGCGAGTGCATTTTTGGCGGTTGCGATGGGTGCCATTTTGTAATCCCATGGGAGGTATAACTTCCCCAGCATGCCCTGGTGCCATTCCCACAATCCCTCAGGCTCTCCAGGCCTGTGCGCTTACAGCGCTGTATTCCCCAGTAGGCCAATAACAAAGGTGCAGTTACAGGGACGTTTCACGCTCCAGCCCATGGTCTCTGCCTCACGGTCGGCTGCATCTTCAGCTATGACTCGCATCTGATCCCCACGAGCAGTGAGTGCATCAGACTGTCCGCTCTACAGACATGCTGTTCTGCTATTTCTGCTCATACCGTAACCATGACTTCACAAGACTTACCTTCCCGCTTATAAAACACAATGAATCATCATCTCAGCATTTGGGCAGAATTATTGTCCGGAAAATTAATGGCCCACATTTTTTCTTTTTTTCTTTTTATCTACAGGAGAAGAATCAGACTTTAAGAGGTGAAAGCTCTATATGTACTGTATGTAGACTATGTAGACTTATGCTGCCATTTACCATGCTACGTTGATGAATCTATTATTTATTTTATGTGTTTTCATTGATTTCTGGTTGAGCCTGTTGTATTAATACTGTACAACTTCCGACTGTACTGTAACATACAATGAGTAAGTATTTCGACCGTGACGCAGTTTTTAAGGGCTGTAATTCCAACACACTGCACTCGCTATGGACGTCTGCCCATATGCCAGAGTGCTTACATCCAGATGGAGTAAATCAGAGCCCTTTAAATTTGTGTAACTGTCCAAATGGACCTCACTGTGTGTACCTGGTGATTCTGATTTGTCAGTTGAGGAGCTGCTATCGGTGCTATGGTTTACGTCACTGTGGTAAGGGGTCTGCTACACCTTGCCACAACTGCAGACTACTGCAGTCCAGTTTTCAGTGGGGTTCAGTAGGATACTGGAGGCATTGTGGTTTTCTAGATTACATCAGCAACTCCGCCACAACACGCCAGTGTCAGTTTCACTGAAATGAAAGACAAGCGTTAAGCTCTGAAATAACCTTGCTGACAACAGTGTATTTTCAACAGCCATGCACTATTTTAGCCAGCCAAAAATAACTCCAAATGTGCCCATGTATAAAATAGTTTATTATAAATAATATTTTACATATCTTTACAAATACTCTTTATTTGTGCTTACAGTAGTTAAAGATTTCAATACAGGAAATATAATAATACAATACCATGTGCATAAATCACTTAGTGTTCACATATTTATATTTATATTTAATTATTTTTCCCTTTCCTCTTAATATGACATTCCAAAACAGTACATACTTTACTACCTGGCAGCATTAAAGGCTGACCACAAAAATAGTTCCTAACCGTTTGTCTTTATTGTTCATGCTCAAAGAAATGTATAACAAGTGCAACGTAAAAATCAAGTAAAAGGTTTTTGGTGCTCGACAATGGACAGGTAAGGTCAAAGGTCGCGGCCAGAGCCGGTGAATACGCTTGCAGTGTTCATGCATGGAGACTTGTGAATCTACTGAAAGTCTGTGTATGACCTCAGGGGGTTGGAATGGGGGGGTCAGTATGGAGGGGGGGGATCTCATTTCAGTGCCATTATCTGTAATGGCCCCTGTAAATATATATATATTTTTTGTTTTGTTTCTTTTCTTGACAGTTCTTGAGTGTACAATGATGCAATAAAAGACAGTCATTCGAGACTTTGCACAGCACGTTTGTCAATGATTCTGTGAGGATCCAATCAATTTTCATCATTCCACACAGCATGATGGCCACAGGCTTTTGGGTCGAACTAAAAAGATATCTATATTCGCGGACTGCCGGCTACGTTTCAGATTTTATCTTCCTGAAGAAGAGTGCAGTTATTAGGAGAACTTTCTTTTTCCCCAAGAAGTTTATTTCTGGGCTCTCTCCCGCCCCAAATTTCTTCCCATTAAAACTGCAGAACGAGCAGCATGCAGTCTGTTTTCTATTCACGATCAGGGGGGTCACACTTTGAGAGAAGCAAATCACGGGAGTACATTCGGTTACCACAGAAGATGTGGCACGCGGTCTTATTGCTGGACACTGATGATGAGACATGCAGCTATGTTTTTGTTGTTGCCTCTTTGTTAGGCTCACCTGTGCAAACTTAATGTTAAGTAAGGATCATTTTGATTGACAGTACGCCTGTTTTGCTGTCAAACATTCTGACACCATGACAACAAAATAATGCAGTCCTCACTTTTGGTGTCAATACTCAACACATTGGCTTAGGGGGGTTGCTTTCATGATGTTGCCATTTATTTTACATCACCTTTATTAAAAAATTTAATTAATAAATGACATTTACATACCATTAAACTTCTCATTTCAATAGTTAGATGTCGCGTTTTTGGTGGACCCGAAGTCATAATATGTCAGATATTTGAATCAAAATATTGCACTTGAGTGGATTATTGCTAAATTCAAGCGCAACACACAACCCTCATCCCAATAAAATATTAGAATTTGCATGATGAAAATAAGGTTTTAGGTAACATTCATATGTCATAGACTGTACATGAGTTTAAAGATGCTCGGTTCTCCCAATAAGGAATGCTGCTAGCTGTAGTTATATTGTAGACTTTTGCCCTTCATTTTGAGAACAGAATAAAAAGCTAAAGTAACATTGAGGCTATACTGCTTCATTTATCAGACAGTTTATGGATTTCATTGAGATACAGACAATGTAAAACCTGTTAAAAATGTTAACAAATTTCTCTTAACATTTTAGAGGGATTTGAACACAACTTGGGTGTGCATTCAGTTGATTGATACCACAGACAATGGTATGAAAGACAGGTTAATCATAGCAATGGCGTCTGAAATCTAGAGCAGGGTTTCCATTTGTATCGGATTAATAACTTGAGTAATACAAGGCAATAATAACCTATTCTTTATTTGATTAAATTGATTTTTACCCATGCATTCATCAATTATTTACAGAGATATTATTTTTAATACCAGATTTTGCAACTGGGAATTGCACTGATAAAAGCGCTCTGTAATATGACTAAATTGCCATCTCATCATTTCTGATAAGTGTGGTTGAATTAAAATGTGCTACTCTCTTATCCTTCAGAGCAGTCGCATTGATTGAGTGAACCATTCTGTCAAAACTCATTTATATACGCCCCAGTTTAAAACTTGCAGTTTAATGCCAAGCTAAGTTCTGTGATATGATGCCATTTATTCAAGTAGATGCAATTTTATTCCAGAACAATGGCTCTTAACATGGCAATTCTGAATATCATTCCGCAGTAATGGCGGATCCTTAGCCTTATTGAAGGAGCATTAAGCTCCTTTGATCACTACTATGAGTATGAAGTGCCATGCAAATGTCCTTCCTTTATAAGATATGAAAGCTCGGCGCTGAGCCACAGCTAGAATCTTTGACGTAAAGGACTGGTTACTGAATGAGCCATAAGTTGAGGTACAAAAACTACTGGTCACAGAGAAATTACCTATTTCTACTGATGGAAAGATGAAGGACTATTTGGAGAAGTGTAGTTTTTAATTGAAATGAATGAGATTAGCCTCATTAGAAGTGTTGCTGTACTGCTTATATTGCTAACCTATCAGGTTTAAATCATCCAAGCCAGATGGGGGGGTCTGGTGTTGTCTGGCATCCTGTATGCTAGCAGGGAACCCCATCTATGGTCTGCTATCTCTACGTAAGACTCTACAGCTCCAACTAGCAGCAGAATTTAGGATATGAGATGAAATGAGGACAACAACGGTCCGTTACAGAAGAAAACTGAACCGCTGGTTTGGAAAAGGAACTCGTACCGTTTTTTTCTCTCTCCCAACTGCGAATGTAAAAGTTTGCCTCAAAACTTCTGCAGGGGTTTGCCAGGTAGACTCTGAAGGATGAACATACTATAAAACAGTCAAGGCCACAAGGAAGAGAGATGCACATGTGTAAGCTTCAACATCAGACCTGCTTCGCAGTGAGCATGTTGCTTTTTTTGGAAGACCCTCTTTATTAGGAAACGTGTGTATATGTGTGTGTGTATGTGTGTATTTGTGAAACACGGTTTCATGTTACGTACACTTGACGATCTTGACATTTCACAAGGTCCGAAGAGAGCAGTCGCAAAAAACGGCAAGGATGCAGCCCCTTCAACATGCAAATAACGTGTCATTATCAGAACATTATCAGGTCTAAGAATATGTAAGTGCAAAAGACACATTTCATTTCAGCTCCTAACTAATTTCTGTGCAAATCTGTTTGGTTCGTGGTGTGAAGAAACCAAAGGTTGAAAGTTGGAGGGTTGTTATATGTTTCAGTTGTATGAAAGCACATGGAAATGCAGAGCACAAACTAAATGGGCATTAACTCGCAGGAACAAAATATGCAGACAAAAACACAAAAACTAATTGTCCTGAGCTCTCATTCATGATGGTGATCTCTCCCAGCTGAGTGGAAAAAAGAACTACTGAAAACTAATCCGCTGGAAAAAATAAGTAGCAAAATAATAAAGCCAGAAAAACAGGCAGAAATTATCCTTCAGAAACCGGAAGGTCAGATGATGATAGTACTGCCCATAAGGCGGCTACTGCATGTTAATAAAAATATAAATCTGCTTTGAAACTCTATAAAAGAAGATCCGTTGGAACTCAAATACTGTGTACAGCTACTTATACTCAAACAGAATGCTAAATGTGGAGCTGTGATCCAGTTTACCCCAGGCTTTGCCATTCTTCGTCTATAGACGTGACCGCATTGCAGTGCCGAGCCGAGTACTGAGCCGAGAGGAACTCCCTCCAACCAGATTTTCTGCTCTGTTGGTGCGCGGTGTGGTCCGTGGCTGAAAGTCACATCGGTTCTCCTTCCCATGGTATCCTTTCACAGAACCAGGGCAGCCATCCCAAAGGCGCCATGCACTGAACTTCAGGATATGGTAACAAAGGTCTTTCTCAGAGCGGCTCACGAGAAGATGTCCTCCTTGTCGGATTCGGGGGAGACCGGGCGCGAGATCTCGAAGAGGGGCTGCGGGGAGCTGGGGGCCCTCCTGGACTTGAGTATCCTCAGCACCTCGTCCAGCTGGCTCTCCAGGCCGGCCATGCGGCCCTCCAGGGCCTTGATCTCGTCCTTCAGCTCGTGCTTGAGCTCGGAGAGGGAGGCCTGGAGCGAGTGCTCGGGGATGGGGTAGAAGGTGTGCCGGGCCTCGGGCTGAACGGGGCTGCGGTCCTGCGGGGTTCTGGCCTCGCCCCCCACGTTGTCCAGCCTCAGGTCGCTCTTGGTGATCCCGCTGTCGCAGGAGTCGGTCTTCTTCAGGGACGTCTCCTCCTGCGCCGCGGCCTTAGTTCTTTCCGGAAGCGTCTCCATGGATTCGGCCTTGGACACTTTGCTCCAGTTGTCCACCTTCCCCATGGAGTCCTTGAAGCGGCCCCAGCCCTTGCCCTTGGCGGGCTCGGCGGACTTGCTGACGGGCTGGCCGACGGTGGGGGCGGGGGCCTGGAGCTTGGCTCGGTTGGTGGCCCCCCCTCCCCCGGAGGTGGACGCAGCCGCTGCGGACGAGACGGACGGGATGGGCGTGGCGGGGCTCTCGGTAACCGTGACGATGCTGGTGGTGGCGATGACGTTGTGGGCGGCGGTCTGCATCACTCGAGCCGCGCCCTTCTCCACGTCGGGCTCGTGGGCGTCCAGCTCAGGCCGCTCAGCCGCCATGCGGGCCTCCTTCTGCTGCCGGAAGCGCTGGAACAGCCGCCGCACCGGGTGGTCGGGGGGCAGGTTCAGCGGAGCCTCGTTCTTCCTCCTCAGACGCTCCTCCTCCTCGCGCTTCACATCGCTGATCTTCCTGAACACAATCTGAAAGGACAACAAACACAGGTCCTTAGATACTGGCAAAATTTTAAATCAGATCTATGAGAATTAAGTTAGTGTATCCCCTTTGGTTAATATCATGTACAAATGAATATATTAAAGAACTTCATTTGTTCTTTTGAAAACCTGCAGGCATTTTACTTTTGTCAAAAAGGTTAAGGTATTTCAATTAATTATTCACCCCGGGCCTGAATAAATGCCAGCTTTATGTATGCAGTGGGATAAAACATGGATTAACTCTCCCCTCGGGGTTATAATAACCTAATAAGGCATTCTGGCAGTGCTGTAGTTTGAAACCTCTCCAAGTTCAGCTCAAAATGTCACAAAATTCTTTGAATGTTAAGTTCATTAACATGGAGTTAATTTTATGTTTCAGTTGAGTGGAATGAGTTAATGTGCCTGTAATTCATGGTAACATTTACTTAAGACAAATTTGTTCCATGCATTCATTTGATCTCTCACTGTTTTTATACATTATACTTTTAATCTGGGTTGGATATTACTGGATATTACTTGGATTATACTTTTTCATCTGGGTTGGATATTATTCTTGCAGTAAATACGTTTTAAGGTTCAGTGTCTGCTTGTTCACAGAGAAGGGGAAGGGATAAACAGTGATGTGGTTTGAGGGTGGCTGCTGCTCCTCTCTTGACCATTAGAAGTCTGAAATTACCTATTGTACCTTTCATTTGTTGAGATGTATGACATTTTAGATTTAACCAAGTTCTATGTTTTGGAAAAATTATGCATTTTTTATTTTAGTTCAAACTCGTTACATTTTGTTCTGAAAAAGTCACAACCTGTTAGCTGTGGACATGTCCAGTTAATTGCATTGTCAAACCACATTAAAAACATGCTGACATTTGATCCTGGACACTACATGATGATATTGTGAACATTTTGGGTATGTTCTGAAGAGTTTATTATAATTAGGAAAGATTTCAGAAAAAAGCTCTGCTCAAATGTAATGCATGATTTATATGGTAAACCGTTGAAATGAAAGAAATAGGACATCATTTCAGAAACCTATATTGTAGTCTGCAACACATCATATGGTAATCTACATATGTACAAAAAATGCAGCACCTAATTTCATAATTCTATATTGCAAATGTGCATTCAATAGTCAAGCCTCTTTACCAAACATTTATTTTGCTATGGTGTCGAGCCTTGCATTCAAACCCCCCCCCAACCTCATATAAGTGACACAGAGGAGCTAAAGCCACTTCATAACTAATTTAAAGCTGCCTTTCTGACCAGGGTATAACAGGATTTTGCTGAATCCTTCACTTGAAGCTCATGAAATATTTAAGATTTGGCCTCTATGACCCCTGAGAGAGGGCTTTGAGTTTAACCAGAACATTAACCAGATCATGCTCAGAAATGACAGTAAAGCTGGTGCTTTTATCTTCCTGCTTCCAGCAAAACTACTGCCACACTTTTTTCAGTATGCTAAATGTTCCCTATATATCTCATTCATTTTGGATGTGGAGGTTAATGATACATGAAGTGATCAGCCAAATATCTCAAAAAATAATCTGAACGTGAAAGAACTGATTGCACCAATCAATATGATTGTGGCTCAGTAAAAAAATCTGTGAATGGAATGTAATATGTGAAATAAATGAATAAAAATTCACACAACACCTTTAGGGCCTCAGTGTGTCAGAGCTAATCATGAATGAAATTCCCATATTCCCCAACCGTGTGTTTTAATTAGTCAGATCAGCTCTCTGATGTTCTCCCTTTATCCTGTGCTGGCGTGAATCAAATCAAATTTAAAAAGTTTTTGCATTGCGCTTTTTACAGAATACTGTCACAAAGAAAACAAAGACAGAACAGAGCCTAACCAGGCCTAAACCCTAAAAGTTGAAAGCATTTCTGTGTATGAAAAGGTGCCCTGCTAAAAAAGAGTTCGATGAGGTCTCTGGTTACACAATCAGGTTCCCGACACCATATTGCCTCCTGAGTGTCAACCATCTTTGCCGTGGTCAGCTCTGAACACGTTTTTAACAACACCCTCACTGTTCATTATGCTCACGTCCACTGGTCACACATTAAATTAATTACATTAACTTGTCACACACTGTGTAAAAATGTGCATTCCACAAGCCTCACTTCCTCTTTTCTGTCCCTCTCTGATTTCCCAGCATGCCCCACACAGTTCTTAAGTGACATCACATACTCATTATCACATTAAAGCAAACAAATTGAAGCCTGCAGTTCAGTATATATAAGCCTATGGGACCTCAGCACCTCTCTGCTAGCCGACCAGAAGAAGATTCCAGAACAGCCCAAACAAAAACAGAGGCCTCATTCCAGTGGCTTATTTTTCTCCTCTTTTTTTCTTTTCTTTGCTTCTGACCTGGAATTTCAACCGGTTAAATGTTCTTTCTAGAAGCAAGACGTCGAAGTTAGGAACTCCCAAACTTGCCTTTGCTCAAGACCTGAGTGCATCCTTTGCTCAAGAGCTGAGCGCATCCTTTGCCAAAGTAGTTTTTCATCTACCAGGTATATACCTGACCTGGTTGATGGAGCAAGGTCATTCCATTTGCCTAATTCCCATTTTCTCCATTTCCCAGTCTTCACTTCCTTTTCTACTCTCTTTTTCTAGCCTCACCTGATGGGTGAAGCTAGGATTAGAACAAGGGGCAAGGAAAAGAAAAAAGGGGAGAAGAATAACGGAATGAGCCCCGATAGATCCATCAGCAGGAAATGCGGAAAGGAATGTCTTCTGGTGTTGAAGATCTGCAGGTATGGAATGCATGGCACCAGGGTAAAACCAGAAACCCATTACCACCTCCTGAGTGAGCCAATGAGCTGGTCAATTTCCTCCTAATTTTAATTAAGTTGCCATTTCAGCTGTGAATGAGCAAAACATGATTAAATATAATCTAATAGTTCTGTGTTTTTAAATGTTATGCAAGGCCTGTATCACTCATATTCATTATAGCCTGGAGTAACAGATAGATCACAGCAATCCAGGCTGATGCTCTGTTAATGTAATTTAAGCTTCCACTTTGAGACATCTCGATTAAATGTATTATGTATTCCTGCCTGTGTGAGCAGCTGTATATCTTTGCTTATGCAGCCTACTTTTCCTCGCTTTAATGGGACTGAGAGTACAGCGGAGCCTTCTATCCTAATACTATAGGTACCGAGTGTATAGCCGAACCTGATTTTCCTCACTCTATAGGGACCGAGTGTTTAGCAGAACCTAATTTTCCTCACTCTATAGAAACCAAGTGTTTAGCAGAACCTGATTTTCCTCACGCTATAGGGACAGAGTGTATAGCAGAACCTGATTTTCCAAGCTTTAAAGTATAAAAACACCGGATGGCAGCACTATGTGCAAACAGTATTCACAGCATGCACCCTAAAGTGCCCCAAGAAGCAGCTACAACAGTCCGTTCACAATCCAAAAACACCTTTCTCTCTGCTCCACTACGGTTTCACAAAAAGCAATTTACTCATGTAGCAGATGCTCTTGCCCATAGCCATTCACTGTAAGTGCATTCAGTTAAGGTGGGCGAAATGACATCACGACTATTGCACTTCTTCAAAAATCGCTGCCAGCAGGAATCGTGGGACTAGTATACAGTCCTTAAAATAAAATACAACTTTCAGTGTTTTTTGTTTCTCTAAGGGAGAAAGTGAGGGGTAAGCATGTGCAAGAAGCTATGTATGCTGGGGAGTTTCAGTACAAACCTCCAGCCGCCCATTTCAAACAATAAGCACTAATGAAGATGATAAAATGATTACAATTATACCTGTACCTTGTTTACATCGAACGAGTAGTGGGAAAGACAAAAGTATCCACCAAGGTTATTCAACAACAGAACTTTCAAATGTTTACAAGGCAAAAGACAAAAAAATAAGTCCATCTCAAGAATGTTCGTACTTATACTGAGACATAAATTCTTATTTCTTTCCCTTTTTTGCTAAATAAGACAAAAATATTGGCAATGAGGAAAGACAGTTTTGACTCATTTCATGATTCGCCAATTTAATATTTAATTTACTTGTAACAGGCTAATACTTTCTACTTGTGAGAAAAAATGATCGTCTTACTACAAGACGAAAAATGTTTTTTTAAGACAGACATTTTTGCAGTTTGGGTATCATTTGTTTAGACACAACATACCAGATCTGGATCAGGTCATTGTTTATTTTAACATTTTATCCACTAAACCTCCTGCAGTTTACTGCCAATTTTCAAAGACACATTTCAGTGATGTAGTAAAATGGGTAATGATACTGGGATTGTAGCTGAAAGGTTATGGGTTCAGTCTCCAGCTGTCACTGTGCCCTTCAGCTAGGCACTTAGCTCCAATTGCTTCGCTAAAAATATCCAGTCATATAAATGGATTGTATGTAAAAAATTGTAAAAATGTATTTAATCTGTGTAAGTCGCTCTGGATAAGAGAATGCTAAATGCCCAATTAAATTAAAAATCTTCTTTTGTATGATTGAATGTTTTGGTTAGTAGCATGTTTCATTGAAAGCTCTCAAGAATCTTCCACTGCAGTACTTCATGAAATTACATTACAAATGTAATTACATTACAAATATATTTTACATGCCATTTATGCACACGTGACAGCTAGAGTGCTACCCAACAGTATGTTAACGACTGTGGCTGTCAAAGCAACAGTGCGACTGTTAAATTAGTGGTTCCTAAACTATACCCTAAAGGACAAATTCATCTTGGGTGCCCTTTGTTCTGTGCAGGAAATGTGGATATTAATCAGATGAAATATTTGGGGGGGGGGGTCTAATTTAAATGTAACTATAAATTAACATGAAAATTGATTAATTAGAATGAATAGCAATTAAAGGGCATCGATCACCTCCATCACTTAAAACTTAAATAAGATAATATGAACATTGTATTGCTTTGAAAAACGTACAAGACCAAAAAAAAAAAGAGCTGACGTCTCCCTGGTTCAGCGATGAGAGTGTTTCCTCTGCCCTGCTCCTCCTGGTTTTCCCCGGATACAGCGCCTCAGTGTCTGGTGGTTTGGCGGCATGGGTGCCTGGGGTTTCATATAACACCATAACTAGGGGGTTTCTGCATAGCCTATGGCCATTAGAGAGGGGCTAATCCAAGGTTCAGTACACAAACTTCCACATTTGTGAAGCTAAGGTCACAGCCCGCCCTGCTGAAGAGGGGGTGGCTCTTCCTGCCATCTCTAAAGCGCGGCTCCATGGTACAGTACACTCACAAAAAGGCTTCCTTGGCTTGTCTCCATTGAGGAGCCCTTTTTAGTTCTTCATGGAACCCTCCATCATTGGTGTGACGTGTGAAGGCTCCCAGACAAAGACCCGTTTTGCCTGACAACGAACCCTTGAAATAGATTCAGGGGTCATTGTTCATAGGGTTCTTCTATGGAATCACAGTGTTCCATTTTCTCTGAGAGTGTACAAGAGAAACTTCCCCCATTTTGTCAATTTGAGTAAAAATGAATTTAGCGATCTGTTTGGTAACAAATACTCTGTTTTGCCAAGACACGAGGTGTGATAACGACGTCATCCGCCTGGCATCCTGAGAGTCCTCGGGAACTTCAGAAGCTGGGAAAGAATCGTTTACAGCAGCGCTTTTATTTCTGAAAGCCTTCGGGCCCCGGCTTGCCTCAGAGCTTTCTCTACGGACCGTCAGCAGGGCTTTAATCTGCTCACTCTGCGAATATCCGGCTCGCTGCACATCTCCAACATTTTACACCAAACAGAGGAGATAATGAACAGTCAAATCACGTTATTTGTTTCACTTCCCTGCTGTTACTTGATATGTAATTTGCAGTGATCCAAACATATCGACTATGCCATTACTCACTCGCCTTCTGAAATCTCCCAGCGCTGCAAGCTTTAGAAGTGTTTATGACTCACATACTGTATATATATACGCCGTGAAATACAAGTAATAATATTAGTTCACTTATTAGTATTAGCCTATATCGAACCTGCATTTAGAAGCTTAACAACAGCTTTAACGATTTTTTTGATCAAGCCCACAAAAACATAACTCCCAAGATCATCATCACCCTCGTGACACACCAGCCACAAGCATTAACTGTGGGCTCAGTGTGCCGCTGTTTGACATACACCACAATCCAATTTTCTCAGCACTTTTTCCATTATTCTTTCATTATTCAAAACCACAGGGCCATTCAATGATGTTGGCGTCTAGCTAAGTGCAGTACAGCTGCCTCCTAACATTGACGGTTATCCTCGGAAGAGGACTGGTGGCTTTACGGAGGTGGACTGCAGGACCTATGAGGACACCTATGAGGCCGCTGAGTCGTCAGTGTTCTCGCGGTGGTTTTCAGTGTTACGAGCAGCACTATTGATAACCTCCTTCCCTTGAGAATGTTCTTGCAGCGAGCCTGGCAGCCCTGTCGGGTAGAGTATGACTGTATTCACACTTGTGGAGGGGGTCAATTTCTGCCTGCACGAGAGTCCTCCAATATTTAAAATGACAGCAAACGTGAGCAGCGGACATCTTGCTTCTCAGAATGCTTGTCTGCTCCCTCACAAATTGCCAGAGGTGGTAGCAGTGAGCACATGCACAACAAAGTCATTTCAGATTAGGAGGAAATGGGGGTAAATGCGTATTTCACATGTGTAATCAAGACAAATTCAGCTATGGCACCACAGCAGGTGTGACCCCTCAGGAAGACTCCTCAGGAAGACTCCTGCTTAGTCATTCTCATCCAAGTCTTTAGTGATACAGGAAGTAATAAACACAGTGCAGACAACAGATGGGCAATCAGAGGCTTTAAAAAGAATATTTATATCCAATATTTATATTTATACCCAAGAAAATTTTTGTTCTTGTTTGAGCTCATACAGTGTAAGTATTTGGACAGTGGTACAATTTCTGTTCTATACTCCAGCACGTTGGATATGAAATTAAACAATGAATATGAAGTTAAAGTATAGACTGTGAGCTTTTATTTAAGGGTATTTACATCCATCTGTAATTGTATCCCTTTTTATACATTGGGCGCGTGCTATATACCAAAAGTAACTGGGCATTTGGCATTTGTCTTCACAGACTTTTCCTGATTAGGCAGGTGTGTTCAATCGCTTCTTTAGTGCAGGTATAAGAAAGCTTTCAGTATCTAGTCTTGTTTCTAGGCTTTTAATTGCCTTTGGTGTCTGTTATTGCTGTTTGTCAACATGAGGACCAGAGTTGTGCTAACGACAGTCAAAGAAACCTTCATGAGACCGAGAAACAAGAAGAAAACTGTCAGATACAACAATAGGCATCCCAAAACACACTGTTTGGAGCATCATTCTTTGGTAAGGTGTATCCATGAACATCAGCACAGCTAAATTCATTCCAACAAACTCATAGCGGCTTTCCAGCCACGTTCTTTTGGTTATTCCTGTATTCCCTTGGCTAAGGTATGGTTATTAATGATATTCCCCGTTATCCGTCACATTTCCAGTTGAGAAGCAGACCGAAGTTTCGGCGCACAGATGTTCTCTGTCGAGTAGGTGGCAGCCAGCGGGTGACGGACAGAGTCTCGCACCTCCCAATGACTCAGTTAGCACTGCGCTTTAGCTTTGTTCTCCGGGCTTTCAAGCTGATGAGCAATCCACTTACCTGGTCTGGCTGATTACTCCGTCTCGTCTTTACGGCCCTGAGAAGATGAAAGGGAACCTGCCAGCCAGTCTGATGGCCACTCGTGCTTAATTGTGCATATTCCAGTTGTGACTCATTGTGAAAATTATACACGGGGCCCTCTGTGATCTCTGTGAGCTTTATCGGTGCTCGTCCAGCGCCTGAATTCTTTAAACAACAAAGAGCATTTCATTGCTAGTAATGGCATGTTGTTCATTGAACAAATGAATTGGATTAGGCTGTGTACTTTAATGGGAAAGTGTCTGATTGAGATATGAATCCTGAAATGTGGCCGTTTCCTCTGCGATTAGTATGTGGGGAGACGGACCATTAGCCAAGCCCTTCCTGAGAGGAAGAAGACCTCAGACAGCCGCGCAGTGAATACCAACCGCCACCGTTTCCCGAGACACTCAACCTTCCTCCCCCACGGTCTCCCCTACATTTAATTAAGCCACGTAATTAATTACAGCCCACCCCTGGGCTCCGTGCTAAAGCGCGGCCCAGTCACTAAAGTTTTGCACGCACAGTCATCGCGATGCTGATTAAACCCATCAACTGGACTATGGATCCTGGAATCTTCTGGATCTGTGCCAACAGAGCTGCCCCTTCAGAATCGGTCTACTGGCAGATGTAAGGTGTTCAGTTTTCTACAAGGACAAGCTCAAATGCCGTCGTTCAGATAAGGTGGATCCTCTTTACTGTTACACAGTAAAACAATGTCCACTAACATCTAAATATGTTTGCAAGATCTTTTGTACCTATTGCCATGAACCTCCAAATAGCAAGCACGTGTATGCCATTTGCACTGTATCAATGTATTTGTAGTGACCACTTTATGTTCCTATTGTAGAGATTGTGTGCCTGTGATCTGTGAAGGGCCTGTAGTGACTTCGCCCGTGCTCTATGTGCTCCCATATGTTCCCCTACAGCGCACGGCTCTTACCCGCGTGTGGGTGTCAGTGACCGCATACAGGATTGATGGCGGACTGCGGTGGAAAGGGCTTTGGGGGGGGATCAATGACATTCCAGCCGCACAGTTCAACTTTCCAATACCAGAAGAGTGAGTGAGAAATCTCTCTATCCACGCCCCGTAGAGGAACAATAAATAAAGCGATTACTCACAAAGCGGCGACAGTTTGCTGTTTCCAGTGGCGGACTGCGACAAAGACGCGGTTTGCTGCACGCTTTTGACATGTTCCAAGTGCGTCTCACTGTGTGGCAGATTACTGCCATTGTGGATGCGGGGGCTGGTGGTGGGTATTGTTTTTGTTGTTGTTGTTTTTTAATGGGATGCCACTGTGGAGATGGATTCACCCAAGTGGTTGCGTGCCGCGCTCTTTTGCTTGAGTGCGGTGAATCCGGTCGTCATGGGAGACCGCCGTCGCCACGGTGTCATCCCTTCATGATCTCCCCCCCCCCCCCCCCCCCGTGGCAGTCTGAGGGCCCCGGGTTGAGCCGCACTGCCTTCATTTCACAGGCACCGGGTTCTTATTAACCAGCCAGAAATGCCACCTCGTGCCATACTCGCTTCACGATGGGGAAGCCATAAGGCATAGGTTCTGCAAATTTGGACAGACGTGTTGCACCCCAGACTGAAAATACATCCACACTATAATCAGGGCAACTGCACTCCATGAGCTTTCATATTAGCTCATACTACTTTATATTACTATTATAAGCTACGCACTGTACATATATTGTGATATTTTATGCTTAATGTCTTTGTTTGCATAATGTGCTGTATAAAAACATCCCATGAAGAAAGTTGCCTTTGCATATAATGGATTTGGTGATCTTGTGACTTCCACTGGATCAGAAATCACTGAACAAAAGGAAAACAAGCTCAGCAATTTCACAAAGGAAACTGATTACTGACTGCAAGCCTGGTGTTCAGGACGCCATGGGCTATCTGAACACCATATGTAATATTTTTATGTGACCTCTTCAGGGTCATCTGTGTAACTGTGCTGACCCATGTGAAGGACAAAATGGTTTGTTTCTTATAAAAAGTACATTTCAAAGAACCATTGAAAGACAAGCTTGAAAAAGTCCAAACTGCATTTTCTGGTGTCAACCATGAAGGCTGTAATGATGCTTCCTGTCTTTGAAGCAAGCAGAGCATTTTGGCACAAACAAATCCAAACACCTCTTCGTTCACCTTTGTTTGACCTCTGCCAGAGCCATCCCCTTGTGAGTATAGGTCGACTGTCTGTTCTCTGCCAGGGTACAAAGCCAACCCAAAATTCCCCCAGATTTTGGCACAGAGACCAAGGCTTGGACGGTACCTGGGCAGTGGAATAGAGGAACACCAAAGGGACCAGCTGGATTCATATCTAAAACTGACAGCCAGCATCCCAGGCTTTGAGGTGAACCTCCCCTAAATGCTGATGAACGCTCCCCCTCACCGGTGTCCCTCCCGGAGAGAATGCGCCATCCTCGGCAGTGAAATCGGACCTTACCGCCATGTCGTTAGCATTTACCTTTCTATAGCATACTGACAAGAAAGGACATGGGCTATTGATCCACACTGCTTTCTCAAGTGGTTCTGCAATGCTATGGAGAAGCACGCACATGCTACGATAAATACAGTGCGTGTGTGTATTGCGTGTGTATACTTAATTTGGCTACTATATTTACCCAGAATTACGTGCGGTATTCCCACAGAAATTGCATAATCATTTCAATCACTCACACAGTTTTTATTCTGTCTTCAAAAATTATATACAATAAATGCTGCAATGAATGGAAGTAATGAGCTGCCACTAGACATGGGTACTCTCTCTGAAAATGGCATTCATGCTAATTTCATTAGCCTTAAATACACTATAGAATTGTGCAGCGATGCAGTCAACAATCCAGAATTGAATCCCGACAATTTATCTCCCAGAGGGGAGGTTCTCATTCAGCATACATTTTCGAATAAGCTTCATCTGTCACAGCGTCATGAAAAGCTGAATGCACACAAAGGATAATGCCAGTTTAAAAACTGTAGAAGGTTTCTTTTTATGCCAGTGATAAGTAGTTCTCAGTAGTTTTTTGTGGTGCCAGATGCTAGTTTCCGATGCAAATCACTGAAGCGCTCAGTGCGCCTAAGAACAGTGACAAGTTATTCCCCTGCCACCTACAACCAGGCCCGCTTCTCTCAGACTACTGGAAGATATTTTTAGAAGATTTTTTCTCACCCTTGCAAATTCCTCAATAATAAAAGTCCAATAGCCTGTTGCACCTGTATAATGTAAAGTATAAACTTCGTAAAAGTTCAAAAGTAGGCTAGATTGAACGTAAATTCAGAGTTATGCCATAACTTCATTTAAACTGGTTGCACAAACTGATTTAGTTCCGACCGTAGAGTTATGATAAAACTATGTGCAAAGTCATTCCAAAAACAGCCATTGACCAATTTGAAAGATTGGGAAACATGTTGCATGCAACATTTTGCCCAATATAAGCTAGCAGCCCGTTCTCCCCGATAGATGATCCATTTCATTTGTTTGACGACATTGATGTGCACTCGTGCGCTCCTTTTTGGCAAACTGAGATACGGAAGTGACAGAAAATGACCAACCTTCTCTGAGTACATGTATAATCCTCCATAAATTATTAGATTATAATAAAAAGTTTATTTCATACCAAGTCCATTATTGGAGAGCAGTACATCCCATCAAGCTATGCATAAGGAATCACCAACTAGAATAGGTGATACAGGCTGTTGGCAGCCATTGCAATAATTTTGACATCATAATAACATTGATGTAATGTTTTGGATGTGACATTTGGATACAAAATGACAAACAGATCCTAAAATAATTACTATTCTTACATGATAAAAAATATATATCTATATTAATGCAAATTATCATAGCACCCACTTGGCTGAGGGGAAATAATTAAAAAAATATTCAGCCAGAAAAACAGAACAAAGAACTTGTGTTATGGATGTAATGCAAAAAGACAGGTATTTTGGGGAGATTATACACTTTCTAAAAACTCTGAAAGTTTGATATCCATGCAATTTCAGAGGCATGGCTGAACATAAAAATAGCAAATGTGAATATATTTATATCTTTGTCCTGATTTTTATGAGGAGATACAAGCATTATGGATGTGACACCATTGCATTATGGATAGTTTTTTTTGTTGTTGCTGTTTTTCAGTTAGTTTGAAGAACATTCAGCACGGACATTTATTTACACTCCAGGCAGGTGAAGCAGAGTCAAGGAAATGACTGGCAGGTCTGATAGCACTCACCAGGAAGAAATCATCAGGAAGCAGAGCCATTTTCACATCTACCAATCAATCGTGCACTAGATTTGTTTTTCCGTGTTGCTTGGGTTCAGGGCTCATCTTTCTCGCATTTCACTGCAACACATCATGTCTGGAGGACTCAAGCCAGCCTTAAAGGATAATGAATAAATGTGAAAGCCAGGCAGTTTGTGACAAAAGGTGTCAAAAAGGAATTGTGCATATCGAGGGATCTTTGAAAAGTTATTTAAAATAAAACTGCGGAACGTTGTTCGTTCTATTTGATTGAATTTAATCTACTGCGACTTTGCCTGAAAGGTAATCCCAGGTTTTTAAAGATTACAAACCTTGAGAGAGCATGTCACACTGTCAGATTTTCCCTTCTGTACGAAAGTCGGATAATTCCTTTTTTATGACAGTGTTCACGTTTGCGGATGGGCTGTGAACAGACTGACACATAAAGGCTTTTCACAGAAACATGCACATTTAGAAATACAATGCAGAGTGGTCCCTTTTCTCTTAAGACAATTTGTTCCTTGCAAAAAATAAAGGTGCAATTTAAGTGAATATTGTGGAGCCCTTCAATATTTAAATAAAGAGCTTAAAATAGGAGCCCTTGGCAGATATCAGGAAGGTACAATGCGGTCCCTTCACCTCATACGTTTCTGACTGCTTCTACTCCTCCCATTACTGCTGTGTAAAAAAAGCTTTAAAAAACAGTGCCTTTGTTTGCCTTCTCCCATTATGAAGTAATTGTTATGATAAAAGTGCGTTAAGCGCAGCTGCATAAAGTGTCAGTTAAAGCAGTGAAATGGGGAGGGCGGTACTGATTGTAAGAGCGCGCTACATTGGCGGGTCAAAAACATTTCAGACTAGCAGATTTCGGGTTCAGTTCCTGGTGGAAAGAGCTGGAAACCATGGTGACTGTGATGAAGTGAAGCTTCCTCATGGCAGTCCATGTCTGACAGTTAGCGGTTAGCAGTCTTACACAGAACAGCTTAACGGCAGTGGAAGTTAGCGGCTCCAGTGGCGACCGATAGACTTTGAACGTTTCTCTTTTAAACCGGCATCCAACCTTTTAATACGTTGTGCCGCATTGCACCCACAGGACAGGGGTCCTCTATGAGGGGGTAGGGAGAGGAGCCAGGAGAATGGCCAAGTGAAGAGAAGTGTCCTGTGTAGAAGTGAAGCATCTTGAGAGGGTGAAGGATACAAAATTGTAGAGCTCCCAGAATTAATTGGATTTTAAATCAGAAGTCCTAAAGAAAAGGTTGAAAGGACACGAGGCTCATAAAATATTGACAGGCACAGCCACTTGGAGCTTGATGGGTAATACTTTATCATCATAATCGATCCCAGGTCTATTGTGTATCTGCTGCAGTTATGAAACGCTTGACTAAGCTGCTCAGGGGCAAAGCATCAGACGAAACTGAATAATGGAATTTTTGGCCCTACTGAATTGGGTTTGAATTGGGTCTGCTGTAATGCAATGTTCAGAGCATCCTTTTTCCTGGTCAAAACTGAGATTACCATGTCAATTAATTCCTTTCAATGATCAATATGTACTGTCCTATAAATGGCTTCAATTAAGCCTAACTGGCAACAGAGCAGGGTTCTGTAGTTATTTTTGTTAAAGGTATATCTTATCTTCTGTGTCTGTTGTTGATATGAAATATTGAAGCTCCCTTTAAAGGAATCGCATCGAGGGTAGAGATTACATTACATTACATTATTGGCAGTTGGCAGACGCTCTTATCCGGAGCAACGTACTACAAAGTGCAAAGTGCATACCCATCACCTGGAACAAGTGCACTGAAAGACCCTACAGGGAACAACAATTTCAAGTGCTAAGAGTATAACAAAGATGAGGACTAGGGCCTATTTGATTAACCTGACAATGTATTATGTCTAAAACTGTTTTATACAGCACAAGGCAATAGAATGATATACACTTACGTAGGAAACACTTACGAGATACGGTATAGATAAGTATGTCAGGGCGTGTAACTCTATATAATCGTCAGCTGTAGACCATTTCACCTGAAGGCAAAAACCATATGCCCTGCATCTGATATGGAGATCAGACAAAGGTCTGTTTGGTCAAAATGTTTCTACATTAAACCTTTGCTTTTAATTTTAGTTTTTTTTTTAGTGCTACAAATTCATGCAGGCATTTGTTTTTTTGATGGTATTCAATTCCTGCTGTACCATGGCCTGGTATTATTTTAGATTACCTGTACTCATTATATCAAGTACCCAAACAAACAAAGACAAAACAAACATTTCAAAATAATTACTCAATACTCATGTAATCATCAGTGTGTTACCTTCATCCAGAATTAATGAGCAATATGATTGATCTGCTAGAGAAAAATAACTCCTTGATTAACAATCATTGGATAAAAATGACCTTGTTTAGATTAATTGCACCACACTTGCTAACCCAGAGAGCATTTGGCAAACATTCCTTTCAAAATTAATCATTTTATAGTTGATTCTGTGCGTAAGAAGGCTCTGATTACTGAATTGAATTTAACTGAGAATTTTCTGTTACTAAAGAATACATTGTGATATAATCTGAAACTTAAAATGAGATGATGATGATGATGACGATGATGAATGATGAGATCCTGATAAAATATTTAAATTGCAGGCCTTCCACTCGGTAAAGGACATAAATGATAAATGTATGTATTTCTTTCAGAAATCCAAACCCTTAATACATTCCCAAAACGTTTACAACTTTAACTTTTACGCTCAAATTTAAGAGTAAAATGTTTTTGCAGTACCCTATTGTGAATGGCCAACATAAAAACAGGGCTGAGACCATTGATTGCAGCTAGAAGGATGAAAGCAATTAACTGACCCTGAGTGCTTCCACGAAGTCAACGGCACTGACAGATGAGTAGCACTTGGGTGGGAGCTTCTGGATAAATCTATTAACCCTGTTGGGGGCTGTAAATCTGTCCTTAACATTGAGCATGTGTCAGATGTAGGAGAGGGAACCGGCAGAACCGGTGCTCCAAAACCTTCACCGTCCTCCTTTCTCTTCTCCCTCCTCTCTCTCTCCCTCTCCCTGCTGCTGTGTCCTGGCCTCTACCTTCTCCTCTCCATCTTATCTCTCCATCTCCTCCAAGTACTTCCTCACTTTTCTTTCTCTTATCTCTCCATCTGCTCTTCCTCAGGAGCTCCTCCCGCAGCTCTGACCTGCTGTAAGGAGTGAGTTCCCGCTGTAAGTTCAGGGCTGAGAAAAATCACGCCATTTTGGTTCATGCTGCATCACTGGTGATCTGAATATACAGGCTCACATATAAGACACAATATTGATTATATAGAAATGCATTGGACCTCTTTGGACCCAATTCAAAACAAAACCCCTATTCAACACCACCAACCTTTATCTGCTTACCAGTGTGCACAAGTAAATACAGTGCTGTTAGCAGAACATCCCCATTATACAGGAGCAGTCCGTACAAAGAGAGGATTAATTGTACTCTCAGTTAAATTTGAAAGGTGTATTTAATTACATTTTAAAAGAACACTGTCTGGTGGGAACCAAAATGGAAACCGTACATATATTTCTCTAAGCAATTCATTTGCAAAAAGTTAATTTTCGATTAAAGCTTGCCTAATTCAAGTGAGGAAAAGCTGAAATCATTCATTTTCAGTTCCTGTAATTACAGTGTACTTCTCTAAAGAGCAAACTATTCTAATATACATTGTATGCGGCAATATAATAAGTGAAATATTAAATATTTAAAAAATCATATTACAGTGTGCTGTACTCATAACTGAAGTAATTAAGTGACTAATTGAGGCCTATATTTGTAACTGAGTCAAAGGAATTCAATCAGTTCCTCTCACTCGCACCTTTTAAACCTGCTGCCTATCAGAGCACTGCAGTTACTGCACCAGAGGTGTGAGGAGGTCGCACATGCTCAGAGAACCATGGGAGATGCACAGGCACCCGGCCAGCAGGGCCTCGTCCTCTACAGCCGACACTACGGGCCAGATTAACTGAAGGATTGCGACTGCTTTTCAGTTGCTACAAGCTCGCAATATCTACGCCGGGTTTACTAAACATTCACAGTGGGTCAGAATCAGGATGTATTTTGCAGGCTTTATTTGTCTGTGACATTCCGTTTGATGCATGGTTATATGTGTTCATGCAGAGGTAGACCTGGAGGGAACATGCTAAAACAGGGTGGAGATCATGTCCTCCTTGGCCAGTCGGAACAGCCTATAGCTCACACACAGGATGTACACACACAGCAGTCCTCAGCAGTCAGATCAGTTTCTCTTGTGGGCTGCATGGGGTGGAGCGGAATTACTGCAGTGACCCTACGTGAAGTAGGAATTACTTTATATCTGAACTACAAACATCTCCACCTTGTTGGCCATGTTTAGGTTTAGTGTGATTCTTTCACTGACACAGGAAAGATGAGGAAACCAGGCAGACAGCATTATGCTCTCAGCCAGAGACTAACTATCGCCTTCTTTTTTCTTTTTCTTCTCTTCCATAGTATCCATGTGTACCACTGGATACTAAATCAATGCATGTTAATGCAGTTTACTAGCTGGGAGAAGTGACCAGGCCAGTATCCTAACCGTTATGCTACACGGCTGCCTGTATTGGCGGATGTCAGCGGAGCTGCGGGTAGGGGCATCGGTGGACGTGCTGAGTGGGCTCGTCTGGCCGGAATGTCGCCATGGCAATCTCTGCTCAGGGTCACTGCACACTCAGACCGATTGAGGTCTGCAAGAGCTCACCTCAGATTGATTCTGTAAGTGAGCGCGCTCAGAGATCACTCACCCACGATGTACCGCGATGGGAATCCAATCCATGGTGACTGCATTAGACTGCACACGCACACGCCACACACCCAACTGCACGCACACAACTACACACACCTGAGCGTGCGACTGCACGCACACACACCCAACTGCACACACACGACTGCACGCACAAGACTGCACATGCCTGCGACAGACCACGTAGCCCTCTAATATGGATTTTAGATCAGGATCAGGTTAGATCCATCAGGGCCAGTTCTTTCAAGTCTGGTCAGAACTACCTAAGTCACTATTTTTGGCACATCAAAAGCAGCTCAATAAAAATGTTAAATACTTGTTTTTTGTATTTTGGATCGTGATTTTGGATACCAGGCCACACCAAACTACATAAGACCTGACACTTCACAACCTGACAGAATGGACTAAACCATGCTACTGGTCCAATCGAGACAGATAGACAAGACTAGTAATCTAAAACATGATGTATACGAATGTCTACTAAATGTATACTTACACTAGCTGTGACTGCTTGAGTGAATGAAACATCATGATGCGCGCACACACACGTATATGTGCACACATACGCGCGCGCGCGCGCGCACACACACACACACACACACACACACACACGATCACACAGCTTCATCTTTCTTGCAGCTGTTAAGATGCTCTAAAGGTTGCAGCTATAGTTCTATCCCTGTGCTAAGGGAATGCATGAATTATCTACTATAATTATGTAATTGCATATTGTCACAAAGTCCTTAGAAGAGCTGCAATTTTACACTCAGGATTGGATGTCTTATCTGTTTCTTGCGTTGCCGTGTATAAGATACAGGAATGCTATCCTTGTAACCTCTCGATAAAAAAAAAAAAAACAGCACAGTGAGTCCGACCATGATCCTGTTGATTTACCCTTGAGAATACAAGACTTACATACAGGTCTTACTTCAGAAAAGCAATATGCTCTCTGCTGGGTAGTTGTCCCTAGAGCACGACTGTACAATTACTTTGAAAGGTTACGAGCAGTTTATTGCAGACGGATGCAGCTTGGAAATGGCAGGTAATGTCTCCGCCGATAATGAGATGCTCTGTAGCATTGTTCCGAAAACAATCACGGGAACCATCCATTTTGATGTCGGAAATAATCCTCCATTTTCTGGCAGTCAAAGTCAAATTTTTTTCTTTACCACAGGACTTCTGTGATATTCTTTCATCACCGACCAAACCAATTTGGTTTTTTATTTGTGTGGGTGATCTGAATTTCTACAGGAAAGGGCAGAGCTGCTTAAGGGGGCTGAAATGTCTTTTTTGTTTTAAAAGAAGTTGAAGGCGGCATGAATGAAACTCAATTTGATTCAAAACGCATAATCCACTGAAATAATATGCAAAGTAAGGCAACTACTTATATTCTCATTTACAAAGCAAGAGTACAGTTCATCACAGACAGTGTAATATTTTAAACACAGGCAGCTATATTGATATAGAACTCACACACATTTTCTATTCATATATTCACATATGGCCAGCTGTCCAGAAGATAATGAATGTTTAAGACCAGCAGTTCCCGGTTGACAGCGCAAGGCAGTGCTCCACTCTGAGAGGATTTATGGCCTGTGCGCACACCTCTAGCAATAAAGCTACTGAATACAAATAAAATAAAAACATTTTAAAAAATGATGTATAAGAGCAATAATTATATTCACCTCATAGTTCCACAAATAACTCATTTTTACTTTTTTCGTATGCTTAATGCAAAATCCTCTCTGATAGAGTGGCACTTATAGAGTTCTTTCATGCAGTGTGTACTTGTATGAATTATCTGTAGTTTAATTAATGCTGAAGATGTTCCTGTTCAGTTATGACTGTGCATTCTCGTCAATCAGCTGTGAAGGGGATGATTTGGCAGCAGAATTGAGCCAGCTTTGGAATTTGAGCGGTACGCACAGGGTAACATTTCAGATTTTTCGATGAGCAGAACGGACATGACGGTGGCATATTATTAAAAAGCACACTTGTTTAAATCGCCAGCTCAAAGTAATAACTAGGACCCGTAATTGTGGCATTTGTAGTTTTCACTCATATATTTACACATATTTTTAAGTCCACTGTCTCTCACAAAGTTCTCCCCTTGGTTAGCCCTTACAGCTTGCGTAATGTGCTGTCAACAATTCAAACTAATGTGTGAGCTGTCTATACAGGCTAAAAACCAACCACAGTAAGCAGGGCACAGATAGTGGGGCACAACATCCCAACAGCAGCCCAAAGAAATAACTATTTTAAATTTGTTACAAAATATATTGAGGGGGCTCTCCCAATATATTATGCCCAGAGCCTGAGAATCGAAATAGCAAGTAGAACATTTTGAACCCTTTAGAACCATGTTGTCTATTTTAGTCAAATGCGTTTTATAATCAGCAAAATACTTTCTTGTGAAGTAAACCAACCAGTACAAACCAGGTTTATTTCAGTAAAGAAAGCCAAAACATTAAGATTAGCTGAAGCAGTCGAGGCTATTCTACTAAGACTATTTTTAATCAATCAATCCATCAGACTTATATAAATAGCACATTTTGTACACTGGCCTGCAATTCAGGGCCTGATATTATACACACATAGGAAACACAATTCCATATAATGCACAACAGTAATGGTCTCTGTTTGTGTTTAGGGGGAAGGGTGCTTTTAATATCCTTTGCTGACTCAGCCGCACGTCGGTCCCTGAAATCGACCAGTGGGACACGGTAATCCATGGTCCCTTCTCCGCTAAATAAAGAGCTTAGATAAACTGCGTGGAAGGTACTCAAATGGAGTGCCGTGGACTCCCCCGGGAGACGCTGTCCCTCACCTGTTTCAGCTCCTCAGTGGGGCTGATGAATTCACCTACGTTCTGGATTAAGTGGTCCTAAAGATATCGACCCCAGCTTAAGCATCATAATGACTTATAGGGTGGTCAGTGGGGTCTCGGGGGGGGGTTGGGATTGACCCAAAATGGCTATTTCAAACCTCTTCTATCAGTCTGGCCTCTGTAGGGGTATGTGAACTGGACCACGTAGCAGCACGCTAGCTGTATTTCTGCAGCAGATGCACAGTGTGGCTATCGCTGCTGTAACTCATCTCTAGAATCAAGTCTAATGTATTCAAGAGCTACAGGCCATATTCTGGTAAAGGCGCTGCAAAAGTGTGTTATATTATTAGAGACAGCTTGACTTCATGCTGTGAAAAATGAACCACAAAAGTACCATATATTATTAATCATGGTTTAATCCTATTTAGTGAAGAGACTGTTTCGAAATCACTCTTAGTAAGCTGTTTCTATGTTCCTGAAGAACTGCAAATAATTAGAATGAATATAATCATTGACCCTTCATAGTCCTGCAGATTACACACAGCAATGAGCACCTAGTTTCAGTCGGACCAAGGATGATTCTTCTTTCAAATGATGAATGACGTTTTGGTTGGAAACATGCCTCATCGAGAGCTGC
This sequence comes from Conger conger, assembly GCF_963514075.1. NCBI lineage: Eukaryota > Metazoa > Chordata > Actinopteri > Anguilliformes > Congridae > Conger > Conger conger. The sequence continues at coordinate 20,160,069 of NC_083777.1, read as the reverse complement.
GAGGGAAAGTGTTTTATATGTGGATGTAAACGTCATAAAAGATAGAGTGCCATTGTAGGCCTGATTACACAGAAACCGATTTTCCCAGTCATATTTCTTTACAAAGAAGCCGCGCTGTTTTAAATGGTGATAAATACCTCTTGTCATTGTTTCATTTAAAAAGAAGATGACTTGGTTGTTATTGATCTGCAGTTAAGAAACTACAAAGGGGAAATTAGATATCAACAGTGAGATAATTCTTGGTAAATGAAGATCATTTGCATGGAAATAGCCTATTACTCAGTGGTTAGACTTAAGATTGTATTTCTCACAAGACAAAGCTGCTTTCATTCAGAGTGAAGCCTTGATGAAACAGCACTTCCATTAACTTAAATTTTCAACATGTAATGCAAAAATTGTTTTTACTTCATTAGTTTAAGGACTGTTATTTTTGTTCTTATAGTTTTATATCGTATTTATTGATTTATTGATTGTCTGTGTTTTGTTGTAAACTGTGGCAATGTTTAAACATGTTTCCTGCCAATATGTTGAGCATTTCGAATCAGAATGTTTTTAAAAGCTGGTTCTTTTCATTGCTAAGACCGCAAGGTTTAGCATACTGTTTGCGTGAAGAGAAAGACGAACGTTTCTCTCGTTTACTCGGGACTCAGAGCGGAGGAGCACAGAGTATGGCACGCTACGCGGCAATCACGCGCTGGAGAACTGCGAAACGCGTCACACACCCGGGGCTCTCAGCCCGCTCATCAGCGGTTAGCCTAGCGAAGGACGCAGACGCGCTCTTATCTGAGGCAGATCAGATCCCGGGCCTCGTTCTCCAGCAGCTCTTCACCGATGAAAGCTGATGGGATGATCTGTGTTTTTCTCTTCCATTGTACGAGAGTTCGGTGGAGTGTCTTATTTTCGACATTCGCACCTGGGACAGAGGCTGAACCCTGCTGGCTGATCTCGCTGAAAAGCCTTTCCTTACATCTTTCTTTCCGCACTCCAGTTCCTAATTATTTCAATTTAAATTCACTTGGGGGAAAAAACACCTCAAAAAGGAGTACAAGAATACAAGTAGACTGTGGGTCCCTCCTCCCTGTTCATCTGGGGAGTTAATAATATATTTTTTCCTGTAAACCCCAGCTGTGGGCGGTTCAGAATATTGCAATCAAAGGTGATTAGAGCAGTGGGGCTCTATTAAAAGCCTGTCGTCCTCTGTTCCCCGGTCTTTAATCAGCGCAGTCGTTTCTATTTGATTTCCATTCCTGTGTCTAGACTCAGTTGTCCCCCCTCTTCCCAATCACAATCACATTCCCGGTCATCCTGCAGGGGTACAGTCACAGAGTTCAGCTCGGCCTGAGAGGCAATGGACACTCTGTGACCCTTACAATAAACTATTGAACTATATTGTAAATATGGATATTATGGAAGATACAATGATCAATATTTTTCAAATTAATGAGCAATGTGCTTTAAAAATAGGTACTGTGTTGTCTTAAAGTCTCAGCCATTCATTTATTTTCCATATACTGTGAAGTTTCCCAGAGTCTTGATAATGTATTTATTTCAGCATGCTCCAGTGTATATTGCCTTTCAGTAAGGGGCTGTGCTATGAAACAGATCACTGCAGATACAGATAAGTATGAAATCCCTTTCACTCAGACGTGCAGTGCACGGAAATGTTGACATGCTGATGTTTGGAGTTACATGAAGTGTAACTCCAAAGAAGTGTAGTGTACTGTAGTGTAGTAAGAAGTGTAGTTTCTTGCTTCAGACTTCAAATCCCAGAAAGCCCTGCAAACCGCCATTTTAAATCCGAATCATCAGAAACGTCTATATCCTTCAATGGACACAGAAACTATATTCATATATTTTTTAAACTCCAGAAAGTGAACTGTCCCTTTCACATCAAAGGTAGTGTATGGTACATCAACAGTCCACTATATACTTCATGGATCCCTGCTCAATCCACGTCATCATGCAGTCACATAGTAATGCCCCACATTCGGCTCCCAGTGTGTTAGGAAGAGTGTTTAAAAGGGAAGGGCTTATGTATTGGATGAATGATTCATACAGCGCACTGAGGCCCAAACGCCCCTCTCCTCCCTGCTGATGTCAGCCGGCGGTGAGCACTGATGGAGTGGGATTACGTTCTGCACTGTCAACATACCCCAGTGTGTGCCCAACCATTGACGCCTGTCCTCTGTCACATTCATGAGTATGTAGGCCTTAACACCTTTCAGAGAGAGGGAGAGCCATTGGCTGGAGAGGGAAAGGGAGAGAGAGGAGCTATTGGCTGGAGAGGGAAAGGGAGAGAGAGGAGCTATTGGCTGGAGAGGGAAAGGGAGAAAGAGGAGCTATTGGCTGGAGTGTGAAAGGGGGAGAAGGTACTATTGGCTAGAGAGATGGAGGGACAAGCTATTGGCTAGAGAGAGAGCGCGAGAGAGGAGCTATTGGCTGTTCTTCAGCACTAATGGTTTCACAGACAAGCACATCCTCTGTACCAAGCTCCACTGTAAGAACGATCATTTAACCCTTCACAGATCACAAACGATAGGCTACTCCAGCCCACCACAGACCGCTCTTGTGACCCCCCTCCCTGTGTTCACAGACATCATTCTCAGGCATGCGACCTCTCCTCCATCACTTTCATTAGAGTCCACGGCTGCTCCTGCCCGCTGACTGACCTTCTGAGATGTCCCTGTTCCCTCCGGTCTCCAGCCATCGCCCGCTTTATCGCGCGGTTTACTGCTTCTTTAGAAATGCCTTTCCTTCCTTCCTGCCTGCCCTTTACCTCGTCTGAACTCACCTCCGCGCCTGCCCCTGATCCCTCAAAAGGCCAGCATTCTCCAAACCTTTTCCAATAAACTTTTTTGAGATCTCTTAAGAACTTTCAGAAACCAAAAGCTCTCTGATAAATATTTCATACAATTATTATTCTGCATTAGATTTTCTCCTAATCACGGCACAATGCCCTCCTCTCCAGTACAGTCAGCGGGTAATTGCAGCAAGGCACTTTCCCTCAGCATTAGGCTGGATTAGGGGAGCTTAATGCATGCAAATTATTTCCATCCTCCATTTTATAGCAGAGTAGATCGATATGCTCCTGTAGACCTGGGTGCCTGGCTTGGGCAGGGTGACTTCAGGAGGGGAGATGCGGAGTTAACTGGAAGGGCCTTCTTGCTCTTTGTAAAGCATGGTGTGCTTATATTGGATTGATTATTAAAATTTTATGCAGGTTTGAGTATTATTATCTGACACTGCTGGCCATGCCAGTGAAGCCCTCCCTGATTTATTTCCCCTGCTTCACTGAAAGTCCCCAAAAAACATGAACTGAATGCACAAATGGGAACAGCAAGCTAGCGTAAGGTTTGAGAGCCTTTGACTTGTTTTTCCGCCGGTGCGCTTTTGTCAGGTGGCGTGTCAAATGATGAAAGTGTTGCAGTGCGCTTTTTTTGTGATGTTTGTGCTAGCGTCGCACTTCCTGAGAAAACGCAGGAATAATATTCCTCTGACGTTCTCGCGCCTGGGACTAGCTAGCCGGGATCGGCTGCGCCAGGACACACGGAGACGCAATATCAATCACCGTGAAGCTGGCGTTCCGCGGAGGCTTCTGGAAAATGTGCAGCGTTCACATTATAACCCCCCCACCAAAAGAAACTGCCACGTTATTGTACTGTAACTGTCTATTGTGTAAGCAGGGGTGTCATAACGTGTGGTATCGGAGGGACCTCCCCTGAACTAATCTATAAATGTGTTCATCATACATCAATGCATGTCGACGTTAAGAATGGTTTAGTAGATTTTAACACTGGTTCAATGCGTCTTCGTATCGACTTCCCATCAAATTATGAATGATGGCCATATTGATTATGAAAGCCGTAACCCAAACGACAGTGATTATTTCACAGAAATTTGATCTATCGAAACAAGTCCCGACTTATTTTCCCCACAACCGTATAGTCAGCAATTTTGAGTATAGAGTCCTATTGACCTTTTGTGTAGTGGCCTGGATCAACATGATGGATCATATTGATAATATCGTCAGCTTGGCAGATATGAGACCTGAGCAGGAGCAGACCGCACGGAGCGGCCCCAGGGATCTCGCTTGCTGTGCGGTGGTAATTTTATGCTCTCCGTCTCGGTCGCGTGGATCAGGAATACCGCTCCTGTTCCTAAACGCCCGTGCTGTCGCCCCTCCTCTCCAGCCTGCGGCGGGAGATTTATCGCCTGCTCCGTGCAATCAGATACGCAGTACCTCCTCCTGCCTGGGAGTGTAGGACCTGCGGCTTACTGTGTATCAATACCATCGAGCGCGCGCACGTGCGTATGTGTGTGCGTGCGTGCATGTGTGTGCGTGTGTGCGTGTGTCCGCCTGCCTACCTAATCAGATCTGCAGTAACGCACAGCCTGCCTGGCTGTGTCGGCCCAGCAACTTACTGCATATCAATACCATCGAGCGCGCGCGCGTATGTGTCTGCGTGTGTGCCTGCCTGCCTACCGAATCAGATCTGCACTAACTCCACCCGCCTGTGTGTGTGCGTGTGTGTGTTTGTGCACCTGTCTGCCTCCCGAATCAGATCTGCAGTAACTCTGCCTGCCTGGCTGTGGAGGACCCATGGCTTACTGCATATCAATACCTTTGTGTGAGCGAGCGTGCATTCCTGCCTGCCTATCTAATCAGATCTGCAGTAACTCTGCCATGACTTGTAGGGGTGGGCTAGCCAAGGTGAGGGGAAAGCACACAAGCTTGCACACACACACACACACATACACACACATGCACGCCATCCCAATGAGCAGTTCAGGTCTTAATTTCAGAAAAGGGTGTCTCACACAAACACACACACACAGGTCTTAATTACCGCCAACAGAAAAGCCTGTTCTTTTTGGGTACCTGTCGCTCCTGCCATTGTTATAAGAAGGGCCCCTCTCCTCCCCTTCCTAAACTCATCTTCAGCTCTGCCCCATAGCCACATTTTAACAGTAACATGGAATTTTAATTATGAACTGATCGTTCTACGTGTCAGCGACAACCTTTTAAAATATACCAAGCTGGGAAGACAAGAGACACAGCAGGCCATTTTAATAACATAAATTACAGGGGATTCAATCTAGCCCCAAGCTGTTCGTCTTCAAAAGCAAAAGCCAGGTTACTTTTTGCAGCAACATTGTTTTTTTGGGGAGGAGGGGGTGGGATGGTTAAGTAAGAAGAAGAAAGTATTTGATTTATATTATATTATATTCTATATTTTAAAAAAATAAAATAAAAACCCTGGTGAGAATTTCAGCTTGGTTCCAGTCTGGTTATAAGCTGTGCCTCGCTGGCTTGGATATGGTTAAGCTGGCAACAAGGTGGCTGAGATGGCAACCATACTAACAGACCAAGTCCAGCTGGCGGGCCAGCTTGGTGCAGACAACAGACCATCGCCAAATTCCAGATGGACCCAGCTTCTGCTTCAACTGCATACCAACGAGATTCCATCTTAAAGCTGGTAGCTGGAATTTTCACCCGGGAAGGCTGCATATCTATCTCTATCTCTATCTCTATCTATCTCTGTTACTGGGTAAACTACGGCATCTCCTGTTCTGCTATGACTGAGAGCACTCCTGGTGCTTTGCATGTTATTTTATTTTTATTCAGTTGATTCCAACTTTGGACAGATGGTACAACATAAATTGTATGTCCTTTCAAGTTACCATAAATGCACGAAAAAACACAACTACTTTAAAAGGGAAATAAGGGTGTAAACCATTACACAAATTAAACTGAGGAATTTCTTCCCTTGATCATGCAGGCTGTGTTGACATGAAATGGCCATTCATCACCTTCCTGGCAGGAGTTTATAGCAGCAGCAGCAGCAGCCCTATCTAAATGTGCTCATACATGACTGTGATTAACAACATGGCTTCCGCTTTCACACTGCCGAACCCTGCAGCTGATTTACAGCCCCCGCCATACCTTACCCCCCGCCATAGACGTGTTTACGTTACGGATAAACGGCTGAATAAACTCACACTCGAGGTTGGCGTTAAACTCGCCCCTCCCTCACTCACTACCTCACTCCCGATTCATCATACGACAACATCGTAGCCCCTGACAGCACAGACCCGTCGTACTAACTCATAGGGGCTCCCATCACTGTGAAAATCCACTCCGCCTCCCCTAAACTGTCAGCTTTCATGCTGGGGGGAGAGGGGATGAAGGAATGTCTCGGCATAGTTCCTTGGAAACATGTCTTAAAGTTGTTCGTATTTTGCTTTGTATATCGAGGGGAAATCATGTGAAAACTGTAATTAGCCAGTGGGTGCTGTGGACAGAGCTCTGGACAGAGCTCTTGGACAGGTCAAACCTGTTTCCATGACATCCAGCTGTGAACTCCCCCCCCCAGTCTACCTTCTACCTCATTAACAGTTTAAGACAGGGCTGCCCAACCGTGTTCCTGGAGATCTACTGCCTTGTAGGTTTACAATCCAACCTTAACTAATCAGACCTCCCTCAACAGCTAGAGATCGAGGTGGGCTGTTCATTAGTAGAGTCAGGTGTGCCAAATTAAGGTTGAAATGAGAACATACAGGGTGGTAGATCTCTAGGTACAGTATTGGCCAGCTTTAAGGTGATTAGAATGTTCTTAACTGAACATTCCAATGCTGATCTAACAATCGCTACTGATAATTGAAAAACCGATGGAGTTCTAAAACACCTTCCAGCGTTCCAAACAGCCTCCTCATCAGAAGGGTTAAATGAGCCCAGATGACTGCTGTGGGGAGCCAGCCTGAGAGCAAATCAAAGCAAGACCGGGAGGGGAGGGGGGGGGCGGAACGGCTGAGCCTGGCTGATCTACATCACAGCGGATTAAAACGCTGGCCAAACAGCGGCGCTAATAAGGCTTCTGAGTGTCCTGAGCTGATTTACTGTAAATAGGCTTACCGCGGATTTTACCCAACAAAGCATTAACCTTGAGGGAGAAGACCGACTTTGCGGACGGCCGCTGGACTCTGCGGACCGGCTTACGCACTTAAAGCAGCAGCTAAAGCCAATTAATTGCCGCTTTAATATTCTGGATCTGTCTGCTCCAAACTTGATAGGCTAGCTATATGCCTGTGTGTGCAGGACCAGCTATAATTCACAAGTGCGTGCCGTGAACTCAGCCTGCGGGCGTCACGGAGCAGGCATGAGTTATGGGTAGGATCCTGCTGTTGGTTCGGCCCTTAGAAAATGCACTTAACCCGCATTGACATGGTAAATATTAAGCTGGGTATGTGGAGAGTATTTCAGACATAATTCCCTGAAGATAAGCGTGCCTGCTCGGCTAATGAACAATAATACGCTGCAACGCTGCAGTGGGAGGAAATTATCATACGGCTACCTGAGGAGTGCTTTAGATGATATAAAGCCCTGAAACAACAGGGCAGGTTGCATCATGGAGCCCATATTTCATCCCTGATGTTTATTATGTGGTAAATATGGAAATGCATCTCAGAGCCAACCTTCACATGACCACTGTGTTTTTTTTTTCTTTGTTCATTTTTTTTTTACCTTGATTAATTAATGCTGTGTGTGAATTCCGTAGGATTCGCGTATGTTCCCAGAAACGGTAACTGGTTGGAAACATGAGGCGGGGGAGGGGGGGTACCAGCCCAGTAAAGGACACTTGAATTGGAACTGGAATTCGGTAAAACTAAAACACAGTGTAGTTCCAGCTTCCAGTGCCGAGCTCATTACACACACCATCTGTGTGGCTACAAGACTTAGAGGGTCTGCTAAGCCCAAAAACTCTCTATGTAGGATTCAGTGACAGGGATGGGGGGGAGAGAGAAGTTTTAAAGTTAACGAGGTGTGAACGTATGTGGGTGTGCATGCGTGCGTGTGTGTGTGAGAGAGACAGTGTGTGTGTGTGTGTGTGTGAGTGGGGAGAGGGATGTTTAATGTAGCTGAAGAACACAATTCCAAATCAAGAAATGCCTTTTCACAGATTTTGCGAAGCTGACAGATCTGTGTCGAACTGCGCGTGTCGCAGTCTGCCTGTCCTGCGCGATTCTGTCCGCTGCCAGCGGGATTACTTATGGGACTACAGTCAGCTCTGGGCTTCACAATGTGCCCATCCATGCAAAATCATTTAGCTTGTGTAATTAAGGACTGCAAGTTCCATCATGCAAAGTTTAGTAATGTATTACGCAATCGGTTATTAAGCCCCAGCTGAAGGCTGGACTAAAATTAATATCTCTGTGTTATTCCACAGCGCTCTGTCCTCAAGAGGGGGAAACTTATAACTGGAAGACTAGACTGTTATGATGACAAGCCAAGTATCAGATTATGCATAATCCTTCTTAGAAACCTGACAAGTTGTAAAGATTTCAAAACTGGCTGCTAAAATGTGCTTACTGTATGGTGTGTAGGGTAGAAAGATTAAAAACACATTTGCTGAAGAAAACATCCCAAGCTATGTTCGAAACTGCTGTTAGCTGGTAATTTCTAGCTGGATTTTACAGCATGGAATTTAAGATAGGAATGTCAGGAAGAAAGTTGTTATGAGCCTTGTTTATCTTCCTTATATGTTATGAGTCTTGATTGATTGATCTGTCATGCCCACATTCTTCACTGCAGTCGACCTGATTGCCAGAAATGATGTCAACACTGTCCCTGATTCAATATTGCGTGAAGTGTATCAGGCACAAACCGAGCCCTCTCTGTTGCCATTGCAGGGCTTCCTGAGAATCGGGACAGTGCCTCTCTCAGAGAGGGGAGGCCTGCAGTTTCATAGCTGCACAAATGTGAATTGTGTGCATTAAACTTGCAGCTAATATGTGACTAACTCATTATGAATTTATCATAGTTTACCACAAACAATACTTCCACAGGTTTGTAGCTGTTGGCAAAAGGTGGCAAAATTTTACCATGTCCGTTTTTTCCCCTAGAATGAGTGGAAAACCTTGGGGGGAAAAAGCCGATGAACTCAAATGACAAGATTTTATTCAAAACAATTTGTAAGTACATCCAATAGATGCATCTAAACACAAGAGTGTTTTTTTTTTGTTTTTGTTTTTTTGAAACATTCTAAGCCAGTGTTCTAGAACTCCATTTCAGTCACCAGTAGTGATCAGTCTAGAACGTTCCACTATGATCTCACTCCTTCGCCTGCTGCACAGGGGTCGATTCTGCGGGCATTAAAAGGTTAAGAGGGGTTTGTTTTATGCGGTAGTGCTGTGATGATACGAGGGCTCGTAACCGTATATCACCCCCGGGTTACGAGAAACAATTAAGAGAAGCGGGAGAGAGGGCTGGCCCCCGGTGTAATGCACCGGTGGGGAGGGCCCGGGAAGCACGCCGTGCATCACCTTTATTGGCTCGCTAAGACTGATTGGACGGAGGAAGCTCGCCACGTGCCGTCTGCCTCCCTGGCATTTGGAGCCCGTTATTGGCATTTGTCAACGCCAGGACCAGACTAGGACCAGGGACAGTCAGGGAAGCAATTACGAGGCCGAGAAGAAAGAGATGCACAGCTGATGCAAACCCTTGCTGAACTTCACTGGCTAAAAGGAGAATCCATGAGCGGGAAACGCAAGGACCGGAAGGTCTGTCCGCCTGTGATGTTTCCTTCCTGTTTAAATATTGAACGGCGGAGGCCTCTGTCTGCCCCCTCTTCTGTCCGACAGCGTTCCCGGCACCTTGTTCTCAGCCCCCCGCTGTCCTCTCAAATCAGCCATTCGTAGCCGCCATGTTTTATTCAGAGTGAACGGTGTGGTTACCGGGCGAATCTTTACACTCCCACTCCATTAGGGCTCTATTCTGGCTCTAATGGGCGCTGGACAGGAACGCCTCAGAAGGTGCGCACCCTGAAGTACGCACCTGTCCGCTATGACACCCTAACAGCACGACAACTCACAGAATCCCACTGTCCGTACAGGCTGTGGCTCTAAGACTGAAGCAGGATGGCCAAACCCGTCAAGGCCTTCCTGTAGTGGTCCTGCTCTGCCCACATCACTCCCATGTCTGCTCCCAGGTAGCTGCCCTTCTCTCTTCGGTGTAATCGCTTGTAGAGACCGCAAACACATTTGACACAGGAACAAGCCCGAGTGACAGATGACTGTTGCCTGGTAACCGGGGGTGAGTGGGAGGCCCAGGAGCGTGCGATGGCGGCTCAACACCACGCAGAAAGCGAGGGGTCGTCACGGAGAGACCGGCGGGGGTTCCCGTTACACGATTCAGTTCAGCAGCACGCGTGGAAGAGGAGGGACGCTATCCGAAATGGCAGCTCAGAGCTCCGAGCTCCAGAGGCGAGAAACGGGCACGAGCCTCACTGTGTGTGGCAGCGCTTGCTTTCGCTTTCAGACCACGGATCTGGAGACTGTTTTAGAAACGGCTCGTCTGGAAACGCCGGGGTAGAGCGAGCCGTGAGAGGGCCCGCAGGCGGATAATATCGAGGCGTGTCTCTGACTGGGAAACGGCAAATCTCTGTGCGCCGTGTGTGGAATGTACCGGTGACCATGCCGATACCGCCACCTTCAGCGTCACCTTCCAGCAGACGCTATGCTCTCTGAATGCAGGTCGTCAATTATGACAGGCAGACTGTCCTCACTGGCCTCTCCAAACGCACAACACCGAGGCACAATAAGGCACAGGCATCAGGGCCGGCGTCCCGTCCATTCCATTTCCACTCCGTTCTCATGTCAATTTGAGGAAATGAATTGAAATTCAGTTCACAGATTGGAAAATGTACACACGTGTTATTGAGGATTTTTCCTCAGTTTCCCGTTGCTGAAGTTTCAGTTCATTTCCTGACCTGACAGCGCTGAAATGAAACGGGCCCCCAGGTGTGGCTGTGCGTGACATGTCAGGAGTGTCTCTGAGCTCCAGCAGCCAAACCCCCGCCCTGCCCCACCCTCTCCGCAGGGCTGCCGACATCACAGCTCCACACAGGGCTGCGGTAGTCGAGTCGATTTATCCACAGAGAGAGAGAGCGAGGAGAGAGGGAAAGTGAAGGAGAGGAGAGTGGAGCGAGAGGAGAGAGAGTTGAAAGGAGTGTGAGTGTGTGAAAGAGAGAGAAAGAGGAGAGTGGAGAGCGCAAGAGAGTGGATAGAGGAGAGGGAGGAGAGAGAGGGAGGAGAGAGAGGAGAGTGGAGAGACAGCAAGAGAGTGGATAGAGTAGAGGGGGAGAGGGGGGAGATGGAGGAGAGAGAGGAGAGCGAGAGAGTGGATAGAGGAGAGCGAGGGAGAGGAGTTGAAAGGAGAGTGAGAGTGTGTGAAAGAGAGAGAGAGGTTTTCACCCACAAAGCAGAATTAAGACAGCCAGTGGTGCAGAGAAGACCCGGTGAGTGGTGTACCGGAAGCCAATCAGAGGAGAGTGCTCTCTGTACCCATTAATCACGTAGGCAGCACGAGGACAGGTGGCAGTGGAAACGCCTTCCAGGGCCTTTTTTTTTTTTTTTACCCTTGCTTGCTTCATTCTGTAGGACTTCAGGCTTGGTTGCCTTACCTAATTTTTCCAATTTCCTGATTCACCAAAGCATCTTAGAGACAGTGTCTCTGCAGAAGCATAAAATAATTTTTTTTATTTAATCTCAGACGAAAACATACTAAATTCCAGCTGTATAAAAATTCCATCAAGTAAACCATGCTAAAGAGCCCTCACCCCCGTCGCAAACTAACCTCTGCCAAAGTACACACTTCTCCCTCTCCATATCACCCAAAACTGTACTACTGTGAGTTAACTTTCCTCCACCTTGGGTACTCTTCAGTCCCAAGGGTACTTGCATGCTATTAAATAAGGAGCTGTTGTTGCTAAAGCAAAGGCATCGTTAGTTTATACAGATAGAACCCTGAGTTAATTATTTTCTGGTTTTCTGTGTATAGAGACCTGATGGGTGTGTGTGTGTGTGTGTGTGTGTGTGTGTGTGTGTGTGTGTGTGTGAGTGAGGTCGGCAGGGCAGACGGGTCATAGCTGTGGCTCAGTGTGTGTGTGTGTGTGTGTGTGGTCGGCAGCGCAGAGACAGGTCATGGTGTGTGTGTAATCAGGGTCTGAGAGAGCTGTCTCTCAGCAGCACTGTGTCCGTTTCACTGTGGGGCCTGTCACATCACCAGACAGGCTGACAGCCGCGTCTCCAGGGCAGGGGATTGCACATGTTATCACAGCCGCCATCGAGCAACTACACACCCTGGTCCTCACACAACCTTCTCCCCAGGCAGCAAGCCAACGAGGAGACAACACAACATCCCACACACATTCCATTCACACATTTCACAGGGCACTGAACTCAATGAAGGGTGTTTGTGGTCAGATTTTAACACCTACCCTCTAAAAGGTAGCAATGGAAATGTGTCATTTGTAATTATGACCATTTGAGCACATGCACCATAATATAATAAATAGAATGAAAAAATATCTAAAATAAGTAGATATTGGATTTCAAATAACATTGGGAAACCAATGTAAGGAGAGGAGAAAGTTAGATGCTGTAAAGAGAGGCTGTATCGAGCTGTGTTTGTGTAGAAAGGCAGAGGGTCTCCGGAACGAGCAATGCCCGTAGCAGCACTAACGGGATATCCTGCTGAATAAATGGGGCCCAGACTCCACCTGATGGGGAAGCCGGTTTATTGCCTCCATCCTTCACTGTCTGACCGTGGCCCGCATAGGACTGCCTTCTCCCCAGGCTGTGCAATCCTCCACGCCCGCGTTTGATGAGTGGACGGAATAATATGCCCGCCTTCACATCTACAGGCTCAGCACCTTCCGGAACCTTCCAGTGCTGCCTGATCGGTCACGCCCTCTCGCTCCCGAAGAGCCCGTCTTGAGCATTCCCACAATGCACCCCTGCCACAATCATGTGACCTGTTGCCCTTTTCCCCATTTTGCAGGGAGGAAAAGGTTCAAACTCACAGATAGAGAGAGAGAGAGAGAGAGAGCCTGAGTCCAGTTATTCACCATGGGAAACTAAGCGTAACCTACACTTCATGGCAGGGACACAGGGATACAGGGACTGAACATACACAACTCATTTTCAAATAATTTTCTGCACCCAAAGTTTACCCGCAGGTGGGAAGACACGGCATACCTGAGATACTGTAGCTTTACCTGCACTCATCTGCAGACCCACAAGCCCTTTCACTGGTCAGGTATGTTTCTGAAAACCATTAATCCTTCAGCTGCCAGTAAAATCTCCAAACACTCCTGCCGGTCCCCGAGAATCTTGCACAGAGCATGACAAAATCATGGTGAAATTTATTTTGAAATCTTCTCAACTTATCCAGAATTTTAGTGCTCACTAAATGGTCAAAGTATTTCTCAATACTTACTGTTTGACCCAATATTTGTCCCAGTGGGGTTTTATATTACATTATATTATAGTTATTTTAGCAGAATGACTTGCCCATCATTACCATCCTCCTTACCCAGAATGCCTTGCAATATAGAAAATTATAAGCTCAGTCACCTGATTAATGTGACCAATCGTGGCAAACATGACCAACAGTATTCCCAGAGCACTGAGCAAAGATGCAGAACAGACTAATGCTCCAAACCAAGCACCAAAGAACAAATTAAAAATCCATACAGACTACACCCATATCAAGCCCTCAGAAGATAAGTTCTTGGGCTTTCATTGGATAACCTCTTTTGGTTCTTTGTGGAACCCTGTATGGTACCATGAACCTTTTCCAGCCAAAGAACCCTTGAACTAGATAGGATTCCTTCATGGATATACAGGTGAACCTTTGGGAACCCTTTCTTCTGAGAGTGCAGAGAAGATGAGCATTGTGACTGGGAGCAGTGCCCATGCTGCGGGGCGAGCCAGTTGCCCGAGGGTTGCAGAACAGTCATGGGGGTTGTGGAACAGTCATGGGGGTTGTGGAACGGTCAGGGGGGTTGCGGAACGGTCATAGGGGGGTTGCGGAGCAGTCAGGAGGGGTTGCAGAGCGGTCAGATGTGGCCAAAGACAGGAGAGAACATGTACTCACCCTCTTCCTCAGGTTGTAGGTGAGCAGGAGGTTGCGGGAGAAGTGGTTGGAGAAGGCGGTGTAGAACTCCAGAACCTTCTGCAGGGCGTCTCGCTTGATGACGTGGAGGTCGCAGTAGGTCAGCGCCCGGACGTTGGCACAGGCCTGGGCCAGGGTCACCTCCTTCCAGAACACGTCTCCGAACACGTCCCCCTTTCCTGCGAGGGGAAGAACAATTTCCCGCTTGACCATTTCAACTTGTGAGAGTTGGGAACAAAATCAATAGGTCACCAGAATCATATTACTGTGACTGTAGCCTCACACTTCAGGATCATACAGCACTATGAGCCTGACCAGTTCACTCATAGCCTTATAGTACTATGAGCCTGACCAGTTCACTCATAGCCTTATAGTACTCTGAGCCTGACCAAATTACTCATAGCCTTATAGTACTTTGAGCCTGACCATATTTCCCTGAGTCTTATAGTAGTATTATGAGCCTGACCAGATTTCCCTTAGTCTTATAGTGCTATTATGAGCCTGACCAGATTCGTCTTAGCCTTATAGTACTATGTACCTGATCAGGTTGGTACTTCAATGTTTGATAAAGGTTTACCATTAAGTAAAATGAACTTATGCAGGGGACTCCAACTGAATGTGTCTGTTCAAACCAGCCTGACCTATGCCATCATGTTGGCTAAAACATATTATAACCAATCAGATTGCAAGATTTTTTTCATGAAAACAATCAACCATTCCAGATTCTCGAAAGATTGGCAGTCTTTGGTTTAAACTAATGCTTCTACCCATAGAAACCTGCTTATCAAAAGGAGTCTTTCCAAAGGAACAGCATCTCCTCTGTGGGTGTTTGGTCTGATATTTGTGTTTTCATGTATTATATGATTTCCATTAAATTAATAAAGGAAAGGTTTAGCCAGGCTGTTTTGATATGGAAATCCTGACAGATGACAATAGCACTGAAGAGTTCAAACAGCAGATATTATCGAATCCATCATATTAAATAAAACCCGCAGCTGCATTTCAGACGGACAAGAGATCCGTCACACAGCTGCAGAGTGCCGTTTGGCCCGTACACTTTGACAATAATTGGAATAAAAATATCCAGCACAGTCGTATCTCGCCGAAATAATAGAAAAATGGAAGGATGCATTTTTATTAGGGCGCTGTCAATGCGGATATGCTGCGAGCCATCAAGGATTATATTAAAATTCCTGCACTTAACGATACGGTGCTGAAGCCTCATATTTTAAAAAACGCATTGAGCTAATGAAGCGGAGAACGAGGCCAGACATGACAAGTCGCACTCGAGGCGCGTCTGAATGCACTTTTCATCAGTTTGCACAGGTAATCGAAAGCTTGATGAAAAAACGTATTAACGAGCACCATCTTGTCCCTGCTTTCAGGGAACAGGCACTGGGGTTATGAATATAAACACTGTGAATTACCAAAGCGTTTAATA
Source organism: Conger conger (assembly GCF_963514075.1). Taxonomy (NCBI): domain Eukaryota; kingdom Metazoa; phylum Chordata; class Actinopteri; order Anguilliformes; family Congridae; genus Conger; species Conger conger. The sequence goes on along the minus strand of NC_083777.1, from coordinate 20,144,674 downwards.
TCGGCCCAGAGATCAATAAGAGCCACTCTTCCTTTTAATCAGGGAAATTATTTCATTATTTTAGCTGGAAGAAATCATGAATTATGCAACAAAAATATATTTTGGCATACATATACTCACTGAGCACTATCAGCCTATACACCTACTTCATGTGATTATTTAATCAGCCAATTCTGTGGTAGCAGCATACAGTAATGCAGATACAGGTCAAGAGCTTCAGTTAATGTTCACATCAACCATCAGAATGGGGAAAAGATGTGCTCTAAGTGACTTTGACCATGGAATGATTGTTGGCCAGGGTGGTTTGAGTATCTCAGAAACTGCTGATCTCCTGGGATTTTCATGCACAATAGTCTCTAGAGTTTGCAGAGAATGGCGTGAAAACAAAAAACATCCAAGATTTGGAAGTAGCAGAACGCATTCACAATTGTCATTATTTCTATGGTTAATAATTTGATCTGGGTGATTTCCTTAATGCTGGCAGAGTCCTCCAGCCTCCACAGGCTTTCTATTAATTAAGCCAGGATTGTTGATGAAAAGGCAGATTAGCCCATGCTGGTATCGTCCTCTACTGTATTAGTTGGCTGAATCTGTTTTGTAGTGTTTTAATAATTTAATTGAGTGAACAGAATTAGGACATTAAAAAAATAATAATAATAAAAACATGTCTTAGCACTGCATACATTAGCTGAGTCGCCAAAAAGAAATAGTCCACATTTGCTCATCACTGGATGCAGTATTTCTAAACTGCAGTCACATGAGACCATAGCTGTTATCTCGCAAAGATGTGGGTGCGCAGGAGACAAAATACAGAGGGCTCAAGTGAAGCTCTCAGCTGAAAAGTGCACAAACGCGTTTGAAAACATTAGCCATTCCAAAAAAAGAAATGCGTAAAAACTTTGGTCAGCGATGTGAATTTTGAAGCGGCCATGTCCTGAAGCCATTTAAAAAAACCTCTATCCTCAAGACCTCTCCTTATCTGGCCTGGCCACCGTGCCCGTTTGGCCACTGGTGTCATTTCCCTGGCAGCAGCTTGCTGTCTGTTATCTGTCCTCTGCAGGGACAGCACCTCGGCTACGCTCACGCAGACAGGCACAGAGTCTCCTCTAGGCAGAGATGACAGACATAATCTAGGGCCTCACCCCCTACCCCCCAATTCTGCAATCACAACCCCCCCCCGTGCCTGTGTAGGATATAACTCAAGTGGGGGTCTCCAAAGAACATTTGCCTCGGACCTCCAATAGCGCAGAACTGGCGCTATTGCGTAACTGCCACGCTCAGAGAGGACAGCAGTTAGAGCAGGGGACTGGGTCAGTTACAGACAGAGAGGACAGCAGTCAGAGCAGGGCACTGGGTCAGTTACAGACGGAGAGGACAGCAGTTAGAGCAGGGCACTGGGTCAGTTACAGACAGAGGACAGCAGTTAGAGCAGGGGACTGGGTCAGTTACAGACGGAGAGGACAGCAGTTAGAGCAGGGGACTGAGTCAGTTACAAACGGAGAGGACAGCAGTTAGAGCAGGGGACTGGGTCAGTTACAGACAGAGAGGACAGCAGTTAGAGCAGGGCACTGAGTCAGTTACAGACGGAGAGGACAGCAGTTAGAGCAGGGGACTGGGTCAGTTACACACAGACAGAGAGGAAAGCAGTTAGATCAGGGGACTGGGTCAGTTACACACAGAGAGGACAGCAGTTACAGCAGGGCACTGGGTCAGTTACACGGATCAGACGGACAGGACAGCGGCTAAGTTGGGGGCGCTCAGACAGTTGGGGGCGCTCAGAGGGCCCCTCGCCCTCCTGTGGGGTAGCAGCATGATGGATCGATGCTGCGTGATGTTGAGGGGCTTGTCGACTCTGGACCCCTCCACTCCACACCCTCACCCTTTGCTTTGATCCCAGCAGTCAGGGTCTCAAGTGCAGCTCGGAGCGCATGGAGAGGGGCCACTGGAACAATGGCGAGAGTCATTAAGAGTGGTTTTGACTCATAATTCAGCTGCATTTTATGAATATATATTGTCCCTTTCTTTTATAATAATGGGGCCCACCTCAAATAACCCTTATTATTATTGTGATTATGATTATTATTAGTAATAATAATAGTATTATTATTATTATTATTATTATTATTATTAAGGAGAGCATCCTTATGTGTACCCCATGCCACAAGGAGAGGTTATTGTGGATTACAAGAGTCAACCACCTAACAGTCCACATCATGCATTTTCACCCATTATTATTATTTTAATTCAGCAATAAAGAAAGCTGAAATAGTACCCACAATCCAAGATAATCAAACTCCAGATATCACTCTGCAGCTGAACAGAGAGTACAGTACTCTGGTAGAACTGAGCGTTCTCTAAATGAAATGCTCAAACTGAGATTTTGAAGAATGCTTACTGGATGCTTACTGAAGTCTGAATATCCATTAAGTTTTTGATTCACCGGTGAGCAGAAATGTACATGTAACACTCTGACTATATTTGAATAAAACGGGAGGGGTGCACCAGAGACTGTTATGAGTATTCTGCTTTGATACCCACCATGGCAACAAATTTTGGTTCTGAATTTTAATTTAACTTCCGAGTGTGTGCTGCACTCCTCTCCTCGATAGAGATGTGCAACATTCGCTCAAGGAGCAGGGGAAATGTTTTTACGCTGGCACTGGAAAATCACAGTGCCTAAAGGTTATGCCATTGATAGCTGCAAAAAACATGTCTTGCCTGCACCCCGTTTAACGCATCAATTAAGATCACAGTTCTGTTATTTAACGTGTCTCCAGGTTTCTTGCTACTACCCTGCTTCGTTAATGAAAGGATTCCCGAAAGGAACAGGGTGTGCCTGTCCCCTTTTTGACTGACAGAGGAACAGAGCTTTTTCTGGGAATCGGGCCGTAGCGTTTCTCCAATGAAAGAGCGTATCGCGGCCGTTTGACTGAAGATCTTTCCGGAACACATCTAGGCAAACACACACACAAATCAAAGAAACTGAGAAGACCCGCGGAGGAGAATCTGTCTCAGAGTGTCGATCTCCCTGCTGAAGATGGCATCTGTCCCCCATTAAGGTACGACACAGACGGCGGCGAATCTGCCAAAACGACGATCGCCGGAAACGCCATCGTTTGTCAGCCGCACAGGAGCTCCTCAGAGAGAGCAAGCGCACGCATTCCTCTGAACACAATCAAAGGCTCATATCCCCGATAAAAATGTGCACTTCAGTGCATTTCACTGGACAAACATGACAAGGGACTCACACGCAATTAAACCTGTAGTTTGATCTACAGGACGGGTTCTCGCAGAAGAGGCAGGGGCAATTTAACGTCTCTTGGAATGGAAATCAGGGACAGGATCTAAGCTTCGCGGAGATGCTGGGTTCTGCGTGATGAAAGCGGGCTGGTATTCATTCCACAAACAGGCTATTCCTCCAGTTCCATTTGGAAGCGCTACCAGCAGCTACAACTGTCAAAACTGGCAAAATATTTTCATGAGTTACAGGGGAAACTGCAGCCTCATTACTGCAGCCAACCGCATTCCTGATTTAACTTGGGAAAACACAACATTCAAGGAGCGATACAAAGGATCTATAGGAACCTAGTTTACACTCAGGTTGGCAAGTGTGCAGTTCTGCAAGGCAGGGCTGTTTTAATGAGCATGCAGATGAGATGAAACTGGAAGTTGGATATATAATTATTTTTGTTCTCAGCATTTCCTGTTTGCTGTTTCGGCTATTTAAAGCTTTGCTGAGCACTTTTCCTGCACTGGCTGAAATGATTTTGTCGATGCTGATTAGGATCCTTTCATTTATTGCTGATTGAAATGTTGTTGTCAGTGCTGGGTCACCTGAAGGTCCAATTCGCTCACACGCAAGCCAGTGACAGTCTACATCAGGGATCTCAATCCAAGATGGATTTGATTGTTCCAGTAGATAAGTGCTTAACGTAAATTTCTTTTGCTATATTAATGAGTAAAAGCGGCCCAGTCCAAATGGTCCACTAATGAAATGACTTTCGGATCCTGATTAGATAAGAGCCCAGGTGTAAAATCCAGCTATGACCAGCTCACAATTACCAGCTACCAGCTGTTTCAAAACAGAGCTGGTCAACCAGCTATAAGCTGTTTCAAAATCTAGCTTAAGCTGGTCAAACCATGTTGAGTATGGAGCCGTCTCAACTGGTCAACCAGTTACCAGCTGTTTCAAAACCTCGCTTGATCTGTTTTTTCCAGCAGAGTGGGTCCATCTTGTATTTAGCTCTCGACACTCAAGATGTGACCAGATGAATTGGCAGACATTATAGTGCACACTTCAGCAAATGTCAATGACTACCCGATGATTGTTTGAACTGAACCAGGCTCAAACAGGGGGGTCCAGTCTTATCCAAAAAGTGTGGGTGTTGGCTTTTGTTTTCGGCCAGTCCTAAGACACTTGATTCCACTTCTACTGAGAAAGCAGTAACGTGTCAGCTGATACATTTTCAGTCGACTACTCGCACTCGTATTTCATATTAAAAGACCCCGTTCTGAAAGCACGGCTTGCGATTCCGCACACTCTATCCCCGTGTACAACTGAGTGCTGACTCACGCAGCGCCGTCACCGCGTGGACCCTCCACACCTGCGTCCCCCCTGCGCCCCCCTGCGTCCCCCCTGCCTGCTAGCCCCTCATTGCTCGCAGACACACGCGGAACGGCGATACGGCCTTCTCCAGAGTCACGGCTTCTCCCGCAGGGCTCGCAAAACTCACAGCACATAATCGCAGACCTGCTGAAAGACGCCTGCATCCGGAACATGCCATTAGGTATGATCGGACCGCTCTCTATAACACACCAGAGAACTCGTAGGGCTCTTACAAGTCTATATTCCCTGATACAATTTTTTTTAAATTACGAATGATCAATAGCAATGACAGCAAAACCAGTAGCCACAATAACAATTGCAGTGCAAAATAAAATGAACACAGAAGGGGGGTGTAGGGAGGCAGGGGGTAGGGTGAGAGTTGGGGGGAGGAGTCCGTTACAAGTCTTAGCGGACATCCGGTGGCGATGTCTCCCTTTGAGTGCGGTGGTGCGTGTTATTTGGCCTTTTCTGTGTGACGGTTCCTGAACACACACGAGGTTTCACAAGGTCTGCTTCTGAAAGCGTGGCTTTGGGCCACAGACATCTCAGTCAATTTACATCGACACATGCGGTATATCCCCCAGACGATGCCGTGCGGTGGCCCAGCCCTGAGGCGAACCAAAAACTCGCTGCGAGAACCACAATAACGGGAATTCAGAAACCCCTGTGGCCTTTCTCTGAAACTCAAGCTCTAGTCAGGGCCCTCTTCGCTCTGTGCAGGCGAGTAACCTTTACAGAAGATCTTTCTTCTTCTTCTTTTTTTTTTCTTCCCTCCCAGCCATGATCTCATTTACATGCAGAATGCCAGTCAATAAAGTCAAGGGTGATTTACTGTTAATGAACCTCTGCAGTAGTGCGTTTGGATGCAAACTGTTCCCCACAAATAACCGGGAGAGGCCATTCTGCTCTGTGACCTTTCTCCATGACGTGGCAGCCATTTCCCGCTCTCAGGCGACACGTAAGGCCGCAGTTCAGTGTAGAAAAATGCATTTATCCGCGTTACGCGGTCGAGGGTTCACCCCGGACCGAGAGCAGGGACACAGAAAGGCCGGACTGTTAAATTTCAGTCCTGTAATGCAGTGCCTTCCAAAATCACAGTTTCTCCAATTAGTGCTCAGTGGAAAAAAAAAAAACTAAAAGGTCTTTGATTCAACGGGGCCCCCGCTCCAGTCTGAATTCACTTTCCGCTGTAATCGCCGTGGTGATGGCCGACCCCGACTCCTCATTCGTGATAGGATCATCCTTTATCTTCAGAGCTATTGCACTGGGACAGCCCTTTTCCGCCAAAGGCGCGACTGTATCTCAGGATTCTTGAGAGGCTTATCAGGGCTTATGCTGCAAAAGAAAGGCCTCATTCGAAACACTCTTAACCACTTCCTTGCCCTCAGTGCTTCCACTTGTACCCTTCTTTTATTGCTGTCACATTTCGGGACTGGCAAAATAAAGGCGTTTTTTCCTTCTCAGCCTTACACCTTCTGCAACGACTCCTTCAGAACTTTGTGGGGTGTAACCATAGTAACATCGAACACTCCAACCGATGCGCCGTTGCTGACACTGCACCGCCGTGCATCGCAACCGCCCGGGCAATCGGTCGCCGTCGCCATGGTAACCCTGCAGGTCCGAGCCACACGTTGCACGTTATCAGCGTCCAAATCTGCCCAGAAAAAGTGGCCACATCTTGTAACGCAGAGGCACGGCATAGATGAACAAAAGAATCTCAAATCTAATTAACGAGAGAGGACGTGGGTTCTGAAAACGCTCGCCTTGGAGCTGACATACGCGGATATAGACTTGGTTTCCCTTCCTGAAAAGCCCATGCTCTTTCTCTCAGAATGCATTTTCTTTGTCCCAGCTCTGAGCTTCCCTCCAAAAGCTGTCCTTAGACGCAGCTCTGAGTGACTTCTGAGCAGAAGAACGTGAAAACAGATGGTGACTCACAGGCAGAACAGTCTTTGAATATGCAAAACATACACCACGTTGGCATTTTTCACCCCTAAAGAACAGGAGCACATTTCCTAACAAGGACCGTATGACATGTATTCTTTTTTCGTGGTTGTGAGGCTGTGAGCAGGGAAACAATGGAACAATTCAGCTAATCAAACAACAAACGGCCTTTTCACGGCTGCAAATTAGAGCTCCAAAAATGAGCATATGAGACCATGGTCCCAGAGTGATTTTTTTTTTGCCTTTATTTATGCCGAGGCAAGCAAACTAAACTCACTTCCAAGCTCTGTCGTAATGAAGGTTCAGATAGCATGTACTGAAGGATTGAAACGTCTAATGATGTCCTAACTATGGCTGAGGCTGCTTAGAATAAGCCTTACTGCAGCAAAAATAAGATTCAGCATCCATTCTTTTTCAATCTGCGTCTGGGTTTGAACACCTCAGGGTATATTCAGTTTGCTTGTAATTCCACTATACAAATGCTATGTTATAATTAAAGGAAAAAGGATACGCGAAGATAGCTCAATATGTCGGTACTCAGTAATGTATGTTCAATATTTTATGCTCTATAACCTGAATCAACCTAACACACATGCACACACACTACTGCTCAAGAGAATAACCACAGCGTTATAATTTATTTTTAATGCGTTTTAAAAAAACAATCCCTGAACCAATAGTCAATTTCCTTTGAATATATTTAATTCAATTTTGACACTAAAGCAGTTTTCAAGGGAGCAATTTAAGCAAATTCACTTTTGGCTTCATGAGTAAATGCTCTTTCTGGTGTCACATTAGTGTCAAAATCCATATTCATGTTAGTAAATTGCAGACGCATCAAAGCTAGCATACTAAGAGAAAAATTCCCATTTCCTCTGACACGGTAGTTCATAGACAGAAATTGAATTGTAAATATTCACTGAGATTTTTATTGGGCTCAGTCTAGTTTTGCTAATATCAATCACTCGGAATATGTAAGATGAAGGAAACTCAACTGACTGTTCAAATCATTCACCTCAAATGGTTGATCATATAATTTACTTGCAGATTCTCATTGTGTTAAGTTTCTAATGATTAACAGAAGTAGCTTCCAAATCACAACATAGCCAGCTTATCCTCCTAAACTACAGCATGTAGTCAATCTGCAGGGAATTTACCCCTTTAAGGTGTTAGATTACAATATGTGACTAGAAAGTTATTAACAGAACATTAGAGTGAACAAAAAACGAGTGAGCAGCAGTTCTGTGGGCAGAAACACGTTGTTAATCAAGAAGGGCCAGACTGGTCAAAGCTGACAGGAAGGTGAACATAATGCAAATAACTGCACATTACAATAGCGGTATGCAGAAGGGCATCTCAGAACAAATGCGTCAAACCTCTTAAGTGGATAGGCTACAGCAGCAGAAGACCAATAAGTGTAAAAAATAAGTTGAATAAATACCTAATAAAGTGCTCACTGTGGGTACCTTTCCTGCACATTCTTCACGTGTCATCTACGCTTAATTACATTACATTAATCACAACAAAATGTTGGGAGGGGTGCTCCACAACTACAGACCCCAAAATCCATCAAAAGTATATACCAATGACCTTTCACAAAGTTTCATGCCCGATAATCAACCATTTAAGGTGTGAAATCACAAATATGCTGATGTTATAATCCCTTCTGTTAACTGAAATCAATGGAGTTCTAAAAGACGGAATTAGAATTTTGAAAAAACATTCCAAAAAAAACGTATCCCACTTCAAAGGGATAAAAGGAGTACTAGACATAAATAATTTATTTGTGTAGTTGGCTGATGTTTCCATATGGATCATGGCTCAGAGCATCTAAGGAAGAAGGGCACCAGATCACTTGTTGGACAAACCTAAACAATCCAGCTGTGTAATGGTCATCTCTACTAACCCCAGTTAACCCCGGACTCTCCTCCCCTGGCCTGACTCACCCAAAATGGCCACCACCTCATCGTCCTGGATCACCTCCAAGGACCCCGACACCACGAAGCAGAGGCTGTCCACGCTTTCGCCCGCGTGGTAAATGAGGTCGCCAGGTGCGCAGTGGATGGTCTGGAACTCCATGGCCAGCGCGCGGAGGCAGCCGTCGCTGGCCAGCCTGAAGGCGGGGTGCTCCTTGAACACCTTCCTGTTCAGGTGCACACAGATATCCGCCCGCATGTCCTTAGGACAGATCTGCAGGACCTGAGGGACAGGAGAGGAGGGAGGTCAGTCATCTGGAGGAACGGCCGGGCTGTCTGAGCCATAGCTGCGGAGGGAGGTGAATCCCCTGAGGGAATGGCCAGGTGCTCTCTCTCTCTCTCTCTCTCTCTGTCTCTGTCTTTGTATCTCTTTTTGTCTCTCTCTCTCTGTATCTCTCTTTGTGTCTCTGTCTCATTCTGTTTCTCTTGTCTGTCACTCACTCTCTCTGTATCTCTCTTTGTGTCTCTGTCTGTCTGTCTCTCTCTGTCAGTCTCACTCTGGTTTTCTGTCTGTCTGTCTCTCTCTCTCTCTCTCTCTCTCTCTCCCCCCTCCCTCTCTGTCTGTCTCTCGCTCTCTCTCCCTCTCTCTGTTGTCTGTCTCTCACTCTCTCTCTCTCTCCCTCCCTCCCTCTTTCTGTAGTTCGGACGGGCCTGCCTTTGCCGTGTTTTCCCTTTGCGGTTACACCAGAGGGACTCCTGCTCAGCCAGTGCGAAGAGGGGCTCCTGATGGGATCTCACACTCCCGTCCGGAAAAACCTTCCGCAAGCTGCTATTCCTGTCTCACTCGGCTGCAGTCATCATTTCAATATTTCATACTTCATATTCAGCCCCGAGGAAGCGCTGCCCACAGCAGGAGCACCCACAGGGCCGAGCTTAAAGCACACGTCACACGCACCCTGCTTAACTTAGAGCTTTCCAACGCTGCACACGCGTGTTAGACTGCACACGTTACACACGCTTCAGACAGCACCCGGCTCAGCTTAAAGCTTTCTTACGCAGCTGTGGGAAGCACACCTCACAGCATGTTACCCTACTCCAAAAGTCCTTCCTAATCGTCTCAGAACAGGGGACACATTTTGGAATCATGTGGACATGTTGGACTGCATGTTCTGGGAGTTTTGTATTATTGTACCACTTGGCTATGGGCAAACTTGGCTCAAAGTCTTTCAGCAAAGACGGGGGAGATTCAGAACAGACGTTGAATCGGCAAGCTTTGACCAAAAAGCACACACCCCAGAAGCCACGTTACCCTGGTAATACAGAGACAGCATGTTGCTTAACCAATATACAGCATATTTAAGGCCATTCAATGTTCAGTGGAATTCCGACAGAATGATTTAAGACTAATGCCTGAAAGAGATAAATCTTTAAGACATGGGCCATCTGTATAATTTTCTTTTCACACATTAAACTTCCAATTACAGCTGTGCGCGCAGATAGCTTATGAGACCATATTACATTACTGAGTTATACTTAAGGTTTTACCATCTGTATAAGATCAGTCCTTTCGAGTAAACATGTTTTTCAATGCAAGAGCAAGATACATCCAGCCTGATTTACTGTAACAAGGCCTTTAGCATGTACAACACCTTTTAGCACACACAAAACCAACAACATGACCAATGATTGGTCATGGTATTTGTTTTGCGCCACTCATTGGTTATGTAATTAGCTTTGCATGCGATAAAGAGCTTAGTAAATCAGACCCATAGTGCAATGTGAACGCTGGATGAAATGGTAGGCTGAGAAACACACAAATGTTCTCTCTGCTCGCCTGTTTAAATATGCTGTATGCTGTTTTTTCTGTTATGCTGTCAAGACCCAGAAAATTCTGAAAGTAAAGTGCTTTTCAGTCCCCATGGAGTCACTGAGAAAATCATTTAAAAATATATCTCTTATTTCCAGCTGACCCACTTTCATGTATGGTATATCTTAAATTTTAAATGATTTAGATTACATTCAAGGAGGGCTTTACTTGAAATACTTCAGAAAGTCTATCCGTCCGAGAACTGGCAGAAAAAAGCTTAAGTATTTTTGTTTTTTTTTAACACAATTCATGTCTTGAATGACAAAAACATGTAGCTGTCAAAATATTTTCGAAAGTATTATTTATTTATTTGTTATTTAATGTTCCTTGCAGTGAAGGTTTCAGCATAGTAGAGTGTAGGCTTCTTGAGATTATGACCACGGACTCATAGGGACTAAAATGAATGGCTGGGTCATAGGAAGCTATGGATCGCATTACATGTGTTAGACACAATCCGACTGTCACAATAATAACCACCGCTCCCATATTAGGTTCTTCGTGACAGTGTCAGGCCAAACAGAAATAAAAGAAAAACGGTCCCAGCTAAAATGTAAGCATTCATTTTGCGATTTCAATCTCTTATCAAATTACAATTGAAATTCTCAACTCACAAATAAATATCACTGACACATCGTATCCCATAACACATTGTATACTTTTGTTGAGGTTGAGAGGTACACAAAAGTCAACCAGACCTGGGTCAAATACTTAATTCAAAATACTTTAACTCAAAAAATTCATTCAGATTACTGTCAGTCTTAAAAGTAATGTCTATTTTTGTCAACAGTCAGACAGAGCGTCTTCAGTCTGGCAGTAAGTTTTGGGTAGGACATGATTTGGAAAATTCCCAGGGACCTGCATTAGCATTTAGAAAATTGCTAGCATGGACAGAGAAAAAGCATCTTGGCTGCGTGTTTGACCCAGGTGTGCAGTGATGTATGCGAGGGAACGAATGTCCGGCTTACAGTTTGAGATACCTTTTCAGTATCAATGCCCCGGGACATGGACCAGGTGGAGGCGATGTAGTCCATGACCCTCTCGCTCAGGCCTTTGGGCACCTGGTACAGCTTGAGGAAGTCGCGCACACTGTTGAGCATCTCGTGGTACCTGTTGGTGTTGGCGTACATCTGCTGGAAGATGGTGGTGACATTACCGAAGATGGTGGCATACAGGAGAGCTGGGGAGACAAGCGGACGCCTATTAATTGTGGCAGAGGACAGAGCGGAGGACCTGACAATAACAAATCTGAATCAACTACAGGTCAGTAACACAACATCGCATGCACAACCCACTACCAATAATAATGTGAGGTCTGTAAAGAAACAGTGACAATTCAGAAGGTTTATTGCCTCATTTTTTGGCTTTTTTTAAATAATTTTTATTGAATTATTGACTATATTGACCCTTGTGGGGTAATATAGTCAAATGCAGGATGGGACCCTCTGCATTTGACCCATCCTGGTTATTTTGGAGCGGTGGGCAGCTACAGTGCAGTGCCCGTGGACCAACTCCAGTTCTGAGGCCAGTAGTTTGGTAAAGGGCAGTGGCAGGGTTATACCTAACCTGACTTGCATATCTTTTGCTGTGGGAGGAAACCTGAGTACCCAGAGGAAGCCCATGCATGCATGGCTCCAACGTGCTGCCGCGCAATCTTTATGGTATCAGCCTGGCCATGTTGACGTGAGAGCAATCCCCCCAAATGACAGCTTTTCTAATAAATTCGCCAATTGTCAGTTGCTCCTTTGACTTTACTTGCACACTTCATAAGACTTCTTCTTCCAAGAGGTTAGCGCAAATGATACATGGGGTAATCCTGTGAATGCAGTATTGATGCAAGCCCTCCGCAGCAGAGAGACTAACCCTGTGAATGCAGTATCAATGTGAGCCCTCAGTCGCAGAGAGACTAACCCTGTGAATACAGTATCAATGTGAGCCCTCAGTCGCAGAGAGACTAACCCAGTGAATACAGTCTCAATGTGAGCCCTCAGTCGCAGAGAGACTAACCCTGTGAATGCAGTATCAATGTGAGCCCTCAGTCGCAGAGAGACTAACCCTGTGAACACGGTACAGACACAGGCCCTCAGTCGCAGAGAGACTAACCCTGTGAATACGGTACAGACACAGGCCCTCAGTCGCAGAGAGACTAACCTTGTGAATACGGTACAGACACAGGCCCTCAGTCGCAGAGAGACTGACCCTGTGAACACGGTACAGACACAGGCCCTCAGTCGCAGAGAGACTAACCCTGTGAACACGGTACAGGCACAGGCCCTCAGTCGCAGAGAGACTAACCCTGTGAACACGGTGCAGACACAGGCCCTCAGTCGCAGAGAGACTAACCCTGTGAACACGGTACAGGCACAGGCCCTCAGTCGCAGAGAGACTAACCCTGTGAACACGGTACAGGCACAGGCCCTCAGTCGCAGAGAGACTAACCCTGTGAATACGGTACAGACACAGGCCCTCCGCCGCACAGCTCTGCTTGGCTATGCGACGCCCGTAGGCCGGCATGTCAATAACAATGCCAGAGATGCGGCGGCAATCTCGGCCCTGTCAGCGGGGACAATGGAGCCGGGGAAGCGGGCAGCGTTTTCCTCTGTTTCTCATCAGGGCCCGTAATGAAGGGGCACCGCAGGGGGCCGGGGGGGCAGACGCAGAGGTCACAGAGACCGGGAATCAGAGCAGTATTTAATTATGGCTTAATGGAGCCGCCGCACCGGCCCCGGCCTCGTCTGCATCCCAGGGTGCACTGGGGCCGACCGCGTTAACGCTTCGCATCCCGTGTGGTCCAATGCCGGCTTTGTCTGGTCGCCTGCTCCCAGCAGATCACAGATAAGTGCAGTTCTCAGATTATTTCTCCACGTACAGGAAGGGTGTGTGTGGGGGGAGGGATGAAGGCTGAAGGGCAGCCGTACATGCCTTATCTTAATCAAAATCCAGAGTTCCGCCAGAGAGAACAGGCTCTGGAGCCAGGACCGCGCAGAATTGCTAAATCTGCAGAGGGCTGAAGATCTGCCGCTTCATGACCATCATCCTGAGCCTCTCAAATGAACACCAAATGAAGCGAAATTAACGTAATACACCGTGACCATGAGAAAGCGAAGAAACACCAGGCTAGGTTCACTGGGGGTATTGTGTGTGTGTGTGTGTATGTGTGTGTGTGTGTGTGTGTGTGTGTGTGTGTGACATATCACACTGAAAACTGGCCCAACTTGGACTGCCTGCTAGCATCACCTGTACTGCCAACCTTCATTTTACATTCTACTCATGTCATCCAACATTGCCATTCTGTGTACTTCTGTCCTGATAAAAATCAAGTGGCATTTAAGCACTGTGGCCTGTAAGATAAAACACGAATATATGTAAAATACTGAATTGGTAAATGTACAGCAGATGAACGATATGTGAATTTAGTCACATCTCCTGTGATTGCACAGTCTTCTCTTAGCCCACTCTGTCGGCCATTCTTTATTTTTACAGAATTCTTTGATATTTGTGACTTCTCTTTCCCTTCAGGTGTGGCTTCTATTTATCAAAACTCACTTTACTCTGGAGCCAGCTGACAGCTGGAGTAGGACAGGAAATGAATTTCAGCCGAAAGAGAGGGCCGGTGCCACTTCCTGTGCAACAAAATGATCCATTACTCTTTTTTCCGACCTTTCAATGCACAGTTGGTATTTGAGCTAGCATGTTTAAAGAGTCATGGCTTGCATGAGCACTTCTTTCCCCCGGGAGATAAATGGTCGCGCTAGCGGAGATCCCATTCACGCTGCGCTGTAATAAATGCCCTCTGCGATGTGGTTTGACGGCAGCGTGCTGTGAAGTGGAGTAGCTCCTGAACGCGATGCTCAGCGGCGCATTCGTTTTCCGCTGGGCGTCTGACACATGGCTACGTCAGACCCCGCTGTATTGCTTTTACGACAAAACCCAATCAGATTTTTTCAGCAGAACACTGTTTCACCAGTTCGCCGGCAAACAGCGAACAATGCCCTGACTTTATTCACAGAGCCACATCATCAGTTTAGTGTTATCCATTTTTAAGTGTTTAACAAGTCAGTGAGTCTGGTCCTCGATGTGGGGAAGTGCTAAGTTACAAATTTATACTGGAAACATTCTCTCTTTTGTGTGGTTTCTCACGTCTTGATATCTTTTACAAGTCATGTTCCTCCACTTGTTTTTCAAAAGCGGTCCATTTGAGATGTGCTTTACCGTATAACCTCTTCCGTATATTACATTTGAAACGAGTGGTGGATCATTCGTTCTGAACCTCTTAAAGCAGAGCTTAAAGCAGTGACTCACCTCAACCCCCATCAATCCGTAACACCCACCTGCGTGAATCACTGTGGCCATTTTACGGCAGAGAACACACCACACAACTTCGGGAAAGAGACTTCAGTTATTACTGCCATCTGAACAGCGGGGATGAAAAAATTATCATAAAGCCGCCTCAAATGTGCCTCCTCCTATCGTACAGTGTCCACATTAATGCATCGGGGCATTAGTTTTATACATGGCCCAGAGGGAGGTCTGGCTCCCACAGGCCAACTTAGACTATTTCCAGCAAATAGCCACGCATCCAAAGATCAGCTAGGCTTAAATCCACACAGCTTCAGCTGGGAGATATATGGGCATGAATATTACAGTATATGGGCATGATTCCGGGTTGTCCACGAAGTGCATGAGCTCAGTGTCTCGGCAGTGATGCAAACTGTCCCTGATTCATCCACAAAATATTACAGTCACAATATTACAATAACTTAACACATCATCACATTGAGAGGCATGAGACACATTCTCTTGTGGGATAAAATGATCATATTATGACTTTGTTCATATTTTGATCGTATTGGTGCCATTGATATATTGAAACTGGTGGCAGAATCACCCACACTGGCACTAGTGAGCAACATCTCTCTAGAAGACCAGGAAATGAGCTTCAAAAGCCTACTTTTGGCCGCTTGGTAAACAGTAGTTAATTGGTCTCTGTATGTGCATATATGGACATCATAGGAATTTTTCTGAGTCATTAGCTCAGTGCTGTGCTCTGCCGTAATGTGCCGTAAACACACACAGAGCTGAGATTGATGGACTTGTCTCAGCGGGTACAGGGACTCAGCTGTGTCCACACGGGGGGAGATTGGCCGCGTGCTTTCCCGTGTCCGCAGGTTATCTGCACCGCCGTTATGCTTGCTAACAGCGACAGGCAGGCCTCCCGAGATTCGTTCACCCACTCCGTGGGCAAAGATAAACGGCCACCGCTACCCAGGTAAAGACGATCAAGGCAAACAAGCGGGGGCTTATCTGTCTGTTCAGGAGAGCCCTCCATCTTGGGCCCCTAGCGTTTAAAACGTGACTCCTCGCCACCGTCTTTCTTATCAAACGGTGGCAGCGACAGAAACACGGGGTACTAATGCACACCTGTCACCCCAAGCACAGAAACAGGGCTTCGCCATGGTGATGTGTGATGAACACATGTAAATTTTGGCATTTACAGCCAAAATATTGGGTATGCTCTTACTCGGGGTGGTGTACAGTGCACACCAACAGATTTAGGTGAGGAACAAAAGCTGATGCTAATTCATCAGGGTCGCTATCGATAGCGGGAGTCCATACATAATCTTTCTGCATGAAGTGAAGCATCGTATTGAGGGTCGAGTGAGATTAATGTAGTGTTAAGATGTATACTCAGCGATCACTCAGAAACTGCTGATCTCCTGGGATTTTCACACACAACAGAGTTTGCGGAGACTGGTGCGAAAAGTTTTGCGGGCAGAAACGCATTGTTAATGAGAGACATCAGAGGAGAAGGGACAGACTGGTCGAAGCTGACAGGAAGGTAACAGTAACACAAATAACCACACATTACAACAGCGGTGATACTTAAAAAGTGCTCACTGAGTGTATGTGGGTGAGAGGATATAGTTTTTAGCATTATGCATGTAGGGCTAGTGTACGTTCACGTGATTAGTGCTCATAACTGCATAGAAACAGAGGAAAGATGGCACTGAAGTACATCAAACCTCTATATACTGTATTTATAGAGATGTTAAGCTAAGCAACTGTTCATTTCTAAATGCGTGAATTAATGCCATGTGTGGAGAATGTGTTTGCATAAATTGTGTGATATTTTCTGAATGCCATTGGTGTCAAACCGAAATCTTATTTTGTATCTCCAGAAAATGTCATTCTCGGGAGCGGCAAAAATCTATTTAAATGTGTGTAAAACGGTCAAAATGACAAACAAATAAAAAGTTCTAGTATGCCACCAACAATAAATAGTATACCTTGATGTACAGTATATAAAACCACAAACTAAACATATTTGAAGACCACTGGTACATGTAGATGCATTGATTTATAAGGGCTCACGCTTCAGTTTAGAAGCGCAAAATAAGACCAGCCCCAAGATGGAGTTTGGATAAAACCTAAGGATTTTAGTTAAGCCCAGTCCTCCCTGTTCCTACTTCAGTTCCTCCAGAGCTCAATCTGCCCAACAGCATGAGGCAAGCTATCCTGTCTCTTTGCAACACAGTGGCCCTTCCTTAGGGATTCGCCATCGGAGAGCGAGAGACACTTCCAAAAATACAGGAAGTGGAGGTAAAGTGATCCAACGACCCGCCATAATCCCTTTTAAATCGACGCGCGAGGAATGCCAAATTGCTCAGCAGAGGTCAAAAGGTGGATCTAACGCGGTATCGTATGCCCCGTAGACAGTTCACTCCAAATGAAACTGGAGAGGATTTTGTTTTTAAACTTAATTTACGCCCTCGGAGTGGAGCGGTTGGAACGCTCATTGATTTCTCATCAGCCAAACGCTCATTCATCTTGTTCCATTTGGCCCTGTCGCGGAACTTAGCTTGTAATAAACTACAGAGACAACGTTTCTCACGACGGACGCCTGGCGAAGGGGATGTGGGACATCAGTCAAAGCACAAAAACCATATGGAAACGCCCTGCGCTTTTAAGCTTCAGTAACATATTACCCTACGTGTAAAAACATTGTAGAACGAAACAAAATCGGACCACGTCCCAGACCGCCGTTCTGAAAGCGCAGAGAGACATTAAGTGCAGTCAGGGAAAGGGTCTACGTACAGTAGCTGAGTTAATGGATCTCGATGGAGCAGGACCCACATCCACAGGGACAGGGGCATTGTGAGAAAGCACCTGTCACAGGCACAATGGGAAAGATTTATCAAAGCCGGCTGGCCGTACTATTCCGCAAAACGAGATCAAAAGCCCCACTGAGGGCTGATTTATTACCTCACGAGGACCCACACTATTTGACCCCGAACACATGTCTCAGACAGTGATACGCCATGCACCGGTAACAGTCCGGTAATGACAATATTTGCCGTTCGCTATTGCTGATCTCGCCAGCGCGTTCTTGCTTCCTAACTGCGTGTCTTACAGTTGGTTTTTGACACACACAGTGTTTTAGTTGCGTCTCTGATCGATTTATTCAGATTCTTCAGTCTGGTGATGGCCTTTTTACTGCCTTTGACACTTATTTGGTCTTCATGTTGAGAGACAACGGCAACAAATGCGAATTATACACCTAGCTGACAGAGCTGAGCATGCTCAGTGTTAATACTTTCGCTCCCCTAAAACAGGGGGCTATCCCAATATGGATATAAATACCCTCAAATTAAAGTTGACACTCTGCACTTTAACCTCATATTCTTTGTCTTATTTTGAATCCAATGTGCCAGAGTACTGAGCCAAAACAACAAAAATGTGTTGCTGTCCCAATACATTTGCATTTAACTGTATGGATTAATATATGTATGTATTTATTGAAATAAGTCAACAGAAAGAGATCAGTCATCTTCCTGAAAGCAACCTTCTGCAAGTCTACACTTATTCCCTTTTGTCAGACTTGGAAAATGCACAATCAATACACATTTACAGCTCTGAATACAGGGCATGTAATGGCACAGAAACTGGCCTAAGCAACAACAAAATGATTTAACTGTCTTTTCAATGTAAATGAGGACCATCATAACTCTTTTACAATACTGGTCATTTAGAGGAGCAGGTAATCTTACTGCTGACTGCAGCACAGCTAAATAAAATCAAATGATATACAATGCCTCTGTCGCACCACAACTATGTTTGGTCTGCAGTTTTTCGCCTCACAAAAAAAGACAAAGAAGCTCTTGGAAGAAGTACAAAAAAGGGCTACTGAGTTGGTATCAAAGTCATATCGAAATGCCAAGGCTGTAAAATTGCGCCGTACTGCATTAGGTATGATTAAAGAACAAAAGACTGTAACCTCCAAGCAGTGTATTTTGTAGTTTGCTTGAAGCTGCCTGAGGCGTTATACTCTATCTCAATAAGGCTCTCCTGGGGGAATGAGGGGTAAATGGCGAATGAGACGTATTCGGGGAGCTAGCCTAAAGTAAATGGACTGGTTAGCGCAAGGGACACCCCAGTGTGGTCACGCTTCTGTGGCCCTAAAGACGTATCCAATCAGATCGATGATGAACACGTGACCTGAGACGGCGGGCCGCTAATTCTGCATTCCGCTCCGCTAGTCCCTGTCGGTGATCCCACAGAAGAAACTCGAGGAGGTGTCCAAGCAAAGGAAAATTAATAATTTCAATTAACCGGTGAAGCGCCTCGTCCATTAGACGACCGCGTTCCGAAGGAGCTCGACAGCGGGGCGCAATTATAAACATTTTCGTCAATGCGCTTTCCGTGAGTCAGCTCCTGAAGAGGTCGGAGCGAAACCGCGCTCTGCTAGACAAATGCATTTTCCTAGTGGGATGATGGCCCTCTCCGTGCGTTAGAGACGCTGTCCTGCGTCAGCACTGCTCTGAATTATCCCCCCCCCACCCCCACCCCCACTTCCTGCAGTCTGGGTTCCTTGCGGCCACTATGCGCATTCAGGTGCTGCATTATTAATGTCCTTATAATTGTCTCTTTAATCACGGGTCATTATCAGAGTGATTTTTCCGGAGCTGTTTTTTTTTTTTTTTTTTTTTTTTTTTTTTTACAAAAAGCGGCAATTAAATTCATGTTTGTATGTATTTTACATACAGAACACTGGGGAATAGGTGTTATGAGAAAGGGGCTTTTATTTTGAAGGATCGTCCACAGTTGCCAGACTTTATGTGCACATTTTCAATCACATTTTTTTCAGTCTGCACAAATTTACTTGAATAAAACTCAACAGATAATGAACAACCTTCTCTGCTCCATCCACATGGCAGGAGAAATGCTTTGAACATTTAATTGCAAAAATAAATAATATTTTTTAAGAGATTCAGGTCATTTTTTTAAATTAGTTTTGTGGATAAATTATCCCAAATATATTTTTAGCCAACAATGGTAAAAGGTAAAAGTTCACTATTATAAATTTAAATTGAGCTGAATGTTACTGGCCACATTTTGCCATCGCTACTGCCAGGAGCAGAATGTCAGAAGAGACACACAATGCCAGAGCAAATGGTACTAAGACGGCCAAATAAACCCAAACACTATTTCACACGGTTTCTCACACCTATTTCTCTTACAAAAATAGAAAAGATTCATTAGGGAAATTCTTGTATATGGGGCTCGATCCCTAATGAAGAACAAAGTGGCTGACTTGTGTGTGAAGTCGTATGAATATCGTGGGAGACCGCAGAGGAAACGCCAGTGGGAGAGGGAGCCCGGCTGCTTCCATTGTACAAGGCATCAAAACGCTCTGACAGCCCCTTCCTCAGCGAGCATTAAAAATGCATACTGCATCAACATGAACATCCACGTCCCCAGTGCGGCTGAGAGACAAACTACAGAAAAGCCGTATGGTCGATTAGATGCATGTCCGTCAAACAGAAACGAAATGGTGTTGCGCATTCCGCACGGGTGTCTTGCCGGGCTATTGATTGGTATTCTTGCGCTAGCGACTGAAGATGGTAATCTGGTTTGTTCAGCCGTTTCGGGTGATTAGGATAGACACGCCATTGAGGACGTCTCTGAGCGATCGTGCGTTTTTGGCCTCGTTCCTAACATCAGATGATTTGCGCTCATGGTCCTGAAATCGGGACCAGGGCTGATTGCCTGAAAGCGTCAGGGGGCAAAACCCAGCGAAACAATTTACTGGCACTGTGGAAAACACACACAAACAATCCATTCATTATCCCTGATGTGGAGATGGTTTTGCATAAATGAGATGGTTTGAAAAATACATTCTCTCAAGGGGGTTTAAACTAGGCAGGCAGAAGGAAGAATCAGCTGTCTAGCAGTTGTCCACAGTTTGGTTGCCACCAAACTAAACAATTAAAACAACTTTCAGTTTCTAACTCAGAAAGCATTGTAAAATGGAATTGCAATGCAAATAGCAATACAAGTGTAGTGGTGTGAGCCAATCATAACCACTGCTCACTGCTTGTTAGCCAATACATGTACAGTAACCTTAGTGTAGTGTTACCCGTATGATAGAACGATAGAAGACATGCCAGATCTTTTCTGAAACAGGTAAACTCAATGACTTCCAAAGAGAAAAGGGGACTACAGTTTAATATGATTCCCATTTGGAAGTGTTTAGTGGTGGGCTGACATGCTGGGGGCTGAAAATGGATTAATGCACTAAATCTGTACAGAAGACTTGCCAGGACGTATGACAGGCACCAATTATGAAGAATGTGTTACAAGGAATTAGATTTGCAGGGCTGAATATTCTGCGGAAATTGAATCTCAACTGGTTCTTACCTGACATTACATTATATTACGGTGACTTAGCACACGCTATCCTGAGTGACGGGAAAGTGAAGAAACTGTAGTGGAATCAGTCCTTCCTTTGTTTAAAGCAGCGCTCACATACCTAAAGAGAGGCACTGAACTGCCTTTTCTTTTCTTTAGGCTATATATTAATTTTGGTTCCTTGGATTTGATGGAGGCGGCACGGATGGTTCAGTGGGTAGCACTGCCGCCTCACAGCAAGGAGGTCCTGGGTTCGAATCCACGTCGGCCGGGGCCTCTCTGTGCGGAGTTTGCATGTTCTCCCAGTGTCTGCGTGGGTTTCCTCCGGGTACTCAGGTTTCCTCCCACAGTCCAAAGACATGCATGTTAGGCTGATTGGAGAGTCTAAATTGCCCGTAGGTATGAGTGTGTGAGTGAATGGTGTGTGTGCCCTGCGATGGACTGGCGACCTGTCCAGGGTGTATTCCTGCCTTTCGCCCAATGTATAGGCTCCAGCCCCCCTGCGACCCTGATCAGGATAAGCGGGTTCAGATAATGGATGGATGGATGGATGGATTTGATGGTATTTATGTCACGCATAATGGGCGCTCTGCAAGTCGTAGGAATGAGACTGAAACCAGGAAGTATATTTGTTGTGTTTAAGCAATCGCAGTATTAGGTACCTGCACATTAAGCTCAGCCGGTGGTGTGACTATGACATGCAGAGATCCCTTGTGTGTAGCCTGCCATTTGAAGCATATGAGAGCATATTTGATCACAACTTTTCCTCTGATATTGTTTGAAGTCACACATCAGAGGCTCCGGCGCGTCATGTGATCGTGTGATTCTCGCGTCATGTGATGCTCTACTTCGGCTTCGCATTCTTTTAGGCTGCTATCCTTATTTATTGATTTCTTTTTTTCTCTCTCTTCTTTTTTTAGCGACGCTATTTTTAGATTTTGCAGCGCACTGTAACAGCGCAGACTTTTCCTGCGTTCTCGCTGCAGTTCTTACTCTGGGAAGAATCGGGTCTGTTCGCCGCGAATCCTGCCCTGACTACAGAACACGCGGGGCGTGAGGAACGGTCTAATCAGCGAACGGCTCTGCTGGATGACAGCGTCTGCGCTCAGGGCTGTGAAGCTGGCGACTGCCTCTGTCTGTCAGGCCTCCTGTCGCCCCCTCCACGCCCCCTGTTCCCGAACACGGCTGTGAAGAGCAGGAGGACATGTCACCTGCTTCACGCTTCCCCCTGAGACCCAGAGTGCATTTCAAAGATGGGGTCTGTCTCTCTCTCTCTCTCTTTCTCTGTCTTTCTTGCATCTTATTTTCCTTTCCTCTACATCTCTATAAATCCCTCTTTTCCTCACTCACAGTGTCTTTCACTCACTCCCTCTGGCCTCTCCTTCTCTGTCTCCAAGTACCCCCCCTCTCTCCCTCACTCTCTCTCACCCTCTCTCCCTCCCTCTCTCTTTCTCTCTCTCTCTCTCATGCACTCCTTCCCCACAGGCAGAGCAGACAGCAGCTTTCCCGCGATGCACATAATTAGCTCTGATAGCCTTTGTCATTAAAAGGAATGGCGAGGAGGCGTGGCCTCAACCCAGAGCGACCAATAACAGTCTCCCGTGGTGCCGCCCCACCGCAACCGTGGAGTTACCGAGAAACAAGCTCAGTCAGAGTCAGGCTGGATCAAAACCCTCTGAATCCTGTGCTTTTTCGATTCTGCAGGCTCTGAGGGGCCCAATTAAGATTGATGGAAGGATGGAGGAGTCAGAAACAGCAGCAGAATCTACATCTCGCGTCGCGCCAACACACGGTGAATTCTTAATCCCCTTCCCACGATGAAAGGCCCGGTCGGACGGACGGGAAGTTAAATGTGAGGTTTGTTCTCCCGCGCTGAGCGCCAGAAACCGCCTTAGATCAAACGCGTCTCACACTGAAGGGGTGTGATCAGCAAATTCAGAGAACTCCCCGTAAGACGGCTGCCTCAGTCCTGAAAGTAGTGAACCCAACCCAACGGATTACAGCCAACCTCCAGCATCGCATTTCGTATGCACATAACGCGGGCCTGCACTTTACTTCTCCAAAGTGAAATCTCGCAGTATTTCGAACATTTTTGAATATCGCAGATGGGGAATGTGCTGCAGGTTATTTGCTTGTCAAAAATGCTTATGAAGTCATGGCCAAAGACTGAAAACTGTTTCTAAATGATCATTATGGGACATTTCATGTTTTCAGTTAGATGCTACACAAGCATCCACCAGACACATTTTGTTAAAGGAATATTTTTATGTCAGAGGCAGTATATTTTGTTTGCTAAAACTGCAAATGATTACACATATTTATATTGTTGTCAAATTATACATAAAGGGTTATTACATTTTCTAGAGCTTTACTGTTATAGATTATTATGTGCCTGGCTTATTACAGTGCTCAGGATTACAAACAACACCCCTGGTAAAAAGTCATAGAATGCAAAATCACTATATTGGCTGTGTTGTTACCGTACTATATGAAAAATTGAAAAAATAACAGTTTACAAAAAATAATAACAAGGCCTTTTCCGTCACTTCAAAACAGGGGACCAAGGATTGAGATTTGCCCAGAAGCTCGTAAACTCCAGTGGTTACCGGTGGCGTTGCAGTTTATTAAGCAATTGAAATCCATTCAAAACTATGACTTAACCCTGGTGAAATTATATTATTTTGAATAGTACTTTTAAATTAGAAATTAACTAGGGGAACACTAGATACAAAATGTATTCAATCCTATTCATCTCGTTACATTTAGGTACCCAGTTTGCATGCTCTGGTGCCAAAAAAAACCCAAACATGATTGCCTCTATGAACTGGCTTCATGCACCATTGAGCAGCTCCCATAGGAATCCATGGAGCTGGGAGGCAGAAGCTGTCTCCACTTCCTGCACATTTGTGTGACTGTAGAAAAGGGTCCAGCCAGCGAAAAAAGGTCCTCACAAGTCACTCTCAATGGGTCAGAGTTTCTGGGTCCAGAAGGTGCCCCCTCTGGTCGGGAACCATTGCGCAGTGACTGGGCGTGGCCCACTGAGACTGGCCGCACGTATTTCTGAGGACACATATCTCTCATTATGTCACCCGCTTTGCAATCCAGGTTTGCAGGAGAAACGGGGACATGAGTTGCTCACGCAGAAAAACTCCACTTAAGCGGCTATTGATACATGAGAAAAATAGGTCGCTCATTCAATTTGGGGATGCTCGAGTAACAAGGAGGAGACAGCTGGAGCAACAGGGAATATTTCACAAAATCCCTGAGCAATTACACAATGCCGCTATTGACAGGAAAAGATGAGCCCAAAAAGCCGCCATTATTTTCTGACAGTTTGTGGCATACGTGGAGCCGGTGAAATATTGCAGCGTGAGTTTGAGTTGGACAGCCGGACGCTAATTGTAAGAGTGGGAATGAGTCACTGTCAGAAAAGCAGGAGATGAACACAGAGGACATTTCAGACAATAGCCACCAGTGAGCTTACAATGATTATTACGGGCTCACACGTTCTCCTTCCATCCACTTCAGTGAACGCTGCTATTTATAGAGTCGAGCTGAGTTTGTTTATTGTGACCAGTGCTAATAATACTGCTTCGCCGCGTAATTGCTGTTATTTAACATAAGTAATTAAGTGAATTGTCGGCCCTTTTTTTTTCTCAAAGTGTAAGGCTGCGATTCGGTCGTACAAATTCAAGCAGCATGGGGGTACTAAGAATACTTCGCTCTTCGCAAATCTACCCACTGAATTTTCTTTTTTGAATCGGCATTGAACGCAGAGCTCCATTGCTGAGCAGAGCGATAACGTGCACAGGCAATGGAAGAATGACAGATGTGTTTCTCCTCATAGTTTTAGATTAGAAATGAGTCATATGTTGTAATGATGAGTGGTTGATGTAGCTTCACCCTGGCTTGCAGTCAGCAAGTTCATGAGCGGGGTGCTTTACTGCCTCCATACCATCAGTGATACACTGGTCATAGCTCTGTTCAACAGCAACAGCACCACACACACGCACACGCACACGCACACGCACACGCGCACACACACGCACATGCACACACATACTGCTCATAGCTCTGTTCAACAGAGGAACATAATACAGTCACTAGACTAGAAGCACAGCCTAGCAACAGCGCCATACACACAAAACACACACACACATAATGAATACTCTGGTCATAGCTCTGTTCAACAGAGGGACAAAATACAGTCACTAGACTAGAGGCACAGCCTAGCAACAGCACCACACACACAATTTCAAAGTTCTTTAGTTTAGTGTGTGCAAGAGGAACTGTGCCCAAGCCTATCAAACCATAAATAACTTTAACAGTTTATTTGATTTGATTGAGTGTACTTTGTGAACTTGTACAGAAGAGTAATAAGTAATAGCAAGTAAGATAATAAAGTTTTAATGGTTTCCTTTCACCCCTGCCAAACGAATCAGGCAATATTTGAGTCAGACAAAAGGCCATTCTTATCCGTGTTATGAGATCAAAATAGTGCACCCTACAAATACACACCGCAACACTGCCAGCTTGTTTGAAGTTGTACTGTCATGGCTGCAGGTCTTACGGGTGTATTCATGCTTAGTGTAGTGTGCCTCTCACAGTCCGGAACCAAACACTGACTGTGGCCATGCCAGCTATGGATTCCCGATTCCCAGCCGTGAACATAATGCAGGCAGAACATACAGTAATGGTGATTACGGTCAGAAAACCCAGTGAAATATGCTACTCCTGAGATCAGGGCTGTCCAACCCTGCTCCTGGAGATCTGCCATCCTGTAAGCTTTCATTTCAACCCATTTGGCACACCTGATTCGACCACTTAGCAGTTCAATTAGATCTCTGGCTGTTGAATGAGGTGTGCTGTGTTAGGGTTGGAGTGAAAGGAATGGTTGATCTCCAGGAACAATGTTCGGCTGCCTTGGTGTATATACAGTAATGCGCTGAAACTACAGTGATGGTAATTATAGTCAATGAACCCAATGAACTATGGGAAATTTTCTCAGAAAAGTCAGGGCCCCTGAAAAAGGGCTGAGATACAGGGCTTTTGTGGGAGAAACGGGACATCTGGTCACCCTATCCAGGGAGGGAAGGTTTTAACCATAGGGGTATCTCCCCCATTGGTACGCCCTCCCGTTGCGATCTATCCAGACACACTGCTTAGCTCAGTGAGTGTGTTTGAGGGTGGAGCGCAACATGACGGCCTAAAACCGTAAGCTGGGAACGAGAAGCCACGCCGGGCGTTGCCCCTTGTGACTGTGTAAAAGCGGTTCGCCGTGGCAACCAGCGCCGCCGCACTGTGATGGATAATGGCGGGAATTGCTGAGCCGGATCAACGCTGCCCTGACGGCACCTCTGCGAATGTCGCCCGGAAACGGTCGCCCTGGAAACAGAGTTGCCGTAAACGGACAACGGAGCGTCCGCCACCTCTGTCATCGTGCATGGAGGTGACCCGTGCTTCCCCCTCCCCCCCCAGAAAGACCCACGGCCCCAGCTGCTGCGTTTATGGGCCCCTGTAATGTGGCCCCAGTAGGGGGACTGTCACATGTTCTTAAGGGTCTGGTGCACCTGAGATGGCAGCTCCAACCTGGGGTCCCACTGTGAACATAATGCTGTGAGACAAGGCCCCCAGCGTTGGGGCGGTTTAAATCACACGGCCGTCTGCTGCGGTCAAAACCTCAGCGTATGAAACAAGAAGGCCTGACAGCTCCGAGATACAGCACCAGGCCCTTTTACTCTGTAAAATATGCACTCTGGAAAAAGTAACAACCAGGACAAGGCACACTGCCAGTATAATTATGAATACATTTCACGGCAGCATGTTTTTACAGATACTCTGCAATATCGAAAAAGGCTGCATAAATTGATGTATATTTGTCCAAATCGCAAGTGTTGCGATATTGTGAGTTCAGCTTATTTTGTTGTCTTAAGGGAAGCAGTTACAGTGGCCTCACTGATGGAAATTATGAGCAGGACAGAAAGAGTACTGTTTGCAGTTTACAGTAATGACATCGCAAGGCCAAGCTAAGCAAAGCCAGACCAACTCAGCACAGTTAACCGTCAGATTTACTGCGCGTTCCGCTGAAGAGCTGGCATCAACAAGTACCTGTTAATAAACAGGTTCACAGTGAAAAAAACTAAAATGTCAGCCTTGAGAGAATTAACTCCTCGCATTCCTGTAGAACACTGCTAACAAACCCTGTTCCTGGAGAGCTATCATCCAGTCGGTTTTCACGGCAACCCAAACAAGGCACACCTCATTCCACGGCTAGAGATTTCGCTGAGCTGCTGATTGGTAGAAGCAGTCGGATTTGTATGCCAAATAATGGTAAAAATGAAAACCCGCAGTGAGATGACCAGGAGCTGGGTGGATTACTCCTGCTGTAGAACGTACACAGGGGAGAGGATGAGAGGAGGCTGTCCGTTAGCCTGCCAGGGGCCTCCCTCTCACGCCCCTGTCCCTGAGATGACTTCCGACTCGGCCCCCGCCAGCCGTCGTGCCTTCGTCCTTGCCGTAACACCCTGGCGCGTTCTGGTGCCAGCACGCGGCGAGAGACGCTAACGTGATACGAAGGGGCTTATAAAAAACAGAATGCACCGGCGTTCCCCGGAGACGCCGGGCTAGGGGCGCTGGGCACAGCTTCAGCGCTCGCGGTGACACAGATACACAAGCTGTGTCCGTCGGCGTGGAGACACAGCAAAACGGACCGTCAGAGCGCGAGCTCGTGTTCGATAGCGCTGGCACCTCCAGCTTTCTATGCTGGGGCCTTTTTTCTGTGATAAGCAGAAGCTGTGGGGCCCTGTTAATGCTTACATGCTTGGATGTAATCACATGCGTACTGAACATGAGGGCCCCATGCAGGCTCGCCCAGTCTACCAGCTACCTGATAGACCCATCTGTGGCAGCCCTGCTCACCCCTGTTACCCCAGAACCTGTACACTCTGATCCTGCAGCTATGTGTACTCACACACACACACACACACACACACACACACACACGTACACACAAACACATGTATGTAGGCATGCACATGCATACCGATCCATATGCACTCACACACGCATGCATGCGCGCACACAAACATGTGTATGTAGGCATGCACAGTCAAAAACATCCACATGTACACGCACACACACACATGCACGCACACACACACACACACGTGCGCACACAAACACACATATGTAGGCATGCGCATGCACACACATCCACATGTACACACACACACACACACATACACACACACATGTGCACCCACAAGCACACTTGCATGCACATAAACACATATGCACACATGCCACACACAGGCATTCAAGCACATACACACACACACACACACACACACACACACAAATACATAACTACAAAACTTTATTGGTTGAACTAAGGCACGGCTTGCAAATAGCATGCTGTTCTGTGTGCGATAAGAGTAGGTGGACAAGGTATGTATAGTTCTGTTTCTGGAAACTGTAATGTCATCTATTTTTAAGTCAACAACAAAAAATATATATAAAATGTGTTTTTTTATCCTCATGCGTGAACCCATGTAGGCAGAGTATTTTTATATCCAATGTAGCTATGGAATATTGTATTTCATAATATACTGAAACACTTGAGACTTTATAACTGCAAAAGCAAATGTGTTGTTTTAGGGAGAGCTTTGGTTGCAATTGATTTTCGAATGCCACAACAGCGCACCTGTAGATACAGTGAGCCACTTTACCCACAGCGCTGAGTGATGCAAAAATTCTCATCACCATTTCCACGTTTAACATCGGAAGATAATTGCACAAACATCATTAATATTAATGTCTCGAAGATCTGAACTGAAACACAAATGCAAATCAATACGGCCGACGAAATGATTCCATCGGTCTGTTGTAAAACGTAATTATAATAATAGCCATTATGATAACAGCACTAAACAGTGAGAATTGCTTTTGCACGAAATATATTATTTGATTTTCCTGTTGCTGATGAGCAATGCACGAAGCCCCCGGCTCAACCCAAAAAAATAACTAGCTTTTATGTCTTGCATCACCAGTTTACGACTGTCATCGTCACCAACAGCAACGCAATGCAATCCCAAGAATTATATTTAGCTCTGTCTCTTGGTGACGTTTGCATATTCCCATCAGAACACTTCCGTTGCCTGAAGAACTTGTTGTGCTCTCTTCTGGCGCATAAGTGCAAAAGCGTGACAACACTTAAATTCTTAACAACAGAACATCTGAAGGCAACTCGTTCCAACATAATACTCAGAATATAACTGTGTTGTGTATTTTTGAATAATGCGCCTTAATGTCAAAAACCAAAAAGATTCACTATCAGTTGTTATAGCCCAAATTATCATGATTTGGAACGTCATTGCAAGTCATCGCAAGTGCAGATATGCGTTTACAGTTCCAATGGTCTATCTTTGATACACCTTTTGTTATTTCATATTTATTTGACATTAAATTTCAGACTGGCAGCCTTGTTTTTCTCTCTTCGTGATTAAGTGTCATGGGTCCAACCTCCTATTGCAGGGGGGCGCCAGACCGGCCCTTTTTGTTCATATTATTTACTGTCCTGCCTGCTGTTCTTTTGATTCATTTTAAAATGAAAATGAATGATCTTTTTCTGGGCAAATTGCGAATGCTGTGTTTGAGGGTTTGTGCGGCTTTGTCATGGTGCGCTGGCTGTGGACGCTGGGCCCTGCCTGAAGGGGGGCTCGTCCGGGATTGGACTACAGCCCCGTTTCTAATCTCTGTTTGTAGCACACTGTTTACCCCTTCTTAAATGTGCGGCTTTGTTTTGCTCTGCGGCACATTTGTGGCGTCTGGAACATAAAAAGCGTAGAAAGAAAATGGCTTGCTTCTGAGTTGAGGAGGCTAGAGTTGGAGCCATTTCAATGGCGTCCCTGCATCTCCGGAGTATGGCATTAAGAAACATTGTCATGTAGTTTCCCCTGTTTAAGGAAAAGGGACTTTTTAAAGAAGCAATTTATAAATTTGTTGCGCAAACAAGATAGACTGAGGGGAGATGAAGGAACTGAATTCACGGAAAATGAGGCGAAATAGCGTTCACAGATGGAGCCCAAGAAGGCTGAGGAACACATGTTGTCTAATTAGCTCTCGTGAACGCAGAGCTACAGTATGTTACACAGCAAATAGACACAATGTTTTTCTTCTGCACCCAACAGAGTCCTTGCAAAGACACGGCCTCCCAGAACTACAAATGTTTTTGATACTACTGGGGGACAGTTGTAGGAACGTAGACATTAAGATGAAAGATACAGAGGATGACTGCAATAGGCGACCCACTCTGTGTAATAAACCCAGTATTCTGCCCAGTTGTGTCTAAGTATGCTTATTATACATGGTATCGCATGCTACTTTTGCTATAAAACTACTGTATAATACTGAAATGTACAAAATTACCCACTGTGTAATACTAACATGTACTACCCTAAAAACTCAGTATGTCTAATAACCAATCATAGGAGTTTTGTATGAGTCTTCAACCAATCACAGTAGTTTTGTATGAGCCTTTAACCAATCGTAGGTGCTTTGTGCAAATTAAGATTCAGGACCTCATTTACTCAGGGAAATTAAGCCAGTAATGAAAAGCAATTGCACCTGTCATTTGAGCGTCTTCATTTGCCTAATCTACTGACTGAAGCACATAAACAGGAGCTAGTAAACCGGAGGCTGGCTCATCAAACATCGCACTGCCTTTTAGAAAAGTGCTGAATCTGAAGGGAATCCAGGGGTCAGCACGCCACAGAGGCCCACAGCCCAAGGGCATAACTTAGTTTGAATATTGCATTGACCCAGAGACCTGGGATGCTCTAGAGCCCTGTTCCTCAGAATCACCATCCTTGAGGGCCGAGCACTGCTGGTTTTCCACCCTCCCTTTACCTGGGAGTGTCAGGTGTGAAGCCAATCTGGCCAATCAGTAGCACTAATTTGTTCTTCTAAAGTTTTCTGAATTATTTTTCTCATCATCATGCTATATTACTGGGGGGTTGTTTGGCTTGTTCTGTAATGGGGGGGGTTGTAATCCCTGATGAAAGCTGGATCATTGCAGCACTCTCCCTTTAGGCAAAAATTTAAATGTCCTCTCTCTCTCTCCATTATCAACTTCATGACCAATACAAAAGGCCAAAATTTTGATGATCTGACCACAAAGAGAAAGTTGTTCACAACCCACCTACTGTCCTCAGCGACCAGGAGTACCGTGTGACCGTATATCAGTGACAGTTCATTGGTCATCCTGACTGCCAATCAATATGTGACTGCCTGTGATGTTCATAGAAACATTCACATACTATGAGCTAAGGTCCACTAAAATGAGCTATGGTCTACTAAAATGAGCTATGGTCCACTAAAATGAGCTATGGTCCACTAAAATGAGCTATGGTCAACTAAAATGAGGTATGTCAATTTGTACATTTTGAAGTAAACTATGAGAAAGGTTGACACGTCCAGAAACCCGATATCGCCATCTGTTCAATTTCTCCACAGGTGACTCTGCATTCTTATGGTGGTTGTTCAGGAGCAGAAACACCGATGACTTTCACGGACGGCATTGTGTATCTGAAGTGTCATCGCATTTCATCACTGGCTCTATTGGAAAGGTAGCCGTTGCTTACTGTGGGTGTTTTTCGGGAAAGGTGAACTCAGGACAGACAGTACAATGGAGAGCAATATTCCATCGCAAAACATCTTCTCACAAATACAGTCTCACCACCAGGCTGGTCTAATCATCTGCAGGTATGAGTGCTTACAGTGTCTTTTACTCCCCAGATTTCTTCACTTTGGGGAATTTTTTCCACCGTTAACCACACGGTGAAATGCCAAGTGTTAATTCAAGTCCAATAGGGACCGTATATAGTCTGTTCATTATACTACATTGCCACGTTATGGAATAAAGCGGTTGAAATGCCCTGTCTGCAAAACAGTGTTCACAAAATCCACGTTCTTGTACCCAGAGACATATCGTGCCTTGAACAGATGGCCAAAGCGAAGGTTCCTGATCTGGTTTGTGACCAAAGTCTTTGGTTTGTGACAACAATCTTGTGAAACTATCATATGCAATGTATTTCTGAGACACTAATGCTGGCCAAAAATAGGCATTCAATCCAAAAACCAAATCACATTCATCAATTTAACACGGTGGCTTTCTTTTACTTCCATCTGCAGACAAATGTTCATTTAGGATTTTTTTTGGAGTGGCATCACACCCTCATTGGGTACTGACACAGTGATAATGCCTGGGCGCCACAGGGTATGCTGGTTTATGTTCAATTCAAAACCAGCAACCAATTCCGACTGTGGAAACATCAAATTAATTGATCAATTAAGTGCTCGCTAGCAACGGAAATCTGAAATCCCTGCAGCTCTCCAAGAGCAAGATGGGAACTTTAATGACTTTAACATTTTTCTCAAGCTTGTTTCTCACAGATTCAGTAGACTACCAGATACTCAAGTTCATATTTTTAGCACAGAAAGTTCAGTCTCTTTGCGGCTCTCGAGATCAGAAGATCTTGGAAAAGTTGGGTATCTGGCGAATCCACTGAATCTGGAGAAAGGCGTCAGGAAGAGGCGGGGCTAAAACGCACAACCTATTCCCAGCCAATCATCATGTCCGTAGCGAATAAGGAAGAGTCTGAATTTGAACTAGCGTGTTGCAAAACATTCCACTCAGTTGGGAGGAAACATTGTTCAACCCTAAAACCATCGTGGCAACAGCAAATAAGGAAGAGGCGGGGCTTAAAAACACAGCCTACTCACAGCCAATCATCATCATGGCCACGGCGAAGATCTTCTCTCCGTCGGTGGTGGGCGCGATGTTGCCGAACCCGATGCTGGTGAGGCTGGTCATGGTGAAGTAGAGAGAGGAGATGTAGACCGAGTCCTTGCTGGGGCCGCCCTCCCACTTCTCCGAGCCGCTGACGTTGAAGCGGTACGGCGAGCCCACGGTCTCGCCCAGCGTGTACAGCCAGCTGTCCGTGCGCACGGAGTTGCTGTCCTCGTCGATCACCTCGTATTCCCCGATGCTGTACCAGATGCAGGCCAGCCAGTGAGCGGCCAGCCCGAACACGCACACCAGCAGGACCAGCACCGCCGCCCCGTACTCGATGTAGTGGTCCAGCTTCCGAGCCACCCGGCCCAGACGCAGCAACCGGACCACCTTCAGAGAGCTGAAGAGACTGCTGATACCCTGGAGGGAGGGGGTAGAGAGACAGAGAGGGGAAGAGGGGGGAAGAGAGAGGGGAAGAGAGGCAGAGAGACAGAGATGGAGAGAGGGAGAAGGGGGAGAGAGGGGAAACGAGTGAAAGAGGGGGGAGAGAGGTAAAGAGGGATAAAAAGGGGTGATGGGAGAGAGGCATCAATTCCTTAGTTTCCTGAAGTAAAAGTACTCCCAGTACAACAGTAATAGCACATTCTTACTCTGGATGTGAAGTACTGTATGCAGTGAGATAACGTGTAAATCTGAATTTGGTCAAATATACACACACCTCTTAGGTGCTGAGCAGGGATAAATGTGATGCAAGAACGATAGGGCTCACCCTATTAATTCTCCCAAAATAAACTTCACTGTCCAAATGCTTCAGCCCTTTTTTTAAACAGCTGACTGACTGCCCATGGTGCATGTGGATGGTGACAGTAAGAGACAATATTCCTCCAGCACCAGGCACAACCTTGAGAATCCCTGCTTTCCTTGGCCGTGCAGATAGGAGCTCCTTGTGGTTTCCATGGGGACAGGGTAAGTCCCCTTTGGTTTTAGTTTTTTTGCTCAGGACACAAGACTCTAGCGCCCCCAAACCCTCCTACCCCCCTCACCCCCTCACTCCTCACACCCCTCAACTGCCCCCCCACCCCCGCCCCCGCAGTGGGCACCATGGAAACAAAAAGTGTACTGTTAGCAGAAGGCTTCTCAACCGTATGTGGTGCGATGTCACCCAGGAAAGATTAGGGAGGGACGACTTAAGTGTACTATGTGTAAATACTATATGTCCTTGCCGAATATTTTAGTCTTTAAATTAACATTTCAGCTCAAATGATTTAATTCAAAGCTACTGCACTAACAGTGACAGGTCCTTAGCTGAAGATAAACTAGCTGAAGATAAACAGCCATCTTCAGCCTACTACATATGACCTCACCAATATGCAGTGAGGCCCTCAAATGGATTGCAGGCAGTTTTCAAGGCCACCAACTGTGTAGTGGTGGACATGTAAACATGGTTGACACAGGTTATAGTCTGGCCTTAAGATCACTGCATGTGGAAACTGCTCTTGTGTGGTTCTTGTTACGAAAGGGTTATATAGAAGCGCTTCATAAAAAGTCTCAAACGTTGTGTAAACAGTACCTGAATATGTACAATTTAAATACACGCAGCAGTTCTGTAAATAAACAATCATTATGCGTACTTGGCTTTTACATATGAAAAATAAGTGCTGTTTAATTGCCTGTAATGCAGCAGTGGAATTTACTGCCTCCTCTTCCTATTAAAATGTATTCTACGGTCCAGGAGAAAGATTCAGAGCCACTGCAGCCTGGGAGATAGTGCTGTCCCTCCTACAGTATAAATTATTTATGATTTCTCCTACAGTCACAGCAATCTACTATACACACACAGGCACGCAGACAGCAATACACATATATAGCCTACATACACACATATATTCAAGAACATGAATGCATATTTTGGTTAAAGTGCATGTACAAATTGTGTAAGAGTGTGTGTCTGTGCCTGTGTGTGTGTGTGTGTGTGTGTGTGTGTGTGTATGTGTCTGAGATAAACATGTGTGACAGTACATTTGAATGCTGTGCGTTATGAAGGTTTATATGGTGTGTTTCAGAATGAATTCTGCAAAGCGGCAAGGTAAAGGATGAAAACAGCAAGGCCTACTTGAGTGACAGCTCGGTGGTTCCAGTTCTGCACATCCCACAAACAAACAGAAGAAGGGGGGCCATGCAAACAGACCAGGGTTCAAAGGAGGAAACAAAACCGTCAGAAAGGTCAGATGAGGTCAAACGAAAGACTCAAATCAAAGAGGGAAATCATATTTTAAGGAACAAAGAAGCTTGTGTTACATCCATGGGAACAGTGTGGCCAGTGTAGTTTGTCGGAGTAGAAGTCTCTCATCTCGATATGTTTTTTTACAGCACACAGTTTGCCTGTTACCCGTTGACTATTTCCTGAAGCTAATCAGGTTGAGTGCCCTTGCTTAGGGATATGTCAATGCCTCTCACAAGATTGCAATCCACAATCTGACAGTTAACAGCCATGCATCAAAACCTCTAAACCATATAGCCTACAAAGCTGGCTGATTATATTAAATAATAATAATGATTATTGTTATTGTTGCTATTATTACTATTGTTGTTATTATTAGATTTCATTCATATCTAGTAGCACTTATCAAAGCATTGTTACGAAGTGCTTTTCAAATTGAAAAGAACAGTAGAACAGAATAAGAGAATGAATAGCATAAATAATACATGACACAGATCACATGTGCTTACAAATGAAAAGCATTAAATGGAATAAAATAAGTAAAAGGAAGAAAATAAAGAGTACAGCAACTGAGACCATGAGAGTAAAATTCAGTGACTGAGAGAACAATCAAATCAAAGACAACAACCCAATACAAATCAAGTCAAAGTAAAAATCAAGTCAAAGTAAAACTTGTCAGAGTAAACCTCTCAAATGAAATCAATAAAAGGCAATAAACAAGTCATAAATAAAAGATCAGACAACAGCAGACAGGAATGAGTGTGCTTTTGAAAATTATTTTAAAGAAGACACTGCTAGGTTGATCTCCGTGGGCAGGCTATTCCACAACCGTAGGGCTCTGATTGGGTAAGCGTGATCTCCCTTTATTTTCAGCCTGGACTGTGGAACAACCTTAGAGGCTTTGACCAAGGATCTCAGGCTGTGCCGTAGCTCATAAGGGTTTTAAAAAGTCGGAGATATAAGAGGGAGCCAGCCCTAATCGTGCTTTAAAAGTAATCGATAAAATGTCCAAATTAATCCTGAATTTAACTGCCAGCCGGTGTCCTGAGGCTAAAATGGGGTGCAACGTCCTGCCTTTTCCGGTCAGGGCGTCACCTGAAAAACACTGCCGTCGCCTGGAAGGAGAGTGGGCGTAGCTGTCACTGAGCCACACAGAAAGTCTACCTGCAATTCAAAAGCAGCCCAAACAGCTATTTTTGGAGTTAGAGTGGGCGGCTCCTCTCCAGGCTGTAGGCTACAGTAATGGGCTCTGTCAGCACCTCTGACCGAGTCGGAGAGCTGCTAAACGCGCAAGCCAGCGGCCCGGCTCAGCACGGGCTGAAAACCCCGCCCAGGACCGCGAGAGACTCTGCGGCACTTTCGCGCGGTTGCGGCCCGTTCCGAAAGCCAACCGCCGCAGACCGAGCAACTGCATTCCGAAACGCCTCCTCAGGACCGAGAGCCTGGAACTATTACTTACCTCAAATGTGCTCTTTTGTGAAATGGCGGCCTAATGTTCCCAGATTTAGCTGTGCTAATGGAGCAGTCACTTTGCTGTGGGAAAGCAGAGCGAGAAAATGGCCGCGTCTCGCCTGCTCCCCGCAGTCCCTAATGAGACATCGTGAAGCAGACTTTACGCTGCTTGCAAAGCAAAAATTGAATAAATAGCTAGCTAATAAGACCAACAGACGAAGGAAATTAACCAATGTGATGTCATTTTCTGGCAGGTGTTACTGGTAACAAAAATGAAAGGAGGAGAAAGTGATGGAAGAGGTGTGGTGGCACAAGCCCACACTGGGCCTCCAGAAAAGAACATAGGACAGAAAACACAATTCCAAGACCCAAGCCAAGGCTGAAATACACAGAAGGTGACAATGTGGAGATTATTCAGTGGTGGCCAGAACATGAGTGTTTATTTGATCTGTGGCTTATTCAGCGCACGTGAATCATCGGCATTTCTCGAGGTGTGAAGCACTGCAGCATACTGTATACGGCCTTTCTGTCGTTTCAAAACCTGGGGAATGTAATCCCCCGACAATGTGAACAATTTAACTGAAAATGATGTGTAAGGCTGTGAGAATACTAATTTCTTTAAAAAACCCAGAGCATTTTTACAAGGCTGGGGATCTGAAACTTGTTTCCGTGGTTTCTTTTTCATCAGCAGCCAGTTTAGGCCTTGGGCACAAGGCCTGTTGATTTATTTTTATTTTTTTTAGTTAATCCAGGACTTAGAAATGAAGGTTGTGAAGCACTGAAACCCACCAAAAGCCAGCAGTCCCTGAGACACCTGGGCACTCCGGGCTGGAGTTAAATGAAGTGGGTGTTTCCAAGCCCCCCTTCAAGGGATAGTTCTTTCTGGAGGTTTTTTATATTCATTTAGTTTTTGTGCATCTTTTTGGTCAGCCCAGACAGTTTTTTTACAAACCTATAATTTTACAATGTAGGGTATCGCAGTCAGAGATTTTTACTCTTCATGCAACATAGGTTTGTGTGTGCTTATTACCTGATTATACTTAAGGAAATCATGTTCAATTTATATTTCAGTTGGAAATATTTCCTATAGCCATGCAACCTGCACTCAAGGAAATTAGTGCGTATTTACAGTATCAATTATTGCATTAGTCATTGGAAGTAAAGAGCTTGTTCTGCCTGAGAACGGAAAAGGAAAGAAGTGCCAGAGTGTACGTTTAAAGTGCATTTTCTTGCCTAAGACCACAAACCACTGAATGCTTTGATTCATACCATTATAAAGCTGGAAGGTCTTTAGAAACTTCTAGAAGTATCTAAAATATATTTTATTAAAAAACAGTCAAAACCACACACTTAAACTTAAACAATATCAACCAGAGGAACCTTAATTCTTCAGCCCAATGTATGCTTTGTTGTGCAGTTTGAGACCTGCAGCAGACTTAGCCTTCTAACACTGCTGAAATCCATCTAATCCAGGATCAAATATTTAATCCTCTGCTTGCACTCTTCAATCATTTGATATTGGAATCAGTGCCAAGAATACCCAGCGGAGGCTGAACTGGCACCCGATCACATATCTGTAACATGCTGTAACATCAACAGTATGCCACCTATCCTGGAAGCACTGTAACAGTGCCAAAGCGTTGGCTGGGTTTGTGAACTTCGCTGTTGAAATCGCATCTGTTTGTGTCAAACAACGCCTCCTCCCCCACCACACTCCGGCCAATGCAAAGAGGACTGTGGGTCAATAGGAGCTAATAAGTGCTAATAAATCTGTCACCTGTGCTGATGGATTCTTCGCTGGCTGTCTTTCATTTTACAGTGGACTATACAGTATTTGGGTGAGGGGGCTTTTAGGGCTTTCTTTCCTGGTTAATTTCCCCAGCGGAATGGAAATGGCAGGGAGGAGATTTTGGATGCAGTTTAACAGGCTGAGCACAATGCTCAAGTCTCTGTTCTAAGCAAGCATAGATAGACAAGAAATAAATTGCATCCAAACACTGGACTCAAATGAACAGTCTGCAGAACATGTTTTGAGCTCAGATGACACTAGTGCATTTTTTCGTTTTGTTTTGTTGTTGTTTTTTTGCAAGAAGATTTCGTGAAATTGTTATTTCAAAGGCTCTCTAAAATATGATTCTTAAGTTGGCCACAAGACCATAATTTGTTTTTCACGGTTAAAAGACAGGCACACATCCAGGCTGATTTTACACAGCTTATATTTTCTGTGTACAGAAAACAGCATCCATTTATACAGTTGGACACTTACTGGAGTTACATTTATCTGAATAATTATTTCTTGAATCACTTATGTGTGTCTAATTGGAGCTTGAATTTGGTTTCAGTCTCGTTCCAGTCATAATTATGTGAGTACATACCCCAGGGTACATGTCTCATCGCATATACAAATCACTCTCTAAAGTCATTTTGCATAAACTATTGCCATTTAACTTTTTAAATTGAAGATATACCTGTATGCCTTGTTCTGGCTGTCTAACACATTTCAAGTTTGCCTTGTGAGCTGTCCTTTGTTGACAAAATGTGTGCAACATTACAAATCTCTAATGCCTACAAATTTCTGAGTGCTGTCTGGGAATCTCCAATAAATAAGAAGAATGTATTATTGCTTATTGTAAATTTACTTTAAGATTGAATAGCACTGATTTAAAATACAGTCCAGGCTCCATTAAAGGTACATTTTATAATACGTTCCATATTGTTGATTATAATACTGAGCCTTTGAAGTGTCTGCATGTAGTTAACCCATCTACTAAATTTGGAACAATATCCCAGCGGAAAACCTTTCTTATTTAATTTCATAATTTCACAATTTCATCTACCTCATTAAATCGTAAAGCAGAATAGAAGAACAGCATTAAGTATGTCTGTACAGAAAACAGTGCGCTAAAGGGTCATTTCTCAAAGCAAGAAATGAGTTCAGTGGTATGCCTATTAAAATGTATTATGTAAAAACATGCAAGGCATTCTTGAGACGACTATCTAATTTTAGACAAATGCTGTAACTCTTTATTTTTTTATTAATCTAGTCTTTTGAAATCGATTTTCAGTACAACATTGCAACTATTTTAGCCATTAAGGGCCAAAAAAAATAATAATTACTCATGACGCTACAATGTACTGTAGCAGCGCAGGGCCATGTCTAAAATAGCGTGTGGAAACTGCAGTGTATTGATTGGACCAGGATCTTTATAATATCACATTGATCTCAATGGTGAGCAGACCATCTATCCTCCTCAGTTTGAGAGGACAGTTTGAATTACAGAAACGTAGACGGATGTGATGTTCCATAGAGAGCCAGTGCAGTCTGACATATGAGCTGTTTGTGTGCAATAAGTCAACATTCACTCAGTACTACTGAATAACAACGTCATGGTACAAAGTTGTGGAATATTTCTCCATGTATGTTTCATGATACAAATGTATGGGTCTTTCAGCGCACTTATCCCTGGTTACGGGTATGCACTTTGCACTTTGTTGTACATCGCTCTGGATAAGAGCGTCTGCCAAATGCCATTAATCTAATGTATGGCATTGTCTCTAACATGCTCTCAGCACAAACACACATACGCACACACATGAGCACACACGCACACAAACACACACACACACTTGCTCAGGCACACACACACAAACACAAACTACCCCTGGGCCTCCCTAATTATATTCAAAGGCAGAACAAGAGTCAAGCAAGAGATATTTGTGGTTACATGTGCAGCACTGGGAATTTATCCATAGGCAGTGAATCAATGCAGTTAAATAAAAAGACAGTCATAACATCCAACTGAATGTACTTGTACTCCCAGACTGTCTTATGTATGCTCATTAATTGCCAGTAAATGTCCTTCCTCTTGCCTTCTTGAAGCTGCACCTGTGACAGCTCACTGAAATGCTAATCCCTGACTAAAGCAGAGTCTCCACGCCGCGCCACAAAGACGTAGGTCAATGGACCTCAGGGTTAGAATAACAAAGAGCTCCCGACATTTAGACTGGGAGTCCTGTGCCCTGTTAACAGGTTTGGAGGTTCCACTGAGAGCTCCTTTAATTGGCAAAAACCATGAATCCCTGAGTACATAATTAGAGCAGATGTCAGTTTGCACACACGAAAACCTCATCTTGAGGCAGAAAAAAAGAAAAGATAATGCTTTGTTTTCTCTCTCGACTCTCCCTCCCACCCCCCCTCCCTGCCTCTCCACCTCCCACAACAAACCAACGTTGCATTTCAATGCACCTTGGCGAGACCCCCAAGGTTTAAAGTTAAGTGTAAGACTAACGAAAAAAAAATTGTCTGAAAAACACTTCATGAAAAAACCCAGCAAAACTCACCTGGGCTGAGACCAGAATGGATACAGTCCCAGCCTTGGAGGATACAAAGCTGCCCAAGCTCTGGTGAGCCCTCAGAATGTCTCAGACAGCTGCTTATTAGCTTACTAAAGGGAGACAGTGATCAGAACAAGCCTGACACTGTACACAGATCAGCCCTGGGCTGACAGTGGCTCCTGATAAGATGATTTTATTGAACCCTATGGGGTCATTTGTCCTCTGCATTTGACCCATTCTCGCCACCGAGGGGCACCTCGTGGGGAGCCACAGTGTAGCATCCAGGGACCAACTCCAGTGCTGAGGCCAGTGCCTTGGTCAAGTGCAATGGCAGGTTTCTAATATCCAGATCTTTCGGTGTGGGAGTTCCCAGATGAAACCCACGCAAAGATGGGGAGATGCAAGCTCCGCGCAGAGAGAATCCGGCCAGTGGATATCAAACCCAGAGGAAACAGTGCTATCCACTGGTGGTGGTGCTGCATCTGACACTGTTCTCGGGTCAGCCTTGGAGAGGACTGATGTTCTGCCTTTCCACCTCGGCGACCGCAATACAGCGTTCCCAACCAACATATCAAGTGCTCTTAGCACACAACGCTCAGGTCATCTTCAGCGACTCCCTACACACGCATCCGACTTTATGAGTTCCATCCACCCACCTCTTTCCCTTCATTTGTCTTGTAAATGTAAACCATGTAAATTTCATATTTAAATGTAAAGTGTCCCTTCTTACCAATTCTCCCTCCTCCATTCCCTCAACCTAAATATTTAAAAATGATTGTCTAAGTCATTTAAGCACCAAGGTAGTTTTTCAGTCTTTGCCAAACTATCCAGTATATACAGACTCGAAACAACAGTGTTGAGGGGGTGGCTCCAGAAACCCTCAGTTGCTGAGATTTTCTTTTCTTAAATCCGGAAAGCAGAAAAGGACCCCCTTCATCCGCTCATTATCTCAACAAACAGCTTGGCTGAGATCTTCCCGCTCTCTCAGAGGACATAAAATCTCAAGGGAGATTCACAGTTTGCGAGAAATGTTCTTTGTTAAAGGACTGTGTTCCTTATTTATCCATTCATCAATGACGAAGCTAAAGAAAGGATTCGTGTGCCTTCCAAAACAATGGGTGGGAAGTTAAAATGTTAGCTTAGCTTCACAGATATACGGAGGTTGGGAAATGAGTGGCATTGGTGTTGTGGAGGGTAAATGAGGGTGATCTTCATTTGGTTTGTGCATTTAACATTAAACCGATATTTAGCTCTTACCCAGAACGTATACAGCTCACATTTCATACATGCAGTCTGTTTATAGAGCTGGGGCCTGTTCCACTCAAAGTAGGATTATGAAGTTAGCTGGATAACTGCAATGAGTAAAACCTGGACGCCTCCCCAAATCTGGAACATGGACTGAGTTTTACTTTTCTGGGTGAGCAGCTGTTTCAGGTGTGCTGTTATCCGGTCAACTCAGTAATACTGCTTTGTAGAACAGGGCCCTGGGTTGTTACTGAAGCCATCCAGGTCATGTGATTTGCTGAAGGGTACAATGGCAGTGAAACAAACCTGCAACCTCTTGAGTTCACAGCCAATTCCCTCACCATGATCTAACCAAGATGCTGCTGTCCTGCCTTCAGCATTCCATCTATGCAACCATTGTGAGAAGACTGATGTTGTCTTCCCATGGCTTAATAAATAATACTATAATTTGGTTTTTTTGGCGCGTCGAGAGAGTGCAAGTCTTTCTCTTTTCATACTCTCACATGTTCCTGTGACCCAGCACCTTGCAAAAACAGGAGAATACATTTCTGGAGGAATACATTTCTGTAAGCAACACTGAGGCCACGAGAAAACGTGTCAAAGAACTGTGGGGATGGCGGCCGCGTTACTGACCTCGTCCACGTTCTCAAAGGCGTTGATGACGTCGTAAGGTAGGCAGGACAGTAGGTCGATGACGAACCAGGTCTTCAGGTAGTTCATGCGGATGAGCTTGGGGTCGGAGATCACCTCTCCGGCGGGGCCCACGAACGTGGTGTGGAAGTTGAGCACGATGTCCACCAGGAAGATGACATCCACAATGCTGTCCACCACCAGCCAGGTCACGTTGTTCTGCTTGGTCTTGAAGGACACGTTGTAGGGCACCATGATGGCCGTGTAGAAGGTGAGGATGAGGATGACCCAGTCCCAGGTGGTCTTGAAGGTGCAGTAGTGGAGGATGATGTGGGGGGGCGTCTTTGGCGTCTCCTGTTTGTACTGGGGGAGGATGTCTGAGCCCAGCTGCAGCACCTATTGGGGGGTGGTGGTGGTGAGCATAGTCAAAGGGTTCTCTGTCAAAAGGACAAAATGGTTCTTTGCCTACTGTCACATTTCACACCTCTGAATAGTTCCATAAAGAACTAAAAAAAGGTTCTGCTATGGAGACAAGCCAAAAAAGCCTTTTTCTGAGAGTGTAGGCACTTTTTCATACCGTTGGTTCTGACTGCACCATCACAGTGAAGGAGCAGGAACATTTAGATTAACGCCTGCAGTCACTCCCCGCACTGCTTCGCTCCACCTTTAAATGCCAACACGCTTTCTCCGCGCTTTGATTAAAGCAGCAGTAATGAGACAATTAATAATGCTTATTTTACACCATCGGGCCTGACGGGGGCACTAAATCAGACGGAGAATAAGTAATCAGACCGAAATGCTCTGTACAGTGATGCATGATATCGTAGCCAAACACTTTGTGGATAGGTAATGAGAAAGGACTCCCTGAAGCTTTCTTTAGGCTCTTGTCTTATGGCGCGCGTTCGGTTCCTGTTCTTCCTTTATCCGGCTCTCCTGATTCATCTTCACACCTGTCCTTGTAAAGATTTATGCTTTCGCGTTCATTAATCGCCGCATATGCTATAAATAATAAGACCCTCGGTTGTTTCGGATTAAACGAACGCAGTAAATCCCTTATTATTTGTGAGTGATGCCCTCTCGGAAATTGCAGCTGAAAATCTGTGAATGAAACTAATTAATTGCACTGCCTTTCCATGCACCTTCCTTTCATTGTCATACAGCCAAGCGCAGAACAGACACAGAAATAAATATACGGTTAGGTTTACACAACCACTCTGCATGGCACTGTGACCAGTCAGGAGCGTGGAATGTGAATGCAGGAAATTTTAAACTGTGAAAAGAAGGTAAGTGAGTGTGTGGGTGAGTCTGCGTAATTACTTGGTAAGGTTTACAGTTGGGGTCAGGGTATTGTAGTTGGTTAGGTTTATAATAGAGGTCTGGGTAATGTAGTTGGTTAGGTTTATAATAGAGGTCTGGGTAATGTAATTGGTAAGGTTTACAGTTGGAGGCAGGGTAATGTAGTTGGTTAGGTTTACGGTTGGGGGCACGGTACCGTAGCAGCCCTACCTCAGCCAGACGGGAGTGCTTGTGGACGTTCTCGCCCTTGTGAACAGTAGGCTGCAGCTGCTGCAGTACTCCTCGGCTACTGGTCAGAGCCCGGGTCAAACGGGCAAACTTCCCCCAGCCTTGAGAGAGAAGACCACACACACACACACACACACACACACGGACGCACACAGATGTTCATGTTAACTCTGAGACTGATAAAACTGAGCACACCTGCCCT
This sequence comes from Conger conger, assembly GCF_963514075.1. Lineage (NCBI taxonomy): Eukaryota > Metazoa > Chordata > Actinopteri > Anguilliformes > Congridae > Conger > Conger conger. The sequence goes on along the minus strand of NC_083777.1, from coordinate 20,100,255 downwards.
TTGAGAATGAGGCTTCAGGAACCTCATAACAAGTGGAACTACAATCATTGATCTGTCTGAACCAATCAAAAGATTTCTGCCCTCCACAGAAAATCACAAAGATTGGTTAATAAATCAGCGTGTCACCAAAGGCTTGTGGTTGCGCTGCCTATTTCTGGATTTTGTGACACCTCATTCTCCCACAGCTAGCTGGACCCACACAATGCAGAAAGGTTTCAGATCACACCAACCTTTGGATGAATCATCTTCAATGGGCTGCTTAAAGGCTGTGATGTCACTGAATGTACAGAGAAACAACACCACCTTGTCCTGTTCGTTTCGAATGGGAGCTATTTTGACAAAGAACCATACTGGCGTTCCTGAAAATATAACAAAGTAAGAATGCCTGTTAGTCTATCTTAAGAGAAGGGTTTTTATCAGTACATTCTGAAATTACTCTATTAAATCAAAAAATATTGCTGGCTTTTATGAGATATTCTTATCCAAAATTACTTACAATGCCAACACAGTGCAGAGATCAGGGATTTAAAAATTCTCCTTTTTAAATCATGCAATACATTTTTATAAAAGGATAGTTAACTTTCTGGGGGTTTTTAAATACTATTTCTCAGTTTTAGTGTATATTTTGATTGGCTCAGTGTTTGTGTGTAGCATGAAGGATGCCCAATACCTAATTGTAAATCTAAATGCGAATGTTGACAACCTGCCAACTTTCGAATTGCTGCAGGGGTCTAAAGCAAGAAAATGCACTTCAATTATTTCCGAATCAGCCTGTACAGTGGTGTTCAGATGGAGTACATGTGCTTATCACCTGTTTATTCTTTAAAAAAAAAAAAGTGAAAGTGTTCCCTATGGCGTGTGCAACCTGAGACTTCTGTATTCAAGGAACAAGGTAGCAGAAACATAAATAAAAACTGATATTTATGTTTATAATCCTGAATAAATACTATGAAACTGATCCGTTCATATTTACAGCCTCTGAAACCACAGTGTGGATGTGGTTGAGTTACCTGAAGTGTATTTTATTGCTTTAGACCACAAACTCCTGAATGCCCCTGTACCAGGCACTGTTCAGCCAGCTGGTCACCCGGAAGGTGCCCAAAAATAAATCATCCACATAAAAAATGTCTGGCCCAGTCAAAAACATGAAATTATATATTTCAAAATCCCATGAAGCAAATTGTACCATCTATTAAACTTTTAACTATTTTTAGTTTCTATCACATTACAAATACCCAGGGACAGTTTGCTTCATGTGATTTTTAAAAATATAATGATCGACTTTGCTGCCTGTTACTTACGGTTCTTCTTGTACATAAGTATTTCAAATGAGTTCATCTCATAGTTTTCAAAGGTTAGCCGTACTTTCTCGCTTGTTTCTTTGTCCGTAAGCTCTCCATACATAAAGCTGAAAAACAACACAGGAAGCATTATACCACAGGCAAAAATAAGAACAACCCAGCTTTGTCTATGATTCAGTCAAGGAATAATGGCCTAGTAACCTGTCATAACTGACAGGCAACTGAAATAACACAGGTTATTCATCAAAGGTTTTCCTGTCAAACTATTTCTCCCCAGTTTCGGAAACCAATGGAACCTTGAAGTGCATCTCTAAACGTGGGCGCTTGCCACAAGTAGGCTCTGTCCATTCGAATCGACAGAATTCGAACAGCCGACCATCCCCGATCGGACCGTACGTTGTTCTCAGTTCAGCCTGAAATTGACCGCACCGAAGCATTGATGTGGAAATAACCTTTTAGTCTTATCGATGTCCAATCCCGACTCAAAGCCGGTTCAAACGGTCCTGCTGAGAGAGCCACACAGGGGCACGCAGGGCACAGTGTTGAAAGGGCAGAAATCAATCATTTAAAAAAGGGACTGGAAACGTGATGAGCAAGCATCTGTGCTGTGACATCCATCAAATGTATAACGTGCCACATAGTATCTTGCACTACTCCAAATGCAGATAAACTTGAACGCAGTTGCAACCGTTTCACATACGCATCTCAATCAGGGTTGTCCTTCAACCTTAAAATTCCTGCAGGTTTCTCGCAACGAAAGTTTGAATGGATTTGAAATACATATTTGGGCGGCATATAAGGGTACTTTTAAAAAAAACTCTTTACGCTTACATATACAGTACGTACATACCATATTCAGAATAAAGGCCCTTATTCTGGTTAGGGTCATGTTCCAATAGTGCTGTTTTGACAAGAATAACCCAGCCTTCTTCCTGTTAGCTGAATATTCAGTTTCTGTCCATTCACCAAGCTAAAGGGCATCGCGCTACTAATTCTTCAAGTGTTTAAAATTCACTGGGTTTTGCTTTGCTTCTTTGCCTTAAAATGTGGGCTGTCAACGATAACAAGTTAATTCGTGCCATTATTTTTTAATGATTGCACGTCAAACTCAGGGTCTTCTGTCAGTGTATAAATTGTTCTGTAGTTTGCCCGAACTCAACATCTTTCATTGTGTCTGTGACAGCCTTAATAAAAATTCAACGTTTTCCACCATTCATGTATTGCATGTTTAAGTCTTTTAATACTGAAATTAGCCTCCTCGTCGGTCCAGAAGTGTGGGCTTTGTGCTTACTGTGATCCTTTTACAGTAAAATAGCTGGTGGACTTCAACACTCAAGGCACCTTGCAAATCTGTAAATGTGCAGACCATGTTTTAGTTCGAAATGGAATAAGGCCATCTTCATTAAACAGGGATGTGAAACCGTGTCTATTTTAGATTTCGCATATTTGGAATAATGGCTTTACCGGGTGTTTATAATGCCTGTATCCAAACCAGAATACCCAAGTTTGACTGGATTGGAGTAATGTGTATGTGGTCACTGAAAACAGAGGAGATTTTTGGCAAAATGTGTTTTTTTCTTTTGGACACTTCAACTGTTGGGAGGTTTCCCTGCCCCATTCTTCAGCTTTTCTCCTTGTGTTTTGCTAGCATTACAGAGCGCTGTCACCCACAGACCCAGAACTTTCACGAGTCACACCACATTTATCACTCGTAACGCATCATCTCTGCATGTACACATTTACAGGGGATAAATTCAATGACTGAAATCATAGATTTTTGCATTAGCGGACCCGACAATCAAAGGCCAGGTTTTCGACTTGCGCAGAATGATTGAAGGCCCCTCGACAGGACCTGCGGGTCAGTGGCGCGATGCCACACGCGCTCTGGCAGATTTCTGAGTGGAGTCCTTTTCCAGCGGCAGAGCCGCTATCCTTCACTGCCGTTAATCACCACCGGAGCGCGGGCGGGCAGTGTAAGCACTTCTCCCCTGCTGATTGCCTGGAAGAGCCGCCAAGGGCCAGGCTCCCGTCTCCCTCCTCCTGCCCCTTAATGAGGCTCTGCGTGCACCTCCGCTTCTGCATCTTCCACAGCGCCGTTAGCAGCGCTAGCACCCTGAATCTCATTTAAAACACAGCGGTGTTAGCATTACTAGCTCCCTGAATCTCATTTAAAACACAGCAGCGTTAGCATCGCAGGGCTAGCACACTGAATCTCATTTAAAACACAGCAGCGTTAGCATCGCGAGCACCCTGAACCTCAATTAAAATACAGCGGCGTTAGCATTGCTAGCACCCTGAATCTCAATTAAAACACAGCAGCGTTAGCATCGCTAGCACCCTGAATCTCAATTAAAACATAGCAGCATTAGCATCGCGGGGCTAACACCCTGAATCTCATTTAAAACACAACTGTTCATGGCAGGGGTGGAACTAAGGTGGTAGAGCAGGGAAGGGGGTGGGGCTAAGGTGGTAGAGCAGGGAAGGGGGTGGGGGCGAAGGTGGTAGAGTAGGGAAGGGGGTGGGGCTAAGGTGGTACAGCAGGGAAAGGGGTGGGGCTAAGGTGGTACAGCAGGGAAACAGGTGGGGCTAAGCGGTTATAAGGGGGAATAACAGGAAAGGCTTTGCACTAGTGGTGTGTTTATGCGTGCATGCTTGTGTGCTTTCTCATATTTTTTCCATGCACAATTAATTTCCAGATCGGCCCGGGTTTATGGTGCACCACCATCTGTTGGTCCGCAGTGGGAGACGGTGACTGAGAGCAGCAGTGCCCTGTAGTGGTGAGGGGACTGGGTTTGCCACTCAAACGTGGCCAGTTTCATTCAGTGGCAGGACTCTGTCATTGTGCCCTTGGGCGAGTTACTCAAGTTGCATCCAGCTGTATGCATCAGTAAACCTCCAGCTGTGTCAGTTTTAAATGTGCGTATAAACGGAAGCTGTTAAAATGTAAATACTGGATGAGACGACCAGTGACAGAGCAGGGAGACAATAACCAGTGACAGAAAATCACCAGACTGCTCAGCAGCTTTTTGAGAGTTGTCAATAAATGATTCTGTGCAGTTCTTTAATCCTCTTTCCCGCAAAGCCGCATTGTCACGGGTGACACTGCACTTCAGAATCGCCGAGCTGCCACTCGCTCCGAGGAGAGACTCGTCACACTGGCAGGTACAGCGGAAAATTCCGGATGCATCCCTCAGGGTTTATTCCGTGCTTTAATAGCGACGCCGTTTGCTCGCGTGTTTCCAACATGTAACGCCTTTTTAAAAAACACGAGCGCTATTGAAATTCATCTTGTAGTTTATTGTTGTCGCGCGCAGAGGTTACGCCAAACCGTGCCCTCCGAGGACAAACGAGGCCTGCGGCAATTCGCAGTGTGATTCAAATTCAAATTATGAAATGCCGTTAAAAAATGAAAGCCCATTAAAATACAGCGTGCTCAGCTCAATGCAAAAACAGTGCTTCCGCCTGGTTCAGAAACAATACAAACCAAACATGGAAAACCAGCACTCGGAAAAATATACTTTTTATTACTGTACATTACCAGGATGCAAAATAAGTATCATGCATGCTGCCAATGTAATAAAAAGTATATTTGTGAGTGCTGGTTTTCTTTTGTTTGTTTTTAAAAACTGAAAGGTACCCTTTAATTTGAATATCAGGGTTGGAGTTTCCATTTCCATTTCAATTCAGTCAGTTCAGGATTAAACCAATTCATTTGATGAAGTAGATTTGTATGAATGTGAATTTTAGTCTGTTTGCTATATTGCCTAAAATGAAACAATATAAAGTACCACAACCCTGTTGACTGCCATTCTGTTCACACCCTTATGGAAACGGTAGCATTAATCATCTAGACTGAATGTGCAGAAATCGCATATGTTGCCACGCAGGTTCATTCAAAACAGTTGAACAGAAGTCATAACAGCTTTCGCATACACCTGAGGGGGTGTTCAACGGAACTACTCCATAACGAGAGTGCATACACCCAAACAGCAAACATGCATTTAAAGAAAATCCCCCAGGATCAAAGCTAAGCCTGTTTCCTCATCATTTTGGGTACCGCACATCTCTTGCTCTATTATCTCGATCGGAGAATGAGTCAAGAGCGCAGTGCAGAGAGATAAATGCTGTCTGCTCAAGCGTTTGAAGTTCTCTTTTGTTGAAAATGCTTGCAATGGTAGATATTGCTCTCTCAGGCATTCCTGGACACTAAATTTGGACTGGCATTGTCTCCAGATCAGCAAGCTTGCACCTCCACGACGATGGACTCTGACACGTTGTTAATTCAGAATGGCGATTTCAGCGCTGAGTGTGCAATTGGGAGCGTCCTCAGGTTTCCGTTGAAGGATGAACGCGGTGGAGTTAACACTGCACAGTTTGAGAGTGCATTCTGTATAAATTCTTATTATTCTAACTGCACTTATTCATCAGCTGGACATGGAACAAATATTCTGGAATGACTGCTTTTTATGACCGATTCAATACAAACGTTGCACGCACCGAAACTGGGTAATGTAGTTTTTCCCACTAAATGGAATGAAGGTCATGTTAAGAAAGGCAAAATGTAAAAAGAAAGGTTGCGCACTCTTTACTCCCACTTAGTTTCAATTACCAACGCTTCAGGGCCCTGATGAAGGCAGCTAGCTGCCAGAATGGTGGCAATTAAAACTACAATGGAGTAAAGGGTGTGCGACCTTTCTTTTTAAGTCAAGATTCCTTGGTCAGCATCTAGCAAAAACAAGGTGTGCGTTTTCTTTTTTACCTTGGGTGTTATGCAGGTGGCAAACTGCAAATGTAAGGGTTCTGCACACAGGGGGGCCTCAAATAGAAGGGCGTTTGAAGTAAATGTGGGTACCTGCAGGTGCTGCTCTTCTGCATGACCTCTGCCCGATGGTACCCGGACAGCTTGCAGAACCCATCATTGCTGTACACGATGGGCCAGTCCACAATCTGGGCATTTCCCAGGACAAAATTGGTGTCTGTCAGGGGGAGAAACAGAAAGACAGAGGAGCTGTGCATGTAACTGCTGTCCCGGGGCATGGGTGAGGGCAGGCTGAAACTTCACAGGAACACAGCTATCACACGACCACAGCCACCACATGGAAAGCGTTAAAGAGTAGTAGAAGCAGCAACACCTCTGCATACTTACTGACAGCTCGTACTTTACCTCTTGCTTAACGCTGAGGAAGCACGTCACAGTAGCTCACGGGTTAGTGAGAATAAAATAAAATGCCAAAAATCGAAACCAACGGAATCTTCTAACAGCCATGCTTCTAACCAGAACTGGGTCAATTACGTAATTGTTTCCGATTCAAATACTTTTCTGTGCTCGATGGATCTTGCCTGTTGCAACTGAGCCAACCTAGTGGACCAGAAGGTGGGACTCACACTTTTTGAGAGTATTTCAGTGGTTCAAATACACCAGACAAGCTCAGTAATGCGTAGAAAAGTAATTGAATCCAAAACTATTATGCCCAGATCTGCTTCTAACAGAACAACTTCTATGCTACAGAGCTCTGCTCACCAGGATTATGGCACACTCTGCCTGGTGGTTATTGCTGAGTAGCAAGGGTGGCACTACGGTTAAAGACTACAGCAACCAAAAGGAAAAATATCAAAGCACATCATATCTAAGCAGAGGATCAAAGTAATTGTTTCTAGGGAGAAAACTTTCAGCAAAAGCAATAGTACATTTCCTAAAGGGTGCTATATTGATGGGAATCAAGCTACATTTAATTTGGTAACACTTTCTGTGAATGGTCCGTCATAGCTATATAGCTCCTTAATAGCCAGTAAAATGGCACAACTATAAGCCTTGTATAAACATTTATAAATTATAATAACAATAACTGCAATGGCATGGTGTGTTAAGCCACCACTATTTGCAAGTGAACTAACCCATGCCATACTGTGCAAAACAGTGTCTTATAGAATCTATTTCTATGTCTATTTAATAACTTATGATGGACTTATATGTATAGCTCTTATAACTCAAAAAGGTCTGTAAAATAATTCCAAATTGTTAATAGGGTTCCTTTGCAATGCATAGCAAATAAGGTAATGTTGAGAATAACAAAGGCCTTCATGGGGACTATGTAAAATGTTCACCAGCATGGCATTAGTACTTGATGTCTTGATGTATGATGTCTTAACAATGGCAAGGCTCCATGACAACTCACAATACAGCATGCTATCTACAAATGATAGCCATAATGAATCATCACTGCTATATAAAGTAGTACTACCATGCTCATTAAGTGATGTGTATTCTCTATGGAGACCTTATAAAGATATTGTTAATATAAACTGTGATCCTATTTACATATTTCTGTTTTTTTATTTAATTGACCCAACTGAAATCATTGGCACTACACTTTATGAGGTATATGATATAAGTCCACATCCAAAAGAGTTCAACAAAATTGTTCATATTACATCTGAGGTATATAGATAGGTATGCTATGGTATGAAATGGTTCCAGATTTTATTGCTATTCATGAACATACTTGAAAACCCAAAACTGAATTCCTATCATGACAGGCCTACTACGGTAGAACTGCAAAAAACAAGAATAACCCCAAATCAACCTGACAACCAGTGTGTGTACTGCTGTAGATAAAGAGGTGCAGACAGAACGATGGAAGTACAGAGGAAGTGAGGTGGCTGTCAGTCTAACAGAAATCCTAAATGTATTCCCTAAGTGCCATTGGTTCTGTGGTGGCAGTTTACCTTTCATGATCACAGAGACTATTCATCACTGCACTGACTACTCTCTACGCCACTGGAAACACTACACAACCCTTTGGGCGTGAACATAACCATTTCCAGAAAGTGCCCCGACCAAGCGATCAGTGAGTCTACTGCCCCTGGGTACAGCTTGACTGGGCGAGCAACTGAAAGCTGCGTTTATTTCTGAGAAAATGAGCAAGGAGCACAGGAGTCAAACTCCAGTCCTGGAGGGCTGCAGTGTCTGCTGGCTTTCAGCACCAGTGGTTCATTTAAGTCACCGATGGGATAATGAATCTGTACACCTTGTCCACAAGGCTGTAACTGGTAGCTGATTGAACGGAAGGCACAAAAACCTGCAGGCACAGCGGCCCTCTGGGAATTTAGCTTGATACCTCTGCTTTAGAGAAACAAAATTGACTGCGTTTAATGACCGATTCCATATAAAGATCAAAGAAAGTCCTGCGTACTCTGTTTCTTGCAAGTCTTTCGTTTCATTCGCAATCGCGCACAGGCTCAGACGATGGCCTCTAGCGCATTCAGCGTTTTTGTAAATAAGTGAAATTTGCGAGAAAATCAGTGCACAGGAGTTACTTTTCATTTCTGTTTATGCATTATCCTCTCCAAGTGCCCATGGATCAATTTTCCGTGTGCACAAACATCCTCGTCCAATGACTCACTCTATAAACACTTCACAAGCACCAAAATTTGCTATTATTCCAACCCCCAACTGACCCTCTTTCATTCAAGTAGTGCAATTTGTGAATGTAATCGGAAACCAAGTAATAAATGCCACGCAGATACTAGACAAAGGAGGACAAAAATGTTGCCGTCCACTGTTTGCTATGTCTAAGCTTATGCAACAACCCTTACTTACAACAGTGCTGGAGTGGTCAGCTGAAACTGGGAACATATAGATAGAAATGTACTTTGCACAACTGACACATTATAGAAACACAAAGGGACATCAGAGGTGTTGGCGAGACACATCACCTAACAAGCAAAATACAAAAGAAACTGCAGGGCTTTCTTCTGAACGCACAGTAGACAAGCACTAAAACTACTGAGATGGACACAAACACTATGGAAGTAGGAAGTTCCATGCCAACATTTGTTATTTTACAATGGGTCAAAGCTTTAGTAATTGTGGTTAGTCAATAGTAACATTTACTGTAGAACAAGATCCCACAGAATGCAGTTAGTGCCCTTTAACGTTTAATGTTAAATATTATTTGTAAATATGAAGCCCACAAATATGGTAGAAAGGGTGTCGGGAAAAGGAAATGGGGGACATTGTCTCTCCGTCATAGACTTTCCACATCCTTCAGGTAAAACACAATGTAAATTAACAGAGATTGGTATAGAACATTACCACAGTAACAGAGAGTTAGAGAAAGGGGAATATAAGAGAAGCAGAAAAATCACTTTAGAGCGTTGCGTATACCTGTCTGCCTATGTGATAATGTCCAAACTGAAAAGTTAAAAAGAAAAATGGTTAAAGCCAGAGACATATCTGTTCAAAGCAAATAGTTATATATCACTCATTGCATGTAAGGTTCTTATTTCAAATGTGCAAAATCTAAAAACGAAATATGGTTTTCACACAACTTTTCACAGTATCTGCTTGAATTATGGACACAAAACAGACAGAGACATTGATGTTAAAATGCAGATTATAAAATTCAGGAAGGTGTTTGACACCATCCAAAAAGGAAACACGTACAGTGAAAAAGCATCTACTCATTAATACAAAAACAATTGTTTTTCACACTTCATATCACAAAGTGAGTGTTGTCAGAGCTGGCAGGGTATGGTTATGGGTTTTCTGAGGTAAGATGAGAGATGTCTTTCAGGTGGTAGAACTAGGCAGGATTGAGTTGAAGCTGAAGTCAGCGATCTGAAACAAACAGGCTCTGCAGTTCTCATTACGACATCATGAGAAATTCGGGAGAGGTTACCGCACATATGCGGTGCCTCATCAAACTAAATGTGGCAGGATACAAGCTTTATTTTATGATGGAGATAATGAGCAGTCCATCTCTCTGAGTGAAAATGTGTTATGAGCCTGTTTAAATGTATAAATGCCCACCTGTTTCCTTTCTTTTCTTATCTCCAGTACATAATGAGCAATCAAAATATAGAGTGGGAAACTGTTGAGTGGGAAATGCTTTTATCTCTTTTTCTTCAAAATATGGAATGCCCAATCATAAATATGACTGAACATCAAAGATCCATTCGGGAGAGCAGAGACAAGCATGTGATCACCTCCAAAGCATGTGATGTCAGGCCTCGTTTCTTATTGGTCTGCAGTTCGCAAGACAGGCTCGCACATGCATGAGGTGGAGGAAGACGCTTTGTGCGCAGCTTAACTGGTGGACTTGTGGGTATGTCCTGGACCAGCTGGTTGCTGGTATGCGATAAGACAGAAATCCTCCCGTCTCTGGGCGACGCTATAGCCAATTGTGTACCTCCCTGCAGGGCTGCTGGCTCCTACCCACACTGGATTAGTCCTGATTCACGATGAGACCACGGGGCCCATCCATGAACTAGGGTAGTGCCTTAACCGGAAACCCCACAGCAGACAGCTGTCGACTGCTGCAGCATTAACAAACAGGAAAATGGGGGTGCTGACAAAATTAATTTGGAGGTATATATGTTTTTTATGTGTGGTTAAGCTGCTCGTTTGGCAATAATGTGTATTAATAACTTTCTGAGGTCACAATCTTAATAACAAACAAAGCCTATTATTTGCACAGTAAAATGTTCAGTGTTAGATCAGCTCTTAAAAAGTACATATGGTCCCAATTGGAATTATGTATGAATTATGAATTGAAAAGCAAAACATTATCAGCACAGCTGTTCCCTGCTCCGGCGAAAGATAAATTGATCACCAGAAAAACTCAGGAAACCTTGGCAGTCAACTGTCATCGCACAAACACCGTACCTTGAGACACAACACACATTTTAACGCCGGTGAGTTCTGAGGGTTGAGCAAAGCAGCTGTCTGTTTACTATATTGTAATAGAGGGCCAAGTTTGTGACAAGACGTTTCGTTTTTTTCCAGTCTCACTATTTCTCGATGCTCTTGTACAGGAAAGGCATTGGAGGCACTACAGAACAACAGCCTCTGTCCTCTGGGTTTGCATGGAAATGCAGGGGGAGGGAATAGATGCTAAATTACAACTCCCATGGTGCCATGTTTTTGATTGGCATGAAGCTCGGTAGACATGAAACAACAGCATGCCAACCATGCCACAGTGGCTTTGGAGCACATATTACCAAATAGGGACATATTTTCCATTTTAAAATGTTTAACTGATTTATGATGACTAATCACTGTCCTATGAGTAATATGCTCACCAGGTGCAGATGCTCTTTAAAGCATTGTATTCAAAACTGACAATAAGATGTTTTAAGAGGAGTGGTATGCTGTCAAAGTCTTCAGAATAAGATGTCATTTCTATGAAATAGCCGCTGCTAATTGTTAGTTTGCTGATTTTCTAATGGGTTTTGACAATTGAAACAGATTGTTGGGATTATGAACTGCCTTTGGACCATAAAATTGCATTGATGAATACTATTTTCTCCACTTTTCTTCTGCAATATTATGACTAAATACAGTGGTGTGCAAATATTTGGGCACCCCTGGTCAAAAAGCCTTACAATTAATATCTATGTGAACCAAAGCAAACCTGACCTCTAAATGGTACAGCGTTAAATATGACACATTTCTTTTTTTAATGCAAGATTACTTTGTATTTAATTTTTTTACAGTTTAAAAAAAAAAAGGAAAAAGGCCCTGTGCAGAAGATTGGGAACCCTTTCAGTTAGTACTTTGTAACTCCTCCTGTGGCAACTATAACAGCTTATAAACGCTTCCTGTAAGAGTCTTTCAATTCTCACTTTCGGAATTTTCCCCCATTCTTCCTGGCAGAACACCTCTAGCTCAGAAATATTCTTTGGCCTCCTTGCATGTTCGGCATGTTTGATATCTCTCCACAGATTTTCAATAATATTCAAGTTTGGGACTGTGGTGGCCATTCCAAAACCTTCATCCGTCTTTCTTGGAGTTACTTCATGGCTGATTTCAAGGTATGTTTTGGACCATTATCTTGCTGGAATAACCAACCACTCTTCAACTTCAATGTCTGGACTGACTGAGCTGTGCCCCCAGTTGCCACACAACCCCAAAGCATAATGGATCCTCCTCCATGCTTAACAGTTGACAAGGTGTTCTTCTCATCAAAGGATTCATCTTTTTTTCCTCCAAACACCTTCTTTGGTTGTGGCCAAAAAGTTCAATTTTGGTTTTGTCAGTTCCAAGCACATTGATCCAGAAGGCTTCAGGCTTCTCAATGTTTTCTTTTGCATACTTCAGACACTTCATTTTATGTTGCGGTTGTTCTTTCTGGGAACTCACCGTAGGTGCACCTATCATGTAGGTCTTTGTTGTTTAAAGTACGTCCTATTGTTGTCCTGTGAACAGCTTAGACCTGTGTCTGCTACTCTTTTTTACAGCTCTTTTGCAGTGATGTGTAGATTCTTCTGAGCATAAGGTCTCAGGCCATTATATCTAAAGTCTTCCAGAACTTGACTTCAACTGTTCCATTTATCTTCCATTTTCTATTAATGTTTCTGACAGTGGAAATAGGTATTGAGAGAGTTTTTGTAGCCCTCTCCTTCTTAGAGGAAATAAACCATCTTCATTCTGAAATCCTTGGACAGCTATTTTGAGGAGCCCATGGTTGACACCAGACAGAACAGTAACTGCAGTTGGATACTTTAAAAGGCATGGAGTTACTTCAGAATAAAAAGTTCAGCCCTGGAATTATACTCATCTGACTCATTGAAGCCCGAACAAGTAAATCATCTGGGTCTGGGCCTTAGTAATAATCTTTTTAAAAAGTAACAAAGAATAATCCAAAAGGGTTCCCAAACCTTTGCACAGGGTTCTTTCCCTTTTTTAGATAATTTATAAACAGTAAAAAATACTAATTTATCTTGCATTAAAATGAGCAGAAAGGTCTTTTGTTTAACTCTGTACCATTTAGTTCAGGTTTGCTTTCGATCACATACAGATTAATTGTAACAGACATTTAAACCAGGGGTGCCCACATTTTTGCACCTCAATGTATTGCGCCTTTCTTGCACTTATTTAACAATAATGTACGTGTGGCCACCAGCATGCCATTACACAGAGACGCGTTGCAATAGGCTGCAGAAATTATCTAACGTCGCCGATGTCTCCAGTAGATGAGATAGGAACTTCGAGCCGACGTAGGACACGGTGTACTGCTTTTTGTTGCAGTTTTTTCTCGTTGATGATCTTCCTACATTAATAGCCTCGCGGATGTTTAAACAAGCCAGGAATTACAGAGTTACTGTATTGTACGTATAGCCCTGAAACCACAGCACTAGTAGAAAACGTATAGGCAAATACAGAAAAACAGCATAAGTGATTGACCTTATACGGCCATATAAATGTGCAGTGGCACTGAGAAGGTTAGCGTAATGATTCCAGGCGACTGAAAGTGTGGCCGGTATTAAAATTTCTTCAAAATGTTTTACAGCTAGTTCCCATTCCTTTAATCTTATCCTGTGTGCAGTTACAAACGAGGTCAATATTAATTATGCAGAAGTAAAGTTGGGTTAGCCTCCTTATTAGTTGAAAATTCTGTTCTGGAATATATTAAACATATCATGAAGTAGCCTATTAAAAGAGTTGGCTCAATTTTTCCCTGAAATCCTAATCGGATTCAATAAGATTTTTTACTAATTGCATTCATTTTGCTGATTGGTTTTGCCGATAATTAAATTATAGTAACCATAGTGTCGTGGTCTAATTTATTCCCGCACGATTTAATTATAGTATTTGCACTATATACATAAAAATGTATATCGTGCAAATCTTAAAAGATAAGTAAACTATAGTAGCCTACGCTATGCTGCGCCCAGTCTATGATGCGCCAGCACTGCATGAAACCAAAATTGCCTGTGATGCTTCCCATAACTTTTTTCATCTCAATTTTAATTTAGCCTGGAACGTATTTCCGTAAAAGTGCAGTGATAACCGATTTTATACACTCTGCGATTATGATTTAGCAAGTTCAAGCGCATAGCCCATGTTAGAGTCTATTGATTTCAGATTTTTGTATTATTTTCCATTCAGTGGCTTCACTCAAAGGATTCTTGCGTTTTATTCGACGTCCCAAAGATTTTATCATATAGGCTAGTATTTTTAAAAAGCAAAGTTCTATCCTCTTATGACCACAAAGGACTGACTTGTCACTCATAGGCTACACATACCGCTCCTGATATAATCTGAGTGATAAAATATCAATGCGTGATAGGCTACTTACCGTTAGACCGTCTGACAATGTTCTCTAGAAAAGTGTTTTGAGGGGCCACAAGTCCTCTCCGTCCGCCTGCCATGCCGACTCGTCATTCAGTCCTCCGTGGGTGGCAACCGCTCAACGTACTGGGATGCTAAAACTATCCGCAGCGCGATATCTCTGATCTGCTGTCTTCATGGTCCCTGTTCCTAATGAGAAGGGGGTGCCGGACTCTCTTTACGATCGCTCGCTCAGTCTGAGACGGCGCTCCCCCTGTTGAGACAGCATCGAAGCAAAAGAGCACGCAGCCTCATCTTAGATCTTGGTGCCTAGTGGTACCCAAACCGACCTTTCCTCTCCTCCATAAAGTTTGATTTCCCCCTGCTGGTCATACGAGGAATTTAACTGGTAAACCTACAGTATAAGGCGCTACTGTACGTCACACTTGGCTTAGTCTACTGTAGGCTACCTGCCAAGTGAGGTCCTCAAGTAGTATTTTCTTTCGTGAATTTTCAGCGATTTATTTTTGTTAAACTGTATTACTGGACAGTGCATTTTACAGTAGGTTGCTGTTGTATGCTACTTCTCACTTGGCAAATATCTTTTTCGTAAATTAAAGTGGTTGTAACGTTTAAAACGAGTTTCAATGGCAAATGGATGAATGAATAATTATTAGTACTAGACTACATGGTAGTTATTTAAAGCCATTTTTATGTTAATTTGGCGTGCACAACTGTGATACCCTTCTGCAGACTGCATAGCCTATATTTTCCTGAATGCATTTGTGTAAATAGTGTCTTGCATGTGTGTCAAGCAAAGTTCAAAACAGAAAAAAATAATGCTCAGTTCTTGTGTGGCATCTGTTCTGCTGTGTAAGCTTCTTTCAACAGTTTCCCTGTTGTCTTTTTATCATTCAGCATAGTACCTACTGAGCTAAAAGTGATCAACTTATCATCACTGTGGACGTATTGTGATGAGACCTGATGTGCAGAAATTGCTTCAAAGACACTGGGAAGACAGTGTTGACAGTGTATTTTGCCTGTCTGTTTTGAAATGACATGCTCTAAGTGGCTGTATTCTCTAATCCTTGGCTGTTATTATCAGGATAGATACTGTAAAAGAACACAATTGCTTGTCTTGAGTAAGCACCAGCATTGCCCGGTTTGGTTCAGCGTGTAACTCAAGTGTCTGAATCGTTAATGTCGAAGTCCCAAGGTGGCACACAAACCGCCACATACACAGACGTTCGCTGAAGAATGACCAGCGGAATGCTCAAATGTTTATCCGAATGAGTAATCTCCTTATGGAAACAGTGCAGTTCTCCAGGAGTTTAATTTGACACCCAACCCAGGTTCACATCATCCTGCTCCCTTGTAAAAAAATTATCAAATTATAAATTATTTATTTCTGCTGTATAAAAACCATACCGTTTCCCCAAATTTGCTGCACTCTGCTTTGCAATTGCTGAAATGTTTGTGTGCTTATACATAGCTTCCGTACATGTAATGTGCTGTAATACATTTGTAACTGACTGCAGGTGGAAAGAACGTAATCTAAATCCTCATTTGACCTGCCATTAATTTTCTCTGGAGCTCATTAAAAGTCAGACAACTAACTTTAAACCAGCAGTCTCTGTCTATTCAGTTGTGCGCGAAGTATGATGAGGCAATTTTCAATTGAAGATTAAGTCGGCGCGCTTCTAATGCAATCAGATTGTGAACCCTTTCACACTGCAAACCACTGTTACCGCTTGCCCTAAACAGTTAGAATAGCTCCACCCTCTTTGGCGATATCACATGCAACAAGAAAATGAATGTGCGTGGCCCACTGGGAAATTACATCTGGCGAAATGTGTGACCTAAGTCCGAGATTGCCTACTGCCTTTAGAAGTAAAGACAAAACAAACCAAGATCTTCGAATAAAAAAAATTCGGCAGCTGGTTTCTTCAAAATCCGAGGAAAGATACAGTCAACAGATCACGTTTTTCACATTGATTTTGGTCAAGATTTTTTCTTCCGTTTGACGTTAAAGATTACAACTTTAGCGATGTAACCGTCAATGATGTCCAGGATTTTAGCATTTAAAATGACATGGTTAGGGTTTAAAAAATTACATTCGACTACACTGGCTTGCCATTAATTGTTGTTGTAGTTTGTCTCCATCTACTGGACTATACAGAAACACATGCCGTATGATTGTGTTCATTTTGATGATGTGCGTTTAAAAAATGGGCTATAACTTGTTATAAAATATATTCAGCATTACGAGTAGGCCTGTGTATTCTCCTTAATGTATTTCAGGGAATTAATGTATTTGAGGATGCTTGTAGGCTTAGAATGGCAGAGCTTTAAAACCCAACCTAAACCTAATAGGCACTATCCAAAATGCCTATATATTTATCATTTTGAATGATTGATCACTTAATCATTGATCATTAAGTGTGCCAAATTGAATTAAGCCAAGTTTCCATTCCTTTTCAGATACACAAAATGAAATGTGACATGAAAAAAAGAAAATGGGCATTTGTGAACTGCACACATTTTAGAAAGGACATTGATTTCAGTCTTTATATATTTTCTATGACAATATTTACCGTGATAAAGTAGGCCTTGCCTATATATCTTATAACAAAAATGATGTCATATAAACCAAGGCTATGCTACTGCATTATATTCACTAAATAAAAAAGGCTTTGCTGCAGAAGTATGAACCTTAAGGCTTGAATTGCTTAGCCTGCATTATGGGCAGTGCCCACGAGACTTTCACTGTCCTGTAATATCAATACTTATGTAGGCTAACTATTAGGTGACTGTGCTAAACTGTGTCATTACCCTTGTGTCAAACAAACTAAGTTAAGGGCATGATGTCGCCGGAGCACTTAAGATGTTGGCTATCGGCCTACGTTAAAGCCATTCATTGTCTTTCTGTTTTTTTTGGGTTACCCCTATTAAGGCCATGTTTTAATTTGGGGTTATTAAATGTAATTTTACTGCACTGGAGTGATTGCTTTACCTAATGTTCTCGCAGCTGCTCTCTGTATTGAGGCCATATACTGTAGGTGTCTATTCAGCAAGGTGTCTGCCTGCAGCTGTTTCTAATTAAGCGTTGCAATATAAACCTGTTTTTAGTAACAGTAGGGTACTCGCGCATTCAAAGGTCTAACCAGTAATATCCACTGGTAACATTCATGAGACAGGTGTCTATCCATAGAAATGACATTTGTCTCTTGATGTTCTACTACCCTACTGTAGATTTTGCACTATAATGTCTATTGGCTATTATTTACAATCCCATGGACTAAACTAACTCAGTGTGACGGCTAGTGCCTAAAATAGGTTCAAGGACAGGCTCAGATCCAAAAGAAATGCTTACTTAGAAGCTAGAGTGTACAACAACAGCTGCTACTGCTGTGGTATACAACTTGTGGGAAACTGATGAAAAGGTATTGGAGGTGAAGCAGTTCATAAGTATGAAAGCCCCATAATCTACGTATATAAAAACCTCTATTTCCAGTGTTTATGGCACATGCTAGACATTCCCCAATTTGCTAATTAGTCTATTAAACATAGCATCAGCTTTATATTAGCTAATAAAACTAACACTAGTGGAAGCTGTATGCTGCCTCGTGCTGAAAATAAATTGGTGCGGCAAATAAAATACGTCAGCATTTACCGTAGGCTATATCAAAAATGTCTTACTGTTCGTGGCCTACATTAGCTGATTGGATGGGTCAAAAAATTAAGAGTAGCTATAAGGGGATATAATTTTTGTGACAGTAAACTTCAAGCCACATATATTTTCAAATCAGCAGAAAACGCTTACATGTGTTGGATACAGATATGGGTGCGTTGTGCACGTGTAATTCACGTAGAATTGTATATTTTATACATCTGAGCAAACGCTGTTTAGACCCGAGTACCGTCAAGTCGCAGTTCGACTTCATATAGGGGCAGTCGCTTGACAGTTCATTCCGCAAGATAAAATAGATCCGTTCGTGCTTTAATTGTTGTATCATTTCTATTATTTTACGCGACTAAAGAGAATCCCTAAAATGAACAGTCTAGATATTGTCCACATAAATGTAACATTTGAAAATTAGGTGACACATCAGAGGGAAACGGCGAAAACGATGGTGCATGAATACTGGACACTTGCACGGTGACACTGCTTAATCGAAAGGGGAGTTGTTTGGGGGAGATTAAAGAAGACAAAAAGGGGTGAAAATAAAGCTTAGAGCAATACGGGACTTTAATTCGTTATTTAGAAATAAAACAAAGAGAGCTAAATATCTGACAATGCCAGGGATGATGGGAAGAGGGTCTGAATACCTGGGCAAAGGACGTTCAAACGGGACGAAGAGCCCCTCTAACGCCTCGAATGGACATTTTTCTGATGAGAGTGGCAGTGACGACGAGCATGGTAGCCTCGAACGCTGCTTTTCTTATGATAGCCTAGCATGGTATCAGTAGGCTGTGGATGTAGTCTACAATTTATGAACCTCGCTAATTTTACGATCCCTTCTTTGTTTTACAGATGTTGGAATGCGAGTGGGGTCAGAGTATCAAGCTAGTATTCCTGAATTCGAATTCGGTACGATATGTGGCATTAGCCTATTACATTTACACATTGTACCTGACGCTTGGAGTTGGTAGCCTCGGTAGCTAGCTTCCTAGCTGGACTTTTCAGTTACTGTGTTCATTCATTTTTACAAGAACGCACCGTGTTCCATTTTGACTTAAGGAGAATATTATTATAATATCATCTAATATAGTTTTTATGGCATAAATTCAGAGTCAGAGCATATGGCTGTTCGTGAAACGCGGCTATTCAGTGCCACCAAGATAGCGCAGTCGCTTCGCTGCAGCTTAATTAATGTATTATGGGTAATCTTTTTACAAGTATACATGAAACCTGTAATATTAAGAATGCATTTCCCTCATTATGTCCCGTTAGGCATTGGGCGATTTCTGAGCACACATGATACTACGTGTTTTAGGATATGCGTCTGTGCGATGCATTTTACGATATCCGTAAAATGTACATTTATCAGCCTTGACAGTAACCAGTCGTAGTCGTAAACAGTGGGTTAATGAGTTTAGAAAATAAGTTTCACATTTTTAATAGTGCAATTCGACAATATCAGTAACATTTAAAATGTTCAGTGATGATAGTAACTGAAAGGACTATTCGCAGCCTTAAAAGCCCCGTCGGGAAATATGTAGCCAGTAAAATTGCATATCAGTGACCATTTACCATGGTAATCATTTGTTCATTTGTTTATAGGTGCCACAAAATATAGCGACAAAGACGGAGGGGGCATGCTTGTCTGGTCTCCCGTCCATACCATTGTTGACACAAAATGTAAGAACTCTGATATATATATATTTGCTGGTGTCTCACTTGGATGTATCAAAGCAGTCAATGACAAAACCTCACTGTTTTCGCAGTGGATGAATACATTGCTATCGCCAAAGAAAAACATGGGTACAACGTTGAGCAGGTCTGTCACAATCTGTTTTGAATGATGATTCAGAGCAATCCTAACTAAACTAAACATGTAACTAAAGATACAGTACTGTAGACCAATTTGACGACTGCATGCCCATTACTGTACAACACAAAGTTCTGTGTTTTTATGGAGTTACCTTTAATGTATTTCTTAAGCCTGTTTGTCAGTATTTTAAGAAGTATAGCTATGTTATTATAAATGACATACATCACATTAATTAAGCAATTAAGGCATTTTACTGATTTTATACATACTATGTGTAATAAAAAAATAAAGATAAGAAAATGCGCCAGCTTTGTGAAGTATTGCGTAAGCAGGAACAGATGACCACATGTGTGTGCTGTTGAGTTCAGGCTCTGGGCATGCTGTTCTGGCACAAGCACAATATTGAGAAGTCCCTGGCTGACCTGCCCAACTTCACCCCATTCCCTGATGACTGGACCATGGAGGACAAGGTTCTCTTTGAGCAGGCCTTCAGTTTCCACGGGAAGAGCTTCCACAGGATTCAGCAAATGGTAACAACCAAAGCTACCTGATGGTTCAGTACTCACCCTGACTGAGATATGGGTACTGCAAAAATGGGGGATTTGTGAAGGAGGGAAATATGTCAGCTTTTGCCCCTGTGCCATTATTTTAGAATTTTTCACTACCCTCAGCTGCACTCTTCACAGAATGACCAAAAATACTTTATCAGGTACACCAGCTTGTTCATGTCCCTGGATATGATTTGCCCTTTATTTGATGTCGCTCTAGATAAGAGCGTCTGCCAAATGACTACAATATATTGTTTTTGGTTTCACTATAGCTACCAGACAAACCAATATCTAGTCTGGTGAAATACTACTACTCTTGGAAAAAGACACGGTCCAGAACAAGCCTGATGGATCGTCAGGCAAGAAAACTGGCAAACAGAAACAACCAGGACGAAAGGCAAGGTTTCAGCAGTGTGTGTCACAAGTTGCTTTGTGTAAGAGTGTTCAAGCTGTTCTAATTTATTAAAATGGTTTTGACACTTTAGTGATGAAGACATGGAAGAGGCTATTCCTCTGGAGCCAAACGACAGTGATTATGACCCAACCAAGGAGAACAAAAAGGAGGTAATGTTAGAAAACAGCCCGGCTTACACACACTCAAAAAGGTTGTGGAACGCAGTTTTTGTGTTACTACTTATGTGTTACTTTCAACACATTTTGTGTAAACAGTACTACTTTTTTGTTACAAATATACCATTTTATTGTACCAATGTGTTGTTCTTAATTAGACTTTGCAGTGTGTAGTTTTTAACACGTCTGTTTTGAGAGTGAATGTGAAGGTTGTGTTTCAGGCTCTTTTTAACGGTCTCCTTCTGAAACGTTGACCAGACTCGGGCCGAGCCGCCCGCCCAGCCCACTAAAATCGGACTGGGCCGTCGAGAGTACCAGACCCTGCCGCACCGCCACCACTCCCAGCGCTCCAAGTGCCGTCCCCCCAAGGGCATGTACCTCAGCCAGGAGGACGTGCTCGCCGTCTCCTGCAGCGCCAGCGCCCCGAACACTGTTCTCAAACACCTGGACATGGAGCTAGTGTCACTCAAACGACAGGTACAGTACCAAGCTTCACTATTCACAGCACACCACCCTTTGCCCATTGCATTAATGGTCCCATATTATGACATTTCCCTTGCTATGTGGATTATAAAGGAGTTGAAGGTGTTATAAAAACACTGTGAAATGTCCACCTTCAGCATGGTCCACCTTGTACCTGGAACAAATCCAAACGCTTGGCACAGATGGTGTTCAGTTCATTGGACCTAGCCAGCCTATCAGAACAGAGGTTCATGGATATCAGTGAGCCTTAAATACAGTCACTAAAACAGCCTGTTCTTTGTAAAGCTCATGAGTGACACTGGACAATTGACATTTAAACTGGATAGATTGTTTTTGGTACCTAAAACCACACAAACCACTACTTCTTATGAGTATCAGGTTCTGAAATAAAACACTGGAAATGTGTACAAAATGGGACCTATAACACCCACCTGCCCTTTGTCCTGAGTTTTCTAGAAAAAATTGGTTGAATCAAATTGAAATTTAAAAGGGATAAGTCATTTAGTTATTCATAATGGCAAATTCCACAAATGTATAGGATTTGATAATAGTTCATTGTCTGATTTCACAGAAATGTATCTTGCACAGTTGGGCATAGGTACAAACTTGTACAACAGATACTGACACACAAAACATACATATATTACATCAACCATAAATACAAGACGTGTGTAAAAGTAAGTGATGGTTTATGTGTTTCCCTCATTCAGGTTCAAAATGCCAAACAAGTTAACAGTGGTCTGAAACAGAAGATGGAAGCAGGTATAGATGACTTGAGGCTGCCAGAGGTAAATTAGTAGTTAGGAAAATGTGTTTGTGTTATCTCATTTTATAGATTTTTTTCATTGTCATCTATCTGGTAGTGTTGGATCAGGTTATGGAAAGGAGCAGGAGAGGTAAAACATAAGAAAATAAGTGTATAGGAAAAATGTATGCAAGTAATTTCATTCCACAAAGACATCTGTGTAGATAATTAAGGAAACTTTATGCATTTATCATTTTTTATTTATTGAGACATGTATTATCGAGCTCCATATGCCATTTCTTTCAAAAATTAATTAGATTGGGGATGCAGTGTGTTCGCTGTGTGTTTTAGCGAAACAGATTACACTCCTGAAATGACTTTTTGGAAACTTAAGAGGAAACTAATATAAAACTATACTCTGGAGAGAGTGCCCTAAAACCTTTAATGTAAATGCCACATGTCTTCAAAACAAGGAAGAGTATGTGTATATGGCCACAGCTGGGTGCCACTGTTGCCTCCAGGAAGTTAATTCCAATCTTGGAATTGCAACTTGTTCTTCAGAAAATTCAATGGGATTATGGACCTCGGTCAAATAAGTAATTGTTTTGGATTCAAATACTTTTCTACGCTTTACTCAGCTTGTCTGGGGTATTGGAACCTATGAAATAGTCACAGAAATTGCAAACCCCACTTCCTGATACTCTTGGTTGGCTCAGTTGCACCAGGAAAGATCAATCATGCACAGAAAAGTATTTGAATCCAAGTCTGGTATGATGCAGACAAACAGTTATGTTCTTTGTTTCATGTAGTGCAACCAGAAGATTAATGCCCGCTGGACAACAGATGAACAGCTTCTTGCAGTACAAGGTGAACGAACATGCACCTGTAAAATACAGTATATAGATAACATTTCAATTTTAACCCAATAATATTTTTAGAAATGAGGCCCCTTGAATTCAATCAATATTTGACCTTAACTTTGGCTTACACATAATTAAAAACGAAAGACTTTTAAGTCAAAGGTTAAGGATAAATGATGATTGAATCCAGACCTAAACTACTTTACCGTTCTCACCCCTCCAGGTGTTCGGAAGTATGGGAAAGACTTCCAAGCTATTGCCGACGTTATCGGTAATAAGACCGTAGGTCAGGTAAAAAACTTCTTTGTGAACTACCGTCGTCGCTTTAACTTGGAGGAGGTGCTGCAGGAGTGGGAGGCGGAGCAGGGGACAGGATCCCTTGGAGGTGACAGCGCCCCCTCTGGGGAGGAGGGGAAGAACAGGTCCAACACTCCGTCAGGGAAGAGTACCGACGAGGAGGAGGATGAGGTGGCGGAACATTCCTCTTTCCCCTAAAACCCCGATCAGCTCCTGTAGTAGATGTCTATTGCGACCCTCCTGTGTGTTTGGAAGCAGCTGTGTGTGTTGGTGTGCATGCGTGTGTGTGTGTGTGTGTGTGTGTGTGTGTGTCCCCTAGGTTAAATACATAATTGTTTTGGCTTCAAATACTTTTCTACGCTTTACTGAACTTGTCTGGTGTATTGGAACCAACAAAATGCTCTCCCGCCTTCTGGCCTATTTTGTTGGTTCAGTTGCACCCGGCACGATCAATCGAGCACAGAAAGGTAATTGAATCCAAAATAATTACATATTTGACTCGTGTCTGGTGTGTGTCTTGAGTGTGTGCATCTGTGTGTGTGTGGTCATCAGATGTGTTAAAACCATAGCTAAATATTGCTAGTCAGAATTGTTTGACTCCAGTTGCATATACACTTTGTTCAGTAATTATGAAAAGGATTCTGTATCAGTGGGAATTGCTTTCTCAGCAATGGATCAGTCCTGAATCCCCTACCACGTAGTTTAAGATAAAGCTACAATTGCCTTATTGATAAATCCTGTCCTGGGAGGCTTCTTTGCTGCTTGTTGTTTTACTTGAAGTTCTGGTGGTGTATCACAAAGCAGGGTTACTGAGATAGCTGGTTCACCAAGGAAAACCCGGAGCCCTTCCAAAACTGGAACATGGACTGAAGTATAAACAGCTGTTCCAGGTTTTACTCAGCTCACTTAGTAATCCTGCTTCTTGACATACCCCTCTGGTAAATAAATAGAATGAATCTGAGTGGAAAGATCGATGAATTTCTCTAATTACCTCTTTAAAGAAAATTGTGGCTTAGCATGCAGCTGAAACTTTAAGTAGAATAGTGATTAATAGATCTTTCAAAGTGCATATTTACCACAGTTGTCCTTAAATGTTCTCTCTGACATATGCCAATACACAATATTTTGTCATATTTTAAACAGGTGTATTGTCATATTTATTGACACACTAAAATAGTAAAAAACTAAAATGAATATAAGAGTTATCGAAATAGTTTTGTGTAGACTATTTGTAGTATATGTCATTTCTTATTCTAGTGGTTTTAGCTTTTGTTTTTGTATGTTATTCTTGGTCGTAATTTCCAGGGTGCTTTAATTCCAAACCCGGATTTCAACCCTCTCTCCCGCAGGGCCAGATGACCCCTCCATCAGGCCCCTCCTCCTCGGCCCAGGCTCCGCCCACCCAGCCACCCGCAAGCGGCGGGGCCCCTCCCAACCTGCCCCCCCCTCTGCTGCGGCCGCCTCTCCCCGCCACGCCCGCCCTGCACCGCCAGCCCCCTCCTCTGCAGCAGCAGGCCCGCTTCCTGCAGCCCCGGCCCGCTCCGAACCAGCCCCCG
Source organism: Conger conger (assembly GCF_963514075.1). Lineage (NCBI taxonomy): Eukaryota > Metazoa > Chordata > Actinopteri > Anguilliformes > Congridae > Conger > Conger conger. The sequence continues at coordinate 20,075,346 of NC_083777.1, read as the reverse complement.
CCTCCCCTCATCCGCCCCTCCAACCCCCTGCCCCCCCGCCTCAACCCCCGCCCGGCCATGCCCTTCTCCAGCGGTCCCCTGCCCCCCACGCTGATCGGAGCGCAGGGCCGACCCCCGTCCCCCTCGATTCTGTGAGAGGGGCCGTGTCCGACAACCCTTTCTGCTTCTGAGTGATGTATTTATGATAAGTTATTAGGTAATGCTTTATCTGAAGGTCATATACATAGGGCATTATTGATATGAACATTAAACCTGACATAAATATATATAACCATTCATAAATGTCTGGTGTCACTTGGGGTCAACTATCAGGTACGGTCATTGGGTCATTGTGTCACTTTTGATGTCAGTTTGACAGTGAATGTGACATAACGACCCTCAATGACAGTTGACACCAAGTGGAACAGACGTTTATGAATGGTTATGTATATTTATGTAGGTGTCATGTAAGCATTATGCATATGGCCTTCAAATAAAGTGCGACCAATTAGTAACATATTCAGTAACTTAAATATTTCCTAACCTTGAAATGAAAGCTGTTGGCTTTACCTCACTCTTGTTTTTGTAAATTTGTATTTGTCTGTCCGCAGTGCAGAATTTATGGGTTATTTGTCCTCAGTTTTTATTTTTATTTTTATTTGAAGAATGTGTCTAATACTCTTATGTTGTCATGGGATTTGACTAAACTGTTAGGTATAGACTTTTATAAGGTTCTTGAAGTGATTATCGCATTCAACATGACATGACAGTTACAGCACTGTGAAATGGATATGTCCAGATCAACAGTAAAAAGACAGAATCGAGCTGCATGCATTTATAGTATAGGCATTCGTGTGAGTGTGCCAGCAGAATATTCATTTTTGATGTAGATTTTATTTACTGGAGGACTCATTTCTTTAAAATAAAATGGAATAGTTATTTATCTTGTACATACAAACAGTATTTTTCTATAAGACGTGTGGACTCCAATAGTGTCACCATAAAAGTGCTCTTAAAACATATTTTAAAACATCCGTTATTGTTGAGCTGCCTTTTATTTATTTTTATTGCATTGAATGAGAACTACTTTGCTTTTGGATTGTTGATAGTGGAAAACTTACTTGTAATATTACGAGACGGTATTGTTAGCCATTCGATGGTGTTTTGGTGGTTATTGTTACCTCTGTTATTACAAGAGAATGATGTTGTTGAAATAGGCTTTGCATTGCGTCTGTTTCCTGGTGCTTTGAATCTTTTACGGCCATTTTGTTTAATCCAGCCTTGGGGTAGGATATATACAAGAACTTCCAGAATCTTTTTTAATATGTCAGTAAAGAGCAACTGATTTGTGGAAAGCTTGAGGTTATTGTGAAAGGGTGTGGACAATTGAGACTGCTGCTCCTTTTTCCTGAAAAGGTGGTGCTGTGGAAACTAGCCTTTTTGTTATTTGGATTTTGTACATTATCAGAGTTCTGCATCAACAGCTTTTATATTACTTGGAATGTTTGTTTTTTTCCTTGTAGTGATTGTAAGATATTCATTTCTTAAATTGTATTCATCTGTATTTTGTGGACAAAATCTTAAACCATTTGTCTTTAGTCATCCTGTTGAAACAGAAATTAATCATTGTAATTGTATCACTTTTATGTCTTTTAAATTCAAACTTTTGGTTACTTGAAAAACAGAAAGAATAATGTTTTCTACTTTAAAAACGTTTCCTTGTTGTACATAGATTAAGTATCCACTTTTCAATATTCACACACACACACACACACACACACACACACACACATACATACATACATACACAGCCCATCTCCTGAGATTTATTGTGAATTCCCAAAGATGAAAGAAAGCTGCCTCCCATAGATAAGTCACACCTGGAGGAGTGTAGTTTGGCCATGTTGGAACATGTTGTACCAGTGTTTTGTACTGTGATTATTTGTGACATTACTGTAATAGATCTTGAAGGTTTAAATACATGTAATTCAAATCCTATTGTGCTTCTTAGTGGTTCTCACTACCCCATGATTTTAGGCCCAGAAACTTTTCCCTACAGAGATACAATGCATCGTTTGGTTTTCCCTTGTCAGCTTGTTCATTCGTTCAAAAAAAGACGTGCTGCAATTGTGTTGTATACAGCACTTTTCTTGAAAAAGTATCCATCATTCATCAGAAAAGTATTGTGCAGTGGATGGTTATATACAGATATGCTGGCGATGGTTCTGTTATGTGTTGGTTTTCATAACAAAACATTAAACTAAAGAGTTTTTACCTCAGATTTTTGAATTTAATTTCAGTTGAACCACTCTCAGTATCAGACCTTGTCTGCTGTCTTCACCATGTGATTCCAGTATGAGTTTCTGTTACAAACACCCTCAGCATCAGCTGACAGAAATGGCCACTATGGTATTGCTGGCAATTCACATTCCTGAATTATAATAAGCTGTTAATTGTTATTTGTTAGATAATTGACTTAGGTGAAACCGTGGGGTCCAACTTGATTGTGTGGATGCTCAGTTGTTGAAATGCGTTCAAAAATAAAGCAAATGACAACAAATCAAACCTGCATTGTGTTAAAAAAAAGTAAGACCTGTAGTAAGGAGAACCTATATAAACTGTTCATCAGAAGTAATCTTTACATTTTATATCTCCATAAACATTAAGAAATTTACAACAGACTCTTCAACACAAACAGATCCCACTGTGTCACTGTGCCCTCTAGTGACCGTTAGATGGTAGCAATGATTGTGAGCAACTATGACAAAATAATATCTATTTTAATGCCTTCATGCATCTGGAAACCCTTAACTTGCGTGATTAGCATTATGATATATACCAACACACAAACTGTATTTTAGCTAAGGTTTAGCTAAGGAAGAAAACAAAATTGGGCTTGACAGTGCGGTTTAAAGGAAATTGTTTAGCCTAATATGAGAGGTGTTATCTTTAAAAACAACTTGTTTGAAATCACATTAAGAAGCACTAACTTCATTTTTCACGTTTTGTTATTCTTCCGAAGCACAATCGTAGGCTGTTGTGGGTGCAGCTTTAGCATGCAGACTGTAGGCAGTCAGCTGACCAGCAGGGGTCACTGCAAAGAGATGAGACGCGGGTATTCCGGCCGATTGGCTCCCTTCCCTGGCCGATGTGGCTGCCAATCGTGCATCGCCCTGCATGGCTGCCTGCCGCAGTGAGCGCTGGCACATTCTAAAACCTGGGTTTTTAACTGGGGCTCCTTATTTGTAGGGGGCAGACTTCATAGTAATATGTCTTAAATCTCTATAATCTTTTTTTAAATATAGCAAATATAGCAAAAATAGAGCTGGATGTATCTGAGGCTGGGTTGTGGGTCCCTGGACTAGAAAAGGTTGAAAACCCCTGTTTTAAAACAATGGGCCCATCCACACTTTGGAACATTCTGTCTTAACAGAATGGCACACCCAGCAGGCATATTTTTAGGGTCTACTGGCACTCTATTGATTATGTGGGACAACTTGACAAGCTGAGTGCTTATGTCAACGTAAACAGTCTTCTTGTAATAAGCAAAGGGAATAATTTTTCAATGCCAGGCTCAAATGGCCTTCAGAATGCACCATTCAGTCTGCGCATATTATTTATGTTGTGAACAGCCTACTCAGTTTAATTATTGCCAATATCTAATTTCATACACCACAGACAAGTACTTTAATACTGAATTCATTTTTTAATTCAGACACATGCACGCGTTCCCTAAACTGACGTCTGTACAGTAGCAAGTGGACCTAAAAATAACGTTAGCTATTGTTACAGCTGTGTAACACGACACCAGAAGACTTTGTATGGGAGCACGTGCCGGGGTGGGGGTTTTCTCTTGATGATGAGAAGACTAATAAGGGAACCACAAACATTTGTTGAGCACAGGCGAGTCACATCGGCGCTTTCCTGTGATTTCAGGCTCTAGTTCCTCAGCTGAAGATGTGGAAGATAAAGCGTGAGTGCTTCGGTGCTCGATCCTGCATGCTTGCCCTCCACAGCCGCCTGCCGGAAGCATCCTGCGCTAACCTGGACGAGCGAACGGACATTTTGCTGTATCATAGCCATTGAACTGTCATACCTACTAAAATAGAATGATCCGCTGAATTTATATATATCTCTTTTCAGCTCCTCTGGAGTACGCTAAGGAAGTGAGGTACAGGCCTATTTTAGAGGTATTACTTTGACTTATTTATTCATTTTAACCAATTAGCACGATAAACTGCGTGTGCTAATAACAGTGAGCCTGGTCTGCGATGTGAAGACTGACACCATTAATTGATTACAGCGCTGAAGGCTTGAGCTAAGCGTTGATCGTCTGGTGTAGGCTACGGAACACTCAGCCAGTCACTGCCACCCCAGCCTGTTTACGACCTTGACTTTTGCTGAACGCTTGTAGGGCTTACCACAGTAAGAAAGGGAGCAGGTGGGCTAGAGCCGTTGGGGTGTAAGCGCACATGCTAAGGTTTAGCACATAGCGGTACTGGGGGTAACCCATTCAAAGCACCCCCACCCTGGGTAACACAGGAAAGTGAAGGATGTGGAGCAGACACAATAACTGTGGAGACATCAGATCTCAGTCAAATACGTAATCGTTTTGGATTCAAATACTTCTCTGTGCTCAATTGATCTCGCCTGAGCCAACCAAGATGACCAGAATGTTGTTTGCACTGACAGTATTTAATAGGTTCCAATACACCAGGCAAGCTCAGTAAAGTGTTGGAAAGTATTTGAATCCAAAACAAATTACTGCAGTAGCCTATTTGACCCAGGTTGGGGAGTCATGCATATTCCATTATACTGCCCTTGACAATGGTATCAATAATGGCTTTTCTGGAAATGTTGGTATGATCCACAGATCGCATTCAGCTTCTGTGAGTTATGTCCTGGTACCTACAGTGTAGTATGACCTCCCCACCATTGCCATAACAATGGAATCACTTGCTATCTTCTAAAGGACCATGTCTTCAGTGAACATCTGAAGAATTAAGCACCTACCTAACCTGGACTTGCCCTCAAAATGAAAACTTCCCAAACACTCCCCTTATCCTTAGAAACTACAATCCACATAAATAAAAAAGAAAATGTATGTGGACAGTAGTGTTTGGCTAGATAGTTTTTACTTGTGTGGATGTACCTGTATTTTGAAGCACTTTTGTAAATCATTCTCGATAACAGAATTTTCAAATTATGTAAACCTGCCATGAGTGTTGATTTTGTGAAAAGTCTTTTTGTGAAATACTGCAGTCTTCATAGGCTGGGATTAACTTTGACTAACAGTTAAAAGCAATGATATTATTTCTTCACAATTGAGTTGAGAAACCCCAAAAACCAACATGCCAAACTGAGTTTGCGAAGAAAAGGGTTGTGGTGTTCTCTTGGCAGAGCTTGGTTCCCCTTGACCCGATTACACGGTTAAAGCTGAACAGGGGGGCTCCGAAGGATGAGTTTCCGGACCTGAACCAGAATAAGACCACCATGGCCCGCGTCCTCACGCTGGACATGTACAAGTGGCAGTATGACCGGGCCACCGAGAGCGGTGTCATCTTTGATGATGTCATACGCCCCGGTCTGGAGGACCCAGGTAAGGTCAGAACACGCTCGCGTTCAGAGATCTGTTTCGATCTGTTTAGATCTGTTCAGCTTTGGCATCTGATTCAGTAGACAGGCCACGTAATCAGCTCCATATTCAGAATATTGAAAGCTTTGCCTTTTGGTTGGAACTTCAAGAAGCGCTGCTTTGGTTATTCACGTAGCACGGAGAGAATACACATTGAACGTCTCTGTGAGTCTCTGACTAACAACATTGTTTTTATCTCCCTGTGTAGATCAAGATTAGTTCACTCTTGATCTACACAGGGATTTTACCACAGCTGTTGCATAAATGCGTGCAACTATTAGACTTTAAAATGTAAAAGTCTTTTTTTAACTTTGAATACCGTGACACTCTTCCTATGTCCGGTTGAGCATATCGTCTCACTGCTTATTGTGCATGCCCCTGACCTCCACACCTCTCCTGAAGCCGAACTGCTGTTCATAAAAGGCCAAAGGTTTCCTAAAATATGAGTGGCTTATTGGACAAAATGCCTTCAGAACAGCTAGCCGTAGCCCCCCCGCTGAAATTTCCAACGGAAAGGTGAGAATGGAATCCCGCACTAAGTGGAGAGACTGTGTGTGTCCATGATAGGCACGCAGGACAGAACTGTTAATCTAGCACTAAAGCCACTCAAAGCCTGGCCTTTTTGACACTCTGTTAGACAGTTAGGCTGGCACGAAAGGTCCGATCGCACTGACCGACAGCTGCTGTTAATTCAGCTGTAGGGAATTTCACCTCACTGTAAGCCCATCTCAGTCACTTGTAGTCAAGGGAGGATGTGAATTTGCCCCTGTATATGATCAAAATATACATAACTTGTAATGACATCAATCAAAAATCTCATCCCTATAATTTCTCCTATTACAGTGTAAAAAGAGAATGAGGCAATGACATGACCAGCATAGTCGAATAGCAAAGAAAGTCAGTGTCCATATAATCAAGCTTTGATCCATGTTATATTTTCAAGTTATTTTTCAACACAGGACTTTATTGAGTGAAAGCTGCAAACTGAAGTATTGATATTCGGTGTTATAAGGTACTGTATGTGAGGTGATAGTTGTGTGGGACGTGTCTGGAACTGCTCTTCCCAGGTCAGTCGTCTGGACCACTCTCTGTAGGCTGTGTAGCTGGAGATGCCCAGTCCTACATTCTCTTCTGTCATTTCTTCGACAAAATCATTGAGGCTTACCATGGCTACAAGATGACCGGTCAAGAGAGTGACTTCAACATTGACAACTTGAAGGTGAAAAAGACTGCCTTGTTTCATGTTGTTTACACCCAGGTCCTGGCAGATAGACATACCTGTGTTTATACATTTGAAATTTATTAAAAAATCAGTATCCTATACAACGGGTATTATGGGTTACCAAATGACCGTATCCGTCATGACCGTATGAAGAACCGTATTTTAACTGTTCTACAGCGTGTGAAGTGAGTGAGTTTTCGAGACCCGGTGTCTTTATCTGTTCTTTTAAATGTGCTTGAGGGTGGGGATGACTTTGAGGCCGAGTATGCAGTGGGCTGTGAGATTCGAGCGAATCGTTGTGTGGAGGGCTTCTCTTTCCCCACACACTGCTGCAGAGGGGAGCGCAGACGGCTCCACACCCTGGCCAAGAAAGGTACTGCATTATATCCAACAGTCCAACATGTTTACACAAGGAAACTCTGTTCCTGTTTCAGATTTCCTTACTAAGGTTACTAAGGCTCAGGCATAGCAACAGATATCCTTTTCTCCCCAAATTTGTGCAGCCTTATACAGCGCAGTACTTTTGTTCCTCCCTCCATACCCCATTTTTATTTCATGAAGTGTTTTTCTCCCCAAATTTGTGCAGCCTTATACAGCGCAGTACTTTTGTTCCTCCCTCCATACCCCATTTTTATTTCATGAAGTGTTTTTTTTTTGTGTGTGTTTCAGCCTTTGGCCAGATGGCTGAAGAGTTGCCAGGAAAATTGTATTCTCTGGGAGACCTGGAGCAGGGCATGCTGGGAGATGGATTCGCCATGGAGACCGCCACAGACCTCAGGATGAAGACGGGGGTGGCCAGGGACTGGCCGGAGAGCCGGGCAGCATGGTCAGTCTGGCCCGATACGCATATCACATTAAGTCCCGGGGGCGCATTTATCAAAATGTTCTTCCATTTAAACTCACACAGTCTTGAGCATTTCCCAAATTGTGTTTACACTTGATTTTACAAAGATAACTGAGATCAGGGTTTTGCTTACACTGGTTTAATGTGGGGAATCTGCATCTTGTGCACTTGTGATATACAGGACAAATCTGAAATTAACTTTTTCATCATTTTGATCATAGCAAGCGTGGACTATCAATTAAATGTTCTTCCAGCACACACACTGCCCACTACAACTCCTCCACATAAGCAGAAGGTAATGAACTCTACTGAAGATACAATTGAATTGAGTCCATTTTATAATTGAGGCCCCGTGGTCTTTATTTGTACAGTGCCAGCTAATCTGTTATGTTTCCCTGTACATGTCCTAAGCTTATCCATTCTGAGCTAAAATGAGACCAGAATGTTCTTGGGGAAGGAAGGGTAAATCTGTTTCTGTATTTCATGCCAACTTCTGCACTTCATTTAAATTGTATGACATCTTTAACTGAATCTTAACTGATACCCCAATCTGGCCTTTAAATCCAAATCCAGCCCTGGTTTTCTTTTCTCCCAGGTAATTAACTGAACAATTGGTGCTACTGATTGGCCAGTCTGTCTTTACACCTGACTCCCAGGTAAAGGGAGGGTGGAAAACCAGCAGTTCTCGGCCCTCAGGGACCGAGATTTGAGTAAAGGGGCTGGAGACGTATGAGTGAAGTGATCAAACGTATTGTTTGCTTACCTCATGGTAAATCGTTAATGTTCTTCATGGCCAGTGTAACTGTAGGGAATGTGTATTCTGCAGGCTGAACGAAGAGGGAAATGTGGTTGCGTGGATTAATATTGAGGACCATCTCCAGCTGATAACGGTGCGGACAGACCCAAACATAAAGGAGGCCTTTAACTGCATTGGTGCCCACCTGCAAAAGGCAAGCTCAGTGTGACGTCTGCTTTAAGTGGACATAGCTTCCACATTTAGTGACGGAAAGTCTTAAACATTTCCATGACCTCAATTTAGCTCTGCTTTCTTCGATAAAGCAATAACAATGCAGCTGCTGCAAATCAAAGTCAATACCAACTTCCATTAAGCCTGCAATGTACCAGGTGGAGGCAATTTAGCATGGGATATGGGTGAAACTCTATTGAGAATAAGTGGGCAGATTTATTAAGGACTTAAACCGGACAGCAGAGCCCCGATCTGTCATGCAGTGGCTACATGTATGCATGGTGTGGTGTGGTGTCAGACCGATAATATAACGTTTTAGCCTTGACATCCATTTATAGCTCTTCAGCCCGCAGGACTGGTGTTTCAGATGCCTGTGGTATGCCATATGTATGCCTGCCCCATACGAGTACAGAGAAAATGAAGAAAAAGCAGCAATGTAATGAAATTATGGAACACAATGATGTCAATGTGCTGTGATCCTGTGATACTGATACTGTGCTTCACAGTATTTTATTTTCTACCTGCATTTCCACCGACCCCCAGCTGGAGGCGCTGTACAGGAAGCTGAGGCACTCCTTCGTGTGGAAGCAGCAGCTTGGCTGGGTGGTGAGCTCCCCCGCTGAGGTGGGCACGGGGTTGAGGGCCAGCGTCCACCTCAAGCTGATGCACCTGCCCCTCCACAAGTGGCTGGGAAGTATCCTGGAGAGACTGCGCCTACTCATGGAACCTACCGGTACTGCAGGTCATTTCAGCCGGGCACATTTCATTTCATTTCACTACATTACATTACATTACAAGGCATTTAGCAGATGCTCTTATCCAGAGCCACGTACAATGAAGTGCAGATCAAACACAAGTACAAGTGCAAAGAGGACCTGAGTGGACGGTACAGTTCCGAGTCCTAGTGTCACCATAGAGATACAATCGGAACCCTTGAAGCATACATCAACTTCCAAACTAGCATACCACAGTTGGCAGTTAGAATACCCTGAGTACAACAATACAATAGCTAATACAAAACAAAACTATCTATACAACTATATAAGTGCCATTACAGTCTATAGCATATATAAGGCTAATTATGGTGGTGAGTTAGGGAGGGAAAGGTGCAGCCTGAAGAGATGAGTCTTCAGTCTGTGCTTGAAAGACGTCAGAGACTGCCGTTCTGACATCCACCGGGAGGTCATTCCACCACCGTGGGGCCAGGACAGACAGCAGTCGTGAGCGAGAAGTGCAGGTGTAGCGAGGGGGAGGCGCCAGACGGCACAAAGTGGCAGAACGTCTTGCTGGTATTTCAGGCAGAGATCACCTGCAGATGCACTTTTCAGACTAAAACCTGTTGCCAGGATATGATACCTTACTCCAGTACTGTAGGTTCCTCCCAAATGCGGAACCATGAAAGAACTTTGAACTAGTTGTTTGTTTTTATTGACAATACTCTGCTGGAATATTCCTGGTGTCTAAAGGGTAAAATTATTTCTATCACTTCAGTCCAGGTGTGATTGCTACAGCCAATGGTTAAGTTTAATAATGAATACCCATATAATCTACATTGAGGAATGTCAACTGATTCAGGAATGGATGGTTTATTGTTTATATTTTATGCTGGTGATTTGAAATTTACAATGCGGTTCACCTTCGGGGGGAGGAAAATGATTTTCTAATCCAAATGAATAGGCAGAGCAGTTTGAGTTATGAGTTCTATTATAGAGTTATACTGTCGCACATATCCGAGCAGTCTTCACTGACCCATAAATCACTGAAATGCCCAGACTCTCACACCAGGCCCGCTCTCCCCAGACTCTCACACCAGGCCTGCTCTCTCCCCAGACCAGACACCCACACCAGGCCTGCTCTCTCCCCAGACCAGACTCTCACACCAGGCCCGCTCTCTCCCCAGACTCTCACACCAGGCCCGCTCTCTCCCCAGACCAGACTCCCACACCAGGCCCGCTCTCTCCCCAGACTCCCACACCAGGCCCGCTCTCTCCCCAGACTCTCACACCAGGCCCGCTCTCTCCCCAGACCAGACTCTCACACCAGGCCCGCTCTCTCCCCAGACCAGACTCCCACACCAGGCCTGCGCTCTCCCCAGACCAGACTCCCACACCAGGCCCGCTCTCTCCCCAGACTCCCACACCAGGCCCGCTCTCTCCCCAGACCAGACTCCCACACCAGGCCCGCTCTCTCCCCAGACCAGACTCCCACACCAGGCCCGCTCTCCCCAGACCAGACTCCCACACCAGGCCCGCTTTCTCCCCAGACTCTCACACCAGGCCCGCTCTCTCCCCAGACCAGACTCCCACACCAGGCCCGCTCTCTCCCCAGACCAGACTCCCACACCAGGCCCGCTCTCTTCCCAGACCAGACTCCCACACCAGGCCCGCTCTCTCCCCAGACTCCCACACCAGGCCCGCTCTCCCCAGACCAGACTCCCACACCAGGCCCGCTCTCTCCCCAGACCAGACTCCCACACCAGGCCCGCTCTCTCCCCAGACCAGACTCCCACACCAGACTCGCTCTCTTCCCAGACCAGACTCTCACACCAGGCCCGCTCTCTCCCCAGACCAGACTCTCACACCAGGCCCGCTCTCTCCCCAGACTCCCACACCAGGCCCGCTCTCCTCAGACCAGACTCCCACACCAGGCCCGCTCTCTCCCCAGACCAGACTCCCACACCAGGCCCGCTCTCTCCCCAGACTCTCACACCAGGCCCGCTCTCTCCCCAGACCAGAGTCTCACACCAGGCCCGCTCTCTCCCCAGACCAGACTCCCACACCAGGCCCGCTCTCTCCCCAGACTCTCACACCAGGCCCGCTCTCTCCCCAGACCAGAGTCTCACACCAGGCCCGCTCTCTCCCCAGACCAGACTCCCACACCAGGCCCGCTCTCTCCCCAGACTCTCACACCAGGCCCGCTTTCTCCCCAGGCTCCAGCGGGGTGTTTAAGGTCTCCAACGCCCACACCATCGGCTTCACGGAGGTGGAGCTGGTGCAGATGCTGGTGGACGGGGTGAAGCTGCTGATCAGGATGGAGAAGGCACTGGAGGACCCTGAGGGAAGCATCCACCACCTGGTCCCAGCGCAGAAGTGAAGGGTTTTTACCAGCTGCTGCTACTGTAAGTAGGTTGGTTATGCAAGACCTGGGTCAAATGCCTTTACCCCCTTCAGCCAAATGAGAAATTCTCATAGATAACTGGCTATTTTAAGAGAGGCATCTGCATTTCGCTGACTTTGACCGAGGTCTGGTGTAGGGAAGGTGAAGGTGTAAAAACACTGGTTTTGGTGCATTTGAAAGCACAATGGCAAATATGTTCTTCTGCTTACACTTAGTGAAATTACATGCTTATCTTTACCTCCTGAGTGCAAAATTTTCCTTCACGACACCTATGTAGCATGTAGCAAACTGTCATACAAGTACTCCGAGTTGGTTCATCAAAAAGATTATTTTTAATTGTATTTTGTATTATATTAATGTAACCCAGGAATATTATTTTAATGTGAAAATACAAGATAGGATATTTTTAATTGTCAAAACAAATTTTTGAATTTCAAATAAAATTATTTTCATGTGGAACAAGTGTTCAGCATCAGATAAATAAAGAATTAAACAACTCAATGTGATTACTTTAACTGTCCTGCCTCCTAATTTAGCTAATCAAACATGGGTTCAGGCTGTATCATAGGGCATGTGCCTTTCAGTATTTGAAGCATTGAGATGCACCCCCCCGTATTGGCACTGAAAACTTAGTGATACTGACATTCTCCCAAATACCCTGGTTCACTGTTTGAGGGTTTTTGTCTCCCCTAAGGGAGTCGTTTAGCTCATATGCTATTGGGGGCTTAGGGCTGATATGTTTAATTCTCTCCTGTGTTACTCTGTAAAGTGTCTCTGTGATGGTCTTCTGTGAAAAGCACTATACAAAAATAAATTGAATTGAATTCTTGCATGCATACCACAATATATAGTTTAAATTAATTTTCTGAAATATATTTTTGGCAATTTAACACTTAATCTTCTATTTCCCATTTAAGTTTTTATTATAAAGAAGTGTTACTGGGAGTGTAACACAGTTCTATTCAATATACATTTAGTACCTAGCTCAGGAAGAGGCTGGACTGTTGGTTGGTGTTCTCTGCATTCAAAGCCATATTTATATGGATTTTTAATGCTACAGGTGAAAATTTAAATGAACTTACTAACCACTTCATTATTAAACTGACATTTATTTAATAGATGGACACATTTTGTAATGTACCATAAATACAAGTGTTCCTATCACTTTTCACTGATTATTTTGACACGCATGAAAGCAACATCTGGAATTTAACGTGGTCAAAAACAAGTTCAAAATGAAATCTGGACGTCAGACCTGTTAATGATGCAAAACTCAATGAATGCTAGCGAACATCTGAATCAAGCTATGTAGCATCACTGACGTTCCAGGGAACGGTTTCGCTGTTTTGGCGTTAATTGCACCAGTTCTTTGTGATCTTGAGGTGACCAAGGTGGTCTGCGATGTATCTGTGTTCAGGAAAGTTGGAGGTTCTCGCGGCCTTCATGTCCAAGTATCGGTTCAGCCGGCGCTCGGCGGAGTGTCCCTGCTCCTGCTCCGGGGTCATGTAGGACCGGCTCAGCCAGTACTCGTTCTCGGCTTCCCTCTCCAGCCGCCTTAACATGTTGCGCTTCATCTGCCACGTGACGGCTCTCGGCCGGCGATGCTTCCCGATCCACTGCTTTCCAGGGATCCCCTTCCCGAGCCGCATCAACGTGAGAAACATCCTGATCTGCAAATCACCATTAATATCAAATGGTTACTGGTCAATCACGTGGTTATGTCACAACCTTCATTGTCAATCATTTGTGTTTCTATGAAAGCTTCATCAAAGTCAACTTCATAAGCATGGAAGTTCTACAAATTCTGTGATCCATTCGTACAGTTGATTTTTAAAGGGACAATTCATTATTACCCACACAGGTCTCTACAGTAGAGTTCCAACTACTTCTGGGGGGCCAGATTAATTTAATTATAAATACACAGACTAAAACACTTGCACACACACCACCGATGAAGCAATGAATGGCGTGTTGGCTACACATGTGCATAGCCGCATAATAATAACGGTCTCATTATTATTGGGGGAATAATAAAATTCCGTGACTTGGACAACCACAAATTGAGATCAATTTTAGCAGGTTTATTCATCCTTTCTCAACGATCAAAGGACAAAGAAAACGTCTGTGACACAGCATTTTGGCCAGGGCACAAAATTACACCGTACAGTATTCTGGTCTTTAATTCATATCAGTGAGCTGGAATCAAATGCCAAAGTGCAAAATAACAGTTATCAATGACGACAGATGAGGCATAATAATGTGGGTAGCCTTAGCCTATTCGTGTGTAATAACCAGTGTATAGATTATGGATGGTGACATGAGTCTCCCGAGAATATTAGAAAGCTATAAAAGTTCCACCCTACAGCAGGGTAACATTATGCACCCTTTTGGTGTCCAGGGTGCAAAGACATAAACGTATAGAATTATAAATCACTGTCAATTTAGTAACTGGTTTTTAATGATATAGAAAAGGACTAAATAAGTAGCTAGACAACATTCAATATGCTAAACGGCAGCTAACGTTATCTCGCTAAACTGTCCTTGACAAGCTATTACAAGCTAGCCATTTTTTGACGAGGTAGCGTTAGTCTAGCGATACAAACACAATTTAATGGACGGTTTTGTAGAAAATTATTTTTTGACCCAGCTAACGCTAGATACTTTTATAAAGCTAGTTAAGAAATAAGCATAGATGCCTAGCCAATTTGACTGCTAGAATTTAACGTTAGCATCTAGCTAGTGCTAACGCAGGTTACACTAGTAGTCGGTGGAAGGAGTGGCCCCGGATGGTTGACTAAAATAAAATACTAATTTAAGAAATAAGCGGACCAAATTCATTACCGTTTACTCCAACTCTGTCAAAGAATTCTTCAAATGTCCTTGAAAATGATCGGATTTCAAGTTCTTGACATTATGTATGCGAGGTAACGTTTGATCTGCTAGCACGCTACTTCCGCTGCGCTACGGCAACAAACAGCATCCATACATAAAAATAAACGAGCAACTGAAATGCGTTTGTAAAATACATTGGCCAATGCCAAATGCCACAGATCTGTGGGCATTGCCAACACGGTCAATGCTCTCGGGTTTTTGGTGCTTTCAAGACAGCTCACAATGTGTCAAAGGAACTTCGCTATGTAAAGCTGCTTTAAAATGTATTAGCTATTTATTAACTATCTAGACCAGTGTAACCCAACCGTGTTTATGGAGATCTACCGTCCAATAGCTTTCACCCCAACCCTAACAAAACACTCCTCATTCAACATCTCGTTCACCTTGCTAACTGTATTAGTAAAACCAGGTGTGCAAAATCAGGGTTGATTCACTTCCTTTCCTAATATTAGCAATGGCGGGAAGAAAGAGTATGAGAAGTTGTGTTTTGTTTGTACACAAAATGGCCCATATTTAATTTTGCATTATTTTACCGGAGAAGGAGACCAATACAAGTGGGTTTAGTCCGTAATGAGAGAAGAACTTCATCTCCCAGTGTGTGGCGCACATTTTGAGGGGAAACATGTTAGTCCTAGCTGTGAATAATTCGTGTATAAAGTAGTAAACATGTTTATGAACGTGTCTTATTCATCTGGTTTTACCCATTTGGTCTAGACTCTAGAGGCAACATCCGAAAAATGTAATTTTGCTAGGTGTGCGAGACGTTGTTAAAGAAGTGTTTCACTTATCTGCACAGGATGGAACAGGTCATCGCTTATTGGCCAAATATGGTAAAAATGCTGTTTGGGAAGAATATAGACCAATGTGAATATCCAGTTCATATGCATGTTAAAAAGTTATTTGTGGAAATCTAGTGAATCATTATAAATCACAATAATCATGGAAACAATACTTTTTTTGGGAACAGAAATGTGGTAATATAATCATTGTTTAGGATGAATAATCTGTTGAAATGATGTGGGATTATATGTATTGAATTGTGCTCAATCATATAAATCATGGTATGCTAATTATGTGGGCAATGAATATTGTCAAAATGAAATCATGGCAAATAACCATTAATTTGAATAAACTTAATCAAGCCTCATAATCTAAATCAACTTCTCACCATCACTCTCTACAACAAAATATAGCCCTCAAACCTTACCCTGCTTTGTGGATACAGAATGAATGTACAGTAAATTGTGCCGAGTCATGAGAATCATCTTAAATACCATGGTAAATTTGGGGAGATAGCCTAAATCGCAAAAACAAACTGCTGATAGTTCAGATAGTCACTGTACATACCACGCATTGGAACAATCCTCACCCCAGTCCCTTCAATGAACCCTAATCAAACTGAACCATAGTACTGCTGCAGCCCTCACCCGACCTCCCTGTACTTGCCGGTACATTGCAAGTTTTGTGCATGTGAGGGATTTTATCTTTTTCCTTTTACCCATTGATAAATAATGACAACAGACATTGGGATCTGAGACTCCTTTCAAGTAAGTTTTAATATTGTGCACCAGTGAGACTGAATGTGGATGCCTCTCATCATATGTTCTTTGCATGAACATTGGGGGTAATGTGGGGGGGGGGGGGGGGCGGGGGCGGGCGGGGGATTGGAGTTTAAACTTATCTTTCACTTTCTTCCTCGCTTCTGAGCGCCGTAAATCAGCTAAGGCAACAAAATGAACGTCCACTCTGGAGCAGTACCGTTGTTACAGGAAGGAAGCTACAGCACACATTACAATACAGCAAACACAGTCCTCCACATTCCCAGAATGCCTCTGAATGGGAACCAGCACACGGATGCTTGTTGACTCAGAGATGATCGCGGGTTTTTTTAAACCCTTCTCCCTTTTTAAAACTATTTTAAATTAGGGTCTGTATCACTTTCCCGCTTGTCACGAGGAAGAGAGTGTGAAGTGAGAACGGCAAACATGCCAGCATTACAGTAATACATGATTCACCATTGCAGTCAACCTGATGGTTAATTCGGTACAAAATGACAAGTATAAAGGTACCAGCACTAGTGGTTTTACATACTTAAATCTTAACTAATTACAAAGGGGAAAAACCTAAATAAAACAAATAAATCCTATTTTTTTTCTTGTACAGGTGAATGCCTCAAAATTACAAAGCAGCACATTGCAGGCATAATGTGATGGAATAAATACAATAAATTTGCTAAAAAAATATCCAGCACAAACGAGCAAAATTGACAACTGTACAATTACGTTCAATGTGGTTCAAGAGCTACGGTAATAGAGGGGGGAAAAGAAATCTAAGGATGCAGTCTTAGAAAGTTATTTAATATCAGGTTCCCAACGTGACATTTTGCACAGCCTGCCTCAGAACGGGAAGTTAAGCTGCAGCAGTGCTATCACAATATCCCTTGTACCGGTCGATGGAAAGAAAAAATCAAATAAAAATAAAAATGCATTATATTTCGGCTGCGGAGCTACAGTGATTTCTGTGGCGCTACTTTCCATTTCCTTTAGCCAGCAGACGAAGCGTTATAATACGACATAGTTGATGACCAGGGTAGGGTATCTCAATGCTTACTGCTGTATTTCTGTTTCTGTCACTCCACATACCTCCAATATTCTGATGAACTCCTACCAAAAAAAAAAAAAAAAAAAAAAGGGAAAATAAATTTGCCTCTTATGGTCATAAAAGTAGACTCCAATTTCCTTTTTTAAAAACCAAATAAAAATTCACAGAGCAAAGGTAAACATTCTAACAGATGTCAATAACATTAGGAAAGTCCAAACTCAAAAAATACACATTATCAGACAATAAACATACATTTTCTGTACAGAGAGACAACTATACAATACCTGTAGATGCTATAAGGTTCTGAATATTATACTCGATGAAGAACTGTGAACAGCATGTTCTTAATTTTTTGCCTTGTTTCAGCAACGTTTTCTGTTTGCCTCTGAATGGTAGTTCAGCAAAGAGAACTTTGTTTTTACAGGTCTTTAATAAGAAAAGATCAGCCTTATTGCAATGAGAGTTAGCCTTTTACCACATATTTTATATAAGTGGTGAGGTGGTAATATAGAGAGTGGGGAGGTGTGAAGGGTGTGGAGGGGAGGTTACGTTTAGTTCCTTAATTTTTTTTTTTTTCGTCTACACTGGGCGAACAACACAGCAGTAGCCTCAAACACCAGTACCCTGTACAATTGACATTGTGGTCACTGTGCATTAAACTGTGGGTCTACAGTACCCTGATCCCATCTACAACAGACTTTTCTTTTCGCGTCGCCCTCCGATCTCTCCCGTCCGTGGGGGGGGGGGGGGGGGGGGGGGCTTCCTTTCACAGCTTCAGCTCGTTGGCGATTTTGGACGCAATGTTCTTGAAGGCGATGGACGTGCCCGATATCCTCTTGAAGCGGACGCCGTTGAGCGAGAGGCGGGGCAGCTTGCACACCTCCATCTCCCATTGGACCAGGTTGTCTTGCCGGGCGTCGCCGTGGACGCAGAAGAGCAGGAAGCGCTCCCGCTGCTCGTAGTCGCAGTTGTTGGCGTCCAGCACCTTGCGGATCTCGCGCATCATGTCGCCCGGCTCCATGGAGCTGGTGGTCTTCATGGACCAGGTGAAGCGCAGGGAGCGGGGTTTGGAGTCCTTGCTCTCCTCCTTGGGCTCACCTGAGGCGCTTCTGAGGAAACGGCACACGTTATTTCCTCGTCTTAACATTATTTACACATACCTTTACCGCCACGTCAATTATATAATCATTACAGATACCTTGCATACCTGTTACTGCCATATCATGCACAATACCCATTATCGCTTCTTGCACACCTCCACATCCACAACTGTAACAGCTGCTGTTTATGTGCCTGTTTCCACAACATACCACGCACAACACACCCATTACAGCTTCCTCTTACACACTTGTTACCGCCATGTCGAATACGCGTTCATTAGATGACTCTGCACACCTACTAACACCACATATTACACACATAACTCAGCTTGCTCTTGCACACTTGTAACCACTATGTACTTACCACACACTTTCACGTGAACTACCTTTTACACTCATTCACCATAATGTCCGACACACTACAAAGCCGTCAAGGCTGTCTCCTAAATGCCGAGCTGCACACAAAATCCGAGTGTCGCAGAAAATATGAGCACTGACGCTTTCAGTGAGTTGCAAATTGGATAAACCAGAGACCATCGACCAGAGACCTATCGTTTGCAACTTGTACTTGACCCTAAATATTCTGTCAAAATGGTTTTACATTGTTTCAGTTGTATGCTTACTGTAGTACCAGGAAAACTGTATTAGTGGATTGCTCCAAGTCTCTTGTGTTCTCAACAACGATTAATTATGGCTGTGGCCCTTAATTTTAATGGCGATAAGAGGTTGTGGAATAGCTTGTTCAAGATAAATGGCCTCTCATGCATACTTTGTGCAAGGCGCTGTTAAAACCGGGCAACACATCTCATCCACTCCAGCAGAACTGTATCACATCTGCTCAGCCTGTGATATGGCTAATCTTTTGAGGGATGGATGGTGGAGTAATAACTCAACAGGACAGGCCTTCCATGAACATTTCCCGCCTTCCATCTGATAACCGATCGAACATAAAACAAAAAAGCACTGCTGTGAGCCCGAAATGACGCGTGAGGGGAAAAATTCTAACATTGTGTAAGATTGCATCCCAGTACATAGTTATGTAGATTTCTAGATGGTTCCAGACGGTTTGTGTGGATGCTAAACGAACAAGAAGCACCGATTTACTGTAGTGTATTGAATGGCCGGGATAAAAAAGGAAAGATTTCTTTCCTTCTACTTAAATTTTTTTTTACATTTTTTTTTTTTACATGCTGGACATTGCTCAGTGTTGCTGTCCATCTTCATATCCATCTATTCTAACAAATTACACTTTTTTTGGACAAACTAAAAAAGACTTTGCCTGCATGACAAATGGGTCTGTGTTTTTGGTAGATGGTGTAGATTCTAGTCTGAGGATGTCTTGACCGTTATGTGTTTTACCACACAGCGATGAGCAGAAGTCAATGCCGTACAGGGTTGTGTGTTTCTATCCTCTGCTCCTGTAGCCACACTCCTGGCCTCGCCCATATGTGGCACACAGACCTATCTGGCCGGCCTCTGGTTCCTCACCTCACTGTGGCAGCCCGCATCCTCACCCACCCGACACGGCTCTTGGCCTACCCCAGAACAACTCAAAATATCCCCTCCACCTCCACATCTCCACTCTCCACTGAATATGGCAACCGAATGACGAAATGTCGCACACTATCCGCTCGTACGCGACAGAACTGCTCTGAGCTGCGCTTCTGAGCGTTTTGTCAGTCACAGAAAATAAACGCCTCTTTGATGCACGCCGTGGAAAGAACTGGAAAGGATGCGAATGTGAATAACACGCTCTGATTGGATGTTCCGTTACTGTCATATACTTGGCTGCAGCAGGTTCTTGGCTGTGACCGAGTATTTCATCATTATTGCAAGCACACGTGTGATGCACACGTGTGACACACGCACACACATCCATCCTTTCTCTGCCGATTTGGAACGCCTAATCGTATTAATAGCCACGGTGAGCCATGCAACAGCCCGTATCACATATTTTAATTCCTCAGCCTTCGTATTTCACTGCTGGACAAACTATCAGTTTGTCCTGCGCTGCAAGAGACACGGGTCCCAAGGTCTGTGCGGCTCTATTTAACACTACAGGCCTTTAACAGACACTAATTGAGTTCTCAATGTGAATTTGGCAACAAATATGGGCACACTTTAATTATGCACTTCCTATTATCTCCGAAAACACAAGAACAGCAGGCACTTCTGCCTTGGTGGAAGCACACACGTACACACACACACCCCGCCAAGCAGGAGGAACACTTTGAGTGCCTGACAGAACAGTTAAAAACTGGCCCAGCACACACACCCATGTGAATGAGAACATTTGATAATTTGGTCTTTGGTCAGAAAACATTCTATTTCCACACTGGTATTGCTGTAGAAATGTAAAAAGACATTTTCTGCGAGTGTGTGTGGGTATAGGGGCGGAGCCTCACCTGGGTGTGTCCGTTCTGCCACTGGCCTCGCCCTCGCTCGGGACCCTGGAAAACAAACATAGCGTCAAACAGTCACCGAGTCTCACACACTTTCACCAACTCTGTCACACGCGCGCGCACACACCACGCACGCACCGTGTCACCGCACAGACACGCTGTCGCCAACTCACACACACGCACGCTTTCACAAACTCTCACACACGCATACACACACTTTCACCAACTCTGTCACACGCGCGTGCACACACACGCATGCACGCACCGTGCCACCGCACAGACACGCTGTCGCCAACTCGCACACACGCACGCTTTCACAAACTCTCACTCACGCATACACACACACTTTCACCAACTCTCTCTCACACGCGCACACACCACGCACGCACCGTGTCACCGCACAGACACGCTGTCGCCAACTCGCACACACACACGCTTTCACAAACTCTCTCACACACGCATACACACACACTTTCACCAGCTCTCTCTCACACGTGCACACACACACACACACACACACAGGCACACACACTCACTTTCACCAACTCTCTCTCACACGTGCACACACGCGCACACACACACACACAGACACACACACACTTTCACCAACTCTCTCTCACACGTGCACACACACACACACACACACAGACACACACACACACACACTTTCACCAACTCTCTCTCACACGCGCATACACACACATGCGCACGCTGTCGCCGACTCACACACACACACACACACACACATGCTGTCACCAACTCACACAGACATGCTGTCCCCAACTTGCGCACACACACACATGCTATCACCAACTCACAGACACACACTTTTTCAACGACTCACGAACACGCACGCTGTCACCAACTCCCACTCACACACGCTCACACACACACACACACACACACACACACACATACATGCGCTTGCACCAGAGTGAATAAATATTACACACATACACAAACGTAAAACATAGCTGAATCCGATGACTGATCTACTGTAGATATGGCAACCTAATCTTCTCCATCAGATTGGTTACATAATTTGTTGCCTTCCCTTTCAAAGTTAATTCCCTCAATCATCACTGAAGGTTTTGCTGATCTACTTTATAAATAAAGGCAAACAAGTCCATTCTAATGCTCAGCAAAATTCCCTGGCTAACAGCATCTATCAAATGAATCACTGAACTGACGGTGTGCTTGACAAACAAAAATAAATTCTAAAAAGATCAATTGTTAGGACTCTCTGTGGAATCAAAGTCGGGACTATGCAGGAACTCCCCTGTCAACACTTTACTCGAGAAAAGTAAAAGTTTACTGAATGTCATGCTGGGCTAGCGGGAAGATCACTGAAAACCAGTTTGCAGTACAGCAACCTTCAACACACCGGTCATATGGCCTGGCTTAAATACCCTCTGCCTTGATGCACATATCTGTGAGGTCCTATCACTTTCTGACAGGATGACACACTTTGTTCATCAACATCACATGCTTAACTATGCACACAGAACAAACCTCCGACCCAATCAAAAAGAACCATATTGTTTCTTCATGTTAAGTAGCATAGCAGCCCGGCGGCACAGAGACTGCTTTTAGCATGCTGTCCACGCTGGATGTGGGATAGGGTCTCGGACAGTACACACACGTTATCTCCCCTCAGGGAAGGTCACAGGGACAGGGGCAGGGGCTAGATGTCTGGCGCTGTACGGCAGGGATCTCACAGCCCTGGAGGGCTGCGGTGTCTGCTGGTTTTCAGTGTGTCCCACACCGAACTTAAAAGGGACAGTTCGCTTCCTGGATTAAAACTGTATTTGTTTGTTACTGATTGGCAGACCATTTTTGTGTGTACAAGCTGCATCGGAGCTTGCACACACTAAAATGGTGTACACAGGGAATTTGGGGTGCGTTGGAGCACCCCAAATTCCCTGATGCCAACCACTGTAAAGCCGGCTGGTCAACAGAAACTTCTGTATCTAAAATATCCTTGTTAAATTATACATAAAGAAAACTGTCTGGGCCAGTTGAAGACACAATAAAAGTGAAATAATATAACAATTCTCCAGACCAGGAACTATCCCTTTAAGTCACTGAGGAGTTAACACGCCTCGTTAAAAACAGCCGCTGGCTAAAAGGCAAGCACAGACACCTACAGACACTGCAGCCCTCCAGGACAGGAGTTAGAGACCCCCACTCAGCGGATCCTGGGGGGGGGGGGACGAGGTGTCAGTGCTGTAACCATGCAGTTCAGGGGGGGGGGCAGAGTGATGTCATGTCTGGTGCAGGGAGCACAGCGAATCAGGCGATCCCTCCCCCAGTCAGTCGGAGGGGGCGGAGTGAGTGAGTGGGAGGGGGAGGGTGCACGAGTGAGCACACAGAGCGAGCATTCTGACCGCCTACCTCCTGGATGACCTGAAAGACAGGGTTCTAAAACAAGGGGGGGGGAGAAAACGATAACTGTAAGTATTCCGCGTACGGGAAGGCGTCTGTGCATCAGCACACAAAGCCCGACCTGTGTCGTCTTCAGCCGCAGACGTGACAAACGCACGGTCGAGTAACTGCCGTTCGGAGAGCTTAATAACACGGCGGTTTGAAGGCCGGCTGACTCATCGCCGCCACCTGATCGTAGCGTCGCGCTAATGTATTCCGACGCTGGCCGAAACGCAGCGGTCACGCTATCCGTTCCACTTCCGTGGGGCAGAAGCACGTTAGCATGCCGTCATCTGTTGGGGGCCAATTTCTGCGCCTCGAGGAATCGCTGAGAACAAACCTGAGCTAACCAAATTTAACTCTGATTAACCTCAGCTTTCACTTCATGGGAGAATCCTTGCTGATACACCTATAGTATCTCGAAATGAACTTGCCTCAGATCCAAAGAAATGAAAAGCTAGTTATTTTTAAGCTGAAGGCTTAAATGGCTCTCTGAAATGGGTCATGCACAATGTGTCTGGTCTAAGATGATTAAACACCCATAAGCATGTTTTTCATCGGAGTGACAGCACAATACATACCCCAGATGGCTATGGTCAAAACGGCCTTGCCTTACAGTTTGCCCTTGAATTACAGCAGTATTGGCTTGTGACATGGGGCCTTGTGTCTATTTTGAGGCACTCTTAACCTCGGCTGTCAGGGTAATAGCCTGATGCTTCTATGAGAACCCAATGGTTCTCAAACAAAACAACAGTCACTTATTACCGCAGACAAATAATTATCATTTAGAAGGCAGGGGTTCCACCTGGAGACAGTGACCTAAACCTATGACTTCCGCTGTGATCCACAAGTCAATTCACCAACCAGCCCAATGCTGGTAAAACCAGAATCAGATTTGTAACCGAAAACAAGGTCTTCCAAACTTTAATGGCACTTTCCAGATACTGTGTGAGGGTGTAGGCTTGTGCACTGGCAAAGTTTTCTCAGTGCACTACATGATATTGAC
Source organism: Conger conger (assembly GCF_963514075.1). Lineage (NCBI taxonomy): Eukaryota > Metazoa > Chordata > Actinopteri > Anguilliformes > Congridae > Conger > Conger conger. The sequence continues at coordinate 20,051,157 of NC_083777.1, read as the reverse complement.
AGCAGGGGGCAGAGATGAGTCTATAATCATCTCCAGTCTGAAAGTGCGATTGGGAGTTCTGTCATATTTCTATTTAGCCCTGTGATAGACTGACTGTTTTTCTGCCTCTTGCCCAGTGCATGATGGGAAAGGCTCCAGCAAACCCCGACACCCCTGATCAGGAATAAGCGGGTTAGAAAATGGATGGATATTTCTGTTTAAAAATGCATGATGCATATTTGGCCACATTTTATTATTGTGAGTGTTGTGATGGTTATATTAGGGAGAGAAACTGTTGACTCCTAAAAGTGGCTACTACACAATGCATAAGCTGTCCCCTGTCACCACTAAAACGGCAGGAAATCTGGTGTAATAAAGAGGCCAATGCATAGCTTTCTCCTATGCACTTTTGTACTGCTTACTAATGTCATTTGAGGGTAAAAAGTAAATTCTGCAAGAAAACATAAGAAGTGTACCGTAAGTCACAGGAGACACGAACCTGGTCTCTAAGGAGACTGTGGGCCTGATTCTGGTCTCTAAGGAGACTGTGGGCCTGATGCTGGTCTCTAAGGAGACTGTGGGCCTGATGTTGGTCTCTAAGGAGACTGTGGGCCTGATTCTGGTCTCTAAGGAGACTGTGGGCCTGATGTTGGTCTCTAAGGAGACTGTGGGCCTGATGCTGGTCTCTAAGGAGAGTGTGGGCCTGATGCTGGTCTCTAAGGAGACTGTGGGCCTGATGCTGGTCTCTAAGGAGACTGTGGGCCTGATGCTGGTCTTGAAGGAGACTGTGTAGCTGGTCTGTACAGTTGTATATGTACTGAGAATAGAGCTGCTCTGTAAGAGAAATGTCAGGCTGTAAGTAGTCTGTAAGGGAACTATGAGGCTGGGTCAGAGGGGCGGATACTGACCTGCGGACGAACCTGGACGTGATCTTGCTGATGATGCCGGTGGAGGTGCCCCGGCGGGCCTGGGCGAGGGCGCCCGTGTCGTGGGACAGGGTGGGCGAGGCGGGGGGCCCGTTGTAGGTGGCGCTGCGGCGGTCTCTGAGCTGCGCTCCGTGGAAGGTGCTGCGGCTGGAGCTGCCGCGGGGGAAGCGGGTGCGGTCGGGCGTGGTGCTGCTGATGCTGTGGGCCGAGGGGGACGCGGCCGGGGCACGGGGAGCCGAGCTGCAGGGGCAGGGCGCGCACGTACGCACAGACAGACACGCACGTACGCACACAGAGACGCACGTACGCACACAGAGACGCACGTACGCACACAGACACGCACGTACACACAGACAGACACGCACGTACGCACACAGAGACGCATGTACACACACGGACACGCATGTACGCACACGGACACGCACGTACGCACAGACAGACACGCACAGACAGACACGCACGTACGCACACACACACGCACGCACAGACACGCACACACAGACAGACACGCACGTACGCACAGACAGACACGCACATACGCACACACATACACACACGTACGCACACAGACACGCACGTACGCACAGACAGACACGCACGTACGCACAGACAGACACGCACGTACGCACAGACAGACACGCACGTACGCACAGACAGACACGCACGTACGCACAGACAGACACGCACGTACGCACACGGACACACACGTACGCACACAGACACACACGTACGCACACAGACACATACGTACTCACACAGACACGCACGTACGCACACAGACACGCATGTACACACAGACAGACACGCACGTACGCACACAAACACGCACGTACGCACAAAAACACGCACACACAGACACATATGCACACACAGACAAGCGCACACGGACACGCACATACACGCACGTACGCACACGGACACGTACACACAGATATGTACGTACACACACAGATACGCACATAGGCACATGGACACGCACGTACGCACACGGACACGTAAACACAGACACGCACGTACGTACAATGGTAAACACAACAGCCCGCATGTACGCGCAAAGACAAGAAAGTACATGCAAAGATACAAGTACCACAGAGGCGTACGTACACATAATGGCACACACATGCATACACACATACAAACGCAGCATGTTCATGCACATTAACGCACACATACATAGACACACACAAAAACGCATAGTGACAAAAACACAGACAGGGAGATGGTGAAATATCTTGAAAACCTGAAATATCTTTTGGGCTGGCTGTGTGATCTCTAGAAATCATAGCAAATCCTTGCAGTTGAAAACACCAACTCATTTATATCACACGTCACACACTCCTTACTCAATTATGCTGTCGGCACATAAATGGAGATTTCTCAAGTTTCCTATGAACATCATGTATCAGCGTTGTCAAAAAACAAGCTGTAATAACAAACGCCTACCACAATCGAATGTTAATCTACAGAAACCCCACAGATAGAAGTTCCATGAATTTTAAACCAGTATTCGAACCCCCAAGCCTTTTAACATGACATGAATGTACCAGTCAAACTGAGAAAAAGGAGCAGGAAAATAAAAACTTTGCTTTGATGTGATGTGATGTGAGTCAGGTGTGAAACTAGCAGCTCAGTCCCCTGAGCCTGGCTGAAATATAGCACTTCCTGTGTGTAGCCTGGATGAAATATAGCACTTCCTGTGTGTAACATGCAGCAGAGTCCCTTGAGCCTGGCTGAAATATAGCACTTCCTGTGTGTAACATGCAGCACACACTGACCGGTCAGAACCGTCTCTGCCACACACACTGACCTGGGTCTGTACTCGCTGTTGTCCTCGATGGGCGGGAGTGTGGATTTGGAGGGGTGTCCTGAGGCGGACATGGACTTCACGTGGCGGGGGCGGGTGGAGGGGGCGGTGGGCGTGGCCCCCGAAGATGAGGGGGTGCTGCCGGTGCCCGTAGACACCTCCGTCAGACTGGGGGGATGAGCGGAAAGAAAAGCATATGATGAGAAATGAATACGAAAAGCCACCATTGGGGATTATACACGTGTGTGTGTGTGTGTGTGTGTGTGTGTGTGTATGTGTGTACATACGTGTGTATGCGAGGGTTACCTGCTGTCCTTGCCATTGGGGATTATGTGTGTGTGTGTGTGTGTGTGTGTGTGTGTGTGTGTGTACATACGTGTGTATGCAAGGGTTACCTGCTGTCCTTGCCGTTGGGGATGGCGCTGTAGCGGTCAGTGCTGGAGCGTTCACACACATACGTGTTCCTGCGGGTCATTCCCCCTCCTGGGAGAGCACTGTTCTGTGTGACACACACATTTATTCACTGCATTAGCCAGCGGTGGGTCATTTACATAGCCCCCATTCTACATCCCCGCCTCTTCTATGTTTCGCCCTTTGGAGTACTGTGACCTTGTCTTGCGTACTGGCCCTTATTTTATGTTCCAGGTACTCTTTTCTGCCCCCTGTCCAATCATATTCTGTCCCCAGTAAAAGCCTGTTGTCAGTGGTAGTACATGGCGCCTAACTTCATTACCCAGAAAATTATGTTTAAATTAAAAATGTAATACTTTATGGGTTGTACCGCCTCATACACATGCCAACAAGGGGAGTATTCTTCATTTATTTTCCAAGCTCTGCATACAGCTGTATACGTCCTGAGCCAAACACCAACCCTACAACCTTCCCATACTCCTCATGCTCATAATGTTATGGAACAATCTCAATCTTACAATGCAGTGAGCCTGATAAAACTTACAATACAATGAGCGTGACCAAGTCATAACCTGATGGTACAATGAGTCTCTCCAAGTCACTCAAAGAGCCAGACCAAGATGCTCATAACCTTCAGGAACTATGAGCCAGACCATTTTGATACTGTCATGTGTGATATGTCTGGGCATGTGCTTTGCTAATAAACTATGAGTCATTTTCTACTTCTGATCAACCATGACCTCATGTGGGTGTGGCTCCAGCTGGACCTGCTGATTCCAGTCGACACAGCTGACCTAAAAGATAGTGCTGGCTACAACTCGCTAGAACCAATAACACTGCAGGGAAACCAGTACCACGAACGGCATATCTGCCCTTTTTTGATTCTCCAGAGAGATGCAGCCTCTCCCTATCCACTTCTGTCCTTTACAGGCAGGCTACTGTGCAGTCCTGCTAAATTAGATCGAAATAGAAGTGAAGGCGCTTTCTCCGCCTGTATCAGGCCATGAGTAACCCTCAGGATAACAGACCTGTGGTATGTGTGGGATGCGGCAGGGGTGCTCTGTGCTTTACAGGAAAAAACAGAGACGGTAATAACACAAGCAACTCCGACTGACCTTTCTTTGGTTAAAGGCCCTCTACAAAGCGAGAGAGGGAGGGAGGGAGGGAGGGAGAGAGAGAGAGATGCTGTGTTTGGCAACTGTAACCCTATCACAAAGGATCCAGGTTTCCGTACCCTGTTCCTACCGTGTTGTGGAAATATAATTTTACTGGCTCAAACGTAGCTCAGACAGCAGTGTAGACAGCCTGGTTTTACTGGCTCAAACGTAGCTCAGACAGCAGTGTAGACAGCCTGGTTTTACTGGCTGAAACGTAGCGCAGACAGCAGTGTAGACAGCCTGGTTTTACTGGCTCAAACGTAGCTCAGACAGCAGTGTAGACAGCCTGGTTTTACTGGCTCAAACGTAGCTCAGACAGCAGTGTAGACGCTGTGGTTTTACTGGCTCAAACGTAGCTCAGACAGCAGTGTAGACAGCCTGGTTTTACTGGCTCAAACGTAGCTCAGACAGCAGTGTAGACGCTGTGGTTTTACTGGCTCAAACGTAGCTCAGACAGCAGTGTAGACAGCCTGGTTTTACTGGCTCAAACATAGCACAGGCAGTGTAGACGCTGTGGTTTTACTGGCTCAAACGTAGCGCAGGCAGAGCGTAGACACCATGGTTTTACTGGCTCAAACGTAGCGCAGGCAGAGCATAGTCACCATGGTTTTACTGGCTCAAACGTAGCGCAGGGAGAGCGTAGACCATGGTTTTACTGGCTCAAACGTAGCGCAGGGAGAGCGTAGACCATGGTTTTACTGGCTGAAACGTATAGCAGGCAGGAGTGTAGACGGCGTGGCCGCTTAAGGACCTGCCTCGGGGAGAGCGGTCGCGCGTGCTTTATTGGAGCGGCAGCCCGGTTTCCGTGCGGCTGTAAAGTCGGGGTGATTTGTGCGGGGTATTAGGCCGTAAAGAGCCGGCGTTACAGCAGCAGCAGACCCTGCTTCCTCCCTGAGGGAGGTTAGCGCTGCGCACTGCGGGTAAAAACCCCGCTCTCTCCTGGGGTTCAGCTCACCTGCTGAAATAAAATCCCTCAATGCGACAGAGAGGCGGAGGCACCGGAGAAACCGAGAGATTGAGAGATGGACAGCTGAGGAGATGGAAAGAGAGAGAGAGAGAAAGATAGGGAGACAGAAATACAGACAGAAAGACAGGAAGGTAGAGAGACGGGGAGATCTAGAGAAACAGAAATGGCGAGTTGGACAGATGGGGAGATGGAAAGAGACCAAGGTGAAGTGAGAGGGAGAGAGAGATAAAAGATCGGGAGACAGAGTTAGAAAGACAGAAAGACAAGAGAGAGACTGACGGACAGGGAAATGGATATAGTGAGATGGAAATACAGAAGGACAGAAAGACAGGACAACAGAGACTGAGATCCACAGATAGTGACAGAGACTGAATGGAAAGAAACCCAATGAGACAGAAGAACAGACGGGACCATCCTCCGGTCCTCTCGCCCGGTGGGCCTTACCCCTGAGCCTGTGGACGGTTTCTTCCTCTCCGAAACCACCAGCGGGGAGGCGGGCATGTCCCCCTTGGAGCTGGAGGTGCCCAGCTTGCGGGAGCTGTCCCAGTCCTCCTTCTTCTCCCCCTCCACGCTGTTGGCCTGCGCCCGCTTGGTGTAGGACACGGCCGGGGGAATGCTGGGCCCCACTGTGAGAGCAGTCACACGTCACACCATATCTACATCATCTACATCAGCTATACCAGCTAAAGCAGGGATCAGCAACCCTGATCCTGGAGAGCACCCACATTCACACATTACACTATGTCACTCCCTCAAATGTGCATCTCTGTCATCTACATCAGGTATACCAGCTAAAGCAGGGGTCAGCAACCCTGATCCCGGAGAGCACCCACATTCACACATTACACTATGTCACTCCCTCAAACGTGCATCTATGTCATCTACATCAGGTATACCAGCTAAAGCAGGGGTCAGCAACCCTGATCCTGGAGAGTCGCAGGGTGGGGCTGCTTTTTGCTTTAACCTTAAAATCAGCAACCAGACCCAAGAAACAAGGTGGGGTGAGTTAACTGTAATCGACAGCTTTCATTGATCAATGGGGCGGCCTGTAGTGTAGTGGTTAAGGTAAATGACTGGGACACGCAAGGTTGTTGGTTCTAATCCTGGTGTAGCCACAATAAGATCTGCACAGCTGTTGGGCCCTTGAGACCAAGGATTGTCTCCTGCTTAGTCTAGTCAACTGTATGTCGCTCTGGATAAGAGCGTCTGCCAAATGCCAATAATGTAATGTAAAAGCCAGCACACCCTGCGGCTCTCCAGGACCAGGGTTGCCCACACCTGAAATCCAGGTTCAGAAAATATTGAACAATGCCAACCGACCATGACATAACAGAAATGCATAAAATAACATGGGAAACTGTCAGACATGTCTAACGCAGACTGTCACCACTCTTACTGGAACACGGCAATCACGTCTAAGCCGATCTTCGATCCCCTCTAATAGGAGATTTCCCTGTGTGTAAGCTGTGGAGGAAATGGTGGCGCGCCATTGGATAATGAAAAAGACTTCCTGTGTGAGGACGATTATACAGCCAAGCCTCGTACTCTTCTGTCAGCATCTCTGCTGGTTTCATTACTCTCAGCAGAATGGATCCAGCGCCAATAACCACGTCTTTTAAACAAAGCCATCAGAAAGCTACGCTAGTGTAGTCCACTCACGTGCACGCCCACATACATGCATACATACATACATACACACACAGATACATACACACACACACACACACGCACCTCTGCAGTAATCTAACACATTGCTGTTGGACCAAGAATAAACGGGGAGAATCAGAGTGGCAGAGGTGAAGAAGTCTGGAATCCATATAATGTAGCAGGAGAGTACATTTCTGCTAAACATAAAATAAATGGCACCTTTTTTTGTGACCGTCACCCTTTGCTTGTTCATAGGGGCCTGGGCCAGGAATATCTGTCGACTGCTTTGATACATTGGTCCTTTAGTGCAATATAAATAAAACTAAACTGAACTGAATTTAATTTCACAGAATTAACAGGAAGGTGCTACACTGTTTTAATCACTCACTATTGACCTACAGCTGAGCGCATTAGAGTCAGACAGTAACATGACTCAGCAGTATCAGACCTGCCCAGACACAATGAGAACAGCTTGTGCAGTGCAAGTTTAATCTTGGCTGCTTATCCTGCTTTTTTCTGACAAATAAATTCCAAGCATATGCATAGGTGTGTGCCTGAAAATAGTCAACCAGGAGTCTCAGGAATTGTATGGAAGTGGCAAAAATCGTACGGAAGTTGGGGATGAATTGATGGGAATGGAGGGGGAATTGCTACAGTATTTTTTGCTTGGCTTGAATGTCAGTCTCACCGTGGTCGCTGAATCGCCGCTGCTTCTGATTGGCTGAAATGCTTCGCTGGACCTTGGAGTGGGCGGGGGATTGCGTGGAGCTGTTGTTGAGGTCGCTGCTGGGTCGTGACCTCTGACACAGGTTGCTGCTGGACAGGGACTCGCTCCCTTCAAACTGAGGGTCCCGAAAAGAGGCAAAAACACAAAACACAAAAACCAAGGGTGAGAAACTCTTGAGGGCACAGCTAGCAACAGGCGCTAGCAACATCCACGATGCTGAGTCACTCGTCTTCAGAAAACTTCTGGGCTCCTCTCGCCTCGGCCTTCAGCACTAAACTGCATACGCAGCAAAGCCCGGAGCTCTCTGGATATGCTGCAAAGCCTCGAGCTCCACTGCTTACAAATATTAGGGATGCACGATATTGGCAGTTCGGACCAATATCAATAATTTATATTTGTCTGGCCAAGTTGGCCAGTGCTTGTGCCAATGCCGCATTGAAATGTAAATGTGCAGGCTGTCGGTGGTTCCCAACCCTCTTCCTGGAGCTCAAACATCCTGTAGGTTCTCATTTCTGTACATCCCTAACAAAGCCCACCTCCTTCAAAAGCTACGGATCTCATTCGGCTGCTATTTGGTAGATACAGTACCGCTGCACTACACACAGGCACTTCCCCTTTGGGTCCAGCGTAAAACTCAACAGCACTATACTGTACATTTGGCAAAACCTGCAGGGGTCAGCAGAACAACAACTCTGCCAGCATCAGGAATGCTCCCTCCCCAGCGTTGGGGAAACTGGGCAGGAATTAACCCAGTTAACACGGTCCACACAAAAGCCGTCCTCCAGAGATGAACGTGAACTCATTATGAAACTGCAGGGCCCGAGGCTCAATCTTATTATGAGTGTCCGTGGCTGTAAAGCCCTTCGGCCCGACTCGCTGTGCGGACGCGCGGGAAAGCCCTCGCCGTCCGGACCCTGTACGCGTGTCACTTCCTCCCGAGTGTGTTGGCAGATGGCAGCCCGCAAATCTCGGCCATGGCACTGACTGTGGGACTTCACGAGGCTGAAATCGCACTCCTTGTTCCCAAGGCCCCCTGGGTAGAGGAAGATGTGAAACGCCCCCTGTGCCAGGTCCCTGTCAAACGGGGGCGACAGGAACACTGGAAATTTGGCTGTGGGCCCTCCATGCAAAACAACAGCTGCCTTGGGCCGCTGTACTCAGGACAGAATCAAGGCCCACTTACAGTGCCACAGGGTGTTTCTCTGAGTAGCGAAACGCACCAGCAAAACCCCTGGAACTTCAGCCACATGTTCTCTAGACCAAGATAACCTTGGTCTAACAAAGTATTTTAAAAAAATACAAACATGTGTTAACCACTTAAAATCATGACAGCCAATAGAATTCAACAGGAAGTGATGCGAAAGTCCTAACGGTCTGTGTCAAAAGTGTGATTCTGACCAGCATGGCAGTATACGTTCTTGCTGAAAATAGGAGATGCCTTCACACCACACAGAATGCTTCTAAAAATACCAGAATGCTTCCAAAAATACCTGCAGAATGTTTTTTTTGGATGCATGCACACTTCACTGCTTCTCGGCCTGGCTGATCCAGGGAATGATTTCACTAGTTTGACCATATTTGACTGGGGAGTTGGAGCGCCTCCTCCTACCCCGCCCTCGAGCTCCCACTGCAGATGGCAGCAAATCAATATGAGTCCAGCGCAGCTGAAATCAGCACTGCACTCACAGTGCGCCTGTGCCCGTCTCTGAGTGTGAGATACAGAGCTCGCCACAGGGACCCAACCAGATGAGGGAAATGACAAACAACAAAATGGTCTTTCACAGCCAGACCTGGGCTGTGTCTTTTGGACACTTTTCTGCATCTGACCAAGCTTGCCACTTGTATTGGAACAAATTCAATAATCCCCAAAGTGTAAACTCCGCCCATCAGCTCCTCCTTGCAGGCTCAAATGCACCGGGCAAGATCAATGGAGCACAAAATGTATTTGAATCCAAAACAAATACTATTTGAATCCCTGTTCACAGCAAACACTGCCGTGTGGCTCTGATGCGGTAACAACACCGTGGTATTCCCAAGGTACGTGTGTCAAACAAGGCCCACATCATATCAACATGGTGAGAGGGAATTGGTCTAAAATCTAGTGTTTCTTTCGAAAGTCTTTCAATAAAAAATATATATACATTTAAGAAATAAAACCTCTTTCTATATCAAACCATATGAGATTATTGAGTGTTCCCAGTACACGGATTCATGTCAGTTGAGCAGATCTTTAACTTGGGACGTGTTTTATTTTATCTGAGGTGCTGACAGGTCCTGCAGACTGCAGCAGTTGTCAGCAGACATTGGAGAACGTGTTAGTTCCCAATGAAAGAGGTTGTGAGATCACCCTGTCTGTGGAGGACCTTTGACCCGAACTGGCCCTAAGAGTGTTTTGCTTGCTCGCGCGCTGTGGGTACACGCAACTCAGTACACCAAGGGGTCTGTGACCCTATGACCCCCGACCCCCCCCGTTTGGCCGAGCTGCAGGAACTTACATCGGGAGGCTTTCTGCCCAGCAGAAGATAAGTGGCCATGACCTCGTCGAACTTCTGACCCACTAACGACTCCGTGATCTCGTCCTTCGGGAATCCCATCGTGACCATCAGCTCTGCGCGGCGGGAGGAAGAGCAGAACGAGATAACGGCGTTAATAGAAAAATACAAACACATCGTGTTAATGGCAGTTAACCGTGTTAATGACAGATAGCCGTGTTAATGACAAGGCTGTTACTGAGCGGACGCAGCGGGAGGCGAAAGCACAGACGACTTCAAAAGGACCCGAACGCCCATGGGGTCCTACGGCTGCTGCAGAGGGCAGCAGGAATGCTCGCACACAGTAAAAAGTCAGATGTTCATTTAACTCCAGTATAGTTCAGGAGTCCAACGGGGATATCAAGTGTCCTCTGTCAGCGTTGATTCAATACCGGCCATAGTACTGCGTAATGTGTGTTAGCTATGCACAACACTTCTGACGAGCCTACTGGAAAATCCACATTTACAATTACATGGTAGTTTACTTGACACCAACTCACACTGTTGGAAGCTATGTCACTGTTGAGCCAAATTACAGACCTTTCTCCAATTTTAAGCTATTTTTCATTTTGGAATCGCATTTGTAGGCCCCTCCCAATACTGCCCACATCCTCCATCGATTATGAAGAGGGCAGACTAGCACGTTCGGCCGAAGTGCTTGCTGCCAGCAGACACTTAATCTCACTTTCCAGTCGACTGGCTCAGCAATGTCTATTTCCAAGTGAAACATCAATATTAAAAAAAATGTTTTTGGTTACCAAGCTATTACGACACAATATCTTCAAAGGACATTTCTCAAAAAACCTGCAGTGGTAATTGTTTTGATTTTGTCGGGGTTGCATCGGAGAGAAGAATCTGACCTATTCTCTTGTTGTCGCTGAAATCTGGCTCGGGTTCGATGTACGGCTTCAGTTCCTCCTCCTCGTGGCCTACATTCATCCATCGATCTTTCATTATTTGCTGGAAGGAGATGTATTTATAGAATTAATTTATTTAACAGATGCATCTACTGGACACAACCTCTTTTGAGATACTAAATGTAGCTCTTGTGGAGTTCTTGATGGGAGGGGGGGACTCAAGCATACTCGAAATAGACATCAAAAGTAAAACTAAATACAGTCACACTGAACAGCTGTTAAAACAGTGCTGGAACAAAAGCAGCAAGAAGACAGCTCCAACACGTTCACATTAACTTCATAAAATACACACCAAATTCCCTGCATTTAGAAAGTTAAATTACCTCTTTTTTTCCTCCGTTTCCTGGCAAAATAACACAATCAACAAGACACAGTGCTTCATTCAGAAGACTAAAACCCGCAGTAGGACCTTGGCACTGGCCAGGGGAGTGAGATAATTGACCGACTCCCTCCGCTGTGGCATGGCCCGAAGCCCCGGAGAAATACAGCTTCATTTCGGGAGGGCCGTTTCAGCAGAGGCCGCAGAAAATTGCAATATTAATCTCACTGGCCTTCCGAGCCACCGCGCGAAAGCAGCCTTTCCCCTTATTTACAGGTTGCGAGAGGCTAACGCTCACCGACAGTATCTTCATCCACACAGCCTCGCGCCAGTTAGGAAAAACGGAGACTTACCCTTCTGAACCACCCACAATTCTAGTAACCACAATTCCACTCATTGTTCTGTATTGAAAACTACATGTTTAAAAATATTTCTATAATCTTCATACTTATATTGTGGGGGCGACATGGCTCAGGCAGTAAGAGCAGTCGGAGGGTTGCCGGTTCGATCCCCCGCCCGGGCTGTGTCGAAGTGTCCCTGAGCAAGACACCTAACCCCCAAATGCTCCTGACGAGCTGGTCGGTGCCTTGCATGGCAGCCAATCGCCGTCGGTGTGTGAGTATGTGTATGAATGGGTGAATGAGAAGCATCAATTGTACAGCGCTTTGGATAAAGGCGCTATATAAATGCCAACCATTTACCATTTACCATTTATTATACTTATAAATATATTAACTGAATATATTTTATATGTGCAGATATAGTATATGCTTTAAGGGCCAGTGTGTGAAGCCGGGTTGGGGGAAAGCCTGGCTCTGTTGGTTTCCGCAGTGCAGGGTGAACGTGCATGCGGAGACTTGCCTCCAAGCTTCCTCGTTTCACTGGGTTGAGCACTAACAGCTTCTTCAGTAGGTTTTCACAGTCTGTGGACATGTAGAAGGGGATCCGGTACTTCCCTCGGAGGACCCTCTCTCTCAGCTCCTAAACACAACAAACGTTTATTTATGATTTCCCACCTTCCTTAAGGTAGCTGCCTTAAATCAGACAGGAGCCGGACATTCTGTCCCAAACATACTGCATCCGCTACTCTGAGAATTTATTTCCGCAAAGAAAAACACCAAATGTTAGCAAATGATTAGTAAATAGTGACCCAATACGGAGGACATTTTCAGCCACAGTAGCCTCATTTGGCTCACGAACAACTAGTAGCCTGACCAGGTTGCTTATGACCTTGCAAAGTACTTGGAGTCTATGCAACCAACCACGTTGATACTGAAACGAATTAAGTCTGCCAACTTCCAGCAATGTGCTTTTCAAATAAACCAACGGTCATTTACTTCTGAAGAACAACTTAGAGGTGGAAACAGTACTTGTCCATAGGCCTATAACCCAACATTGGCTAAAACTGGCTAGAACCAGCTTGAATCAGGTGGCTCAATTTGTAGTATAAAAACAAAACCAATCTCACAACTTGGAACTTCCCAATGAGGATCTTCCAGTGATGCAGCCAATGAGGATGACATCCGACCTGGGTCAAATACGTAATTGTTTTGGTTTCACATATTTTTCTACGCTTTACTGAGCTTGTCCGGTGTATTGGATCCTATAAATTACTCTCAAAAACCGCAAACCCTGCCGCCTTGTACTCAAGTTTACCTTAACTGCACCAGTCTAGATCAATCGAGCACAGAAAAGTATCTGAATCCAAAACGATAACGTATTTAACCCAGGTGTGGTTGTCACTAGTCGTAGTGACCTGAGGATGAACACATAGCTGTGGCACTGAAAACTGCGACGGCGTCTCCCGGGCGTTACCTTCAGGTTCTGCCCGTCGAAGGGCAGCGAGCCGCTGACCAGCGTGTAGAGGATGACCCCCAGGCTCCACACGTCCACCTCGGGCCCGTCGTACTTCTTTCCCTGGAAGAGCTCGGGGGCCGCGTAGGGGGGGCTCCCGCAGAACGTGTCCAGCTTGCTCCCGATGGTGAACTCGTTGCTGAAGCCGAAGTCGGCGATCTTGATGTTCATGTCCGCGTCCAGCAGCAGGTTCTCCGCCTGGAGGAAGAGGGTCGTGTGACCGTGTGAGAGGTGACCGGGGGGCCACCGCAGTACCGACGCAGACTGACACTAACTGACCGCTGAGGTATGCCGTTGTCAGTACTGCAGGGTGCTAGATTCACTGCAGCCGCAACAACAACCACAAAAAAGGCTAAAATCGTACTTCAGTCTTCTATTTCGACTGGAATTCTTATTCCATCTCTTTGCTAAATGAAACAAAAATGTTGCCAATAAGCTAAGACCATTTGACTCATTCCAAGATTTGCCAAAAATTCATCAAGAAAAATAAGCCAATATTTTCAACTTCAGATAAGAAAGTAAGGTTTGAACTGTCATTACAAGTGCTTACTTTTTTGCAGTGTTTCCAGTCTACTTGGGAATGGATCCCCTAAAAGACCATTTTCGATGATAGGAAGCCACAAATTAATAGCGATCTTATAATTACAGCAGTGGTTCCCAACTCTGTTCCTGGAGACCTTCCATCCTGGAGGTTTTCACTCCAACCCAAACAAAGTACGCCTCAGTAAAGAGCTAGATATCTGTTTGAGCTAATCCATAGAATCCAGCCTGTCAATTTAAGGTCGAAAAGAAAATCTAAAGGACTGTAGACCTCCAAAAAACAGCGTTAGGAACCACTGAAGTACATCTTCTGATAGTACAGTTTTTAGATATCAAACTTTCAGTCCCATGTCATTATATTGTTTTATACAGATGATATTGTATATATTGTTAGTCTTAAGAGATTTAAACATTCCAATCATTTCATTGGTTGTATATTAAAATGTTACACAAATTACCCTATAACTGTTCACGAGGGCCTGTAAAGACAACCGCACAATCTGCTAAGTCATTACATCTCATTTGACTTGCAGTTGGAGATACAAAGCGGAGGGGTGATTGTATGTGGCATGCAATAAACCGCAGCTTGCAAAAATCTACACTGGATCTCAGCATGCTTCACTCTGAGCAGCATGCGGTCTCCCTAAATGACATTATACTTCACACTCACAGCTCTGCTACTTCTGATTGGCTGGGAAGCTCTACCCCGCATAAGTTCTGCGCTAGCACAAGAATATTCCTTACCTTCAGATCCCTGTGCACTATCTGTTTCTGATGGCAATACTGCACCGCCGACACGATCTGAAAGACAGCGTTCAATAATTCTGAGTATTAAAGTGACAGCCAACAATCTCATAGGAGGTAGACAGGAAGTAGCATGAGTACAAAATGGATACATGGACATCACGATGACTTCTGCCAAACTCATTTAATGGTGTAAGGACCGTTTGCGATTATACCTAGCGAGGTCTAAACATTTTGCGGCATTAGATTTGTCTGAGAGCAGTAGTACAGTGTGTGGATCTGGGCCGCTGCCATCCTGACTGCTCCAAGTGAAGCCCAGCCTAACTGATGGGTTTCTGCTGACGTGAGCCACTTGCGATGCTAGGCTAGTTTCAGTCGCGCTGTTCTCTGGTGCAGCACTGCGATGCGCGGCTAGTCTCAGTACTGCTTTACTGTGGTGCGGACACTGTGATGCTAGGCTAGGCTAGTCTCTGTACTGCTGTACTGTAGTGCAAACACTGTGATGCTAGGCTAGGCTAGTCTCAGTAGGTTTCTTCTCAGGGTTAGGGGACTTCAAATAATTATGTGCACTAAAGGACACATCCCCAAGTTTCCACAGGTCCTATCCTACCTGCTTTAGAGCCCTTTAAGTACCTTAAAAACACCTGCTATGCCACAGAAACCCTACCCCTACACCAGGCCTCACGCCATACAAACTGACTGAGATTACGGACAAGATTATGGACTGAGATTATGGACAAGATTACGGACCTCTCTGATGATGAATAATGCAGCTCAAACAGGACAGATGAGTTCTCTTTTCATTCATAAAACAAAGAGGTGACTAAACACCTTTTTGTTTGAATATTTTTTTACTATTGCCACTAGATGGCATTATACAGTGGATAAGAGCTGTACTTAAAGCTGCATGAAAGACTAATTTACAATTAATCACTGGACATTGTGTTTAACATACTGTATCTTACTGCTGTTACAAGTAGGGGAACTCGCGTAAAATATGTTTTTGATAACCCAAATTACATCAAGTGCCTTGGGTTTTGGCGGGATGGTTCTTTCAAACCTTTACATCAGTGTACATCTACTCTGTCACAAATATACAGCGACAGTGCATTACAGTTTGTGATGATAATCTTAAATATGAGTTAAACTCAGTACCCCAACTACTGAAACTAACCTCCTACAAAAAAAAAAAAGATTCAGCTGTCCTGTGACACTGCACCAGATCTAATGAAATCTGCAGCAAGGTATTGTGGGAAATCTCTGTTCTGTGACACTGCAGTAGATCCGATTAATTCTACCTCCGGGGGTTCTGGGAAATCTTCGCCCCGTGACAGTGCTGCAGGGACACTGTGATCAAGGGTACAGAATCTCACGTAAATTTAACGGGTTTACGAGTAAATATTCCCCAGGTGGCAGAGCGGAGCCAGCTGGCGTGGGCACGGCCGTTGGGATGATTTGCGGCCCCTGAACTCGGCGCGTCAGACGCAGTGTGGCCGTTAGCATTCGGGGCACGTTCTCAGGCTGGAGAGCTGCCACGCTCCGGCCTGGACCCTGGCCCCCCGCTCGGGGGGGGACCGTGACGAAAACACAGCAGAGAGCATCAGCAAGGGCACTGCAGGGGTGGGGCTACGGGGGCACAACTGAGCAACGGGGTGGAGCTCTAGGGGTATAACCGGGATATATGAGGGTATATCTGAGGAAAGGGGTGGAGCTACAGGGGTATAACCGGGATATATGAGGGTATATCTGAGGAAAGGGGTGGAGCTATAGGGGTATAACCGGGATATATGAGGGTATATCTGAGGAAAGGGGTGGAGCTATAGGGGTATAACCGGGATATATGTGGGTATATCTGAGGAAAGGGGTGGAGCTATAAGGGTATAGCAGGTTGTGGCTTACATGCCCTGGTACGACACTGCCATTGCACTTAACCAGCATTGCTTCAGTATCCAGCAGTAAAATGGACACTGTGTTGTTTATGTCGCTCTGGATAAGGGCTTTTCCGCTGAATGGCAGTTATGTAATGTAACGACAGATCGGCTCACCTGCCGAAACTTCGCTCTGGCCTCTTTCTCTTTCATCCTCCCATGAGCCACCAGGTAGTCGAACACCTCACCTGGAAGGAAAGGGGTAAATGTCATTTCATAATCAAAGGGGAAAAGCCTCCTACATAGGTCTCTTTCAAAGTTGCCAGGAACCTGCATGATTTTTACTGGTATCAGGGAAAGTATTGGACCCAGGAAGAATGATTCATCATGAAAACTCATACTCATAAATGATATATTTGCGATCTGGCACCTTTTAAGGGATAAGGTGGGCAGAACTCTGAGGCATTAAATGCTCTCCTCTCCAAAGCCCCCTGCCGCCCTCCAGGAGAAGTGCGGTTCTACACGCCAGCCCTTTCAAAATCACGCCGCCTAACTCTGCGAAAGGAATGCGTCATTTGGCTGGGCTGGGTTCGCTGTTGCCGGGGACGCTTGGGCAGATGGCGGTCGGCGACGTTAAGACATTCGTTTGGCAGCGACGGCCGTTTGGAGCGTGTGGGATTCTGGGCCGGGGGCGGAGTGATGCTCGCAGGTGGGAGATCTTAGCGTGGCCGCTGCCGGTAACCGTGGCGACATACTCACCTCCGCTGGCGTACTCCATTATTAAATAAAGCGTCTTCTCCGTTTCAATCACCTCGAATAATTTAACTGCGGGGAGAAAGAGAAGAGAAATAATTTAGCAAAAAGAAATATCATGCCAAAAAAGAAAAGTGGATTGGAGACCAAGTAAATTTCAATCTAGATATCTGGATGGTTTGAGCGTCTGACAGTTTTCAGTGGACCAAATCAGACATATCGTGGCATCTGCTCTTTTACTTGGTGCTCAAAGGTAAAGTACCACAGTGAGGTGCAGTCTGATGCTCATATTACACCTTTCAGCAGAATGATGGCACTTGGCATATTGTCTACACATCACTGATGATAATGTGGATTCTGTGCAGAGATGTGAGTGAATAAGCTCTTGTGACAGCCCTAAGTCAGGCCTGACTTGTCTGGAGACCACTCCAGACAAACGGAGATAATGATCCACCGGAGTCAGCCAATCAAAAGCAGGGGGAGATGAGGTATTCGTTTGGGAGATGGGGGTACCTATTCTTTAGACCAGGGTTGGGACACCCTGGTCCTGGCGTGCCAGGGATGTTTTTGGTTTTTGTTCCATCCCAAGAATCTGATGGACCATAAACATTCTGAATATTCACAGGCTGAATGGTGAAGCACTGATTATCTCCAGCACATGGGTCACCTGTACTCAGTAAGCCTGATAATTCATTGATTAATAATTAATAATGGTTAATACAGTTTTGGTTGGAGCAAAAAACCAGGAAAATCTCTGGAGCTCTAGGAACCGGAGCTGTTGGGCACTGCATTCTGGTCATTAAAACTTGAACATGATGTTAAAAAGTCCAAGTACGTACAGCTTCATTAAGGAGAATGACTAAGCCAGGCTGTGAAATGAACACCCGGCACTGGCCAAATGCTGGTAACATTTTCATTGTCTGGTTAGGAGTTTCTACTCTAGCAGCCAATTTGGCAGGTAACAACCAGGTTGTGTTATATTGTAAAAGGTTTTGTGGCTGGTGAAATGTTGAAAATTGCTGGTAAAAGTGGGGCTAATTTCATGCCCTGGACTAAGTTGAATATTTAAAGATGCAGAGGATTCTCTTTGTCAACAGGAACTTCTTGTGGTTAAGAATCAGAGAGGGAGGAAGCAACACTGGAGCCGCGTGTCTGGTGAGCCTATACCATCTTTTTTCAGGTAAATACACTTCCTTTTTAAGAGCCACTTCACAGAATTGGCTGGCTGCCATTTCTTGTCTTTTGAATTCATTGAGATGCTATCACCATGTGCGAGTTTCAGCCGCAATGGTTCTAATAACTCTGAGGCGAGAAGACGCATCAGACGCATTGGGTGTTGTTCAGCCAGGTGTTTGTTTTATCCCTCCCACAGAATTTACTGCGGAGGAAAGCTCACAGTCACAAAGTCACAGCCACAGAGCTCAGGTGCCCTGCACTTTATTTCCACAGGTCAAAGGACTCAATTATGCTGTCTGTGAGCGAACAGGCAGAGTGCCATAACACAAAGAAACAATATCACGCCATGAATCACATTGAGTGCCGAAAGCCAGTCGGATGTAAATCTCTTTACTGTACTGTTACGACCGCAGTACGGCTGAAAATGCAACGGCATTGTAATTACAAGCGGTGAAGCCTTTAAAAAAAAAATTGAAACCTGCTGGCAGTTTATACAGCTTCTTGCAAAAGCGTCATAATGAAAACAAATTTTTTAAACAGTGTAGTTAACTGCACCCTCAACACAAAACATTTGGATTCATTGAGCTCATTCCCAATGAAATAAAAGGAAGGAAAAAAAAAAAGACTTCACAAAACAAATGAACGAACAAACATGCTTGATGAAAATATATCCGTGTAAATGTGGGAATTATTAATGTGACATTCTTAACAATTTGTCAAACAATGTAAATCACTGAAAGTGGTGAATCACAGTAAATGGCCACCTACATGAGGACATAAGGGCCTCTGCTCTCCTCGCAGACAGAAGTAAATTGCAGGTCTTGGGCTGAAAAGTAAAATGGCTTCCTCTCTGCAGCACCTTCCAGCCTTTTACCCTTATGAGCGTAACTCTGCGCTGGCCACCTAAATGGCCGTTCTGACACAAACGATTTTCAAGTGAAGGTGGACGGAAGGGGGGCCAAATGTCGGGGGGGGAACAATAACTGGATCAGGGAAAGCACACCCCCAGCCCACTCCAAATTTCGAGCCATCCACATCATCCAAATGACGTTTTTTTTTTTTTTTCTCTCTCAAGCGAAGACGCCAACTTGCCCGCTTGCTATTAAATGGACGTCAGGTCTGATTGTGTTGATGTCTACTGAACTGTGGAGAAAGGGGGAGAGAGCTGATAGGCTAACTGTAAACAAATCGCAGCATAGACAATTCTTCAGCTGCTTCCACCTGGGGGCCTTTCCTTTCTTTTAAAAACAGTGCATTCGAACCGAATGTTTTCCACTATATAAAACTATATACAAATTAATTCCTGTAAATGAAGTAGATTGTTTCTGCAGATGTTGATTATTACTCTGTCACTAGTGGGATATACAGAGTCGGTTTCGTGGACAGAGATTAAGCTTAGTCCTGGAATAAATGTAATCAAAATTATCATCCAAAATCTAAATTAATCTCGGATGAGGCTTAATTGGAGTGTGTGAAACTGACCCACGGTATGTTCGTGCTGTATGGATTCATGTCTGGACTGGTCACTGTTTCTTATGTATCTGAATAATGTATGTGTGTACTGTTCATTGGAGAAATCTCAGGGTGTGTTCAGAGACGTCAACATCGACAGCTGGAGGAGGCGGTGGAGAAAGAAGTGTATATTGTAAAGAGAGTTGCGACTTTGTCCTACCTATATTAGGATGATTCAAGATCTTCATTATCCTCACCTCCCGAAAGAGCTGTGGGGGAAAAACAGACACCATTAGTCACTCCTGACACTTTTCAAGAAATCAAATTAGCTTGATACATTGTTGTGATGTGCTCCTGAAAAAGCCGTTTACACAGCAAAATTAATGTGCGAGAATGGCGCTAAAATAACTGAATATTTTCATTTTTATAACCCAAGCAAGGATTCATATATATATATATTTAAAAAAAACAGCGGTTATGTTGTTTTTGCACTGCAAAGTGCACCATGTGAGCTCTGAGTCAGTTTTTAGATATTGAAATGACTCAAATGGCTTTGGAGAACCATTAACACAGATTTAGTAACAGCAAAGTTAGTTGAACTGTTTCCATTGTAGCCGTTTTCACACACTCAAATTCAACAATGTCCCCTGAGATCTTTGAAGAACGTCTTCAAGCTCCGTGTTATGTACTCATGTCATGTTCCCGGAAAGACAACCAACATGACTGCCTGTTACGGCCTCTCGTAACTCATGTTTTGTGTCAGTTCTCAGCATGGTGTCAGAAATTACACACACGCTAACCACTGTTGAGGCTGTAGGCTCCACTGGCACAGCAGATTACAGAAAGAAACTTTATGCTATTCTGCCTGCATTTGCACTCCAAATAATGCAAGATATTGGCGAGAAATTGTGAAAACACAAGAGTTCCCTAGTAAAACAGCATTACTGGCAAACTGAGCAGGGAGCAAAGCGCTCTACGGGGCTTGAATCCCGAAGGAAGCCGGCTTTAATTCCTGTAACACGGAGATAAGAACGGGAATTACACATCCACAAACATGACTGAGCACATGGGCTCTGGCCCAGCAGCAGGGATCTCTGCACCTACGGAGGCTGAAGTGTGCGCTGGTCTCCATGCGTGCCTAAGCACTCCAGAGCTTCATTTAAGTCACCCATTGGCTACAGAGTCAACACACCTTGTCTCCTTGGCCATAAAATGGCTGTCGGCTTAGCTTTGGTTCAGACATTAAGTACGGTAACATAACTTTCTATATTAGAATAAGCGAAGACACAGCAGGTATGTACTTTCCATGATGGAGGCAGTGGCAGCAAAAATATTCAAATATCCAGGTCAGTGAATTATACAGCAGCTAGATCATCAGACTAGTTCACGTGCTCCAAGCTACATTCATGTCTTTACATTAAACCTAAAGCAAATTCAACTATAATTCAATTCACATATGAAGATGCATCAGCCCTAGTATCAATCTCATTCCATCGTACTAAGACGCTCTTCGTTACTCTATGAGCTTGACATCCAACGGAATTGCATGTTTCGAAATTGAATAAAATAGGTTCCGTGTGATGAAACGCAAGGCAACCAGCATAATCCCACAGATCGTATTGTAGACCCTCCAGAAACTTGGCTCTAATCTTGACTCGGATAGCTCCATTTCCCTTTGAAGCCGAAACTTTCTAATTGGACACATCTTCTGAAAATTCATTAAGGGGTCTGATCAGGATGTTTCCAAGGGGGTAGAAAACTCCTGTTTCCAACCGGAATATCCTGAAGTTACGAAGAGAGGGAAGACTCACCAATCCCAGTATCTGACCCTGTGGTGTAACAAAAGCTGTGATAATGCTAATTCAATGCAATTGCAATTTGATGATGAGAAAAGGGTGTGCAGACTGACACCAGGCAGCTGACACGACCCGTGTCTCTTTCTGTGTAGTACTGATGCAGAAACCTGTCATTTCATGAAAATCTGCATGAAAATTTCTGCTTCACTTTTATTTTTCCAAATGAGCAAAAGGTTTGCCATATTGATAAGTGACTGGGCAATCATTAAGAGATGGTGCCTTCATGTCCCACCAAATTGGTAGGCGGGGACAGCTGATTATGAGGTCGTCAATCAGGCTTACTGCTTAGTTCCAGTTGCACATTTGTGACCGTTGAGGTTTCGATGTCTCTTTTTATACTGCCATCTTTTGACAATCACTGACAGTCTGCTTAACTGTAAGACTTGAAGTGCTGTGCGTTAAATGCTACTCTCCCCTACCTGTTCTGCTTCTTTACACCTTCTCTGTTAAAATGGCAAGTTTAACACCGGAGAATTTCATCCTTCTTCAGTGCTTTGTCAGTTTTCATTTCGGAGAATCATTTGCATCGGTGAGCTAGACTGCAGCAAACGCAGCGTGTCAAATCTTCTCATTTACACGCAGTGTTTCCGTTGGGCTTCATTATCGCTACAATACTGAGAAACGAGGCAACAATAATCTGGGAGTGTCACCCTGTTCATTCAAGCAGTGCATTTCTGAAACAGACAATATTACCGGTGTGAAGCTTTTGCTCTATTCCTCTAGTGGGTGTAAAAACGTATGTGTGTAGGGCTGCTGGGTGGCTCATCCTGTTAAGGCACAGCTCCACTGTGTGGATGGGCCCCATAGTCTGGTATCTGTTAAGGCTCTGTTCCATTGTATGGATGGGCCCCACAGTCTGGTATCTGTTAAGGCACTGCTCCACTGTGTGGATGGGCCCCATAGTCTGGTATCTGTTAAGGCTCTGTTCCATTGTATGGATGGGCCCCACAGTCTGGTATCTGTTAAGGCTCTGTTCTAGTGTGTGGATGGGCCCCAAGGCAGCATGCTTTACTTTGTACCATGTAGAGGTCAGGTCAGCTTCTGTTCACTTAGACTCATTGTAACACTTTTACAAGCAAATGTAGATAGATCCTGAATCAAAATTATGGCTTCAAGCGAAAGTTAAAAGATTCAAGAGCATCACCCTCGAGTGAAACTTAAAAAGAACCCCATGAATTTCTGATGCAGATTGTAATGTAATTCATTGGAGTCTGTTCTGGTCATTCTCCAAGACCCCACTGCAATTTTAATATGAATGGGTATGTGTGTCACATTATCGTTAAGTGCTTTTCCTATTGCTCTATAAACAAGAGGACAACTTGAGGCAGCTCCTCTTTTTATGGGCACATTTGCCATCATTCCCACTCTAAGATGGCAGTTAAGTATGGGCCAGTAATGATGCCCTTTAACCAAAAATATAATGGTATTGTGCTCCCTCAAATGTACATTGCAATGTCACTGCAGATATATATATATATATATATATATATATATATATATATATATATATATATATATATATACAATTAAGGTAGTGGTTAAAGTACATGACTGGGACCCACAAGATCGGTGGTTCGATCCCCAGTGTAGCCACAATAAGACCTGCACAGTCGTTGGGAACCTTGAGCAAGGCCCCTAACCCTGCATTGCTCCAGGGGAGGATTCTCTCCTGCTTAGTCTAATCAACTGTACATCGCTCTGGATAAGAGTGTCTGCCAAATGCCATTCATGTAATGTAATATTGTACACTTTTCCAGTGTTTTATTTTAGGTCCCAATATCCAAAAGAAGATGTTTGGAGACACTTTTACAAGTCAGTTTTATAAGTCTCCAGATGCTCTCACAAGCTTTACCAAGAACGGGCTGTTTCAATGACTGTCTTTAATATAAATGAACCTCTGTTCTGATTGGCTGGCTAGGTCCAATGAACTGAACACCATCTGTGCCAAGTGTTCGGATTTGTTCCAGCTACAAGGTGGACCATGCTGAAGGTGGACATGAGCATATTGCTATGATATCATAACTTCATGGAAGTCCAAACAGCACATTTACTTGATACAGATTGTGTGGATTAATTTGGAGGCCGTGCATTTTTATACTTTCACACCTTCACCTCCTTTATAATCCACATAGCAAGGCAAATGTCTTTTGAACTTATAACGACATGGATTTTCCTTTCGAAAACTTTCTAATAATCAGACTGTGAGCTAATTGATATATTGGCTATCTGAAATGAAAGGAGCAGCGTAGCTAATAGCTAGATCTAATATAACGGATTAGGCCCACCAGTGATTGACACACAAAGCAACCAGGCCCCACTTGGGAGTAAAACAGGAAACAAATGTGGCTGATTGTAATTTGGGATCTGAAACGTGAACTAATGAACTGTCATTAGCGCTGATTCATTCAGCAACCTCTCCTAACTCACGGCTTGCAATACACACCCTATGTATTTAGACAGCTGGAAACTGGCTGAAGCCATTGGGGTAAAGTACACTTCCCACCTCAGATATGATGCTGGTGTCAGTTTACTTTTCCTAGCACTGTCACTTCATAGGCAATCGATCCATAATTACAGGACCACAATTTATTCACCACCGGTCCCATAGCATTGTGATAGAACCAAACCAAGCCACTTCCTCCTGACAGAATGTTCTAGAATATGCTTTTTTTTCATGCTTGAAAGAAAGTGGGGCCAATCGCAAATCTATTTATCAAAGAATAGAGCTAAAAGATCTGCTTGTACTGTCCTGCTAAAGTGTTCACAACCCTCCCCAGCTTGTCCTTAGTTACCACCGCCAGCAGAGACCACGGCTGTGATGAACCCCACCCTCATACCGACGCTTCAGAATAGGAGTCAGGTGCTGAGAGCAGCTTACTGCAGGCGTCCCGCCTGGCTTTTACAGCAGCGCACTTCTGATTGGCCGCATTTCACAAAGCGTCTCAATCCGTCTGAGTGCTGATCACTCGCGCCTTTCAGCCTGTGGGAAATGAGCTTAGGGTGCAGACCGGGGGTAACTTGATCCTCCATCGGCACTCCTGCTCTGAGGTGTTTTATGAATTCGGGTCTTGATCTACCTCTTGTTAGCACCACTCTTGCCCCTACGGAGCTGGGTTAGCTCCGATTGGAAGCCCTCCACCTCCTTCATAACCACTTCACAGACCCGTAATGGAAGAGGCATTTTTGACTCGATTACCTTGACACCAAACGAGAGACAAGCGGGAAATGCACAGTGAACACGCCTGGTCTCGCTCTGACCGAAGAATGACCCAAACTCGGAAAAACAAAAAACAACCCCCTTGAAAAAAAGGAGCTTTGGAACAGCAAGTCCTTGAGTGTACAGGGAAAATGCACCAAACAGGAAACCAGACTCCACAATGTAGTGACACTTACAAACAGAGCACTTGAGAGCTGCATAGCGCCTTTTTAATCATTTTCACATTTAAAAACAATCTACATGTGTCACCCCAGCAACAGTGACCTCGTTCACCTCAGCTCCTAAGAAAGCGTCAGTGAAGCCATTCAGAAATGGAAGACTTCAAACACGTCCCTTTAGCTGGAAGGCGTTCGATGGGGATCGAAAGCTCCAGTCCTGGATGGCCACAGCATCTGTGGGCTTTTGTGCTTTCCTTTCAATCAGAAGTCAATTTCGTCCTTCAAAACCAGATTCATGTACTCTTTTGGCCCTTGACTCAAAGCCCAGCTCGATGCTGCTGTGTCTCAGAAGACCCCGTGACTAGTGAAGACGCACAGAACCATCTAGAAATGTTTCATACATATTTAAACGCGTGCGCATCTTCATAACCCCTTACATATACCCATAGATCATTAATAAGTAATCTCAGCTTCAACAATCTTCCAATGTACGTCCCTTTAAAGCAGCCAGTGTTGTCTGTGTTGACTATAAATAGCCGTGGCTTTTAGATGCTATGCTTCCGGTAACAGTTGGATTTCTCTCCTGGCTTTCGGCTCCCTGCCTGCCTGACATTCCCACTGGAGCTGCATTCCCGGTTCATGTCGCGGGATGCGTGTCCGGTGAGTGTCTGTTGGGATGCTGCGGTTAGCAGTACTGACCGCTGTGCTACTCCTCGCTGTGCTAGCTGTTTCAGCTGTCATATAGCCACTCCAATGACAGCGCTCACATCCCAGCCCTGCACCCCCACAGCTCTGCCTGAGGTACAGACACAAACATGCAACAATGCACGCTAGCACACACACTCAAAATTATTACAAGTCCATGGGGTTACAATACTGCACCACAAACCCTCCACAATGTGCTGGGTTTCATTGTCACAAACCTCAAAAGTGGCAGTCGTGACTATGGCCTGTAACAGGGTGAAGGAATGCTTAGCAGCTATGTTCCACTGATGACAACAGAGTAATTTAGCAATCAGCACTGTGAAAAAGCACCTGACGAGCAGGTGGGAGTGACTTCAGTATCTGTTACAGGCTTAACGGGCTTCATAATCTCAACGAATCATTATACCGTGTGTCTAGACACAGCTTTACTAACAAACTTTTCCCATTACATAAGCAATGGGACAAACCCGGCAGGGACATTACGCACAAGTATCCAACTCCTAAAATGTGATGTTTACAGTGAAGGACCCGCATTCATCATTTAGCTGGGCGTCTCGACCCTTGGATGCTTTATCTCCAGTGTCTGGAATGGGAAGTTAAATGTCTGAGGTATTTTTACTGCAATTATCCAGAATTTCTTTAAACTCCTTTTCACCAAGGCTGTGTCCGAGGTCACTGCTTGCATTGGCCTGAATCACAAAAAAATGTGAACCCCAATTACTGAACTCTGATTAATCAGAAGAAGTAACTGACCCATGGTTTATTAGCAAAAAACACTTTGCCTATTTATAAGGAGTAAGGCAGACTTATCTTGCATCACTGTCAACTGTCAGATTCAGTGCACCGTGAGTTTATTAGGCTGCCAATGAGGTTATTTACCAAGGAGCTACAAGAGTATGACACTGCAGAAATTACCCTCCACAGCAGTGCTTTCACAGGATAGACTTTACCCGGTTTGGATTTTTAGACAAATTCACCATGAAGAGCAGCAGTGGGACTAAAATGTGCTCTTTCACATTCAACCCCTCACTTCCCAAGGGCCCAGCTCCCTCAGGCCTCCCAGTGTCTGTCAGCTCAATGGCCAGATTAGGTTAAGGGTGTAAATATTAGCACAAAATGGCAGGTTAAATCGTGCAAATCTGGGCTTTTCGTGGTTAATGCCGACTAAGCACCTCCCCGGGCTCTGGAGTAACACGGAGCGGGTAAATGCCGATTCATCGCATCCGGCTTTTCCCAGCTGTTCTTTTCCTGCCCACGCCTGACTTGGTGTCTAACCCCCCCACCCCCGCCCCCACTGCGACGTGCTTGAACAAGAGGAAACGTAATTTGCATTCTGTCCATAACGAATCGATCTAGCGCGTCGTTCCATCGTTGTTTCGTATTTCCACATGTGCGTATGCAAGTCCTCTGCTTACGGACCGATGACGAAAAAGTAGCGTGGCGCCTAGCTTGCGTACACAATCTCCAATAAATCAATAAATAAAATGAATATAAATTACAGGGAGGGGCGGGGGGGGGGAGATGTGTAGACGGCAATAGCCTTGGGGTGTCCAGACCGCACGGTCCTCATGGCAGCCCTGCAGAGGTCGAAGGGAGAGACGCAGCAGATAAAGAACATGACTGACAGTTTGAGAGGATCAGATATCCACCACCACCCCCAGGGCCTGTGTGGATTCCTCCAGCCAGGCAGCCTGACGTCTGCTGCATTACAATGATCGTCTCGCCAGGCTGGGAGAGAGAAAGAAACCCTGGGAAAGTTCTTGGTTGGCCACACGGTCCATGTCATTGGCTGATGAACCCCTCTGAGGCACCATGTATGTGGTATGTGCATGCCACGGCCAATTAAGTACTGCCCCTGGGGGGACTGCTGGCTCATTTTCAGATGCTGACTGACAGTCTCGCACAATAACCTGCGTGGTGTCTGTTAATGAACTAGTACATGAAACCCTTTACTAACATGGTCAAATGAATCGAACGACAGGCCAAGGACACATTAGACACATACAGTTTTTCTGTCCCATATTATAGCATTTTAAAATGCAGGCTAACCACTGCAGCCACAAAATGGCGGGATTCTGAGACCAAAGAGTTTAGAAATGAACCCGGAGGCAATTATTCAAGATCATTTTCCCTCTGTGCCACAAGTCTGGACTGTCAAAACAGGGCCCTAAAATAACATTGTTTTTGTATAAATCCCAGCCCTTTCATCACAACACTAAAAAAGAACAAAAACAAATATCAGTGGAGTGACCTGGATAGAGAAATCAACGTCAGAGTTAATTTCCATTTTTACCTTCATTGCAATTCTCACCTTTATCATCAAAATAGTCTACTGAAGGGCTCCTAGTTTTACAGGACATTTATTACATTACTGTATACATATACAAAGTGTTTTTTTAAGCCAAATGATCACTTTGGTTTTATATTACCTATAGGTTTTTTCTTTGCTGTAGGTACAGTGTACTATTTCTGTATGTCCCCATTAGGAAGTCCTCAGAGAATACCGTGTCGTCGTAACTCACAGAATGACATCAGAATTCAATATAAGATTTACAGATAGGGTTAACGCACCGAGGAGAAAAAACATTGGTCACAGTATATAAATACGCAATGTATTCAAGCAATCGGTCCAAACCCATAAATAATGCAATGTGCCATACGAACTGCGGATGAAAGCTTCCTTTGTAAACCGGATACGTTGGGAGGGCACGGAAAAGTATGCTTGACCAGACCAGCGCTGCAAATACACTGTAGAGAAGCACAGCAATGCGATGCTCTCTTCCAGCTGACCTGCTCCATGGTTGCCTGGTGTGGCACAGTGCTGTTGCCCTCTTAAGCTAAGCCTCTAAGGATTAAAAGCAGCACCAGTACCGTGCGAGGTGCAGGCTACTCGTATCGTGAGATGATGCAATACACGTGAAAGTAAAATGGCGGCACTCAGTCACTGCCACTGACGCGTACAGCCGAAAATCTCCACGATGAGAAAGAAGGCACTGTTTGCACTTTGCGTCAACTAGAAAAATTGAATTAAAATCTAAATTAACAGGGTTCATAAACTGGAGGTATAAAGTGCACTGGGAAAACTATAGACAGAGCTACAGCAAACTGTTCAGCTTCATGCATTTCTCTGTCACGTAACCAGGCAACAAAGTGGCATCACCTCCTTTGAACTCTCCTCCGAGGACCTCTGGGTATCGTGATGCCCGATTGGCCGACGCAAAGTGACAGACAGCAGAAGTGCACAGCTGAAGCCGTTAATTCGGCCAAACCCCCTGCAAGGCTTTCCGCCATTCATATGTAATTATTGCCGGGGGGGGGTTAACAGTCTGATCTCGGCTGAACGCTGCCAAACAAACATCTCTGCCCTGAAGTTCACACGAGCCGTCCGCTCTCTTCTGCTGCTCTAAATCAAAGCTGAGCATACAGGATCCAAGGTGGGAAAGCTGGCTTCACTATATCTCTTGTAATCTTTATCATATCTCCTGTGATAATACCTCGCTTCTAGTTCATGCCATGCCATAACTCACTTGGCCTATGTTGTATTTACCATGTGGATCATACTTGATGTTCTTGGCTATGGATGACTGATACTTTGTGTGAATTGTACCTTGTCTGACCTGTGTTCTGGAGTAGCTCCAAAACATTGTCCTTCTGTACTCACTTATTATACACCATTATATTTCGGATGAAAGCATCCGCCAAATGAATGAAATGCGATGGAAAAAGCAAGAGAAGAGCCACTGAACCTCAAGCCTTGGAGGGTTCTGTCCAGCTGAGGAACTTCCCCTTACTGAAGGCATTCCATCACCAAAAGAAGACTACAGGACCCACAGGGAGATTGTATCGAATCTGGGCCATGCAGGTTCTGAGAGTGGGCCAGTATCATGGCGGCAGGGCTCTCCACTAACCTTTTTCCAATGATCACATGTGCTCCACAAGTTGATTAGGAGCACAAATGCATCCTAAATGAGCAGATGTGCTCCTAAACTATTTTTGAAGTTAGCACACATCAATGAGCAAGTGCTGCTCAAATGGGAGCGCTGGAGAGCCCTGTCTTGGGCGACTCTTGGTTGGCCATCATCAGATAACCGTGCACATGCTCTCTAACTGACAGTCCTTTTAAAAAGGAGAAGAACATGGTGAGGAAGAGTAACCTGGGAAAAGCAGCTGAACCTCTCCTGGTTCTCCAAAAGCAGCAATTAGAATTATTTCACAAACCTAGCGGCGCGGGCACAAGAGGGGTGTTGTCGCCCGTGGTTCTCTGGACTCGCCTGCAGAGGAACGCGCTGTGCTAAACTGGGGGTGTGGGTGAATGGGGGGGGGGATGTTGACGCAGTAAAATGGGCTTGTCTCGCCCCACTCGCTATCGGCCTGATTTACGATGATTGCGCCGCTGACTCCAGTCCTACAGCTCTGTGGCTCCTCGGGGTTGACAGTCCCTCTTAAATTACCAGCTGATTAAAACTTGGAAAACCGGGTATGATTACAACCTTTCCAACTGATGGCTCCAACTAAAATCTGACTCTGCTGGGTGAGGATAAAAACCAGCAGTAGCCTATATACCAGAAGGTATATTCATGCATACCCATCTGGACCCAGCAGCCACTAAGTCTTCAGTGACCTTCAACTTCACTGGAACAGAAATAACTGATTTTTCATTTTAAAAGGATCATAAACCTGTGCTTTATGACTATGATAAAAAATGGGTTCCCTTAACATGCTGAAGTTGCACTAACCACAACAAGCTAATTTGGTGCTCACTTTCTCTCCAGGCAGCCTGAACTGAAGAGCTAGAAAACCAGCATTCATGCTCAGAATTCCTCTGCTTTTCTGTTACATACACCTGTACCCAGAAAAATTATCACAAAATTAAACATGGATACGCTTGCCTTGGAGCAGAAAAACGTGAGGCAAATTTGACCAAATGTCAGCCAAACTGTGGGCCAGAATTTGAACAGGTCAAAAGAAGCACTAGACAAGTTTCAAATCCTACAGTTTACATCGGACATAAAACAAGGTGGACCATTTGATGTCAAACTCAAGTGGATTTCAGTGTCTTCGTGCTTTCTATTCAAGCAAATATCGGCACTGGAAAAGGTATGTGGACACACGAGCCGAATAACTCGACGGAATAACGTGAACATTCGGGGCTCAGAAGGGGCACCTCAGGAGAGAGTCCCACAATAGCAGCCCAAAGCGAATGAAGACAACGAATGAAAATTAAAGTCTGCTGCGTGTTTCACTCTGGAGACAGCGCATTGCCTTTCTTCAAAATGGCTTAATCTAGAAAAGCAATTAGAATGAATTAAGACTACAAACATATTATCTTCCCAGACGATGGCAAGAAGATGAACGCAGGGGGCCCGAGCTGCAGACATCTTAACGACGTTCAACGTAACGTCTATCCCAGCAGTCCCCTGTTGTACAGGCCCCGATCGGGAGGTGGGGGAGGGGGGGTCTGGCAGTCCACATCCGGCTTACAAAGCAGTGATTTATGGCCTACACACAGCCTCCAGGCACATGTAATCAAGCAGATAATGGTTCCTTAAAAAATAGATCTTTCACAATGAAAAGCACCAGTCCATTAGAGCTAAAAGATCGATTTAGTCAAAAGGGCTCAACATACCATAACTGCGATCATGGCTGCTCTGATACGATCACAATGAAACTGCAATTTATTTGAAAATAGCACAGTAGCCTTCCACGGGCGCAATCCCATTGTAAGGGCAACAAAGGCAGATGAGCGAGCCACTGCCACGGGGAGGCCAGCATGTCCAAATAAAACTGGGTAAAGCAAGGCACCAGAGGTGGAATATCCAGTTTCAGAACGTAAGTTCTCCTCGGCATTTTGTTCCAAACACCAGGATTTAACATCCAGCCTTCAGTCAGAACCAATTGGGGAAACCAGCTGGCTGTGTTCATGGGTTGGAGAAAACCTTGGCAGGACTTTCCTCCTGTGGAGGGCACACATGGACGGTTACATTGAAAATGGCCGAACACAAGCCAACCCCCCCATGGAAAAGAGATGAAGATCTCAGTGGTCTTTCACTCCAGGATAAACACATTCAAAACGACATAATATAGACAAAGCTATGAGAACAATCAAGTCAGAGGCATCTCTCCCCCTTTCACTCCAATGTTTTAGCTAGCCTTGAATGATCCCGGCAATTATGATGCTGTTGCTAGCACATGTAACACGTTTTAATAGCATGGAGACCAATGATGATGTGGATTATCTGGATAATTAAACAGTCCCTATATACTGTCATTACAATAATTCAGACTGACTTTAATATCGCTGCATGATTTCTGGTTATCTTGTAGGTATACATCAATACATCAGTCTGCCATTTTAATGGACCTTTAATGGTAATTATGAGGGTCACCAAGATCAGCACTAGTAGGAAAAAGGGAGATCTCAGAAAAGAGAATTTGAAGATGGTCTGGTCCTTCCACTGTTTCAGGGTAGCCAATTCCAGGAATGTTTCCAGCCAATTCTTGGAAGCCAAATCCTTGGAAGCCAATTTTCAGCCAATTTTCAGCCAATTTTGATTGGAATTCACCTTAAAAGTTAAATAAAATGTATTTATTTCAGTCCCAAGAGAAAAGTAACTACTGTAAAATCCCAAGTGCGCCATATAGCATTCTCATACCTTTTTGTCCAATCAAAATGACTGCTATAGTGTTGTTTTGAGCCCATATTACAACTCTACTACATTTTCTCAGCAAAAGCCAAAACCCCTGAGAATTTGGGTGGGACTGAAATGGTGAAGGTGTCACCATTCACATCTATACCATTCAAAAGGAAGAACATTTCTAGTTCCACCTTAAAAGGGCGGTTCAATCCCTGGTGTAGCCACAATAAGATCCACACAGCCGTTGGGCCCTTGAGCAAGGGCCTTAACCCTGCATTGCTCCAGGGGAGGATTGTCTCCTGCTTAGTCGCTCTGGAAAAGAGCGTCTGCCAAAATGCCAATGTAAATGGGTGATTTTTCCAGGTAAAACATGAACTGATTCCATTTCTACGACATCCTCAGGGTGATTACTACCCCACTAGTTCTATAATGTACATATGGACCAACCCAGGCTCACAATGCAGTCAGGAGTGAAGTGCTTCAGGCAGAGGTTGCAAGTTTGTTTCCAACACAAATCCCTGTCACTTTACCCTTCAGCAGTAAGTACTTAACCCGAATCGCTTCAGTAAGTACACAGCAGTACAAGTCAACGGTATGTAAAACATCTACGCTGTGCAAGGCGTTCTGGATAAGAACATCTGCTAAATGCTTACAGCCAAAATGTAACTGTTCACTGGGGAGTTGAGCTACCCTCACTGCGACTGTGCACAACAGAGATGGTTTCACGTAACTAGAGATGGTTTCACTGTGGTGTGACCCTTCAGTAGGCCACTTCACATTAACCCCAGAGTGCGTTTGTATGCATTCAAATGAATTCTGACTCAAAACCAACCCCCAAAGGGTTGCCTTTCAGAAAAGACCCGGATTATGCCTGTAGTCAATAGGGTACAAGAATGGTAACAATTTTATTCTGGGTATGTCAAATCCAGGCTTGTATTAAAAAAGGGGGTGCTACAGAGACGGCCAACTACTCCAGCAGTTTGATCGGTAAGAAGAGGTAACAGAACAACCAATATAAAATCAAAATATCGCCAGTCCGTTTATATGACGGCCTGTTCCTTATTTACCAAACTGGAACTTTCATTAAAATATGACTCAGAAATGGTGGGCCATGGGAAGACATTCCTTTCCACCACTCGCATACACACACGCAAGCACATGGATGCACGAACACCAATACTAATCCCAAAGAGACAGAAAACACTGCGTGGGATTTAAAATCCCTGTCAGGCCTTCTCAATCTCCCGGCTGCCTCCACAGCCACTCACGGGTGTTCCAGAGGCGCTTGGCGGGAATGCGTTTGGGGAGGGGAAGGCGGGGAGGGATCCGAATTTTTTGGCCCGTGGCTGTGCAGTGGAGTGTGTAGTGGAGGAGATCCAGGAGGCTATTTATAGCAAGACATTTCTAAAAACGACAACAACAACATTCCTGGCTGACAGGGACATGTGTTGCACTTCCTGTACAGATTCTCAGGTGGTCTGGCAGTGCATCCCCCCCTCCCCCCCAACACTCCCTCCCATGTTCTCCCTCCCCCATATGACACTCCAGACTGAATCCACAGTACCACACTGCAGCCAGGCACACAGCGCTCTAACTCACTCACTCTCTCTGGCATGGTTTAGCAGTGTCTGCCCTCTCCCCCTCTCTCTCTCTCAATCTATCACTTTCTCTTCCCTTCGCTCTCTCTACCTATCTCTCCTGCATGCTCTAGCAGTGTGTGCCCTCTCTCTCTCCCTCTTTCTCTCCTATCTCTTTCTCCTGTATGCTTTAGCAGTGTATGCTCTCTCTCAATCTACCCCCTTCTCTTTCTCTCTCTCTCTCTCTCTCTCTAGCACTCTCTCTCAGATATACAGGTTTAAAGGTACAATGGGTAATTTTGGACTTCTAACGGTCAAGAGAGGAATAGAAGCAACAAACACCTTCAAACCACAGCACTGTTTAT
The DNA here is from genome assembly GCF_963514075.1 of Conger conger. NCBI lineage: Eukaryota > Metazoa > Chordata > Actinopteri > Anguilliformes > Congridae > Conger > Conger conger. Next base: position 20,016,872 of record NC_083777.1, on the reverse strand, counting down.
CCCTCCCCCTTCTCTGTAATTTTCCAATTTTCAACCAATGAGCTTGAATTATTGTACAGGTATACAATGAGTTGCAGTGTCGGGCTGTCAACTGTAGATTTTGAAACCCAAATTTAAGGACTATAAATTCAGCAGAGGGTGAGTCAACATGTCAGTGAGCCTTTTTCAATGATAGGAAGGGATTCACAATGGTCTTGTAACAATATTTTAACACAAAAATCTTACCTATCGTACCTTTAAGGTTAGACGATGAAGGACACGTTGGTCAGATGTCTGGTTTAACTGCTTCCGCCCTTGACATACATTATATTTCAGGGAAATTAGGCCCATAAGTTCATACGTTTGAATCTGCGCCATCTTGGCCTCCTGTATCTCAGGATAGCGATGCTCTGTGTGAAACTGAAGATCAAAGGGACATGCGTCTGTGGATGTTCTGACAGGGAGTGGTCCTGCTCCCTCTCTCTGGGCAGTGAATCTCCCCGCACGTCCTCCGACTGACATATTTACACACACGGCATGCGCCGCCGGGCTGGAGGTCCGTCTAGCGTAATCACAGGCTGAACTTAACGAGGAGCAGGCAGAGCTGGAGGCTCAGAGGACTCCAGTTACAACCTCATTAGTGTCATCACACGGAACGGCAGAGCGGAGTATTGATCTCGGCCAAATGAGTATCGAGAATATCCAAAGGCTGCTTGAGTGTGCAGCACACACAGGTACTGAAAAAAATAAAAATAAAAAAATATATATATATATATATATATATATATATATATATATGTGTGTGTGTGTGTATACATATGTATATGAGATAATGATGATGTTCACAGCGAGGTATGAAGGTTTGTTTGGTTGAGGTATGGTTGTGTCTCTGGTCTAAGTGCTGGAAACTGATACCGGAGGATTTCGTAAAACAGATGCTGTACAAAATTGGTGCCATTCAGCAGCCTAAATAATTAATAAAGGGTCAGCAGTTATGTTCAATAACTCAACGCATGCGTTTCATTCCATTCCAAGGCACAGATGGAAAGTTAAAAACATTCCTGTTGAGTGTATCATACAGTATATATACGTCAGCTTACTAAATTCCTGACATAGCCATTAGCGTTCACCAACTTGAGTTTAGTCTAACAAAAATCATGTAGAATGGTTCTGACAAACACTCTCATTGTGGTTCATTCTCATAAGGATTCACCAGGCCTTGTTGTTAAGACAGCTGCTGACGCAATGTGCCAGATTAAGAGTGTCAATGTCCAAAGTACTTCTGTCAGGAAGAAGTTTCTCGGGATAGACACAAGCATCATTAAAATGTCTCATCAGGCAACAGAGAGAGTCATTTGTGCTCATGCACAGGAAAACAAAGGATTGTATACTGTTTGGTAAGTGTGATTCCACTCTCTGCCTGAGGATATGGTATACAAACCATGATATATTCTGTCTGAAGAATCTCTAGTTAATGTTTGTTATGACAAGCGGCCATTCAAGAGTGTCTCTCTGGAGTGAACATCTGCTGTGAGGGTTCTTTCTCTGATTCTGGTCAGGTCCCCTCTCAGATCCTCCCATCCGGCTTGTGCACAGTAGCCACAAAGACGTTCTGGGTTAATCTTCCAGTCGGGCTATAGATCAGTGACCTTTTTTTCCCCCTGCGCTGTAGTGCAAATGTGTTTGTCCTTCAGGGAGAGCCTCTGCTGTAGTGTCCGGCTTCAACGTCCGGCCTTCCTTCTGTGTGGGTTCCAGCCCCTTTCCTCATCTCCCTTTTTATTATTATTATTATTATTATTATTATTATTAACCCTTCTTTAACCAGGTCCACTGAGAATATGTTTCTCTTTCTCAAGGATGCCCTGGAAGAAATACCAGAGAGAACAGTTGCAAGTGGGGGAGAGCGAGGGCAAGATCAAGGGTAAAGCCCCTGGAGCAGTTTTTGGGCTAAGAACCCAGTGGCCCAGTTCTCCCTTTTTCTTTTAGGGACCAGACTACATCTCTCCAGATGAAGTCAGCATCCCCATGTGCCAACTGGATGCTCAAACCAGCAACTTTACAGTTGCCTGCAGGCAACCTACCACTATGCTACACTGCCACCCTTATCCTCATCTCCGTGAATATACAGTGCTGGTCGACAGCGCTCGTGTTCAGAGACCGGGCTTGTAGCTACAGGCTTACAGGTTGAAATCCCGAGGGGGACATCGCTGATGGACCTCTTGCGGAGGTTAACTCGACGGTGCTTCACTGAAGATCCAGCTGTGTAAATGGAGAGTACACTCGCGATAACGACATGTCATGTACGCATAAATCCTCAGTACTCAACCTTTAATTCCTGTGTTCTTCCTTACAGTCTCCCTGTGACATCAGATTTACCGATTTATGGTAGCGGAGTTCAGCAGCCTCCACCATAAACCCGCTATCGGCTTTTGCCATCGGATGGCCTTTGGCACGCTCCCAGTGCGTAACCCGGATAAGGGCAAAAGTCCTAACCAGGAGCGGAGGGGGGGAACGGGAATGTCGTGGAACGCCCGCCTTTACAGGCATTCCTTTTCATTAGCGCGCCGGGAGGAATTCATGACCTCATCCCCGCGCCAGATGAGCGGCCGCAAAACATGCCGCGGCAGATTCCGTACAGCCGCCAGATATCCAACTCCGCATTCCTGACACGGACAGCGTCGGCCTCCCTGCCCCTGAAACCCAAGCCCTCCTGTTCCGTTCACGTTTGGAAAATTCATTAAAAGGGGGTGATCTACTGCGCTTTCGCTCACAAGTATGTTAAGTATTTTCCTTTTTTCTGCACATAAATTATTCTGAAAGATATGGGGAAAAAAACAACCTGCCGCCTTATCTTCGCAGTTACCTCTAGCAGTATTTTTCTTCAGCATTATCTGTAGTTCATACATTTCAGACGAGTGGAGCTAATGCAGGAAAACTACAATTCCCGCCGTGGACCGCTCTGCAGGAGGCAGTTCGTACACTGCGTGTCCTCCCCTCACTCTCACGTCCTGGCCCAAATGTTCGACTTCTTTGGGAATGCGAGCACTGGGATCATATCCACAGGATATCTCCACTGTTTTCTTAAGGGAGCTGGGGTTTAGCTTGTGTTAGACAGCTGCAAGAGGCTGTTGTGTTATCACCTCTAAGAGCTGAACTGGATTTATGTTTTGGTCTGTCACACACAGGCTGCTGTAACCACAGTACAATGCAAAATCCCCCCAAAAAAAGTCACTCAAGTATTTTCATCTTATATTGAGAATCTTGTTTCTTTGACTTTTTCGGCAGATTTGCCAATGGCGCAAGGAAATTGTCAAGCAAACATTAACTTAAAACAAGCTAATGTTTTCTAGTTAAGAGAAAAAAAAACTAAGATCGTAAGTCTTATTACAAGACTAAAGCCCTTTTTTTGCAGTGTAATGATGTCTCCCACGGGCCTCGGTGCGCACATTCGCAGGTTTCTGTCCACACATCAGTCTTCGTAAATGCGCCCTGTCGTTGTATCACGCCCTGTTGGCGCACACTCTGTACATCCTGTAAAACATGGCGGTTCCCTGCGGTGCTTACGCGGCGCGTAGCTACGCCCAAACGATCGCGGGGTGCGCGGGACGGTTTGGGGCGCGGCTTCAGACGGCGCTAGCGCGGCCCGGAGCGGAGTGGCGGGGTGAAGGAAGACCGCAGTCATCGACAGAGACTCCCCGGAGGACCGGGGAACATCAGCCCAGCGCTCGCAGGAAACCCGAGTCCGTCCCCGAAGGCGTGTAACGGGAGAAGGGGAATGACTGAGCTGCTGCAGGATGACGCTGCTCGGGGAAAATGCGTCGATAGACACGGCGCAGTCCTGCGACTGCAGTGCCCTTTCACGAGGGCCGCGTCCTTCCACCGTCTGAACGCTGAAGCGTTTCATAAAGCACTTTACTGGCCTGCCTATGTAACGCTGACCATAAACGCCAATGATGAACGTTAATGATTTTAGGGAGGGGACTATAGAACAGAGCAGAGCAGAGCAGAATTGTCAATTTAGGAAAAAATTAAAATTAATAGATCAAAACCATATAGAACTTTATGGCCCTTTTCAGTTCATGCCTTGAATTGCTATTCATCCTGTGAAAATTTTGTGAAAGAATTACCCAGTATTATAATAATAATGGGAACAATAACAATAATAACTATTATCCTTCAAACCTGATGTGCAGTGTAACTGCAGAAACTATATTCTGTAAAAAAAAAAAAAAGGTCTACTTTAGAAAGATGTTTGAGTATCCTGAGGCCCTGTTCGTTTGTTCTGCTCAAAGCAGACGTGATTTCTGTGGCTTTAGACTCACGGGGCGGCATGAGGCAGACTGATCCTCCGACAAATACGAGACGTTTCGGGAGGTCAGAAAGGCGCAGAGCTCCAGCGGGCCGGCCCTGTGAAAGGGTCGGGGAGCCGGCCCAGGGGCGAGTAGGAGTATCCGTTTTCGGGACCGACAGCCTGGAATCCGTGGGGTGGCAGCCGAGCGGTCTCTGATGGGCCCGCGGGCGCGTCTGCAATCTTACACTCTGTATCAATCACCCCTCTACCCCCCAGGTCTGCTCTACCAAATCCCCCCCCCCCTCAGCTCCTGGTCCGCTCCACCAAAACCACCCCCCAGGTCCGCTCCACCAAACACGCCCCCCCCCCCCCCCCCCGCCTCCCCTCTCCTTCAGACCTCCCCAGCGACTTCATATCCTCCGTATTGATTTACTCTGCACCATTACCGCCTCACACAGCCATCTGGGTCAGTCTGGAAAAAGCAATTCGGCCTGGAATTTCAAGAACTTTCTAGATAACCTCTATAAGTTACTGAGCAAGACAGCAGTAAAATAGATAATTACCCTACCCTGCATATCAGATAAAAGCAGCTGAAAAATGTGTATAATCTGGTGTACAACGGTACGTTATAGAGGTAGGTTTTTCTTGCCTGACTGCACCGCCCGCTGTTTTCTTTTTGCTATTGGCAGAAACCTGATTTAAAGGGGTTTCTTTAAAACGCAACGAGTACAATTGCAGAAAAACGGCCTTCTGTGTAATCTGTAATACTGAAGTAAAAGCAAGTTGATCATCTCATGTCAATGTCTTATACACAAGGAACATCCAAGTCAATAATCAATATTCAAACAAGACTATTATAGTACAAGACGACAGCCAGTTGGCAGAAACACCAAGAAGTAATGGCATCCAGGAAATGTGCTTTGAAGTATTGATTTCAAAAGACTACAAAAGCTGTAGATGGGCTATTTTTACATTCAGCTGACTTGGTGATTCCCAACTCTGGAGAGGAATATGAGAGATAGGACTGGATTTGGATCTTAAATATATTGGTAGCGATGCACAATATTCATGGTAGGAAAATCTGGGCTCCTAAATAATTAATATTTGTTTGCCCACGTTTGGCCGTGCCAACCGGTTTTACAGTGTGGCACAAATGCAACCTGCAACTAAGTTTCCTCTTCCACGTATGAACTTATGAAGGAAATATTTGATAAAATATTTAACATTGCTTACTTTATAAGCACAAAGCATGAGTCTAGAACTACATTTTAGTTTTGGTGAACAGAAGAAAATAAAAGCAATGTGTAATCGCTCCCATCGAATAAAAGCCTCACAGTAAGAAGACCAACGCCTTCAATGAAGCTGTGCAGATACAGTGGATCTGCTCAGGAAGTAACTACTTACCTCGCCCCACACACACACACTGTGATTCAAATACCGTGTGTTTGTATCCTTTAAACACAACTAGCGCCACTGTACCTTTTGTATATCTATATATCTCAAAATATTTATGCAGGGGGAGCTGTGTAAGGGGCAGTAAGGTACAGTCAGAAGGATGTGTCCATATGACTGTTCAGCCTAAGCATGGGCTAAGCAGACAGGGAGCAGATGACCCCCCGCACCATGCCTAATGAAGTGGTAAGGATGGGTCCTCTTTCATGGAGGTCATCTGGGAGGAGCAGCCCAGAGGCTCTTTACAATGGCTTATTCTTCACCTCCTTATTCCTTTCCTTTCCCACCCATCGGGAGAGGCAAGAAAAGGAGGTGAAGACAGGGAAATTTGAGAAAACATGAAGTGGTCAAATGGAATGTCCTAGCTCCTTCAAACGTCAGCCATTCAGTTGCAGACGTACGTGGCAGATGAGGAGAGGTGGATCCACAGGTCGATCATCTAGGCCAGGGGTGTCAAACTGAATCCCCAAGGGGCAGCAGTATCTACTGGTTTTTGAGGTTTCCTTTCAATCAGCTGTCAATTAAGGCCTCCAGAACAAGGATCGTCGATTCTTTAGCCAATCAATGACTTAAATGCACCACAGGTTCTGAGAACAACCCAAAAACCAGCAGACACTGCGGCCCTCCAGGACTGGAGTTTGACACCTGTGATGTAGGCTATACGTCACGCATTCTGAAAAAATACTGCCGCTAAAGGATGCGCTCAAGAAAGTTTGGGAGCATCATAACTTCTAGCTCATAGAAGGAACGTTTAACGGGCTGGAATTTCCTTAAAGATGGCGGACATAGATCAACATCACAACAGGGCGCGGCAGGGTACAGTTATTCACTCCAAAAAGAAAGTAAAAAGAAAGATGGCCTTTCTCACCTGCAAGAGCAGTTTTAGGGACTATATCAGGAAGGCCTGCCCAGCCTATAGCAGCGTTTTAGTATGGTTGTTACATACAGGAACAGATTAAAACCTGGTATGAAACACGTGGGTATATAAAATGGCTTCATAAATGTATTATAGTTATTCTTTCATCATCATAACGGCTCGCACAAGGGCTCAGTCAGTCATGACGACCTCCCCTACCGACCATTAAACTGGACTGAATTATGGGCACGAGCGTACATTATTCATAAAATGAAAACAATTTGCCTCCTAACTCACACACAATAAAGCTCAAACGGTTCAAAAATGATTTTGCTTGTCATTCGTAGTTCAGCACAACCTGCAAAACAGTCGTGACTTTGCTCTCAAGCTTAATGCGTTTTCCAGACTGCACAAAAAAAAAATCAAGTTTATTGCTACTAGCGTTTGTGTCGTGTGAGTTCACTGAACAGAGAGGTGGAGAGAGACTGCATACAGGCTTAGACACGAACACTAAGTACGTTCCACGGTCAAACAAATAATAAAAAGCATAATCTCCGGCTCTTGCGTCATTCAGCACGCTTGCTGGCAGATAAAGTTGCCGATGGAGGACAGGCTGAGGCTAAGGCGTGCTGTGGTGTCCCAGAGAAATGCGTTTGCCACACAGAGCGATCCAGTCCGAAAGACTCTTCCCTCCTCGAGCGTCGCCTGCTTAATTATTCAACGGGCTGCCAGTCACATGACTTGGCCGCGGACGTTCTTCCCACAAAAATAGCTGGTGCCAATGGTTACAGTAGTCCATTTCATAACCAGGACCAGCAAGCACTAAAATGCATCCATAAATGTGACATAAAAGTAACATATCCTACCTCCAACCTAATATACTGTAGCCGCTCACTGTAACTGGCAGCTTGACACAACAGCTTACAGCCGTTTCTTGCTGATATTAACCTGAAATTATGACTGGCATAAAAACAACATGTTCACGTTAACCTTTTCAGCTCATGCTCGTATCATATTCCCATTCAGTTCCTACTGTATACACAGCTTACTGCTGCACCTGCTGAAACGATCTGTCGCAAATAACGGCAGCTTGTTAAAAATGAAATGCGTAAATAAATAACAAATTAAAATTAAAAAGCAATTGTCCCTGCTGGAAACTGAGCAGTGTTGTCACCTCTTTTTTTAGACTGATTTGAGGGAAGGCGGTTGGAGAAAGGCACGCTGACATGCTGACGGTGTTAATCTGTACTGTTGACGCGCTGACATTCCTCTGGTAGGGGGGTAGCACACCCGCTTTTGTTCCTTTCTCATGGGGCCACTCTGTAGGGCCGCTTGGGGTGAGCGGCAGCTGAAAGTCCTGTGTGTGTGTGTGTGTGTGTGTGTGTAGGCGTGAGTGGTGGGGTGTGTGTGTCTGTGCTTGTGCGTGCACGTGTGTGTGCGCGTGTGTGTACGTGTGTGTGTGTGTGTGTGTAGGCGTGGATGTGCGTGTGTGTGTGTGTGCGTGTGTGTGCGTGTGTATGTGTGTGTGTGTGTAGGCGTGGATGTGCGTGTGTGCGTGTGTGTGTGTCTGTGTTTGTGCGTGCACGTGTGTGTGCGCGTGTGTGTACGTGTGTGTGTGTGTGTGTGTGTGTGTGTATGTGTGTGTGTGTGTAGGCGTGGATGTGCGTGTGTGTGTGTGTGTGTGTGCGTGTGTGTGTAGGCGTGGATGTGCGTGTGTGTGCGTGTGCGTGTGTGTATGTGTGCCCGTGTGTGTGTGTGTGTGTGTGTGTGTGTGTGCGTGTGCGTGTGTGTATGTGTGTGTGTGTGCGTGTGTGTGTGTGTGTGCCCGTGTGTGTGTGTGTGTGCCCGTGTGTGTGTGTGTGTGTGTGTGTGCGTGTGTGTGCGTGTGTGTAGGCGTGGATGTGCGTGTGTGTGTATGTGTGCCCGTGTGTGTGTGCGTGTGTGTTCGTTCAGAGCGGCGCGATGGTGATCCCTCGTGCGGTTTCTATCGCAGCTGCAGCTCCGCCCCCGGCCCCCGGCCCCAGGAGGAGACAGGGGAGGAAATGAGTTCTCAGAAGAGGAGCGAAAGAGAGAGAGACGCTTCCTCACCTCAGCTGACTCCTTATGGAGCCGGCACTAAAACTAAAATACCGTCTCCCCCTCAAATCTCCTCTCCCGCCATGTCATTTTCATCCTCTCAGGACTGCGGCCCTTACTCAACATGTAATAGAGTGAAGGGCCGGTGTGGGGAAGCAGCCAGTAAACGCCGCACCAGAGACGCAGGGACGCAGAGCCCTTTTGTTAAGGACGACTTAAGAGGGGAAGTCTGTGACGTTATAAAACAAGGCAGGCGTCCGGGAAAGGTTTCAACAGGTGCTGAGGACACGCTTGCCATGCGTTCAGGCCTGCTCGCACTAACACCCGGCGAGAATGAAATGGATTAAAGACGACATAGCGCTGAGATCACCCCACCCAAGCTGTATCCATCACTGCCTGCATTTCTACACAAACCCACATTTTCCAAGAACACATACAGTACTGTTCAATGTGTACAAAATAAATTCCTTAGCATTAAGCCCCCAAAACTAGTGTGAAGAATAGCTTTCCTTGCTGACTGTGTGTTAAAATGTCCAGTAGTTGGCCAACTTCGGTGTTAGCTCGTTTCTAGAAAATGTGCTCCCAACTACTAAAAATTCTAATAATTTCATATTTTTATTTTTAGTACTAATTTGTCGTGATGCACATATCCTGTAGGGTGGGGGGGGGTGATGACTGGGTTGAATTCACACCAGCAAACAAAGGAGGCCGTCGTTAATTACACAGACACCGCTGAGTCATCGACCCGCCAAATCCAGCCTGACATCATATTAAACCCCCCCACACACACCAACCCCCACTAACGCACGTCCCTTGATGAGGCATTCAGGGTCAACTGACGGGGCGGCATACTGAACATCATCTTGTTTGCACTGTTACCACAGTGGCACGTTATGGCTCCAGAGCTCCGGAGCCAGTGGGTTGAGGATAGGGCCAGGCGGACTCCAATATGGGGCCTGTGGAGCCGGCCTCAGCCTTCATGTCAACCCTAATTTGGCACACATGACTCGACTAATTAGCAGCTCGACAAGATTTCCAGATGTTGATGAATGAGGTGTGTTTTGTAAGAGTGAGAGTGAAAACCTACAAAATCTCCTGTCCTGTCGTGATGTCGATCTATGTCCGCCATCTTTAAGGAAATTCCAGCCCGTTAAACGTTCCTTGTATGAGCTAGAACCCCAGAACAGGGGTGCCAAGAAAGTAAAATCACAATTTGTGAAATTGGTTTCCGCTTCTAAACCGTGCAATCTGACTGGTTCTAACACATTTTAGCTAGTGTTCTAGCTACCATACGCAATTACTTCCACAAGTTTCATGTTAATAAAGTCTACTGCAACTGACAACTGACAACCAACCAACTGACCAATCAGTCGCATATACTCATGAATGTATTGACCAGCATGAACAGATTTTATGAACAGTTAAAAGGCTCTCCAGCCTGCATGCTTCCTGCAAGAACGGTTCCAGGGAGAAATAGCTTATTTTCTACAGTTATTCGTCATCCTGCTCTCTCTGTCTGGAACCTAAAGCCAAACTTTCTCCGGTTTGGATATTTTGGCTGACGGAGGGTGGAAATTGAGAATTGAGGATGTGGTCGGCTCTTTCAGCTTCCAGAAGAACAAACTGAGTCAAGCAAATCCCCCTCATTAACTGTCCAGAAGTTTGACTTGCCACAGAGCAGGACACATCTTTGGACTATTTTAACTGTTATTTTAACCTGTTAATAACCACAAATATATATGAATGCAGTACATCATATTAGCCCATAGTTTACAACCCCTTCAATCCATACCAGTTGATACTGTACAGCATACAGTATGTGATAATGAGAATTTTTGATATGCTGGAAATGAAAGATGTTCCACTGGAATGGGAAGCCAGAGCCTTCCAGTGGCCAAACCCCTGCCCTCAAACAGCCCACAGACTAGAAGGATCCGCTTGCTTGAATCTTTCCAGATTAATGTTTGTTGAAAGTAAATGCTGTCCTTACAGTAGGTTAATGATTTCATGGGGTCAACTGATATGGGGACAGATTTATAGCACTTTAAATTGATAGTACCTTAATTGCTAACACCCACGGAATAATAAAATGAGGGTGAAACTAGGTGTTTGTTTCCTCCCGCAGCCTTGATGATTGAGTCTATTCTGTAAGTCACTCTCGAAAAGAGGATCTGCTAAAGCAGGGGTTTTCAACCTCAATGCTGTGTGGTTTTCATTTCTTTCATAATTGTGAGCTTGTGAATGGTAATGAACTGTTAATTGATCTTAATCAGATGCTTGCTAGTGCATACTGGAGGATGTTTTAAGGCCACACTGTGTCAGAAACAGCTTTGTGTGGCATGATGAATTAATATTCCACATCCACATTCCGGCACTTTTAATCAGTCAGGTCAACTAATGCTCTCATCTTCTGTGACTTGACAAATGGTACTTTATAGAGATGTTAGCCTACATTTCTGAAGCGATTCACTTCCAGATTGACTTGTGAAATCACTGGGGTCTGAACCGCTGAAAGTGTGGTCAGACAGGGCAAATTCAACCCAACCAGCATTATGTTGGAATAAATGAAAGTGAAAAACTATGTTAGAAACGCGTGGTTTCAACAGCCTTAACTGATCAAGGCATTGGCTGTGACAAAAGGCAGCAGTCGGGAAAACCACAACGTAACCTAATGCATGGCAATACGTGCATCAACATGTTGAGCAACCGCTGTTTAAACCACAAGTGAGGCCCGAAATCCATTTAAAAGGCTTTTCCTCTCACCGTGCAATAACGCACGTTCTCCACAGCAGTACAAAAACCCAAATCTCCAGAGAGCCCCCCCCCCCCCTCTGTTGAAGCTGACACACAAATAGCTTCGGCGAGTCGCTGGAGTACAGTAAACAGTCCAATATGAGGAACTTTTTCACTCAGTTAATAATGTATACGTTTGCCAAGCATTCTATTTTTATTACAGATCCATCAGCTTGTTTGTGTGTACATATCAGAATATGGATTTGGTCTGACAGAAGAAAAAGAAACAACCTTCTCTACTGTTTGGAATTCTCCGCCACTTCCAAACCACGCTCCCAGATTTCGGGTCATGTATGTTTGAGCAGGAGAACAGACTGTGCACCGTATGAGCAATCCGGAAACGGGGAGAATTCCTTTCCTCTAATGCGGTATGACTAGGGCCCGGTAATTGATGGGCTGCCTCCGATATTTTTAGCTGTTCCGACCACAAAAAACTGCAACTGAAACACAATAAATTAAGCAGGCCCCGAGGTTTGGCAATCCCATTTCATCTTATTATGCAAAAGGCCGCATCGAGAGTTCAAAGACCAAAGAACGTGTGCCGTAGACGCTGAGCAATACCACGGAATGGCTCAATGTGTTGCAGAATCGCTGCATAGAAGGACATTAAACTGGGTTAAATAGAACCTCACCTCATCGTCTATGGAGTACGTCTCCGGTATAGCATTGTAATTCCCTCACCAGCCTATAAGTGTGCATCTTCTCTCATTTATAATTTCTGCTCTCTTTTCCATCTAGTGGTAAAAGGAGGTATTGCAGTAGACTGCTGAAGGAGCTGCTGAGTCAGACAGTGAGAATCACCACGAGCCTTAACACTGCCTTCTTCTGCCCATAGGCAGTCGTGCCGCTCCATTTCGCCTGGTACAGACCGCGTGAGGTCGTGATGACTTACGATATCTGTGTTTCTTGCCCTTTCAAAAGGGTAGTAGTGACGGATGCAGTGTATTTGACTGTAGTTTTGGTAATAACCATGCTGATGGATAGACATTTGGTGTGGCCCGTAGCACAGCTGACATTCGCGCTGTATACCCTCTGCAGGGTTGGGGGTTTGACCCCCTGCCTCTATATCCCTCTGTGCTCTCCCTCCCATCTCAAAAAAGCTAAATAAAAAAAACATGCTGACTCAGGTTCTTTTGGAAAGAATTAGGGGGCAAACCACTGTTGTAACCAAACCACTCTTCTGCATGTAACACAGCAGTGTGCCTCGGGTGAATCCCCTTAGTCATTGTGTTCTTCCTGCACAGTCTCTAGTGATACCTGCCAGACCTGGGTCAGAATGTAGACCAGGCTGCCCAGCCCGGTTCCTGGAGACCAACCATCCTTTAGGTTTTCATTCCGACCCTGAATTGGCACACCCGATTCTGTGAATTAGCAGCACAACGAGATCTCCAGCCGTTGAACTAGGTGTGTTTTGGACACAGGGCAGTAGATCACCAGGAACAAGATTGGGTACTTCTTTTGAAGCTGTTGGCAAATTACAGGATTTTACTAGTGTCTAAAGGGTAAAAACACGTCAAGGGACTTTCTGACTCTGGTCACATGACCGTGCATCCAAATGGCTACTCTGCCCTGACTCTGTGAGATGGGTGGGTGTCTCTGTGTGGCGTTCTGGTCAGTGTCCTGATGGGTTGCTTACACAAGCAGGCCCAGGTGTCCCACGGATCCTCACCACACAGTGAGACACCCCCTGCAGTGTCCCCAAAAAACCTCCTCTCCTCACTGCTCCTTCCACACTGCCACGGCTAAATCATCCAACACATCCAAACACTTATGGATTTATTTTTGCTAGACCAGGGGTCAGCGACCCTGGTTCTGAAGAGCCGCAGGGTGTTTCTGTTTTCACCTTAAAATCAGCAACCTATTCAGACCCAAGAAAGTGAGTTAACTGTAATCAACGCCTTTCATTGATCAATAAAGTGCTGAGTGACAATGAAAGCCACCACACCCTGCGGTTCTCCAGGACCAGGGTTTCCTGACCCCTGTGCTAGATCATCTACAGGTAGTGTAGAAATATAAAACCACCTGGGCTAAGGGATGAATTATGTTTTAAAAAATCCCAGCACGCAAATGGTTGTGCATAAAAAATAGTGGACAGCCCAGGAGACCTCTGTAAGTTTGAAAAAGGAGTGATGGCTAAGGCACGTTCAGCAGCAGCTTTGGCGACCAAAACAGTGCAGCCTGCTGATGTCAGCACAGAACTCGGAGAGCCTGCGCACCGGGACTGCAGTGTCAGCACGTTCATTTGAGGAGTGCGGCCAAACCGGCAATCAACAGCCAATCCGACGACCGCAGATTTCAACCTGAGGCCTGAGGAGCTACATCGATCAAATGCAGTCGTGGCGTAACACACTATTAAGCACCTGAACACGGTTTCACTACCTGTACATGGCCCACCTGGCTCCATCAATCATATTTTACCACCGCACAGCATACATGTTTAGGGTGCACATCTCCACAATGGACTAGGCCCGAACCCCTATAACTACTGACCATTCAGAACTAACGAATCATTTGGTCTTCAGTTCGTCCTGCTTAACATTTTCTGCCCAGTTACTGCCTTCACCACTGATGCACAACTCCAAAGCACAGCATAAGAAACGTTTGTACTTTAGACCAATAAGAAATGGCCATTAATGTACTGCAAAGCATGAGGTTTCCAACACAGGATGGATCTTTGTTCTGCATCTGCTTCACGCAAGATCACATCTTGGGATAAGATCCAGTTTGGCTGCTCAGGGAGTTTATACAGGAGTTAATGTGCAACTAGGTGTAAGTGGCGAAATGGCGGCGGCTTTTGACAGTAAACATTGACCTGCAGAAGCAGGGTGAGGAGCGAAAGCAGCAGGAGGAGCAGGTCCTGAGACACACGAGGAAGACCTCAAAAACACATTCAGACTTTTACCATCACAGAAGGTCCAAAAGAAGGAAAAATAAATAAATCTGAATATTATAAATAGACCTGCGTACTGCCATAATGGTCCCACAAAACTTTATTTGCACACACAAAGGACAACATTTTGTACCATAAGGAAAATTAAATAAACTTTTCACGGAAGCGTAATAGTGGCTCGGCAGTCTTCATTTTGTTTTGTCCTAAGTTGGACGTTCGCTTATTCTCTCCTCATCAGTGAATGTTCATCAGCTGCTCTTTACAATGGACAAGGTACAAAAGGCCCTGGTTCACTTGAAAGTGAAACAAATTCAAGCGGCGTCTGGAATACACAGCTGTCCGCCTTAAGAGCTTTGCCTAACGCCGAAAGCAGAAGCAGACGCAGAGGCAGGACTGAACCACGCGTCATTCTCAGCAGAGAAACCCCAGCATGTCGCTTACCTTCTGGAGGCTGGTAGGGTTCAGCTGCGTTTTGTCTATTATCTTCACAGCAACCTGGAAACGAAAGGGATATCACCAGTAAGAACAGCACATTTAATGAATCAAACATACAGCAAGCCTGTTTTTCAGATACAGATACAAGGATGATCCGTACTACTATTCTACTAAAGCTGAAGTCGCAATTCAGAATTGCATTATTTATTATGCATTTATTTTATGAAGCTGGAATTCAGGTTAAGTACCTTGGAATCAATGGCAGTGCCCCACCAGAGATTTGAACCCGCAGCCCTGAGAGCAGTTATGAGAGCAGTTTCCTAACCATAAAGCCTAGATTTACTGTATATTTTGTTCGACAAAATGCAGTGCGACAGAAATCGCATGTCACACAACATTTAGCATTTTGCAGTACTGTTGTCTACATGCTAAGGAGAGGCCAAACTGCTGTGAAAACATGGCAGTGCCCAATGATATGTCCGATGATTTTGTCCATGACATAAAATTTGCATGCAACACTTTTTTCTGATTTAATACCACCTAGCCCCCCCCCCCCCGGTCATGAAACACACAGGCAAGATGACAAATGATTCTCATCGGCCCCTCTCCCAGAGACACGGGGCAAAAGCAATGTTCAGTGATGGTTTTTCCACTGAACTGCAGGAGAAGAATCGGATCCACTGCTGGATGAGCAGCCAGAGGAAGCCCTGTAATTAGTGAATGCCAGGGAAAGGGGAGGGGGGGGCTGTGGTGTCTGACCTCAGACTTGTTCTGACAGTTTACACAATGGTCCCCAAACCCAATCCTTGTTTTGCAGAGGGCGCTGCGTATAGCAGTGATGCTAACTAGGCTACACCACCAAGAAAAAATGTTCCAACAATAAAGAACCCTAGTCTTGACGGCAATGTAAAACAAATACAAAACCAAAAACTGTCAGGACAACATGTAAGTAGGACACAGGGACTGTTCCAGCTGTATTAAGAGGACCTGACAGATTGGAGGCTATTCCTGAGACTGCTGAAGTAAAGATTTGGTGCAGTACTCACAAAATGAATGACTGCAAACAACACATTTAAGTATATACTTGGTTTCTATCTTCGTGGGAGTTTAAGTTGTCATCATGGTAACGCTCGACCCAAAGGCACAAACTAACAAAGCACATAAACCCTAAACCAAGCCTACTATATTCTGGTTCTGAGGAGGTGGAAAGGGGCGTGCAACCGTTTTGTGGGTTTCCTTGTTGTTTTTACTCCTCTCTTTCACAGAGCTGCAGAGCAGAGCTTCCGTCTCAGATGTGTTGATTTGTCGATTCGGGTGGCTACGTGCCTCGCTGGAACAAATGCCTGCAGACACTGGAGATCGTTGTTCACCACAGTTGAGCAACACAGCCCAAAAGTGCTCATTTATTTTCTAACAATAGCTCAGCCTTACGTCAGTGCAGGGTACCTCCGCAGACAACCCGTAGGTCCACTGCTCTCTGCGTTTCTACGCAAACGCATGAAAGCAAGCACGTTGCCACTAATAGCCTGCATTGTGGATATGGATAAGTCCTGGGGACGCCATCCTAATGCACACCACGGTTGGAGCTCAATTGCATTTCACAAGAGTTAATTGAGGAAACCACACAAAATTGATTGAACTGAATAATCCTTGTGAGATAATTATGTGCATTTTCAATTCATGACATAAAGTTCGATTAATAACCTGAATTAAGTGAAATGACTGAACCCTAGACATGATGTGCATCGGTGAAAGGTCACCATCCTTTCGTCTTTGAAGATCCCCATATCAGCCCACAATGTAAAAGTCAGTTAAATGTTCTAAAAATCAACCAACTGGACTAAATTTGGGGAAATGAACAGTTCAGGACATCTGTTGAGGGCTGCACTACCCTCTGATATTCACTGTGTCAAATCTTGAAGGATGGAGTTGAAGAGACAAAACCAATGCCGACTCAATCTATGATTTTGTATTACACCTACTGGAATCAGAACTAGGTTTAACAGATTAACCTTTGAGAAAAGACAGAGAGAGACTTTCCTTCATAGAACCGCAATCTCTCTTCAGCAGTTGTGCTCTATGCTACCATTTTACAAGGATCACATGTGCTCCTAAATTGAAAAATTTACGAGCACACTAATGCGTCCCAATTTGTATTCTCCAGGTTACCACAAATCAATTTTCAGGGACAAATGCTCCTAAAATGACAGAGTAAAATACACAGCCCAAAATTGTGCCGGATGCTGGCTTATGCAGATAATTGGGACACAGGATGGCGCCTTTCACAAGGAGCAGGCCCTGCTGACTGCCTTCTTGAGTCACAGCCACTCACGTCGTTGTGCGGTCGGGGGAGCGGTAAAACGCCCTGGCAGTTCCAAAGGCACCATTGTCTACAAGAGCACTACTTCCTGGAATCAAGGAGTGGGGAGCTGGAGGGGGGGGGGGATTAAGGCACTCCTGAGCACTTCTGAAATCGAGTACAGCGGTTACTGTTTGCACAGTCAGAGAATGAGCAGGGATGTTATGGTCAGCGCTGACTGTTTGCACAGTCAGAGAATGAGCGGGGATGTTATGGTCAGTGCTGACTGTTTGGACAGAGTCAGAGAGTGAGGGCGGATGTTATGGTCAGCAGTGACTGTTTGGACAGAGTCAGAGAGTGAGCGGGGATGTTATGGTCAGCAGTGACTGTTTGGACAGAGTCAGAGAGTGAGCGGGGATGTTATGGTCAGCGGTGACTGGACAGAGTCAGAGAGTGAGCGGGGATGTTATGGTCAGCGGTGACTGGACAGAGTCAGAGAGTGAGCGCGGATCTTACGGTCAGTGGCCAGCAGTGACTGTTTGGACAGAGTCAGAGAGTGAGCGCAGATCTTATGGTCAGCGGTGACTGGACAGAGTCAGAGAGTGAGGGCGGATCTTACGGTCAGTGGCCAGCAGTGACTGTTTGGACAGAGTCAGAGAGTGAGGGCAGATCTTACGGTCAGTGGCCAGCAGTGACTGTTTGGACAGAGTCAGAGAGTGAGCGCAGATCTTATGGTCAGCGGTGACTGGACAGAGTCAGAGAGTGAGGGCGGATCTTACGGTCAGTGGCCAGCAGTGACTGTTTGGACAGAGTCAGAGAGTGAGTGCGGATCTTACGGTCAGTGGCAGTACCTGACGTCAGGCGGCCTGTGGGAGGGAGGGAGCGTGAGGGATAAGTGCTGTGGATGAAACCCTGGCAGTTCTTCCCAGACAATCTTCAGGCAAATAAAAGCAGAGCACTGAGGCATGATATATGTTAGGGGGGGTAATGCTCCTCACACACACACACACACACACACACACACACACACACACAGACACACAGGTTTCCCCTTTCCACGTCCTCTTGACAACGACCCGAAAGGATGAGAGCGTCTAATCCTTTCCACCGCCTCATCCAGGGGGAAGTTCTGTTCCAAGCGGTAACCGTGGTGACAGAACATTCCTAGCGCCGGATCAGAAACTCCTGCAAGGACCCGAAGGCGTGATCCGGACCTCGAACGCGACCACGGCGGGCTGCTACGCAGGCTTACCTGCCCTTTATTAAATATTCCACAGTGAACAGTCAGGAGGCGTACGGGGCGGTAATTAAGGAGACGGTTTGCGCTGGAGGGAGGGAGGCGGCTGGGCACGGCGTGTCAGCGGGGGGAAATAAGCGCTCTTTATTCACACGGCTACGGTCCAGCGATGGAAACGCCGCAGGGGAGGGGTGGGCGGACAGAGGATGGAGCTGATAAGCCACGCTGCTGTAATGGGGCGGAGGGGATGCAGAGACATGAGGAACGTGCTCGCGGAGTGGCTGAGGAGAGGAGATGGTCACCCTGATACCCCCGCATGGCCCGTTCCTGCTCTGGGGAGAAAGGAGGAACTGGCCAATGTTCTGCAACAGACCATAGTCCTATAATTTAACCCTTGAAACACCAGTCTCATAAGGAGTATTGTTATTATTGATTGTAAACACTATTTCATATACTAACATTCATATTCAGGACAAAATTATTACTTCTTGTTATTAAATGAAGTGTCAAATATGCATTTAAGTCAGGTCCATGTTACTGTCTACAGCTACCAAACATCACGGTCTGCCTGTAATCATAAAGTATCTTGGAGCAGGAATGTAAATCTGGAATCACAAGGAAGACCAAATCTATATAAAAAAACATACAAAAAATGTAATTATAAAATATTATTCTTTTGGTTTTATTTATTTTCACAGATTACAAAAAGGTCACAAAACACTGAACAAAGAAATAACCAATCCCCCACCCTAGTTATAAAATACTATAAATAATATTATAATATATTTTTTATTTACTTTTCTTTTTTAACATTCCTAACCACATGGCAGCAGCATAAAAGAGGGCAAACCCCATAGCCAGTTGGGGAAACCCCATGTGTATGGACAGTAGGCATACGGACGGGGAGTACAGAGATAATCTAGTGAAGCACCAGTGTCCCTGGTGGGCTTGATTAGTGCACTGAGTGCGTCCCTCGGGGCCGGCAGATCATTACTTAAAGAGCAGAAATTCACCACACGGTCAGGCCTGAGAGGCCCAGTATCCGCTATTCTGAATTGAACACTCTGATGCTGATGTAACGATCACTAAAGGCGATGGAGTTCTAGTACATTCTGAAAAACCCTGAGCTCTTTAGGGTTTAACTTTTAGGGTTAAAGGAGGACTAGGGCTCAGCTGTCATTGGCTGCCCCTGCCAGTTGGCACCGTCAAGCGAAAACAACCGGAGGTCACTTTACCTCCGCTGACGTGGGATAGACTCTCTTCTTCCTCTTCCCTTTCATTTGTTCCCCGAAAAAGGGGAAAGATTATGAAACCTCACTGCTCGTATCAGCGTAGAGCACACCAGGAGACAACAAAAAGATGAACTCGATCCACGAATGCAAACCAGCACCCAGAAGCCAGTGTGTACACATGTATGGTAGGATTCACCATTGCCACGTGGTGGAGAGCACACATTAAATGGTGCTAATTTTCCTCCTGTTTAAAGACTTGACAGTGTGAAGTACTGTCAGACACCGCCACCACCCTGCACCCCCTCCTTGTCTCCATCCCTTAGTCATATTAAGAACAAAATCTGAAGAGCAAATCTCAATTACAAAACCAGTGTGATAATCAATTGTGCAGAACCTACATTTTCACACACTGAGTATAAAAAGTCACTGGCGGTTTATGACTGCAGTGCAGATGAGTGTTGAATTTACAGTCTGTATACATCCAGACCTTGTGTACAAGGACATCGGTAAACCCGGGACATAAAGTTTAAAAAAAGACCTGTCCAAAAATGTTATTCTGTGAATTACAATGGGAGCCTTAAAGGGAGTCATATATTAGGTTTTTTTCACACTTGCCGACAGTAAATTTATACTTCCCAAACATGGCAAGTTCCTTGTGTCATGAGGTGCATAGAACATACACAAACCTCTGTTAGAACATAAATGTAGATGCCAACCTTTTGTCATGACCAGCACACAGACAAAGCGATGGTTTAACAAGCTCACCTCTCGCCCAGTGAGCACGTGTCGGGCCAGCTTGACCTTGGCGAAGTTGCCCTTGCCGATGGTCTTGAGCAGGCGGTAGTTTCCCACGTGCGGGTGCTCGTCGCTGGCCGAGGCGATGGAGTTCCGGCACCGAGGGAGGCTCTGCCGGCTGCTGGACTTGGTGGGCGGAGCGAGGGGCGGCTCTGGGTAGCCATCGACTGACGTGTGCTGGGGGAAAGGATACACGGGCGAAGGTTAGCGGTTAGCAGTTAGCGGCGTAACAGACCCGGTCAACCTCGACCGAGCTCCCATTTCAGTCACCACTTCCACAGCTCACCACCAGAGACGAGTCCACTTCTCCTGAGCCCCCCACCGCACTCAGTGACTGAATATCATGTCTCCGAGCAACCGGCATGCCAACACCCATCAAGCAATTCCATGTCCCATCAGAGCTGAAGCCAGCGCTTCATTTTATGATCCCAGAACTCAATCCACCATTAGCCCCGCGTCTGGGTAGCGCCCGCGTGCCATGTGGCTAATCGGAACCTGATGCTTCCATATCGACCATAATACCCTGTATTCCACAAACCACACAACACCCCCCCCCCGCCCCGACAAGCCCCACATAAAAACAACTGTATGTGTGTTACAAGACGGTTGCCATGGACACCGGACAGTCACCATGGACACCGACTGTTCCAGGCAGAGAGGGAAGAAGGCCGGTTGGGTTCATTTCCCAGCTTCTCAATAGCGTCCTCGCACTCTTCCAAGTCTCTCTGCAGCAGAGCCGAGGGTTTTTTCCTGACGCTGACAGTTTTTTGGCGAAGCAGCAGTCGTTCCCCCGGGCGAGCTCTGGTCCAACAGGGCCGCTCCTGGAACAGAGGCAGCCGAACGGCCGTGTTTACCCGAGCGGGACCAGAGACGGCAGGGAACACGATGTTCTCCTGGTCACGCTGAGAACACAGGCCAGGAGAACAGGTCTGCTAACGTGAATGCAGACGATCGCTACTCAACCCAGCCCTGAGGAGAGGGCCAGACTCCGAGAGAACTGAGCCAGAAAAACGATTTGTGCCAAATCATCCTGTCCAACAGCAATGCGCAGCTTTCAATAACTTGACTTGCTCTGGAGCCCTCCTATCTTAGACAAAAACAACCGTGGCATAAAAAAACGCCTCAGCCAGAATGATTTCAACCAAAATCTATTTTATGCCAATGAGGTCTCGGGACAATAGAAGGCCTTGCCCCCAGCCTGGCCTGTACAATAAGATGCTGTATGGCAGGGATAATCATCTCTCGCCCACAAATCCAATAATTAGTGCTACTGATTGGCCAGGCTATATTCATACCTGACTCCCAGGTAAAGGGAGGGTGGAAAACCAGCAGTTCTCAGCCCTCGTGGACCGTGAACTGGGGAACACTCTCTGCTGTATGGGGGTGGTGGGGGGGGAGGGGTGGTGGGGGGGGGGGGTGGGTGTCCTCAAATTGAAAGACGTCCACATCCAGGGCACTTTCTCTGTAAGTGTAGCTAAGATACACCACCATACATCTCGTTTAACAGAAGCAGAGTTTTACAGCACCTAATGGGTGACACATTACCAGTAATGGTCTCTGTCAGGCCTCATCATATTTCAGTTGTCATGACGCTGTGTCTGGGTCAGGGCTGTGTGTGAAGAGCTGTAGACATCCTTAGAGGAAGACACCTGGAGGCCAGATGCCCTCCGGTCGACTACAGGGTACAGGGTCGTGAGGCTGTACTTGAAGTTGACTGTACTGAACAGACTGGCCAGCACACTGTACCACAACCTGTAATGCATTTAGTCAGGAGCTGGAAGAATGCGACTATAATCACTTTCAAGATGTCTTTGTGAGAGTCTGCGAGTAGAAGTACACACACACAACCACAGACGGTCAGACACACACATACACACACTATATGTATAAGCCGCCATCTACACACAAAGGAGAGTGTTGTCTGTATATAAATGCCCACTATTACTTTGCAATGAAATCCTTTACTAAACACTTCAGTCAAATCCCCTACTATTTTGCATTTCAAAAAAATGCTATTCCTGGTTGTTCATATTACGTTCCCTGCAGTGACTTAAAACTCCTACTGGATATCGTTTCTCAGTAAGATTTACAAATGAGCCAATTGACTCACAGAACAAACAGTCTCAAATCACCAGAAAGGTTCGGATAGAAGAAGCACAATGATAACTGTGCAGGGGAGATTTTCCCCCTTCATGAAAAGACAGGAGTTGATTTTAAAATAGCACAAGTTCAGCAGCAGCACTAATATTCTATTATTCCCACTGTAAAGTGTCTTTGTGACCGTGTCCCTTTAATAAGTGCTATACAAATGAAATTGAATTGAACTGAATTAATAGGAATGGACGGACTCAAAACAAGTATTTTAAAAGTAACAGTGACTACAAAACCGTGTCAGGACCCCACCAGACTTTTTCTAGTCCTCCTGTGTAAAACCAGTCACATATTCTAGTGCCTGTGCAATGAACGTTGGGCACTTAGTCTTTATAACTCTGTCAGCTGCTTGTATTACCCATGCACAGTTTTAGCTATGTCTCACTTGTAAAAAAATAAATTAAATTAAAAATAATAATAATTTGACTTGCTCGTACAATTCAATTGATTATATTATCACTTTGTTTGGCAAATACATGCAACTAAACTGAAAAACTGTTGTTTTACAAAGCAAAGGTCATACAAAGACAAATTTAAATACACAACTGCTTCGTCCATCTAATGAATACTGCAGAATATCACCAGGAACTGGATGAATTATAGGTTAGTTCTGGGGCACTTGAACACAGCTCAATGCACTTGAAAACAATGACAGAGATGCTGGCTTTGGGCCAATCAGGCGAAACTGTTCCTCTGAGCAGCACTTCTAGCGAACAGAAGTCCGCATTACAAAGGTTAAGAGGAAACGACCCCAAATTTACAAGTGGCGAATCTCCACTCTGAGCATGCATAACAAGGCACACATTCGTTATACGGCAATTCTCAGAACTGAATGTTTTAAATGATGCTCATCCGTTTACCATTTGGAAGGCCAGGTTTTGCTATGTAGCAAAAAGGGCGGCCTGTAGTGTAGTGGTTAAGGTACATGACTGGGAACTGCAAGGTTGGCGGTTCGATCCCCCAGTGTAGCCACAATAATATCCGCACAGCCATTGATTGGGCCCTTGAGCAAGACCCTTAACCCTGCATTGCTCCAGGAGAGGACTGTCTCCTGCTGTCTAATCAACTGTAAGATGCTTTGGATAAAAGTGTCAGCCAAATGACATGTAATGTCATGTAACCTATGGATACAAGCACATGGTTTCTCCCTGTCATTACTTTAAATAAATAAAAAACTAGGACAACATGATTTCTGCCAACAAAAAAGAAAAAGGTTCCCCCAACTCATGTCAATGTGTCAACTAGCAGATGACACGAGAGAAGACAATTTGATAGCGCATTAGTTTAGGACACAACATGGGTCTTGATAGCTGAAAGGATAGAAATAATTACTTTATTCACACAATAAGTCGTACGCGCAGTGGTTCTACTGTCTGCCATTTTAAACGCTGCGCTCAGAAAAGATTAACGAATGCACACATTTGCTTTCTTTGAAGAAACGGTTCTTACTCCCACGTGGTTCCACGGGGTGGTCCAAGCCACACTTACATATTTTATGACTGCATCTCCCATAATGAAATGGCTTTCATTAGCACACACAGACAGAAGCAAATGCACTGAGAGACATCACATCCAGCAGAAAGGTCCAGCATTACAAACAAGGGGAACTTATCCAAGTGTGAGACTGCCATTTGCTTCCAGCAGTAAAGTATCTCTTTACTGTCTAAACCGAGGATATAGTTTTTGGCACATGTAATCATGTTGTCCCTCCTTACTTCTAGTCTTTCTTGGTTTTCAAAAAATCCTAATATTGATACTTGCAGAGCATTGAAGTGCTAGGTTCAGACAATTTCAGGAATTGTATCCCAATTTGCCATTGCTTGTCTTGGCATTTCCACATCCCCTTTTGTTTCCAACAAAAATGGAAAACCAGTGTAATGTAAGTATTCAAAAAGTGCAGTCTAGATTCTTAACAACATTCAAATCTAATCTAATTTGGATATAACTGTCTCGGGAGAGGGGGGATTAAATGCTTTAAATGCGTTAGAACTTGCTCGCAGACCCCACCCCTTGTTCTTCACCTTTTCAGAAAATGTCAGTTTGCTGCCAAACGCCTATTCCTGCACTGTCTGACAGGGCGTCAGGGGAGGAGCAATTATTAAATAATGTTGAAGTCACATTATCTCAACTTAGTGAAGCCCCATCCACCTCCCTATTTAATCTAGACTTTATGAAAATATGTATAACACAGTTTAAACAATCCCAATGTCTTAACCAATGAGGCTCCATGGCAGTGGCTGAAATACCCCACCCGTGTCTCCTCCGAGTGATTCTCACACTGGCCTGTAGTGTAGTGTAATGGGAGAAGCATGTCGTTTTGATGGGGGCAGCCTGTAGCCTAGTGGCTAAGGTACATGGCTGGGACCCAGACGGTTGTAGTAGCCATGATAAGATGAAGCCCTCTGGAAGTCTGGGTTATAGAATAGAAGTCAGCAGGTTTCTCTTTTCCATTCCAGCGGTTAGGAGGAGCAGATGCTGAAAATTCTATCGAAACTAGTCGGTCTCAGTGGTTTTTCTCCTTTCCGACTGGAAATCGTACCTGGCAACGCTCGAGAGAGGAAACCAAGAGCTCCGCAGCCAGAGGAGGCTCTGCCAGCACAGAGCACTTATTTACGTAGAAATGAGAAACGTTGGGCAAAGCAGCGGTCCAGATTTAAAGGGGTAAGGAAGCTGACCTAATTCCAGAGTCTGGAGCTTGCTGGAGAGAGCAGCCTTATCTTTGTGCTGTGTGTATGAAATGTGCATCGCGTTTTCACTGTGTGAAACCACAGCAGGGTTAAACACACCAGCGACGGTGAAGCATACAACATAGATGGATTTGTCCATTTACAGGTCTATCTACTTTTTTTGTGGCCATAGACTTACCTTACAGTGTAACCTTTTCATTATTATGGAAGGGGCATGTGTTTTCAAATACAAAATGTTATCATAGATTGTTACATTGTCCTATTCTCGTCTGAGGGCTGGATGTAGGCCTGAGGGCCAGATTTGATCATTTCTGCACTACAGTATTTGTGTTTATTTTATAATACACAATACATGCGCAGACACACTACACAGCCACATCTCGTTATGAGACACAGTACATATATCAAGCAGACTTTCATCACTGCAAAAAAAGAAAACTGATCATGTCTTCCCTCGGAAAAGAAGTTGAATAACATATTTATCGAACACAATGTATGTCATAGGTCACATAATGAACACAAACATACTCACATGTACACACACCCACCAAGTACAGCACTCATTAAAAGGCATGTGGCGTTACTTTCACACATAAACGGTAATGGAAGACTGGACAGCAGACTGCTCAATGTAGGCAATCGTATTGCATCGAGTTCACCCCATTGTAACCGTACCCGAAGATCCCCAATACTAAACAGGGCTGTAATCCGGCTCTGTGAAGTGATGTCACACGTCGAGACATTCCGAACAGGAAGTGATGCGGCAGAATATGGTGACGGCTAGCGGCAGGCCACGGTGAGTCACGCGCAGGTCAGGACGGGGGGAGCC
Source organism: Conger conger (assembly GCF_963514075.1). Classification (NCBI taxonomy): domain Eukaryota; kingdom Metazoa; phylum Chordata; class Actinopteri; order Anguilliformes; family Congridae; genus Conger; species Conger conger. The sequence goes on along the minus strand of NC_083777.1, from coordinate 19,990,870 downwards.
GAAGGAAAGCCGGGCTCAAAGCGGAGAGTCGTGCGGGGAGATGTCCGGGAGGCACTGGGCTGGGTGGGAGGACTGGCAGGGGAGAGATTCCAGATAAAGGGGACGGACTCAGGATACAACTCAGAGCCCCGCTGAGCTTCCTGGAGCAGTGCGGTAGGAATGGCTCCAAGCTAATTTTACTCTGCGCTAACGATGACTCACTGAGAAGAAAGATCTGCACTGACTCACGATTCCAGGTAACCAACCGAATCATGTCAATGAAGGACCTGCCATTTTAAGTCCCGCACTATTCTCAGGCTCTGTCACATCTGCTGATGAGAAAGAACACAAGTCCCGATTATTCTTTATTCTTGTTAATTAGAAAGCATTTCAGGACTGAGCCAAGTAATAGATTGGTGACTCAACTGCTGAATATTCAAATAATAGAACAATCTTTCTGAAACCTAGTAAAATATATTCTGGCAGACCAGAGCAACTGGGATGTACGCTACTTCATATACTTAGATAGAAAGGTAGAAGGGCTCGTATAAGAGGTTAAAGAGGGTGACACACGAGGCAAAACAGGATAAGATTTATGACCCTGACATTTCTCACTGCCAGTTGGATTACTTCATGTCCTGTATATACACAACTACACGCAACCTCTGACTTCACCAAGTGTGTACTCTGACTTTTTGTTTTTGTCTTTTCTGTACTCTACTCCTCTTGTCTGGAGCCTGCAAGGAGGAGTAGGTTTTTTGGGATTTTTGGGATAATTTAATTTGTTCCAATACACCAGGCAAGCTTAGTCAAATACAGAAAATATTCATACAGTATAACTATACACAACCTCTGTCTTAACTGAGTGTGTGTACAAATACTTTCAGATGTACTATGTACACCACTCTATATAACCTCTGTTTTCACTGTGTGGACAAAATCATAGAATTTAAATATTACATAAATGCAATATTACAGAATACATTCTGGTGGAAATTTGTTGGTATTCTGATACTGAAATTCAGACATACTGATCTAGCATCCCAGACAGGCAGGGACTCTGGACCAAAGTCAGCACTCCCAGGCCAGATCTGACCCGAGTCTGGCCCCAAATCAGCAGGGCCAGATCTGACCCGAGTCTGGCCCCAAATCAGCAGGGCCAGATCTGGGCTATCTGGGATGGAACTGGAGTTTGGTAAAATGCGTAATTAAGTCAACCTCTGCGCTTTTTCAGGGGTCGACTGCAATTTAAACAGAAAGGTCAGATATGTGGAGAGATTTCCTGGCTGTGTGATTATGCAGAGCTGAATTAAAATGCAGATGAGTGATTTCCTCTGTCAATGTTTGTGAAGGATAATGAACAGAGGGAGAAGAGCATGACATCCCATCTTTCTGCTTGCTAACCGAGGGCTGGTCCCAAATCTCTCAGCCCATCAGCAAACCTAAAAACAGGGCTCCTCGACAGGTGCACATAGGATCCAAACACTATGTATGCCTTATAAAACAATATATCAACACAGAAACAACAGAGGTATAGTACATATGCATAGCTCCTATTACAGTCTGAATAAGAGGATGTGAAACCTACACATATGTAGGCCTGGTCGTTATCGCACTTTTGAACGCACAGAGATAACACCATATTTGTTCTTAAATGGCCAAAGGGTCACAGGTAAGTCTGTGGTGGGCCACATTTGAACAGCAAAACCTCAAACTTTATTTAAATGCAAAAATACCGCCACGGGCAGGCTAGTTGTGTAAGAATGTGTTGGGATGTAATGCACATTCAAATAAGGTTTCACTTTCGAACGGCGTACTGTACTTTTCAGATTTCAAATAAAAGATAAACACGCACTTAAAGTTATCGCGGCTTCATGCTTAAATGACAACTGATAAAAATCTGCTTGGAGATACCATCTGGGAGAACACTTGTGAGTGTCTTTTCAGTTAAAACCGACCGCGTTTATGCAACTCAAGGACACGCGCATTGGACATCGCCGTTGGGGTTTAACATGGATTTACCAATCAGGACATGGAACATCGGACAGCATCCTGGCACGGTGACGGGGGATTAGGAGGGAGCCTGGGTGGAGGAGAGGCTCGGCCCTGTCTCTGCTGACTCAGGGTCCAGAAATGTGCAGCCGTGCGACGTCACACACCTCGGCTGTGCCTGCCAGTTATCCCCCTGTGATTAATCACTGCTCCATCTCCGGTCAATTCCGGCGCGGAACGGCCTCCGGCGAGCGGTACGTTAAATGGGCACAGATTGCGACACGGTTGGCACAGGCTACGTATCGGCGATGAGGGCGAGTGGGGTTTGGACACGTTGTGCGGTTCTTTGCGGTCTTCGGACCGTCGCAACCCGGGTGCTCTCCCGACGAGATGTTGTGTAGCGGTTGCGCCCTGATCACCACGTTTTAACATCGGTCACCAGGATCACAGATTACTATGTGGTTCTGGCAATATTCCCAAAAACGATAAAGAGTACAAATATACATTATGCAAATGAGGTCCTTCACATTGACTGATCCACAAAAGAGTTTATCGTGGTTCCCTATTTATTCAGGGACCTTAACCATTCTAAATTAAGTGTTCTATGTTCAAAAGGAAATTCTCAGAAGGTAGCTCAATCCAAATTTCACAATCAATTTCGTTGAACAGCACAAGCAACGGTCAACGGCTCAGAAATGAATAAATAAAGGGCGGCATTCAGCATCATTTGTTGAGCCGTGGTTTGACCTGTAACGCGTGACCGTGGTAGGAGAGGGCCTCTGGGTAACTGTAAATAAAGTGGCAGGGGAAGTGCTCCCCTGTGTTGACTTACTGTCCGGCCTGGTCATCCACCTCATTACACAGCCTGACAGGAGGCCTAACCTGCAGCTGGGGCGGGAGTAAAAATTAACCACGGACGCGTGTCGCCCGCTTCTGCTCCGGCCGTTACCTGCTGGCTTCATTTACAGCCGCTGTTCTGGACCCTATTTTTAAATTACGGCACACTTTCCTTTCCCCTCCACGGCTATTTCTGCTTTGTCTTTTTCTTTCTTTTTTTCCCTCAAGGAAGGTCCTTAAGCTGTGTAATAAACAGTCTGTTCAAGTCTCCTGTGGTGACTCAGGCAAGAAAAAACACCATTCGTATGTGTGAATTGCGGGAATTAAAGAACAGTCGATATCCACGTTACGTACAGTACTCCGCCTCAGAACCACAATTAAGCTGTGGCTCTGGCCGCGTGCGCACCGTGAAACCAGCATTCGAAAAACAAGCGATGATGTCATCTCTGGGTTTACACAAACGTTCCCCCCTGCGGCAACACCACGCTGTTGATTGCGACACTGTGTAGAGAACCGTGTCGAAGCAATCCTCATGTCTTCAAATGACCCCTAGGCAAAACAGAGACATAATTCATGTACGAATGTAGTGCCCTGGAAAGTAGCCTAACAAACCATCGTTTGATACAGGTTCTTTGATGAGGTCTGGCTGTCTGGCTTAGGACCATGGCTTGCAGAGTCATGTGACATGCAATGTGTACAGTGCGTATTTACAATCTGTGTACAATCTGAAACGGAATTAGAGATCAAACGGAGACATCAACGGAGTATGTTCAAAAAAACTATTTGTCCTGAATATCTGATTGCCCTATTCTCCGATGCCATCTGTCCGGCAACCTACGAAGCCACTCCCCCAAACCCCAGCCCCACCAATCTGAATGGAGGGATGGAGCCATTTTGTTTCTTTTGTCATCCCACTGGGTGCAAAACACTTCACTCCTGTGGTTAGACCGAAACAAAAGTTTTTCATTAGCATTAAATAGTCATCCCTGTATGAAAATTTGGTCATGCCAGAACCTGCTTCTAAACTTAGAAACAACTGAAAACCAAGGGAAAGAATGAATCACTTTTCAATGAGTCCAAGTGAACAGAAAATGATGCCTCAACCCCATTCCACATATCTTTCAAACAGTGACGTTATTCCTCCATGTGTGTACCTATAGTAACCAGAAAGTACCTAGTATATTACCCATATATTTCCTATATATTACACATATCTTACCTATATTACCCATATATCACCCACAATACCTACAGTATATATTATCCATATTACCCAAGAATACCTATATTCCCAGATATTAGCCAGATAGTACACATTTATTACCTATATCACCAAAATGTTTCACCTTTTACCCAGCTATTACCCAGATATTAGCTACATTATTTTTATATTCTTATCAATATATCCAAACCTGATACTGCTATGTTAAAAGAAATCAGTACCAGCCCAAAAATAAAAGCCTGACTTCGAAGTTAATCTTTAGACTGCATCTGTTTACATGTAGAGTCTGTGTAAACATGTCATCACTATGCACGTTTCCTAAAGCACATTTTCATGCTTTAAACCACAGTCCCAACAGCCCAATGCCTGCCACTGTACAGCAGGCAGGTCTTTCATAACATTTCTAAATAAGTCAAATATCCTTCACCGCACATAAAAACTGTCTGGGCCAATCAAAAACATATGTGGAAACTGCAGAAATATCTAAAAACCCCAGAAAGTGGACTGTGTAAAGCTGCAGTGAACTCAGTGGCATCAGTTGGAATGGGCAAGCATCCTTACCACACCTGGAGCCTGTTCTTACCCAGGTCACGACTGCCTCTTTACTCCTACATGGATAGGCCTTCTACCGCCAAAGTTTTTAAAAAGTCCAAACATTTTATGTAAAACAGGTTATCTAGGACCGGACCGAGTTCTTCATTCAAAAATGTATTTAGACTAGGACTAGGCTTAGCCTATCTGTGGAATTGGCCCTGAATGTTTAAAAGATCAATGGTCCACACACATTTATTCATCAAAGCACAGAAGGAGGGAGAAGGCCCTAAACAATCAACTAGCATGTGACGAGCCCACATGAAAATCCCACCCCCTGTGAAGCGAATGATGGATTTCCTGTCAGGCTGGGGTCAAGCGCCAGAATGAAACTGCAAAGGGGTTAATAATAATGGAATAATCAGGGAATGTGAGAGGAGGAACAGGAATGTTCTCTCTCTCCATCCATGTCTTCACTCAGCGGCCATTCTCAACGCGACTGTGAGGATAATGGGGAGCATTCCCGCTGTGGTGGAGCTCACAGCTCCCGGATCTCATCACTGAGAGCTGGAAATGGGGTGAGGAGGCAGTGGAGATGATGCTTAGGGACCTGAACACACAGCCCAGCCCATGTGGGGCAAAGCCAGCATAGCCAGTGGAACAAGGAGTTTAACCTGAACTGTGTCAGTAAATATCCGGATGTATGAATTATTTGCACGTTAAAAAAAATGTTGGTGAGACGTGTGGGACAGCCCCGAGGGCGGCCATATACCCGCGTATGAACTCCCACCCGTAGGATAATAATAATGGCGGTAGCAGGTCTATTCATGTATATGAGGAGGAAAGAGGCAGTAGTGATATGGGTAAGAACAGGCTCCAGGCGTGGTAAGGATGCTTGCCCATTACAACTGATGCCACTGAGTTCATTGTAGCTTTACTTAGTGCATATTTATGCATTGGTTTTCCACCCTTTGTAAAGGGGCAGTCCACTTTCTGGGGCTTTCAGATATTACTGCAGTTATATCTAATGAACATATACATCAGGATTTTGGGCTGGTACTTATTTCCTTGAAGACAGCAGTCTCAGGTTAGGTAAGAATTCCCAACCATGATTCCTACCTTGCACTGTAAAAAACAAATAATAAGTCCATCTGAAGTAATTTAGTCTCATATTGACACTTTTTTGATAAGACAAAAATATCAACAATAAGGCAAAACAGCGTCAAGTTTATTTCAAGATTTGCCAATGGGGTAAGAACATTTCACTTGTCAAGCTAACAGAAACTTAAAACAAGATATTTTCTACTTGAGAGTAAAAAAAAAAGATTTTAAGTCTCATCACAAGACTAAATCATGCAGTGAGTGCGATGAACTCTCTCTCATACCCGCTCTGCTTTCTCCCTGTCTGAATAAAGCAGAAAATGTGAAAGGATGGCGAACGGTTCTCCTCTGCTTTAAAAAAGAGAAATGCAAATGGAGGCACGGATAGGGGAAAGGACCCTTACGCACTCCAGCAGAGTGCCGTTAACATCAAGAGTGGGCATCTCATGTTTATCCCTGAATGTTTGTGCAATGCTCAACATCCACTTTGCGCGTTAGCACGATAGCGTAGGAATTGCATCGACAACACCATCCCTTCTTCCCTGTTGAATTCACCTCTCTGTTTAAATTCAATCTGCTGCCTGACGCTTAAAGCCATTCTGGCTTCTGCCCGTCAAGCAAGCGTTGACCTTCACCGCGAACCGGCGTTTTTTCCCCCCCGCTAAATGAAATGTTTAAATGGAGTTTAAAGACGAGCAAGCCCGCGTCTGTTGCCGAGGTTAGATCCGGGTTAAACAGGGTGAGCGTCAACTCGACACTGCGCAGGGAAATCTCATCCTTCAGTCTGGAGTGGCGCTCTCCCGCTTCACAGCGAGATGGTCTGGCGGTTGAAAGGCGCTGGTTCTGAAGTACAGCAGAACAGATGCGCGCTGACGTAGCGAGGTGTTGACAAGCTCTGCTTTCTGTTGCGTAACAGGGCAGCTGACTGCACCCAGCGGCTGGGAGAGCCAGCGCCGTCAGGAGGAAGATTTAAAGAGCTCAGAAGCATTAAAGATGCGCGGGGGTAGGGTTAAATCAGGAACAGAAATTTAGCCAGAAAAACATGTAATGTTCGGATTAAACTCATCCCTGAGAAAACCGCCCCTTCCAGGAACTACCCTTAGTAGTGACATGTTTGCAGTGTCAGGTTAGCCAGACTTGAAAGAGTCACCGATTCACCTCGTATATCTTTTCACCAGTTTTTTTTCCCTCTTTCTCTTCTTCTTTTATCTGTTCTGCCAATGTTCAGCCGTCCTGTTTATCCACGACAAACCCCCCACCCCACCCCAGTAGGTGTTGGCAGGCCCGGGCCAAGTACTTAAAAAAACTGGTACATTAAAACCCTTCAGGAAACAGCAAATATCACAACAGATTACTAACAGTTAAAAAGGACTCATCAATTTTCACCATGATTCAAAACAAAATTCTTCATTCTGTTTTAATTAACGCATTGTCTTGGAAAGTCCCAAAGTTCCACAGCCGTGTTTTCAGATTGTAAATCTAAAGAGCCAAGTGTTTGGGACATGTGTCTGGTGCAGGTCTGGGTGCCACGGCCTGGTTTAAAGACTGGTACTGTGTGTCCTCCCATGTCCAGGGCTAACCACCACCACAGCTGCCGCCGTCAGTCCCAGTCCTGACCCTGCACGCCACACCCAAAAGAACAAAACGCCACTCGGGTTACCGCCGCCCAAACACTCGTATTACGCCGCGGTAACACAAAACCACAGCGTGCTTCAGGTCCCCCGAACAGCACCCGCTGCCGGGCTACAGTATAAATGACTCCAGCTGACAAGCCGTTACCCCGCTTGTCCTTTCTGTGGCCTGAGGGAGCACCTTTCACTGTACATATATACTGTACACAGTGCTGGTATGTGGTATACTGTTCACACTGTTCTTATGTGGTATATACTGTTCACACTGTTGGTATGTGGTATGCTGTTCACACTGCTGGTATGTGGTATGCTGTTCACACTGCTGGTATGTGGTATGCTGTTCACACTGCTAGTATGTGGTATACTGTTCACACTGTTGGTATGTGGTATACTGTTCACACTGTTGGTATGTGGTATACTGTTCACACAGTTGGTATGCGGTATACTGTTGACACTGCTGGTATGTGGTATACTGTTCACACAGCTAGTATGTGGTCTACTGTTCACACTGTTGGTATGTGGTCTACTGTTCACACTGTTGGTATGTGGTATACTGTTGACACTGTTGGTATGTGGTATACTGTTCACACTGCTGGTATGTGGTATACTGTTCACACTGCTAGTATGTGGTATACTGTTCACACTGTTGGTATGTGGTATACTGTTCACACTGCTAGTATGTGGTATACTGCACACACTGTTGGTATGTGGTATACTGTTCACACTGTTGGTATGTGGTATACTGTTCACACTGCTAGTATGTGGTATACTGTTCCCACTGTTGGTATGTGGTATACTGTTCACACTGCTGGTATGCGGTATACTGTACACAACTGTTGGTATGTGGTATACTGTTCACACTGTTGGTATGTGGCATACTGTTCACACTGCTGGTATGCGGTATACTGTACACAACTGTTGGTATGTGGTATACTGTTCACACTGTTGGTATGTGGTATACTGTTCACACTGTCGGTATGTGGTATATACTGTACACACTGCTGGTATGCGGTATACTGTACACACTGCTGGCATGTGGTATACTGTTCACACTGTTGGTATGTGGTATACTGTTCACACTGTTGGTATGTGGTATACTGTTCACACTGTTGGTATGTGGTATACTGTTCACACTGCTGGTATGTGGTATACTGTTCACACTGTTGGAATGTGGTATACTGTTCACACTGTTGGTATGCGGTATACTGTTCACACTGTTGGTATGTGGTATACTGTACACACTACTGGTATGTGGTATACTGTTCACACTGTCGGTATGCGGCAGAAGGTCAAATATTCCCTGTCACGTCAATAAGAGCAGAAGCATTTTGTGAGTTGGGAGTGAGAAGATGGATTTCAGTCAAACATTTTTTCCCAAAAAGCCCCATTCAGACACTAAAAACATCTACAGAATGTTTGTTAAGCCAATAAATAACGTAACAGGAGAGAGCGAAGCGCCAACGGCCCACAATGCAACTGAAGAACGGCAGAGAGGAGTCATGTGATCCCGGGGCTCAGATTTGAGGCGCGTATCCGATGACCAGCAGGGATCCGAAGCAGCTTATGAAACAGGCTGAGGCCCAAACGGGTAATTAACCCCGGGCCTGCGTGGAGCTGGGCTTCTCCCTCCTCCCCACAAACTATGACACGTCACAACACCGCCAGAAGGCCAGAAATCTCTGTGAAATGATGTTTCATTCACAATTACCAGTTATTTAATCTACAAAATAATCAATGTAACATTTTCACAGTCAAGTATGCAGTTACCTTACATAATATCACAAAAGAATGAAGGCAGTTTTAACGTCACACACATGCCATAGGCATCTATGCCTATGATGGAAGTGTTGTTATTATTATGATATTGTTGAAACAGCAAACAAAATTAATTTGACATTTGAACTTCTGTTTCTGCTGTTCTAGAAACTTCCTCAACTGGGGTCTTGAGGTTATCATCAGTCCTCTGGTCTTCTCCACATCTCCCCATGAGGTCAGTCATCCAACCTCTGTATCAAACAGCAACCCATGCTCAGGTCAGTGCCCTCAAATTTAATTGAAAAAAAGGTATATGTTTTTCCACTCTTAAAGATAAGCGACTGGATTAAATCCGTTGGCCGTTTCTGACCTTGCGCTTGTGTGATTATACATAGTCCTGTTCTCTGGAACTCTTCCAGAGCGGTGAGATCCTCCCTCATCATCGCAGCCAGGGGAAGCGGACGTGCTGTTCTGATCTATAACGCGCCGTTTACGAGACCGCACTGCGCCACCCGCGTGGGAGCCATGGAAACGCATGTTCCGCGGCACGTTAGCGCTGTAGCGGGTCAGGACCCCGCGTGACCACCATGACTCAGCCCTGGGAAGGACTCTTCTTCATCAGCAGCCCCGGAGTCAAATATGAAATCGTTTTGGATTCAAATACTTCTCTACGCTTCACTGAGCTTGTCTGGTGCATTGGAACCTATAAATTACTCTCAGAAAGTGCAAACCATGCCTCCTGGTCCTCGTGGTTGGCTCAATTGCACCATGCAAGCTCAGTCGGGCACAGAAAAGTATGTGAATCCAAAACACATATGTATTTGTCCCAGGTCTGCCCGTGAGCAGGGCATTTCAGTGAATATGCTTCACAAGCTTGTTTTGAATGATATAACTCACATGGGATCGGGTTTGTAATGAACCCCCTTGGTCAGGTTTTACTAAGCAGATGAACTGTAATGTAATGTGCTGTAAGCGTTCTCTGGACAGGTCTCTGGTGCGGTTGGACAGTTGGGCAGTGCTCGTAACCTGCTCTCCGTCAGCAGGAGGTGTTATGCGACGTGTGACACCCTCCCGCTGAGAGTGCAGGTGGCAGACGGAAAGGGGGCGTGGTTTTCCATGCGGCAGAGCCGTGTGCGAGCCCTGCTGCCGACACGCACGCCCTGGCAACCCGCCGCGGCAACCAACACCGAGCTCCCTGGAGACCAGGAGACTGGCGAGAGAGGGAGGAGAGGAGAGGAGAGGAGCGCCGCACTCCGGTAATAAGAGACCAAAAGAAAGGTGCCATCTGTGCCTGTAAGGAGGTCAGTAGATCAAGTTCCTGTCACAGCACCTGGGCCTGTTTTCAGAAAGAGTCTGAAAGTAGAAATCCTGATCTGGGACCAGTTATTGCGTTACCTCATACTGGGTAAGGGTAGGATAGGTATAGGGGAAAGCCTGTTCCTAGATCAGTGTTCCGACTCTGAATGACTATGTGCATGTTCCCTGGACTACATATCCCATGATGCATCATACCAGGAAGTCAATTCAGGAAATCAGATACATTTCACCTCAGTGGGCATTCAGCCACATTCGTTCATGACTTTTATCATGACACACGACAGTCAAATAATCAGTTTTGCTTTAATAAATCATTGCTCTGAGAGACGTGTATGATAATGCATTTGTGGATGCTGTCTGTCTGAATCATTAGGTGTTCACCCAGCAGAGGATCACATTACCTGGTTACCAAGAAACTGCACAGCAGTACTGCGTCGCAGTGAGCTTATACAACACTTTCCCTGAGAGATCAAATGTACATCCGTACCCCTCTAATGTGCATCCCCAAGACCTTATCCTACAGGACAAGTAATAATCTGCTCTGTGAAAGGCAGTAAAGTGTGGCAGATAAGGCCTTTGACTGTTCATAGAGCTGAAATAAGATTGGCACAGATAATTCCACGCGTCGCTGGAGCTGGTGCGAGAAGCATGAAGGCTTCCTGTGTTTGTACTAGCCTCAGGACAACCTTGTTTCACATCAATTGTGAAGGCATTAGCACAACAACTCTTTTTGGGCGGGCGGTGCTATGCTACATTAGCCTGTGGTGAGGTGTGTGGGGCAGTCCGTAGGGTGGCCGACTCTTGAGCCATACGCGAGGCCCCCTTAATGGGTGGGGGTTCACTGTGGGGTCCCTTCACTATCGGTCAGCGTCTGCTTTCTCACTGTCTGAAAAGCAAATGGGAATGGATGGCAGGCTGGTCCATTCTCCTTTAACCCTTTGAAGAGCAGGTTTGTTGGAATGTTCTTTTATTTCAACATTTTAAGTCAGTGTTCTAGAACTCCATTGCTGTCATTTACCAGGAGTGATTGTTACATCAGCATTAGAATGTCCTTCAAGAACATTCTAAACACATATTTCCGATCTCACACCTTAAAGGGTTAGGAAGAAATGACACCTGCGTTTCCTCTCTCTTAAAAAGATGAACTATCAACGTGCCCCTAACAGGTAGTGTCCTTGCTGCACGCACGTGGGCCTGTCCATAGCTGGAGTGACGCGGAGCGCATTTTCACCTGAAATATCATCACACCGCATTCTCAGATGCTAGATTTGGCACAAGGCAGATCCAAAAACAGAACGGAACTCCAAGGAGCAGCTCCCATTTTGGAAGGGGCTTTGCAGGTGAGAGAAGAGACTCCTGGTAGTCAGTGGATGACTGGAATAAGACTTATTCCTTAGTATTGTCCTAGATAAGGATTAGACAAATGAGCCTAAAATGCATCCAGCTCCAGAATAACTTCGGAACAACCAGATGGGGCCGAGCCAAACCATACCCCCGGCGAAAAAAACCTTTACCAAACGAGGCATTTTTAAAATGGACCGCATTCACAGCTGTTTTATGGAATAACAGCCATCTGCTTTTCATTCACAGCTTCCTCTCCTCTCCAGCCCTGGTGGTTAGAGAAGGAGCTGGGGAGACGTGGCTCGGCTGGGCTAATACACGCGCTGACTGCATGGGAGGGGTGTTATCGTAAACAAGGATCTGGCTATCTGAAGCTGTCCCTCTCAGCTGCTTCATCCAAGCAGCAATAATGTTTCCTGCATGTCTCTGAATGAGTGTGTGTGTGTGTGTGTGCCTGCATATTACTGCATAATGGCTATGCGTCTGTGCATGCGGGCGATGGGGGTGTGTGTATTAATGTACTCTGGAATATGTCCATGTGCGTGTGAGTGTATCTTGTTGTATGATGATGTGAGTGTATGTGTGCGTGCTGGTCTGTGAGAGTTGAGCGTATCTTACTGTATAATAGTGCTGTGTGTGTGTGTGTTGATGTATGCTGGGAGACATCCAGGTGAGTTTATCTTACTATATAATAGTGCTGTGTGTGTGTGTGTGTGTGTGTGCGCTGATGTATGTTGGGAGATATCCGTGTGCGTGTGAGTGTATCTGACTGTATAATGGGGATATAAGAACACAGTGCAGCTTCCTTTGAGAGGATTAACAGTTTCTGACTGAAGGGAGGAGAAATCCGTCATGGCTTGATACGGGCGAGCCGGAATGGTGGCGTAAATCACCCAGTTTCCGCCCTCCGCACACGCTTGGCGGCGACCTCTTTCCCCGTCGTGCACCGTAAATCCCGCACATTTCTTAATCTCCGTCATTTGCTGATATACACAGAGACAGGTACACACAGGGGTCAGCTCCTTTCTCTGCTGTAGCAAGAGAAGATCCTTTTCCTGGCTCTAAAAAAATCTCATTATCCGCAATGAAAGCGCATCTTTCACCCAGCCCAGAAGCAAATAAGCTCTCGTGCGAAGAGGATTTATGCATACAGGTCCTGATCTAAGACCAGTTTTTTTTTAGGATACCGTTGGGATAGGGGCAGGAGATCACGTGACCTTGGATCAGCTCTCCGGCCATGAATATGGGCTCCAGCCCGACCAGTGCAGTGCCGCAATATGATTGGACGCTTTGGCCTGTCACTCATTCAGTACTTGGGAGACAGGCCAAAGGGGGAGAACAATTTGCTCCACTTAACTCACACAGAGTTCATTACCCAGTGACCCAGAGACATGAATCAGTGACAAGTGACAAGACTGTCTCAGCTGAGAAGTGTACCCACCCCCGCAATGCTAAAAACCAGCGGCGTGTTTCTACACCACAACTGCCACCAAGGAGGCCCGTGAACACTTTCTCTGAGGCATGGACAGCAGCCGAAGACGGTCTTAAACGGTTAAAACCACGGGCCGGACGCTATTGAAATCAGGGATCCGTCGTACAGCCAGTGCTGGAGGACTGTTTTTCAGCACTCCGCTGCAGTCGTTCAGCTCAAACACCTGGTTTCCAAGGCTTCACTGGCTGCTGATTGAAGGGAAACCACAAACGCCCGCAGTCACCGCTCGTCATAAAACTGCGGTTAGAAACGGTTAAAGCCACGGGTGTTGTTTTTAGATTAAATAAACCAGCTCCCAAAGTTTAACACCCACCTACGGTCCTCCCTCATTAAAGGTGCATCAGAAAAGCCTCTGGTCCCACTGTGGGAGTCTTCTGTTCACCTCTGCTTAAAAAAAAAGGTGCTAACGAGGCCTTAGCAGCTAGTGCCGAACCGGCTTTCCCAGGCTGGTATGAAAATGACAGGAAGGTGAGAGTCAGTGAGGGGGCAGGCAGCGTTACTGTGCTGGCATGGTCCTGCCACACCAGACATCAGGGGCTGCATCGCCAACGAGCGATGTGTCCGTCCAGCTGAGGGCCAGAGGGCCTGTGGGCCATCACGCTTTCGCACGGTAAGCAGAAACTGTTTCGATCTTTAAATCAAGACTTCAAAGATTAAAAACGTCTTTGTCCATTAGGGCACTAACGGAAATTATTTTAAAAAAAATAAGTAAAAAATTTTTGTTGAAATTAGAAAAAAATTAAAAATACCCTTTTGGTCTAAAATTCCCAAATGCCCCCATACCAGCTGTTAATCTATATGACCTGGATAGGTGATGGCTAGAACACGTGCGATTTAGTAACACACAACACGCTCAGTTTGCCTTCTTATTTTGCACAGTAGTAAGAAACAGTGTAGCAAACTGCTAACTACACATCTTATCTCTCCTGTAAAACGTTGGGAGCTGCTTCACTGTAGCCTACTGTGGTATCAATTACACAATGTGAGATGTAACCTAATTAGCCAGCTAGCTTTTTGGCTAACGTAAAAAATTTAATTGCTGCTATTGCACACATACCACATATTGAAATAAGCAGGTGGACCACCAGGTGTGCTCATATTCCTTCATACATTTGTCTGTTGTCATACAAATATTACATGTTAATTTCCCTTGACAATTTCCTGCCTCTTACACAGAAGCCAAGTGAATACTTTGTGCCTTGAACTCAAATTGTAAAAGAAAATTTCTATTTCTCAGCATTGCTGCTCTACCAGTAAACTCTATTTGTGTGCGGTTTACAATATGATCCGATATCGATTATTTCTCTATTTATGTTCCTGCACCATTCCCAGTGCAACTGATCCATTAAGGAATCACAAGTTCATGGCAGCGCAGAGCTTCTGTCAGAGACCTGAAGAAGCAAAGAATGCTTTGAACAGGCATATGTTCAGAAGGAGAAATGAAGATCCCCCCCCCCCCCCCCCCCCAAAAAAAAGACATCAAACCTTTAGCGAGATTCATTAAACTGTGTGTCTCTCTGTCTCGGGGCTCTGCAGTACTGCATGGGAGTGCCAACAACCTATTAAAAAACACTGACACACGTCAGGGGCGCGTCGCGCTTCCACTGACGATCCCACATTCCTTCATAAGTGCAGGAAGGAAAACAGCGCCCGAGGACACAACCTTGTGGAAAGGTGAACTCTCCCTTTTTCAACGCCTCAGATGCGCTTCTCTCTCAACTCTAACAGTGGAAGCCATGAAACTAGTCTTCTCAGCTGTGGTTGTCTCAGTTCTAACAGTGGAAGCCATAAAGTCAGTCTTCTCAGCTGTGCTCCTCTCTCAGTTCTAACAGTGGAAGCCATGAAACGAGTCTTCTCAGCTGTGTTCCTCTCTCAGTTCTAACAGTGGAAGCCATGAAACCAGTCTTCTCAGCTGTGCTCCTCTCTCAGTTCTAACAGTGGAAGCCATGAAACCAGTCTTCTCAGCTGTGCTCCTCTCTCAGTTCTAACAGTGGAAGCCATGAAACCAGTCTTCTCAGCTGTGCTCCTCTCTCAGTTCTAACAGTGGAAGCCATGAAGTCAGTCTTCTCAGCTGTGGTTGTCTCTGTTCTAACAGTGGAAGCCATGAAACCAGTCTCCTCAGCTGTGCCCCTCTCTCAGTTCAAACAGTGGAAGCCATGAAGTCAGTCTTCTCAGCTGTGGTTGTCTCTGTTCTAACAGTGGAAGCCATGAAACCAGTCTTCTCAGCTGCCCGCGGCCTTCGCTATCGATGGGCCGAGCTCAAATTGGGTTCCTCCCTTAGCCTGTGTTGGTTTCCCCCCTGCAATCCAGAGACACGCAGGTTTGGCCACTTGGGGAGGGCATGAACAGGGCGTTGCTGTGTGCTTAGTCAGCATACCCTGTTTGAATAAAGGTTTCATTTAAAAACAATTTTGTTGAGGGCATACCATTGCCTTTATTCTCCTCTTAAAACTGGCTTATTACTTGTCTACCGTTCACTTACAATTCAGAACTGCAGCAGCTTAATTAGAAAAAAAGCTAAAATAAGCAGTATGCAAATCTCCAATACATGGTATTGACAGATCAACCCACCATATTACCTTGATTAGCTCGAATTAAGAAACAAAACAAATTAGGTAACAGGGATGCGAATAACAATTAAGTCTCATTAACACTGTGTCGGGGTTGGCTTTTTTTAATGCACCACTTTTGTAATTTGCTTCCAGTCTTCCACAGTGCTTACTACACACTGTGGACTCACGCTGTTTTCCTATTTCTCTCATAATAATTTTGTTATTGAATATGTTTTCTTGTCGTGCCCTGGTGTAATTCCAACTCAAATTTCTCATTATTTCAACAAGGCACTGAACATGAATTTTCCAATCAAGCTGACAGCAGTATTCGTTTTTTTTGCCTCGCACAAGGAGAGAGGATTTAAACCACAATTTTTATCGTTTTCTTTTTTTGTGGTGTGAAAGTGGTTTTCCAGTTCAGTTTTGTTGATGTATTGGCAGTGTAGAAGGCAGAGCTGGGGTCAAGTCTAAGTTCATTCAATTCGGGAAATTAACTGAAATTCAATTCTGGAACTAAAAACACACAAAATGTCCTGTGGTGATGTTTCAATTATTGAATCAAGTTTTAGTTGATTTCCTTCATTTACGACACTGAAATTGCCATGGTAGCTACTACAAATCAACAGACGTCTCTGCACTGACACTGGCATGCAGATCACAGTGAAATCTGAAATATTGGTCAGTAGTGAGATGGTAATCTGACACTGTGACATAGTCGTCCTCCAGCCTGAAAGATCACTAGGACCCACATGTCAGAATTAGCTGACTTGCACATCCTCGGTTTAAATGACCTTGAATTTCATTAATTGGAGGGAGAACCTGAACCATGTCACACAGTGCTGGGCAGTGCTGACTTGCATTGAGTTTCCTCCTGGTTGAGGTGTACAGAGGTAAATACAGGCTTTGCCACACTGCACAATTAACAATAACATAAGAACAGCTTTGGTTCAATGTGACAGTGTTGATGGCAGCAGTTATGTTACATTTATCATATTGCCTCTGGGTTGGCATACTTAAACTACATTAGTACGTTAATGATGCTGCATGTACACGGTCCCTGGTCTATAAACGTTGTCTGTATCACTATTGCTCATAGAACAAATGTGCATGTTTTTCCTGTTTAGTATACCATTATGAATGAATGGCATGTAAAACTGCTGGTCTCAATGTCAACCGTGCAGAAAAAAAGTTGAGTGTTACAGATGGCTATGGCACTGGTGCTTCCCATGGGAAGCACTTCCGATTGAAACAAATCCAGCAACAACAACAAAACAGAATACAGTGAATTTCAATACAATAATTCACCTGCGGCATGGACAGGGAAACTGAAAGAGGCGTCTGCCTTTGCGCCATCCTTTGAGCCCGAACGGGACTTCAGAAGCCCAAAACTTCAGAAGGCAGTGAGGACATTTCAATTCGGTGTCAGGGGTACTCATCCCTTGATGCTGGGAACAAGCAGCCTCGCGGGGGAGATAAAAGGATGAGCTGAAATGCTACGAAGCTGCCAGAGGTAGCTAACCCGCTAGTGTGGCACAAGCGCATACGTACACAGCAAACAATACAATGCGCATCGCAGCGTCGATGCCAGCCTAGTACTGCGTATTTCGCTGGTTACTCCAAATCCTGGGGGCTGCACAAAAGCGATGTTACTCTGCAAGCTGTTCGGATGCGCAGCTGGACCGTCGTGACAACGATCACATGAGCGACAACTGCACCACGACAATAGACTGCATAT
Organism: Conger conger; assembly: GCF_963514075.1. Taxonomy (NCBI): domain Eukaryota; kingdom Metazoa; phylum Chordata; class Actinopteri; order Anguilliformes; family Congridae; genus Conger; species Conger conger. Next base: position 19,973,385 of record NC_083777.1, on the reverse strand, counting down.
AATCCATAGAGAACTGTTACTGTTGGAGGAAGTGACAGTCGAAAAGGAGGAAGATAATGTTCGGTTTTCCTTTCCCCATCCAAACGAGACCGTTGCTTTGGAATGCTCGGTTGTAAAATTGACTCACTTGAGAGGGTACCGATAGGACCTACTGAAAACAAGTTATACCCCCAATACCAAAATGTGTGCGAATTTATTAATGACTCACTTTGAACGGTACCAACAAGCCCTTTTGTCCAAAAAGAGCTTCCAGTAGCCTTTTCTGATTCACCCGTTCTACAAGCAGGAAAAGCTTTGTCATCTTAAATGGACGCTTTTCATCATCAGCGTATTACTATCTGTAGCCGAGCATCGCGTCATATTTTCGAAATACGCATTGAAAGGCTAAACGCAGTTGTTCACGAAAATTAACGGAGCTTAAGTACAAATTTGTCAGTGCATTGCAATATTCACAATCCTAATATTCACAAAATGAATGAACAGAGTTGCGTAGCAAATGTTGTTCCTACACCTGAGAATCCGTTAAATCTCTGGTCAGGGGGGATTAACCGCGATTTCGCAGCAACCGGTTTAAAAATGCAGGCAATGTAATTAATTGCGTAGCAATTGTGCATGGAAAGTAATCTCCATTCCATGACAATCAATGTAGCCAGCTAATTCACATTCAAACTGCGGGCCGAAATGCTTCATTTCAGATATGTCAACTGGAAAATCAAGGACAATGCCGACGACTGGCAGGCCGGATTCCTTCACAAAACTACACGCAACGTCCAGCAAAAGTCAGGGCATTCAGTCTCCGACTGTTGGATTTCAAAATGAAAAATTGATTCTATGGTTACAAATCATATCACTTTGTCATACGGACAAAACATGGAACGTTAAATCGTAAAGTGCATAGCTACATTCTACATACATCCTACTATCACCAAAACGTTAGCATTCCCGACTTCATAGAAACCAGTGTTTTTCCTTGCAAAAAGTAGGACAGTGACGGACGCACAATGAGTAATAAAAAAGCAGTTATATCACAGATGTTAAATAAAGGTGGTGGTGCACTTTGTCAGAATGATCCGCAAAAAATAATTACCAAATGATAGCTAGTTAACGTTAACGTTCACAGTAGGACGTTGTAGCCAAAAGAACTCGAACGCATAATCGGTGCAAATTATAGCTAGCTAACGCTACTCTACCCAATTCTAACAACTTAGCTAGCTCGTTGGCATCGATGTTATGATTGCATTTCCCATATTTTTAAACATTTCCAGTGAGATCAATAATAAATGATGGACTGGCAAATGCATTAATACCGTTTAACGTTACATCCCTACCCGCGAATCTTTACTGCCTGCTAGCTTGCAGGCTAATTCTGAAAGTATGCCCATTCGCAGCGTTATTTTGCAACGTAGACGTCTACCCTTCCATCACCCGAGGCAACACATTTCCAGCACAGAAAATTGAAAAGTGTTTGCCTCCGATTTAAAAAATAACGAAATTACAGTACTTACATTTTCGGTATCGCGCTCGTTCACAGTGGGCAATGGCGTTCTGGTCGACATTTTGTGTTTTTAGGCCTCTTCGCAAAGCAACAAGCTTGGCAGCGGTAGAGCGGGGGCAGTGAGAACGGAGGTGAATATTCAGCCTTCTACTCCTCCGACGGCATTTTCACACCGACCGTCAGAACGCTATTATATTCCACTACAGCATAATGATCTTCGAGTCCACTTTGAGCCAGGTAAAGGTGTATAACCGGCGTAAGGATGTGCCTCTCGGGTAGCAGTAGACCAGTCGAGCCCAGCGGAGAGAGAGGGAATGGGAGTTTGTATGAATCGGAGTCCCCAGCCTTGATGCACTCCCATAGACAAACGAACGAGAGACAGGGGGAGTCACATCCACCGGCAGGAGCTTGTCTCCTGCCCTCCACAGGACGATAAATGTGGTTCCAGATTCATTTATGGAAATACAAGGGCACTGCCTCCCCACTAACCACGCATGCTTTACTTATTTATTGCATTATTTCACATAGCCTATCTGCAGTTGGTAGGCGTGAATAATCTGCAAGCCTGCTGTGGTTTTTGTAACTGAAACCCGTTGGCGGATCTGAGAAATGAAAGAACTCTGTTTTATGGTCATATTAATATTGACCTTTTGTAATGTGGATTTCGGAACATGTCTAATCATAGTTTGTATAGGCAAGTTGCAATTACACAATTAGGCAATTGCTTGGATAATATTTTGGTTGTTGATTGTTCCCAATGTTCTCATTACGTGTGTAAAATCATAGTATATGCTACTCTACACCCAGCTGTATTTTTGCAAGTCTCTGCTTAGGCTATATCGCTAGGTAACTTGCCTGTTTTATTCCTGTTGCTAACACTAATAACAGCGTTCCTATTGTATTATATTCTTTTAGATGTGAGATTTTTTGCTTTAGGATAGGCCTATATTCAGCTCAGAATAAAGGCATATTACATTAAATTCATTCTATAATTGGTTGTACTTATATAACTTGTGTGAATAAACAATATATAGCCATGTTGAAGAGCAGTGCAACGAGAAACAATGGGTTCATCTAGTGACCAAAGGCTGCTATTACATGCTTGTACGCGTAGTGTGGTTATTGTGGGCTTATTGAACCTGTAGCTCATTTGACAGATTTTTTGTTATTTGCAAAACATTTTATCCTAATTGAGTCTCCGCAAATACATTCTTGAATATAAGTTGAGTTTCTAAGTGTTTCTTAATTTTGACCGCAGGCTCATAATGACTCATACTTAATATTCGTACAATTAAGAAACAATACAGACGAAATGCAGCACCCTTCATGACGTTTGGTACAAATATGTATTTTCTCTTGATTTGGCAAATTCACGCATGGTTAAAGTGCATATTCTCATGTTTTATTAAAGGGGGCTGGATAAAAAACTTATGTAATTTCAACCTGGTGAAACCATAATGTATAAAAAAATATCCTTTAATAAAAGCTGAGATGGATGAGAAATCATATTATGTGAATATGAATATTTAAATACTTTAACATACTTCCACACTGCATATACTAATTCCAGATATTTACCCGGATTCACTTATAATGATCACACACTGCCTATTCACTATGATTTTGTAACATTTTGGCTCAGATTTAGATTGTTTACTCCATTTGCTGAAATTGCATGCCTCTGCAGCTAAAAACAAAACTGTTTTTCATCCTGAATCTAGCTTGCATGCATGCATTAGGCAACTATCACCAGCAAAAGCAGGGAAGATGTACAGACAACTGCCATTTTTGTGCTAATACAGTGCTAACAATTTGATTGCAGAGTGTGAAGTTAATGTGAATTCAGACATCACGCATAAGGAAGTGTAAGGTTTATTCGTGCACATTATCGTTTTGTGCAGCAGGAAGTGGTTAAAGAATTTGAGCTGGCACCAAACTGCCACTATCTCCAGTCAGTGCTCGTGTCTGTAATGTTGCAATGTTCAGCTGCAAGCACAAAAGCCTGTAGTTTATTCAGGCCCTGTGGTAGTCTGGGCATGGAAGTGATGTTGAACATATTACATTTTTCTTTCTCTTCTCTCGCTCTCATAATGAGAACCTATATTTATTGGATCCTACTCAGGGTGTTCCCCTGTATTGTTGGAAAAGAAAAATAAGTAAATATTGTGAACTGCCATTTTTTTTAAAGTGACTAATTAATCTTACAGTGATGAGGGGGAAACCACCACTGGTGTGCAGCACCCACCTGGGTGAGGCAAGGCAGACATTTTGCACCAGAACACTTACCACACTCCAGCTGAGGTGAAGGGGGAGATTGTTTTGGCAATTAAATCGGAATGATTAGGTGGCCGATTGAAAGGGCCAGGTTTGGAATTTAGCCAGGACACTGGAGAACCCCCTACTGGAATGTTTAATGACCACAGTGTGTCAGGATAATGTCTCATCTGAAAGACTGAGAAAACTTGGCAGATTCCTGTGTAAAATATTTTCTCTGGATCTGCTGAAATCATAAATTATATTTTGGATTAATTTGAAATCAACATTTTGCCCACAGAAAGGCCTACATGTTGTTTTCAATACTGAAGGCTACAGCTCAAATTGCATCACCTATTCAGTCATCATGAAATGGGGTAAAAATAGAGATAGGGTTAAAAAAAAAAAAGTGTAAATTCTAATAGACTAAATTCCTTACATATTCCAAACTGTGGAGGGCAGCATTGTGCTAGTGATGCCAGTGGTAGCAGTCTCTTCTGCCTACATTAGTAATGTATTACTGTACTCAGCGACTGCTAAAAAATAAGGCTTTTAGTAAGTAAAGTATATGACTCCTGCTAATATATTAATTGCAATCCTAGTGGCTACACCCTGGTAACCCTTCAACTGCCAGAAAACCGTGTACCTCCTGAGCTAATGTATTGGATGCACTTCAGTTTTGAAAATGAATTTAACAAATATAGCTGATATATCATATGAAATTAAATAAATATATGAATGCATCCACTGCATCAGATATGTGTGTATATTCATGTAACTAAAGCTTAAATCAACTGAAGAACCAGGAGAGTAGTGAAATGTAAACACGTAGTTCATTGCAGAATGCCTATTATATTAATATTGCATGAAATTTCTCAACGTAGAAACAAATTAGCTTTTGTTAATGCTGATCAAACACCAAGTTTATAAATTATATAATATAATATAGTTAATAACTATATTATATAATATAAATATAATATAGTTATTAATGCTATATTAATAATTTATTACTACATAAAACTCACACGTGGTAGCAGAACATGTGTGACTGGCTGTTCTGGGCTCTTCAGGGCCTGTGTTTCTGGCTGTTCTGGGCTCTTTGGGGCCTGTGTGACTGGCTGTTCTGGGCTCTTCAGGGCCTGTGTGACTGGCTGTTCTGGGCTCTTCCTCCTGGGTCTTTGTCACTGGCTGGAATCACCAGCACTCTCATTGGATCACAAGAAATTGAGTGGCATCATCCATTTTAGGGATTAGCTTCATTAGTGTACATCCACATGCCACTCAAAACTTCCATTAGCCAACTGAAGTGTCCCTTGTACAGGATAAATATGTCACAAATGCATCCTTATCAAAGCTGCCTTTGCACCCACCTGGACAGCACGCACACGCACTCACCCCAACAATTGGGTCTTCTGACACAGTTGATGGGTCACACTTTGATGGAGCAGAAAGGAGCCACTGTTGGGAAAAAACGAGTAAAAGAGTATCTTTTCTGAGAGGCATATTTACCAGGTGAATCCCTAGGAGATCAGTTGCTCTTTTCCATGTTTAGGGTAAGACCCGGACAATGTTGTATGGTGCAAAACTAATTTGCTTGGCTACACACTATTATGTGAATTACCTAGAGGAATTACATCAATTACCACCTCTATTGGTGCCAGCAGGAGCTAGTCGTTAAGGAAAATCAGGGTGTACAACCCATTCAACCCACAAGGGGGCGATCGAAGCATCCATGCATGTTGAGAATGTTCAGGGATCTAGTGTAGGGATGGGCAACTCCAGTCCTGGAGGGCTGGTGTGTATGCAGGACCCTGGCTCAATCAGCTGATTAGCCATATGCGCCATGACCAAATCACTCGTAAATTAGACCACAATAAAATGCTACAATACCAGAATATTTATCAGCTGCTGTTAATATAGCAGAATGTGGCTAAAAATGACAGGCGATGTAAATGCTAACTAAATAATTGCTTTGAAATCCAGAAACGGATACAGACCTCCTTGCCCATCCATGGTCTAGAGCAGGGGTGTCAAACTGAATTTCCAGGGGGCCGCAGTGTCTGCGGGTTTTGGGGTTTCCTTCCAATCAGCTGTCAATGAAGGCTTTGCGAACAAGGTGTGTGGATACTTTAGCCAATCAATGACTTGAATGAATGTGCCGAGAACATCCCAAAAACCAGCAGACAATGCGGCCCTCCAGGACTTTTGACACCTGTGGTCTAGAGTGAGGCCAAAGGGAAGCTTTCACATTTGTTAGCACATCTTTAGTACTGCTACATGAAGCAGAAGAAACAGGCCTAAGCCCAACCCTGACATAATAGTGGGTCTACAGAAGCGCTGTGTTGGTTGGTTGGCTCAACCATATGGACTACACTGTTCATTAAAAAAATCTTCCGCTTCCAAGACCTGAAACAGTGTGATTGATCCAATTGAATATATTTTTGTTTGTTGTTTATGTAGGGGACAGCTCATCAAATCATGATATTTGAGGGCTGAGAACTGCTGGTTTTCCACCTTCCCTCAGAAGAGAGTCTGGCCAATCAGTAGCACTTCAGTTAGTTACTCAGAAGAAAAGAAAACCAGGGCTGGATTTGGATTGGAGGGCCAGATGTGATGATCCCTGATGTCAGGCATAACCATCTTGTATTGTGTGCAGGGCAGTAGTGATGGAGGCGGATTGGCAGGCTGGGTTGGGCAAAGGCAGAGCCCAGCAGTGGTGAGAATCAAAAGCTGGACTGCCCTAAAGTGGAGCGTGCCCCAACTGCACGTTGGTACCCGGGGCAGGGTGCTATATTAATAAAAATCTATTATTGTTATTCTTATGAATGATGCTACTGGGGGTGTGTGGTGTAGCTATTTGGTTCAGCCATAGGAACCTGTGCCCTGCAATGGAGGTACTCAATGCACAGCCTGTCATAGGCCATCTTACTGTACACTGACACTCTAGTGGGCTGAGAATTCCCATGACAGTATGACTGAGGCCTAAGAAAAGCCTATGTGTGGCCAGCTGGTGTCATGTGTAGCACAAGCGTACTGGCCCCCAGCCACAATAAACATGCTGGCACATTGTGTTTCTATTTGCTTATACACTCATAGTGCACTGTATTAAGTATTTATTAGACTTATTTTTGTTTTACTTATTGGTCTTCTGCTGCTGTAGCCTATCCACTAGGAAGTTTGACTCGACGTGTGTGCAGAGATGCTCTTCTGCATACCACTGTTGTAATGTGTGGTTATGTTGTTACTGTCACCTCCCTGTCAGCTTTGACCAGTCTGGCCCTTCTCCTCTGACCTCTCTCATTCATTAACAATGCGTTTCTGCCTGCAGAACTGCTGCTCACTGGATGTTTTTTGTTTTTCGCACCATTCTCTGCAAACTTTAGAGACTGTTTTGCATGAAAATCCCATGAGATCAGCAGTTTCTGAGATACTCAAACCACCCTGTCTGGTAACAATAATCATTCCACGGTCAAAGTCACTTAGACACATTTATTCCCCATTCTGACATTTGGTCTGAAAAACAGCTGAACCTCTTGACTTTTATCTGCATGCTTTTATGCATTTAGTTATTGCCACATAATTGGCTGATTCAATATTTGCGTTAACAAGCTGGTGTACAGTTCTACCTAATAAAGTGGTCGCTGAGTGTATATTACCACTATTTATATATTATTACATATAAGTGATTCTTAAGATTACTGTGCACACTAAATGGCCTCTTGCATTACTGTTAGTGCTCTTTGTTTTTTAATTGATCAGTGACTTCCGTGGTTTTACTAAACCTGCTCCTATTGTACTTTTGAATGAAATAAAAACATGAATCACTGAAGTGGGCCTAATTTAGAGCAGTCCTATTGTTGCTTTTGTTTCGTTGTGAAATATGCGTTGCGTGCTGGTTTTTTATTATTGGATATTTTTGGGAGTACTAGACCAAAGGAAACGTCATAAACCGCATCACTAACCAAGTGCTTCAAGCCACTTCATTTTAACAGGGCGCAGAAGATCAGTGGACGCGGTGGCATTTGTTGAGGGAATGAGATGACATGCAGACTATGCAGACCTTGTGACAGACAAAGCAGTCTCACATCAGAAAGGGCTGCAGTCTATTGACTAAAGTGTGACCTTTTCATCCAGCTTCTTACAGCTCAGAAATAGAATCTGCTGTGGAGTTTGCCTCAGTTTCTCAGCCTGCCATCAATAGGATTAAAAGGTTATCTGGATCAATGCTTTCAGCAGCAAGATAGCTGTCACCGTAAAGAATGGAAAGTGTCCTGGGTACACTTTGTCCATTTATTTGTTTTTCCAATGTCTTCCATTAGGCAAAGTGGTGCTTCAGAACAGCCCCCTGTTATTCTGAACTGATGTACTATAGTCTGTAATTCCAGCCAGATGTTTGTATCTTGGAAGATTTCCTTGGAAAGAAGTAGACTTGCAGAAAGTAAGCATATCATAGCTAATTAAGTATGCTTGGCTTTTATATTTGTTGTAATTTTTTAATTGCCTTTCATTTAGTTTTGGTTAAATTGATGTATGGCATATGGTATATTAATATGGTACTAGAATGTGTACAAACTGGCCCTCCTTTTCAAACGACAAGCATGTAGTGTTTGTGAATGGCTAATGATGCTGATGTTGTTTGTTGAATTACAGTTGGATTATACCTTTAGAGTCTTTATTGTCTTTCTGGAGGAAATCTGTTGGCACATTCCATACAGTGCACATGCCCAGGACAACACAATATACATTCTGTAGGTAAATACAGGTATACATCTCACAGTGGGTTCACACATGCACACCCAGTATACACACACACACACACACACACAAAAAACGTTTTGTGAGCAAATGCCCTGTAACTCAATAAGTGTACTAAAGGGGGTAGGGCAAGCCTGAACAAAAGTAAGTGTGGGAAAAGTTTGTGTTGTACTGAACTACAATAATAATGTGATTCAAAGTTCATCCCACCAGTAGGATGCTGGATCCTGCTATGTGCAATGTTCAATGTTCAACAAAAGACATTATGTGTTCAGTTCACTGCTAGGGAAAAATAACTCATCAATCTCTAGCAAGGTAGTTACATCAGCTGCCACTGACAGATAGTACCAGTGCAAATTATGAAAATGCAGTGCTTAAAGAAGAGGTGTAGTATTTGCAAAAAGAAATTCTGCCCAATTTGTTTTCTTGTTGTTTCTCAGGCCATTTCTGTCTGTAAAAATGTATCCAAAATGGTTATTCTATTGACCAGGAGTGGTAATGACATTGTAACTCAATAACGTTTTAAAATAAGTATACGTATATCAGGATATTTTTATATGACTAAAATAAATAAATAAATAACACGGCCTTCTTTGCATAAATAATTTCATTCTTGTAGATAAATACTGGACAGAGAAATATGTTCAAGCTGATTATAAAATTTCCAACAGTAAGTAAGCTCAAATATGTAGATATAAACTAACAGCTACTTCTGGGAAGGTGTAATTATTATTATTTATTATATTACGTGTTTAACACAAATGCAAATTATGCCTTAATTTCCGTTTAATGTTGATATTAAATGTATTATATATTACATTTAGTTTGCCAAAAAGAGAAACTGAGGCAAGAGCTTGCATTAATTGTCAAACCATGTTTATAAATCATGTGTTTCCATAATTTCTACCAGTAATGTATGTCAGTTTTTCAGCTGCTAGAGACACTTTTGATGAGGGATGATTTACCCTCTTAATCCCTTAAATCTCACTTGCCCAGGGGTAGGCTGTTGTGGGCTTTTTTGCATTAATTATTATTTTTTTAACAGTGCAATTTTCAATCACTATGGTAACAGGATATGCGGTTTGACAGCATTAAAACTTGTGACTCTATCTGTATAACCTATTTTAAGATGCCATTGCTTTAGTGAGAACAGTTCCTTATTTTGTAACATGTGGGTGGAAAAACAAGCGTGGGAGGATCTCGCCTTCTCTGCACTTTGGAAATCCATATATACGACACAAAATGAGGTCATGTCAGTGTCCATTTCACGGCAAGGGTAAAAGGTAATAATGCAATAACGCTTGGAGACTCTAAGGAACATCTATAGAATGTCCATTGTTTACTTTGAATTTCTCTGGAGTTGTCAGTTTCCCCGTTGCATAGGCTCTCTGGAACAAGATGAGCCCAGGCCCATAATCCAATTGCGCAGATAAGGTGTGACCCCCATCTGTGAGCAAAAAATATTGTATAACTTCAGTATACAATATACAAGATGGTATTATTGTGATTATTGGACCTATTTTTTTTTTTTACAATCTTCTCGACCAGTTGCTGTTTGAAGAGAGCACAATGAAAGGTAAGGTGACAGGCTGGGGGAAGTGCAAACACCACCCAAGGACGTTTAATCAGTCAGTTCAAGTCATACGTTCATTCTCCAATGTTTTAGCTGTGAGTGCTAGATGGTTATATTTTACTTGATTCAAAAGGAAGCTGGCATGTCAAATCAGCTAACTTCTGAAAGATCGAACCCTGCCCTGGCTACAAATCGGGTATGGAATTTTTAATTCACAAGCAAAGCCACTGGAAACGTGCCGAAGCCGCGCAGTGTGAAATGTTTGAGGTAAACATAGTAGAGTTTAAATGCATGCTTTCAACAACCGTAATCGATCAACAACAGGTTGAAGACGAAACCCATCAAGCGCACTTTGGGAACCACTGGAGTAAACCGTGTCGCTGTGTCTCGGCACTGCCCTTGACGTCACCACCCAGCCAAGCTCGCTGCTGCCGCTGCTGTTCTCAAACATGTCTTTGTTATTCAGAGCTTTCCGTCGAAATCCTGGCAAACTGTAAAATGCGGAGCCTAGGTAGTTTAATCTACAAATCTCATGTTTCCCTTGCGTGTGCGCCACAAAAGTGGAAAATAAACTAAATTATTATTATTATTATTATTATTATTATTGATATTATTAGTATTATTATTATTATTATTATTATTATTATTATTATTATTGATGTTGTTATTATGCTTATTATGTTTATTTGTAGTAAACATTTCCGCTTCGGCTCTAGCTAAATAACAAACATTCCAACACGTAAACCTTCTGTTAACATTTGCATTTATCCGGCAGTCACGTTAGAAACGGAATACAGAAGAGCCTACAGGATTATATTTTACTTCGGCTACTATATGTTTATCGCTGTCTAATATTGGCTATGCAGCCAATAAAATGACGTGAGGTGTGGAGGGCAATTTAAGCTCCGGTCCGATATCGTTCCTGTTTATTCTATTCTGTGTATTCCAATGGCGTTCCCATTCACTGGAAATCTGGGACACAGTTTGCTAGCAACCGCGAAGCGTGGCCCTACAGTAGAATCGCCAGTGTAATCTGACACTTCAACTTGCTGTGTGCTCTGCTCTGTTAGTTGATTCAGTCACTCATCCTCTGACGTTAACCTCTTTTTAAATGTTTGCAGCTAGAGGAGGGACGATATTAAAAGCACGATCTACAACATAAACTGTAATTTATTTCTTTGAAAAATACTTTGGCTGGATCCAAAAGTAAGTACCATGCTGGTTAATCTATCTTTTCACACCTCTCGCCGTGCGCTGTGACTGAGGTTTTGTGTGTAACGTAATGAATGTACTTGGATGGGATTCCCAGCTGGCTAGGTAGCTACTTAGCAAGCTAGCTAACAATATAGAAATGGGCGCTTAGCTACCATTTTAACAAGTTGGCCTCAAGACCTAAAAAGTAAAAGGTCTTGCTGGCTATATCTTCATGTTGTCCAGAAGCAGGTTGATCTTGACAGTCAAGCTCCTGTATTGTAGGCTGCTAGCTAGATATGTAGGGTTTGGTCGGTACCACCAGGCACTGTGCATTCATATAGCGTTAGCGTGCAAGCTAACGGTATTGTGTGGACTAACGTTAGTTTGGAAGCGTAGGTGTGCTTGGAGGTGGGTCTGAGTCACTTTGTAGGAATACCCTGTATTTGTAAACCGGGGGTGTGTGGTCTGCATGTGTAAACGTTAACCAGCTAACGTTACTGTAGCATACTGTTGGTTGCATCTTGCTTGAACATGAACAGTTCGTAAACGTTTGCGTGCTGCCAATTTACATCGGCAGTGTTAAACTTCAATTTTGTGTAACGTTAATCTAAAGAAGGCAACGCTGCCCAGATGAGTTAGCCAACAACGTAGCTATTTGCCGAAAAGGCACGTTTCTATAAGTAAACACGAAAATGAACATAAGAAAAGGCTGTGCTCGTGTATTTTCTGTTACGAAACCTAACTAATAATATCATGTAGGATGTGTCTGTATTTAATTAAAAAAAAAATCCGCCTTAATAATTTCATAATGGTAATTTAAGAAAATATTTTTCGCAGACAAGTAAGTTATCGTTGTATAACAAACGTTATGAAAACAAAAAAGTGTAGTATATGCAGCGAATTAAACTTCTACTGAACGATAGTGTGACTATCGTCCAGACACATTTTTGTGATGGTTTGAAGGATGGATACAGCTGAAATGCACCCCGTTTGCATCTCCGCGAATTCCTGGTGCCTGGAAAGAATCCATGTAGGACGAAGGGGCCTCCTGTTGGAATAGATCGGGGACTAAGGGGCTCCCTGACTGCATGTGTCTGGGAATGAAATAGACTACCAGTTGGTTAAAAGCCAGTCTGCAAACCAGCGAACTGATTTTAGATGTTAAAATTGATGAATAGGTAGGCTATGCTTACTCACTAACTATAGCAAAGCCCTTGCTCCGCCTGGTTGGGAAAACAACATGATGAAAACTGAATTCATCAAGCGTCTTATTTAACGTATATGAAAATGGTATTCTGGTAAACGCCCATAATAGTTTATTGGAAATGGTGAGTTTACAACATAATGTGGGCCAAACCTTTTTTTAATAACTTAGATGCAAGTAACAGTTTGTCATATCTACTATTCTGTATGAACGAAATGATTTATGTGCTATTAATACGTCTTGACTTGCTACGTTAGTTATGTAGTTACGCATTGAAGAAAATATGGAATGGAATTGAAAAGGAGCAAGATAATAAGGGTTTTCCTTTTCCTGGAGATGTAGCTCTGGTACCACTTTTTACATCATGTCAAAGTAACAAGTTGTGTGGAAGTGAAGCTGGCCGTCTTAACTTCATTTTTCTAAAATATATTCAGTGTTGACTATTTCCACTGCCAGTTGGAGCAATTGCTGCTTTCTAGTAAAAGACAAGCATATTATGTACAACCACACGGACGTGCTCGTTTGGCAGTAGTGCTGTTTCCTTTTGGACCACTTGTTGATAAAATGCTGTATATTATTTTTTGTGCATAAATATTGTCGTTTTTGTGATGAAAAGCCACACATGGGCCTTCGGTATTGGGTTGACGTCCTGGTAACCACAGCTTGATTTGTAACGTGTTTTGGAATGGGAAAACTTGTTGGAGGAGAGAGGCGTTTCCTCCCCTTACTCCGGAGCCCAAGGTACGGCATCTGAATGATTCGCAGAGCACGACGCTGCCCGTAGTTTATTCAAACCGAGCGTGTCGAAACGGCAGCCGCCCCACAAAAGGCGCATTGAGATTCAGATCCTCTGCCCAGCACGTGTGGCTGGGTCTCAAGCTGACCGTTTATGAACTGTGCTCTACTGGGCGGAGCAGTAGGCCTAAACCGCGGTGTTGATACAACGGCGTTTACAGTGTTATTTTTCCCCTGGAGTAGCACTTCTAACTCTCTGCTTTAAGGCGAACATTTCTTGATTCCGTTTTCTTGATTCCGTTCTCTCAAAAGCTGAATCAGAGAGAGTGAGAATCTTAAAATCTGTAGCTACATAATTTTATCTAGCCTAGCTCTTAGTATGAAAGCATACGTTTAAACCATGGTTGGGGATTCAGTTCTTATGCATTTATTTAATTCTCATTTTGCTGCAAGTTCAAGAATTAAATTTTTTTTTTTTTTAAATGCACAGAACTTGCGAGGGCCAAGTGTCTGGCCATTGTAGTTATTTCTGTGGAAAACCTTGAAAGGATCCAGTCTCAGGGTGGGGTGGGGGTGGGAACCAAAGTCTTGCTGGCAATCCACTGTTTTTATCCCAAAATATTTCCTGTAGGCCAAACACTTGGATGTCTGTCTTGCTGTTGACTGACAACAGGAACACATTTTACAGCAATTTCCCCTTTTCTCATTCAGTTGGGGCAGTGCAAGAAAGTGCCAAACGTTAAATAACTCAACAACAACAAGTCCAGGAAACTTGAAGCAAGCATGGAAGGGATTTCACTTGGGAACACTGTCATTTTTTGGGATTAATTGATTTTAGGCACGTTCAAAACAATCTTTGTTCAACTAAAGGTCTTTATCACATCCTGTACTGTAGGATATAGCTTTATATAAAAAGCCTTAATGATTTGCCAGCATTGTTTTTAATCAATAAAAGGCGCTGTTATATAATCTTGAATTGCAGTGTTTTAGGCTGTATTTAATTCTGTGTTGTCATTCTCAGATGTGTCTCTACCACTAGACCGCTACTTGTTGTGCAGTTCTTTTAGCTTTAGTTAGTGTTTTCCTGCTTTTACAGTTTACAGGAATTAGTGTTCCTTTCATGTAACAGCAAAGGCTCGGTGCATGATTATCCTGTCAGCAAACATGCAGAGGAGGCAGAGTAAATAGAGAACTGAAGAGGGGGGTTCGGCGTAAGCTTGCCGCTGGCGGCCTAGGTTTCCTCGTCTGCTATCGCGGTGTGGAATTCTTTCTTTGGAGAAGTGAATCGCTTTAATGGCACATGCATTTTCTCAGAAAGGAAATTACGGTCTGTCTTTTCTCATTACCTCGCTCATGAAGAAAAACGGAATTACACCCTTTTCTGGAGCTAAGCACCGGTAATAAACATCATTACTGCTGCATCTCTGGGGTCAGTGCAGTACTGCTGGGTTCATCACTTATGAAGCACACGCCGTGTTTTCACCACCGTTCTCCTCTCAGAAGATGCTGTTAATTAGGTTTCGTAAACCTCACGAATGGCATGACATGCTTTATTTTTGAGCACTCGTGTAGAAAGATTTGAGTAGTAAACCTCAGTTTTGAAATTCGGTAGCCTGGTTTGAACGTGCTGTTCTAAGATCAGCCTCCGAGGGGTGGGTGATGAGCCCACAAGAGATCAGATGAGCGCGTTCATGAATCAGCAAAGCCAGGTCAGAGGTCACCGGAACTCCTTATCAAACCATGGCTCCCCAGCCTCTCAGTGAACCCGAGCACTCTTTAATAGATAATGATTTTTTCCACTACATCAAACGGAATGATGAACTCAACTATTTCAAAACCGTGGTGTTGACAGTACCGTCAAGTGCTCAAAATATTTCATAAGAAAATCCTTTGAAAGACAAGTATCAAAGAATCCAGACTAGTTTAAGAACAAGGCACTAATTGGGTTGGATTGAATCTTGACCCTGTCTGCTGTAAACATATATCTAAATGCTTAGCGGTCTTGATCCAGACTTCTCTTTGTTTTTCGTTTTTGAACGGTTTGCTTTGGAAATAACCGCAACACTTCTGACTCCATCTGCCTGCAGGTGGCTAATACGTTTCTTCATTGTTTTCGTTGTCTGCATGATAAATCGGTTGATTGAGATGTGACTCATCTCAACTCACTGAGAATGTTCCCTGTAGTTAAACGGGTCTTTGCAGTATCTTTGTTCTGAGAGGAAACCGCTTCCTTTCCAGTCATGTGCACCATTTCCTTCTGCTCTTGCGGTTGACCGTTAGTCTCAAAGCAAAACATTCAGCCACGGGCTAATTCCAGGGCACTTTTTTTTTAAAACCCAGATAAACCCTGCTCTGTCTCCCTCATAGGGAATATTGAGAATGGTGATCGTGTCAGGAATCTTGGTGTGCGCATGTGGATTGAGAATCTGAGCTGTCAGCTGACTATGACCATGAGTCTGCAGTGACAGACTCGTGGTCAAGGTTCTTTGGGTTGCTGCTGTGTTTGTGAGGGATGCACAAAATGTATGTTTTTGGAGCGTTGTTAATAACCAATATTTGACTGGCCATATTGGCTGATGCTAATGCCTTTACATTACAGCACAAATGGAAGCAATTTCATGGAAGTCAATGAGCACAGCTGTCAACATACAAAGGGCAGAAATGTATTTTTATTACAGAATGTAACTGAATATTTCACCTTTTTGGATATGCTCACAAACTTTCGCATATTCTGTCAGCAGGCAGGCGAGACGTCTCAATTAGCAGCAATGGATATCAAACGAAGGAAACCCTGACATTAGAGAAGCGCAATGCTGTTCTCACTGATCCTAACTGTGCCAACGTGGGGAAGATGAGTACAGGAGTAGGCCTACATTTCAGAGAGAGGAGTGGACCCAGTGTTTCAATGTGGGTCTGTGAAATGCAAAGGCTCCCTGTACAATCAAATCCATTATCATAAATCGACTGGCACCAGTCAGAGTGTGGGAAGCCTAGGCCAGAAAAGTTCACAAAATTGAAAAAGCTATACTGTCAAGAGATCAAGAATAGACTTACGGTGGAGATTCCTCCGAGTAATTGTGGTGGAGCCCTTTTTCTCACACACAGACACACTCAGCCTATTTTTAATTCAGGTTTTGTGAGGGCGCAGTGTTGACATGTAAACCGAATCCTATCATTATCAGTTTGTTCTTGTGAAAGGTTACCTTGGAAAAACTGTGTTAGTAGAGGTAGATTGCTAGTTAGAAAGACGGTGGTTTTTCCTGTTGTTCTCTGTGCGGGCATTGCAGAGAGGACAGGAGTGGACGGTGTATGCATCTCACACCACAGCGGAGGCAGAGGTTACAGCTGCAGCCAATAAATGGTGACAGTAATGGAAGTGCTAGTGCTGGGGAGAGCACAATAAAGCCAGCGGAGTGAAGGGAAATGGTGTGTGTGTGTTTGTATGTGGGGGAGAGGTGTGTGTGTGTGTGTGTGTGTATATATATGTGGTGGAGAGATGTAGATGTGTGTGTGTGTGTGTGTGTGTGTGTGTGTGTGTGTGTGGGAGAGATGTAGATGTGTGTTTGTGTGTGTGTGTGGGAGAGATGTAGATGTGTGTGTGTGTGAGGGGAATAAACTGAGTTGAAGATAAAGTGTTTGTATGTGTGTGTACACGTACATATTTGTTGGGGAGAGACTGAGTTGTTGATGCTTTTGCCTGTATCTGTGTGTGTTTGTATCTGTGAGAGTTTGACTGCACTATAGGTGTGTGAATGTACATGCTGTGTGTGTGCTGGTGTGATCCATGGTGTTTCCGTGTGAGTATGCAAGTCATTTCCTGGTTAGAGAAATAACTTATGTAAGTGTTACCTCTCTGACATGTAGCTAATAGCTTTGTGAGCATCTTTGTGTTCCTTCTTCTGTTTTTCTAGCATCAGCACCACAGCCAAATAATTCCTCCAGGGAAATATGTGTTTTAATTAGTCTGCCTGTCCTGGTAAGATAAAGAAATATTTTGTGCCTTACTGCTGAAGACTTGTACATATTTTTCAGTTCAGTGGAATCCATTTTGTGGTGGAAAGAAGAAACCGGTAATGATGTCACTATCAGCTGATATCGGATTAAAACCAAGATCATGGCCCTTGATTGGCCGAAAATATTGAGCTGACGTGTATACCAGAAACGTGATGCATGTGAAGTGCCGGTGATCCTAAGTTGAAATATTTTGCTGAAAATCATAGACATCTGATAGTCATAGACTCTATAATAAAGTAAGCAGGTAAACAAGCAAAACGTTTTTATAAAATTAATTTTGTTACATCTTTCATCAGTTGACATCTTTGCTGACACCTCTTCAGTGAATGTGGAAACTTGGCTGTACTTATGCTTTCATGTAAAATGGTGATATTGGCAATGGCTTAGGCGGCCAGTCAAATATCACTTATTGTTATTGGTCCCAAATGGTGCATCCCTAGAGGGAAACATTACTTTTTAATAGTGTAAAATTACGTTTAAAACCGAATGTTCCCAAAATCGTCTGTAGGATGTCTGGAGTCTATGAATTGCCCCTTCCACCTGTCATGGCTCTGGAAAGAGGACCGCAGATTCACATTTTTAACACCAGTTTGTGTTCCGCCCTTACGTTTC
Source organism: Conger conger (assembly GCF_963514075.1). Lineage (NCBI taxonomy): Eukaryota > Metazoa > Chordata > Actinopteri > Anguilliformes > Congridae > Conger > Conger conger. The sequence goes on along the minus strand of NC_083777.1, from coordinate 19,955,547 downwards.
ATCATCTGCTCTGTTTCAAAGTCTCCCAGCAACCAAAAACATCCTCCCTCTAACCAGAAGCCTTCGGCACATTGCTCATTATCAGACACAGCCATAATGAGATTAATCATCCATTTCAGAGAGCACTGTGATGTCACAGTACAATAATGTCTATTTCAGAGAGAACTGTGATGTCACGGTACCTTGAACACTAGAGACCATCTACAGATAGTATCTGTCATTGTTTCACAGTGCCGACTAATTGTTTACAAACACTGCCAGCCTGTTGTCAACTGCAATTTGCAAAAGATGCCCCACTTTCTTTCTTACAAAAGCAGTGACATTTAAAAATTCCTTTTTGGCATTAAAAATGGTAGGAGATAATTTTCAACATTACATCCCAATCTTGCAGTCAGATAGATGGCAGATGAATAAGATTAAATGTTTTGCAAGCTTCCCTAATTTATTTTCCTGGGGACTAGATATCGTGGCGCTGTGCCAGGAAAGTAGTGATTCGTTCGTCGGAAGGAGGAATCGATCATCAGGTTTCCAAACTGAGTAGCGTTGATGACAATACATTGCTCATTTCATATATTTGTCTGCAACTGTTTTCAATGATTCACAGCACATTATATTCAGTTTGCCAGTTTGCATACAGATTCAAATTAGACGCATGGCCCCATTCTGCTTTGTAAACTTGTTTGTGTACTGTTCAGACCTGGGTTAAAATAATATTTGTTTTTAATATTTGTTGCCTGGAGCATTTGATCCTGCTAGGATGCGCAGATGGGTGGGATTTACACTTTTGGGATCAGTTCATGTGTTCTCATACACCAGGCAAGCCTAGTCAAATACGGAAAAGTGTTTGGATCTATAGCGAATACGATTTGAACCCAGGTCTGGTACCAGTGTGACACACTGCGCATTTATGACCAGGCTGTTGCTCATAGCCATGTTCTCTCTGCCTTTCTGCATTCACACGGGCGCTCCACATCAGTGGGGGCTGAGCCGACCTTTTCCCCTTCACACTAAAGAGTTGTGAGATTGTAAACAGCACTATAAAAAATGCAAACCATCATCATCCATCATCCCTTTATTTCAGCGGAAAGACGATCCAAAATTGTTTTCCGTCACTTGGTATGCAGGCAGATGGTGGGACGGCGAATGCGTGCATTTTTCAAACGCTGGGTTGAAGAGAGTGGATAATATACTGTTCCGTGGAAAAGTATTTGCCCCCTTCCTGCTTTCCTCTCATATTACCTGTTTATCACGCTGCATGTTTTCAGATCTTTCGACAAAATGTAATCAGGAATGTGTGGGGATAGTAAAATCTGGCCCTCGTATCCAAATCCAGCCCTGGTTTTCTGTTCTTTCAGGTAATGAACTGAACGTTGATTGCTACTGATTGGCCAGACTGTCTACGCACCTGTCTCCCAGGTAAAGGGTTGGTGGAAAAGCAGCAGTTCTTGAGGACAGAACTCTAGAAAAGGCCTCTCATGTACCTCGCTAATCCTCCCAATCTTCACAAGATGTGCATTTTTAAAGGGGTGGTAGCCAGGAGCTGAACATTTGGTTGTACACGCAGTAAAAACTGTATCAATCATTTTAAGGACATGTAGCTAGCTGGCTCATTACCATTCAGACATAATGTGATCGAATATCAGCCCTCTCCAAAAGGAAAGAACGACTTTATAATGCAAAAACGTTATCTCCATTTCACAATCCCAACAGAAAACCAGTGTCTGTTGATCCAGTGTCTTCTGTTTTGTTTTTTTGTTTTTTCATCAAAAAATGGCAAGCCCTAACAAAGAAATTTGACAGTGTAGGTTAGCACCTCGACGCTTCGTCTCCCTGTGTTCGGCTGTGTTTGAGCAGAGGCCCTCGACCTTGTGGCTCTGAAGATGAACTCTTTCTCACTGCTGCTATGCATGTGGTCACTGAGCCATTTTTAGCCTTACAGGATCCCACGGCTGTCAAAAAATAACACTGGGCCTGCTCTTTTTTTGACCGTGTGTTACAAAGTGGGGGCACGTGATCCAAGGGCAAAATGTCCTTCAAGGCCAAGCTGAGGAAAGGGGTTTCTGACTCCATTATATCTCACTCTCACACTCTCTCTCACCCTCTCTATCATGCTCTCTATCACTCTCTCTTTCACTCTCTCTATCACTCTCTCTTTCCTGAGTGGAAACCAGTGCTGTGAGATGCATGGCAGGCGGGAGTCGCAAACAAGCTTTTCCGAGGAAATCAAACCCCGCTCTGGTAGCCGGTAATCACAAGCTTTTCCAAGGAAATCAAACCCTGCTCTGGTACCTCGGAATCGCAAGCTTTTCCGAGGAAATCAAACCCCGCTCTGGTAGCCGGGAATCACATCAATTAAGAGGAAACTGTTCTCAGTCAGGATGTCCAGTTTACATAAAAGTTTGTGTGGAGGCTGCCAGGTTGGCAACACTGCTTCTGCTTGATTTCTTGACATCACATAGCTCATATGCCCTAAATAATTCTAAAAAAGCTGCATTAACATTACATTTTAGTGCTCCTTTTAGCACCTGCAATGCTGTGGACAGTGCACCACCCCAGCCAGAGATGTGAGAGCTTAGCACTCCTGAAATGAGAGGTTTCAATCAACTCACTATCCCCCCAAGTCTCTTAATATTCTCTTGCATGTGAAAGCACGTTGGTTGTGCAATCTCATAGTAGGCACAGAATTTACACCCCAATGTAGCGCTATGTCCAGGTGGTACAATTGGAGCATTATTTTACATTTGACCATACACACTTCCACGTTGGACGTAATGTTAAGACAAGGTGTAGATCCAGCTGTAGCAACTGGCTGTAGTTCGGTGAGTCAGCTCACACTGCATTTAGCCCATTAATATCCTTACTAATTTAGCAATTTTTCAGAAAGTGAAATTGAACTACCATTTGCAGCATGATAACCAGAAATGCTTTCAGAAATTATACTTGATATCTGTACTGGAATGCCTTTAGAATACTCACACAAAATCACACATTAACATATTGTTTTTGGTCTTTAGTCAAATGTGGGTTAAGCATTCTTGCTTTTAATACAGACAGGCTCATGTGATGCAGTTTGGAAGGGGAGTAATGATTACAGGTGTCAGTCAGGTGTGAAACATCCTAATGAAAATGGCTGTTAATATCCCTCACTACACTCTCAGAAAAAAGTGTTCTGTGGTTCGTCTCTGAGGGAAACACTTTTTAGTTCTTTTTGGGACCCTGTATGGTTGGTGTGAAAATAGTGAAAGCTTTGAGATTGAAGCATTTTACCCAATACGAAAGCTTGCACTAGAAGATAGGGTTCCTCTATGTAGACGCAGAGGAACCTCTTGGAACCCTTTCTTCTGAGAGTGTGCTCATGTGCGCAGTCGCTTACCATTTGTAATGGTGCAGTGGACATCTGCATAAGTGATATGATGGATACACCAGCCCTTGATAACTTGTGTGTGTAGGGGTAGTTTGAAAAATATCATTGTGGACTGACTGTCAATATTGCATTTGTAATACGATATCATGCTCTTATGAATGGTTTGTTAAGTTTCCATAACTTTCTCTTGTTGTAGAGCAACGGTGTGATGTGTGCCAGATTTATAGGGAAATTAAAACATGCTGTTGTGAGTTTTAAATGAGTTTTGTTTTAATGTATTTGCTATTTGTTTATCACTACTGAGAGTGAAGTAGTACTTTGGAGTGCTTATACCTTTACTTTAGTACAAACAAATGGTTGTAACTGCTGTCAAGCCAAAAGTACAGGCTGTGTCCGGGGACCAGGTATGACAGTGCTGCTCTCATTTTCTTTGTAGTTTATCTTTTGTGTAGCATGCAGCTGTTGTTTTATTCTACGATTACATGATGTAGGCTATACTTTAAATATATACTTGAATTTCTCATTTAAAAGACGCTTGAAAGAATAACTAGGCCATTAGGTCTAGCTCTAGTTCCGCCAGTGGACGTGGAGTGAATAGGTTCTTCATATGGCTGTGACTTCTGCTTGACTTTAGCCTTTAGCTCCAGCCTGTAATAGCAGGAGAGTATGTTTCCGTAATCGCTTCTAGGACTTCCCAAAGGAACTTCAGACACAGAACTTCCTGAAGCGACTTGTTAAGCAATCAGCACGCAAGCAATCAACATACCTTCATCAACTCCGTGAATCCACAGGGAAATTCAGTCCTGTCTGAGGAAGCCAAGCTTTGATTCCTTTGTTCCAAGCCCAGCATAACAACACTTGATTCAAGCAATTAACTAATCATGGCCTTCAATCAACACCTTGGTCAATTAAATCACGTGATTAAATGCGAAAAACAACCCACAATGACCCTTTTGGGGTTAAGACTGGTAACTTGTTTTTGAGAATTGAATCCTTATGGTAACGGGCTCTCCAATCGACCTTATTTTGTATAATTGGTTGCTTTACTGTTAACAAGGGCTTGAGAGTACAAGTAAGTTAAATGTTTCCAAGATCACATCAGGAAAAACGCAGGTCCTAAGAATTTGCGAAGCTATCTACATGAACTCTAGCATATTGTAACCACAATTAGCCGAATTATTTGAATGCAGCCTTGTGTCCTTTCATTTATTTATTTTGATTTACTTGTTGTTACTTAATAATTATAAAATACTGTTCCAAGTCAATGTACTGTAATTTCAGTAAGTTCAGTAAATCTGCTTTTATACACAGTTTTTGGGCTTGACTCTTATGTGTAAAATCTCTTTCCCTGATTTATTATCTCTAGTATCTCTTTCCCAGCATTCCATGGCTGTTCCATTCTGGCTCATTGTCACTGATTGGCTCTTTCTTTGATGGTTGGCAGTATCTCACAGCCTGTGAACTCATCGCCCAATCAGATGCTTTAAATCTGCTCACAGTGTGTAAAAGCTCTGATGTGCTTTTGTAGGGTTAACTTTTGCTTTTTGATTTAAAAACACATTTCAGATTAATTCAGTTTTAACAAAATTGTTGATTTTCACATATTTATGATATCCATGTAGATGATTGTGAAAGCTGGCCACCCAGACATTGTCTGCTTGTTTAGCCAAAGGCAGAACGGGGCAAGGCATATTTTTACCAGAGGAAACAGAGCCTATTAGACATACAGTAGGACAACACTGCCCATAGGACGTTGCTGTTGATGCCACACCCAGTTATATTATCCTCCAGTGCTGCTGCCAGCTGCAGTTGGCCCTGCCATTGCCAGGATTCAGTACCGGACCTTCAAGAAGAGAGAACTGAAACAAAACACTTTTATTAGTGTGCAAATGTTAAACTTATGTAATTCTGAACGTTTTTAATGCATGGACTATACTTCTTCTGTAGTTGTGCTTTAATGTGATATTCTGTTATGAGTTTCTATGGCACTGTACTTAAGGAACTGCATGTTCATAGACAAACAGGCCTACATAAAATGACACTCTATACCAGTGTTTCCTACACTCACGTCCAGACCCATCGTTTATGCGGTGAGTACTGGAGTCTGTAGTCTAGCAGGCTATGTAAAATATTTTTTCAAAAGCTTCCTTTCTATTCAAGCATCTTTCCGAACTGCTTGAATTCCCAGGGCCTGAGACAGTGTGTCATTCATGACATCACTAAAGGCAGTTTGAGGAGACGGTTTGCGTCATAGTGCATTCATTGTGTTCTGAAGCTCCCTGCTGACTGCTGTGAGCTGTCATGTGCATCTTCTGTAGGTTTCAAACTGAATGTGAAGTCCTACACACGCCTGACTCTAACAGATAGTGAGAGTTACAGTTACAGATACAGATAACAGTAGATAGTGTCAGATGGTGAAATGTTTGATTCTAACAGATTGTGAGACAGCAAGAACAGGCAGGGGAGTCTGTTCCCTCATGGCTGAGGACCATGGCATGAAGTCAGAGAGAAAGAAAGAGATTTTCCCAGTTATGTAGCCCCTCAAACAATTATTTTTTCTTGAGGGAATGTTTCCGGTTTCCATGCCAAATTCTGGCCGTAATTACTGAATTAGCCCCAGCTTTTACGCCATCTCACGTTTTAGTTTCATTTCTTGCATGAATGACAGCCAAAAACAGTTTTTGTGTCCCCTTATGAAATGTTTTACTGTGATCTAATCTACGAGTGAACCAGGATGGGTTTGTGCAGCCGGTTAGCTAATTTAGCCAGGGTAATAGGTGGAAACCAAAACCTGCGTACACACCGGCTGCCCCGGACCAGAATTGGCCGCCCCTGGTCTACACCATGGGTAAGCAACCCTGGTCTCTGAGAACCAGTGATGTTCCTGGTTTTTGCTCCAACTGAGCTTGATCGTAAGAGCTTGATAGATCATAACGAGGCTGATAAAATATTCAGATCCTGAATGCTGAAAAGCTGAGTGCCTCCAACACATGAATTAAACCTGATAAGCAACCCAGAATGCGGTTAAAGGTTCGAATGGATAAAAAACATGACCAGGTATGTCCACCTCTGGTTTACACTCCAGCTTCACCTCACTCCAATCCCTTGTGTGGGGACATAAACTCCCTCTGTTGTTGGGATCTTGGAAGGGTTTTGTGTGTGAAGCGGGCGGCCGGGGGCTTTGTGTCATCGGAAAGGCTGCGCGACTCGCCACCTCTCCAGGGCTGCAGATTAATCACTGGCGGGATGCTGCTCGGCAGGCTGGGATTGATCTCGGAGGAGGAAGAAATACGGGAGCGCCGGTATTCAGGCCGCGTTGTAGGAGGCGTTTTCGTTTTCGCGCTTTCTCGATGCCTCGGAAAGGCGGCGGCGCAGTTGATTAGCATCGATCCGCCGGATAATTGGCCACTTGACGAGAAGTTGAGCGAAGTAATCTCCTCGTTCTCATCTCAAAAACACCATTGTCAGGGTGGCCTTCGTGTGGAAACTGCACCATGGAGGAATCTCTCCCCCCCACACGGTGTTTCAAAAAGCCACGGTGGCCGTTGATGAGATTTGGAATGAGAAAAATTGACCTGCCAAGCAATTGTGAGAAATAAAACGAGAAGGGGCCTTGCTCGATGAAAAAAGAAAAAAAACTTTCGGCTGTAGGCCTAGCCTGGTCCACGCACCGCTGGGCAAGGAGAAATTGATCTTTTCCCAGACGAGTCCGGGAATGTGGCCGAGACTCGGATGACCTCCTGTGGATCACTGATGACACAGCCTGGCTTGCTTCTGCGGGAGCTCCTTACCCACAACCCCAGGCCCGCGGCGACTAACCGCCACTTTTCCCGCACACCCAACTCTGCCACCTGGAGATTAATCGGAGACTTCGTGCAAAACGATAAGCTGCATTCCACTTCAGAGAGAGATTATGAATTTAATCGGCTGCTGCTGTCAGCTAAAAGTGGGCGGTAATTAATTTCAATGGGCCTTTTTGGAGAATTGTTCAAGAGCCTCTTTCCAGAAGACCCAAACCCTTATGAGCACTAGTGCCACGATTATGAATCTTCACCTTAGTGATCCTTCCTTTTCAGTGGATGTTAATGCAAGCCATTGCAATCTTCAAGAGAAAATGCACCCTAATGCATGCATAATACTGAGAGTGTCATGTGTGTAAAACCCTGGTTTTCAGTTTTTTTGACCAATCGGCACTGTATCTGTTTAGAAGTGAAATTTAAATGTCCATTTGGAACTGATAGCCCATGTCAGACCATTAGCACGTGCTACATTTCATAGCCTACTTCACAACAGAAGGGCATTGTATTACTTAATACTTTCAAATTGTATTAACAGAAAAATCAGTGTACATATTTGTTTTGTGGCGTAATTAACATTTGAAATGTTAAAGTGATTACGCAAGGTCTCTAATCACAGTGCAGCTCTGGGAGAGCAGCAGTTGACCTTTGGAGTGTGGGTGATAAGAGTTTTGAGCATGAAGAGAGCAGGTCAGAGCCGTTGCATCACAGTGGACCGAAGCAACAGCCAATCCCCTCTGTTCTTAGACATAAACATTATGACATCATCACAGCTTTGGCCGTTTAACAAATAATGTCTGCCCATGACCCCATAGAGGCAGACTTGTACTGTATAAAGTATATAGTATAAAGATTTAGTATAAATTCCCACAAGATCCACAATCCCATAGCTTGTCCATCTCTGATTTTGCTACAAGTTATAGCCAATTTTGGGCTTCCTGTAGGCTACTAAAACAGCATAATTATTTTCATGAGGCAGTTCTGGGTATGCACCCACTGCATGATTTGACTGTGGGGATTTCTGCATTAGATGGTAAATGGACTGCATTCATATAGCACTTTTATCCAAAGCGCTTTACAATTCATGCACATTCACACACGTACTCACTCACCAACGGTGAAAAGCTGCCATGCAGCACCAATCAGCTTGTCGGGAGAAATTGGGGGTTAGGTGTCTTGCAATTGGGGGTCATGGGGTTGTGTGTCACAGGAAGGCCCGTTTCAGTCTGTAATTTTGTCTCGCTTGGCTACACGTCTCTCCTCTCATGCCTCCAGTGTGGCCGTTTTTTGTTGCTATATAACCAGCTGCATACTTTTGGGGGAATCTCAGGCAACTGTCAAACAGCACCGCGGTCTTGTAGCGCTTCACTTCGGTTATTAGCCCTTTACCCAAAACCCGTCTCAGCCACGCCTGCCAGACACGTTTATTTCAGAGTTGCTTCAGGATAAGTCTGAGTTCTCTCAGCCAGCGTCCATGCGATATTGTAATGGTCCACCGTAGGAGGTCGTCTGCGTATTTAAAATTCCCAACTGAAATTCGCCTGAGAAAGACCGGAGTGACAGTGGAGTTTAATCTAACAATGCCGGTCGGCGCAAAGCCGGGTTAGCTCAGCGTAAATCCTCTCCCCGGAAGATTATCTTCAGCTGTGAGCTGCTCCAATAGTGCGCTTTATTTCACCCCTCCCAGTAATATGCACAAATTTTAAACAACATAAGATGTTTGAATTTTGAACAGCTTCAGGAGTTGTAACAGCATTACTTTGATTTGACATCAATATTAGTCTTCCTAATCATACAGTTTATGCAACTGTTTTGGTTAAACAATCTTTTATTTTCTATCATTGACATCCATATCATTTCCTTCATGAGGCTACTTGCTGACTTATGAATATTAATAACACGTTGCTCACTTATTATAACACATGTATAACACACTTATTTTGACAGTTGACCATTCATGTCTCTCACTGATGCACCTCGGAGGAGATGTCATTGTTCTATCCTTAAAGGGTTGTCAGATGTGCCATTCATCCGAAACCTCTGCAAAGATGTAAAATATCAAAGGGAAGCACACTAATACTGAAATAACCTCAACAAACCCCAGAACGCAAAAGCCTCTTTTGAGGCTTTATGTGGTATAACGCTATTCAAAGTACCGTTTAGACATAACCGATGCGAAAGTGTGGGATTGGTGCAGTAATCCATCTGCAGCCTGGTTGGACAGTGAGGGAGTCTGGTACAGCGCTGCTTCATCACGCGAGCTCACTGACGCCATTTATGAAGATAATGGAAATCGCGGTCATTAAGATTTCGCTCTCCGTTGCGCGGTGAAACCTCGCGAATCGGTAATTGCTTATCTTTAGCGCAGGAAAGCTTCCCTGATGTGAGAAGCGCTGTTTTTGCTGCATTAATTTTTCAGGCCAGTCTAATGGCTGCACGGAGCAGCAGATAGAAAAACATACCTCCCTTTCCCTTGTTCTGTTAAGCCCCTGAATGGTTTTACAACTTCAAACGGCTTCGTAATCACAGACCTTCAGAGAGAGGCCACCGCTTTAATTGTATAACGTTGTTTTTCTTGTCATGCGTGCATTTAAGATTTGTTTCAGGACTTCTGTAAATCCCGGAGAATATGTCGTATGCATGTCTCTCACAGGGCTGCTTGTCATCATATAGGCTACCTCCCCATTGGGCAGGTGTCTCAACACAATAAACCATGTATCATGTGAGGGTGCTTATCACCGTGTAAGTGATATCCCATTGCACAAAATGATCAGGGTAAACCCAGGTGTATACAGTCTGTAGTTCCATTGACAGATTTATTTGGTATGTGTTTTATAACCAAAGAATATTGGCTTCATTCAGACTCAAAATTAAATGCATTTATACATGATTTATATACAGATTGCATATACACTCAATGATCACTGTATTAGGTAGACCTGTACACCCACTTGTTAATGCAAATATTTCATCAGCCAGTCATGTGGCAGCAATTAAATGCATAAAATCATGCAGATGTGGTCAAGAGGTTCAGCTGTTTTTTAGACCAAATGTCAGAATTGTGAAGAAATGTGATCAAAGTGACTTTGACTGTGGAATGTGAATTAGTTATTGGGTATTTTATTTTGAAGGGATGGATCCTGACGTCATTCTGAAGACATTGGTGGCTTACAACATAATTGGAAAAATGCGGAAAAATTATGTGAAAGGGGTGTATTGACTTTTGCGTGAATAATTGTACAATAATTTGGTTTAGAAGCAGAGGTGCAGATAAGAATGACGGTGAAATAGTGAAGAACCACATAAAAGTCATTCACTGAGTATTTGCCTCAATAAATGAAGTGATTACAAAGTATAAAAACAGAGAAAAGCTAAATAAAATGTCCAGTTACCATCTTTTAGCTCCTAAATATTGTGAACATTTATGTTAACAGTGCATCACTGTGTGTGTTTGGGTGTGTTTGAGAGAGTGTATGTAGTCTCGTAGCCTAGTGACTAAGGTACCTGACTGGGACCCGGGTTGGTGGTTCAAGCCCTGGTGTAGCCACGATAAGATCCACACTGCTGTTGAGCCCTTGAGCAGGGCCCTTAACCCCACATTGCTCCAGGGGGGGATTGTCCCCTGCTTATTCTAATCAACTGCAAGGTGCTTTGGATAAAAGCGTCAGCTAAATAACAAATGATTATTTTGTGCATTAGAGTGTGTGAGAGAGGGATATGATGTGTGAGCATTAAGAGGCTGTATAGCACTGTGTATTGGCAGCTCTGCGAGGCTTCAATCGAGCTGTGTAGAAGTGGATGGGACACATTTGCTTTGTTTTTTTCACACGAAAATCCTATATTCACTCTGTATCATAGGTCTGTGTCTTGCTGAAACTGTTTTTGGACTATACCGAAAGAAAGGCCAGTTTGAACATGGTCTTGCCTCAATTTCTCAATTCGTCATCGTAGATGTCGGCTTGGATTCCATCGGCTTTTGTTTTTAAGTTTGACTCACGATTGAAGGATTGTTTGGTAAGCTCTGGAATCATAAAAATGTAACTTTCAAAACTGTTTGTGAACAAAACCAAGCATTTAAGCACAAAATAATGTCAACTGTCGGTCAACTGTTGTGTAATTGTGTAATCGGTCTGATCTGCTGCCGTCATCATGATAGAGAGTCTTTCCATTCTTTTACAGTTTCTGGAGTTCCTCATTTCAAATGCACTCCTTCTAACATAGATATCACCGGTATCCGTCTTGTTTCATTCTATGCCAGAATCTCATACCCTAAGACACACTAATGTTATCTTGGGTCCCCTTGGCTGTGCTCTCTGTTCTTTGTAGGGTGTGACCCTCTAGGTTCTGTGACACAAAGACATTGACCGAAACTATGTCAAAATTTGGTTCACTTTGTCTCCCCTGAACCTTTTAGTATCTCTAACTAAAAGATACTAACTAAAAGGTGTATTTCTGTCCTGTGACCCTTCAAAGCCCAGTCGACCACCACTAAATTCTCTTGGCCCGATGAATATGGTTTATAAAATAAATCAGATTAGCTGAGATTAGTCATTTCTGTTGGGTGACCTTCAGATGGTTCTCTCTTGACCAGATAAGAAGACAGTTAGCATGATTTTGCAATTAGCATTAGCATTTTGACAGGAGAGCAAAACTATACTTTCTTAAATCCTCCCCCTTCTTAACTAATGCTAGCTCTGTCCTCTCAGCAGTAGCTTCTATGTCTTTTCACATTGTCTACACTTGTAGTAATGTTAGCATATAAGGCATAGCTACTAATGCAGAATTCTTTCCTTGCTTCGCTCCTGTGTTTGTGCATGAAAAACATCTACGCCCCAGTCTCAACCCCGCCTCTCCATGGCAGATGACTGTGCCGTGATAGCAATCAGCTGAGAAACTGCGGCCTTATATGATTTGTAAAACATCATCTTTAGTTGTCGCTTTTGCTATTTAACTGATGTTACTTGTGTTTGTATTTAGTTAGCTAACTTCAGCTAAACGTTAGCTAGTGGTGATGCTAGCCGCTGCTGCTAACAGTGGATTTGTCTGCTCTAGTCTGCCTGCACAGTTCTCTAACATAAGCCCGCAAAATCACAAATGCATCAATTCATTGTTGCTTTTATCTCTCAAGTCTTCTGAAAGTTTGGGAGTCTTTTTAACGCTGGCAGAATCTCCCAAAAATATAAGCAGTAACATCCATACTGTGCAGTGGGACCCGGTTATGGCCAGCCAGCTGACATACAAGACTGAATTAGCTAATTAATGTTACTGAAAGCTGGATTAATGGTTAGCCACCAAGGCTAATCTCTCTCAAACCCAGCTCACCACTGTAGTAGCCATTCGTCTCCTCTTGGGGTGGGCATTGGCAAGTAGGCCTGTGTTAACATAAAACATCTGAGGGCGTGTTCAATCAAACCTCCGCTCTAATGAACCTCCGCCCGTGCCCTGCCTTAATCGGCACAACGTTGTCACCCCTGAGGGTTGCCCCGCTAGCTGGGGTAGTGCTTGAGGCCAGGGAAGGCCAGCCTTAATCGACTTGTCTGTCAATCTGTTGTGCATTGTTAGGCTTACAAATTGGATTTGGCGGTGAGCTACTACTACCACTGTAAACATTATGAGGCTGCCAGACTCGCATCTCAAGCGTTCAGTTATTAAAACCTCTGTAATGAGCTGCAACTTGTGCACAAACATGTCATTTACAGACTCCTGCACATTATGAATACAGGACGGGGGCATTTTCGTGGTGTTCTGTTGTAGGAACGCTGTATCAGTGTTTTGGGAGAACAGCGGGGGCCTCAGATTAAAAAGGGAAATTAAAAACAAAACACAACCTGCAATTGTAACAGGTTTTGTGTAAAACCGCAGGTTTTGAATGCTTTACAGGCCAATTTGCAGGCCTGTTTGAACATTAATTTGTTTGGAAAGTGCCTGTTTGGATGAACAAATGGCATTCCAAGCCAAATCTCTTTACTGGATTACTCTGAAAAGTAATAGGCTTCCGTACTATGGAATTCTTTCCTTATTTGGCAGGAGGGTGCTGACACTCGAAACCTTGTCTTTACTATTTGTTCCGCTGCAGGTGACACGTTCTTCCTGAGCACACAGAGGTGACGGATTCTCCCTGCCGGACATGTGAAGGGGTGGAGGGGGGGCGGGAGGGGGTGCTGGTTGTCTGGATCCTGGACTTGCAGCGCATGCAGGTGAGCTGAACCTTCTTACACTTGCAGTGCTTTGTATAATGGTAACATGCACAGGCTTGGTGAGCTAGCAAGAAGCTTTTTTTCAGACATATTAACTGAGGATGTGCATGTTACTTTTGCTAATTGGCTAACTGTTGTTCATACATGCAAAAGGACTGGTACTGTAGCTAGACAGATCTTGTACATGTTTTGTTGAATACGTTGAACTAATGTTGGATGTGGGAAGCTTGGTTCTGTATACCTGAGGGCCACATTAAACCTGAATTCAGTATCTGTATTGTACGGTGAAATCAAGAACATGCCATCATTGAAAATGAACAAAAAAAAATGCAATATGTCCGTGCATAATTAAAATCACTAAATTGAGTGTGTATGAATTGAGGGAAAGCATGCTACTAATGCATAAAAAAATTGTATATTGTATAGCAGTAGTATAACAGTATATTGACTTCTGCTTATTCCCCAAAAATAAACAATCTGAGAGGTAAAGCATTGCCTAAAATGAAATGTCTCTGTGGCTTCCCCTTCTACAATGTGCAATGATATCTCCCATCCCTTGATTGTATCATGTAGATCCTTTCAGAGAACTGCTATTTGTGACAGGTTTCAGTTGTCTCATCGAACCTGACGCTTCTCGGCTGCTGAAATGTGCACTGAATAATTGTAGTAGTCTCATGCATGAACGTCTTGAGTTCTTAAGTATTTTTAGGATGTTACGCTCTAGCGGAAACAGACTCCCTCCCGACCTGATGTGTTCTTATCGCTCTCCACATGGTCCCCCCTCCAGGAGTGCACAGCTTGTTGTATTTAATATATCATGGGTAACACTTTACAATAAGGTCCCATGAATTGGCATGAACTAATGTAGTTGTTAACTAACTACTAATGACAAGTTCGCCTGTACAGCTCTGTTAATGTATTAATTTGTGTTAGCAATTACATTTGTTAATGCCAATTCCTGAACCTTGCTGTAAAGTTTTACCCATTTTAGTTATGCAAGCTGTGTATTGCACCTGAATGGAAGCTAAGCTATTTTAAGCACACAGAAGACTTGAGAACTCTGCTGGCTACACATTTAAAACAGCAACTTTCCTAATGAATGCTAATCAATGTATGTGCTACCTAGTCACATCAATAGATAGATTCTTTAATAGAAACTAATAAAGGGGCAGTTCACCAAAAAATGAAATAAATGTTTCCACTTATCAAGAGTACTATCTATCCATCCAGATGTTTTTTTTGAGATGTGAGCGTTCCATAGAGCTCCATTATATCACAGTGTACTGAAAAGTTGTCAAATCTAGAATATTTGTCATATCACAGCCTAAACTATTTGGATGGATATATAGTACTCTGGGTTAGTGGAAACTTCATTTAATTTCACTTTTGGGTGGACTGCCCCTTTAAACTATTCATCGTCGCTAACTTGACTAGAATGAATTAACTAAGATTGCTATTTTTCTAGTTGAATATTGCATCTCCACAAACTGTCCAAGTATGTGTGAATATATTCTTGAAACTGCCTGCAAATCACAAGGTATTTATCAACATGATGCAGGAGGCATAGCCTCAAAACGTATGCAATTCACCATATGTAATTGAAGCATATTTTTGGTAATAAGTTGTCAAAGGACTGAACACAGTTGATTAGGGCAATTCAGCAGTGCACTAGCCTCGCTGAACTTCTCGCTGTGAATTTTACTGATTGCTCCAACTGTGCTAGTTTCCCCATCTCGCCAAAATGATCTTTAAATTGCACTGAATGTATTTATTTACATTTTTAGTTCGATAATTTGACTTATTCATTTTGGAATAGGTAACCTGAATGAGAAATTAATAATTAAACTAGTGCATTTGAAGTGGCCAATGAATGATCTGTTTGTGACATGAATCAGGTGCTATGTTGTACGTGTTGAACCAAGGGGTTGGTTGTGTCTTTCCAGGATAATGTAACTGTGTTGTTTGACTAAGACTAGAACTCCCCTTCTACAAATACATATAATCCTTTTTAATACTATGTATAAAGTAAGCGTGATTGTGGCTTTGCTCCAGTTCTTGTGCGTCTAACATTTCACAAGAAATGCAGGTTATGTAATATATAAAACCATTACAATAGAGCGCATCTGTAGTTCTGTGGGCTCTTGGGACAAACGCAATGCATAAGCAATGAAGCAGCTTCTGCAAAATGGATGTTTTCTGTAACCGGTCCGGCTGTATTTGATTGGATGAAGAGAATGTAGAGATGTCGCAATGGTGGCTGGAAAATCTGATTGGAAATTAAATTACACATCATGTGTGTATGCAGTGGAGGGTTTCTGGCTGGAAAATGGTTACTATTATCATAAAGGCCCTTTAAGGTGTGAGATCACAAATATTTGATTTGAATGTTCTCAACGGAATATTCTAATGCTGATGTCACAATCACTACTGGAAATTGAATGTGAAGTGGAGTTCTAGAACATTCCAAAAAACCTGCTCTTCGAAGGGCTTAAGGTGGTGTGACTCGAGTACCCTTTCGGATGGCGAAATCCAGGATGATATAAAGGACGGCACGAACATGGAAAGAGAGAATATAAAATATGCATTAGATATGATTTATTAAAATTGGTAACAATGGCAGCTTCGCATGATCTAACCATTGGGGAGAGCGGGTGTAAACTTTGCTCACGCACAGAGCAGCTGTCAGTCTGTGGAAAGACAAGTGTATCTTTGAGTTGCCTGAGGAAATGATTGCTACAATGTTTCAACTCCAAGGTCATGCAGCAATTGGCTTAAAGATGACCGATGACTGATCCATACAGCCCTATCTCCCGATATGAAACTGACATTAAATGCGTTAGCAACTGGTTAGAAACGTAACATTTTTATTCTGGCACACGGTTCTTTTCTTTTCCCCGGTGGGTAATAATCTTTGGCAAACTAAAAAATTACTTGTCTCTCTCCCGATCAGCTCGATTTGGGCAACCATAAACAGCAGAAATGAATCATAATTAATCTGTGTTATCGCTGTATTTATATGCTTTATCGTTACCCTGAGATAAAATATATATATATTTTTGGGGCGGGAAAATACATTGAGTTCTACGGGCAGCTTGTCCTCCAACATAGCAGATGAGTCAAGGTCACATGATCTGTGACTTGTATTAAGAACGATCCATACAGTACCTTTCTATGTGTACTTAAATTGAATGTGGTCACAATTCTAAGAACAGTGCAGAATTAGGTTTTCCAAATAACATTTCAATGTCAGTGGAAGGCAAACTGGCCGACTACTGTGTGAAAAAGAAAGAGGCTTTACGTTCCACAAAGTCAGGGCGAACTGCACCGCGGGTTTGACACAGAATGACCCCGGCCCTCTAATTTTAGATCCGTCAAATGGCTAATTTGCCGCACACCAATTAAACGGTAGAGGCAGCGCCTTTAATTAAAGTGCATTCTGGGATGGAGGAACGCGATGGCTTGTGCCTGGTTGCCACGGTGACAGCCGGGTGAGAGTGATGACATGAAGATTGGCCGTTTGTCTCGCTGGCTGCGCGGAGGAGACTGAAATACCCGAGTATGCGAGGGCACACTTGCAGCTGTCCTCTCTCAGCAAGTCACCGCAAGGTCTTATAAGGACAGGAGCAGTCTCACTGTGTCTTGCAGTCGGTGTAGAGTCGACCCACATTTCTTGACGCTTTGAGTTGTAAGACCACAAATATGTGATTAGAATGTTCTTAACTGAACATTCTAATGCTGATGTAACAATCACTACCTGGCAAATAAGGCAATGAGTTCTAGAATCGTGACAAGATTTCGAATTTTGACAAAACATTCCAAACAAACACTCCAAATGTTTAAAAGGGCACTCACAGTCCTACTTGTGTCTATCAGCCAGTGTATATGCATGATGCATATATTTAGGGTGGATATCAGAATGATGGCCGGGGGCCTGATTTGAATATCATAGATAATAGAACAGAGAGTCTATGTATGATGTTTAATTTCTACTACTTTCCCCTTTGACAGACTGCATTGCACAGAGTAGTTGATTAGTTTTTGGTATGACCTTTTGTTTTAAAGTTGCTTCTTTTGAGTTAGCCTTTCTGTTTTTGGGAATCATCAACTGCATAATGCTCCGACATCAAGATGACATCAACCCACCCCCTCACAGAAAGCATGCTACAGGAGTCTTTATGCACACAAAGTTACAACCACACTGCGTCTTTGTTACCAAGGAACTAGCGGTAATTAGAAGGGATGCTAGGTTTACTCTCACTACAATTGCCAATGTTGGCAAATAAATAATAAAAAAGTAATTTCTCGCTGAAGATGAAAAGCAAGCGCTCACTGTAAGTAGGCGGACTGCAGGCCTCAGTGGAGTCAGGCGTACTCTGACAGAGCTGCTGACTGCAGTGAGCCACGTGGGGGTGGGGGGGGCGGCTTGTGTGGTGATAACCTGAGCAACTCTGTCCCGCTGACGCTGACCCTGCCGCGGTGAGGTCAATCCAATTACAGCGCACCGCTGCAGAGTCCCGGGCGCAGCCGGCCAATCGCGCGCGGAGCGCTGGGAACTAATGATGTCGGGGGCAGGAGGGCTCAGCCGGACGGCTCGGGGTGGGTGCAGTTTCTCTCCTGTAAGCAGCCGCGGGTAACGCAGAGCAGAAACTGGCTAGCCAGCCTCGCCGGGCTGAATGGCCTGTTGTGTTTTATGTAGTGTTGTGTTTTATGTCACGTTTTATGTTACCCTGAACGTATGTTATATGTTATGTGTTATGTGCTGTATGTTACCAGCAAGTATTAGGGTATTTACTCCAGAAGGTTGTAGTGCCATTTTGTCTGTCGCCTTACTCACACATTTCTGAATGGTAACAAAGGGAGAGCGAGGTGATGAGTGTGAATGAGAGAGCTTATTAATGATGACTCAATTGAGAATATTTTATAAGGGAGTATAAAATCCTATTCCTATTTGTTGCTATGTTATTATGTCATGATTCATGCTCTTTTATGTTTTTCCTTCAACCCGCCCAGGGTCGGCAGATGGAAATGAGCGCTAATGGATAAATCTGGCACATTTTTCATTGTGTTTATTAATGTGTACTGTCCCCTCTTGTACATAAATAAATGCATGCTTCCTGAACTGCCCTGGAAAGGTTGTTTAGCATAGGGGCATTATATCCTGTTTATGCACACCATTTCAAGCAAGGGCTGAAATGTGGATATTTATATTTCATTTGTTTGATTTCATTGGTCCACCCCCTAGCCTACCTTGCGCTAGGTTCACGTTGCTGTTCAGTTACATAATTATTCACAAAAGCTGTTTTGCTTGACTGTTTTTCTCTGAATCTTCATTGCAAAATGGATTCTTATAGCGTACTACAATCCTAATTCTTGGATTCTAGGGGAAAAAAATGTGTTGGGTAGAAGACATTAGTTTTCTGTCTGTTTTGTGCGTGATTAAAGTGCATTCTGGGCAGGAGGAACCCGATGGCTGGTTTTGTTTGTTTTATGTTTGATTAATACACCAGGGCCAATCACAACCTGTTCCTTTCTTCAGAACTTTGTTGCCCAGCAACCACATCTTGGAACACGGTGAAATGAGTTTGTGCAATATCCAGAAGAAAATTGCACAGTAAATAACCTGTTGAATATCACTCAACTTCTTTAAGAATATCTTTGTTCCTTGTCACCATTTATAGTGTAGTGTAATATAGTGTAATTCCCATCTTAAACACTGCCATAACTTCCTGTAAACATACATGATTCAGAGATAACTGCACATAGCCACATAATATAGCTCCAAGCTTTTATTTGATCTTTTTGCTGTTTTAGCTTCTTCATTTTTTTTCCTCCACTTCTGTTTTTCCTCCTTAATTTACCTTCTGATTACATCCTCAGAAGTGCTTTTCCCAATTGGAACTACTTCAGCTGATAACTTCTGATCACATCTACTTTACCCATTTAACATTTTTATCTAGAAAGTTCAGGGATCTACTGTGCTCCAATTTTAGGAGTATTTCCAAAATTGATATCTGGAAACAATCATTTTGATGCTTCGGAGCACATGTACTCTTTGGAGAAAATGCTTTGCTTAGTTCCCCAATGTTATGTAACCCTATTTCAGCCAATTGGCCAAAGAAGGTTTGATGAATGTGAACCTAATTTACCTTTCCCCACTATTAGCACCCTCTAGAGTTTGGGATGTGTAACAATTGGTCAATTATAAAGGACTTACATGAATTTGTAATCTTTCTTAAAAATGTTTTTGGATGTGTAATTTATTATTTCCGTATTGATTAAAATAGCTTTTTTACTGGAAAATGAGACTTGCACACAAATATCATTGACTGTCGAATAGTTTCTCATTTATTTGTGTCAAGTAGGCCTCGTATGTTCTTCCTGATGTTATCCCAGAGGACTGCGATTTATGTGCCCCTTTTTCAGGTCCTTTTTGAATTATGGGCAGGGGTCCCAAGAACAAGGATGCTGATTTTCAGAGGAATTCATTTTTGTGATGGATGGGTGTTGTTCGAGTCATCCTGATGAAAACCCACCCATCTGTCTCTCACCCAGGGCCAAGGGCATCTCTGGATTTTACCTTCAGCAGATCTGTAGGTATTTCAGTCACTTGTTCAGGATGAAACCCATAGCAGAACCCTGTCTATCTATCTAAATGTTGATGTATATATTCAGACTGCCCACATGCAGATTCAGTAATGAGAAACATCCATGACAGTTTGAAAATATTAAATCCAGCAAAGGCAGGAACCTGCTGCCTTTGTTTAGATATCCATTGCTATTATTATAAAATCTATATCATGATAGATTTTTTCTTTTGCAATGTAAAACCTAATTGGAAATCTTCTTTAATGAGTTGAGTAGTCTCAACTTTTAAAAAAAAAAAGGGGGAAAAAAAGGAACAAGTCATTATCACTAAATTAAAGAGTAAAAATAGAGTTTCATTTTAAAGTTAAAGACAAATGAGTACGTTGTCAGATTAATCAAATGAAAGGCCCTATTCAAATTGCTCAAGGTGGTACGTTTCCTCAAACCATTTGCGTGAGATAATCTCGTGGTATTTATGGTGTGGAGTTTTAATGCAAAGGACATGTGCTGTCACTCTCTGATGTTCAAATCGCTGTCTACTTCAGGCGTGACTCTGAACATTTTCTTCCGGTGGCTTCTGTTCTCTGGTAGGGGTTGTGATCCCATCGCCGTTCTCTCCCCCCAAGGTGTTTGGGATCCGGCAGCAGACGCTGGAGTGTAAAAGAGGTTATTTCCCCTCTATGCTCTGTAACCCCATGGTGTGTGCTGGTAGGAAAATGTCTGTCCGCCGTGTTTCCCTTTGGCCTGAGAAACGTGCCATGTAGGTAAACTAAGGTCCACCAGGGGGCAACACCGGCCCTACCTACAGCTATGGCCACAGCTGTGATTCATTGTAATCACTGTAGCTGTGCCAGTTACCTCATCAGCGGGCTACATAAGAGACCTGGTTCTGGCCTAGAGGAGGATGGCTTTTGGGGTGGTTTTTGGGGAGCTGTCGTGGACACTGTCACGGGGTAAATATTTGTCAAATATGGTTGATTTCTTTCCCTTTTTAAAAAAAAAATTTTTTTTTTTAGGTTGCCAGATTGGCCTTTTCTTGTTTTGGTATTTTCTGTAGTGTCTTTAGTTAATAAAAGGCAGCACTTTCTGTTCTGCTCTGCATCACACATATAAAAATAAATCATGATTGGATGCTAATGAGCAATGTGTGGGAATTCTTTGGTTTTTGTATTTCACTTTTTATTTCCCTGCACCTGAAACATTTTGTGTGTGCGTGCACCTTCCTGGGAATTGCAAACTACCCGAATGTCCAGAGAACATACTGTGGTTTCTCTCTTCTCTCTCTCTGCACAAACGCACGTCTGTCACAATAATAGTGTGGCAATATCGCTAGACCAGGGGTTGTTCAGTCATATCTAAAATGTTTTTTGTTTTAGCCCAGCACTAAGACACTGGCCTAAAACATTACACGATGCAATATTTGTTCATTGATGTCTACCTCATAGAATGAAGTTTCATCATATACTTGGCCTTTTTCTGGTGAAAAGTAGAATGTTTTCTCTTTTGAATGTGGGGGTGGGGTGGGGGACTCATTCCCTCTAGCACGACCACCCTGTATGAATTATTAAGGTCTGAACATTGTGCTTTTTTTAGCCCCTCTTAATGGCATGTCTAATAGCATCTCTCAGAGTCGAGTCGTGAGATTTGTAGCATGCAAGATGCTCTGAGTTGCTCTGATGGGATTATAGGAGTAGGTCTGCCGGTTTGAGAGCATGGTCTTCGGCAGCCAGTCCTTGCAACCAGAGAAGCAGGGTCCACAGCTCAAAAAGCAGGGTCCCCGGCTCGAAACCATGGTCCCCAGCTTCTGTATCAGATATTCACATGCCAACCCGCGTCTCTGAGCTCCACTTCATTTTGGTTGGGCAAAATGTATTTAGTCTCAGAAACTCATAGGAAAAAAAATACTACCTCTTTAGATTAATTTTGTCATATAAGTGACCCGTACTGTTTTTTTATACAGAACATCGAACACAGCAATCCGTCTGTTCATTATTATCGTTCAATTAGAACAAATGGCCTGCTGTCCATTTGGTGGTTTCAAAAAATATATACATCGTAGATATTGGCTAAAAATATGTAGACTGATTTTTGGTACTGGTTTGGTTCTAAACAAAGTATGCCAATATTAGGCATTCATTTTATAATGTTTTCATATAACCAGTAATGACCATGCCAGAATCTCGGCCGACTCATTGCACTGTTACTCGGTATCTTCTAACCTTGCAAGTCATCGCTGCCAGACAGAGTGCGCCCATGGAGGGCCACGGTCTGAGAGATGTTTAGTCACGGCATTTCTGCAGAGATCGAGATGTAGTCACGCTCGCGGTTGTGTGACTCTGTGGAAGCTTTCACTCACAACAAGCTGCGTCAGCTAGGAGGGACTTATTTTCTCAAGCTTTGCTTTCTCAAAGTCAGAACACCCTGCAGAACTGTCTGTTTCAGGTCTCAGAAGATGCAGTGCATTTACCTTATTCAACAACTTTTGTTGTTGTTTTTCAAGGTCAAGGTTACAGGTTAGTCCAGGTTAACTAGCTCATGCCTAGCCCCGTTCCTGGAGATCTTCTGGAGGATTTAACTTCACTTTGGCACACCTGACTTTACTACTACTTCTACTTGGCAGCTCAAAGAGATCTCTAGCTGTTGAATGTGTTGTGCTTTGTTAGGGTTGAAAGGAAAACCTACAGTATGGTAGATCTGCAGGAAAAGAGCTGGTTACCCCTGTTTTACATGATCCATTTCCACCTGTGGATATTTATTATGTCCTGCTTCAGGTACTTTACTAAAAGGTCCAACACCACCAGCTTACCTGGGCCTCGAACCTTCACCCGACCTTCACCCTGCACTGCACTCAGACTTAACTGCTCACCAGTGCAGTCTTTATTGGATCCAAATGAATCAAAACCAATCCCCTTTTCCAAAGTTTGTGCAATATACAATTATGCCGTATGAGAGCTGGAAAGCTAAAGCATGCCATTTTGTTTCGCTTCATACATTTATCCCTGGGTAAAGAGCTGATGATGTTAAAATGCTCCAGGCGAGGCTTATTTCAGTCAGCCTAATCATCCCGATCTGCTGTTAATGGGGCCTGCAGCTCGGAAGAACGGCATTAAACTGACTAGAATAGAATACACTTTACTGATCCCCTGACAGGGGGAATCACAAAAAAAACACCACTAACAACATTAATGCCACAGAAGATATACATTACATTCGAGTTGCACATAATAAACACCACTTAGATCTCGACAAGTACACAGCCAATATACTTCCCATTAAAACCTAAAAACCCCAATACATATTAAGAGTAAACATCCCCAATTGCTATGATTTAAAGTTACAAGTTTCAGTGAGCTCATGCAGTTTTGGCCTTCCTATAATCAGTTGAAATATAGCATATGCCTAGGCTCTATGTAGTGGGAACCACTTACTGTAAAGTTAAGCGTTCTCAAGGGAGAAACTTTCTAAAAATGTTCCAGTAACATTCTCTCTCAGTCTCCATCCCTCTTTCTCTTTCCCTGCTTTCGATTGGCACATCAGTCACATTCCACTACATTTACTGTATTTAGTCTCATGTGAAAAGTCTAGAACAAAGAGTTTCAGGTCTTTATCAACATTAATAAGTCATGACATAATATTTTCGATGGGAAAACCTATGAATATGGAGGAATTTGCCCCTTTTGCTGCCACAAAGAAAAGTTACCCAGAGCACCCTGGGGTACGACACTTGACGTAGGTTCAAATGCCGTTGCTTAGAAACAGTTACCCTAAATGTAACTGTTGTTAATGTTGTTTTCGGTGTCACTGTGCTCTGTATTGTAAAACTTGAGTTTGTTGTTGGAGGCGTTTTTAAAGCACGTCTCAGAGGCACTGTTGAATAATTACCTTCATAGGCATCGTAGCTCTCAAGAGCACACTTAAACATTTGCTCACCAACTGATGCGGAAACTACCCAGAATTCCGAGAGGTGTAACCGGGTGTGACCCAGCTCCAGCAGTGTGGGGAGATCCCAAAATGCTCCGTAACGACACCCCGCCCACCCGCCGTAACGCATCATGGCTTGTGCACCGAACATGTTCATGTGCCTCGGCTAATCAGTTTTTATCACGTAATGGCTTAGTTACCATAGAAACTGAATAGATCTCCATGTAAGACTTTTCACTTTTCTTTTTTTAGTCGCTGGTGATACTGTTGGCTATTTCACATGCTATGATGGAGTATATTTGCAGGTAGTTGCAATGAGTCTGTAAGAGTCAAATAAATGCACCTGGATTTATATTTGAGTGTGTGTATATTTTCAGCTACTGTGTAAAGGCACTGTGTAAAGGCAGTTTTTCTCTCTATGGCATCCTATGGCATTGACGTTTCGTGCCATCTTGCACATAGTTGTGCTCTAATTACTATGTTTTTGCTCCAGTTTGCCTAATGGATTTGGAGCATTGCACTACAGTGAAGTGTTTTGCATCTCCAAACAGGAAAGCTTGCATAGCTACAGTGTTGCTGAGTGTTACTGAGAGCTGAATTAGACGCCTGTTGTTCTATAGCCAACAGTGCAGTTTCTCCTTCCGGCACGCTTACATTGGTTTACATTTTGGATCGTGAAATGTATCCACTTGTGGTCATGATTTCAATATCTTGATCAAATAAAATCCTTATCAACAGCATGCTGAACTAACTGAATTTACCTTCTGTTTTCATTGTTCCATGTGACGTGCTTACTAGCTAAGTCAGCATTAAATTCATAGCATGCGTACTAAAATGCAACTTCCCCAGCATCTGTTTATGCCCTGGGCTATCATATTTCACACTTATTGCTGAATTGGCAGTTCAGTAAGTTAGTTTTGGCCAAGTTTATCCGTCACATATTCTATCTCAGAACTCTTGAGAGTGAACAGTTTGGGACACTGACAGCTTTTTTTTATAAAATATTTTGAAAGCAACTGAAAGCAAATGTGTCCTCAGAAATGGGGGTGGGAGGTAATCAAGATGTATAGTTTCAAAAATATAGGTTTTGCGAAATGGCATGTGTAAGGAACAGCTACTGTATGTAAAAGTCAGGGGGAAAAAAATGCACACTGCTGGCTGAAGGTATGCTGCCAGTGAGTATTAGTGCTGAAAATGAACTGGATTTGTCTAAAAAATGACTTTGATGCTTTCAGCAGCCATCAGAGACCCAGCCTCAGCCCATTCCTCATACTGAAATGTCTCATGTTTTTTGTTATTTTCACTGTTTGGTTGTGTCCTCTGCATGGCAACCATGGAGCAACCTGAATTTGGTTGGCCATTCCAAACCTTATTTTGTGATAAAGTGCAGTCCATCCTGACTAGTGGAGGACTGGTGGCAACCATACAGTGAGGTCATCTGTTCTGGAAGCAGTTGACGGTAAGGTTTCATCGTAAAGCTTTTTGGATTTAACTAAAAAGGAAAGGTGCCCACCGCTGAAACTCTGCTGGTCAGCAGAAACATTTCTCGCCCCAAACTCTCAGCGTCCCATTCCCGTAACTGAGGAAGGGCGTGGTCAGAGACTGGAGTGGGAACAGGGGAGCTGGGCAGTTGAGGAGTGTTTTTGATTACATGTGCAGTTGGCTTCGTCTTCCTGCGGTCCTGTTAGCCGGTGTTTTCCACTGAGGCTAGTACAACGGGGCTGGTCTTAGTGCTTCCATATGTCTAGACAGGAACAGGGTCCTACAGCCACTGCACATTTAAACCGAGGGTATTGCATTACCTGACGGATGTCTTATTTCTCTCGAAATTGTTCGGAGAATATTGAGCCATTGCCGCGAAGCGCTGACGAACAGCAAATAGGGTTTGTGATTTTTATTGAGGTCTGATTGCTGAGAGTGAGTACACTGTGAATTATCCCTGTGTAATGTTGGCCTGTAAACACCCCATTACACACTATGGCGAGTCGTTAGGCTAATCTCGCCAGGCTTCGTTTGATCCTCCGAAGAACACAGCGAAATGGGATTCGCTCTAAAATAAACAGCACGTTCCCCCGCAAACCCAACAGGGCGTTAAGTGGCCGCGTAGGCAAATAAGACGAGCTGGCGAAACATTTCCCTCTCTGATTTTGTGCTGTGCCCTCCCAGCTGAAGCGTGAATTAATATCCCATTTCACAAAACAGGAAAAGCCATTACAGTGGAAAATTGCAGGTGTACTTTTCAATTTGTTAAAATGCACCCCCGCACAATTGTGTGTGCTGAAAGTCGTGAAGCGAGCAAGAGATTAAGATGGTTCAGTTTTGTAATATTGTTGCCATATGAAATCTCAATTTTCAAATAAGTTCTCTTGAGAAGGAAGGTATGGAGTGAATGTTATTATTTCAGTCCCTCTGCACTTGCTAATGCCGTTTGATATTTTTCTAAGACTGCAGATACCTTACATTTTATTCAAAATTAAACACTCGGGATTACAGATTTTATTTGTTCCAAGAACTGCACCATGCTGAAATTTTATTGCCCTTCCTAGTAATTAGTAGCTTGTGTGCTTTGACCGCTCTTGTGATGTAATACACTGCAACTTCTGATTGTTCACAGAAATGAAATCAACACAAAAGCAGAGGAAAAGTGAAAGTTTAACTACCAACATTTGCCAACAGTGTGCTTTTGTTAAACTTTAGTTGGTAACAGTCTGCAGTTCTGAAACTTTAGCTGCTAATCATATATACAGACCTAGCTGGTCAAATGGGGTATGAAATAGAAAGTAGCAATTTGCCCCTTATCAAGTTCCTTGTTATCAGATGCAAATTTGGTGCATTAACTTAAATGAAAATGAGTTACACTTTCCAGCACTTCCCAATTTTGAGTTGCACTTTCCAAAACGGGGTTTGATTTGGCAGTAAAATAAAATGTGGGAGATTCCACAGTGTTTGACTGGAAGAAGCAAAAAACGATGTCAGAGTCTGAGGCTACGATCTCCAGGTCATATCTTTTTGGAGCCAATTCATTATTGCCACTGTTTTGAAGAATTGCCACTGTTTTGAAGAATTGCCACTGTTTTGAAGAATATTGAATATCAGACTGCCATGATTGTGTGATTTCATTAATACAGGTTAAACTTTTTTATTAAAATGGATGCATGAATAACTGATTATAGCGCTTAAATGCGGTATTTATGTTATGTAATCGGAAAGCTAATTGCACCAATCCAGTTGCACCTGCCCCCCTTTTTTTTTTCCTGAGAGGCGCAGCATGGTAACGGTTGTTGGGGGGCGTTGGCGTTGGCATGCAGGCCCTCAGCCTGTCTGTTGTTTTCGATGGCCTTTGAGAACAGGAAGTGCCGAGGCTGACCGCCTGCCTGTCCCTGCAGTAGCTCTGGGGGGATATGTGCTGGATTTCGCCGTGGCCGTATGAACAGTTATCTGGGCTCATCCACATGTTCTTCACTGTTGGCGACAGTCTTCCGGAAGCTTCCGACCCTGTTCCGGCTGCTCGGGCTAATCCCGGTGAGGGGACGGCGTCAAGCTCTTCTCCGCCGTTACGCAAGCCTTCCCAATTTCTGTTTCTCTCACTCGGGGCTTTGATGGAGATTATCTGCTCTGCAGACACTCTGTTCTGCTGTCTCTGTGACAAAATGGAGCCCATTTCAGTAATCCACAGGATTCTGCTTAGTTTCTGTGTACTGTTTTTGGCCACTTGCCAGGGGATCTTAACTGGCTAGAGCACGCATATTCATATTCCTCTCAGAGACTAGCTAGCCCTGCCTAGTAACCAAGGAAAAAGACTTCCTCATTCTCAAGCAGAATTTCCTGTAGTTGTTTTCTTTAAATAAGAGGTTAATTCACGGTGTTACTCTGACTTTTAAGGTTAATTTCTTTGACATTTGTTTCCTTTTCTCAACGTAGGTTTCAATTTTGAACCTCTTGAAATATGTTTCAGTGTCCTATCTTATCGGATCTTGACACATTTTTGCTTGGAAAGGTGATGAAGGCATTCATGTGATTTCTACCACACTGAGAATGCAGACAGTCACAGAATTAATTGAATCCTGTGAATTGCCACTGAATCTGGTGAATCTTGAATATGCAAGCGTATTTCTTTGAAATGTAGTTTATGTAGTCGACGGGATGCTCTGCATGAAACTACATGGTTTTCTGAAACATGAAACACAATGATGCAATTCCCCAGATTTGCACTAAGCACCGTCAACAAGTGAATATCTGCCCTCAATCAGAGTTAAAGCATATCAATGCTAAAACCTCATTACTATAAAAGGAATATAATGCAGTTTAGTGCAGACAATTCTATGTAGGATTATTAAGATGCTCTTATTGGACTATTTTTATATGCTGAAAATTCTTTTGACCACTGGACCATTTCTTTGCCATTTCTTTCTTAAAATAAATGAATCCAACCAAACAAATCTCACTTTTTTTGCACTCTGTGTAAATATAGTCAATTTTGTGATGTTTTTTGTAGCCTAATAGATGAACAAAAGCATCTCATTAAGACAATTGAGCTGGGTTTGCACATTATTCTAGCCCTAATCATTCAGGCAAGCTTGCAACAGTTGGGGAAACTTTGGAAAGGGAGTCGATTTCTGCTTTCTGCTCATTAATTTATTTTATTTTATCTTATAAAAAATTATACTTCGTGTTTTTTATCAGATGTGAAGAACCGCATGTTTTCACATTAATTTATGAAATAAGCTGGTAAATTGAATTAGTGTAACTTTTAAAGACTAGCTGAAATCAAAATTCACTTTCCCCCCAAATTTGTCAATTCTTCTTAACCATACGAATATATCTTAAAGTATATATTTTTATTTTATTTTCACAACAAAGTTTTTTCTTTCCACTTCCTGGAAAATGACATTCTGCAGGATTTTATGCCATTGTGTACCAGTGGGTGTGTATGTCCTTGAAATATCTGTAAATTGTCCATTCCCCTTCAATCAGTGTCAAATATCACACAGCGATGTGTGTCCTCATTTGACATCCCCCCTTTTCTCCCTGCCCTTCAAAAATTCCCCCAAAAGATCTTTTTCACTCATGTATACGTGATATTGCGAAAGTTAGTGCTTCTCTATACTTCTGTTTCAGCTTGTCTTTAAATATGAGTCTGAACAGGTATGTTGGAAATTTGGAGGGCTGGACTTGTGCTCTGAACACAACTTTATTTCATGTGAGACTGACTGAGACTGATGAAGATCGATTTCACCAGACTGTGAATACAGTTGTGCCTCATGAGGTTATTGTGGTCGTAAGTCCAGAAGTGTGTATTCGCACAAGGTGTACGGCATGCTCCTCAAACTCCAATGTTGCAGTCAGCCCTGTTCGTATTTATTCTCGCTGTGTTTGGGCCTCCTTCATTCCCCCGCCTTGAGCTCCTTTTAATCAATCCCAGATCAGTTTTTATCAAAACATCTAACTGCACAATAGACTGCCGCTTCAGGTCCATGATGGCCAGTGACCTTTACATGGATAACTACCTTAGCTGAAAGTAAACTCTGGAATTCTCTCGAGAAAACAAAAGTCACTGGTCAGCATTTAGCACAGGAATTCCAGCTTTCTCCCACTTGAAGGGGGAATACTTCGGAAACGGGTTCAATCTGGGAGCGGAAAGCAGGAATTAAAAGCACGGCACTGTTCCTGCCCTCAGATTTGTAAACACTTGGCTAAGTTTGAAAAGCTCCCTCGGTTCTGTCTCTCTGTAAGCACAGGAAGAGACTAGAAGATGATGACCTTGCTGTTACCACTGAGTCCACTGTAACTGCCCTCTGACTATATGGTTCAGTATTTTCAGTGTTGGAGTTTTCTGCTTTCCTGCAATCCTGATCTTTTTTGAGCCGGAGGGATGCTGACCACAGAATATTACATTGTCTTCATACCTCTCGGACATGAATGATCAACATGCCAGTACCTGAGCAGCCTGTTTTTCTGTCATGATTAGATTTAGAGGTTTGCTTGAGGTGATGCTGAGTGTGGTGGTTGCTGCGTGTTCACCCACAGGACCTGTTTGTGGTCAAAAATAACACCATTATTATCGCCAAAAGGAGGACTATAATAGTGGCAGGGACTGTCTTGTGTGCCAGCCTGGCTTCAGGTCACCAGGTTTTATTGGATTTTACTTGACAGAAAGGAGCTGACATTGGCATGGAATTGGCTTTTATTTTTATATGTATTTATTTGTTTTTAATGTTGTATGACGGCACACATATGCAATGGTAGATGTACTATTACTTCATGGTGGATGTACAGTTACTGCATGTTAAAAGTACTATTCCTGCATGGTAAGTGAATGTAAAATCTTCCCTGGCAGTTTAACCGTGCAGCCCGCAGTACCAAAGGTTGTCATCTGAACGGGGAATTGTTTAATCATCTTGCTTGTTGAGCTGTCACAAATTCATTTGTTACTATTGATCATTAAAAGCTAAAACAAAATCCCAAAGCTGAATGGAAAGGCTGTGAATACTGATGGAGAAGCACATTCTTTGCCCCAGTGAAGGGCTTCTTAAGATGGACTCTGTGTGTCTGGCTACAGAAAAAACTCATCTAAATGGAAAACACATTGTAGTGATTATTCGCAAGTGCTGAATGAACACAGTTGCCATGGTTACGGGCCTGGGAGAGAGCGCTGGGTTTAGGCCAGAGAACTGGGTAGACGAACAAAGTAGCTTTTAATCCGCCTGGTGAAAATGACGAGTTACTGAAAGCAGGAGCGCTGCTCAGAAACGCAATTAATGTCAAAAGCTGTGAAATACCCTTCTCAACACCTTACAAAACCACTCCATTTTTTGGGATTCATTCTGCAACGGCCATTGCAATATTTAGTGGATGTTTTGGATTCGCACTACATTTTGTAAATGTATACTTTCTGTGTGTGTGTGTGTGTGTGTGTGTGTGTGTGTTTGTGTGCAGCTTGTTCAGAAATCATCTGTAAAATATGTTAACTCGTTTCATTTTGTGGTCATTGGCTCTCCTGTAGTACTGTGTGGCCTGTAGGGTGTAAAATAGGCACTGGATCTCCTACAGTACTGTGTGTGACCTGTATGGTATGGATTGAAGGTGAGTGTTTTTGCCCATAGAATGAAGGTTTTTAACTTCACCCTGTTGTCTGCTGTGTTGTGGATCTTACCAAAGAGCCTTATTTCATGGGGGGGGGGGGGGTGGGGGGGGGCAGAGCTGATGGCTCGGTGTGCACTGGGTGTGAAGAGTTTTCCTTCGTCCATTAGCAAGCTAATCTCATTAGCCAAGTCTCCTTGCTGCATGTGCGAAAACCATCTCTTTATTCCACACCAACCATCAGAGCAGGGGGTTCTGGGTAATTACAGACGGAAGTTTTAAAGGCGTATTGATTAATCGGTTTAATTGTAAGTTACTGCCTTGCTCTGGTAATTAGCGGTTGTGGAGTTATCGGTTGTTATGAGCAGGACCAGCGGAGCAGTACTTTAGGCAACGTTAGCAACTTAATTTCCAGTATCATTCCTTAGACCGTAGGAATAAGGACAGTGATTCTACATTGTCCTCTAGACACACCAGTGAACACTAGCCTTGACTCATGATACAATACACACAACATACACACAAACATACACACTCATACACACACACACACACACACACACACAGGAAAGCTCGCTCTTTAGCAGTCGGCACGTTCTTTGATTCTGTGAGGAGGCTGTCCCTGAAGATTCCAAAGGCAAATGCCCCCAATTACAGAACTCTTCCGCTCTTAGCGGCTCGGTGTGGCTGCATGGCTGTCAGATGGCAGCCCTGAATAACAAGCATCCGACCTGCAGAGAAAGTGTGACCTGCTGCTTGCTAGTGAGCATTTTGTGCTCCTAAACTGTGCCCTTCAGATTCAGATGCACTGAATGTGCCACACTGATGTGATTGTCTTGGCAGCTGTCTGTCTGCTGTCTGTTGTACTCTTAGACTGCCACTGTTTGCTTGGGTGGAGTTACACATACACACGTACTCAAACACACATACACAAACACGCACACACACTCATAAACTCGCACTCGCACACACTCACACACTCACATATGCTCTTTTGTGTATTCTTATTTTCTCTTCACATTCATATGAAGTTATAAATTGTGCAGCACTTTAGTTGATGGTACTCATTTAAAATGTGACTTCAGTCAGACACATACGCACCCACACACACCCATACACACCCACATACACACACACACACACGCACTATTTTTCCCCAGCCCATATAATGCCCTCCCATGCGTCCTACTGCCCCTCCCATTACTAACTCCTCAGTCTCTCTTCCTCCTCAATCTTCATAGCCGCTCCTCTCTGACCGCTACCACTGCTCCTGCTTTCACCTGAGGGCACGAGAGCACAGGAACTACAGCGCCCTGCGCATCATCCATATAGGTCCCCCTCCCCACCAGCATTAATGTCGCTCTCCAGACAAGGGTTCCGTGCCTGTTTAGGCAATGCTCCAGACTGCAGTCTGGCTGTATGGAGTGCTCTGTGCAGCTGCAGGTACATGTGCTACATGACACTGGCTCTGAGGGCAAGCGTCGTGCACAATATTTTACCTGCGACATCGCTATGAACGTTTAAGTAAACGAGACGTTAGCGTTTGGCCTGTGCTACTGTGACACATGAGTCGTTAGTGCGTGTGTCTCTCTGTGTGAGCTGCTGTACAGCTGGCTCCCTTGTTCTCCGTATCTGTGGAAATGTAGTATGCGCATCGCGTATAATTTGTTCCTCTTTCAACACTTAATTGAAGCCTGAAATCATCTTGTAAGTTGTATGGGGAAAAGGAACTGTTTGAAAAGGGTTCGAACGAACACTGCAAGCCTCTCTTCCGTCCAACAAAGCACTTTGTGATCTGGAGATCATTACCAGTCATTGAGAACTTTCTTAGCTTCCCAGTCTGCTTTGTGTGTTAAGTAGCAGCTGTGTACTTAACTCTGTCTGTTCTTTAAGAAGATATCTTCTCCCTTCGGTTTAGGGAAATCCGGTCCCTGTTGCCCCTACAGGGGAGACCCCCCTCCAACTTTGGGAAAAACGTCAAAGGCCCCCCCACAAATTGGGATGGTACTGTCCCCCAAAAAATCGGAAAGAAAATGTCATGTTTGTTGTCCCCCAGAAGTTGAAATCTATATGTGATCTATATCCTTGAGAGATTTCTGGTTTGCAAAGGCTTACTGGAACAGGGTGACTATCTTGGGGAGGGGGGTAAATATCTGCCAGACAGTGGAAAAGGGGTACTGCTGCCTGAACCCCCCACAACACCTCAATTAGTGAAAATTTTGTTGACATTGTTCATTTATGAGTACCATATTCTCCAATAAGCCGCTTTACATTTAATTCTCAGCAGTCAGAGAATGACATCAGAGTCCAAGTGTAATTATTTTCTTGAATGCTGGCCTAAGGCATTTTAATGAATGTCTGGCTTCTTAATTTAATTTGTTTTTCATAGCCAGTCTGGTATGCCCCTCCAACCTTTTTTCTCTGGCTCCCCTTCTCAATTTCTGCACGCACACAACCCCATCATCCTGACTTTCTTGGGTCCTAAGAAGCTGGCCAGCCCCACAGGGCTACCTCCCTTCCCCGCAGCTGTAACGTGACTGCACCCCAATCCTGCGTTTCGGCTAATTCATCGCAAAGTAAAAACAAACACGGATCCGGCCGGCCTGAAGTGGTCTGGCTCCGCACGGAATAGGCTAGCTGCATTCGTGTAATCAAACTCAGTTCTATCCAGTAATCAAACACATCCCTCGTGGTCATCCTTCAGAAAAGCGGGGAAAGGGGTGTTTTGATTGCGCGGAGAATACGGCAGAATGCCCTCTGTTACTGCGGAGACCTCTTTAGCCGTCAGAGGGGGGCGTGGTCTGTGCTTTGAGTGACAGCCGGAGCCATGGTTACAGCAGCCGTGAACAGAGCTGATACCTCAGTGTGGGGTTTTTTACAGCCTACTGCAATAAATTAAAACATCCAGCAGCAGAAGGCCAGGCCTTCACTCCGGATCCATTAATCCGGATGCCCTTCTTCCCAAAACTACAGGGCGACCGTAAATTACCACAGGGACGTCCTGCGTGTGATATTTATTTGTCATTGAGTACTGCCATAAATCAGCTCCCTCAAGCACAAATTGATAACCTTGAATGTAAGGCTTAACACTTCTGACTCGCGATAATGGACACGCTGTGCTTGTAACTTTTTAGTTTTTTAACTTGTCGGTAGTGGCAGCACTGAGTGGCAGTCTACTGGGTCATTGAGTCATCCGTAATCTGTCGTTGGGTCCTGGGCTGGCGTCATCTTTGAACAGCAGCTGTTCTTGACCGCTGTGCCGGCGTATTTCCAGAACCTTCTACTTAACATACGAACACGTGACGAGTAACGACGTGTAAACAAACAAGACCGATTGCCCGCTCACTGCCTCTTTTATTTAATTTACTCTGAAGTGCAGCGCCACCCATTGTAATTGCTTGGCTAATGGTTATTACTGTGTGAAATAGATTTGCAGGTCGCATGCTGCGGAAAGGGTGGTTTTTTTGTTCAGGAGATTTATGTGCTATGACCTTGTAACAAATGTCGTTTTGGCATTCCACCGCCCTGATGTATTTCAGCTAATGGGCTGGGTGCGTAGCTCTTGGAGTACGGTGTGTGAGAGTCAGAGAGGTATGTTTGCTCCAGGTCATTTGTTGGCGCTCTATGCGCCGTTACGCTGTTCCGTTCCGTCTGGTGATTATCACTCCACGCTGGCTTCCTCTCTCTCCCACCCTTCCCAAACATCAAAGGGAATTCCTCAGGAAATGAAAATCAATTGAACAAATGTCGGGTGTAGTCTAAACTGGGACTTTCTCACCTCTCTAGACTAGCAGCAGAACACAAAAGATTAACAAACACAAACGATAACCCTGACGTGGCCACATAGCACTGCAGGGCTGTGACTGCCATTTTGACTTAATGTGTGAATACCCCTGATATTGTCATAAGATGGGGCAACATGGCTCAGGCAGTAAGAGCAGCCTTCTGGCAGTCGGAGGGTTGCCGGTTCGATCCCCCGCCGGGCTGTGTCGAAGTGTCCCTGAGCAAGACACCTAACCCCCAAATGCTCCTGACGAGCTGGTGGGCGCCTTGCATGGCAGCCAATCGCCGAGGGTGTGTGAGTGTGTGTATGAATGGGTGAATGAGAAGCATCAATTGTACAGCGCTTTGGATAAAGGCACTATATAAATGCCAACCATTTACCATTTACCATTTAAGTACTTAAATACTTGGCCGATGTCCCTACACATTTTCTTTGAGAAAGATATATCGAGAAAGCTTCTTTGATTGGTTGCGGACGTGCTGGTGATTTAGCTCCTGCATGGTGCAGTCAGTGGAATGAGCGCTGTGTGCTCACATAGCCTCACAAGTTTTTACCCTTGTTCAAAGGCGACACACACACAGCAGCTGTGAAGCTGTTTGTGGACAAAAAACATCTCAATACTTAAATTCAGCTTCGCTTGGAAAATCTCCTGTGACACCAGATATAGTGCTGTGTGTCTATGGGAAAGAACAGACCTTATTTGATTGTCTTCAGGTGGGAATACTCCAGCTTACCCAAAAAACAACCTGAATTCCCCAACCCACCCTCCCACCTCCAACACACAGGACCAGAATCCCCACCTACCCGCCTTCAACACCTGTCAACTCAAACTTTGAAAGAACTGGCGAGGCCTCAAAGGACAGCGGCCATTTTAATCCGGTCTGTCTCTTTCTTTCTTCTGCTTCCAGATTTGGGACCTTTAATGGCTTTCAGGTAGAGAACGAGGAGAGGCTGTCACCATGAACTCTCTACAGTCGATGGACCGGCACATACAGCAGACCAACGACCGGCTGCTTTGCATCAGACAGGTGAGAGACCACCTCCGTCCCTCTGCCCGTCCCTCTGCGGGGTCTCTCTGGGCCTGTCTATCTGAACACCAAAACATAGCGTTCTTAAACAGCACCTGCAGCGGGGGACTGGTTCTGTCCCGTCAGAAACCGTAATGAACCTCAGGGAAATGTGATTGTGTCGGCCAGCTTTTAGCTACCCAATTTAACAAGCACAATTATTGTGTATTTGTATATCTGATGTATTTATTTTTATGTTTGAATGAATAATGTAATGTTGATGTAGCTGTTTTTGTGCTCATTGAACCACATCAGGAGCATTTTAAAGGGGAAGTGCTCCTGCAAATAACAAGCTAAAAAAAACAGTGAATTGTAAATGAAGAATATCTCTTATTTGGTTGCAGTTTCAAAATTGCTCACTTTTTGTCATTTGCATTCAAAAAGGCTGAGGTCTTTGTTGATAAATACAATGGAGCAATGCACCATGGGATTGCTGGCTTTCCAACAGCCGCTGATCTGATTTGAAACCCAGGCATTCGGCTGAATGCAAATCCATCAATGCATACCAATGAACATGAAATCCACCCTGCTGAAGACCAGGAGAAGTCGGTGCTCCTTCAGTAAAAAAAGGCGATATTCAAGCCTGGGTGGCGATAATCCCATAGTGCGTTGCACTGTTTTGTTTGTTGACAAAGGCGACAAAAAATATTTTAGTATAAACATACTATTTTCATTTTATATTTTCTGCATTTTGAGTTCATGTTTCAAGTGGTGGTTCCTCTAAGAGCATTTTATAAAGTGTTTGTTTGGTAGTGCAGAGACAGTATGCCAGTCTATATCCTATTTTGTTCTTCATTGTTATTGCACCTTTACCATTTGCTTAGGCTGATAGATTCTTAATGTTTAAGAGAAACTGAGACTCTGAATACAACATTCACCATTTTGAACCTTGAATGCATGTTGAGCAGACATTTTGACATTCTTACCTTTCACAAAAATGCAAGAAACCCTGATTGCAAATGAATGCTAACAGCGGGAATTTGGCTGATTCAATTTGGCTCCAATACTAACTATATTCAAAGCTTGTGTTGATTTAATGCTGTGGTCAGACCTGTTTGCAATCAAATTGATTTCTTTTGTGCCGTTTATGTTTTCCAAAATGAGATATTTGCCTCAATCACGGCAGCTTCAATAATAATAAAAAAAATCTGTCTTTCTTTCGTACTTAGGAATGCTAGTCATGATTTCAAATGGAAAAAATGACTGTGGTTATGAGTGCAAGAGGTTGCATTTGGGTCTGTGGTATGGGTACTTCTCTCTTTCCTGTTATATTGCAATAAAAAACCTAACTCAGCAAAGCAGTTAACTGGTAATTGACAGTTTAAAATCGTGGTTTACTACTACTACTACTACTACTACTACTACTACTACTACTACTACTACTACTACTAATAATAATAATTGTTTATTATTTAGCTTAACTTTTATCCAAAGCGACTTACAGTTGATAAGACTAAGCAGGGGACAATCTCCCCTGGAGCAACTATACTAATACTAGCCTCAGGTTTACCCATGAAAATAATGTAGTGCTGCTTCAGATATTAAAACTGTAGTTTGTGTTTCTGAATCTAAGCCGGTTTCATCCAGTCCTTTATGTAAATAAGCTGCATTTGTGATGGTCACAGCACAGTTTGCCAGTGACGATTCGGAAACCAACTTGTAAGGAGTACAGCTTGTGTTTCTGCCAATTAAAATGCTTCTAAACCTGCTTCTTAGGCCTAAGTACAGAAAAAAGTAATTATCCAGAAATCTCGGAAGGATTCCAAATTAAGTCTCAGCAGTGTAGAATGTGAAAGTGATTAAAATAATTAAGGAAATATTACAATCTCATCCAGCAGCTGTTTTTTTATTGAAGATCCTCATGCATCCGAACACAAAATACATTTTCCACTCCAAAAGAATTGTTCCTCTACTTTTAATATTCTCTAAAGGCACAACGCTTCTGCTTAAATGGGCTGAATATGCATTGTGCGTAGCTAGAGTTGGAACGTTTGTTTCCGGAATAGGAATGCGGTCTACTTTCACAGATAAAATGACTGGCTGTCAAATTAGATGTCTTTGTCAGCTGACAAGCCGGGATGAAGCAAAGCAGCAGAGGATTTAAGGCAGACTGATTTTCCGAGAAAATAATTTGTGCCAGACACTTAAGACATGAAACACAGTCCACAGACCAAGGGTGTTAAAATATAGTGTGAGACATTGTTGGGCTCTTGGCTGTGTGTTTTAAAATACTCATTCATACTCTCTGGAGAAATGCCCATTTGAACATGTTTATGTTCATTTATATCCGGGTCTGTACTGAAGCTGTTTAGGTTGGCGGATGGCAGCATTGTCGCGCACAGGATTTGAACCTGCAACCTTGTACTTTGCAAGCCCTGGTCCATATCTGCTATACCACACTGCTGTAATACCATGCTGGGGCCGTCGGTTGGGAGGTGTACAAGACAGTTTATTCAGTGTGGCTTCTTAGGTCTGAGTATTGGCTGGGGTCAGGCTTTGCCAGTAAGGTTTGACTGTAGAATCAGGCACATCTGTGTTGTGCCAGAATCAGTGCTTCCTTGGCCTTGGTCAATCTGGACCTACATGGAGAGACCAGTCAGTCAGACACTCAATCACTGCCAGGCCTCCCATGTCAGGCCATCCAAATTCGGCCCTGCTTCGATTCAGTCCATTGCCGTGACATTGGCTATGAGTCCTGTTTGGCTGCTGGTGTTTATTCAAGGTCTACACCGCTACGATGAAATCCAGTCCTGCACCAGCCAATCAGAGGGACCTCACGTGATCCGACAGCCGTACCTAGATTAAACGCGGTGAAGCGGCGTTGGGACTGCAGTGACGGAGGACAAACGTTACATCACTGCGCTATGTGGAATGGCTGCACCAGTTGCCTCCCTTTTGCTGAGGTCTCAAGGTGTAGCCATTCATTTATATGATAGATTCACCAATTATTGTCACAGCGAAGCTTATTAGCGTGTTTTTAATCTAATAACGCAATTCGTCAAACGCCTATTACCAGCTTAACTCACTCTCTTGTAAAGAGGTCCGCAGTTTAATTTGAGGAATCACTGCGTTCGTTTGCCTTTACCTCTGATGTTGAATTTAAAACCCGTTGCATTCAGTCCCCTTCAGAAGCACCTTTCAGCTAGCTCAAAAATGACGTTAAGAAAGTTTGTTTTGGCTCTTAATCTGACCTCTGACTTTTCCATTTCACACCTGTGTCTCGTGTTTCCTTCCCTGAATGTTCAGCATTAAGAGAGGCTGTTTTGGCTCGTAATCTGACCTCTGACCTTTATGTTTCTCTTTCCGCAGCACTTGCAAAATCCGGCGAACTTCCAGACGGCAGCGACGGAGCTGCTGGACTGGTGTGGGGACCCGCGGGCCTTCCAGAGGCCCTTCGAGCAGAGCCTGATGGCCTGTCTGACGGTACGCAGGGACGGGGCGCGCCGCCTGGGTCCTGTGGGTTCCTCTGGGGCATGCAGAGACATGGGCTGTTCGACACCGCGCACTAGCTTACTACTTAGTACTCATACGTACTAAATTTCAGGCTGGTTTTCATTGAAACCTAGTATGAGTAGTATGCACACAGCAACGCAGGTTATGCTACCTGGGGAGCTTTCACAGGGTGTTGCTGTAAATTAGCTTGTGTGTTCAGTCAACCTACCCTGTAAAGGTTGAATTAAAAAAGGAAATTTAAATAAAAATTGTGGTCACTGTGTGAGATAACGTGTACAGAACTCCTGCATCGTGTCTTACCCGTAGTGAAAATCCGAAATCCCTTTCCCCGCTGTTAGCCTGTAAGCCCTGGACACTGAGAAGAGTAATTCCAGGCCAGTGCCCCGTTAACCCTGCCCTCCGTCGGGCTTCACCTCCTGCTCTGCGTCCAGACCCTCTCTCTGATCTGCGCCGAAGGTGCAGAGAGACCCACGGTACAGAGAGGAAGTGGCACCCTGTCAGCTTCACACGGGTTCAGCGGGAGAGTCGCTGTAAAACAGTATTAAAGTCTGTATCCGCAGGTCCAATTACGCTTTGAACATGGTCGCTGACTGAGCTCTCCTGAAAAAGAGTGCTCCGATGAAGCAATTAGGCTGTATAATTTTCACTGTTTAACTAGAGTCTGCGGCGGCAACAGTGGCGGATATCGTTAGCCGGCTTCATCGCACCGCCTTATAAGGACCCGCTTCACGCCCACGGGAGCTCCTTCGCTATTTGATGGCACTGGGTTTGTCATCTCGGAGGATCTGGTAGAAACTTCTCTAAGAATTTTTTCACCTTTGGCTGCGGCACTGTTCTCATTTGCTATATTTTTTATGCTGAATGAGTTTAGCATTGGATTATGAAGCAGCTCTGATCTGTGAATTTTATAGCTTTTACATTTTTTTTAAAACAACAGCAAAAAGTTAATTTACAAACCAAACAGACATGCAGCCACATTCACCATAGTCCTAACAAATGGGCCTGAATACTGCAGAAGACCGATTGCCTTCTTGTTGTCTTTGAGCAAGAACATTTGTAAGCTGGCAGTTTGAGCCCGTGAGTCCTTTCTTTGATGCTTGTAGCATGACAATGTACTTCTTATTTAACGATCAATGGTGAGCTGTACTCCAGCTGTCTGTGAGTTGTCTGTTCCCAGAGTTCCTGTGAAAAGAATGTACTTATTTGCTCATTTGATGGTTGATCCTGTCTTGTAAATGCTCTTGTTGTTTTATTTGGGCTCTGTGCTGTGTTTTGGTCCTCCTCTGACTCCAGTCGGTAGTTGGACTGCTCTGCTGGCTCTACCGCAGGCTTGGCACCGTGTTACTTACATCACTGAAATACTTCCCTCCAAATGCAAAACACTTGTAATTGTGTGAGACAAAAATTGTCTTTTCCCCCAGCCTCCTGTGCACTGCAACACAAGTCTGTGCAAAAAAAGTGTTTTAGTCTTGTAATGAGACTTAAAATCTAGCTTTTTTTCTCTGAAGTAGAAAATATTTGCTTGTTTTATGATACTGTTTGCTTGACACTGGCAAATTCTGAAAATAGTCTAACTTTCTCACCCCATTGGCAATATTTTTGTCTTATTTAAGAAATAGAAATAATTTAAATAAGATTTTGTCTAAAATTATGAGACTGAGGAAATATGAGAAAATGCTTGTTGTGATTGACTGATTTTATTTATTTTTGTTTTTATTTTTTCTATTCTTTCTTTGTTTTAAACTTGCAAAGCCGTGGCATTTTAAGTTCTTAAAAAACAATTTAGTCACTACATTCCACAAAAACACGATAACGGTGGAAGACACTGCAGGGCTTTTGTTTTCTTGTATCAGACAGGAAAGGCCGTTAGTGGAAAAACAGGTCAGCGCTTAAATGCATCATTCGGGGTTCGGTGTTGCAGATATTATGGAAGGTAGATCAGAGCTCACTTAATTATGATTCATTGGTTAGGTTTCATTAATGTCACCTCTTCCCTGTTTACATCACTAAGCTTATTGATTTATTGCTTATAAATGTCGCCATGTTAATAGAGTAGATGTTGTTATGAAACCGGTAACGTAACGGTAAAGTTGTGACTTCATATTGTCTCCGCGGAACCTTCTGGGCTCTTTCTGTTCTGTGGATCACCCTGAGGCTCGTGTATAAATAGCCCCATATCTGTTTTTATTTTCCGGTCTGTGCGACGGGGCGTGAGATTTAACAGTAACCTCGTTCGCTGCGCTCCAGGTCAGCGGTCAGAGGCCTGAGTGCAGGAGGTGGGGGCGAGACGGTGTGAAGAAGCCGGGCCAGTGCTTTGTACAGTATGTCAAGTGAGAGGTTCTGCCATTTCGCTGTGAATTATTTATTTTCGAGTGTTTCTCATCTCCGTGGTCATCTATAAACCGGGTGAAGGGGGCCGAAAGTGTGCAGCAGGGGAAGATGGGTAATGAAAACGTGTGCCCCCCCCCCGACAGATGGGAAATTGCCTGCATCGTAAAATGGCCTTAAAGAGAGAGAGATAAAAAGAGAGCAGGGCATGGAATGGAGGCTGCTCTGTTGGTGAGGAGATTTCCTATGGTACTGTGCTTAAGGGTGGCATAATTTTATACATCTTTTATGAAGGCCTTAAAATAGTCTGCTGCTCAGATACTTAAGGAGTCAGGAGCTCAGGAGGTGCTGTTCCCTGAAGGGAGGCTTAGGGAAGTGAACCTGTAGAGTGTGTGTGCGTTTGTGTGTGTGCATTTGTGTGCTTGTGTGTGCATGTGTGTATGACTGGGTATGCATTTGTACTGAGCGCACGTTTGTACTGGGCTTGCGTTTGTACTGAGCGTGCGTTTGTACTGGGCGTGCGTTTGTACTGAGTGTGTGTTTGTACTGGATGTGCGCTTGTACTGAGCATGTGTTTGTACTGAGCGTGTGTTTGTACTGGGCATGTGTTTGTACTGGGCTTGCGTTTGTACTGAGCGTGTGTTTGTACTGGGCGTGTGTTTGTCCTGGGCGTGTGTTTGTACGGGGCGTGCGTTTGTACGGGGCGTGTGTTTGTACTGAGCGTGCGTTTGTACTGGGCATGTGTTTGTACGGGGCGTGCGTTTGTACTCAGCATGTGTTTGTACTGAGCGTGCGTTTGTACTGGGCGTGCGTTTGTACTGGGCGTGCATTTGTACTGGGCGTGCGTTTGTACTCAGCATGTGTTTGTACTGAGCGTGCGTTTGTACTGGGCGTGTGTTTGTACTGGGCGTGTGTTTGTACTGGGCGTGTGTTTGTACTGGGCGTGTGTTTGTACTGGGCGTGCGTTTGTACTGAGCGTGTGTGTTTGTACTGGGCGTGCGTTTGTACTGGGCGTGCGTTTGTACTGAGCGTGCGTTTGTACTGGGCGTGCGTTTGTACTGAGCGCGTGCGGTAGTTCTGAGCGTGGGTTCTGCGGCTGTTCTAACCCGGTCCTCTCTCTACAGGTGGTGAGCCGGGTTGCTGCCCAGCAGGGATACGACCTGGACCTGGGGTACCGGCTGCTGGCAGTGTGCGCCGCTAACCGGGACAAGTTCACTCCAAAATCCGCAGGTGAGAGCGCTGCCCTCTTCTGGATCCATTCTGCTGCTGAGAAAAGGCTGCCTCTGCACCTTATTCACCTCAGCTGCAGTAACACCGTGACTAATGCAGGTCTTACCTTTGCTTGTACTTATGATGGTAGTGCTGAGCTGAAACCCCTTATATCAGATTGTGTGCAGGTCCACAGTGTTCAGTGGAGAATTTATGAACGCTTTAAAGTTTTATTTACTTACTGTCACGCTTGTCAGCTTCATATTTTTACGATGGAGAATACATTAGCGGTTTATGACTAGACCAATGCCCTTTGCAGCTACCTGTGTTTTAATGACACTGATAGAGTTCTGGAGCCATCAGGCTAATTTGATTACATGGGGTGTGTCCAACAAACAGTACAAGTAGTTTCAGATTTGGAATGCATTGTACAGAAATAACCTTTTGCCAGTTCACCAACAATATTCAGACACATTTTTTTTTTTTTTTTGAATGGTTTGTTTGGAGGGAACAATGTTTAGTAAAATAATTCCTGATTACTATTATTTTTGTTTCCAACAAAATACAATTTTAAATAAGGCTTGCATCCTAAAACCAAAAAAAATGTAACCTCATGACTTTAATGTTTTATTATTTGATTATGTAAAACACAGGTCATTGTATGGATATATCTAACTATATACAGGTACAATTGGTGTCCTAAGTATTCCAGGGAGAAAATAAGAAAGAATTGCCAAATGGAAATGTTCATTATTTCTAAATGAACTATTCAAACCTCAAGTAAGGCACAGTGGCCAAGAAATGTGGTGGTTATCAATCGAACATGTATGAGTTCATGGAAATACATCATACTGTAGCCACCTTCACTGCATGTGTCCTGCTCTTCTTAAAGGCATTGAGAAACCTCCTGCACTGGCCTGCTCTTCTACATTTGTCAGTGTAATATATATAGGTCTGGAACCTATAGTTGTAAGTGGCTATAGGTCCAGTTGTAAGTGGCCTGAGAAGGAATCTGCTGAGAATTAATATGAGTATGCTGTGACAGACTTGGTGGATTTCTATGTGCATCTGAAATGAGAACGTGGATGTCGCCACACCGGGACGATCTGCAGCTCCCTGGAAATAATCCTGTCTTGCTCCTGTTTGAAAGGCTAAAGTTCACCCAATAGCTGAAAATCTGTGGACACAAAATGGCTCCGACTGAACTTATGCTTTAAACACTGATTATGCTTTTGGTATATTATTATGCCATCACATGCAGTTCTGCATTCAGTTTACATTTGATACTTCCCCTTCTGAGGCCAAACATTTAAGTGGTCATAAAGTTCTTGTGCCTTTACTGAAGTTGTTGCTTGACAGGAGCTGTCTGAATTAGCTACATTTTACAAGACCAGAGTGCAATCTCAACTGAGCCCGTTAAGTCTTTCATTTTGAGTGCCATTTCGTTCAGTGTCATTGCTGTCTTTATGGGCGTTTCTAAGATTGCCTATTTCCTCGCTGTCTGAAACCCTTTCCTGCCCGCAGTAACGTTTGGTGATGGAGGGACTCATGTACCCCGCGGCCCAAGGCTGTGCTTTGTGTAAATCCATCTCCACGTTCCGAAAACGCTAAATGGAGAATGTGGACATTGCGGGGAAGCTGTTTAACTGAACTCTCGCTCTTTTCTCCCAGGGAAGCTGTTTAACTGAACTCTCGCTCTTTTCTCCCAGGGAAGCTGTTTAACTGACCTCTAGCTCTATTCTTCCAGGGAAGCTGTTTAACTGAACTTTAGCTCTTTTTTCCCCACAAGGGTAAAAGTGCCCTGACATGGAGATGGCCAAGCAAAAAGTCTCTGTAAGCCTTATCAGGAAGCTAGCTCGTAAAAGGCATGTGCACAAATCAAAGGGCAAAGTTGCTCTAAACACCCGTTCTGCCATTGCTGGGAAACAGCAGTGATTGAGTGGCAGGACGCAGAGGGCATCTAATGCCTCAGACATGGGCTCAGTGTCAGTGATTGGCTGATGCCAGTAGAAGACCCGGTACTCAAATGTGTATGAGATTTGTTTGGGAGATGGTGTGGATTGTGCATTGCTTTTTGCCATATTTTTAATGAGTGTACCCTTTCCTGAATTATTTCTGCTGGGAAGAACACAATCACTTTACAGAACATTGCCCGGGTGAGA
Source organism: Conger conger (assembly GCF_963514075.1). Taxonomy (NCBI): domain Eukaryota; kingdom Metazoa; phylum Chordata; class Actinopteri; order Anguilliformes; family Congridae; genus Conger; species Conger conger. The sequence goes on along the minus strand of NC_083777.1, from coordinate 19,910,600 downwards.
GTGTATTTAATGCTCATGTACAGTATTATTTCTAATTAAAAATGTATTACTGTAGAAGTGGAGTGGTGGCCATGCAACATAAAATTGTTGTTGGGTAATTGTAATTGTACATGATATGTGATCTTATGTGTGTACTTTTACAATTAGCTTTGAGAAACCAGTATACTTTACCGCCAGTCGGTGCACATTTACATGGCACAGCAGGGTTCGGCTTTAATAACATCATGTCTCTGGTCATTTTATGTCCAAAGAAGTCATTCTAAAGCCCTTGAGATGACAATTATAAGCAATCATGATTGAACAAGAATATAATTGTAATATGGTAATATGTCAAAATTATTAGTTAAGTTAAAATACCCTGCATATATTTTACAGTGTGTACATGATTAGCCTGTCAGTTTATATGATATATTATTATGTTCACAATGTACTGTATTATAAATGAGGAATACAGAGAATGTTTGAAATATAGAGTTTGTCTAATGCGGAATCTAGAGCTAGGACCTCAATTAAGGTTGCCGCTTATCTGACATGATCTCTGACCCTGTACTGGAGCCATATTGTGGGCTGAGTAAGTTTTTCACATAAATACAGTATGCTGGCTAATTATCAGAGAATGCCCACACAATCTTTTTTTTTCCCCCACAAATTTGGATCCAAATAATTTCATGGCATTAAAGACAGACTTTTTTTTTCTCTTTTTTGAGAATTTTAGAAGAATTTTGCTTTCAGTTCTTGCATAGTTGATGACATGCAGAGTGAAACATACCGTACCTACCAGCAGATGCACAAGTGTTTGTTTGATAGGTTATTATTAACGGCTAAAAATACGTGCTCCACTGTGATGCGCATCTGGGAATCGACAATGCCGGTGATTCATATGTTCTTTTGGCTTTACAAGAATAAGAACCTAATTATTTTTTTCAGTTTTGTTTTATTTCAGTCTTTCTATGGTTCATTATAGCAACAAGCGACAGTGTAATTGTGATGAGAGGGTGGTGTACAAGTGAGATGTCCTCCTCTATCGAGTGGAAAACCCGCTTGCGTTCTGCCGGGGAGCTGTCAGCTTGCTGTAAGCCCGTACGACTCTGTAGGCGAACGCGTCTTTCACTTCCTGAAAGGCGAAGTGGTCGTCTTTGTCAGCGGTGACAGGTGACATCCATTTTGGGTTGTAATTCCCCCCCCCACGTCATCTTCGCAAGTACTTGATGCCCGCGTCAGCATTAGTGTTAGCGTAACAGTCGGGATTCTTACTCTTTGTGGGTTTGCCTGACCTCGGTTTGCAGTTCTTTAGTGTTGGTTTCAACTGCCGCTGTGTCTGTCCCTATTCAAATATTGTCAACAGAGTGAACTAGAGAGTAAGTGTATTTAGCGGTAAGCCCTTAGTAGGATTTCATTCAGTGAAGGCGTAACAGTGCATGATTTCAGAAACAAGCTCCCAATCATGAAACACATTTAGGCAGTGTATTGAGATTAAAGGTGGCGGTATGTGTGATGCGTTTGGCTCTGATGCCGATGCGTTTGTCTCTGATGCTGATGGAGGTGTGAGGTGTTTGGCTCTGAGGCTGATGGAGGCGTGAGGCGTTTGGCTCTGAGGCTGATGGAGGTGTGAGGTGTTTGGCTCTGAGGCTGATGGTGGTGTGTGTGATGTGTTTGGCTCTGATGTCGATGTGTTTGGCTCTGATGTCGATGTGTTTGGCTCTGATGCTGATGGAGGTGTGAGGCGTTTGGCTCTGATGCCGATGATGGTGTGTGTGAGGCGTTTGGCTCTGAGGCTGATGGTGGTGTGTGTGAGGCGTTTGGCTCTGAGGCTGATGGTGGTGTGTGTGAGGCGTTTGGCTCTGAGGCTGATGGAGGTGTGAGGTGTTTGGCTCTGAGGCTGATGGTGGTGTGAGGCGTTTGGCTCTGAGGCTGATGGAGGTGTGAGGTGTTTGGCTCTGAGGCTGATGGTGGTATGAGGCGTTTGGCTCTGAGGCTGATGGAGGTGTGAGGTGTTTGGCTCTGAGGCTGATGGTGGTGTGTGTGAGGCGTTTGGCTCTGAGGCTGATGGTGGTGTGAGGCGTTTGGCTCTGAGGCTGATGGTGGTGTGAGGTGTTTGGCTCTGAGGCTGATGGAGGTGTGAGGTGTTTGGCTCTGAGGCTGATGGTGGTGTGAGGTGTTTGGCTCTGAGGCTGATGGAGGTGTGAGGTGTTTGGCTCTGAGGCTGATGGTGGTGTGAGGTGTTTGGCTCTGAGGCTGATGGAGGTGTGAGGTGTTTGGCTCTGAGGCTGATGGTGGTGTGTGTGATGTGTTTGGCTCTGAGGCTGATGGTGGTGTGTGTGATGTGTTTGACTCTGAGGCTGATGGTGGTGTGAGGTGTTTGGCTCTGAGGCTGATGGAGGTGTGAGGTGTTTGGCTCTGAGGCTGATGGTGGTGTGTGTGATGTGTTTGGCTCTGAGGCTGATGGTGGTGTGTGTGATGTGTTTGGCTCTGAGGCTGATGGTGGTGTGTGTGATGTGTTTGGCTCTGAGGCTGATGGTGGTGTGTGTGATGTGTTTGGCTCTGAGGCTGATGGTGGTGTGTGTGATGTGTTTGACTCTGAGGCTGATGGTGGTGTGAGGTGTTTGGCTCTGAGGCTGATGGTGGTGTGTGTGAGGTGTTTGGCTCTGAGGCTGATGGTGGTGTGTGTGATGCGTTTGGCTCTGAGGCTGATGGTGGTGTGTGTGATGCGTTTGGCTCTGATGCCGATGCGTTTGGCTCTGAGGCCGATGGCGGTGTGATGCGTTTGGCTCTGATGCCGATGGCATTTTGCTGGGGGCAGTTCACTGGAGCTCAGGCTGGGACCTGTGTGCTCTGACTGAGAAACTAGAGTGACCGGAGCTGAATCATTAATGTGCATCGGGGTGCAGTCACTGGGCAGGCAGAGAGAGGGGGAGCAAGCAAGAGCACCCCAGTGAAAGAGAGGAGGAGAAGAGACTGAGCAGAGAGGAGAGAGAGGAGAAGGAGAGGAGCTCTGAAATGGTTTCTTAGCCCACTGCATTAGAGGGAAGTGCAGCGGCCCATTGTCGGTGTGCTGAAGAGAAAACGGTACGGCAGGCAGACAGTGTGTGTGTGTGTGTGTGCGCGTGTGTGCGTGTGTGCGTGTGTGTGTGTGCGTGTGTGCCTGTGTCCCTGTGTGCCTGTGTTCCTCAAACAGGGCTCACTTACCATGAGGTGTTAATGTCACAGGGAGTCAAAGTGGCAATTTTGTTTTGCTTATAGCATTTCAACATACAGAAATATTTCCAAAAAAAAAAAAATGTTTTTTTTTTTTCCCCCTTTTTTGTTTTGTGGAAAGCTACAATATGCTGCTTTGTGAGCACTACTGGATGCCTGATAATATGATAATATGATATTGATATTATTTTGTACAATACTTTTAAGTTCTGTGGTAATTACTCTCTGATTTTTTCCCCTTCTGAGCCACGCACACAGAGGATTTTTTCATTCCTATTCATCCCTTCACATATAAGTACCTAGTACGCTTGCTCTAGAGCCAAAAAAAACTCATTGCTCATGCTCTGATGCCAAAAAAAGCCCCATAGTCAAACATGGCAGCCTCCATGAACTGGCTTCATGCACCATTGGGCAGCTCTCTTAGGAATCCATGGGACCGGTAAGAGAAAGAGGAAGCTCTTAAAGAGGCACTGCATCATCAGACCAGCTGTCAGAGCACCCCAAGGTTATACCCAGGAGAGTCTGCATTTTACTGTGTCCTGGCTAGAATTCTTCTTTACTTTGCTTAAGGTTTTCTTTCAAACCGTACTGTTCGCGGTGTCTAAAGTTCCTTGTGATTCGACGGTACAAGTTATTGGGGACGTTACTGAAAATGAACCATTCGTAGCCCACCTCCAGTACACACTGGGCTGTGGGGCTTGTGGTCATGGTCAAAGATAGCGAGGGTTTAGTATTTTATACTAAAATCCTTTGGCTGCATTAATAGTGATGTGTTATGCAAGGGTCAGGAACAGCCTCTGCACATTGTGTGTTACTCAAACCCTCATTCAATCAGTCCTGTGACCCATCTACCATAAATAGTTGGGTCGTTTTGTCATTTGCTTTGAAAGGGAGGATGCTGTTTACTTTAGCTAGCCAAACCTTTCATAACATACATTCTTGCATTTAAAACCTGCATCGAAGTGTCCATAATTAATAAATAAATCATTCATAATGGTCATTCCCCCCACCCCAAATGGCTAGGCATCATGCCTTAAATGATCAGGGGACTTACTAATTGCATAATGTTATCTCCTTATGACTCAGACAGCTGCCTTAAAGCTTGATGCCTCTCCAGTGTATTCGGGCTCAAAATGATGGCAAGTACTGCAATGTGGGTACCACACATTATATCTTGTTCATAGGGCTGGTTATGCTTCACCAGGTATTATGGGTAGCGCTCAAAGGGGCTGTTCAAGCATAAAACTATTAAACCTGAGAACAGCATTCTCTTTTGGAGAGTGTGAGGGAACTGTGTGTGAATTCCCTGCACATACTGTGATAAGAAAGACACCTGGCTTTTGGGAATTACTGGCTCTTGAGAGTGGGCGTGGCTAGCTTGATGACACGACACATGATTTTTCCAGGATTGTAGACAAATATCTAGTGGCACCCAACCCTGTTCCTGGGGATCTACCATCATGTAGTTTTTTTATTTCAACCCTAAATTGGTACACATGCTTCTACTAATTAGCAATGAGATCTCTTAACTGTTGAATGAGGTGGACTTTGTTAGGGTTGGGGTGACATTTTCATTTCATTTTTTTACCTTATTATCAGTGAATATCATAATATGATGCAGACCAATTTACCATAAATAATTAATTTTATGGTGAAATCCCCCTTTATTGTGTACATTGTGGAAGATTAAATGTGACGACAAAAAGAACATATGGGCATCTCTTGATTGCTGAGAGTTCTCTGTGCTAATCGTCTCAATTTAGCTCGGAGTGCTGGTGTGTGTCGCCGGGGCCCCCGCAAAGCCATGGCAACAGCGGGAGCACAGCCAATCAGTAATCTTCTAAAGAAATGGACATAGAAACAGATGCTTTACTGAGGCATGGGGAGATGTTTTACTAACCCACAGAAGTCCTTTTACCAAGCCGGTGACTAAAACGCCAAATAAAACATAGACAGACACTAAAATGCTGTTTGCTTGCTACTGGAGATGCTGTGAGTCTATAGCATTCAGTTATCTCTGGATAAGTATGACTAAACTGGCAATTTAATTGTGGATGAGTTTGAGTGTGTCATGTTCAGAAGTATACGTGGTTTACTCCAAAACAAAGAACTTTACCCAAACAACAGTATAAATTAATCTTTGAACTTGCATCTAGATTTGAGCATGTATATAGCAGCTTTTATATGTATGTATGGATTTCTCGTCATTTCTGTGATTTTTGAGGTAATATGAAAGAAGAAAGTGTCTGAAGAGATCAGGGATGTCACAGTAAAGGGTTTACCATTTTATCCAAACTTTATTTAAAGTCTGACAAATATGCAAGACAAAATTGAGTTGAAAATTTCACATGATTTCTGTGAAGGTGGTTTAAAGGGACGACATGTGCTTTTAGGTCAGGGCTCGACGGAGTCTCGTAAGTCTGTGTGAGAATCATAGCCACATTAGTATTCTTAATATATTCCTACTTAGGCTATTTGTCGAAAAGATTCGGGGTCTGCTTTGTGATATGTTCTCCATCTTGCGGTTTCATTACACCCTGAGTAAAATGTTGAATTTGAACCCTACAGAGACCAGCAGCTGCAGAAGATGTCAGAGTGACACAGGTACTCTTTGATGTTCTGGTGTTGTTGCGCTTGTTCCGTGAGTCAACGGGGAGCTGTGTACACCATCATCGTCAACCCCGCTGTTCATCCATCTTCTTTTCTGCATTTCGTTACGTTCACAGAGGCACAGTCGTGAATACCTTGCTGTGAAATCCAGATATGCCATCTTGACCAGCTTGGAAATTGAGCTGGTCAAGCTGGTTATAAGCTGGTCTAGCTGGGTATGAGCTGGTCAACCAGCATGGCCAAGCTGGTCATGAAGCTGACCTTGTTGGGTATGAGCTGGTCAACCAGCTAGTGCTGTTAACTGGTCTGAACTGGTAGCTGGTCGACCACCTACAAGCTGTTTCAAAACCTAGCTTGAGCTGTTTTTTCAGCAGGGTAACGCCAGCCTGGTTTCACTGTATTGCCCGTTTCTCTTCGCTTTGAATTGCACTGATGGGCCTTTTTGCCCGTGTTTTGTTTCGGTTCCCTGTCAAACTTCAACATTTTGTGTAACTAACTTCACCCCCCCAAACAATTTGTTAACCTGTGTCACGACTACAAGGCTGATCAGAGTCATGACGCGACCACTTTTCTACCTGTAATACATCAGTGTTTTATATTCACCAACGTCAAAAAGAATTTCATTTCTGCCCTACCAATCAGCGTAATATTGACCTCGGTGACCGACATTGATAAGAGGTCTAAGTGAAATCGAAAATGTTTGATGGGTTAGGAACTAATTTAGGAAAAAGTCTGCTCACATTTGTTCCAGAGTTTCAAAGTTCAGGATAAGCTGCAATGCAGTGACATTGATCCCAGGCCTGGGTTGGGTTGGATTGTAGGCCAAGGGGAGGGTGGGTAGGGACACAGGGTGGTTCCGCCTAAACCTCAGTTTCCCTAAAGCATGATTGTCTCGATTTTGTGTTCATTTTGTCACAGCATTTTGTAGCCTGCTAGCCAAACCCATCAAGTGGCTTTACAATAGTTTGCTGTACTACCATATCAGTGAAGTATGTATTGAGTGTGTCTCCATGACATTTGTACTTGTATCTGTTTGTGTTTGTATGCACCTTCGCTTCAGGACTGAGCTTCTTGCATGGGTAATTGGAGGTTTGTTGAGTTTGACAGTGAAGAATGTACATAATTCTTTAGGAATTCAGTTTCATGAAATATTTGGCTATGCAGCAAAAATGTACCGGTGCTTTGAAGATAGCATCCAAACGTGGGACCGATGTAGTCACAGGTAATCCAGTAATCCACACACATTTTCTGTACGTTACAGGATATTTCTGTGGATTGTAAATGTTCCTTTACATGCCTTTATAGGAAATGTGTGTGGGTTGCCTTGTTTTTGTACCTGCATTTATAGAACATTTATGTGGGTTGTTTCTTTGACTAGTGTTACCTGATGTGCCTGTGAAATAGGATACAGATTTATAGACTTCCAGTTTTTTCAGTCTCTATTAGCACCGACGGTTTGGGGGTTGAGAGTTGTTCTACTTTTACTGTGGTATTATGTGCTGTATTACTAGCCTGTAGTTATGTTGGCTGTCGTATTTTGGCAGAACATTATAAGTACGGTCAGAGTAGCCTAAAGATGAAATGGCCCCCAGAGTTTGTGTGTTAGTGCTGTCTGCTTTAATTGCTTTGAGACCATATTATGCAGAAATGGGTACAATCTGACATCAAAGCACAGCAGGGGCTCTCAAAGCTCAGTCCCGGCTCCTGCAGTCGCTGTGGCGACCACACGGCCTTATTTGAATCCGAAGACGACTGAAGGAGCGGGGAAGCAGGGAGAATGGACAGCGACTATATGGAAGTTGGGCTACATTTTCACATTGAGTATGTACAGATTAGCAGGAGTGCTACACCAGGGCAGCATCAGCGTGGATCCGGCAAGCTGCATACTCACATGTATATCAGAGGCATATCCCCAGCTACCCAGGAGAGAGAGGTCTGGCATGTTTTGGGGGGGGGGGGGGGTTTCATAGCTGAAAGTTTACAGCCCTGGTCCCACTCTGGGGCTTTTCTCATCTCCAGGAGCCCAAAGCACATTTTGGGAAGCGACTCGTCATATGGGATTGTTTAGAAATAAAATGAGATGAACAGGATTGACAAAGACTGAAGAATCGTTGTGAATTCTTAATGAAATAAAACGGAGAGTGACGAATGTTGGACATCTTGGCACCTATAAAATGAAGGGAAAAGCACATTAAAATGGGGGTGAATAATTATGCATTAATTCTCTCATTTGCCTATTTGCCTAATCTGGCATTTTGGCTACATCACTTGAATGACAGCTGAGTACTGTTCTATGTATACTGTTCTATACAGTGTACCTATTAAATGTTGTAGTGTGATCTAATCTATGAGTGAGTGTTGGCCTATACTACTAATTAGCTGACTGAGCCATGGTAATTGGTTGAAACAATAATCTGCATACACACCAACCCTCAAGGGACAGAATTGCCCACGCCTGGTGTGCAATATGGTTGGGAAAGTGTACATATGCGAGTAACGTCTGTCGATGTGTGCTTAGCGTGTGCCACAAAGTCCTCCCACAGGTTCACTGTCAGCAGCATCAGTGCTGTATAGCTTACTTTATTTTTAGAAATCTGTTAGCACGTTTATTTTTAGCTCCAATTAGATACACATTGCAATACATGTTAAATTGTGTTAAAGATGTTAGTGGTAAATTGTTGACATATTATTTCAATGGAAAACATGGATTTATCATCTCTTTTACCTCAAAGAGATGATGTAACCTGGAGGTTATGTCGTTAGGGAGTCTCAATGAGCCCAGTGAGTCACACTCAGGCTCATCAGATGCTGCACTGTCCTGACTATAATATTATTCTAATATTTGGACTGAGGGAAATATATTTGTATTTAAAATTGTGTTCTCTCATCCACATTTGCTCTGTGATTTTTAATCTCAGAGCTGTCACTGTAGGACGTAGGATACTGTATAGAGTCAGTTTAATGCGGGGGGGTGTTAGGGGTTCGGGAGGTACTAACACTTCCTTTATCTTCCCCACCTGTCACTCATACCCTCTGGTCTCTGAGTGAATAAGCGCTGCCCTGCCCCTTCGACTGAATGCCCTCAGCCAAAGGGGTGAAGCCATGAGCTCCCTCTGGTGGCGGGGTCTCAGCACTCTCGTTTGAACCCCCTACCGGCACTCTTCTTCTGTGGTATGGGGTGGAGATTGGGGCTCCTGTGTTTAAGGACCGGGGGCTGTTTGAGCCTCTTCTCTCCAGTGAGGGCACTGCCGTGGGTCTAGACAGTGTGGAAGAGGATTAGAAACTCAAGGTTCATGCTGCGGGGGGGCTCTTTTTATGGTGAGACATGTAAATTAGATTTTTTATATGGCAGCTTTTGTCTCCACGGGTGAGCTCCATAACTACAGTCAGGGCTAATAAATACTGCAGAGTCTCTCCTGCTGCAGATTTAATGCCCATATTAGCCTCATTTATGGAGATGTGTCATTGGCATTGTATTGCAGAACCATCTCAAATGTGTTTATGAAGCCAGTGATAGGTAAATCCTTGGTGAATAGGACTGCAATGTCAGATTAATTGGACTGTAAGTTTGTAACACACACATACACGGACGCATGCACACACAGACACACACTCGCACAACCTCCATATATAGGGTCGTACCACTCGACAGACCTGCGGTTCTATACAGAAACTGCATCATGTACCTTGAGGGCGAAATATGGCTAGCACGTGTGCATCCTGAATCCAAACTTAATTTAAACCTTGTTTAGCCTCATGGTACACCAGAAGACAATGTGCTACAATGCTGACATCCTCTTCAGAAGCTTAGAACGTGATGATTAAAATTCAGTGGGGCGTCACTATCAAATTCAGTCAAAAAGACAAACATTTGCAGTCATCCAACAAAACAGTCTTTTTTCCTCCCATGCTTCTGTGTGCTGTTAAGGCAGTCAAATAGCCTCTGTGGTTTGATTTTTCACTGACCACAGTGATTGCTGAGTTTTTTTTTTTAAGGTGAAGCAAGGTGCACGTCTTTTCTTTATGTGCAATTTCTTTAACTCAGTTCGGTATATCGCCCTTCCCTAGGGTCTAAAAACACTATTCAATACATTCCTCACAAACACAGTAATGGTGAAGTTCAATGTTAGGACAGCAAACATACTTTAAGGCTTTTCTTTCTCCCAGCTGGACAGGAAAAAGCATTTAGCGCTAAGTGGAAAAACACGTCACCGTTTGCAATTTGTGCTGTACACATAATGTGTTGTTAAGGTCAAAAGGAGAGGAGGGTTCTCTGCTGAAGATAATGGGGAAGGTAGGTCAGAGCTCTCTCTGTCAATTAATTATGATTCATTACACCTCCAGAGACCGGTTACATTTCATTAATGTCACCTCTTCCCTGTTCATTGGTGTGTTGTGGCTTCTTTCTTCTAAAACGTGCGTCTAATCGGAGCTTGAGCTCAGCTAATTGAGTGTTTGGTCAACCTAAGGTCAGACCAGTCATGGAGATTAACTGAAATCCATTTTATATCAAGCAAAAATGTGTAGTTGTTCTTCCCCAAATCAGCACCATTGCATTGATTCAATTAGTCTGTAATTTTCAATTTAGAACAAATGCAATTTTTGTATTTCAATGCCAACAATCTTTTGATTCGATCTGCATGGCTGTTGATCAGTATGACTTCTCTTTTTTTTTTCTGTATCCTAAAATTCTGTTTATTTAGGGGAAAACATTTCACTTTATGTTTGGCTGTTTGTGTTGGTGAAAAGGTTACAATGACAATATACATGTACTGTAAAGAAAAATCCAGTAGCTATCTGTGTGAGCTACAGTATTTGATCATAACTGTTAAGTACTGTTTACATCAGACATCAGTAAGATGCTCTCATTATGTCAAAATCAGAAGGATTCTCATGATCGTGCTGTTTATTTGGTGTATCTCTGTGATGTTAGTTGATTGGGCCTCCATGGTGTAATGATTTTGAGAAACTAACTAGGTTTTGAGGGTATGCCTATTGTTTCATTTTGCAAAAAGATGATTTGTTGTCACATTCAATGTTTTTGCCTTTGAGCGTTAACTGCTTTGAGAACACAAGAAAGCTGAATTTTTTTTTTTGAAAAGCTATTCTGGTCGAATGAGTACCATAGTGAGGGGCTGGCTGAGTGGAATTTCAAACCTATAGTGCACCCTTGTGGAAAGGAGTAGAACTGTACCCAAATGTTCAATAATGAACAACTCTTCTTTGAGAGTTTATGTGTTTGCCCATAATTAATAGATTTATGGCAAGTTTGACAGCTAATAGAAAGGACTTCTGTTTAAAGTCTATGAAGGACAGAAAATGTTAAATGTAAATTATGCTTATGAACTAAATAAACAGTGGTAAATTAATTGGTCCAGTTACTTAAGTATTTACCTCTTCATCATTTTGGCATGGATTGTGTTCCATACGTCATCCACAGTTCTCAGTGTCGCCGTGGTGATGAAATACATATTCACCGTGCTTGCATTAGTTGAATTAGTTTGTGATGTAAGCCCAGGACAGGAAGTGACACGTGAGTAAATGCTGTGCAGTGGTGATGTGCCCCAGAGAATGGGAACGGTAGGGCAATCTGACAGGAAGTGATGGGAGTGGCTGTTTCCTTGCAGCTCTCCTGTCGTCGTGGTGTGAGGAGCTGGGGCGTCTTCTCCTCCTCCGGCACCAGAAGAACCGGGCCAGCGAGACCGCGGGGAAGAGCATCCCCACCCAGCACATGCCCTCCATGAAGCCTGGCTTATCACACGGGTCAGTACCGCCATCTGTACAGTGTCTCACACATGGTCAGTATCACAGTCTGTGTCCCACACACACAGGTCAGCACCACAGTCTGTCTCACGCACAAACACACAGGTCAGTACCATGGTCTGTATCTTACACACGCACACAGGTCAGTGCCACAGTCTGTATCTCACGCACAAACACATGGGTCAGTACCATGGTCTGTATCTCACACACACACACACACACACACACACACACACACAGGTCAGCACCACATTCTGTATCTCACACACACACACACACACACACACAGGTAAGTACCACAGTCTGTATCTCTTACACGCACACACGAGGGTCAGTACCACAGTCTGTATATCTCACTGCATAGAAAACAGAAGGTTGCCCAAAGGTTAGAGGGTGCTGCATGCCGGTCACCCCAAATCCTGTTTTTCCCACAGCGATGGATCCTTCCCTTACGACTCCGTTCCCTGGCAACAAAACACCAATCAGCCGCCAGGGTCCTTGTCTGTGGTGACGACCGTGTGGGGCGTGACCAACACATCGCAGAGTCAGGTGACACACATGGCCGTTTGCGATGTATAATAAGATGCAAAAAGTTGCAGAAAGTTGAGTAGATGGATTAATTTACAAGTGAGTGAAGTGATTCTTTGGTGAAGGTATTTCATTTGTAGGCATACTCATTTTTTGGCAGGAGTTGCCTCTGAAACTATGCAAGATCTGGGTGGTTTTCACTCAAGTCTACTCAAAAAACTTCTTTTATCTAGTTTGGTTATTATGTAACTGTGTTGAACATGCCCAGCTATATGTCTGCGTCGTGTTAAAGTGCTGAATCCCACCTGTGAGGTTTCATATTTGTGCTGTTGTAAACAGGTGCTGGGGAACCCCATGGTCAACAGCAATCCCATGAATCCCGGGGGCAACATGTCCGCCAGCAGCCCTGGGATGGGCTCGCCTCCGTTCCCCCCCAAAGGAGGCTCCGCCCACGCCTACCAGCAGGGCGTGTATGGTCGGCATGGTTACCCAGGAGGGGGCTTCAGTGGGAGGTAACGAGCCTTAAATGGGCAGTGGGTGAGCCCAGTCTCCTATTGCCAGTCTGACATGTCATTAGAGACATTTTCCTTCACTACTTGACTGTATTTCCAGTATCTGTGATTCAGGTCAGTCTCGTGTGATAATGTTTGGTGCTCTGTGTTGCGCAGTTACCCGGGGGGTCCGAACGGACCGGGGGGTATGGGAATGCCCCCTCAGACACGCGCCCCCGCGGACTTCACCCAGCCCGCCGCTGCGGCTGCCGCTGCTGCCGTCGCTGCCGCTGCTGCCACGGCAACCGCCACCGCCACGGCAACCGTCGCCGCCCTGCAGGAGACGCACAACAAGGACATGACCCAGTACGGCCAGGTCAGAACCAGACAGATCCAGTAATGAAGGCTGTATGTATGCATTCTTTTGCCAGGAAGGATATCCCATAGTGTTGTGATTAAAACACACATGATCGTGTTACATTACAATCTCTTTATTATTTATGAAAAGTTATTATCTGAGCATTATATCAGTATTACAAGAGCACTGAAACACTAGCAGGTTTTCATTTGCCTTGTTATAAAGTTCAGCTCATAGTAATTCATCAATGGTAGGGGAAATGTGCAGGACAAAAGACTTCCTGTTCGAGACAATCTATTTCTTGGATGAAATTGGGGGGAGGGATTCTTGCAAGAACAGCACATTCATTGGTCTTGCTTTTCCCTACAGATGTGTTCACCCTTCCAGTTGGCCCCCTCCCAGGCCTACAGCGGCCAGTTCCTGAACCAGGCCGGGCCCCGGGGCCCCCCCTCCGTCCAGGGTAGCATGAGCCCTGTGGGCATGGGGGCCTCCAACATGAGCGGGCCCCCCATGGGGATGGCCCAGCCCAGGGCCCAGAGCATGGGGCCCATGGGGAGCCACAGTCAGAGGGGGCCCCAGGGGGGCTACATGGGCCCCCGGCCCCAGTCCCTTCCCATGCAGGGCATGAAGAGGTCCTACCCGGGGGAGGTGAGTACACTCCACACACAGCGGTCTTAAGTGTTCATCTTGTATTGATGTTTTCTTTTCTTTTCTCTAGTAGAAAATAATTAGCTTGTTTTATGCTACTGCATCTCAGAAATACAGGTATGAAAATAATTAGCTTGTTTTATGCTACTGCATCTCAGAAATACAGGTATGAAAATGCTTGTCACTGGGGTGTTACCCTAGAGATACATTAAATTGTTTGCCTAACCAGGAATAATTAATTTGTACCTTATTTGCTTGGAAGACTCATTTGTACCCAAGGAGAACCATACAGGACTCTCACGGTGCATTTTGGACATTTGATCCTTGAAGAACACAAATGTACCTCCACACATTGAGAGTGCGTTTGCTTGACAAGTGAAATTTTCTTACCCTATTGAGAAATCTTGGGGTAAGAGTGAGTCAAACTGTCATGCATCATTGGCAATATTCTAGTCTTATTTAGCAAAAAAATAATAATCGAGATAAGATTTTAATTCTAGATGAGACTAAAATACTTGATGAGACATTTTTTTTATTTTTGTAGTGTAGTGTGTAACTGTCATCTCACTTTGCTCAAAATACGTCTGTTTCACTCTCAGCTGTACAAACCTACCCCATATGTCTGCCAACAACCTAATTTGCCTCTGGTGTATATAAACCTCATGCTATACATTTTTTATTTTAGGTTTCACACCTCTCACCACAGGGTCCTTATGGTGGCCAGCAGTACGGACCGAACAGCCAGTTCCCCAACCAGCAGGGCCAGTACGCCACCCCCAGCCCCACCCGCCCCCCACCCTCTCCCAGCTACCTGGGGCACAGGCCCCAAGGCCCCCAGACCCCCACGCAGTACCCCCCTCCAGGGGCCACCATGGGCCAGTATTACAAGGTGGGATTCGTGCTTGTGTAACCTGTGGTAACGCCTAGTATTTACTGGGTAAATAGCAGATATTTATGTGTAATTATTAGGTAACTAGTTTGAGTTCAGAGGTAAGTACTATGAAAAAGTTTTATTCATGGTACTTCATAGTATGTACAGTAATGTGCAGAAGTCTTAGGCACTCTAGACTTTATTATATATATGTTTATTTTTGTGTGTGTGTTAGTATAAAACAACACATTTGAGATTTCTATTCATTTTCTACATTTGTGTATTTAATTTAAAAAAGTAACATATTACTGTAAGCAGTTGACTACAACATACTTGGAACAACTTCCCTGCTGACTGTCTTATAGAACTGCAGGACAGTGTTGGCTATCTCAGAGAAGTGATGCAGTTTTAACACCGAAGGGTGGTCACAAAAAATATTGATTTGATTCCGTTTTTTACTATTCTGCCAAATTACTAAAATGTAGTGTAAAATGTATAGTACGTTTATTTAGGTTATACAGGTGCCTAAGACTTTTGCACAGTACTGTACCTTTGAAATCTAACTAGTTACCTAATAGTTACGCAAGTAGCTGGTATTTACCCAGTAACTAATGGCCTGTAAAGAAATGTGTTACCAAACCGTTTACATCCAGTGTGATAGTACACCACTGACATTTCAGTATTTACATGCTATTTGCTTCCTTTTTCAGCAAGACCCATTCAATGGTCAGACCAATAGTTTCTCTGGGAGCGGGTATTCCTATAACCAAAACAGCGTGAATGCGGTATGCAACTTTTAAGATTCTATGTGTACTAACAGTTAAGATTTTTTATTGTACACCTACTGTTCATATATGATTTATTGTGGACTGTTAATTAGCAGATCATATGGAATATCTTTGTGTTGTGTAGTAACTGGTTATAATGTATACTTTACTCTGTTGTATACTTGTTTGTGTATTTTATACTATGTTCATTTTGTGGCATGGTGTATATTTTATTGTGTGTTATAAACTAATGTGCCATGGTGTATATTTTATTGTGTATTGTATACTAACAGGTCAGGGTGTATAATGTATTGTGTTTTGTATACTAACGGGTCAGGGTGTATATTTTATTGTGTATTGTATACTAACAGGTCAGGGTGTATATTTTATTGTGTATTGTATACTAACGGTTGGGGTGTAGAATTTATTGTGTGTTGTATACTAACAGGTCAGGGTGTATATTTTATTGTGTGTTGTATACTAACAGGTCAGGGTGTATATTTTATTGTGTGTTGTGTGTACACTGTTCTTTCTGTTGCAGCCCTCCCGCACTGTCAGTAACTACCCCCACTCCCCAGTACCGGGGAACCCCACGCCCCCAGTGACCCCAGGAAGTAGTATTCCACCATACCTGTCCCCCAACCAGGACGTGAAGCCGTTTCCCTTAGAGATGAAGCCAAATGTCACTCTGAGTGAGTATCCCTTAAACAGTGGATCTCTCTTTGTTCATGTTGCATGGTTTTCCCCACAGCATTACACTGCTAATCACATCCATGCTTAGGCCAGTGAACCCTAACAATGCATATCAGTGCATCAGCTATGTAGTGGATCAGAAAAAGTTCCAATACTATTCCATAACATTTATTAATACGCACAAGTAATTGTATGAAATTACTCAATTATTGCAAAATAATAACCTACAGAGAATTTTAATGGCAGTTTAATTTAAATTAGGTTCAGTTTCATTAAATACAAAAGTAAACATTGAAAATAATGAACTATAGTGAATTAATACAACACTGCGGTACAGAGACAGGAAAGTCTCTATTTTATTTTTTACTTGTATCTTATCCCACTTTTTGATACCCGAACGTGTGTGTGTGTTCATGCACATTACTCTTAAGTTTATCTGCCAGTTTGGGAGAGCTCCATTTCCCTCATACTCTCCTCCAAAACACCTGATGTGAGCCAGTGCTTTCACTCCACAGTCTGCTATTCACTGCACATGTAAAGGGCAGGCGACTGCTCCACTACACAGGCCAAAGGGAGGGATAAAACAAGCAGAAGACAGTCATGCGCCACCAATCACAGTGCCACCAATCACACAGCACATTTATAAGGACCAGTTGAAATTTCAGGCTACTCCTGGCTAATGTAGTAAGAGCTGAACCCTGTTTTTCATTGGTTCACGCCTCCCGTCCCGGCGACAGCAGCCAATGGGGGAGAGGAGCTTCGGCTGACCTTTCCCGTGAGGGACGGCGTGGTCCTGGAGCCCTTTCGGCTGGAGCACAACCTGGCGGTCAGCAACCACGTCTTCCACCTGCGGCCCTCCGTCCACCAGACGCTCATGTGGAGGTGAGGGGCCACTGCTGCCACCGCTGGCCCAGAAAGGGCTCTCAAAGGCTGGCCAGCCTGGTCCTCAGAACCCCTCCTCCCTTCTGGTGTTTAGTGCTGGAGAACAGGGGCTCCAAGGGTTAGGAGAATAGAGATCCTTTTTTGTCTGGATATTGTAACATTTATTTCACAGACATAACAACATAGACTGTGAGAACATACAAATGACACAATATTTAGTAGTTCAGGCCTGGTGTTTGCCCTATTTTGCCCTTTACTTCGTAAAGCATCTTTGTGACAGTTTTCTTTCAAAGTGCTTTGAAAAGGGCTGTACAAATATAATTGACTTGACTATACACAAATGTCAAGTCAACATCAAGACAATGGCACTCTAGTCAAACCATGATTTGACAGTTCTAGCAGAATCTGCCTAGCTCTTCTGCTAGATTAACCAGGAGAAGACAAAAGCAGAGTTGATGATCTCTTGCGCTGGCCCACAGGTCAGACCTGGAGCTGCAGTTTAAGTGCTATCACCACGAGGACCGGCAGCTGAGCACAAACTGGCCAGCGTCCGTACAGGCCAGCGTCAACGCCACGCCCCTCACCATCGAGCGCGGCGACAACAAGACTTCCCACAAGCCCCTGCACCTGAAGCAGGTGTGCCAGCCGGGGAGGAACACCATCCAAATCACCGTCACGGCCTGCTGCTGCGTGAGTCACGCCCCCTGTGCCACACACAGCCAATCAGAGCAACTTATGTAGCGTGCTCTATCACAATGCTAGTGAAACAAACAAGCGCTCTATATTGTACCTGTTAATGCAAACATTTCTATTACACATTGTTTTTCAGTCATTTTCTGTTTTATTTTTAACACATATGTATTACATTACATGTTATTTGGCTGACGCTTTTATCCAAAGCGACTTGATGATGAGTTGATGAACAATCCCCCTGGACCAATGTGGGGTTGAGGACCATGCTGAAGGGCCCAACAGATGTGTGGATCTTATCATGGCTACACAAGTATGCCGTAACTTATACTGTTCTCTCTCCTGCTCTCTTTTCTCTCTCTCCCTCCCTCCCATGCTCCGTCTCTTCTCTCTCTTCTGCAGTCACACTTGTTTGTCCTACAGCTGGTCCATCGGCCATCGGTCAGGTCTGTTCTGCAGGGTCTGCTGAAGAAGCGGCTGCTACCCGCTGAGCACTGCATCGCTAAAAGTACGGCTCCTTAAACCCAGCAGCCCTCTGTACTAATACACCCCTATCACATGAGTGAGGAGAAGTACTCTGTACTAATACACCCCTATCACATGACTGTCTCATTAGAATCATTCTACTAAAACACCCCTATGATGGAACCAGCGGTTAGGAGGATTAGATAAGGTGCAGATAAGGTCTCTGACCCCCCCCCCCCTATCCTGTCCTCCCTTCCAAGTCAAGCGGAACTTCAGCAGCTCTGCCGTGTCCTCGGGGAACGCCACGCTGAACGGGGAAGACGGGGTGGAGCAGACGGCCATCAGGGTGTCCCTAAAATGCCCCGTTACGTTCCGCAGGATCAAGCTCCCATCCCGCGGGCACGACTGCAAGCACGTGCAGGCCAGTGTTCATCCACATCAACCGTTTAAGCGCTAACGCTGAGAAATAACGGCGTCGGAATAACGCTGTGTTTTCACGCCCTGCAGTGTTTCGACCTGGAGACGTACCTGCAGCTGAACTGTGAGCGGGGAACATGGCGGTGTCCCGTGTGCCAGTACGTCCCGAACACGCTTAACAGTTTACACACCAACGCGCAAACGTTCAGACCTCTTTGTGTTGGCATCCAGTTGGTCACGACTGTTTCTCTGTCCCCAGTAAAACAGCTCTGCTGGAGGGGCTCCAGGTGGACCAGTACATGTGGAGCATCCTGAATGCCATCCAAAAGTAAGTGGATGGAACTTTCCTTAATTTATTTTAGTTAATGTAGCTTCATTTATATCCATAAGTGAAGATCATGCAAAGCCTCTTTTAATGCATTTGTTGACAGTGATGAGCATGAAGATTTATTGTTTATGTTATGTTTATTGTTAACCCAGTCATAACTTATTCATATTATTTTAGTGTTAATGGAAATATCTTCATAAAAATGTCACTCAATCAGCTTCTCATATTTACATGCGCTTTTTGGATAGTTTTTTCACAAACATTAGTAGCTGCTTCCACCAGGATCATCAGTGAGAGGTATGATTGATGATTGAGTCTAGAGAAAGATGCTCACAGTTCCTGTGTTGTCTCCCCAGTTCAGATTTTGAGGAAGTCACCATCGACCCGACCTGTAGCTGGAGACCGGTGCCCGTGAAGACTGAGTTGCACATCAAGGAGGACCCAGATGGCCCTCTGGCCAAACGCTTCAAGACCACGAGCCCCAGCCAGATGATCCTGCCCAACGTGCTGGAGACGATAGCACAGCTGGGGCCTGGCCCCTCCCCCTACCCATCAGCCCCTGCTCCACACGGAAACAACAGCGACTATAACAGCCAAGGTAGGGGCGGTCACCCGCCAAACTGCTGCAGGCTTCTTTCCCTTAAAGAAGGAGCTGTCAAAAGCTAAGTGTTCTACTTTGTGATGCTGGTGGTTACTGACGTGTCACATGTTAAGCCTGGGGTATCTTATTTTATCCAAAAAGGTGCAGGGTCTTCTTTTAGCCCAGCCATAAGACTCCACTTATCAAGGCCTTGATGATTAGTGGTTACTTACATATCTTGTAAAAACAAAAACCTCCACCCACCTTTTTGGATAAGATTGGATAAGATAACGGACAAACTGGGAAACTGATACTTTTGAAAGCTGGTTTAGTACTGATGCTCTTGATATTATATTCTCTCTTCTCCACCCTAAGAACTAATGGTCCTTTTAGTCCCGTGGAGCTTGCCAGATTGCATCTGATGTGACCTTCACGTTGTATTTCATATTCTGGTGCCAATTGTCAGTCATGATCATCCAACGTTTGAGCTTCATAAAAACATTCACATCTTCAGATGATCCACAGTGGTGAGCAGCAGGCTTTGGCTGAGCACTCTGAAAATTCATCATTGTTTTGAATGTATTTTGTGTGTCCAGGCAACAGTTACCAAGGACAGGGAAATTTTGAGTTCCCCCGCGGTGGTGCGAGCGGAACGCCTGTGAGTGACTTCATTTCAGGACCCCAGCTGGCCCACCCACCGGACGGGCCTGGGGGCCTGGCGGTCCAGGACAAACCGGCCAATCATTGCCTGCCCGGAACGGTGAGCGTCAGGCGCACAGCTGTTTCCACGGTGACCGCATGCGCCGCGAGTCTCAGGGTTTATGACACGCTGGGCGTCGCACCAAAATCAGAACGGCCGAGTCACGGGAGGACTAGCCAAGGTTTTTTTTTGGTTTTATATGCCAAGGAAAAATGTATGGTTAAGCGAAGATTCTTAACCATACATGGCCTGTGGGCCATTGTGGTCTTGACTCGGCCAGAAGAAGCCAATCAAATTGCAGAATTGCTCCTATAAAAACTCCCTGAGACATTGACCTACAGTACTCTATGATCGTGCCATTTGGGTTGAATGTACTTTGATGGTCACTATAATTGACCTTGTGTGGGTTCTATAACAGTAAATCATTCCCACATTTTCAAAGCCAATTGAAAAGCCATTTCCAAAACGTTGTTTAACTGACATTTACCGTTATTTGGATTAGTGCAATGATGAAACTAAACAGGAGCCATGTGGGGTAAGGGCCAGCTGCACTGATCTTATTGTGGCTACGCTACAACCTTCTCGGCCCCAGTCAAGCACCTGAAACCAAACGGGACAAACACAAGTTGGAAAAATTCAGAGGTTGCTGGTTACGTTGCCTGTTCGCCTCACATGTTG
The DNA here is from genome assembly GCF_963514075.1 of Conger conger. NCBI lineage: Eukaryota > Metazoa > Chordata > Actinopteri > Anguilliformes > Congridae > Conger > Conger conger. The sequence goes on along the minus strand of NC_083777.1, from coordinate 19,889,936 downwards.
AGTTCAAAACCTTACGTAAGACTAACACTTGGACAGGTTTGTAATGGCTGGACTGGTATGTTCTTCCAACAGATCTTAATCTTACATAATGTGGTAATCCATTTAGCAATTCAAATGTAATAATTCTGCCATGGTACATTATTAAACTTACTTAGCAAGTAGCTCAACGCTTAGCAGTAACTAGCTTCTCAACCTGTCACTTCCCGTTCCAGATACTCTAGAAATCGAATGCCTGTGGTGGACAATTGGGGCACTTTCCAATCGCTTATTTTTCACTTCCTATCTCCTTTTCCTTTGCCTGACCTGGAAATCGATCAAGGTCTTTAAGGACATCCCATGACTGACAGAGCACCATAGTCACTTCCTCTCTCTCTCTCTCTCTCTCTCTCTCTCTCTCTCTTTCTTTTTCTCTCTATCCTCTCACCATCTCTCTCTCTCCCTCTTCCACAGATGGCTCATCCAGGCTCTGATCAGTCCCATAATTCAATGCCACATGGTTTGCATGCGCCTCCTCACCCCAGCAGCCAATCAGGGCAGCCGTTGCATCGTCCCCTCCAGCACCCCGCCACACAGCCCTCTGTGAACAGCCACACGCACAGCCAGATGACCTTTGACCCCCCCTCCAGCGTAGAAGCTCAGCAGGGGGGGCAGGGAGGCCCTGACATTCCGGAGCCTTCCTTGGACGTAAGTGCGCATCCCGGACCCAGAGCTTTGAGGGGAACCGACAACAGCCAACCACTTTTCATGCTGCATTACAGACAGTCTTGTGTGGAGTTACCCGACAACATTGTATCTGCTTAGTCTTATTACCTGAATCTATAAGAAGTAAGTAACACTTTTATGAAAGCATTAGTTTTCATAACTTTCACAGAGTTTTTTTTAAGCATCAGTTTGAATTAGTCGGAATGTTTTGTGAAATCAATATCTAACAATGATTACCAATACAAATTGAATCTGGTTTATCCTGATCATAGGTAATTAAGATTTGGATCTATAACATACCTCTAATATGTAATTTGATCAATTACGTAATTCAAATACTTTTCTCCGCTTTACTGAGCTTGTCTGGTGTATTGGAACCTATTACCTACGTATGTATTGAAATCTTGGTTGACTCAATTGCACCAAGCAAGATCAGTCGAGGCCAGAAAAGTATTTGAATCCAAAACAGTGACATAATTGACCCAGGTCTGAGGGGGCATAATTGTGATGTTGAGAGGTGGCTGGGGTGAGACTGCATTGGGCTCCAGGGCTCAGGAGAATGCTATAATGTGTGGGGTGCGACAGAGAGACTCGTTCTGCTCAGACTCAAACCCTGTCGTTCCCAGTGTGATGAGAGAATCATGGTTTCTGTGCCTCTCTGTGTTCCTCCACAGCTCCTGCCAGACCTCCCCAATCCCGACGAGCTGCTGTCCTATCTGGACCCCCCCGACCTCCCCAGCAGCAGCAACGACGACCTCCTGTCCCTCTTTGAGAACAACTGACTCCCTCCTCTCCTCACGGCCTCCTGTCTGTGTTCCGCTGGCCTGGGCTGGCCTGGGATGGACCGGGTCAAACCGAGGTAGCCTGGATCAGACTGGATTAGACCGGGTCAGACTGGGTTAGACCGGGTCAGACTGGATCCGACTGGGTTAGACCGCGTCAGACTGGGATAGACCGCGTCAGACTGGGATAGACCGCGTCAGACTGGGTTAGACTGGGTCAGATTGGATCAGACTGGGTTAGACCGGGTCAGACTGGACAGCAGCCGTGCACTAAAGATTGGCTGTTGAAAACATGCACTCCATTGACCTTCTTCCTCTGAGAGAAAACCTGCTCCATCTCAACACTGACTGTAAGTCAGACAGGGAGGCCTCAGCGAAACATTTTAAACTGAAATGAACACTTTGGTTTCAAAGCATTTGGAACATTTGAAACTGTGCAGCTATTGGTTTGTTTATATCTCACACAGGTCCCTGAACACTACAGAAGTATTGTAGCATTTTGTTTTATGATGACAAGAAAATGGCTCCTTATCCTGCCAGTGTCCTGAACCCCTTTCAACCTCGTTCTTCCAACCTGTCAGAGCCAAACTTCCCAAGGCTGACATGAAGACATGTCTGTTAATGACAAGCACAATAGCAAGGGCAGAGAGGGGGAAAATGGCCTCTTACACACTGAAATAATTTTCAGAAAGTATTTTCAGAAATACTTATTACCCCTTTGCATCATGCAGAATCTGGAAAATCGACTTTTTTCTTTATTCCGTTAAAAAAAATGACATTCACAATCATGTTTTCATTTAGATATTTAAATCGCTTCTTGGAAAATACAGCTCCCACAGTCGGTCTGATATCCCCTGAGAGGAGGCAGTAAGCAGGAGGGAGTATGCTTGGGTCTGTACTGGGGAATGTTACCGCAGTCCTGCACTGTCTTGAGTGGCTGTACCTCACCCTCGGTCTGTGTTCGGTCTGTGAGGCTTCTGCCTGGGCTCCTGTTTGTGTGTGCTGTTCTGTCCTCTCCATCCCTGTCCTCCATTACGTACAGTGAGTCCTGTAGTAAGTTCATGTGTGCCAAATCAGCCTGGTGTAATGGTATTATAAACTGAAGAATTTTATGCTTTTTTAAATTTTGTATTGGTTTTATTTAATTTTTTTAAGAAACATTTTTGTTTAGTGGAACGGCTTTCTGTTATGCAAACACAACTTCTTAGTTTTGATATTATGAATTTGTATGTTGTGTGTATTGTTTTCATTTTAATTTATATATTTGTGCACTTTTTTCATGTACTGCAAAAATTCAGTTAATTTGTAATTCTCATCCGCTGACTGAAGGTGCTGGGCCTAGCTAGGTCTATGGAAGGCTTGTTTGTGTGTTTTTCCAGTGTATCAGGGTTGGATTCAGTTGAGTGAGGAATTTAATTACAGTTCACTTCATGATTTGAAAAATTGCCTAAATATTCTTGAGGATTTTTCCATTCATGAATAGAGTTCAGTCGATCTGCTCAGTCGATTGATTTGAAATGCAATTAACCTCCACCCTGCATTGTAGTACCAGGACTGTAGTACAGCTTGCAGATGTGAATAGAAAGAGAGATTATATTTCATGACACCTAAGTAGGAGAAAAGAGCATACATTTACACATTTACTGAGTTATTAATGATTAATTTTGTACTAATTTTTGTTAAGGTAGTGCAATGTTAAAATACAAACCTATGTTACAGTTTCATTGTAACATTTTGTTTTGTCCTGGAAGCTCTGACACGCTTCCCTGTCCCCACCTTCAGCCTACTTGCAACCTGCGACAGGTTTGTTCAAACAAACAAACAAACAAACAATAAACAAACAAACAAAATGGCAGCCCCAGTCCTGGGACCACAGTGGAGAAAGGCTATTATAACTCCGAGAGGTAGTGTGGGTGAGCAATTCTAATTTAAAATGTCAAAAACGTACCCCTGCTATAGAATCGTAAATATATGGTTGTCCTCTGTGTTTGTGTGTAGATATTTTTTTTAACAAATATCTCTCTTCATTGTTATGTCCAGTAGTCTTTTTTGCCCATTTTATTATTCTATTTTGTGTGGGCAGGAAAATGCTGTTGAAAAATGCAACTTTGTTATTTTAGAAGTTATTGTAAATATTGCTGTGAATATTTTAGTTTGGACTCATTAATCAGTGTCATTTGTGCATAATTTTAGCATTTCTGTTTTTCCGCTAAATCTTCCTCAAGCCGCCAGCTTTAACATAAGGCTGTATCTTTCTTAATTTGTACACCAGAATCCCATCACTAAATTAAATTGATTAGTTTGTTGAAAATCTGTTCCCCTCTCAGGCCTCAGGTTACTCTGGGCGAATATTTTCTGATGTGTTTTGAAGAAGTGCTCTTCCATTTGCATAGTAACTTTGATGTGGGCAAATCATATGATTTCACTGAATTCATTTCTAATATTTTCCACATCTACAGTAAAATTCAAGTTTTCAAAATGTAGCTGCTTGCTGGCCTTGCCAATTTCATGAAGTATGATCGCACCACATGGATGGGCAGTTGATATTTTGGCTATTGAGTCATACCAATAGTTTTTATGTAATGTCCTATGTTTTAAAAATTCATTATGGCCTTATTTTGAATACATCAATGCTATTCTATTATTGTCTATTGTAATTAAAAAAATAATTTGTGAATTCTGAAGACCATATAAAATGTATACTTGTAAATACATTTTGAAGGCTTTCACACAATTAAAATTGTTTTTCAAATGTTTAGTTTTTTTATTATTATTATTCATATGCTGGTGATCACATTATTTCCATTATTTTCTTTTCACAGACTTTTATATTGACATTAACACTTGAAAAAATATATCATCCAGTTGACAAGAGGATGAATATGGAAGAATATACTAGTTGAAAACAACCTGTGAATATAACATTCTTTAATAACACAAATCCTCTGGCAGTGCATTTTATCTGTACATAGAGACATGTCTAATACATTGAGTATGCCGACTGTGAGGTCTAAGTTGGCTCAGTCAGTGGACCTCTAGTGTCCTGTAGTTAGGCAGTAGCTAAAAACAAGAGTCTTCTAAGGAAAATGATAATCACAGCCACATTCAAGCTTCTCCACGGAACTGTAGGACCCAAATAGACTACAGTGTGGAATGACTCAATGAATGCCTGCACATAATGTAAATTCCAAATCCACATTTTTTTTTAAAGAACTTGTATGTATTTCCCGATGGGAAGATGCAATGCTTATTTAGGATCGTTAAGTTTTGCAACACCCGTCGTGGAATCTGAGCATTCGTGCCCTTGTCTAAATACACCTTTACTCCTTTGAAGGCAAGTTTATTTTACCATGAGTGTAATATTGAGAAAAATGTGTTTTAGTCTTACCTGTGTATTTTCAAGGTGCTACATAAAAAAAACAACAACAAAAAAACATGGAACATTCATGGCTGTGGGATGGGGCAATGACGTAGGACCAAATATGGTCCCAAAAGATTCAAAGTTTGTACATACTTTTGATATGATCGCACAGAAAAAGATACACATTTTCAGTAATTCATGCAAAAGTAGCTATTGCTTTCTGTTTGTATATTGTATGTACTGTAAATTTGCTTATTTTATATTCTCAACTGGTCAGAAAAAAAGAATTGTGATTATTAGTCTTGTAAAACTATATGTAGTTAGATGATGTGACAGCCTAATATTTATCTAATAAACATATGTATTCTGATTAAATGTATACCATGGTGTTAATGTGATTTTTGAGGGTTTCATAATTTCATTTCAGTTTAAAAATAATTATGCCATATGTATGTATTTATGTGGTTGGAAATATTTTGCCTAAAACATTCTATATCCAGCCCATGTGTGCATGTCAAAATATGAAATGTAAAGGGTGCACAGTTCTCTGTTGTTCTCTTGTGTTTAATTTGACTTTAAATCCCTTTGATTTGAAGTGATTACATGGAGAACCTACCTATCCTTCATTCCTGAAAAACCTTGTGAGGTATACAGTAGTTTATAAATCGTTGCATTTTTAGGATGTTCAAATGTTTTCTTGGGGCTTATACTTGGTAGACATTTTCCACAGAAACCAAAGTGTCACCTACAAAGGCCAAACATAATGCTTAGGCCACATCAGTGATGCGAGTGTTCTGCAGTGATGTGTTTTCTTATTTCTTAGGATGTTTTCTTTTATGTAGGCTACTTTTGCCTATTCAGTTGACCTTAATTCTGACTTAAAAGTAGCACAAGCACTTTTTCTTTAGGCCTACACACAATAAAGTTAGGCAAGTTAGATTTTGTCCTTGAACTGAGGATTTTTTCTTTGTACTTAATTTTGAGTGAAAGTAAAGTAGTGCTGAACTAGCTCAAAGGGATTAATTCAGGTGTTAACCAATTATTAAAATGATACGGATTCTTTAATTTAGTTATTTTGTATTGGTTTTGACAATTATCCTTCGGATATAGACATTTCATGCAATGCATGTGGTGCATATTTTTATCCCCAAGAAATAAACACATTTATTATAAAGACGTGGATGTCCGTGACTTGGAGGGTTAATCTACAGATTAGTTTCTCTGACACACATAAAGGGCTTCCAATTCACAGCGTGTTTATGCGCTATCCTTCTAGGGACGACCACACATGTTTTCCATTCTGGATTAAGATGCTGGTTCTGTTCAGACAATTTGTCGTGACGTTAGCACAGTAGAGTTCAAAGAACTACTTTGCCTAGCTACGATGCTGCAAATGAAAAATCGCATTAAATACTGCTCTCTGGCAATTGCGGCGGCCAGACTGTTTTCCAGACCGGTACGGAACCCAATTGTTTACTTTGACATTGCAGCGGACCACGAACCTCTTGGGAGGATCACGATTGAGGTAACTTAAACTGGCTAATACACACAGAAAGTACCGCAGTACAGGCCATATTAGCAGCGTGGCTAGCTCCCTAGCTCCCTAGTTCTCTACACGGGACTGTCCCGAACAGTAACTTGTGTGTAGCCGTTGGGAAGCTAGTGTTAACGCTATTTAAAATACCTAAATTGTTAGCCAACAACACTCTTGTATCAATATACCTGATATGTTCTGCTAGTGACACATTAACCATTATTGTCCTCTTAACATAACTTCGTTAGCCGACTAGCTATCTTGACAGTTAATGGGTATAGCTACAGCTAAGTTACAGCTAACGTTAATCGGATAAAAAGGATCACACACGTTACAGACGCACCACTCTGGTCAATTTAATTTAGCTTGCTACATAGCAAAACGGTGTCATCGCTTTTGTTTTTTTTTTGTTCTTGGTAAGTAGGCTACCTAAGCTAACTAGCTCGTAACGTGTGCTTGGATGCACTGCTTTACGGATTGCGAAGTGTAGCAATTTCTATCACTATGACTGAGACAATCTACTTTCTATAGCTGCACAAGCAACCGTTACTGTGTTATAGCTAATGTCAATTTATGTGGTTTCGTTTAAAAATATATATTTGTTGTTGCAGACCAGAAGTTATAGTTCCTAAAATTAAGTCTTTATTGTGTTTCCAAAGGGAAATTAATTGGATTGTAAAGGGTGTTCTATAGTTGTGAAATCTTTGCTTTGGTAAAATACCTTTCTCTTTTGCAGTTGAATGCCGATGTTGTTCCCAAAACAGCAGGTGAGGTTAAAGAAGAAGAAAAAACTGGTTTGGAATACATAAAGAGTGTGGCACCTGCGAGGAGTTCGCTGATTTATTTTTGCTTTGTTTTGTTTTAACAGAGAACTTCCGAGCTCTATGCACTGGAGAACATGGTTTTGGGTACAAAGGCTCAATATTCCACCGAGTGATCCCCCAGTTTATGTGCCAGGTACCGTCCAATTTAAGATCATGTGCACTACAGTATGTGTCTAATTATAATGCAGTAGTGTCTCTTTTCAAAGGTACAATAGGCAAGTGTAAACATGTTCAGCAGTGTTTTTAAAAAAGAATGTTGCTGGTCCTGTCACCTCAAATAAACTATGCATTTCTGTTATTGTTTCCAATGGGGCTACAGGGAGGAGATTTTACCAATCATAATGGAACTGGAGGAAAGTCTATCTATGGATCGAAGTTCCAAGATGAAAACTTCAAGCTAAAGCACTCTGGGCCTGGTAGTCTATTCTTCCCAGTTCTTTTCTCATTCTTACCTTTAGTTTAGGGACAGTATCCCACAAGCAAGCTATGAGTTTTAGGTAGTGTCAGGTGATGCCACCGAGTCGATTAATTCTCATGTTGTGAATTAATCATGTACATATTTTAACAGAAAGTTTAAGTGGCTATATTTACTGCATCTGGAATTATCCAGTGGGCAAAATCTTCTGTTTTCTGGATTGCATACTCTATGAGGATATGACAAGAAAGGCTGATAATTCTGCCACTAGATGGTGACATTGTCTTCATTATTGGTGTTTGAGCCTTCCTAAGACAGTGACCTACTTTTAAAATCTGCCACTATCAATTTCCTAATATGACCCATTGACCTTTCATCTGCCCAAACAGGACTGTATAATAATCTATAATATATTTTGAAATAACAAATGAGAGTATAGTTTATTTCATCATGGTTTAATTGTTTTGGCTTGTTTTTTTTTTTTTTTAGGAATTTTGTCAATGGCAAATTCTGGGCCCAATACCAATGGATCACAGTTCTTCATCTGCACGGCTAAAACTGAATGGTATGTTGCATGAATACATGAATATATCTCTATAACACATGAGTTAGTACCCATTCAATATTTTAATTGAAACCATCCTTATGAATTAAATTATAGGATGTTTTTGGTCATAACTGGAGTTTGTTTCAGCCTATGTGCTTACCGACTTCCCCAGGCTGAACGACAGGCATGTGGTGTTTGGTCACGTGACAGATGGGATGGACGTCGTCAGGAAGATGGAGTCATCTGGCACTCACGATGGCGGGACGCTCAAGAAGCTCGTCATCACGGAGTGTGGGGAGCTCAAATAGCAACCCTGTTAAACCTACTGCGAAAATCCATAGATCCACAGATAAGATCCATAGATCCTTTAAGGCGTGAAATCACGTGTGATTGGAATGCTCGTGACTGAGCATTCTAATGCTGGTGTGGCAATCACTTCTGCAAGCTGCCGAGTTCTAGAACACGGACTTAGAATGTTGCAGAAACATTCCAAAAAACCTACTCTTCAAAGGGTTAAATTAGTGAGGAGACTTCCTGCCTCGTCTTGACCCTCAATTTATTTTGAATCACAAAATCCTCTTCTTTTTTTTGTGCGACAAGATATAAAAATCCAATTTGGGTGAGTGGTGAGATGGGTTCATGTGTATTCAAAAGGCGCAAAAAAGGGTTTCTAAGACAGAATGTTACCTGAGGAATGCAATGGCATGATCTTATCAAACATTTTTTACCATAATATCCTACAAAATATTTATAACCAATATTTATTTAATCCTTAGTTTCATTTTCAGATGATTTGTTTAAAGAAAAATGACAAACTTCATTGTAAATTGTGAAATTCTAATTGTAAAATGCTCATAATTTGCCTCTAACAACTCCTGCCCTTTTAACATATTTTGATGTACTGTACAGTATTTGACCCAGAAATGTATAGAGGTGTCTGTTTTTCATTTTTTAGAAGATTTATAAACAAATGTACAGGGGGGGTCTTCTGTGATTAGCTGGTCCTTTTTTATACGCTCAGGAACTGAACCTTTAAAGAATTAAAAATGCATCAAAGAAATAAATAAATAACAAAAATTCTCAGGACATTTATTCCTTGGTATAATTTCTCATTTTGTTGTGGAAGTATTTGTTGTTTTACAGTGGAAATGACTGCAGTCCATAATCTAGTGAATGTTTGACTGTACTTGTCGGGAGGAAGAGGAGCAGTAGGAGGAAGATTAGTGGTCTGTGGAATAGGAGTTGTTGTTGGAGTCAGAGGAGAGAGGCGTGTGTGAGGAGGAAGCGAGGTGGTGTGGTAATGGGAACAGATGGGGCTGCATGTTTCAATCCCAGCTGAGCGAAAGTGGAGCCAAAGCCAAGTGCTGTAGGAGTTCCTAACTCTGGAACCTGGAACAAAAAGACACTGCCCACAGTCCACGGGGAAAATACAGCTCATCACAAACACAGATGAGACCATGGAAAACACACGCATTTCTGCGCTTGCTTGGTGGCCCATGCTGCTGAAGTTCACAGTGCTCTGCTGAGCCCCGTGGCTGATGGCCTGCAGTCCTGAGGCTCACACCTTCTACCCTGAACCTTCCCAAACTGGCCAAGGAAACGGCAGCATTGAGAACACGTCATCGGCCATTCCAGATTGAGAGAAAAGGGAAAAATCTGGTTAGAAAAGTTCCGTGAGGAGAGTGCCCATAACATCTTTAGGTTTCTTCAAAGAGACTGAGACTGAGATTTTTAATGGAGATTCTTCATACAGAACTCGGAAGTCCAGGACTTAAAGGTAAAAAAGGTAATTTCGGACTCCTAACCGTCAAGAGAGGAATTGCAGCAACAAATATGCTCAAACCACGACACTGTTTATCCCACCCCTACTCTGAATGCGCTGAAGTTTAGAATTAGAATTAGAAACAATTTTCAATCAGTGAGCTTCAATTATTGTACAGCTATATATGTTTTGGTACAGAGTGCCGGCCCATCAACTGCATATTTTGTAACCCAAAACTATAAACACAGGTAGAGGGTGAGTCAACATGTCAGTGAGCCATTTTCAATGTTAGGAAGGGATTTACAATGGTCTTGTAACAACATAATGTACCTTTAATCTAAGAGTCTGTGAAACTTTGTCCAGGGCTTAATCTATGTCTATGGCAGAAACTGGCCCCTCATGTACTTTATCAAAGATAGACTGATTAAATGGGGCAGTATGGTTGACATCCCTACAGTTGGTAGTGTACAAATGCTGCAGTGAATGACTGATCCTCAAGCTGTACAGTAGTTCAGCCTTTACTCTCTTTGTGTGGTTTGATGCTGGAATGAAAGTCAATGGAGCGTCCTTACACAAGTGCTTTTAACAGCTCCCCGATATCGAGGCTAGTCTTTTTTTAGATCACAGCCTGACTTCCTCACCCTGAACAGGAAATGACATCGTAGCCCTGACTTCCTTTTATTCATGGAACTGAGTGTGCATGCATATGTATGAGGGGAGAAGGGCTTCTCAGAGAGAGAGAGAGAGAGCTATTTGCATGTGACTGCTGACATTTTTGTGTATATGCAAATGTGTTTGTCTGTCGGGGTGTCAATGGTACTACTGCCATATTCACCAACATATACAGTCATGTAAATCTGAGCACAGTGATCTCACTGGCATAAGCAATGTACCTGGAGGCAGCCCTGTGTGGAAATCTGGGCTATTCACCTGTGCCACAGCATTATCACAGCAATGATGGACAGGTGCTCTTTGAACACCTGAATGAGCTCTAAATGACTGGTTGCTGCCTGATGTGCAAAACTGTTCAAGAAAAACACACATTTCCTTCTTTTCCTTTCTTTGATTAATTTGATTCATAACTCATCCCCTTTTAGTTACCTGCTTGACTCAGAAACAGTCTTGATGCCATGGAATGGTGACTGATTGGAAGCAGGAAACCTTTGCACCCGACTACCTAAGTCTTGAAAGGGCCATTTTGATTGGTGAGTGCGTGAATTCAGATACTTTTCTAAGATACCCTTTTGGAATGCACCCTTTTCCTTGATTACTTGTTAGTTTTCAGTTTCAAATAAATAAACATTTCTTACTACAAGTATTATAACGGTCAAGTGAATGATGGATTACTATGGATTTGATGATTTTGATGGATTTCAAACACAAATGATAGCTGTTTGGCTGAAAATATTTTAATTCTAGGCAGTACAATGCAAACATATACATGCTTTTAACTGCACCATTTGGAAACCTGTATTGCAGTGTTTCTTTCGTTCATACTGGCACGTCAATTTATGAAACAACCATGGTTGCTATGTCGATGGCAATGCATTTTTATAGCAGTTTAAAGCAATCATTTCCCCCCCTGCTTGTCTGGAAACGGGGTTTGAGAACAATACTTTTGTTTCCACGAATTCAATTTTACTGCATTGGTTTCATAACATTTAACTCGTGCCGCAATCATGAAGTTAAGAGATTTCTTCGTTTATCGCGTTAATAACTTGCGAGCGTAGACTGCATCGCTTAAATGAAGCCATATGCAGTCCGACTGTGTCATGTTTGTGTCGGCTCTCAGATTTCAGCGTTTCCACGGAAACCATCCCCTTCACGCTCTGCTTAATCTTGCGTGTTATAATAAACTTGACGTGATTTGGGTCCCCTCCCTCTTCAGTTCAGTTCAAGTTTCAACTATGTTGAATATGTAGCCCATTACAATCGTGGAAACCTGGCTCACTGATTAGCCAGCTCCAAGGCCAACATCTGTAAAGTACATGTGCATGAAAATTAAATAAGGGTGAAAAAAAAACTTCCAGTTGTTTCCAATAAGCAGTCAATTGGTGAACCAGTTTGAACCAATGCTAGGATGTATCCCAGCGACCAAAAGCCAGAAACTAGACATCTAGAAGGGTAGAAATCTTGGTTGAGATATTTTGACATAAACAGACTGGGTTGACCCCAATATAATTCAGGTTTTATCTGCATATAGCCTGGCTATATCCTAGTCAGCTAGATCAGAAAACCTTAATTTTTCAAACCAATGTCGGCAGGTCTTTACCTGAAAGTCAAGATCAGTGGTTCCCAAACCTCAGGTAGGCTAGTCTAGTGCTTGATTAGTTGCACCAGGTGTGCTCGAGATGGAACACATGGAATACCTGGATATGGCTGGGGGTACTTGAAGAGAGGTTTGGGAACCACTGGCCTGGACTTTCCACCAATAAAATGTTCACTGGGATTTTTTCCAAACAGAGTTGTTATGGTGTAACGATGTACTAGAAATAGCAGCAGTAGCAGACTCTTGGATAACTTCAGGAATCAGGAAGCTGATGAGACAGAATATGGGTTCCTGAACTGGGGTCTATGATCTTGTGTACAGTTTACATCAGGCATCATCAAATCTGTCCCTTTAATCCAAAACCAGCCCTGGCTTTCTTTTCTCCTGGGTCTTCATGCCTGACTCCCGGGTAAAGGGAGGTTGGAAAACCCGCAGTTCTTGACCCCCCAGGACCGTGATTTCTTCCCAGATTTAAATCTTCATGAACACTATTCACAAGGGCAAAAACTATGTTTGGCTGGTTGGTTTACTTGTTTACACACAGATACCAAAGACACAATTATATAAAAACACACACAACAGTCCACTTAAATACAGCTTTAATTCAGCAATAAAACTCTTAAAAGTACTAAAGCAAGCATCTTTTTCCCTAATCGGCAAATAAGGCACATTTCGGAATGCCGTTTTATGGACGGAGCGCATCAGAGCCTACTTCCTTTGCACAATTCCCAGTTATACAATTTTTCTACCAGCTCTCTCTTTCTTGCGTCCATTTCCACGTTAAAATTAAGGTCATTTTAGTAAAAGTAAGTAGATTACATAAATTAAACTACTTATACATTGGTATCTGATATACCTCAAAAGCAGTGTATAGTATTCAGTCTCATATTCAGTAAAGAACTGAACCTCAGTATGAAGATAGATACATTAGTTATGACTAGTACATACTGTAGTAAGGCATACCGTTAGCAGTTTGGCAAATACTAAAATAACATCTTGCCATCTAATGAGCTAAATATATGATATACATTACACAAAAATATATCCAATTTATGAACAAAATACATGCACATGCAAACTACCACAGTTGTATGTCTGTCACACTCAGTTACTCCGATAAACTATGTATGTTTTTCCTATAAACTATGCATAAAGTGTAAAAATCCCACATTAGTTCCTTGACATTGTTGCTATAGTAGATATTGCATAGTAAAACTCACAGTTTGTTTTCCTTGAATACAGTGGTGAATGTAAATCTCTAAAACATTAGAAACATAGGTTCTGTGTCTTAACACAACAGTATTATTGCTTTTCAATTTCCACCTTCATTATATATTTAATATCTTCAACACCAGAATACTTCTGTTAGCTAATAATGTTCATAACAATTTTAATACTGGTCTTAAAAAAAACAAACAAAAAAAACACTTCAAAATACACATATATGAATTCTGATACGCATACTAGTTAAAACACAAAAATTATAAAGGGTTATTAAATTCTAATTCCAACTACAAAACATGAAAACAAAACAAAATGGCTTATAAGAGAGAAGGATATTTAATAATTATGTACCAACCTTCATACAATCTATGTAGACATCAATATTTCCTTCTTAGTGTAGTTTTGTTGCATATTTTATACAGAAAAAGGTAATAAAAAATCCTTCCATAAATATCTTCTGTAGGATACACCCTCAGATTAATGTAAAACTTTAAAAGAGAACTCCCAGCTTCATTTTTTCTGTCAATAACAGACCCTTTTCACACAAAACTGCTTTAATATTGCAATATAGCATTTAAGAACTATTATACTTAATAATGGGCATCTAAAATATACATAAATCATTGCAATGATCTCAATCAAGGAGAGCATACTGTACTTCTGTAATTTGCGATTGCTCGAAAATCTTTAACAACTAGATAGGTTTCCAAAATACACATATTGTACATAAAAAAACTGTGAAAGTCAAGTTTAAGTGTCTGGAGCCTGTATACTTCTGAAATGTGTACATTAACATATTACTTTTGAACTCCCTTTGGCTCTGAACTTTATCCCTCATATTGATCAAAGGTGAAAGGCTTGCTCAAGAGATACTAACGTAGACCATATCAATGGATCACAGAGTGGGGTTTTCTAACATCCATCAATTAATTCCATGTTTTCAGCATTTGCATGAACACGCTCCTGTTGAGTATTAATTGCAGCAGCTGGATAATCAGGAATCATCATGAGTAATGGTGGATGTGAATCATATGGGCGACTTATTTGTTTGATAAATGTAAACCAAATGTTTACAAGATCCGCACAGCCGTTGGGCCCTTGAGCAAGGCCCTTAACCCTGCATTGCTCCAGGGGAGGATTGTCTCCTGCTTAGTCTAATCAACTGTACGTCGCTCTGGATAAGAGCGTCTGCCAAATGCCAATAATGTAATGTAATGTAAAAAATGTGAATCTACCTCTACCAGTAAAAAGTTAAGTACTTGGGCAGAAAAATCCAAATACAGACGAGAGGTATAGTGAATTAAATAGACTCATAACAATATGAATATCACTGCTAACGTGAAATGGTGACATAAAAAAGGTTGAAACTGAAAGTATAATGTAGAGAGAAAATACTAAGCCTGTTACAATGTGCAAGTAACTCACACACAAGACTGCCTGTTGGCTACATACTAATACTAACTGCTGCAAGTAAATTTCAATAATTTCACTGGCCTTGCCTTACATCCCTCCCACCCCCTACCCATGCTGTCATAATTGTGCTCCTCCTTACATAACTCCTCCTTACAATACATAACTTAATCATCCCAAATCTGCGTGTTCACAGTACATATGTTCGATCATGGTACCAAAATTCTTTGTTAAATAAGTAATGGCAGAACATTTCCTATATCAAAACTTTCTGACATATATTTTGTGTACACCAAATGGCCACACCTACTTGGAGAAGAAGAGTTTTAATTAGGCATTAGAACTGTGTGGGACCGCTGTGGAAAAGGGAATGGCCGAATGTGCTTCGCTCCAATATCTCTTATGGTCTGTGCGGATCAAGGTCCTTGACAGACCTTTGACTGAGCCCGCAGAGTGATGCGTGTAGACCTCGAGCTAAAGCCAATATTGACATGTGGCTGCTGGCCGAGTGTATTCCACAGATCTGGGCCTGAATAACTTTTCCTTGTTGATTCCATGACGACGGCACTCACGATTGTTTTTGCCAGACGGTGACTTTTGTTCCTGCTCCCAAGTCAACTTTCAGAGCGGAGGAATCTGCGAGCGCGTCTGAAACGCTCCGGGCGGACGGTGCGACCGCATTGTCTCCCCACCCATACAACGTCAAGAATAATGGCCCCTATTGTCAATGGCTTCCTGAACCTGCACCAAGGCTGACTCTGAATACCAAGTAGAACCTGCCCCACACGATTAACTAACCACTGCCCTCAAAATCCTCCCAAACTGAGCTCCAGCGTCTCCCAAACTCCAGATGCCGTTCAGAAATGATTCGCATCTAGCTCTGATTCTCTGCCAAACCTTTTCAAGTGATGCTTCACTGAGAAGCACATATTAACGGCTACAAATGATATCTTCAAAAATATGCACGTTTAGTAACCCATATTATACACATTATAGAATGAAACATTTAATATCTACAGCCATTGTGATAAATATGAGTACGCAATACAATACATCTCTTCCGCAATTAATTATGGGCCTTCTTGAGTCGTATAATATGACCGCTTTTCAAAATGGTTCACCTGTGAATGACCTTTGTCACAGGGTGACGCAATGTGACATTTTTGAGAAAATCACAAGCTTACTGACTCTCAGTCAACCCATTTAAACCAGAACTTTAGTTCACAAAACTGGAATTCTAATAATCCATACAGCTGTCAATATACTGTAATTTATCCTCAGCAAAAATAGAAGATGGAAGCATGTACAAATTACAGAAAAAGTATTTATCATTTTCACTAAAAACTTATTCATTGTATATTTTTGAGTAAATTCACAGAAAATAAGTAGAGAAAAGAGATATGACCATTTTGGTTAACCTAACCTGTAAACAGGAAAATACTGTAAACCACGATTCTGTTTGTCCTAGAAATGTTTTTAAAATATATTTTGAGGGCATTTGCCCTCCTTAAATTTCTTTCTCCCAACACTTCATATTATTCAAAACAACTTCTCAATCCATCACCATACATTCCAAATCTCCCAATTTTTTAAAAAGACTTTCTGTATCACTTCAAAACAAAACTTTGCATGAAACTTTCTTGTTTCAACCACAGACATTCATAAAAAATTTCCAGATAAGTGTCAGCATTCTCCCATTCTCAGTACTGCCTTTGTCTATTAGGTTCTGCTCAGTAACAAAGTTTCGGTTCTGATGTGCCATCCAACATTGTGTCTTCAATAATGACTGAGACAGAACTTACAAGCCTTATAGATTATCTGGATGATATAAAACAATCTTATCCATAAAGAGCTGGTGTGTTTTTGCTTTTGCAAGGATGCAAGTTTTTGTTTTATGCCAGCACTATTGTACCTGATTCAACTCTTCTTCAATCAAGCCCTTCATAAGTACTGGAGAATCAGGACTAGACTCAAACAAAAAGCTTACCCACATCAGCCCTTTTTGGATAGGTTTGGACCCCCCCGTTACACAGAATATTGGTTTCAACCCCATAAGCTCTGTTCCTCAAAACTTCCTATTTCCTTCTTCCTGTCATCTCAACAGACGAGAAACAACTTTTGGATAAAATCCATTGAATCTCTTTCCCAACTCAAAAAACCAGTATGACCTCTCCGTTTGTTAGTTAATTCAGCATTTTGCCTGAAATTATATTGTAATTAGACATAATGTTTATATTGCTTACAGAACACTCTATTATTTCATATTATTTGTGCTAAATCACTGCAATACTGAACCATGTGCCAACCAGAACATGTATAGTTATTAATTATTATAGCACAGGGAACAAATAATAATCAGGATCCAGATCAGTCGACCCTCAGAACAACTAATATCATTAAATATGCGGACTACAGGAATTAATGTGCAGTATAAAATTGTACAGACCTGATTATTTCCTATTTTAGCAGTGCATTAGACCTGAGATTATATGACTATCCTATAGGCAAAATACAATATTAAGGCATTGATTTAGATCTGGATAAAATGAGGGGTTGGTGCTACTTTTCCACATGGATATAATCAGATATCAGGCCCAGAATCAGTTACACACACGAGCAGGAGTCGCTGATTAATTCTGCTTTTTGAGGCAGCCATTTTGATGAGATTTTGTCTTGGGGCAGCAAGCCTTCTTCAGCCAATTAAATCCACTTAATTCCATTAAGTCCTTCATCAATTCTACTGATCAACAGAACGATACAGCGGCAAGTCTTAGCCATACTGATTTTAAAATGGTGGCATAGTTAATGGTATTGCACAGTAGCCTGTAACATGATTAAGATTGTTTGTGTGTGTGTGTGTGTGTGTGTGTGTGTGTGTGTGTGTGTGTGTATACATATATACACATACATGCATATACACACATAGACATATGAATGGATTATGTAAAGTCAAGATCCACTGAATGCTGAACATTGTGACTATTTCCTACCCTATGAGAAACAAACAATTACACTAGAGGCTCCAGCTGTTTCTAAAGACACAGTTACACAAGCTACATATGTGTACAGTATGTCCCAGTTAAAAGTCCATTGAATTGCACATTGCAAAGCCTAATAATGACCTATAACCCAACTGTGTCAGCACTCCAGTAATAAATACTTGCCAAAATAAAAGCGGGGATGCAGTCATTGCCCCTCAGTTAATTCACAGTTAATTCACAGTTAATTCAATGTGCTGTTGACCCAATGAACACTGCAAGGAATTAGAGACCTTGTCAAATCATCGATAAAAATATTATAATACTTAGCACGTCCACATCTTTTGCTTGGCAGGGACGAAAAAACAAATAGTGTAAACAAACGACCGACAGACGAGCGTAGCAGAACAATCCGCTGCGATCGATACGGACGGCAACACTGTCAGAACAAGGACGTTGTTATCGACACTTTCGGACAAAAAAATACGTAGCTAGATGTGTTAAAAGGCATTGGTTTGCACTGGAATATTTACATACAGGATTTTGGCAGGATTTGCTTCGTAAAAGAGCACTTGGTGGGTGGACGGAGAGGTGAGGGGGGATGGGGCGTTGCGTGTGTGGTGGTTTTGGGTTTCGGGGTTAGGTGTTGAAGACCCTCGGTGGGATTATTGCACACGCCGGCAGTAGTACCCCAGCACCTTGCACTTCTCACACAGGTGCTGCGGATGCTCCTTGCTCTGGTCCGACACGTCCAGCCCGTCTGGCTTCTCCAGGGGCCGCTGCTCAGGGACCGGAGGAAAGAGACAGAGAAACAGTGTCAACATGCTGCACTTCTAGCTCCAGTCTGCGGTGTGAAAACAAGGAGCTAGCGACACCACGGGCATCGCAGGAGAACCATGGACGTCTAGAATTTTCAAAATTGGCAGTTGGGTTGGCCCATGAATTGGGCTGCGGTTGAATATGATTGGCCTTTTCAAAATGGAGTGGGAATTGGACATGCTCAGCGGCACGTTGGGTGCCAAATTTCTATTTTAAAAAACAATAAACATTCTGTGCTTCTACCGAGGGAGCTCCTCACACTGCAGTCTGTCAAACTTGTATTTTCTCGGGTGCAATAAATAAACGTGTCTTAATACATTTCTCCACAAACTGACAGATGCATTGCCCGCACAGGCATCACTTAGTTTGCCCACTCTTTCTGAACACAAACGGATCATTTTGTTGGTTGAACGAATGCAGATGCAGATAAGGACAGTGTTCTGTACGCCCCCCAAATAAACACAACTGGAAGAACTGGAGATCCCCCACAATGCATTATAACAATCCTTCAGAAATAATTCTGTCATCTGTGCCATTCGTACTTCCAGAACCTTCCAAAGTTCAAATCACTGGAATGTTGTTCTTTCCATTGTTCAGTTATCCTTCAGTCTGCTAGGACTCCTAGACAACTGGGGCCAGTTGCAGTATCATCCTGCTGTACACATTTTTTAACTGTTCTGAGCCACTTTTCCAAGAATTTCAAAGAGCGGACAGAGATGACTTTAAAATGCACTAGGATTCTCTGAATCCTTCACTGCCGCCACTTTTGGATGGCTTTCATGAGCCCCTCTGTATTCAACCCTTTCCCCTCCCGGTATCCATGGAGTATTATTTTTCATTCTGTTATTGTTGCCAGGGTGTTTTATGAACATTAAGGTTACTGTGGAACAGTGGGAGGAGACAGTACCCCTCTTGACTGGACTGTTTCCTGTGAGTGATCCACAGGTCGTAGTGTGCACACAAAGGAATTCTCAAACACACCTTTCTAATGTTTCTCTAAAGTTTGTTTCATGGTTCAAAAAGCATTATTAAACTTTATTATGAATTAATGGGTATTGACAGGCCTGACCAGCCATCCAGGAACAGAGAGGATGTTCTTATTTCCCCATTTTAACCCCCATTTAGTTTCTGTGGAAAATCTCTAAAACTTTAGGCCCTTCCTGCCAAACCAGGCAGTCATGGGTACGGTTATAGAAATTGCAGTTGCAAGTCCTGAAATCTCCTCTCCCCTTGACTTTAATTGCATGATTGCGTTCAGAAAGGCTCGTACTGTGCATTCATCCTATTACAGACAATTGGCGAAAGTGGAGACCGGGTCAGGACAGTTTTAAGAGTTACATTTATTTCTGACCACGTTTTGCTGAAAGGGACACTACAGATTTGATTGCTAATCTGCTATTATTGTGTTTTTTCATCCCTGCTGGAAGGTTAGAAATCATGTTTAACTAAGGTTTGGTTGTCTGCATATGTCACTTGCATTGTCCTACATCTGAAACATGTATCTTGACGGACTCAGCTATGCATGGGTATTGCACTGAAAGTGGCTTCCCTGGGAAAACAGAACGTGTTGCTCAGGCAGTTTTCTCCCAGAGTGAGAGGATATCTGGAAGATTGGAATTCCATTCTTTTAGCCATATTATCAGAGAGGCCAAATATTTTGGGCAAAGTTTCCCTTAAAAACTCAATTTAGCATTATATACTAGTCGCTAGCTGAATGAAATGTTTAGTGGGTGATGCTGCGAATGCAGAGAATTTGCCTTCGGGTGAACGGCTAACCACAGTCACAGCCATACTTTTCCCACTCGCAAGAGTCTCCCGAGACAAATCCCACACGTTTCCAATTAGCACTTGTAGAAATAATTCCTTTTGCCTCCTTAACTTTTAGCCATTTGCTTCAATGCATAGCACTTACTTGTGCTCAAAACATGTCAGTCGAGTCTCATTTAGCTGGCTGAAACCTAACCTGAACCTTGACAAAATGTGACTTTTTCTGACCGCACACTGAGCCGGCGAGGGAAGGATGGGGGCCCTTATTGAGTCTGTTTCCTGAGGAAACTTCACTCCCGAGGTTCATTCCGACAAGCCACCAAGGGAGTTGGTCCTTCTCACTACCACCCTACACCCTCAGAAAAAAAGGGTTCTTCGGCTTGTCTCCAGAGGAACCCTTTTTAGTTCTTTAAGGAACCCTCTATCAGAGGTGTGAAGTGTGAAAACTCCCAGATAAAGGAACCATTTTGCCCAACAATGAACCCTTGAATTTGTTACGGTGCTTCTATGGAATTGCATGGTTCCTTTTGGAACCATTTTTTTCCTGAGAGTTTAGGCTTTTGAGGCAGTTCTGCTTGATGAACACAATCTGAATTTGATCTTATTTTGATTTGGTCACAGCTGGGGCTGTGCACACACGCATTACATTGCAACTGGAGGCAGGACCCCAGATGAGGTCACTGCACACACATTTCCCATACTGATGTAACCTGCCCAAACTCCAGCCTATGACAGCCACGTCCAATAGGGGACTGACATAAACACACCGACTTGGCTACATCCCGGACATATGCAAAAACAACAGGCCTTCCAGCTGTCTCACCCATTGGCTTAGAAATCAAACTCAAACTGCCAATAAAATAAAATTATAATACATTATTATTAATAAAAGCATACCCTTGTGGTGATATTGTTGTAGGAGAGAGTATTTTCCGACATAACCGAAAGCATACGTGGCAACCTTAAGCGCTCATTCTCCACAATAAACGGCAAGTAAAGTTGAGTATTTATTTCTGCATTTAAGTAACAATCCAAACAATCCATTTCATAATACTGAAAAATGTATGTTCAAAAATTGCTTTTACAGTATATTCACATTTTTTGACTTCCAAATCTTTCAGAAGAAGTGGTCCTTCTGAAGTGGCCTTGGTTCGCTTTTTTGTGACATTAATTCCACAGTAGACATCTTATCCAGGGTGACACAAACCGCTTGCATTTCACACATTTTCCATTTCTGCAGCTAACCACCACAGCAATCTGAAAAATAATTTTATTCCAGAACCTTCTGAAATAATGTCACTATCAGAGATTTCGCAGGCAGCACTAAACAAACTTGAGCACAAATCCATTTCATTCACTCAGTCAAATGAACGAGGTGTGAAAGCGTCTTGATTGTAAAGCAGCTTGCAGTAGACTCTGACTCAATTTCACCAACGTATGCTCTCTGGCACTTGAAAGAAAAATAAGCGTTGCCTCATTCTTCAAGTGTATACACAATATAATTGCAAACAGAATGTGCCAGTATTGTCTTAAAATGGTTGTCAGGACCGACCTCGAATGAATAGAACTGGCACAGTAAAAACAGTTTTTGCTAATTCATTCGTTTGCCTTTCCGCAATAGTTTGGGCAGTGTTTCTGAAATCTCAGGGTCAAAGACAAATTGGAGAGAGAAGACATGTATGAAAGAGTAATTGAGACCTTAGTAAATTGACTATAACATTTCCCATTAAATCTCTAACAGGGTGTTACTGATGAACTGAAAAACATTTCAATGTCACTGTCACATATTCCATGCAGAAAACCTTTTATGTTCATCACACATTTCCAGGAACCATAATTCGGCTTATTTTCAGTAAAGGAAAACAAGGTTTGTTTTGGAGCATTTCTCCAAGGCTGGAATGTTGAGTTGAGACCAGTGTTTGGAGTTGGGCAAGGCTGTGTGCTATGAACACACTGCCTACACCTAAACAGGCACAGAAGCCACTAATGCAGTCACATCATGCAATCTCTCTCTGGACCTGATTAACTTCAGCAGTGACTCCTGCCATCAAAGCTGAAGAAAAACAGTTCATCCCATACGCTCCATTTTTTAACTCTGCTTTTATGTTGCTAAAAACAGAGCTATCTATTACAACCATTCCTGCTAAAGCCTCGGATATACTGTATCGTTCTTTAAGTCATGGTTTTAATTTTAGTACGAATTGGAACCAAAAGTCTCAGAACAGCTTGAGAGGATATTGAAAAACTGAAGCACTTTGAAAAGCCAGGCATGGTAGAATGTGTACACAATATGTACACAAGAACTACTTATATCATTCTTTAGCACCTGAAGAGCGGAAGAATGGGGAGGATGAAGTAGGGGGACAATCTAACACCTTTAGGTTTTCGCTTAATTAAAAAGTGCATACACATATTAGAGTAAATATTTTTCATCCACAAAAATGATACCTGTCTCTGCGATGATCATAGATCTTCAGTACAGTTCTAAGACATTCCTGACAATTACCGTTCAATCAAAAGTAGCAGAAGTGAAACTGTACAAACGTGCCCCAGTCGGGGCAAGTTGTAACAGTTCTGGGGCAAGTAACAGTTCTGTGTAATAGCGTCCAAAATGTCGAAAAACAGACTGAACGTCAAAGGTAGGCGAACATTTCTTACTGTTTACCCTTTTCATCTGATAATTGTCCTGTAGAAATGGTCAAAGATGCAAAATCCCTCTGGTTAAACATGCCCTGTGTTTGGCTGTGCGGTCTCCCCTCAATTATTTTCCTATGAAGTCTACTCAGAATAAGCTTTTAATAAGCTTTTTTTGATTTATTTATTTTGTGTTAAGCCAACATGACATGGTTGTGATTAACCATTAATTCTGTTCATGTTCCAAAATTGAATCATAATGCAACAAAAAAGATCAATCTTGTTATTGTTTGACAGCTATGACATAGATATGGGCATGGTAGAAAACATGTGACCTAGTTATAATGTAGAACTGGCCCGCAGGCATGGAAGACCAGAAAGCACAAAAGCATAGAAGTTACCATTCCTCTATTTTTGGATCCTGGCTCTCGCATCTTAAAAAATGCACTTGATTACCCTTCAGGGAAACAAAAATTATGCATTTCACTCAGTTTCATCATGATTACATTTTTGCTACAGCCGAAAACAACATGTCTCAAGCACTTCTTAAAGGACTGTGTCGATGCAATGCAATGTCAGTTTGCTTTTTTTTTTTTTTTTTTTTATGGTCAAAACTGAAAAGCTGATTGGGTGCTCTGTGTCTCCTCATTAGCCATATTTCGTTTAGTTTAGTGGTTGCACTGCCAGTTTAGACACAGGGTTCTTGTATCATGTGACCTCCAGTCTGAAAATGAATACTAACTCCATTCATGCCATTCGTAAATGGTGTAGAGTTAAGGTAACTGTCGGCATAACCTGACAGTCGTAAGGGATTGTCAAAAAACTTAACTTCTCTCCTAAATCTTTTATAGCGTCAATAGTGTTTTATTGGGGTTTTCTAGCAGCTTTTCCAAAACTCTTTCCATGCCATGGGCTTTGAATCACTGGCAGCAGAAGCGCAGCCAGTTGCTTTTATTTTGAACCCGGGGCACCTGCCAGCCACAAGCGGGTTATTCATTGACTGAAGTTGAGCTGGAAAGAGCAGCACAATTCCTGTCCGACTCACGGCGTTCCGGACAGGGCAGGTGTCAGCTGTCCCACATACACGCTCGCTGCACCAAATGAGCCGGAAGTTCAGACACCACACTCCTTCCAAACCCACAATGGGCAGCGAGAAAGCCCCGAACGCACCCTTGATAAACCGCTCAACCAGCTCCAGATTAATCACATATTCACTAGTCCAGAGCTGGTCAACCAGCTCTATATTAATCACATATTCACTAGTACAGGGCTGGCCAACCAGCTCTATATTAGTCACATATTCACTAGTCCAGAGCTGGTCAACCAACTCTATATTAATCACATATTCACTAGTCCAGGGCTGGTCAACCAGCACTATATTAATAGCATATTTACCAGTCCAGGGCTGGTCCACCAACTCCATATTAATCACATATTCACTAGTCCAGGGCTGGTCAACCAGCTCTATATTAATCACATATTCACTAGTCCAGGGCTGGTCCACCAACTCCATATTAATCACATATTCACTAGTCCAGGGCTGGTCAACCAGCTCTATATTAATAGCATATTTACCAGTCCAGAGCTGCCCGACCCAGTTCTTGCAGATCTACCATCCAATAGATTTTCATTTCAAACCTAGTTTAATTTCAGAGTAATAATTAGCAGCTCAATGAGATCTCTAGCTGTTGAATGAGGTGTGCTTTGTTAGGGTTTGAGTGAAAACCGATAGGACGGTAGATCCCCAGGTACACGTTTGGGGTGCCCCGCACTAGTCAAAGATGCATACCTGCTTGTGTGGGTAAACATTGATGTGGCACTTGATGCATTCCTGTCCCATGTTGGCCCAGGAGTTTCCGCTCATCCACTTCCTCTTGCATTTGGGGCATTTATATTCTCCAAAACATCTCTTCTTCCCTTGATATGGAGTCAGGCCTTCACCTTTCGGCCGGGCCTGGAAAGACAGAAACCATACTTGGATGTGCATTTGCAATTGAAACATTATTAATGATTTTTATTTTATTTTTTTCATTCTTTTTCACCTGACAACTTCTGCTGCTGTCTTAAATGTGTGGCATCTCTAGTTTGGTGGGCATTGCCTACACCAGCCCGCCTCTGGGCATGCCCACCAAACTAGAGATACTACGACCCAAATACTGTCACAGAACATTGCAGCTGTGACTGAAGCATTCAAGCGAACTGCAGCAAAAGGTCTTGCTTCCTTCCTGAACACAACCAAGCTGAACTGCACGGGCACTATTCTGGAAGACTGCAGAACCTATGGTCCACAGCCGTGTATTGATTTACTGTACACAATCGCGCAATGAGGTGGGTTATGACCCTGCCAGCTGAAGCCCTCGCTGGGTGGTGCTATTCTCCATGGTCCATGAAGTCCATGACTGAATGCAGACGGTAGTGGACGCTCCAGGAAACCTTCCAATGTGCTGAGACCACACAGTGTGTTCAAGGGTTTACTAAAGATGTACATCTATTCAGAACTGATTGTTCCACTTACAGTTAGAAAAACAGGTTTAAGCATTATTACCACATCAAAAGCATTTACACGATTCTAATTACAGGTCAAACATCTCAAAGTCTCCTGTCAAAGAGAGATGTGGAAGCTACACTGGACAAGCTGATCCCCTTCGGTTCAAAGCTCAAGGATTCCTCAAGGTAAGCATGAGGGATTCCATATCCTTTCTTTCTGTTGCTTGAGCTCTCTCAAAGTAAGACCTTTAAGACAAGAGGAGTGAATGTGTTTGTGCAACGTACGACTCACTTAAATACTGGCAATGATCACACACTTCCCCTCTGCAAGCACCACTAGCACACACACAGTAACTGGAGCAACCAATCGTTTCACTCTAATATGCACTGTAGGATTCTGGTACAATAGGTTATTATATATTCTTATAGGGTTTACTCTTGTTAGTGATTTCTTATGAGAGAGATAAAATGAAATATGGCATTAATCTGTCATGCACTAGTACAATTGATAGGAGCACTGTGTTTTTCCAACGGATGACAGGCAACAGGACAATGTCCCGCTAAAATTACTACATGATGTGTTCTGCCAAAGAAAACAACATTTGGATAGCTTTTAAAGTTTACTAAGCCATGTCACCTTCAAGGCTAAACTCTATTGCTCAAACCATAATTCAAAACATACACCAAAAATGAATAATTTTAAGAGTGAAAATGAAAACAACGGCAAGAGCATGTTCTCCTCGTTTGGTTTCAGCTTTCTGTTCTACGCTCCTGTCAGTCAGATGAAATCCAGGGAATCAAAGGGGTGTTTTTCCAAGCGAGGGGCTTGTTTTTCTTGGCTGCAGAGAGGAACCAAAGCTGGGTCTAGCGATTTGGGAGAACACGTGGAGCGATACTGTATGAGTACTGCAAGCCGCAAACCATCTGTATCTTCTCTGTTTCCCTTTACTCTCACGTCCCAGATCCCTGGCTTATTCTTCATTTTCAACAAAAAATAAAATTAATCAATAACTGCCAGCAACGTTGCCCTAGTTTACAGCAGGTGGAAACGACTATAACTTGGCTCAGGAAAGCAGCAAACCATATACACCAGGGAAATTTTGCGTAATCCCTTGAAAGGGACTATCAAGGGTACAATATCACACAATATACAATAGTACAATGGTACAGGAGAGGTATAGAAGTGAGGTCTTAATCAAGTCAAACAAAGCAAGAATAAAAGACCGTCTGGCAAGATGGTTTTGACGAGAACATAGCAATGTTATACATGTATTAATTATACATTTTAAACTACAGGAATTTCAACTGTAAAATGTATTGATGTTAAATGGTTAATTTAATGTTAACAGTACAATTGCATGTTTTTGTTGAAATTTGACACTGACAAAATGAGAATTGTTCTTTTTCACTTGGCTGGCTAGCTATAATATCTATTTGTGCTGTTCATTCAACTCCTCATCTATCTCCAGTCAACGGTAAATTTAGAATGTTAAAATGTACAAACTCATTAAGAACACCTTATATTGCCCTTCTTTGGACAGATAATCATTTGTAATTTGATCTGTTTTCTTTTCTTTTTTTTTGATGGGCTGATTTCAAGTTACTTATTGATTGTATTGATGTTGATGTCAGATTTTTATGAGTTGACAATTGCATTTACAACCCTTAACGTTCCTCATTCCAATGGCCTGCTACTTATTTGCATTTCGTGTTTGAGCTGTGCTGAGTCAGCATTCCAACATACAGTATCACAGTGGAAAAATATAAATACCCAGAATTCTCGGCAGTGACTGCTTTCCCGCCACTTAAGTTTGTTGTGTAGCCTGTGCAAAACTAATCAGCATGGCTAACTGTGTTAAACTGCATTTCCCACGACAAGAAAAGGAGGTATTATGGCAGCCACAAATCACTGCCCACAAATGTACACAACATTCTGTTTACAGCTGGGAAGCTTATTTTAGAAAATAATTTAATATAGACACTCAGTTCAGACTACCAGTATGGCTGAGAAAAGTCACATGGTAGTGAAAACACTGGAGCCCTTTGATTTAGCTAAGAACAGCATGGTTCCTAGTACACCCGTGTACAGTAAGGAGACTCCATCGAAATCCTTCATCAATGATAGCCGTCTGTTGTATATATTGTGTCATTTATAACCAGGAAATGGCAAAACTGTATTGTGGTAAAATGACCGAATGCCTGAGTAAGTCTATTTTGAACATTTTGAGTGACCTGTAAGATGAGTGCAGCTCCAGGGGCGGATTTGCTGATCGCAGTCAATCAAAGCCATTAACACAAGTCGTGAAAAGATGGCTGTTGCATACCAAGCCGATAGCAGTTGAGTGACACTTCCTGTTAAAGCTCTCACTGCTGGCACTGTGAGGCGTTCTGGGGTGTGTATAAAACCCTGACCCTGCCAGTGTAATGGGTCTGTACTTATGCCTGCGTCAGACTTTCAGCCTCAGCTCTCACCAGCCACCGCTCACACTGCTAAGCTAAAGACCAAGGTACCCAACCAAAGGAACTCATTTTGAAGAAAAAACTTGAATGCCCACAAAATAGCTTGTTTGGGGAAAAAACTACAGAACCAGGGAAAAAGACACTGGCCCAGTGGTGTAATGGAAGGTCAAAGGTATAGTCAAGCAAGGACATATGGATAGGAAATATACAAAAATCTGTAGTTTTTGCAGTTATTTCATTTACTATTGTTAGCAATGTCCAACAGTGTTATACACTCAGTGAGCACTTTATTAGGTATTTATTTTTTAGACTTATCGGTCTTCTACTGCTGTAGCCTATCCACTTAGAGGTTTAAAGCATTGTGTGTTCAGAGATGCTCTTCTGCGTACCACTGTTGTAATGCGTAGTTATTTGCCATACAGTTTCTGAAACCAACCTGTCTGGCACCCACGATCATTCAAATGGTCAAAGTCACTTGGATCACATTTCTTCCCCATTCTGACATTTGGTCTGAACAACAGCTGAACCTCTTGACCACATCTGCACGCTTTTATGCATTTAGTTGCTGCCACATGTTTGGCTGATTAAATATTTGCATTAACAAGCTGGTGCACAGATCTACCTAATAAATTGCTCACTCAGCGTACATTCACATTGTACAATATGCATTCAACAGGGAAGCTGTGGTAATGTGTGCAAACATCTGGTCATGACTATAGACCCCTGGCCGGTCCCAGTCCCAGCCACAGCCACAGCCAGTGCCAAAAAGGTCTGAAAACAAGGCCTGTGTAACGTTGCCGTGCACTGCCTGACTTAGGCCCGTTCATTTAGTGTTTAAGGTGTCAGGATTATATGAAATAATTTTTGTTGCCATTAGTTACAAGCCTCCCAGATATGCATAGCAAACAAATGTTTCCTCCACAGATGAAAAAATAATACTTTGAGCATCCAATCTGCTTTCAGAGTTGGTACATTTGGTATCAGGTTTCTAGCAGCATGTAAACACTTTTTCCTGCCTTGCAGATGTTTGGAAAAATTTCCCATCTTCACAGTGCACTCTATGTAGTGCTTGTGACCATGTGCTGAAGAGTCTCATTTCAGAGCCACTGAGTACTGTTTCTCAGGGCAATCTCATGTCAATGATTTTATTGCCATGGAGAAGATTTCTGATTTTATAGCCAGGGCGACCCTCAGGGCATGGCACAGGGAATAATCTAATAATTAAATAATTCAAGCAAATAAGGAAAGTATTATATTTTAAAGGTCCAAGTAAATACGCAAAGAACATTAAACAGCATTTAATGAACAATTAAATTCAAGGAAAGGAGGATTCGTTATTGTGATGACAAGGCCCTTTGACATTTTTTTTTCATGTTTAACTGTCTCTGCATGTTTTTGGTGCTTTTATTCACCGTTGGAACCAAGCCTTTGCCAAGTGACCCACAGCCAGATTCATCACAAATGAAATTGCGTAAATGCATTAATTCCTAGAACACGACGTTAATAACTGAGGCGTGTGAGCCAACCCGACCGTCGAACTGAAGTCTTTCATAGAAAGGGCGTGATCCTGGGTTTGTGGAATCCCTGTTTTTGTTCCCTGGCAGCCCATGTATCCCAGAGGCGGACAGACACCAACGCTCGGGGAAAAAACGGAGTATGAACACGTCTGTTGTTTTGTCAGTTGGACGCAGTGCTGAAAAACATGCCTGGAGAATTCCTCACTCTTTTCCCTCCGTTACGGCGCACAAAAGGGCTGGTGTTAGACAAGGGGGGTGGGGACATCTAAATCTCCCGGATGTCTTCAGCACCGACGAGCCAGGACCAACGGCTGGACTCTGGGAAACCATGCAGAATCAACCAAAAATGTAAACAATACTTCTAGCACGTCCTTGCCTGATCCACTGTGCCACAGTGATATAACCACACTTTAGTTTATTCAGGGACACAATTTTGCTCCGGCACAATTTAATGAACATGTTTGCTTTCCTAATGTTCTCGGATTACACAACTCAACGGTCATACAATACAGCGTGACCTAAACTTGATTTGTCACATAACCTGCTCTGAGCTACAGCAGACATGATTAAAATGAGTGAGTAGCTGTTTCTAAGTAAAGCAGTGCGATTTGACTGGAGATGTGGAGGAGGGAGGTCAGAGTGGAATACATTAAGGGGAAATAAGTTCACTGAAATCTACTGGACATGACAGATGTCCCAACTGAATTCCATAAGGCAGAAAATGCATTCATTCAAAAAATTTGGCTGCATGGAAACAGCGGTTTGAAAATGAATTTCCAAAAATAAAGATCCTCTAGTTTTTTGTAGTTACAATAAAAACATTTGAAACTGACCATCTGAAGTAGTTATTTCTGTACATTACTACATGCTGTGAAATACTTTCAAGATAATGGAGCAGTTTGGGTTAAGGGATCTGAAGATAACTTTTGCGAAGACACTTAAAGTTTGGCAGAGTGCAGAGTCTCTGTTTATTTCTGTATCGTAACCGTCCTGCGTGACGCTGGTTTGTTTTACAAGACCACAAGCTGGTTCCGGGAAAGGGAGATTCCTTGCATGTTTTCCAACCATTCATCAACACTTGATTCTGTGACCGATATGGACCATTCCTCCTTCAGCTTCACGCTGAACACCGTTGTTCCAGTCCACTGAAGCCAACCATGTGCCCTCCTTTATTCACTGTATTCTTCTTTACTTTTACATTTCGTTCACTGGGATTTCAAGTGGTTTCACACTCTCGGAAAAACGACTAGTTTTCTGGTATTATTCTGGTTTCACACTCTCCAGAAACCGTGGTGGTTAAGCGGAACTATAGGAAGGAGAGGACTGGGCCCTTTAGAAGGGGAACTGGTTAAAAGGTCGGACACATCCTGAGACTGTAAATCTAGCGTTTAAAGAGAGGGCAGTGGATATTGAGCGAGCCCTCCACCCTCCAGCTGTTTTCCCGAAAGGCTGTCAGGGAGGCCTGCTCCGTACGGAGCGATCCATGAGCAGAACCGCCCGGCAACAGCGGGAATACCACAGCGACTCTGTCATCGGTCCCAGCTGAAGCAGGCCTCCAATCAAGCTGTAATGCACCAGGGGGGAGAGTAGGGTGAGGAAATCAGAACCAGATCGACTCCATACCGTTATACGAAAACACGAAACCCCTCATAAAATCACCGGTCTGCTTTGAGTTAAGTTATAGGTTAGCAAAGAATAACAGCTCAAAAACAAAATAACGGCAGTTCAAACCAACACGCTAACGCCACCAGGGCAATAGACTCCATTACACCGTGCTGAGGATGTTAGCATCAAAAACAAAATGTGCAAAAGAGGTTATGGAGTTTGGGGCATGGCTCCATCTCCCCAGCCTCAGATGCATGAAATTCAAATGTAGGTTTTCGTTTTATGTGCAATACTCAAAAGCCATCTGGGGTCTCCCCAAATGTCTTCCATTCATACACTATATAAAAAAGAAAAAAAAAGAAATGACGATGTAATAAAATGTCCTGCATAAATTAGATTCATATGCAATCTGTCAAAACAGCTCCGACTGTGGAACACAGTCATCATAACGAGGCCTGAACTGACCCTGCAACTCTGCAGCTTCACTTAATTTAATCACCGACCTTTGACCTTTCTGTGACCGTGGTGCGCTCACACCCGCAGTAGGCCCCAGCCTGCACCGTGGGACCCTGAGTGGACAGTGCCGGGGACATACTTCCTGTTACCATCCTGTAACTGGGATAGAACTTCTCCTCATATTGTTTAAGTGTCTTTTGAACTTACTTAATAGTAGGAAATACTTCTTATGGTGACAAATCAATTATTTTCTCTATATTTCTGAAGCCACAATAAGTCATAACAGAACATGCAGCTTCCAGTAAAGCTGTCAATCCATTCTGCACACCAGAAAGGAAAGATGGTAAATAAAAGGTACTATATTGATGCCATATTTATTCTCCATTGCCATCGTCCCTGATGAAATGAACACATATGGCCAACCATTATTCAAAATATTTGAACCCGAAGAACTAAGTAACTTATCGGTGAATTGACGATACTGTCCAAAAGGCATCCAGGAAGCCAGACAAATGTGCTGTACACGCCAGGAACGTTTATCATACCTTTCCTAATGTTCTGGGAATGTTCTGGAATCCAGAAATCGGTAGTTGGGAACGCAGCACATGTGTTCAGAAGTCAGGCCGGCCCGTCTGGAGAGACCACCAATGGGTGAGGCTCAAGCTATCACCAAGTCCCAGAGTCATATTAAAATGATTACAATAAAGAACAGAATTCTGGCACAAAATTGGCGACCATTTCCACCGCGCTACCCAATTATTTCCACTTATTGGGCTGTACAGGAAATTGCCACGTTTCGCTCTCGGTGGGAGACCTCGCTTCGAATTTCAAGTCTCCAAGCGGTCGCAAACTGGGCGCAGCCTGGAATAGCGATTTCAAGATTTTAAAAATGGCTATGACAGAGAGCATCATGGCTTAAAGACCTAAATAAACGTTCCTACTTCACCTGGATTCTAATTACTAATAATAAACTATCCTTTAAACCATGTCAAAACATCCATTTAAATGTTGTATTTAGTTTGTAAGCAGGTGTCAGGTTTTTGTACTTTTTGTATTGTTCATGGAAATTCTCCATCTGTAGTTTCAATTTGATCATCCATGTGTGATTCTTCCCTTCAGGGTCCCCAGGGTAGAGTGCTGTAGAAGGCATGATTCTAAGATGCAGTTTTCATTTGGCTTGTGTTCTATAATTAGTTGTGAATACTCCTGGTACCAGTTTTCTTTTTTTCACTGGTTGCTGCGAGTTTCTCAACAGTCTGTTTGAACTTGTTTCAAGTGTAAAGAAAGTATAAGATTTTCCGCTCCTGTTTTTGTCTGTTCTGCTTTTTCTGCTTAATATTTCTCTCACTTCCCTCTGCTGCATCTTCTGGGAAACAGACGGCATAATGTTTCGTTTTTTGATTTGATTTCCATTGGTTAGTAGCAGCAATTTGCAGAAGCCACACTGAATGCGACCTGTAGCTTGTAAGGACCCAATAAAATAAAATGCTTACTTTAAGCAAAGTTTGATTTCAGAGTTTACACAGAAGCCTTTAAAAATATTCAGCATTACTGCATATGTAGCTCTGGTTATCAGGTGACTTCAAGGGGAAAAGTCAGGGCAGAAATTATGATATAGTAACTCATGTCATGAAATATAAATATGTAAAAACCCAGACCCAACCATAAGTAGTAAATGAAGACACTTGCAAACCTAGAGCTTTTAGAAAAAGATGGTAAAATAATATGCAACCAATGACAAAAGGCTTGTCACTGCAAAAATTCAATTTTAGAGTACAATACTAAGAAATTGCAAATGTTTGTGGTTAACAAGGCCAATAGCCCATAATATATTTCATCAAAACAACATTTTTGTCCATTGTTCCTCCTGAGGCAATGATCAAGCCTGTAATGCTTTTGGGTTAACAGGGCCATAACATTTCATCAAAACAACATTTCTGTCTATTGTTCCTGCTTGGGCAATGATCACGGGGCGGTAAAAGCACTGAACATTTTCTTCAGTTTGTGTTACTTGTGCACCTCATCTACAGTAAACATGCAGGGTTCTCAGGAGCTCCTTGCATCAACACCCAGTCAGATGTCTGCCTGTTAGCTGTCACCATCAGTGGAGGGAAAAAAAGTCATATCACGATGTAAACAATCTTGTTTATCATGAGAAAAGGAGGATGGCCAATAAAAAAAGCAGCAGATGGCGTTCCTTCAGGCCGGAGCACAAGAATACTACTGTCGTCCTTCAGCTGGGCCTATAGAACAGGCCTTTTTTTAACTGCTTATTTCCGCAGGCCTCGACTAAAGGCCCAGTCTTGTGCGAGAATTCCAGTCAGGCACTGAAAATAACTCCTCTGTTCTGTAACATATTAATTCCAGCGAAGGAGAGCTAAATGAAGCCACTGTCCCAAGGCCCTCTGGGTCCTTTACTAGTGCAGCTGTCTCTTTCTACGCCTGCGAAGAAAAGAAGCCAGCGAAAAGAGGCTGACAGGGGAAACAGGTGTGCTACTAAATGATAAATCTGGCTTCTCGCAGTGTGCCCGTGTCGTTAAACACAACACCCTCAATCAGAGAGGCTAGACGGTCTGAAAGACCTTCATAATGGAGCGGAACACCTGACTGCATTACAATCTTGGAGAATAAGTAAAAATTTATTCATTTGTTTATTTTGGACTGAAACTTCATGATTTTTTAGCAAAAAATGTCTTTCATATCCGACTGTGGCCCATGACACAGAAGCAAGAAAATCTAAAGCTCACCGTATAAAAAGGAAGACATTATTTCTCGCTTTGACAGATTGACACCAGCACTGCTAATCCTACCAGTTTTACAATCCCAAACAAAAAGCATTTCTGTTTATTTTGAAGCTGTTAATGACCCACTTGCTGTTTTCCAAATGGAGTTTTACTGATTTAAAAAAAGCACAAAAAAACCCATGGGCCTTCACATAGAGCTGCAGCTATGCTTCATGCATCTCAGAGCATTCCTTCTCCACACAATTTCACACTTTCAGATGAAACTAAATATGCCACAGCCATTTTTCTTACAAAGCCCAGGACTTCAGCTGCCAAGTGGACGTTTTATAATCAGTCTTGGCCCTAAGCCTTTTTTTCTTTTTATTTATTTATGGGTTTTTTTTTTTTTTCTCAGAGCGAGGATCTGCTGTCCAAGTATTGAAGATAGCCCTGGACTGTTTCCTGGTTACTGGCGAAGGCCCCGGGCGGTTGGCGGCTGGCTCAGCCAGCATCTGGAACGCATCAGCGCAAAACAATGGAGTCCCGCGCGGTGGAGCCCCTTCCCGCCGCTCCCGCGAGACGCCGATGCGCCGAACGGCAGAACACGAGACCCGCCGGCGCAACCGCCCCATCGGACCTGCACAATTCAGCGCTCTCTTTCCCCGGCCCTTTCTCAGTTTGGGCTTGCGGCCTAGTTTCTCAGCGAAGGCCGTTTGACAAAGACAGGCGCTGACAGGAAAACCGGCGTAGAGGGACGGGCAGAAACACGAATGTAATTGTGTCTCCTCCGTATCTGTGCCGAGTGGTCCTGGTCGTGGACATTCACACAGGAACTAATACAGTATAGCTCATCCTGACCAGCTTTGACATGCTTACCTACTTGAATTATTCAGACTTTATAGACATGGTTTAATGCAAAACCACACTCCTGAGGTGGGCTGGAGGTTATTAAAAGAGCATTTCTCAGTCAAAGGCATAGTCATAAAAAGCTAGTCCCCATGTTACAAGCTATTGTTAACAGTCTACCTATTCAGGGTGCCTCGCTGGATATGAACACTGCAAATACTTCTTTAACAGTTGAGAAACATTCCTTCATATCCTAATTGTTAGCAAGCCATCATTAGCCATATGGAATGGAGAGAATAAAAAGCTAACATGCTCAAATTTGAGATCTGAGAAAAGACAATTGGCCTAAGGTCAGCACAAGGCTAATACAAAAATAAAGCCATGAGCACTTCTCACAGCTATCCCAGCTAACATGCAGGATGTCCTCATCTGAAAGACATCCCCTGCTGCCCAAATTTAGTGCAAAAATGACAGCGAAAGACATTTTACTACAGTTGCCAGTGGATTAGTGTCAAACCGGTATCAGTGTAATACTGTAATATAATATAAAGATAATATGACACAGAATCCAAACTGAAAGCAGCAGTAAAGTGTCAGAATGACACTGGGATGTCTGTCAGCCTGATTTAGGATAATAATTCTGGGAAGCAATCGCACATAACGACTTGGAAACAACCTAAAAGGAAATGCACAGAGTACATCTGAGTCTGATCTCTTTATTTTCCCAGTAGCTTTGTAGACTGCTTATGATTTTGTTTGGCTGTTTCAAAGTTTAATCAAAGCGGTTTTTAACTTGAAAATATCTAGGGGCTGAATCTCTGAGCTCTCGGTTCACTGACAATCTCTTTTCGTTAGGAGAGTAAGCAACTGCTAGTTGTATTACATAAGCCAGCCTCAGAGGCTGTGAGGTCAGATCTCGAGAGGCCTCGATACACCTCACCGTCTGGGAAAAGCGCTAACTGGTGTGGCACTGGACACACCAGGGCTGTACCAACTCAGACTCTGCTCAAGTTCTCAGGAGGGCAGTTTTGGACGTGTGAAATATTTAACACACACCTCTAGCTATTCGGCTAACTCCCTGTGTCTCAATGTTTGTTTGAATCGCTTTGAATCACCACCTTATCCGGGCTGATGATCGATTAGAGAAAAAGTGGGCGGGCTTTCCGCTCTAAACTCACACTTTAGGTACAGCATGTGATGCTAACGAGCGCTAACGTGCTATAACAAGTTCAAGTGCGTGGCAAGCTGCAGCCAGACGACTGGTTCCTGTCAAGGTCCCTGACACTCTGAAGTGTGTAGGCACAGGGTGGGCAGTGGAAGCTTTAGCCAGAGGGAGAGAAAAAGGCTAACCAACTACTGTGTACACTGTAGGAGCCAAGATAAACATGTCTGAACGGCTGCTCCTAAATATAAACATCAGTATTACACAATGAGTGTTAAAGGGGAAGTGGACACTAAATTATGAGCTGTTATGTACTATCTTAACCTCACTGTAATTGGTGTTTCATCCATGTCTGCAAAATAATTGGAATGGTGGTGATGTCACTGTGATGTAACTCCTCTTCTTATAATTTAAGTGCACGGAGGTGTCTTCTGAATCAATGAATACTGTGTAATGGCCACAAATCCATCATTCTCCCTATATTTGTGAAGTTGCAATCACTGCATTGAAGATATGGTTGGAGTTTTGTTTATTGAAATTAATCTGAAGGCCTCCACTAAAATTTCTTAATTGGTTCTCTCCAATGGGGGGAAGGGTTATACCAGAGTGACATCTTTATTTAAGTGAGACTAGCTTCCACACAAGTAAAATGATAATAAGAAAGATACATGGCTCCCCCACTCCCCCATTTCTACATTCAAAAATATTTTCTTGAGCTGAAGGAGAACATCATCCATGCTACCTGAGAAGGCTGAGATACAAACGCTTCCTTCCTTACTCTTTCGGTTTCTCTGTCGCTCTGGCAGTAGGTAGGGCTGAAAGTAGGGACAGATGTGCTGCTCAGAGACGTGAAAAACAAACAACCGTGGTTTTGCTACAAGGTCCCCGTCGCTCTTCCTGTTGGAGAGTTATGGATATGAAGAGACACGTTTTTTACAGCGAAGGTTCTGTCATCGGGAACGATGTGTGCAGTTCACGAAAGGAAACGGGAATGCTCATAAATGAAGAATAGATGTTGAGAGAAGATTTGTTTGGCTCACATTCCTGCATGTGAGCCAAACAGATCATATTAAAATGTTAGAGATATGAACCTTGGAGATATGAACTTATAAAACTGGGAGTAGTATATTTAGTTATGTCAGAGCTCTGTTTTATCACTGAACTAATTTAAAAAAGGTAAGAATTAATTTAAGGAGTATGTCTTAATACTACTAATCCAATAGAATTCAGTGTGTGAAAATCAACCCTGTTTCACCCTTTAAGGTGCAAGATGATAAATATGTGATTGGAATGTTCATAACGGAACATTCTAATACTGATGTAACTATGACGACATGACTACTAGTGACTGAAAGCAATGGAGTTTGAGAACACTTACTTAGAATTCTGAAAAAAACATTCCAAAAAACCCACTCTTCAATGGGATAATGGAATGATTTGTTTATAAAGAGATAGACAGTGAAATGGTTACTGAAAGACAGTGGGTCACTGAAAGGAGATGCTTTGCTTGGAAAGTAAAACAAAGACATGATCACCGGGTGGATTTGGATGTTGGGATAAAATAATGTTTACTCAAATCCCAATTACAACCAGGAGGGCTCTTTTTAAACAAAGGCCTCTAGCAACAACACAGGAGTGCACTGTTTAAAAGTGTGGCTACAGTAATGTAAATAATTCAGAAATTCTTAACGTTTATTTGATTTGGCACTATTTTTAAAGTTATTATGGCAGTTCAGATCTTTGAGTGATGCATCTGTATCTCAGATACAGGTTGCATTTGGAGCTAAAGCACTCTTTCTTGATGTCGTAGCTCTGCAGTCTGGAATTGAGTTCAGATGACAGTGGTTGGCCTGGGAAGGGAGGGTTTTGTTGGCCAGGATTACTGCCCAAGAGCAGCTCTAATCTGATGGGAATCAAAGGCCCAGGGATTGACATTGCCCCTCGAGCTTGCAGACTCCAGTGGTTACCAGAGGTATTGCATTATATTGAACCTCTGGTCCCAAAAAGCAAATTTTCATGACATTACATTACATTACATTATTGGCATTTGGCAGACGCTCTTATCCAGAGCGACATACAACAAAGTGCATATCCATAACCAGGGATAAGTTCGCTGAAAGACCCTAGAGGGAAGTACAATTTGAACTGCTACCTGTACAACAAAGATAAGGATGAGGGCCAATTTTTATTTTTTATTTTTTAAACAAGTGACCAAAGTTAACTATCAAAACACTGCTTACCTAGCCAACTAAAAAATACCGATACACAAAGCCCATTAAAGTCAATTCAAACCAATGCATTTATCCCAATTAAATATTTTGCTATTTTTGTATAAATATCTATACTATTTTGGACAGTACGTTTAAATTTAAAAAATCTCCAGGGATTTATTTCTCTTCACATTTAGGTACCAAGTGTACATTCTTTGGTGTCAGAAAAGCCCCATGGTCAAACATGGCAGCCTCCATGAACTGGCTTCATGTGCTAATGAGCAGCTTCTATAGGAATCC
Source organism: Conger conger (assembly GCF_963514075.1). Taxonomy (NCBI): domain Eukaryota; kingdom Metazoa; phylum Chordata; class Actinopteri; order Anguilliformes; family Congridae; genus Conger; species Conger conger. Next base: position 19,851,142 of record NC_083777.1, on the reverse strand, counting down.
ATGGAAGTGCTGAGTGGAAGCGGTCTCCAGTTCTTATACAGTATATCTGGATGGATGGGTTGCCTGTCCTCTGCCTACACCAGTTACTCTGGGAGTGAGGATGCATATGTCTGAGCTCTCCCTAACTGACAGAATTTTTTTAAAGAAATTAAGCGAATTGAGGTGGAAGAAAGGGAAACAAATTAAAATAAAAAATAAATAAGACATTATAAAAAATATTGGAAACACAGCGCATATTTGCTGTTCCAAAATTCTATCCAGACCGAAGGGTGGGCTTCGGAATGATGGTAAACACATTTAGTAATGCAGCTGGAATGACACTAATAAACTACGTCATCATCACTATAAACCCACAGAACATGAACAACAGTAATGACATGCAAGTGAATGAAACAGGACGTGTGACAGATCAGAGCAGAATCACTCTGCTCTTTCACTTGATAATTGCAGTGGAAAATGAAGGCCCCAACGCTACTATAAAATGGCAGAATAAGTTATCAATAATAATAATAGTGGTATTAATAATAATAGCAGCAGTCTCTACTGGAATTCCTGAGTTACTCTGATGAAGTCCCACATTGCTGTTCTGGGCTATACCATATGATCAATGTTACTGGGGGGGGGGGATTGAAACCCATAACAGAAGGTTTTGTTGCAAAGAGGTGTGGGGGAGGTTGGTCTGTATTGCACTTGAGCAGAATACCCAGTTAGACAAAATATTACTATTACTACCTGATTTGCTGACCTGATAAAACATGCCTGCAAAGCAAATACAAATACCACTTTGTACTGAACATGGCTGCTTCATGGTAGCTTGGTCGGCTACTTCACATGACAGGGATGTGTTTTTGCTCCATAGGAAATGGCAGGTTGACACCAAGTGATAATCCTGAAATTAGTTACCCTGTGACATAAAACTCATCCAGTTTCCAGGAGTCCCTGTTACTTGATGTTTGGGATATTACAGGAGTGATATCGTTACATCACTTCTGTAGGAAACTTGTCATTTTAGCTTTTTTCTGGGTTTGCTTAACTACTGCCTACTTGCTAAAACTGTAGCTGCTTGGTAATTTAAAAACATAGGGAAAATAACTCTTTCTGCTGCAATGTCAGCTGTAGTTAGCTGTTAGCTACGGTTATAGTTAGCATTAGCTTCATGGATCTGATCACAAATGTATTCCTGAAAATCATCAGATTTGTGCTGAAGATACTTGTGAATATTAAAATCAAAGTTATAGTTTGTATGTTTTTTTTGTTTTTTTGCATCTTTTAAACATTTTACGTGGAACAATTCATCAGCTTTAATAAAACCCATTAAGATGGGGATTGTTGGTATAGCTTATGTTAGTTTTGCCCTCTTGTGTACCACAAGTATCACTTTAGCCCATTGCTTGTTAATGGTTGCCAGCTCCCAGATTTATGCTCCAACTTTATGAACAGGAGAGCTTACAGTAACATCTGCTTCAGTTGGCCAAGTCACATTCCCGGATTTCTGTAATCCTAACACAGGGCTTTCTGCCTAGCGGCGGGACTGTTTACCTCAGAGAATACGCAACCTCCGCGTTAGCCGTGCCCACGTCCCCGCTCCCATCAAGCCTCTCGGCCACAGACACGGCCAGGCTAACGACTTGTACAGCTGCGCTCCCGGATTAAGTTTCAGCTGGGATGAGTGACAAGACCAGGTGGGCTGGCTCATTGGGGGGGGTGGGGTGGGTGGTAGTTGAGCCTAAATTCCCAGCTCATTCTGGAGGACAGAACTTGTATTCAAGGGGGAGGGATTTCACCGGTATCCCAAATTCCGCAGCCAGTTGGTGGGTGTGCGTGTTCGTGTGTGTGTGTGCATTCATGTGTGCATGTGCGTGTATGCGTGTGTGCGCCCGTGTGTTCTAATATCCATCTGACTAGGAAGCAAGCTTATATTCTGAAAGCCAAAGACGAGGAAAAAAGTTGTGTGAAATAACAGCCATCATGAATAAGGCTAACCTATTCACATTACCGAGCAGTGTGCCTTCACTGTCTCCTAAAACAAGCCTTCCCTTGCTTTCCTCTTAGGGGCCCACTCTCCCTCTCTCTCTGTCTCTCTCTCTCTCTCTCTCTCGCTCACTGCTTCCCAGAGACTCCTCTGTAACCAGGGCCCTGGTAACCTGTGGGTATGATTAGCCAGTGAGGTGCTCTGTTAGAAGGGAAACAAGATCATTGGCTGACCCTCAAAAGCAGTTCCATAGACTCCTCCCCTTGCGTCTATTATGACTCATCAGATTATCCAGGCTCACCCACCAAAGCAGAGAGAGCTGACCGCAGAGTCAGGATGTCTGAACGCTTTACTTTACTTCACCTTGTAGACTGGAAACTCAGGCTGTGGTTTGCAATGGGAAACTCACGTCTACGTCACACGCCGAATCTCAATGAACATCGGCACCCTTAGCTGAGAGGCACTTTGTTTGATTCTGAGGCAGATTAGTTGTTGTTTATTTAATTGGGAAAGTGTCCTGGGTCTGTGGTCTCAGCACACAAAGTGGGTCTTGAGGGCACAACCCCAATCCATTATTTGGAGAGCACTGGATGAGAGTGAGCCTGTGCACAGTACAGATGAGGATAACGGTAAACTCCCTCTTGAGAGTGAGAGAACATTGGGTAAACGGTTGCGTTATGATTACACAGCTGAGTGCGATTTGGCCTTGTGTTCTTAGGTTGCCTAATTCTCTTCAGGTACACATTTTATTTTTCAGTAGTCTGAAAATAGAGCATAAATGCAGGAGCGTCTCCCTTGCTCTGTCACTCATACACACACACACACACACACACACACACACACACACAGCATAGAGTATGTGTACTATAAACTGACTCTCTCTCACCCACACACACTCACACACTCACATACTCATACAGGATAGATTATGTGTACTATAAACTGACTCTCTCTCACACACACACACACAAACACTCACATACACACAGCCACTTACATACTCATACAGGATAGAGTATGTGTTCTCTCTCTCTCACTTGGCTCTGGCTATATAGGCTCTTTGGAAAACATAATGAGTAGAATGGATACAGAAATGCCAATAATGTTATCTGAAACAAATATGTAATTGGATCTTGAATTGAATGTTTTCTTTGAGGGGTCAAATAATCTCCAGGGAAAGTCAGTGCTTGGACTGCAAGGCAGGCAAACAGCCTGTGGTCCTCACAGGGCAGATTTATGAGTATTTGGCATGTCCAGCCAGAACCTCCCTTCATTAAATTTATTGTCTAAATTCTAAATGGACCACCTTTGTCGTCTTTAAATTCTCATTTCAAAAGCCTGCTTGTTCTTTCTTTTGCAAATGTTAAGCAATACTTGGAGGCAGAAAACAAATATGAGAGGACAAAAATGATCTTCGAAAGTAGACCAGTATCCAGGTCAACTCCAGAAGCAGAATATTGGATATCTCCAGGAGAACTGTGCACAAGATAGTTTTACAATAGTTCCACACCCTAGAACATAGATCTCATTTCAACTTGGTTTGGGGAGCCAACAAACAGGAAATCTTCTTTTGGAGTTTTTTGGGGCACTAACGATGTCACCTAATAGAACATGGTAATAATGGTGGGGTATTTGATGGCTTAGTTGCCCCCCTCCCCAGGGTCTATGACCAGGCACACACTGCACAGAAGTGACAGCTGGCTGCATGCTAGTTGGTGTATTTATCCTACATGATTATTGGGGGTGTAATAGCAATAGAACAGGCCTACAAGCAAGAACAGAACATTCCACTTTTGTGCGCAGAGAAATCCATTCATTAATATGTAACAAATATAAGCAATATACTGTATATTTGTGTGCTGTCACTGTCAATCCATTGTGAGGGCAGCATCTTTCTCACTTTCTCATCTTTCTCAAAGCATCTATGATTCAGAAAATAAAGATGTCTTCAGAGTGGTGAGTTAGGCCTACACATAGACATCCGCATTATCGATGTGCCCAATACTCTACGCTCCGGAATTTGCTTAAAGGACTTCTAGCAAGGGTTGCCAAAAATGTACAGGTTTACAGGTACAAAATAAATGTCTGTAAACTACGATCAAATTATTATTTATCTTCCTTTTCTCACAGGTGTACTACAGAAGGCGTTGGCATAATCAGTAAGGAACGCAGACCGCCAGTCCAGTCAGCATGCTGAGAGCCAGTCTGCCCAGGTAATGGCTTCCTGCAATGCCCAGGTACTGTGTCATATGCACCGAACGTAGTGTGTCAATGTGTAATAGCAACATGGCTGAAGTTTCATCCATCTGCTGAACCCGACTGACAATGAAACTCATTGTGGTTGCTGACTGACACTGAAATGTTCAGTCCACAAGGCTCATGCATCACTAGCGATCGGGCACTGCATGGCAGGGATGTGCGATCTCTGTATCCATAAACACGCTATCACCATCATGTTTAGCATCACTACGTAATTTTCCCTTTCCTTTCTGGGGCTTTTTCTGTTTTCTTTCACAGTTTAGGCAAGTTGTTTCACTTCCTCAAGCAAATGAGTGGGTGAATACGGAACAAACGCCTAACAGAAAGAAGGTCACAGAGGCACATGCCAGGAGAAAAAAAGAGTATTGGTAAACTCATAACCAGTGAACTTTCACATGCACGGTCACGCAGAGTCAGCACTAAGGTACCACGCGCTGTACCACGTCGCTAAAATACGCAACGCTGCCCCCAGATGCAGGATGACCTGCGGTTGCTTGTTTTCTCTGACCGTCTTTTCTCCCCTGGTGAGATTCACAAAGCAACCGTGACGTCCCTGGAGCTTTCCGCAAAAATACAAGTTCACGGAAAAATAATTGCTCCGGGTTAATAAATAATATCTCTCGCAAATCTGCCGGCCGGTCGGCTGAAAGGTAACGTGGCCCTGGGGACCGGCCTCGCGCGTTTCCTCTCCCCAACGTCGAAAAGCCAAACACCCTCCGCCACACGTCCCTGCTCGGAACAAAAGGCGGCTTGTTCATCGGACGCCGAAGCGTTCAGACGACACGCTGAAGCCTTTTTCTGCAACTGTAGGGTCCTTTGTGATGAACATTCCTCCCCGTTTGTGGCTATGACTCTTGGGCTATCTTGGGTGTAATCTATAGTCAGATTAAATCTGACATGACCGTCTCTATGGTGGAGCCACTATAATAGGGATTGTGGGATGACATCACTGTTGTGAAAGGGGAGCTGGGGGTCCTCCACATCGCCTGAATGGGTGGAGACACAGGCACCGTCATCCTTCAGATCTCTACATTTACTAATTTGTTTTCAAATACATTTAGTCAATGAATTCCCTACAGAATTCAATTCCCCACAAAAAGGACCATAATTTACACCCACCTCTGTGGCTTCATGGAGTGAACAAAAGCAAAACATATTTAAAAAGCAAAGAGATGTTCTGTAGCAGCAACAAAGGGGAAGTGTCAAGTCTGTTGTATCAGCAAACACAAAGGAAGAGTGGTATTCCTCTGCAGAGCACACAGCAGCTGGCAGGAAACCTTTTTTCTTTTCTTTTTTTTGCAATCACTCAGCTCTGATTTCCTTCTTTTGGGAGGACCTGTGCTCTATCCATCTCTCACTCAGTGATTTCAGCTGTTAGCCAGTAGGCTGCCCGCCTGGAGTTTATACATACAAAATTCATTCTCCTGGTCCCCTGTAGAATCCCAGAATGGCCAAACCATTAAGAATAATACAGACACAGTATTCAGAGAAGGGTCATGTGTCTTCAGCCCAATGGTAATATACATTTTGTGTACACCTGCCATGTCAAGCATCAGGTACCTAACATTAATGAGTTAATGAGTTGATGAGTTGTAAAGTGAAATTTAGGAGCACTTTAAGCACATGTAAAGGCAACTGGAGTCACCCGTTCCGAGTGTCTCAAACCCCTTAACTGCATTACACACACCCTGGAGCCTTCTTACTTTACGACTACGCAATTTGGCCTTCATTAGACCCCTGTTCGTTTTTAAAGGCTGAAGGACCTTGCACTTCAGAGCTGTCATTCTGCTGCTTACCTTGACATCTTCAGGCAGTTCTGTTTATAATCCGTGCTAGCCTTACCCTTAATTGAAAAATTAGCACTGGGCAAAACAGGATATGTATGTCTAAACTATATCACACTTTCAGCTCTGTAAAAGTCATAGAGGAAGCAGGGAGGGTTTTGGTCTTTAATAAGAGTTTGGCTTACCTTTACCTTTTTAGCCTCTTGCTGAACGACTGTCCCCTAAAATCCAAGTCCTTACTCTACTTGAGAAATGTTGTTCTCATGCTACCTCCTGAAAACTACCATGGTCAATAGGCGGGGTGCTTGTGCAAACTTGCAAACCTCTGTCAAACTCAAAGCAAGTTAGCACATTTCAAGGTCTGCATGACCACCAAGGCTATTGTCACAAGTAGCCTCAATGTATTCCGTTTCCCCTGTCACTATATGGTGTCCGTTCCCATGGGCACACAACACAATATTTCCAAGATTGGACAAGAGGAGTGAGTAACATGCTTCATGAATAAAATAAAATGGGCTTCAGTCAAGCAGGAAGCTGAGGATCCATGGCTCAGTTACAACAGGAAGTGCTCTCACTGTTTATCAGAGTGCTATTACAAGGACAAACACCTCTGCACAAACTAAAACCTGCATGAACTGCAATGGAAATAATTGCATTTCCCAGAAATTTGAAACTTAAACTAATGTGAATCCATTATAGCTAGATGTCAGGGATGGGCAGTATTTGAAATACATGTTGATTGTATCTTATAGATGCATTTTTAGAAGGTATTTTTCATTTTGTAACAAAATACAGTTCAGTCCCTTAATCATCTAGAGATGGGTGTATGATTTTCAGTCATGTTGATATACATTTTAAAGGCTTGTTATCATAGTCTAGATTATTATCATTTTTAATGAAGGATCCCTAGGACGCAGTGCTCCCGACTTTAAAACTTGAAATGCAAATTGAAGCCTGATCTGCAACAAATCTAATGTGTGAAAAGCTGTTGACACTGCAATGACACAGAAACGTATTTGTCCAAACAGCCCACGCCCACACCAGTTTAAACCATGGGTCAGTAATTCCATTTTAATAGGTTTCATTAGAGCATTATTTTTACATGATTTAATTATGTAACTACCCTGTGTCCTCTGATCCTGACACACTTCTTTCACACAGCTGGCTTTGTTCATGCAGCTCTTGAGCTGAACTCCACACCACCATCGCTACAACCCGGAATCCTCTGGAACATTGCTGTAAGTGCTATGTAGCACAATGGTTTGAGAACTCGGCTTGTAATGTTGAGCCCATAGTCTCAATTACCAGGTGGGCTGCTGCCATTGTACCCTTGAGCAAGGTATTAACCTGGATATGTTCAGTCCATATCCGGCCTTATAAAGGGTAAAGGCTGAAAGATGTGTGGGTTTTTCTAGTACAGAGTATATGCTAAATGGCTAAACTGTGATGTATATGGACTCCACCTTAATCAGTACAGGAATTTTGAAGGGTGTCTATGTAACATCATGTCAAAGTTAGCCACGCACATTGTTTTACACGCACAACACTGTAGATGCTTGTGTGAAGTTTGTGCTGTCTGAATTACCACACCAAACCAGGAAACAGGGTGTGCCTTGATTACAGAAGCTAATTGTTTTCAGGCCACATAGTACAGACACATCGACGATGTAATACACTGGAGAGTCCCTGCGAGATCTGTGCACCCTGTAGCCTTGGGTCTGAACGCTACAAATTCTACAGCGTTAAAAAACAAACCTATGACGTGATACCATCACGTCAATGACTATCCCGACTGCACTTCTCGGAATTAATCGGAAAATCCCGTTTTCTCTTCAAGGCACGGCAGAAAAGGCAGCGAAGCGGCCAGTTCTGAGTGCGTGCGTGTGAAACCATCCCACCCAAACACTGCGAGCGTGGCGCGCAGTGTAGGTCCGCTTCTCTGCCCTGTAATTATTTCCCTTCCAAAATAATTACGTCATTTCAACAGCAATCCTCTGAAACAATGGAGCATAAATAGTTGGACTCCCCGCCAAGTTCAGAGATCCTAAGAGCCGTACTGGGGAGTGTTCTTGGCTTATTCGTGCAAACTAAGCCTCCTTTTCTTGGTTTGTACACAGCATTACAATGTCAGAGGGCCAAAAAATATAAACATCAAAAAATAAGGACAAGTGAAATGCTAATAAATAATCATTTTAATTGTGTTAGCCTACTTATTCAGGGGAGCAAGGGAGTCTACTGGAAATGATCCCTGGCTTCTTGCTAGAGGTCAAGTTTTCTGTGGTTTTGGTAGCTTTGGGATACCATTTGGAATTTTTGGGCTGACTTCCTGGGGGTACAGGATAACAAAATCACACTTTCCACTGAACTTACTGCCATAAATCAGCCCGGCTATGAGGCCTTCAGCACCTGGAAGGAAGTGGACAGGAACAGCATATGGTCAGCTTCTGAGCTCTGCCATGCTTGCATTTCCTCTTACTGCAAACCCCCAATGAGTGCCCATGAGGTTCATGCAGACTGTGTCCTGGACAAATACTATTCTATGTCCACACTGATTCTATGGCACTGCACTTGTGTATCATGGTTGGTCAGTCTTAGTGATTAAGTGTACAGCACAGATGTGGACACCTTCACATGCAACCAAGTAGGCATCGGCTTCCTGCAAAAACTGTCCTATGAAGGTTTCTTCAAAACATCTGCCCTAAGCATGGGTCAGAACTATGACAGCAATGCAACTGCTCTTCTTAATTTTCTTAATTTTTAAGGCGATAGAAAAGACCAAAGTCATAATCTATGCTGGTGACCTGCTTTGAGTTTGATGGGTATCTGGAAATCAGGAAATGGCCATAAGCAATAAGGGAACAATAAGCAGACTCATTTCACAAGGTTATCATGAATTAAGCCTCATTAAAGGTGAAAATCCATTTATGAATTAACTGTATTGGAAGGATCCCATGGATTAGAAATAAGGACACAAGAGTTAAATAACTGTTCATATTACACTTTGGAACAACCTAAAGTTTTTAGGTCACATTTTATTCATTAATACAGTTTTTCCATGCATTGTAATACATTAACAATTGCATAATTATTTTCCAAATTAATCTCATATCACACAGAACAAAGTATTAGTCGACTATGTACAGGACAATTTTGTGTTATTTGCCTGTTGATAGGACAAGGTCTTGAAAAAATATAACATACTAGTCATACTAATACTGTCATTTCCTCCAGTTTCATGCTTGAACCTTGCTTCAAGAAAAGTCAGCAGTAGGCCTAATTAACATAATTTTGCTAAACGAAAACAAGTAAGGAAAAGGTTGATAGCTACAGGAGGCCTGATTAGAGGACTGGCCGACTGGTACAGGAAGTATGTCACTCAACACGAATGAGGCCTCACAGAACTCTATATCACAAGAGGGAAAACATTTAGTGTGGCGAGGCTTCTGGTACTCTAAAACTACACTACTCCAGTTCATGGTTTTCAGTATTAGCACAGAACTGCAGAGGCTTATCCAGCACAGGAAAAAAATACACTGCCATATCTACACTCACTGAGCACTTTATTTTGAATTTATTAGACTTATTGAACTAATACAGGCTAAATATTGCACTGCTGAGGCTTAGTGCTCTGTACTAATGCATGTTAAAGACTCCACTGCTGAGGCTTACAGTGCTCTGTACTAATACAGGCTAAAGTTGTACTGCTGAAGCTTACTGTGCTCTGTACTAATACAGGCTAAAGCTGCACTGCTGAAGTTTACAGTGCTCTGTACTAATACAGGCTACAGGCTGCACTGCTGAAGCTTACTGTGCTCTGTACTAATACAGGCTAGAGGCTGCACTGCTGAAGCTTACTGTGCTCTGTACTAATACAGGCTAGAGGACGCTCTACTGAAGATGTAACCAGCCGATTACATTTAAACTGAAAGACAGTAAAAATTAATCTGTTCATTTGTCATCAGCAGGACAAGTAAGGTGTCCCGAACTCATAACTTAAGGCACCGTGTATAATTATAATTACAGATTCCTGTCTATTTATAGATATGTATTAAATCTTATTCATCTGTAGGAACTGGGCCAACAGAGTCCTTTTAGGACAAGAGGCTTGGTGGACATTAAAAAGACTGTTCTTAAAGGAAACTTGTAAATGTTAGCAATTGTACATCCCACCAAACACTTGAGTGCAGCCAGGTTTTTTTTTCCAGAGGAAAACCCTAAATGCCCTTTAAATGCCAGGATAAATCCATGGGAGTTATTTCCATGAAAGCCTGTGAAGATCAGGAGCATAGCAGGGCTGGCCCTCGGCCAAAATATGGCATTAGGAGTTCTTTTAATAGCCATCGTACCCGTTGCCCTCTCCGTCTAAAACACCCCTCTCCAAAGAACGTGCTGGCAGCCCTCTCACTGCCTCACCAGGGGCTTTTGTGCCGCTACCCAGCAGCCCCTGGGACCATTCCTGCGGCTCGGCGACTGCTTGCTCTCGTTTTCTCCTGCGGGGCTGCGAGCCGGTCACGCACCCCTCACTGACCAGCTCCATGTTTCCCTTGGCTCCTCTCTGCGGTCCTCTAGATAAGGGTCCTCAGACAGTTATGAGGTTCACCTCATCCTGCCTGAGGGAGCCCATAGAAAGCTGCCTTCTCACTGAGGAATTATCGCATTTTGCAATGAAATAATCTGTCCTTTTGCTTGCTCCGGGAGATGTATGTCTTTTATATCTGACGAAGTATCTGACAAAAGGGAAAAATACATTTGTGTAGAGTAAAATAAATGTTTCTTAAATTAATACAGATGGAACCCAGGTTGGGTGTAAATAATTAAAACAAGTGTCAAAGAAGACTGCTGTGGATTTTTGGTTTTAGCTTCATGTTTCTATTGGCCATTTCGAGAATAGTTGGAAGTCCAAAAAAATAGACAACCCCACAGTATGCAAGATCTATTCCAGCTGTTCTGCGGTGTGATTGATTTCACGTAGTTTCCAAATTTTCCTGGGTTTTTGTAAAACATTCATGTTCCAAAGGCCAGCGGAGTCTTGTAGACTCAGTGTACACTGATTGCATTGTTTGGAAAAGATACAAGCAATGACACCGGCCAGGGGTGACGAACAATGATTCTATCACTATATTTATAATAATAGTAGAAATGGTAGTGGTAGTTGTAATTACAGTACATACTTACGCACATAGTAGTAGCAGTAGTAGTAGCAGCAGTGGTAATGGCTGTTGTAGTCATGGTGCTAGGAGTAATGTAATGGTGGTAGTTGTAGTAGTAGTAGTGTTGTTTCAACTATTCAGTGTCAGAAGTACATAGTGCATTGCAGTATTTGACTTGAGTACATACAAGACTCTAAAAGGAACCATTTCCTCTAGATATGCATGAGAAGTTTGACTGTATGTGGCTGATTAATATCAGACACATCACACCTGGGTTTCACAGCAAGATTGCACTTCAGAGATGTATCTCGTACATACTGAGGCACAAAGAATTAAGTACTGTTACTACAGTCAAATGCGTAAAAAGTTAAAAGTTGTGAAAACACAATAATGTAGACTGATAAACAGAGCAATTATGACCGAATGCCATGGCCCTCAACAAGGCCCTTCTTAGAATGGTCCTTGAAACATGAAAACATGAGTCATTTATCCAGAACGTTTGTTTGAGATTAAATGTCTGCAATTTGGCAGAGATTTTGGAGCAACATGCCTGCAACAGATTGTGGCAGTGTGTTATTTTCACTAATAGCTACTTGGCTCCTAATTTGGCAAATCAGTTGGAAAAACCGTCTTGCCTGACACCAGACACCTCTTTCTACAAAACACACAAGATTTGTAGTCTTGTCAACTTTTTTTATATGTTTACAAAGTACACATCCATATTTGAATGTCTGATTAATACAAGTAATTAGGTGAAATTCCACAAGTCTTTTTAAGCTTCTGCACTTCGCCAATTTAGTTTTTAAAGCTGTATGCAAACCACAAAGCGACTGAAAGGACTGAATTTCACTAATGGAGTTTCCTTTCCGAAAATACCCCCATGTCGCACCAGGACAATTGTGCCCCGGTTTCAGGTGACACAGCGGTGCAGCCAAGACCCTCCCGCTGAGACTCAAGCACCTTAAATAATCTCATCAGACGGAGACACAAATGACCTGGACCGCCTAAAGTAAAGAAAAATGTACCTACAGTTTGTCATACAGATCATTTTCAGCAGGGGAAACCCCCCATTCATCTTTCATGCAAGGAGGGGGAAGGCTTATCATTTTAAACCACCATCTGGTTTTCATTGCAGCTCACTGACCTGAGAGGGGACGCTGGGTAAAATCTCACACTGCCTATCAGTCACTGCTGGCCATTAACTGCATGCAGCTTTGAAACTGAAATCCCCCCCACCCCCCAACATAAAAAACTGAGACCTGAGGCCTTCCATTTCAGATCATAACTTGCATACATGTACATCCAAACAGCCTCGCACATAAACCTTTACAAGTGCGCTGTAAGAGGAGTACTTGAAACATCACTTAATATGTACATCAAATTGGGAGCTTGGAACCAGTTTTCTGGAATGTTCTGGAAGAAGTCTTAAAAAAAACAAAAAGTGAGAAGGGGGCATTGCGAAATTGTTGTGCTGTGTGCATTGTGCAGAAGACTCAGAAGCCCATCCAAGCCCGATTTGTTCGTGCTTAGCATGTCCAAACAAGCATTTTCCCAGGGTTTCAATTTCTCCTACTCCCACTGGTGGGTGTCTCTGTAGAGCCTGTTTCCCACCGCACGGTTGAAATCATCAACAGAGCTAAAAAACGTTGTTTAAATCAAGACTGAAAAAGAAACGCTTTTCGGCCCTGATGGGTGGCTCATCCTGCTAAGACACTGTTCTTGTGTATGGAGAGGGCTGTTTGCTTTCACATGCATTTACTTGTAACTATGAGTACCAATTTGCAGTTGAGCATTCTAAATTGGGTAGAAACAGGAAAACTATTAAAAAAGATAAAAAATAATGCTTTCAATTGTTGTTCATAAAACCTCAATTTACTTGCAATTTGGTTTGATTAGACAGCCTTTACATGCAGCTGTAATCAATAAAAGTCAAGTACAGGTAACATATAATCACATTATGAAACACAACATTACACCACCTTCGTTGAGACGCCTCTGAAGCAACATTACTTTGTTTAAGGCACTTAAATATTATGGGTATGGGTATAAGCATGTGTATGTGATAAACATACTCACGCATGTGATATGTCATTGCTTTCTGAAGGCATTAATTGATATCCATATTTTCTAAAACAAAGATAAGGGATAAAAATTCACTGCAGTTTTGGAGCACCTGTGTTTACCTACTGCCTACAGTTTTATCAATTTTGGTCGATGCTTTTGCTTGTGATAACCTTATTTACATTGAGCCGGGCCTGAGAAAGAAATGTTTGCTTTAAAGCCGTGTAACTGTTTCTTTACACACGGAGTGCGAGATTACGTAAGGTCCTCGCTTGCTGTTCAGGGGGGCGGCCTTTCCCAATTAACACGACACACGTGAGGAAACACAGAGACGGCCTGTTGGAAAAGTAGGTCAGAGGTCCCGCCGGCCTACTGTACATCACCGTGACCCGGGCCAGGAGCTCCGGAGAACAGAAGCGAGCCTCTTACCTGGGGGCAGTCTTTGATGTAGTGTCCCTTGTTGAAGCAGAGGTGGCATAGGTAGTTCGGAGGGGGTCTCTTGCTGGGCTTCCGCGACTCCGAGGAGAGGGAGAGGTCCGAGAAGTGGTCGGTCAACGAGCTCAGCCCGTCCGCGATGTTGTTGAGGGATCCGTACGGTGAGCCGCCCTTGTACAGGCTATTGTTCAAGGCCTGCAACGGTTAGAGACGCACTGTGAACAATAACCGGCGGTGTGTCGATATCAAATGTACAGAAAAAGACATGACCGTTGGGTAGTCATAGTAACGATACAGTATACACGGACATATGCGGTATAGATTTTCTAATTCTGTCAGCAGCACACATGGCAATAATTTCAAAAATGAGTTCCTAAACCTCTAAGGTATAATATCCTATCGAAATGACAAAGAAATGAACGGTTGCCTTCATGAACTGATTCATTTGAGTCTGCTGTATGGGAGTGTGGCGCATGGTCCGATAATTGATGGCTGCTCAAACTATCCAGGGGGCCACTTCTGTGTGCGCTGGCTTTTATTAAAGCCAATCTTACGCTCAATTAACGTAGTTACAAACATGTGTTTAGGGTCCAGTGTCTTTTTTTTCCCTCCCTTAAAAGTATTAACTCAGTGGATGTTTGGCTCGTTGCCATCTGCATTGTCTTTGAAATCTTCATTTCCACAAATGGTTTACTGTAATTTCAGAGAGCAGGTGTCAAAGGCGCAATTTACAGAGGAGAGGCGAGCGTACCCTCTGCACTTTTACAGTACCCTCTGCACTGCTGTATCATAAGCTTAACATTAGCCCCCCACCCACACCCATGACACTCCAGTGAGCCCCCCACATTTGACTGTCCATCACTTACAATGTTTACTAATCTTTTGCAATGGAGCACATTCGAGAAAATAAAAGCGTGAGTTGATCTGACTGATTGCAAGCTCTCGGATGTAACTGTGGGACACTTATCCTGCATGGCATGCAGAGCTATTTCTGATATAATGAGGCCTTGAGAGGGTAAATATTCCCCAACAGACATCAAAAGTGTATAATTAAGAGCACTTAACAGCTTGTTACAATTCAGGGGTTGCAACTGTGGCTGGAACAAAAGCCAGCACACACAGACGAGCCCCAAGACCAAGTCTGAAAATCCAGTTAAACTCCACTAGGAGAATGCAGGAGGGCACGCGATCAGGACACAAGATGGTGGAAAAGTGAGGGGTCACCAGGGAAGGGAAGGAGCGAGTAAAAACGTGTGAAGTGGAAAAACGAAACTGCTTTCTACTGAAGCTTGCAAAATGTTGTCACCGGTCAACACAAAATTTTGGGAGAGGTGGTCACAACTTTTATTTTTGGCTCTCTCTTTGTGACGCGAAACAAAATGACACGAAACAACACTAACACAGAGCAACACTGATTAACTTTGGGCAGATGCGTTGTGAATGAAAATCATGCCAGAGAACAGACCCCCTTTTTTCATGCTTTTTCTTGTTCTGTTTCTATTCTCCCATACAATCGACACTATTGTACCATCGAGCAGGAATCAGCTGCACCACACGGAATAGCGGAGACAGAGCCTTATAAAACACTGATGGAATTTCATTCCTACACTCTCAGAAAAAAGGGCTTCCTTGGTTTCCACATAGAGAAACCCGTTTTAGTTCTTTATGGAACCCTCTATCATAGGTGTGAAAGCTCCCAGAAAAGAACCCTTGAACTAGATTGGACTTTTTGCATGGAGTTCCTTTTGGAATGGCTCTCAGAAGTAAATCTACTAAAAGTGCCAAAAAAGGCTCAAATTCATGTTGCTGGGGTGGTACCCCTATAGGTGCATTCAATTCTATGTATTCTATCATTTTGACCTTTTTTGCTTGGAAATGTGCTCATTTGTGACCTAAGAGAACATTACTGTACTTTCAGTACTTTCATTTGCAAAATTTGATCCTTGAAGAACGAAAATTTTCCTCCACTGTCATTTTATTTCTGAGAGTGTAGAAATGTAGTCCCCCAACCCAAAGTGATAATGCTGAATGCTTGTAGTGTCACAAGTCCACCATACAATACATAGAATGTAAACATTACCAGAGGGTTTTCTGGTTTGAATCTTTGCACAGGCTCTTAAAACTTTGAACAGGTCAACATAAATAAGTACCATGTGCACATGTAGGCTCGGAGGGTCTTTTAAAACAAATGCGGTAGTGTGTGTTTTCAAGTAATGTGCAGCATACTGCAACTGCTCCCAATGAGGAAACTCTTGAATACAAATTCTGTTCCAAACATAAACCAGGGCTGACCAGTTCTTCAGGTCTTCTAATCTGTTGAGATTTTTAATCCTAATCCCACTTTAGTTTGCATTTACAGCAAATCCCTACATACTACATGCAAATTACTGCGGTGATCTTACACAAACCACAAGAGAACATGGTAGGGTTTCTTTGCTGACTTAATATTTCATGTAATTGGAAACTAAATTTGAGTGCATATGTAGGAATTGCACAATGCTGGAGAATACATTCTCTACTGCTGCACAACCAGTACACAGAATGTTTATCTACTAAAAATCACATGGATAATATAGGCTATATTTTTGGGACTTAAAATAAAACCATGCTCATGTATGCATCTGACGATAACACCTTAAATGTAATTTATTGGTACTGGAAAGATTATGGCCAGTATGATAAGGTGATATGATGCCTCAAAATGCATGTCTGAGGGGTGTGTCCTTAGTTGTGCTGCTGACTTTATTTATAATTCATTTTTAATACATTTTTGCCAGCCAAATTTATAAGCAAAGCTAAATATGAGTGAGACTCGTTATCGCATTACAGCATTAAAATGTATTAATTAATTAAGAAATGAGAGCCACTGCCATCCAATCAAATATTACAACTTGTAACACCGTCACCATAATAAAGACGGCTTTGTCTGAGTTTATGAAAAATTGTCACTGGATTATTTCAGATCGGTACCATTTTACTCAGAAGGCAGTGGACTACAACTCAGTCTATGGCTGCGATTCTATCAGCATTTGTCTTCTTCGTAACTTTGACTTGCAAATAAAAAGAATTAACTAATGAAATATCCAAACTCTAAACAAATGCATTTAAACTTCAAGTTTAGGACAAAAGTTCATTTAATTCAGGCCTCACTACTTTCAAGAGCCTGAGAATGACATAATATGACATCATTTGATGCCATTCTGGTGAGATATAACCACGTCTTGTGACTGATCATTGATCTGACAATTCTCTGATGACATCCTCCAGCCAGAAATGCAACAATCGTGCAAACACCACAGAAACTTCAGCAAACCATAGCAAATCGCACACATAAGGCTAGAATCAGTGAAGAACTGAACCTGACCCAAGGTTTATGGTTTTCTGTGTTTGAATGCTAAAAGCAGGGATTAAATTGCAGTGCATTCAGCAACATTTCCCGGAAGAGAAGAGATAGCTGGCACGACTTCTGCCACTTTCTAAACTAAGTAATAATGAACCGGAAAGTACCATGCTGCCGCAGCAGAAATTGAGTTAAAACAGCTGCGTTATGGCATTGTCACGATGTTGAGAAAGATATTGCGCAACACAGACTGCGTAGCCTATGTCCTAGAGGAAATTAATTCCACCGACACCGGTGTCATCATGGAGAAAGGAAACACACGGGACTGCCAGGTTCGCGGCTACGGCAGTTGGCCTTCGGTGGTCCTGACTCTGCTGGACTGGTGCTAAGCTCCACAGGGAAGGGGGCATGATATCACCCACAGGGAGGCCTGTGGAAGTCTCACTCAGCCGCGCCTCAACACGCCATGAACGTGCAGCATCAACCATGAGGTACATAGCAACAACCGCCTGGAGACGCATAGTCCAGCTGCAACACATTGGGGAGGGGCGGGTGGGGCGGGTGTTAGGATGATTGCAAGGGCCATGACTGGGCCCCCAAAAATTACAGTTGGATTACAAAATAGCGCCCAAAGCAATATCCTCGCCCAGAATTCCTAGCCATGGCCCCGCCTGGCACAGACAGAACACTGTGGCATCCTGGACCTCAGCACTCGTGCAGTATCCGCCAAAACTAATAAAGTGTGGTAAACTAGTGCACAACATGTTGCTGCTTCTCATGTCATTTCATAGATTTGTCACTGACTAGCACTAATATATTACTAGTGGTGTAGTACGCTAAATGCAAATGTGTTAATTTAACTTGCTAACTACTTGGTATTCAGCAACATTGGCTATGGTGCCTAAGAGTTACTGAATGTAATGTAAAACGAATAGAAGTAAAACTTTCCCTCTTATAGTGAGTGTAGTGTGGCTGCAGCAAAAGGCCAGGCTGACAGTTGTGGCATTGTGTCTCCACCAATCACAGCGATGTAGTCCGTTTTGTGTTAAAGGCCTACAACCCGGAAGCTCTGCTGAAGTACTGCAGAGGGATAATAAGCAGAGGCTGATGATTTATCACTACATCATTTAGGGAGGATCTCACAGGCTGATACCAGCAGCACATCACTCATAAAATTAATATATCCACCATAAATACTCCCCACATCTGCACTGCATAACTTACAGAAGAACGCAGAACAAACGCATAATCTCAAGATGACACACACTTGGCAGCGTGTCGCTAAAATAGCTTTTACACAAAGAAATGCACCCCTGGCAGCATCTGTTCACCATTTACATGTGTCCTGTAACGTGTGTGTCTGTCCAATAAAAACAGTGACCACATATTGCTTTCAGCTGGGAATTCCAAATGCTGAATATCAGTTTCACATAATGATTTAACACGCATTATCATTAATTGGTAGTAACAGTTACTTGCATCAATTGCAACAGAACATCAATTACATGAACCTAAATACCAATCTTACAAAATGAAATGAGTTGTCTCTCGGATTCAGGTGGACTAATAAAATTGTCCAAAGTAATCTGTTTCCTGAAGTTATTTGAGGTTTAGACTAATTTGTGGGTTCTATAATGTGTCCAAATAGACTGTAAAAACCAGGTGAGAAGGGAAACACTAAATGTAATGCTTGGGGCACCTGAAACTGTTTTCATTTTTTTCTGCGCCGACTTTTCTATTGGCTGTGAGCTGACTGGGCGGAGCCTCTGCCCTCTGTGACCGTTGTATTCTTCCCCAGTGTACAGGAGCTGGACCG
This sequence comes from Conger conger, assembly GCF_963514075.1. NCBI lineage: Eukaryota > Metazoa > Chordata > Actinopteri > Anguilliformes > Congridae > Conger > Conger conger. Next base: position 19,832,325 of record NC_083777.1, on the reverse strand, counting down.
AAGCGAACCACTCCATTCAGGTTCTGAAAACCAGCGGGGGACCTTTTCAGGCCACCGGGCCTCATCCGCTGCCCACTGACACCGAATCGGCGTGCTAACACACAGGCACTATACCGCAGCACAAGGGGAGCTTATTCAGCACCCCCCTCCTCTCCCACACGCCCCAGCACCGCCGCACTCCTGCTGTCCGTTTACCCCGCCTCTTTTCATTCGCTGCCTGGTTTCTCATGCACGGGGATAAAGCTCCGTCAGAGGGGGACAGCGGAAATGTGCTGGTGGCCGCTGGGTCTATTTTTTAATGACTGTGTTCGCAGTTCTACTTTCTCTAACGGCGCTTAACCCCATCCGCTCCTGTAATAACAATGGTGGGAGCAGACTGGTATTTTCCGCCTGCAAAGCTTGAGGAAATTAGATGTATCCAACCAGGAAGTGATTAGCCTTAAGTAGTTCAAATTATAGGCTATATACGCTAGGATTAATTCTGAGGTGTACAGAAACATCATATCTGCTCACATACAACCGAATGCCTCAAACCTCATTGGATGATGCTTCACCGTGCAACAGGACAATGCCCACAAACATACTGGTAAAGCTACCAGCTCTAGAGTGGCTAACTCAGTCATCACCCATTCTGAATCCCATTGAACATGTGTTTCTGCTGCTGAAGACAGGAAAATGCCACAGAAAATAACAGGAACCAAAGATGGCTGCATTGCAGGCCTGGCAGAGCATCATCAGGGAAGATACCCAGCATCTGGTGATGTCTATGGGTTGCAGACTTCAGGCGGTCACCGAATACAAAAGATTTACAACCAAGTACTAAATATGAAGACTTTATTTCAGATTAATAACTTGCCCAGTTACTTTGGCTAAAATGGGCAGACTATGGGCTGTATTACCTACAATGATGATCCGATACAGATGTAAATTATTATAATAAATTAATTACTGTTTCCTTTCTAAACCAATGTGCTGTACAGAGCCAAAACAACAAAAATTGTTGCTGTCCAAATACTTACGGACTGCACTGCAGTTGCTGCAGTTGCCCCAGTTCAAATTTTCAGGATTTTTTTTTTTTTTTGCATTTCCCATTTTTAGTCTAGGCCTTTTGAGGGCCCCCAACAACCCCATTCCCCCCTTCCCGGGCCCTCCTGGGTAGTCAGTTCCACTGTGATGCCCCTGTCGACGGTGCAACACCTCTTGGCCCAAGCCTGGCTCCCGTGTTGGGCAGTAGCCCCGTGGGGGCTGGGGGCCGAAGGACACTGGATCAGCAGCTGTCTCAGGAAGTTGTTTGTATAAGCCTAAGTGAGGGGGTGGGATGGGGCAGAGTCACTGACTGCTGGGTTTAAGTCATGCACCTCCCTTATCTCACAGGAACTTAATCTTTTCCATCTCATTAAACTTATGGACCTACTTTATACATACGACGGTGTTGCTGTTTTAGCATTTAAGAGAAATTTCCATACATTGTGCTTTTCCAACTATTCAAACTGCCATTGTTTTCTCCTTTAAGACGTTAACAGGCCTCCTGTTTATGAAGAAAAAGTGAAGCATTCTTTCCATTACATTCGTTTCAGTCTGTGTTTTAACGCCCTATAGTTTTGTCTCATCAATTTTTATTTTTATTTTTTATTCAATATAATACTTTATGACTGGCTATGTCTTGGTTGTCACTGTTTCTACTGCCGGGTGTATAGTGTATTGCATCATATATTCTTCACATTTCTGTTATACAAGTTTAAAATGCCTTACTGTACTATCATTCATAACAGTGCAAGTACAATAATGATATCTTGCTTGCGTGGTGCAGAATAGGCTATCAGGTATGCACATTGTTAGAAAATACATGTTCTGCAGTTCTGGCGTTGTTTAGGGACTATTCATGGATAACAAACTTGACATTAGTCACAGTCACAACAAGACACAGTCCTGCTTGGATCAATAGGTGTAGCAATGGACTGTTATTTTAAAGGAAGTGGTATCTGCATTAGCATACTATTTTCAATAACACTTCATCCGGTCCCTTCCGATGCATCTACATGACAGCGTCGTCTGTCGTAATTAGACTTAATTCATCGTGTTAACACTCATCTGTATGCAGACCACATGCCCAGACGCTTCTACGTGCTATCCATTCTTCAGTGACCACCACCGCATGCGCACGTCCATTAAGAATTATTCCCAAGAGAATTCAACAGGAATCTACAGAAAATACAGTCCTACATGGATACTCGCAGTTGCCCCGCCGGAAATTTGGCAAATTTGTTTCGTGACTAAAATTCAGTGTCTGGCGTAACGTTTCACCACTGGGCCACTTTCTAAGAACCGCGCGTATCTAAACGTCACTTAAATCCCAAGTGCATCTAAACAGTCAAATTCTGCCGTTAAATTGTTCGATCACTGAAGTAATCTCTACACTTTTTAAAATATCTAAAATTATCTTTTCATTTATTAATTTTTAACATTTATTTTTGCTGCCGTAGTATAGGCTAGTACTGCGACACTGAATGTGCGACAACGCCGCTGTTCTGTTGTCAATATTATTTCCCATGTAAAAAGACATTGGCAACTTAAATAATACGAAACGTAGGCTATGCAAGCAAACTATGATATGAACGGATCATTCTTAATGCACGTTTATGGCAATATTTGGGAATTACCAAGCAGTTTCAAAATCTGAAAATCAACTGTCGAGATTGAAATAGATCGTGGATTATACAATAATAGCACACGCTCTATTACAGCTTTTTTTGTTTTGTTTTGCTACTTTGTAAGTAACCTGGCAAATACTGTAAGAGATAGATTGGCTATATTTATTGTAGTCATGGTCAGGTTTTGCGATTCATATTGAGAATATCATGGCGGTCCTGTCACTTGCACAAATGTGCATGGTTTACTTCAAATATTAACCCAACTGAATTGTTTGTAGAGGTATGAGAGTAAACATAGTTCAGCTAACGTGGCATTTAGCCTACATTTCTTCCGTCATGAAACCAGCAGCCCACCCCAAGCATAAGCAGAACAGAAAGCAAGAAACACAACTCGTAAACTCACTAACCTCGTTCCTTTGCAGCTGAAAGAAGTTGTTGAGATAGTTGGAATTTAGAGAGGAGCTTAGGTCGGCAGCGGGAGGCTTGGTGTAGTTCAGATCCGGATGGGAAGAATTAGTCTCTGGTCTGAATGCTTCAAAGGCACTGGTCTGGTGGGTGTCTTGTAAAGAAAGATATACCCAGTTTAAGAGCTGTGCAGGCTGGTACACAGAGGCACTGGTGTCTATAGCAGACAGCAAGCTCATCTTTGAAAGGCTACTTGCTTCTCCACCGTTACTTCTAGGTAAATCACAACTTCGGAATCTTGCTGTAAGTCACTTGAATTTGCCTTCCAGTTTCTTGCTTTCCCCTCCCCGAAAGTCTTGCCTTTCTTTTTCTTCCCGATCTCAGCGGCGTGCAGGGATTCCGATCCCTAGTTTATGGTTACGCAAAAGCCATAGCTGTAACATGACAGTATAAAAAGTTTTTAGCCACAGCCTAGAGTCCGCTATCTCCCTTTATTTGCGCTGTAACATCAAGGGGCTCATTGCATATTCTGGAGAATGTGCAGTGCGTCACAGCCCAAGCAAGCAAATGGGAGGACGATATTAATCTAATTTGCATAGTGATGTATTCATCTTTGACGTAACTGGACACCTACTTTCATTTTAATAACCATGTTGTCCACCCCTTAACCTAGGGAACCATTGGCTTAGCTGGTGAATATTAATGAGAACAGCTGATCGGGCATCGCTGCAACCGCTGCACTTCAAGAAAGCTGTCAAGTCAGTAACAGAGGTGCAAATATGTTAATTTTTTTTCAGAGTTGTCGAAAGACGATACAAACTATATTTAGAACAAATTTAAAAATATTATTTTAGATTTTTTTGGTTGGCAGTCACATCTAACAAATAAAATGTGTTCATTGTTGTGTTAGGTTTGTGTCACTAGTTTGGCTAGTTAAAATATAGTCATATATATCCATTCACTTCTAAACAGTATCTTTCAATTCAATATGCAGAACACTCTTACATATCATATAGGCTAAGCAATACCCTAATTCTACATTACTGCAAGCCTAATTGATCGCCTCTCACCTGTTGTGCAACAATCACATCTAGCTAAATGTTGCTGTTACAGTGTAATTAAATGCTCTTAAGTCCAATTGATTTACTTCTCTTTTTTTCCAATGCAGTGAAGCACTATAAAGGCTCTTGAAAGCATTGTAAAATGTAAAGTATTAACAAATTATGTCTTTTTTACAGGCGGTGGCCTGGAATGTAAGCTGCCATGTTTCACAGATTTCACTGAATGGGGTAAACAAATGGTTTTGTTTGTTCAAGGACGGAGGTGAGATTCCCAGGCCCCCCACCCCACACCCCCACCCCACACGCACCCAAGAAAGACCACTCCCCCTCTCCACTTCTTCGACACAGTCTGAATGTGATTGGTCCTTTGTGCTGTTGGGAGCTGTGGTGGAGGCCAGTGAAGCGCTCACCTTTGACGTCTGTGAGTTTGGCATCAGTTGCAAGCCCACAACAGGAGCTTTCTCACATCTTAATTTCTCTCTTTTGGTTTCATTTTCTATGCTAAAACTTCTGTGTTAAAACAAACTTGAAGCAAATGGCAAACTGTAGCTTTCACGTTATAGGAGAGTTGGTAAAGCCTTGTGCCAACAACACAAGGGCTGTAGTAGGTTTGATCTCAGGGGACTACATAGACAGAAAAATATACATTCGTAATACTGCACATTACTTTGGATAAAAGCATCTGCTAAGAAGTATGTGTGTGTGTGCCTATGAATAAACTTCACTTCTGGACATTATGCAAACACCAGTGCAAATATCAGGAGTAAATTTGCTGAAATGCTTTTTTGTTTAACTTGCATATTTAAACAAATCATAGCTAGGGCCATGGAGATAGCCCTGGAACATAGAATCGGGGTTATCAAAGTACAGTTAAGACAGACAAAAAAACAAACCTGAGACTAAGGAACAAAAATGTGTTCACATGGCTGAATGACTTCTGGTTTAGCTCCAGTAAGTGGATACACAGCTGCCTGTCTAAAGCAAAATGAAATAACTGTGCCTCGAATAAGGAACAGAGAATAGAAGGAATGCTGGGTTGACTATCTGTTTTATATATAGGCAATCTGTGCTTTTACTGAGTGTAAGCACAAGCATGAAAATTTCGCATTTTGGACGTTTAGCAAATACTGTTAACCAGAGTGATACATTTTTAGGCAGTATAGATTTACATAGCTGGGTATACACTGAATCAATTAAGGATAGGTACAATATGTTGCATGAGTGTATAGCAGCAGTGGCCTCCTGGGAAATGAGCCTGCAACCTCTGGATTTCGTAAAGTAAAGCTTTATCCTGGTGGTACAAATGAAAACGCCCCCTCCATCTCCAGTCAACTCATTACTTGCAGTTTAGTTTTTTTAAATAGGTAACTACATGTGTGTATGTTATTATACCTAGTAACAATGTAATGCATTGTACTAACAATAAATAAATAACTTGACTTTTGTTATGCCTTAAAGAAAATGGACGTTCTAGGCAAGTGGAAACAGCAAAACTACCTGCCACAAAAAACCATAATGTGTGCAGAAGTAACATAGTGCAATATTCTAATGGAATAACATATTGTACAAACATTTTCTGATCTTTTGTTCATTCCATAGTCAAAGTCAGTTAGATCACATTTTTTCCCCATTCTAATGGTTGAAGTGAACATTAACTGAAGCTCCTGACCCGTATCTACATGATTGTATGCATTGTACTGCTGCCACACAATTGGCTGATTAGATAATCACATGAATAAGTAAGTGTAATAAAGTAAAAACGTTCCTAGTAAAGTGCTCGGTGAGTGTATATACTGTTAATTTAAGCGCATTGAATGCAGGCTGCAAACCTTCCTGTCTGATTTGGGCAATGCCAGTGAACAAACACACTTGCTGATTGGGGGAATAGATGGGTCAGAAATGCAGGCTTGTAGCTCTAAGAGCAGATGACTGAAGTACTGCCAGAGCCTGGAATTAAGTGTGGAAAAGTAAAACGCACTGGCCTGCTCTAATTGCAGATCGACCACAATGATCCACATTAACACACAAGGCCACTGCTCAGATGAAACCGTTTCAGAGGTGCTGATGTCATGTTCATGTACTTGCATCATTCTGCAGGAAACATGATCTGATTTATACATGTCTGGCTGTAAACTGCCTTCAAATTAAGAATGGAGATTTGTTGCAAATTTCGTAGCGTTCTTTTGAGGAAGGCTTTAAATGATTTGAGCCTCAAGTTGAAGGCTAAAGGGGGGAGGGGTTGGAGTCAAAAAAGGAACCTGCAGCTGCTCTCTTGAAAATAGACATTCTGTTTTGGATCTGTCCCGTATATCAATATATGATGTAATTTAAGCAGAGGCTGAGAGGTGTTGTAAATGTAGCTCGTAAACCTAAGAATGACAAGTTACCCTTTCAGGACATGCTTTCTTTGGTCCATCAGAAAATAAAACAGAGGGTATGACTTGAGTTGGATGTTGCGTTCATACATTTCTTGTAGACATGGGACCAGCTAAACATTTTCCTTGGGGTTCAATTTTCACATATTTTATTCCCTGAAATTAGATAGAAATAGAAACCCTAAAATTTACATCTGAAATTATATATACATATTAATAGATAACTGAGCGGTAATTACTGGTTGTTCATTCTGGGAATAGGCCTAGCTATTGCTTTGACTTGTTCTATAAAACCATAAAAGGGCAAAGCATCAAATAGTGCCTGTGTAATTGCATGTCAGAATTACAAAATAACACAGAAAACATAAGATTTTTTATCTCACTCTACACTGTTAGTCTGTCAATCTGTGTCTTTCTGAAAAAGCAAGTAAAAAGCTAGCTATATGGAACTAAAAATAGTGTTGTACTTTGTACTTTGATGAATAAGGACAAACTTATTCATCAAAGTACAAGTTACACACATACAATCTTTAACATGTCATTATGCCCTTGATTGATTCAGAAATGTGTATTCTAGTTTTGGCTTCCTATGGTATTATATTTCAGCCATTTTAAGTTGCCTGTCTAAGGGTATGTCAGTTGACGATAATAGTAGAGTATGCTCACTTTCTCCCAGTGATTCACTTGACTCTCTCTCTCTCCTGTTGTTTAGCTTCTCTCTTTGTCCTCATCTCCTTCTCGGATACATATCAAGGAGGCAGCAGCGTTTCATGTACTTGGCCTTTCCCTTCAGAACTCACTCTTTCTCTCTGCGTTTTTAGGAGTGGTCCACGGTGGAGTTGTGCAGCAGTGGTTGAACACCTTTAGCTTCTCCCATTCAGCTGGATGCTCTAAGCCTCTTCAGCAGTCTTGAGTGTCAGAGTATGATGTCATCCTCATTGTTTTCTTTTCGCCTTGCCACACTTCTCTCCCAATATGTTGTTCATTTATGTGTACTTTAAAAAAATGAATGTTTATTCATATAAACGTTTTTGTTTATTCATACAAACTAAATGCATAAAACATAGGCTGAGGTTTATCACCAAATCCTGCCAGAACACACCTATTTCCTCTCCCTTTCTACCATTTCTTTCTCTGTACCTCTTTACCTCCATTCCCTCTTCCCCTCTTTTCCCCTTTCCACCTTTTCTCTCCAAACACAGACGCCAAGCACATCCTCACATCTTTCTTTCACCTGATCTGTTGAGTGTGGACAGGTGAAAGAAATGTGACAGTAGGACCAAACTGGTCAACCATCAGTCGCTTCAGAACTGTGAAAATGACAAAAGAAGGCCTTGATCCCTCTCAGAATTTACAAACTGAATGTTTACTATTGGCCTCATTAGAGTCTTTTATTTAAACCCTTTAAAGCTGAACTACATGATAGCTTCTCATTACTGTAGATAATTATTTTTTGCTTTGCTAGTTGAATAATCATTGTATCTTATAGTAAACTATAGAAATGGTTTAATAATGTTCGAAACTTACTTTGAACTGAGGTTGAATTAAAGTTGCAATTACACACTTTTGCCAGCTGAGGGCAGAATAGCACAATTATAGTGGTTCCTTTTTGTGGGAGTGCTGTTTTTTCACAAAATGGAACATATACTCAGTGAGCACTTTATTAGGCAAACCTGTACACCAGCTTGTTAATGCAAATATTTAATGTGGTGGCAACTAAATGCATAAAAGCATGCAGACATGGTCAAGAGGTTCAGCTGTTTTTCAGACTAAATGTCAGAATGGGATAGAAATGTGGTGAGTGACATTGACCGTCGAATGATTATTGGTCCCAGACAGGGTGGTTTGAGTATCCTAGAAACTGATGATCTCCTGGGATTTTCACGCACAAGAGTCTCTAGAGTTTGCAGAGAATGGTGCGAAAAACTAAAAACATCCAGTGAACAGCAGTTCTGCGGGCAATAACGTAGTGTTATTGTTAATGAGAGAGGGCAGAGGAGAAGAGCCAGTCTGGTCAAAGCTGACAGAAAGGTGGCAGTAACGCAAATAATCACACATTACAACAGTGGTATGCAGAAAAGCATCTCTGAACATGCATCAAACATCTCAGTGGAAATGCTACAGCAGTAGAAGACCAATAAGTACAAAATATTTCATATTTCTATTTCAGGATACATTCAATGTTGCTGGACACAGATATGTTTGAAGTGAAGCTTAGTCCAAAGAAGTAACAACATCCTGAAAATGATATAATGGACAATATCCATGGAATATTCAATCTCATTTGGCAGCATTCCATGGAAAAATTTGCAACCAGCAATGAGCAGGAATGCAAGTATTAAGGAACATATTGATAAGATAATGTGCTAGCTCAAAAAAGAATTATTGTAATTACATTGAAAAGTGCTTCTGCAACAAAACATAATTGGGCCATGTTTTCCTGAACCCACAGGCCATGATTGTTTGGATTTGTCTTCTGACCCTGTCGCAGTCAGGCTGGAATGCAACTCACTCAGCATGGAGGATGCGCTGTCAACAACACAATCCAGTGTTTCAACCTCCAGAGCGAAGAGCTGTCTGGGAGCTTCATAAACACATCTTGGCATGATTCCAAAGTGTTCCTGGAACTCAGGCTGCTCATCTCCAGAGAATCATAGCAGGACAACACATGGATTGTGGGGGAAAAAAGAGAAGTTGATCGATCCCTTGTCTCAGTGCCCGAGACCCACCACACTCTTTTCACTGTAGTTCTTGTGCCTGAAGATTCGGAACAGGCCTAAGGTTAGGTCACTGGTTTCAGTGAGAGAATTTGAACCAGCATGGCTTTTGCTGGAGAGAAGCCCAGGGATGCACCATGATACTCAATAAATGCATCCTCCTTTCCTCCACTCGTCTCCTCCCCCCATAGTTCCAGATAGGAGACAATACTTTTTTTTAGAATTGGGACACACCCAATGAGATTTGTAATGAGGGTTTGTAATGCTTCACCAGAGTCCATCAGTGTCAGCACAAGACTAAAGGAGATCATCTAACCATGTGATCAGTGTTCATCCGATCATGTGACCAGATGTCCCATGTGGGAGAAAGGCTGGTGCAGTGGGTAGCACCGTTGCCCCACAGCAACATGTTCCTGGGTTCCAGCCCTGCCCGGGCCTGCAGGTTAGGATAGTTGGAGTGTCTAAAATTGCCCGTAGGTGTACTCCTGCCATTATTCTTGACCAAGGCACGGGCCTCAGAACTTGAGTTGGTCCCCGGGTGCCACACTGTGGCTGAAAAGGAGTCATATTTGAATCACTCATGCTTCATTTCACCATTACTTTACTCTTCATCACACAGTTACCAATGCTGCCAAACTTGTTTTCTGACAGATGTAGTTGCCAGGTTCCAAGGCGCTGAAAAAAAAACCCCTCCCATGAGGAATGAAGGAAATGCTCAAGTCAAATTAGTGTGATTGCATCCTACACCAACAGCACGGGTTAGCACATGGATGAAGACACGAAAATGGCTGTCATCGTCCCTGAAGGAATAGCAGGAGTGCAGTCAGTCCCTTTCCTGGGCACTGTGCTCTCCAGGTCCATGGGCTGAACGCATATCGTACAGAATGGCTGGTTCTAAACCTACAGCAGACCAGACCTGGGTCAAATTAGTCATTGTTTTGATTCAAATACTTTCCTATGCTGTACTGAACTTGTCTGGTGTGTTTTGACCTGTGAAATACTCAGAAAAAGCAGTTCAGTGTCATGAATTGCACTATTTAAATTGAACCTTTGTTGTTGGACCTTACACTGCAGCATGAAAGTAAGTTTAGTTCATTGCAAAAGACACTGATTTGAACATAGTTTGTCAACTCTGATTTACCTGTTTCTTTTATTGTTACCCTGGACATACTGTCGACACCAGTAAACGGTTATATACGGTATTTGAGTCAAAATCTGACGAAAATTGATGGTGGAGATCTACAAGCTTTCTGACTTCAATCATCTCCTTCTCCATTCATCGTTAGTAGTGGGGTGAAAGGTGGTGACACTTCTAGGGGCCCAAACCTGGGGGGGGGGGGGGCACAGCTGGAGAAGGCCAGCATGTTTTATTCAACAGGGGGGCCCAGAGCATTCTTTCATGGGGCCCAGGATTCCTTCTGGTCCCCTACCTGCTTCTGAGGGGCTCTATGCTCTCTCATATAGTTAGCATATAATACCCTTTCAGCAATGGAGACACAATATCGCTCCCAAATAAGCTGACATCACTCTGATTCCAGGAGTCAAAGTAATCTATCAATAATATATCAGAATGCATGAGTGTTCTATCCTGGTTTAAATAGGTCAAAACAATGTGTCAATATTTGTATGGAGGGTCCTCCATATGTTAGGCAAACCGAAATTAAACATATGTATATTGTTCCTTTTCATGGCAAGGAAGCAGTGAGCCAATGGCAAACAGGACAGCTACACAGGGCAGCTTGAATCAGCTTGTATGATGTTTGTCTTCATTTTCAGTGCACTGTTTTCTTTACACCATGAGTGTATTAGTACTGTATTAGTATTGTACCGACAGTGCTCTTTGATGAGCATTTCCTTCCCTACCTTTAAGATCAGTGGTCAGGCACCTTTATTTGGCCATACGTATCTCACTTTAGCTTTAGCTCTGGGGCTCAGTGGCACTGAATATGCACGCATACTCACCTGAGGTGCTTATTCTCTGATTGCCCTGATTTGCCCTGAACATAAAGTTCTTCCAAAAGTAGAATTGTTCATAGTATTATAATGGTAACTATGCACTCAGGGTTATTATCTGAGTTATTATCTGCTCTCCGACAGGGTAGAATGTGTAGGGAGCAGGGATGGGGCCTCTCCTGGCAATGTACTTGCATGACTCGTAAGCACTTACTTTTAGGTGTAATAATACATAGGCTACTCTATATGTGACTGGAATATCCATAACTGGACATTGTAATGCTGATGGAATAATTACTACTGGTAATTGAAAGTTCAAGAACACTGACTTCAAATGAATTTTTATATATGTTTTAAACATAAAAAAGACAAAGACTGCTCTTCAAAGGGTTAATGGAATCCTGTAGGGGTGTTCCTGCATGTTCCACATTCTATTTTAATGACCTGACCAGATAAAACTTGTAGTAGTAGCTTGTGTGTGTGTGCATTTAATATAAATTACCTTTATCATGGAACTCTTGAGTTCAGCCTTAAAATGTATTGCTTTGAGTTGTGAGCCATGGGTAGAATAATTGTTTCTCAGTATTATTTTGTAATAGCAAACATCTATCTATCTAAATATAGCTGCCTCCAATGAATCATTTATTCCCTTTGTATTTGTATTGTGAAATTATGTGATGCTATTTGTGAACTTTATTTCCAGAATGAAAGCTCATTTCAGTCTTTAACATTGATATTCAAGATATTAATACATCATTGTAGGATACTACCAAATAATTGTTCATACAACCTATGGAATTTGGTCATGTAATAGGGCTTCCCTAATAGGGTGGAGCCTTTCAAAATGAGTCACCAAGCGGCAAGCCAATACAATGACCATTATTTTCCATCACATACATTCCTCCAAGTTACTGCTAACTAAATGTAGTTCAATATTTCACAATAATAAACATTTAACCCATAAACCTACCCAGTCACATGGCTAACAAGATGCCCAGTTCTTCTGTCTCTTCCTATTCTAAACCCCATATCTGATTATATACTTACTTAAGGATTATAATTGCTTGCTTTATGGTTTTATATGGATGAAAGTGTAAGAGACTTGAACACGTCTACAGCAAGTGCAATTTCTATAAAATAAATAGTAGTAAATGTTCTATTTCCTGAGCACTACATACTAGTTCAGATCTCACCTTGAATATTTATTGGTTATTAGGTGGTAATAACAGCCAAAAAAGAAATATTTTGAAATTGAACCTATGGTATCCCGTATTACATTTGATTTATTCAAAATTAAAATAGATAAGTCACATTCGCTGAAAATAAAACTTTAGAAATAATAAAGGTAAAAAACGGCTTTCATTTGCATTTTTCAGCTTTTTTTTTTCTAAACTGGGATCCCTTATTTGTCACTGACCCCTGGACTAGATGGCAAATTGCAGTACTGCTTTTTGTTACTTCACCCCGATGACGCTGCTGAACATTCCATGTCCACACTTTCTTTTTGTTTGCATTTGCTCAGGTTTTCCTTCTCACGAGGTCACTGTGAATCACACAGCAAACTGTAATTATGTTCTGTGTGCAACGTCAGTATTTTGCTGCCATGACAGTCATGAACAGGGGTGTGCCATTGAATGGAAACTATGCGACCCACCCACTTTAGCAAATACATATTAGCTTACAGGCTAGCTACTTCCTGAGAACAGTATTCTCTGGTATTCTCCTGTGGTTCCGAGGGTACTCCTTATTCTGTGGTCATTTATCACCAAGCCAAAGTAAGTAGAAATCTTAGAAAAGTAGCATAAGTAACGGTAACTACTATGTTATGATAGTGGGTAGGGGTAATAGATGCTTTATATATTTTAACGTTATCGCCTAGCTCATAATAGTGCAAGTAACATTTTTGCAGACTAAGTAGCTCACAGAACTACGTTATAGTTGGCTAAGACAGGGAAATGTTTTTTCCGTGTTTTCGGCCTCCGATTTTTTTACGCGATCATAGACAGATCAACTGGCTAAAATTAACAATCGATCGGTCTAATTATGTGTATCCTCTTGTATTTTAATTTTAAATAACGTTAGCTGGCTTGCTGTGTGGTTGGTGATTATTAGCCAATGTATTGCTGGTTAGCTCACTCATAGTAGTTAGTGTTTCCATTTTGTTCTTGTCCGAGTTGGTTCTAATGTGCATAGCGACCTGCATTGCAGGGTGTAGCAGCGCTGTTCTGCAGTGCACTGGAACATAAGATAAATTACACACGACAGTCGACACTTGTCAGTTAGCTAGCCAGTTAGGTAAAAGTGAATAGTTACCAGTTTTTTTTATAAAGTATCCTGCTCGAACACTTGGCTAACTAGCATAGTTAGTTTTAGTATAGTTTGAAACACCAGCTATCAGATAGCTAACTAGGCAATTGTCATAATGTAACGTAGAGCTAGCTAGCTAACGTTTTGTTCGGTAACGTCGATTTTGACGAGCTTATAATATTTCACCCGCTTACAAACCCGAGCTAACACTACAGTGGCGTGTTGGGCCTATCCTGATCTTTCTTGCTTGTTGACATAGCTAAATTAGATTATCTCTTTACCCATAATTAACTTTGGCTAGGCTGTAGCTAGCTTGTTTTGTTAGCTAAACTAACATTAAATGTTAAAGTCGACGGCGCTGTGTATTTGTGTGGTAATATTACAGTTAAATTGTTTTTTTTGTAAAGGAACTGTTGTGTTAAACCTTTAAAAAATTGCCTGTAAATAGAACATTTGGTCAATTTCATATTTGAATGGATAATATATTAGCTAGTAACTTTGCTCCCGGGTTCCCTCCTGAATATCGTTTGAATATTGTTTTTGATTAAGTTAGGGAAGAAGGAAGTTTAGTTTCACTTCTGGATCACTGACAGTAGAGGTGCAGCGTGCAGCATGCTGCTAACATTAATAACGTTATCTCACGTGCAAGCAAGCACAAAAACAATAATAATAATAATAATAATAATAATAATTAGGGTTTTAGAGTAACAACTTTTTCTCATGAAGGATGGAGCCACGGTGCAAAGTAAAGCCTTGGCGCTGCAGACAGCAACTTTTGTGGTAACTAGCTAGTTAGCTACAGCTGTGTTCAAATAAAGAGCAGTGCGTAAAAAAAAGGGAATTCTCTAATTAAACTCCACACTGCCATTATTTTGAACACGCCCCTTTCAATGAATGAGTCGGTTACCTAGAACAAGCAGCGTGCATGTCATGACAGTTGGGTCTTTTACACACTTTAAAATTTACACCACTACATCTAAAAGTAAATTATTTGTCATGCAGAAATATCACGTCTACTAATAACAGTGGTTCATCAAGTTACTGATGTTGTACTGCTATTTTCTTGAACAAGACTATATTTATGTTCCGCGATTGGAAAAAAAAAGCTTGCTACCTATATCTTCATTTCTGGGTCATCTGATAACACGATTTAAACCCATTTAGTTTGCTAATTTAATCTCACTAAAAGAAAAATACCGGAAATGCCTGGTGGTATCTGTGGCTGTAACCAACCCAGAGTTCAGACGCTAACGCAGCCCTGTTTGCCCTTCCGAACCCCAGACCTGAAATACACTAACTCGCTAGGAATGCCCAAACCAGGCTAGCATCTCGTCTGTAATGGCAACACCCTATCAGAGCGAAACAAAACTCAAACGAATGCTCTCGCCAGGGCTGGTATGCTCGTAGCCCTTTACATTTTAATAATAGCACGACGGCAGTCCATTAAAAATAAATTTAAAAAATAATACTTCAAAAATAATACTACGTTAACCTGTATCTGATGACCTCATCATCATTCATTTCCCTTTCAAGTCATTGGACTTGAATTAAAAATCGAAATGTTGCCCTTGCATTTCCAGCAGTTTTTTTCAACTGCCTGTTCAGGCATACTACAGTTCAACAAGATCCGTCCTTGTAATAATTTAGGTGGGAATAACTACCATCAGAACCCACCCAAAATGTTATGAGACTTTAGGTGAATGGTAATGTTACAAAGCAGCAGGCTTTACAAAAGCTTGTAACTGGGTGATTAACAGTGCCTGGTGGACTTAGTTTAACAATTAGGTAACAATTATGTCCCGAACTGTCAATGTAGAAATTTGCACTTTGCATTCTCTTAGTCTAGTAGGCTCTTATCTAGAGCAATTTACAAAAGCGGAGAATGTTACTCTCACAAAATCCTGGTATTTTGAAAATGTGATAAAAAAAACTGTAATCCAGTTAAATTGTGATCAGAACAGATCAGAAGCGCACTTGAATGTTCCTTTTCATGCACTAAAAATGTCTTGATGGAAAACTGCTGCAAAGTTTTGACTCAAGTCTGTGTCCGTGACATGAAGTGGCTTTCTGTGTGCGTGTTGTTTTCTTGGGCCCTGTCCTAAATGGATTATGGGGAATGTAGTCCAATCCTCTGTGAAACAGTGTACATATTGTTCCCATTGAGCCTTGAGGCCTACTTGTCTTTTAAAATGGGAATGGTGTGGCTGCTCATATCTGAAAGAATGCGAAAGAACTGTGCTCGCTGGCAGTTTCAGGTCCCGTCCTAACGATGAGCTACCCTGGGTATCCCACACCGCCGGGAGGCTACCCACCCCAGGCCAGCGGTTACCCGCCCCAGCCGGGAGTGTACCCACCCCAGTCCGGTGGCTACCCACCCCAGCCGGGAACGTACCCACCGCAGGCCGGTGGGTACCCAGGCCAGCCAGGAGCCTACCCTCAGCAGGCTGGAGGTTATCCTCCCCAAGCAGGGGGCTTCCCCCAGCAGCCAGGCGGATACCCTGGTGCGCCTCCTGCAGGTAAGTCACTTGGTCATTCAAAACTCATTTTCATGGAGCGGTTGCTTCGGTCACCGTCAGTACAAGATGGAGACCACAAGGAGTACTAGTTACAAAAACAATTTATTATAAAGAAGATGAAACGCGAAAAGAAAGGATCACTGACTTCCTGGGGGTGTAGACGGCACAAGTCAGTCCCGTTGAGTGGCAACCCATCCTCTTATATTGATATATTAATGAAATAATAAAATATTAAATAAATGATTATAGTTTTTGTGGATCCAAGAATGAAGCTTCTGGGTTCTCATATTTGTTTTCTAGCCATGTATTCTGTGAAGGGTGCGTAATGTCAGTTTTTTGGTGGTGTGGCCTGTTGGATCACCGACCTGGAAAAGCTGAAGTGTGAGGTTTAAGACCAGTTCCCGCTCAGTCCTTTTTCCACCGCCCCCTTCTTTCCGAACAAGGAAGGAAACTGTTACACATTCCTGAATTAAAGCAGTGAACACACGGGATTGTGTGCCTATACATTTCTTGTGGGGGGCTCGACGTTCCCTCTAAGCCTGTCCCCACGTGCATAGCTGTGGAGAACTGTTAAAAATCCTGTGCTGTAGAAATCACAGGCTGCACAGAAAAATGACAAACTTTCCCTTAAAAAAACCTGAAAGGCATTAAACATATTTGCACACAGTATTTTGCGCTGGTCTCCATTTCATGACCCGAGAACATGCTGAGGGATGACGCAACCTTTCCAGCATTGACTCGGAACACTTCCTGATGGCCTGCTGATGAATTCACAATTCAAAATTTGCATAATACTTCTGCTTCTCTGTTTTTTAAAGCATAGAATTTTGTGTGACTAATGTCTTTGGAATTTGTATTTGTTTTCATAGACATATGTGACATGGGGTACTTTTTAACTCTTTCATTTCATTATAATGAGTTTTATACAGTTTCTTCTAAACTCAGATTGTGTAATTCAACTCTTTTGCAGATACAGATTAAGCCTAGTCTCCATACAAACTTGAATTTAGTCCAGGGCTGACATTAATCTGTGTCTGTCAACCTGACCCTTAATGTGTTTATATTCATGAGCTTTTATGGTAGCTCTCCTGTTTTGACTTCACTGGAGATCATATATGTAAACAGTTAATCCTGTCATCGCAGCAGTGACCTTTGGAAGGATTCAAATTGTGCTCTTTGTTTTAGGTGGATGGGGAGCTGGCGGTGGTTTTCCCGCCATCGGTCTGGACAACCTGAACCTGAACAACCCTGCATTCAATCCTGCCAATATGGCAGGAATGGTAAGTCTGCCATCTTAACAAAACGGAACTCCAATAACAGTGGAAAGACATTCCTGTAAAATGTACTGTCATTTAAGGGGCTGAGTTATCAGGTAATATCCATTTTAATTTATCTAAAAAGCAGAGTAATCAAACAGCCTCCTTGCTGGCCTCCTGACCCATCTCTATCCTTTCTGCTTTAGCATCATTGTAAAGCTAATGGCCAAACGTCGTATTAATTTGCCAGCTAAAATTGCTGTAAAATTTTCCTTCTTGCGTTTGTGCTTGATCAGTTTCCTGTTCTTCAGTGTTTTCGTCCTTAACCGTATGTTAACAGCCCCTACACCTGTAAACTCCTGTGACTCTGTCGATGCTTTACCCTGACCTGCCCGTGTCTTCCTGTGTTTGCACGTGCCCCTTTTTCCGGATGCCATGTCTCTCGCCATCCCAGGCCAACCAGATCTCCGCAGCCATGGGAGGGTTTGCCCCCAACCCGTCCATGTTCACTCAGGCATCCGGTGGGTACCCCACCCCACAGCCAGGCGGGTATGGTGCTCCCCCCCCTAACCAACAGCCTTATGGCATGTACCCCCAGCCAGGAGGAGGCATGCCCCAGGGCCCGGGGGGCTATCCCACCGCCCCTTCCCCGGGTCAGCCTATGCCCAGTTACCCAGCAGCCCCTGCGGCCAACCCGTCCATGCCGGGCTTCGGAGGAGGCGCTCCGGTCGCTCCGCCCGTTAACGTAAGAGCAAAGCACGAAACCGCACATTTTCACCACCAACGCGTTGTCTAAGGCACAACGAGGAGGCTCGCCCTCCAGGAGTCCCTCTGAGAGTGTTAGGCTAAAGTATGATATTATATTGTTTGTAAAATGTGGCTTGTAAATACACTTTGCCTGATCGTTGTGAGACATGCACTATGAGTGGTGCATCTTAAAGGGGAAAAATGACACCCTCACCCTGTTATTTTGTGTGTCAAAACTCTATCAGCAAAAGTTATATATTTTCTTCTAAATATAATATTTATCTCCAAGCACCCTTTTTTATTTTTGTATTTTCTTTTTACTTGTGTCAGGTGTACAATCCCTATTCTCTTTTTAAGTATAATCTTTTGTGTACTGCTTGAAGTAACCACTGCTGTTACGTTCCCATGCGTTGGAGTCTCTATGTGCCTATTGGCTGCCTTCTGCTGGTGCAACCAATTGATTGATTGCCAATTGAGTTCACCTGGCAAAAGGAATAAAGCCAATGCCTCTGCAGTTTAGAGAGACACTTTGTGAAGAGACACATGCTGAAAGCTGGGTTTTTTTTTTTGTGTTATAATTAAAAGTTTTTTGTTTTGATTAGTGCGATTCTTTTGTAATGGTTTTTTTTTGTATTTTGATTTTGGACTTGACAATTATTTTAGGTGATGGTCCACCATTGTCCCCCATGGTACGTGGGTAGAGTTGGGCCTAACACTGCTCACGTGTTGTGTTCTCCCTTTCTATTCAATCTGAATGTAAATGTGTTTCTGGGCATTGCTTCCTCAGAGAGGATTCAGAGGGACCATCAAGGACTTCCCAGGAGCCGACCCGCTGAAGGATGTGGAGGTTCTGAGGAAAGCCATGAAGGGGTTCGGTGAGCGTTAGCATTTAGCGTTCCGCCCGTTTTCATTCCGTGTCTCACTGTGGCCTCTCCAGTGTCTTACTGGATGAAGGGGTTCATAAGCGTTAGCGTTCCGCCTGTTTTCATTCCATTTCTCACTGTGACCTTTCCAGTGTCTTACTGGGTAATTTTGTTGCAGGCTAAAAATGACACGAATATGCCCTTTTCAGCAGAGTAAAATGATAATTTATGGTGCCACCCGGTATGCCGTGTGATAAACCTTTGTGGGTATAGCAGCTGGCGCTAGTTGTCGCTGTATACTGCTTACCTTTTCTTGTCGTTTACTGAAAAGGCCTGAACTCTCCATAGCCGAGAGTGGGATGGGGTCAGTCCTGCCATTTTTTGCATATTAAAATAATCGTATGAATATAAAAAGGCCGGTCTGTACTCGCCTCCACAGGCACCGATGAGGACGCCATCATTAATCTCCTGGGAAGCCGCAGCACCAAGCAGCGTGTGCCTCTGCTGATCACCTTCAAAACCGCCTACGGAAAGGTACTGGCCAATCAAATGTCGTGTTTTTCCATTTCCTGCAGTTAGAACCTCAGGGATTCAAACCTCTGTTTACCAAACACCCCTGAAAATATTTTTTTTTATTTTTTATTTTTTTTTACCAGACCTCAGTTATGGCTGGTTTTATTTGATTACATTTTTATTAATTTTGAGTGGGGAGTCCACAGAACATTTCTGTTGCAAACGTGCAGACCCCTGACATGTGACTTTGTGTGGAAAGAAACCCAAAGGGGCTTAGTCATCCCTTTTTATAATTCTAAATGTATTCATTTTATACCACATAAAAAAATAATGTATGCGTGGTTACACACATGGGTGTATAGGCTAAAATGGGTAGGAGAGTGTAAGATTGAGAGAGGAACAAAGATAAAAATAACTAGATTGCATTCACATTCACATTTACGTGTAATCAGACACGGTGTCCGAAGCAAATGGGGCGGTTGTTGAATTGGCTGCTCGCCAGAGAATACGAATCGAGGAGCCCTGGCCAACTTAAACCCACCCTTCCCCTATGAGACCGGTTGTGTCCGACCACCACACCCCTGATTATATAACAGGCTGATTTCTCCATTGTCTTTGAGTCTGTTCATGGTTGTCCTGTATGGAGGACTAAAGAGGTGAATCCGTGTCAGAAAATGATTTTTTTTTTAAGGGCAATTCCACAGTAATGTATGAGTATGAAAAAAATAAACTTAGTTCCCAATTAAACTCATTATGCCCTGAACAGTCGAGTGTGACTGATAAAATGTTAGTTTTAAATCATTGTTCCAGGAAAACAGGAAAATGCTTAAATTGATTCATTACTCCCATTACCATTAAAATCAATGCTATTTGGCAGCCATCTTGAAAACATTCAAAACCATTTAAAACGGTTTTCTCAATGTAAAAACTGATTCAGAACCATTTCAGATGATGACAAATGTGTTACAAAATTTGATTGGTTAGTAGATCGTCAAACAACATGCATTTCAGACCAAATTGCTCTTTATGTTCGGCCAAGCGGTGAAGTGTATTTTTTAATTCATGTATTTTCTTTATTAGGATTTAATAAAAGACTTGAAGTCTGAGCTTTCTGGGAACTTTGAGAGGCTGGTCCTGGCGATGATGAAGACCCCGGCGCAGTTGGATGCCTCCGAGCTCCATGATGCCATCAAGGTTAGCAAATCCATGATTGCTACTGCGTAATGCTTTGCTCTGAACAATGGTTTGTGCTTTGCATGTACTGCATTCATGGCTTGTATCGCAATGTGGACAATGCAATACAAGCCAGGAAAATAAGAGGAATTACATTCAAGCGTCTGTCACGTCATGAAGAGGCTGCACAATCATGCATTAGGGCAAAAGACAGATTTTAAAAGATTTTTTTGTGTGTGTACCCTTTCTTACCCTGTTCCCCTCTACTCCTCAGGGTGCAGGGACTGATGAAGCTTGCCTCATCGAGATCCTGGCTTCTCGCTCAAACGCAGAAATCAAAGAAATCAACGAGGTCTTCAAAAGGGGTGGGTGTGGCCGGCGTCTGTAATATTCAGTAGATGATCGTTTGGGCTGTTCACACATGGGGCGGGGTTTCAGGGGAGCTGAGCCAATCAGGTTCTCCTTGCTTCTCTCATCAGTGGCTGAAGACCAACATGGTTTCGCAACATACAGATTTCTTTGTTAATCATGTTTCAAACAGGAAATTTGTCTTCTGGGCATGACAAGTCAAATGAACCAATAACATTGCAACAATAGTGCATTGCAAGAAAAAGGGCTGTGTATATACACACTTCTCGCTGTACGACTCCAGGTAGTCATTACTTTCTCTTAAATTATTTGTTAAAGATGCCCTGCACGTGGTAGCATACAGGAATGTGCGATCAGGATATTAAGAAATTAATATTTCTATTATATTAAGATTGAGCAGATTAAGAAATTAACTGCAGAATTTGGCACAAAATCATTAAATGGATCACCCTTGCTGTACACTCTTGCCTATAGAGCACAGGTGTCAAACTCCAGTCCTGGAGGGCCGTAGTGTCTGCTGGTTTTTGGGGTGTTCTGGGTTCATTCAAGTTGTTGATTGGTTAAAGTATCCACACGCCTTGTTCTCAAGGCCTTAATTGGCCTTAATTGAAAGTGATTGAAAGGAAACCACTAAAACCCGCAGACACTGTGGCCCCCTGGGAATTCAGTTTGAATCTGGCCCTCCAATCCAAATCCAGCTCTGGTTCTTTTATCCCAGTTAATTAACTGAACGATTTGTTTTACTGATTGGCCCGACCACACCTGGCTCTAGGCTAAAGGAAGGGTGGAAAATCCACTGCCAGCTAGATGTGCTGACCGCTTCACACTACAGCCGTGTACTATAATAGAGAGCCTGCTAGCCTAGAGCTCAGCCCTCTGCTTCACTAAACCCCCCCCCACGCTTGGTTAGGCCCACGCTAAACTCACCTGTGGAATCGAGTCTCATACAGATAGCACGGTGTGGGCTACTTTGCGCTGATGACTTTGAAGTTGATCATGATGCTTTAGTCAAGCTCGGGGCCAGTGAGCTAACTTGCGCCCCATCTTTCCGCGGGAGTGAAGGAGCTGGTCATTTAGCAAGGCTTTCTCTTGAGCCAGGCGGTGCAGCAGAAGGTCTACAACTGATTGTGCCACACAGTCCTTCCTGGCACGCTTTTAAAAGCTCTCCATTTCTGCAGAAAGCAGAATCGGGGGTTGGCAGGGTTGCAGAGCTCTGTGCAGTGGACAGAACGGAGATTTTATTCTCTGTAAATGTATTAGCATGTTATTTTAAAAATATCGTTTCTGCTTAAAAGGGTTAGTATCCAGGCTGCCTTAAAATGTCAAGTGAATTTGAGAAGACCAGACACAAATTGGTGTACTTGCCTTATCAAGTTCACTTATCTTAAAAGTTTTATTTACATTTCTTTTACTTCTGTTATACAGTGTATCATTTGAACACACCCAGGCTTTAGTTTCTTAAATGGGACAGGCATATGCGGGTCGCCGAGTTTGTATTTTAGGCGTATGTTTGTCAGAGTTTGTATTGTCGGTGTAATGTGTCATAGTTTGTATTTTAGGTTTATGCGTGTCATAGAATTTGTATTTTGTGTATGTGTCAGGTTTGCGTTTTCAGTGTAAGTGTCAGAGTTTGTATTGTATGTAAGTTTGTCAGTTTGTATTGTCGGTGCAAGTGTGTCAGGGTTTGTATTTTTGGTGTAAGTGTCAGGTTTGTGTTGGGTGTATGTGATGTGCTACAGCTCTGTGTGATTTAGCCCCAGTCTGACTGTACGGGCCCCACTCATTTATTTCAGATTACAAGAAGAAACTGGAGGACATGATCGCCAGCGACACCTCAGGACACTTCCGCAGGCTCTTAGTATCTCTGGCTCAGGTAAAACCGCGCTCTCTACCTCTCACCGTGTTTAACGTGCCTCATGATTTTAATTAATAATCCCAACCTGCGCTAGGGTCAATCCATTGTTTTTTCTAACTCATTTTGGAACAATCTTATTTCTCATAATCCCAAGTTTTTACAAATGTTTGGTGACTGATAGAGGCTGCAGCTGCAGACTGTAGATAAGCACACCATCCATAAACCACGCCTCATCAGTCTTTCACTTCACACTTACACACTCTACATACCAGCCACACTTAAACAAACACACACTCGTCATGGACTCGCATGCAGGCAACCACGCACACAGATCGAACTCACACATCCATATACACCAATCATGCGCAGACAAATGCACCTTACACACATACACAGGCGCACACACAGGCACTGCTGGGGTTGAGACAATGGCCATGCAGAGGAAATGTGACTTTAGTCAGGAAGGACAAAGATGCTTTACTGCCAAGCCAGGCACACCACAGCAATATGAGACTAAATTGACCTCTGTTCTGTTTCTGTTCTCCTCTCTTGGCAAGATCTGTGGTCTGAGGTAAACCTCAAGCATTGGTGTGAAGACTGAACTTAACTAGCTACGTGCTAAAGCGCTGCTACAGAGCAACAAGTGCCTAATGCACATAAAAGTTTTGTATCAATTGAAAATTGAATTATTTTTGATATTTGTTTTTATTTGCATAGTTAAAATGTTTTTCCCGTGGAAAAACTAAACTTCTGAACTCATTTACAACAGGAAATTAAGAATTGGTGATTTGGAGTTGAGGAAATGCACCCAGAAACCAAGAAGTAATGATAACTTTGCAGCAACGTTATTTGCCATAATGGTCCTGTTGGCTGTTTAAATAAACAAAGGCAGTGTTGCCCTGACTGGCTGAGGTAATTCAGGATCCCATGGGACTTATCTCTGCGAGCGGAGGTTTCCCTGGCGTCTTCGCAGAACTCCCCAACTGCTCAGTATGGCTCATCTAATCACCCCCCCCCCCCCCCCCCCCCCGGTTTAACTGGCTGATTAACTTCATCCCTCTCCACACAAGCTGATGTGTGGTGAGCATTCTAAAACAAAATGGCTGCCGTGCATCACCCAGGTGGGTGCTACGCATTGAGGCTGGTCCAGGTTCAGTATGAAGTGCTTTTGAGGTCTCTCAAAGCATTATATAAGTTCAGTGCATTTCTTACTATTATGCGTGTGCGTGTGACTGTCCGCAGAAGAGCATAGCGCAGTTACTGCGGCTCGTTGAATTTGCCACTTTCGGAATCGGTAGTTAAGGCCACACTGTTCGCAGTTCCTGCTTCATGTTTCTGGACTGTCCTCTGAGATAGGCAAAAGAAACCTTATCAGCTTCACCCACAAATGAATAAATGCATTGGCAACAAATGAGATTATGTCTGCTTCTCCTCAGGGTAATCGAGATGAGAGACCGAACGTGGACATCTCTTTGGCCAAACAGGACGCTCAGGTAATGCCCCATTAAATAGATACTGAAAATATACTGCATGTAAAGTGTATGTTGCAACTAAATGCCATCCTTCGGAAAGGTTGAATTTTGAAGTCTATCAGAAGGTGTCTCCTTTACACATGTATCGTACATGTGTATGTGTGTTCATGTTTAATATAGAAGAGAAAAGGCAGGCAGTGCGTATGCATCTGTTAAAGTTCCGTGTATTTTGCATATTGGAGGCTTTCTTCTGCATGAAAGTCCAGTGCGTCTTCCTTATGAGTATTAAGCTATTAGTGGGTAATAAGCGATTAGTGAGCTCTAAGCGATTGGAGATTGCTAATCGATTGAGTAATAAGTGATTAGTTGGTAATGTGCAGTTAGTGAGTTATTGCCGTATTAGTGAGTGCTATGCAGGTAGCTAGTAATACTGTAAGTGATTAGAGAGCATTAAGTGATTAGCGAAGGACAGGCGATGAATAGGTTATAAGCATTTGGTGAGTGAAAGCGTGTCTGTAACCACACTGTGTACTGTGGCTGTGGATCAGGCACTCTACGCTGCAGGGGAGAAGAAGCTGGGAACTGATGAGTCCAAGTTCAACGCCATCCTGTGTGCCCGGAGCAAGCCTCACCTGAAAGCAGGCGAGTGTGCATTCCTCATTCTCACTCTTTTCTGCTGCTATTCTTTAACATAGCATGGGTACGTGGGGCTAGAGAATCTCTTGTTTGTTGGGTTTAGCATTTGGTTTGAGCTGTGAAGCAATCTGTTATCTGTTTTCATGAACTCATTCAGTGTCCTGCTCTGTTCTGTATGTTTGTGATTTTTTTAATGTGTGTGCTCCTGTTCTGAAGTATTCTGGTGTGAAATTGATTTTTCCATAGCTGGGACTTTAGGGCAAAAGTGAAACTGAGTTATGACCCTGCACTGCTGACTAGCTGACACGGAATACCGGTCACAAACTGTCTCATGTCATTACTTGTTATGAAAATGTAAAGTGGTTTAGAATGTTGGAGAGTTCTGGCAGGGGCGGTACGTGCAGGGTGATTGACAGCTGTTGTGTGTGATGTCCTCTCTGCGCAGTGTTCCATGAGTACCAGCAGATGTGTGGCCGTGACATCGAGAAGAGCATCGGCCGGGAGATGTCTGGAGACCTGGAGAGCGGCATGCTGGCTGTCGGTAAGGGCACGCACACACACACACACACACACACACACACACACACACACACACACACACACACACACCAATAAAGACACAGGCCATTTTTCCTTTTAAAAATAACATTTGTGCACATACAGGATGTATGCTTCCTTTAGCACTCCTAGGGGCCTGCAGGGTCTTGTAGAATGTCTGTAGTCAGATGCACTGTTCTTCAGTGTTGGTATGTGGTGTCACTCACACCGGTTGCATAAGTAGGGTGAGCATAAGAGTTTGCATGCCTCTCCACTGTCGTTCAGTCTCCAGAGTGGGGTACACTGTAGGGGAGCTCGCCTGTAATACAGACTAAGCTCTGAAACTAGACATCGAGTCTGAGCTAACGTCACTTTCCCCTGACTATGCAGAGGTGGGACAGTTAGGGGGGGGGGGGGGGGAGGGATATATTTTATATGGGGCATTTCATAACAATGCTGTTTATGTAATTGTTTGACGTCATGTTTTCTTGTGTTTCCCTGCTATGCTATCGGCGTTCAGTGCCATGGTAATGTTAATGTGTCTCTGAGAGAGCGTGCTCATTCTCATTGTGTGTACAGGAGGCTCATGTTGCTGTGTGTGCACAGGAAGCTCCTTGTTGTGCTGTGTTTGCTGTTCTCACCACCCATCACGCATCTCTCACTCACTCGTGTTCGCGGTTCAGATGTGGCGTTTGCACGGTCCTGCAGAGTCAACCATGTCACTCTGAATGCACAATGATCTATTTTATATTATATTCGCATTAAGTTTACATTGTTGCACATTATATTGTTAATGGAATAATTTGTACACTCCATCCAGTATATAATGGAATAATTTATATACTACATGCATTACATATATTTTATTGTATGTACTCATGATGACATTATTGTATTGAGTATAAAATACAGATGGTATATGACAGGACTTGGTTAGACTGAAGCTTTGACTGGTGTCGTTTGGTTATTAGACCACAGCTGGGACTTTGGGAAATTGAGAAATGTGTGTTTCCTTTTTCCTGCGAGGGGCCCTTGTACACGGCCCCTGTGCATCTCTGCATGTCTGCTCCTTCACTCCCTGTACACCTCACCCTTCAGTGTGCCACCCCAGCCACAGACCGGCCAGGCTAGACCTGCCATTCTGCCTTTCCCTGTGTCTTCTGGGTTTGGGTTTGGATTCTGCGTATACTGAGAGCGTAGAACAGGGCTGCCCAACACCGTTCCTGAAGATCTACCATCCCGTATGTTTTCACTCCAACCCTAATTTGGCACACCTGATTCTGCTAATTGGCAGCTCAATGAGATCTCTAGCTGTTGAATGTGGTGTGCCTTGTTGGGTTTGTAGTGGGAGCCTACAGGACTGTAGATCTCCAGGAACAGGGTTGGGCAGCCCTGCTCTAGCTGTTGAGATGAGGTGTGATTTGTTAGGGTTGGAATGAAAGCCTACAGGTTGGTTGGTCTCCAGGAACAGGGTTGGGCAGTCCTAGTGTAGCGTAGCCAATCGCAGCTGCAGGCGATGATCCGATGTGTTGTGTTTTGCAGTGAAGTGCATCAAGAACACGCCAGGCTACTTCGCTGAGAGGCTATACAAAGCCATGAAGGTAAGATGAGCATTCACTGCTCACTCATTGTGATTATTATGATGGCCATTTGTTTTGACTGACTTCAGCCTGCAGCTCTGCTCCTACACCCCACTTTCTTTTGGATTTGAATACGTTTTACTGAGCTAGTCTGGTGCATTGGAACCTATGAAATACTCTCAAAGTGCAAGCCCTACCTTCTGGTCCTCTTGGTTGGCTCAGTTGCACCAGGCTATTTCAAATGAGCACAGAAAAGCATATTGCCTAATTGATTATGGATAACTTCTGCTTCTGTTTACAGAACCTGTTCCATCGCTCTTGTTAACAGACTGTACTTTAATATTTGTTTTTCTTTGTGGAACCTGGTTCCATGTTCATTCGGGTTGTTGATTAAACAAAATTTCTGCCATTTCCGGTCTTCGTTGGGACTGTACGTTCCCTCTCAGGGGAATTACTGCACTTTGGTCCCTTATCTCCACGATAAGGTTCTATCTGCGTTCGGAGTGGTTTTAAGATTAAGCTTCAAATATACCAAAGTGAATGGGCTCCAAGCAGATGCAACCTTCATTTTTACATATTTCCATGCCTTTAAACAGTATTTTTGTGTAAAACTTCACATGTGCCCTATAAACGATGTATTTATGACACCAACTATCAGTTCGAACCTTCTAATTCTAAAGTGTCTCTTGCTAAATGGTGATTAAGGGTGTTCTCTTACTGGGGAGTTAGGTCATGTGACGCAATAGCACATCATGAGAGCAAATGTGTGTGTGCAGAACAGGAAGTATCAGATTGAGAAATGGAAAAACGGTGTTGTGACATGCAGTTACGTTAGCACGAAAAAAAAAAAAATGCAGTGATTGGCTCCCTGACATGTGTTGCACTGATTGGTTCCCTGACGTGTTCACAGGGGGCAGGAACCAAGGACCGTACCCTCATCCGCATCATGGTGACGCGCTCGGAGGTGGACATGTTGGACATCCGCCAGGAGTACATGAGGAACTACCAGAAGTCTCTGTACACACACATCACCGTGAGCAGCCCTGCCTTTCCGTCACCCTGTTTACATTTAAATACTCAAACCATTTCAATATCCTAAATATTCTCATTGAAGTAAATGGCGGTTTTGTGGGATGTTATTTTTCCAGATTTTATCAGGAAATGCATTAATGGCATTTGTTGGCAGATGCTCTTGTCCAGAGCGACGTACGGGTGATTAGACTAAACGGGAGACAATCCTCCCCCCCGAAGCAATGCAGGGTTAAGGTCCGAACGCTCAAGGGCCCAACGGCTGTGCGGGTCTTATTGTGGCTACACTGGGGATCGAACCTCCGACCTTGCGTGTCCCAGTCATTTACCTTAACCACTACACTACAGGCCGCCCTATACTTTTCACCTTCGGTCTCAGCCAGAGACTCAAGCTTGACTCCCAAGCTTTTGCACTTTGACCACTGATAGGAGAGAAATCCATATTTACTGAATAATCAGGAGAAATCAGGAACAGTCACATCCCTATGATTGAATTATTTGAACCAAATTCTTTAAATCTTTAAAGCAATTAATTCATATGGGATTGATTTTGAAGGAATGCCCCATTAATACTATGTTTGCATTGGTTGGCACTTCCATATGTACTCTATACTCTACAATATACACTTTAATGCAGGATATATCAATTAATCGCACTAGTTGTGAAAATTGATACTGTATGCCATGTACAAACATCGTTTGTCGGCTAGCATGTTGAAAGAGTGATAAGATACGTGGTCTTAAATGCGACACATGGAAATGTTAAATACAGCATGCTTTAGAAAAGTACAAAATAAGTATCTTGCCTAACTTTAATATCCAAAATTGCTAATGGTTTACAGTCCACTACTAAGATTGTGGATTGAGAGGTTTGAATCTTAAACAGTCTGCCCAGTGGTGAGCACATGTTTGTACATTAGACCATGTACATGGCTATAGCATTTCGTCAAAGATCTGCACTGATACTTTATTGGAGAGTGGGCTGATCAGTTTAATTCCATCTTTTGAGGCTTTCAGCAAATGCAAACATTTCACAAAACATTATTATTATTTTTTTGTGATATAATAATGTATGACATGACTTTCTCGTAACAGGGCGATACATCAGGGGATTACAGGAAGCTGCTGTTGAAGCTGTGTGGCGGGAACGACTAGAGGAGTCTGCCGTTAACCTCCGGGCTGATAAAATAGGGATGAGACGGTCTGCGTCACCTTTCTGGAGCACAACGGAGACGAGCTCGACCATTCAGAGTACGTTGGTACATAAAAACCAATATAACAACAGCAACAGTCTTTGGATACTTTTTGGTAACTTGGATTTCCTGTGGGTATTGGCCCGGGTGTTGCAAGGAGTATCCGCCAATCAGTCAGCGTTGTTGAATTGTTTATTACAGCCTAATTTGTGGTTGGTTGAGCTCCTCTCTGACTTGTCTCGATTTTTATTTTGCCTGGATTCACTCTCTCGGCTTCTATCGCACCTCCTTATATGCTTGCAATACGTATTTGTTTACTGGTTTTAGACGACACTCTGACATATTGCATGTTTTTTGGTAAATTGCACTACTTTACATATCAATGCCATATCTTATATTTGCAGCTCTTGTTTTTATAGTCATGTGAGTTTGCTTTAGAAAGTATCTTTTCGTACAGCGTGTCAAATATGCTGGATATCAATGGATTATGTGTTCGAAAGAATGGGTCAGTTAAAACCGTATAGAAATTTAAGAGGTATATATTTTATAAACTGTTGTATAACATTCATACTTTTCCCGGTGCCAATGTTACATGTATGGTTTTCCGACTGAAATTATTTAACAATATGCCATAGAGCTGATTAAGTGTATTTAGATTCTCTATTGTCTAAACAATTCAATTGTGGTTTACTTAGTGAATATATGCAGACAATTATTGAATCACATTTAAATCATATCAATTCAAATACGTCCGGCTATTGTGCAACATAAATTCTTTCGCTTAACAATCTCATTTCTGCTCAAATATGTATTTCAATGCAAATAAAATGCAGGAGACCTTTTATGGTAAATGCTGTGGAATGATTTCTTCATTGTGTGTTTGTAATATGAGTTCCATCTGGCATGCTGACTGAACTACATCACCGGGAATGCTGACTTAAAAGCCTCTCTGCGATCAGATTCTGTCAGTTGTCAACTTCATGCAAAAGATCATTGTTTCTATGCCCGGCCAGGTCTAAACTCATTTGAGAACTGGAGCATGCATTTTTTATTTATTTTTTTAAACACTGCAACTTGTGGTCATGAGCTCATCTCATCATGTGGACTTGGGGTGTGTGTGCACACATGAGGTCTCTTGTAGAGAATATATAAATCCAAAAAGCTCATTGAGCGCAATTGCCAAAGGCTACAAACGCTAGCAGGATATTTTGCATTGTGATTTTAATCTTTCAGCTGATTTATGTAAGTATTTAAAGCATTAATATTAGCCTAACATAGCATTGCAGAAATGGCAAAATATGAATTGTTTTCATGAATGCTGAAAGGTAAAGATGCCTATAGGCATGTATTTAATGTATGATCCTGGCATGTGATTAAATTCATCACTTCTTCATGGGGACAAAAACTAACAATCGGAATGAAGACTATTTTTATTATCCTGGTTTTTTTTTCAGGCCTGGAATAGCCTGCATTGTAATGTGATCATAGCACTCCCAAATCCATCCTTCTGTATATTCCAAAATTTTACTAATTATATCAGGACCAGTGTTTAATGGAAAGAATCAGGAACTGATATCAATGTTCGGTGGCCTGGGTCCAGTCTACATTCATTCAAGTGCAAGTGCGATTCATATCTTCTTGGTGAGTGGATCTTCTTGAATGCCGAGCTTACCAAAATCTTGTTTGAGTGGCCTAGTCAATGTCCTGACATGAACCCAATTGACATGCTGTGGCAGGATCTGTAACAAGCAATTCATAAAAAGTATTTTGTGGTTACTCTGCTTCCTGTTGTTTACTCTGGTTCTTTTGCCTAATATTACATTTTGTCTAAAGAGCTAAGAGCAGTTTCACAGATGAGCAGCAATAGAGGGATTCAGGAAGGGGTTAAATACTTTCTCCTGGTACAGTAAGTATAATCTCTTCCAGCACTAAGCTAAATGAATGCTGAAGGGGCTGATGAACTGTATGCATTGTTGAATTAGTGTCAGTCATTCGATCCAGGCAGACAGATCATAGATTAAAGCTTATGGTCTGTGCTGAATTATTGGGCTGTCACTAATTTCTGTTGATAAAATGTATTTCTCTAACAGTTGCTGCTGTTGATGCTAACCTCCAGATGTACAGGTTATTGAAAAATAATACAACATATGTAGAGCTGTGCACCCCTGCTTTATTCCATTCCTAATGTACATGAATGAAAACAGATCTGTTTTACAGGTTGCATGTCTATGTGTATACCTATGGAGTGAGCCTGTGAATTCTGGAATGAAGAAACTACTTACAGTAAACCTTGTTTAAATGTGGAAAATTACATGACTAGTATAATGGTTCCAATATCAGCTAGGACATTGCAGTTGTTCCCTTCTGCCTCATCTGAATCCAGCTGTATAAAATCGATACTAAGAAATGCACAGAAACCTGTGTAAGTCACTGCATAAGGGTGTCTGCTAAATGCCTGTGATGACTAAGAAATGGTGAAACCCATGACCTGCTCAGACATTTCCGGCAGGGGTTGACCTCTTCTAGCCTCTGCTGCTGGGTTAATGTGCTGTAGCGCATTGTATGTACCCCTCTTAGCCTCTGCTGCTGGGTTAATGTGCTGTAGAGCACTGTATGTACCCCTCTTAGCCTCTGCTGCTGGGTTTTGGTTCAGCAGTAACACTTTACACACAAATACTAATTCTGTTACTGGCTTTACAGTAGGCCTTTACCAGCGAGCAGCATTTCTATTTGTGAGGCTTCGTATCGCACAGAGGCCTTCCTCCTCAGAGAACTGTCAGGAATTTCCCTCTTATCACCAACCTCCCCCTGATACATTCATGACTTAATTTCTATAATTTCTGCAATTCTTAAGCTGGATTGTTAGTTAGTGCTCTGTATAATTGACTGGGACAGCATCATTCCTCCTTTTGGAAAGGTTTTGATAAGTCTGTGTGTGTTTTGCTAACAATGACCAATGAATTCAGCTGTACTGTATGCAGGCCGCTAAAATACCCTGCTACCAGCTAATATTTAGAGATATTATACAGAGCAGTGTAACCTAACGCTAACTACTAATTCAGTTCGTAAAGAGGCTTCTAGCGGACATTGCAGAAAGTTGGTCTGGACCATGTTTTTAAGATGAATATTTGAAACCGTGTCGCTGATGCAAAGCTGCGATCTCACTGCTCCCCCTTGTGGAGAATATTCAACCTGCAAAATGTGAGCGAGAGAATGTGCGAGTCAGAGAGTTACAAGCCAGGCTCATGAGGTACTTTTTCATCTAAACAAAAAGGATTTGTATTGATCTGTTCCCCATCTGCTCTTTACAGAATCTGCATGTGCTGCAGTCTGTCCCACCTCACCTCAGTGGTGTCCAGAACACACCACATCCTGTGTGTCACTGCCTTCGTTAAGCCAAGCCTCTAATTCCACTAATTAAAGTCTGCAAGCCACTGTGACTGCACTGCACTGCTTTCTGTCAAGCTTATTCAAGAGACAGTCTCCACCAAGATCAAAGTCTGTCACCGAAGACACTAACACATACCGCCACTAGAGGTCAGCGTGACAATGTTTTATAAACTGATGCGGGCTTGAGGAGTATATTATTACTTTATGTAACATGAGATCTACATCTGTAATATTTAAGTTTCAAATTTGTGTGCACATGTTTAATGGCTTTTCAGTCATTTCTGTGCCCCTGATCAAAAAACCTGGAGCACGAGTCTCGGTGCTGGTTATGGCCCGGGGATGTGTAGTTCTGGTCCTGGAGGGCCGGTGTGCACCAGTTACCCTGGCTAAATGAGCTAACTGGCTGTTCACAACAGCACTGTTTCACACACCGATTACATCACAGTGAAATGTTTTATTCATGTCATTCATGCGCTCATCAAGAAATGTCACTAAATTGTCAGATGACATAAATGTTAGGGCTAATTACATTACATTACATTATTGGCATTTGGCAGACGCTCTTATCCAGAGCGACGTACAGTTGATTAGATTAAGCAGGAGACAATCCTCCCCTGGAGCAATGCAGGGTTAAGGGCCTTGCTCAAGGGCCCAACGGCTGTGCAGATCTTATTATGGCTACACCGGGGATTGAACCACCAACCTTGTGTGTCCCAGTCATTTACCTTAACCACTATGCTACAGGCTACGCTACAGGCCGCTACAGGCCGCTACAGGCCGCCCTAATTCAGTCATTAAGGCCAGAAGTTGGAGTGAAATCAGATATGGCCCTCGTTGCCCACCTCTCCTGGGTGGGTACGCTGATGCACATTAGTACTGGGGGACTGAAGAGGCACATGGTAGTGCAGTGGTTAGCACTGCGGCCTTACAGAAAGGAGGTTCCGGGTTCGAGTCCTGGCTGTGCGAAGCCTCTCTGCCCGGAGTTTGCAGGTTCCATGAGCACCAAAGTGGGTGGAGCAACAAGGAGCTGTCAATCACTGTCTTAATGAACCAATCGAAGATTTTGCCTCTCGGCAGCGAAAGACAACTTGTTTGAAGCAGCGAGTTTCCGTCACGCTGTCACAAATACGCTCGACAGTGGACACAGAGTCTGAACCGCCAAATTGCAGACAAGTGAGCAGGGGTCTTTAAGTCCAGGCCTGGAGGACCACTGTCTCTTTCTGCTGCTTGTGATTTGCCTTCAATCAGCAGCCCATTTAGGGTTTGGAAACAAGGTGTTCAGACTCTTTACCCAATCGATGTCTTAATTTAAGCACTTGAGTGCAGGAACACATCAAATACCAGCTGCGCAGTGGCCCTCCAGGATTTCAGTTTGAGCTCTGTGATTTCGCAGCTGATGAAATAACAAAGCACCTTCTGCTACAGCGGTTATAAGGCGTGTGTACCATCCTAAGCACCACACTCCTCCCTGTACACCAATCCTGTGCAACACCTTCCATGAATAGCATTCAGCTCAAATGACTACTTGGGGAATTAATTAATTTTAAATGAAAGACAATTAAGAACATAAATGCTATTTTTTTTGCAAGAATAAACGTGAAATAGACAAGATGGAATTATAATGACATACTAATGATGTTATAATGGCAAACACATTTTGCCCTGATGACTAATAATGCATCTATTCATGTATAACATCTTAATTTTTTAGCACTGTCATGAACCAATAATTAAAAGAACAAAGCAAAAATATAAATAATGATTTTTCAGTTAAGCATATTTTCAGTGGTGTTTTGAGTGCCTACCACAGTTTAGCCAGCATACCATAGATAGTATGAAATACATAGCTCAAGGTCAGGAGCCCTGTAGTGCTGTTTGACTGCATTTTGTGTTCTGTGGTATGTCGGTTCTTCCTGTGGTGAGAGTGCGATGTGTTAGCGACAGGACCCAGTGTGATAGCCTGCGGAGAGAGAGAGAGAGAGAGAGAGAGGGAGGGGGGAGCTAGAGCAGAGAACGGGTAGAGAGAGACAGTGGGAGAGAGAGAGTAGGGAGAGAGTGGAGAGAGAGAGCGGGGACAGAAGGGGGGAGACAGAGTGGGGAGAGAGGTTGAGCAGAGAAAGAGAGAGCAGGGAGAGAGTGTGGAGAGAGGGGGAGTGAGAGATTGAGCGGCTATCTCGTCAAAGCTCTGTGCCCTGGAGGACTTGAGGAAGCTGGGACTCCACACAGGAGCTGAGGGAGATGAAGTGGGTCAGCAGACTCTCCACAGTGCTCTCACTTCCAACAAACCATGCCGCTAAGCCGTTTACATTACCCATAAGCCTTTACATTAACCTGTAATATGTGACCCAATAGCGATGTCGGCTGTATATTGCTTTGGCTTTATTCTGAACCACCCAGAAACGTGAATTTGTTGAGCTTGACATTTCCTCATTGGCTGAATGAGATGTTAAGATTGAGTGGAGGGCTTGAGCTCCACCTAGTGGCCCAGTCAGGTATATCAGTTGTTTGCATACATATTGCAGGTCTGAGAAATCCCGCACCTTAAAATTCCTTCAAGATCAAAATGCGATTCAATGTCACATTTACAATGTCAGTGAAAACTCAAGAATGATGACTGACCTCTCTTGGAGCACATATATATCTCTCTCAATTATTGCCTCTTGTTTCTTTCCACTCCTAAACAATCTTGGAGGAAAGCTATTGGGAACCCCTGCTGGATTTCAGGATTCTGTTGATCTTAACAGCAGCCCCAGGACAAGTAGATACAAAACGACTGCATAACACCAGAGATCCTCCACCAAACTCCACCATCAGTATGATGTCCTTTTCAACATAAGCAGCCATACCAGCAGGTGTAGGCTTGGTTATTACTTGGATGGGAGACCTCCTGGGAAAACTACGTTGCTGCTGGATGTGGTGTTGGTGGGCCCTCTGGTCAAATAAATCCCATTTCCCCAGCGCAGTGATGGGGACACTATGCTGGATGAGACGTGATGAGACACTCTTCGCCAAGAGGGCCTTCTCCGTTGTCCTGACTAAATTCCCAACCTGGCTTTTTCAACCTGCCACCTAATCATCCTGATTTAATTGCCACCTCAGCTGATGTATAGTGAGCTTTCTGGCACAAAATGGCAGCCGTGCATCACTCAGTTGGGTGCGACACATTGGTGGTGGTTGAGGTGAGCGCTATATAAATGATGAAGTCAGAAATTATTATAAGCTTCCTTTGTCTGCTGCCAGACCAGTCGTTGGTGTTTGTGGCCAAAACCCTCAATTTTGGATCCATCGGTTCAGCGGTGCAGCTGTTCAGTTTGGTCTCTGAGCGATAGATCTAATTCTGTATTTATCAAGGCTGCCAATACCTTTGGAGGCCACTGTGTATTTGTGTGAATGCAAAGTAACTGAGGCGCAATTTCACCTCATGGTGCAGAATGTGTTGATTTGTCACGTGACGGGGCGTGATGAACACAGTGAAGTGCAGATGAGGCTCAGGCTGATTCATATGAATGAGTGCTGGAGGCCTAGCCTGCTAACGGCACAGGCGGCCATTTTCTGCCCCACTGCACGTCCCGGGTTCAAGTGTCACACATTGTAACTGGCAAGCCGGGTTACTGGCTGCAGCCATCAGACAGTAAACAAGGCACACTCCGCCTTAGTTTAGGAATAGAATTTAAAATGTAAAGATGATAAGATGTTTCCACTATAAATGAGGGGTTTCACTGTAAGGCACACCTATGGTCATTGTGAGCATAGTTCACCAAAAATATTTAAGGAATGTTGTAGATACATTTTTATGTGCAGTTTTATATATTTACATATTTATGACTCCTATCACTGTGTGATACACAATAGGATCAATCTTGGTTGGAAAAAAAGAGTTGAAAAAAAGATTTGTATGATACATGAAGTATGTGGTGATTCTTTGCCTCTACATTGTGTGCTAAAACCCTTTAATGTACACCTCATTGTAGATTATTTCTTTCTTAGTTTTTATATTTTAAAATATAGGGAATTTTAATGAATTATTTTGTTGCTGGGTACCGTTTTCAAGAGCTTTACTTTTGTACCGAACCTCCACTTGTTCTATGTGTTAATATGTTCTTTGAGAAAAGCGCAGGCATGAAAGTGTTTGGCTTTGACTTGGCCTAGTGGGCGAAAAACCCACATTTTCCAGTGGATTGTGGGATATTTGTAACCTGGGTGGACAGAGCAAGCCTATACATGTATCCTGAGGTACTGACTATAGTGCATGCATATCAAACCACTTTTCTTCCACAAGCTACGGCCATCATGTGACGTTTTTTGAAGCCACCTTGTTTCATAGTGTGAAGGACTACATGCTGAAGATAAGATGACCTGGACCAGGAACTGAGTCAAAGACAGGATTCGGGTCACTGCTGAAAGGGGGAGAGAGATGAGGGAAGAAGGAAGAAGCTCCTTCCTCATAACTCTCACGGGACACTGATGTCAGACTTGTTACTGCTGCAGCTGATGAAGAACGGGGTTTTCCCCCGGATCTTCTAAATCGCCAGATACCTCAATGTCACAAGGGCAATTCATTCTTTCAGATCACTACTTATCAATCTCTCAATCCCTCGACTGTTTATTTAGGGCTGTTCCCGTGAGTCAAAAATGTATAATTTGCAACATCATCAGGCCAGGAAGTCAAAGTGGGAATATGCGTATATATTCCCTCTTGTAAAACTGAACATGTTTATCCAACTCTTCCCTCTGAATTCTGGCTGCTTAGGGATTCAACCTAAGCAGGGCGGCAGTGCAATATTATAGTGTAGGGAACTGGGCTTGCAACCTTAAAGGTACAGGTTCAGTACTCAGACTAGACACCTTGAGCAAGACACCTAACCACCAATTGCTCCTGACCAGCTGATTGATGCCTTTCACCCTGTGAGTGTGTGTATCTGCATTAATTGTAAATAAAGAAATAAAATAAAGAAATAAATATGGGGCAGCATGGATGGTGCAGTGGGTAGCACTGCCGCCTCACAGCAAGGAGGTCATGGTTCGAATCCCCGTCGGCCGGGGCCTCTCTGTGTGGAGTTAGCATATTCTCCCCGTGTTTGCGTGGGCTTCCTCCGGGTACTCCGGTTTCCTCCCACAGAGTAGACTGATGCAGGATAGTCTGATTGGAGAGTCTAAATTGCCCGTAGGTATGAGTGTGTGAGTGAATGGTGTGTGTGCCCTGCGATGGACTGTCGACCTGTCCAGGGTGTATTCCTGCCTTTCACCCAATGTATGCTGGGATAGGCTCCAGCCCCCCTGCGACCCTGTTCAGGATAAGCGGGTTAGGATAATGAATGAATGAATTAATAAATATGAAAACAGTTTAAGTTGCTATTGATAAAACCTTCTGCTAAAATGATAGTATAATAATATAATAATAATAATATAATAATATAATAATACCATATAGGTTTATAGGCTATATCTGAAAGGTTTAACCACCAAACCGACAATTGTTTCCAGTGATATTTCCAGTTCCCGTTCATCAGAATGGCCTCTCCATCTTGGCTCACAGATCGCGGCATCAGCCTAGAAAACGGCATTTTCATGACTGCGATTGCGCAGTATCCCGGCTAGCCAGAAAGGTTCGCTTACCATCGGTGATCAGTCTTCAGCCGGCTACATGATCCGGCAACAAATGAGTATCTGGAATTCAGTCTTTGGTTAGATTATGTGTTTAATTAGCGTTTAAATCCCGACCTTATACCTTTGTCCTCATCCTTCAACTCTAGCAAAAATCCGTGCGTGACCCTTGTCGCTAATGTGGGCTGCTTAGTAACAGGGCTGTTTCCTGTCTCTCAGTGCGTCAGGGAGGGAGCTCCGCGGTTAAGCTGGCTAAAACGCCGGTTGACCTCTGCGCTTTAAGGATGTGCAGTGTAATAACAGATGGCGTCTCTGTACATGTGAAATATATGCCCATATTTAGTATCATTATTTTTCTTAGGATATTGTCAGAATATATATAGTCATTAATTTAATGCATGTATGCCATTTATATTTTGTAAAGACTGAATAGACAATAGAAATTGTGTGCACACATTAAATACACATCTACACGGGGAAAACTATTAATATGATAACAATATGAAGTTACAGAGTATACTGTATACTTTGTATACTGAGGGCCATGGCAACACTGAGAGTATGTGTTAATTTTGCTTGGCACGGGGTCCCATTGCCAGATATAACATATATATATATATTATAATCATATAAAACATGCCTAAGAGTTGGGATTATCTGTTTTTCGAACCTGAAAGTTCAATACGCGACAGAACATCTGCTAGCATAAATTCCATCTCGCATACATAATTCCTTTGTGCCCGCCTCTGGCTTCATAATTCATTTCCAGCATATTTTCATATTTTCATGGTAATACTGAAAGCCCCTCACGGTTTTTGTGCTGCGGCGCTCTGACCTAATTCTTCTCCGCAGATCAACGGAACTGCGACAGATAACAGATCACTGGCGGACTGAGAGGCTTTGCCGCAGAACTGCCGCAAGTCTGCCAGCCTTTCCTTAATGAAGGTGACTTTGAGAGCACTCTGATATCATAAGATTACGATTTGTAGTATAATGCTGAGCCCGCGTTTTACAGCTCTGGGTTGAAGCAGCGAATCATTGAGCAGTCGCACCGGCAAGCTGGGGACAGTTATCAGGATGCCACTGCGGACAGATTGCTGTTGTTGCTGCATGTTGTATTGGTTAATTCAAGTGCAGCCATTGTGACTTAAGTCCTGACCACATTGTTCAATTCTAATGTATAGAAATGTGCACTGACAGTTTGTGGATAAAGGTTGAGAATCTCTTGGCAGTAATATGCCTATACAAGCAGAGGTGCTCATGCATTTCCTTGCATCCTGGTCATTGTCACATACGCACACACACACACACTCACACACACACACACACACTCTCTCTCTCACACACAGACACATGCACTGACACACACACCCACATGCACTCACACACACATGCACACACACACGCACTCTCTCTCACACACACTCACACACGCACACACACACAGACACACACACATGCATGCACACACAGACACATTCACTCACACAGACACACGCACTCTCTCTCTCTCACACACACTCACTCACACACACACACTCACACACGCACATGCTCTCACACACACACACACACACACACACACACACACACTCCCCCTGCCTGATCCCCAAACCCAGATCAGACCCCTTCTGTTTCCAAAGGTTTGCTGAAAGTGGCGACGTGAGAGCCCAAAATGAGGATGCCGGGATGTGACCGCAGCTGGGCGCCTCACGGCGGGAGCGAGGAGCGAGGGCGCCACCTGGCCAAAAATGAGGGTTAGCGGCGCAAACGCCCAGCTCTCTGTATTTTGTGAGTCGCAACAGAGGATGTCCTTTCATGGCACTAATGCTTTTATCAGGCTGGCAAGCTCATTACCAGCTCAGCCAGCCACACGTTCTCCACTGCCCACCATGTTGGAGGTGATCCAGACCCCACCAGCTCCGCCTACACAAAGCGACTCCTTCAAATTAAAATGGCTGACTTGACTCAAGTCCAGATTTGAACCCAATCGAGATGTGGCAGGACCTGAAAGGAGCAGTTCATACTGAAAAACCTACCAATGTGTCTGAATTAAAGCAGTTCTGCAAAGAAGAGTGGGCTAACATTCCTCCACAGGGTTTTAAAAGAGTGATATCAAATTATAGGAAGTGTGTGTTTGCAATTATCACTGCTAAAAGTGGTGCCACAAGTTATTTAAGCAGGCAATTTCTTTTGCATGTTTTTGGGGTGTTTGATAACTGTCATTAAATAAATGAAATAATAAAAAAATATGTTTTGTGTTTACTTGGGGACTCTTTGCCTAAATTTAATCTACATATCAGAAGCCATTCAGTGTGAAAAATATACAGCAAAATCAGAAAGGGGGCAAATATTTTCACTGCACTGCACAGCCAGTAAAGACATCAATGTTTATTGACTGCTATTAACAAAACGAATTCTTAGTTTTGACTACTATTAACAAAACGAATGCAGTCCTGACAAGCCTCCACAGCTGAGCTTGCTAACGCGGAGGTGTTTGCCGATAGGAGCAGAGACACAATTATGATGAGTCATTCTGGGGTGCGGAGTGGCACTCCCCCAAAACGCTCTCTCGGTGTCAGCATGAGCTACAGTCACACCTGCAACTCCGCATCTCTGCTGGAGACTCCCCCTGCTGAGGCCCAGCTATTTATAATGCACTCCTTAGGGCTTCCCTCATGAAACAAACACAAACATAAATATTACTACAGAAATATTATTTAAAAAATATTTCTGTAGAGGCAGGCATAGAATAGGATAAAAAAGAAAACGTTATTGTCCATTTCTGGAAATTTCTCTTTGGCTTTGCCCTGGTGGAATTATTGACAACAATCATAAAATATTAACACAACACCATACACAATATAAACCAACACAGTACACAATATTAACACAACACAACACTACACAATAACAACACAAAACACAACACAACAGAGCTTGCTCAAATGATATGTGCAGGGGTGAGGATTAATAAGTGAAATATTCATCAAAGAAACTGCATGTGGGATTAAATTATTGTTAATAATTCTTCCTTGTGGCCCTGGGTGTCCTATACTGTCTCTCAGAAGGGAGCTTGTCAAATTCACTAAAAATAGGATGTGATGAATCCCACAAAATATGCTGGTCTCTCTGCCTGTTGCATAAGACAAAATACAGGAGAAGAAATAATATGTATCCCCACTGTGGGAGGGGGATTGGATGTGGTTATGAGCACCCACAGTGCACTGGTATTTTGAACCTGTTACATGTCAGAATACATGTAAACTAAAGAAATAGACTCTTCTGCACCGAAGAAGCTGACAGTAACGCCTGAATATTTTGACAGCAGATCTTAAAAAGAGTAATTATGCACAGTTGCTTAAGAGAGTGTGACTGGATGTCCAGTGAGGTGATGTTACTCCCAAAAACCCAGCTGAACAAGACAGTTGGTGCCGGCAATGTGTCATTTATTACCTCAAAAGCAGGTGCAGTTTGCTGCACACTATTGACAGTCAAACCAAAGAGTGAAAACCAAAATACCTTAACCAAAAGGGGAAAATGCTAAGCAATCTATGTACAAGCAATAAGCTCAATACGACCAGTTTCTATGGTCATGCGCACTGGAATAACTGACAGACAATGGCGACGAACGACAACGAAGACGGAAAGACACATAGAGCTCACGCGGTAATTTCAAAAATAAAACTGATTCAAATTTATAATGAATTGATGTTTATTTTAATAGACGCACAAGCAAATACATTGGTGGCCACACCATGTAATGTTGGCTACACATCGCGCCTCGATTAAAGTAGTAGGCAATTTTAGCTGCAGTTCGTGCTTTTGTGTCCTTTCCGTGACTCCGGCGGCTTGTCAGAGGGAGTGTAGGAATGTCTTCAAAATATGTATCTTTATTTTTACGAAGTTATAACGCTGGCGTTTACTTCACCAAGTGTTTCTTTTAAAAGACCGACACGAGGGTAAACAATATGTGTGATCTCGACCAGAGGTGCGCAATTTGTGATGATTCAGAAAACGAGGCCTGTTGATTCTGGTAATGTGATACCTACACACTATGCTGCCCTAGGCTATGATACACTTTTTCCTATTACTTATTTATCTTCTTGATGGTTTTTATATTTAATTTTTTATAATATTTATTGATCAATGTTGTTTACATTTGTGCTCATGAACAGAAATGTGTTTGAAAATTGAAAATTAAACAAGAAATTGTTTCATTATCCAGAGTTCGGATTTTTATTATACTATGTCTATCTTTATCACATGGGCCTATACTTTTAGTTATATATCTTTATATATATTTGCAATTATTTTTTCTGGAATTGTAATGTAACTCATGCATCTTTTAAGAAATTAATTTAACGTGTACCCCTCCATTAGATTTGTTGGGTTGTACTAAACATTACTGATAATATTCAGTAGTTAATATACAAAATATATTTAATACTGAAACATTCAACTGTAGAAAAATAAGCAGATTTAATTCTGAGATGTGGACCCACCATATCCTAGTGTTATTTCCATTTATGTATGTAGAGTGCTATCAGGAAAAGCTATTTTTATGCCATTCTGACTGTATTCATGAGCTAGCTGTGCAGGGTAATTTGAAGATTCCCTGTAGATTGCTCATCTGCTACCCTCCAGTGCTTTACCCGTACATATGACCACACCAAGGTTCCCTTCCATTTTAGCATTGCTTTTTTATTTTCTTTCCCACCTTTCACCATCTTTTACAAAACAGTTCATCCTTTGCCAATTGGTGGATTGATGAAGGTGGTTGAATACGTTTGTTTTAAAATAATTTGTCTTCATTTATTCACCTCACATTCAGCTGTTATGATCCTAGGGATTTCAGATATCTATAATTGAACCAACTCAGAAACTTGCAGCAATGAAGGAATCATTTTTCAAACGGCTACACTGCAGAAAATTAAATCATTAATCGGTGCGATGTGAATGTGGAATGTCCATTTTTTCTATTTTTGACATAATGTGAAGGTAGATTATCCTTCAGAAGACATCTTTGATTGATGTCTGATTGTGAAAATGAAGAAAAATTGACTCATTATTGAACATTAAAGCAGGATGCATGGTGGGTCCACAGTCCCCGCTGTGGAGCTGTGAGGTGTGGCGGTGTGTCCTCAGCAAGCCCCTGTTCAGCCTGGCGGTTAATGTGCCACCCCCTCCCCCTTTGAAGTCCCCGGCATCAAGGTCATCCCGGCCTGGAGCTGGGCCTCAGGGAGTCATCGCGCAAACGCACGCCACAAGCAGCCAATCCCTGCCGGGGATCAGTGTGTCAGTGTGCTACTG
This sequence comes from Conger conger, assembly GCF_963514075.1. Classification (NCBI taxonomy): domain Eukaryota; kingdom Metazoa; phylum Chordata; class Actinopteri; order Anguilliformes; family Congridae; genus Conger; species Conger conger. Next base: position 19,788,810 of record NC_083777.1, on the reverse strand, counting down.
AAGGCTGTCCGTTTCTGTATATGTGTGTATGTGTGAGAGAGACGGACTGTGTGAGTGTGAGTGTGTGTGTGTGTGTGTGTGTATACACGCAATGCACTCGGTTAATGTTGTCGGACTCGGGATGGAATAAGCCCGGTCCAAACTCAATGCGGTGAACCAGGGCCTTTATGAGAGTCTGTTAGACCTTTTCCAGCGGGAGAGTTCTGGAAGGGTGTTCTTTCATCATGACTGTACGGAGGTACCATCAGTGCCGGTAATATAGGTGGTGCAGCCCATGTCTCACCGTGTCTTATATCAGGACGTCCTTTTTTTTACAGGTCTTTATATTTTAACCACTGACTGGAAAATATCACGAAGACTACGTTTGGATTAACAGTGGTGTCTGTTTATATATCCTCATCTTGTTCATGATTATTACACTTTCTTTGTACAATATGTGATCATGCTAAACTTATACCATGTGTTTTTACAGAAAAAAGGTAAAGTATCGCAAACGATGTAGCCTGTATCCCAATAACCAAAGGTACTCATGAGCCAAATATAATCCAAAGTATTGCGGCACCTCGCTGGCTGGCTGAGAACCATCAGGCCCCTGCGATCGACCTAGAATGCTGCTGCCTTCCTGATCTTCGGCCTGCCAGAATTCACACGCGCTGCACCACTTTTCACACCCTTCCGCCTCTTCCTGTGACCGTCCGCACACCATTCAGAGCTCACGCTAGTATACCAAGCTGCAGATGACACTAACCCCTTCCTATCCTCCGACGATGATTACAGTGTTACGGTGTTCAGCATCCTCTCGCCAGCCAGCTGTCCCTGCCCTTCCAGCTCCCAGCAGCCTCTCCTCATGGGCCCTGAGTCTCTCTGTGCTTTGTTTCGTTACACAGCCCACAGCATACTTCAACACACCTCACAAGCTTTGGTCAGGTGTATATTTACTTTGAAATTGGTCTGTTTCATGTCAAATTTTGCATTCATTTGAAATATTAGTATTTTTTAAAAAGTGTTTTGTCTGAAGCGTATGTACATTTTGTGAAAAGGACAGAAACAGAATTAATTAAATGATGTTGTTGCCTTTAATTATTAACGTGTATACTTATAGACATGGAAAAGGACATGTTCCACATGTCCACAGACTTTGGTCTGTGACCTGCCAGTTGGCAGTTATGACCTGTTGATCTATTCACTCCTTAAGCCAGTGAAACCCCTGCTCCTCTGCCCAGGAGACCCCAACACCTGGAGGTCACCGTGGTGCCCCTACACTCATGGATACCCAGCTCTTACCTGGGACTAGAGCAACATTGCGCCAGTCTGAACTGGATTTACATTGTGTGGCTCTGATTAGGGATGTAAAAATATTAAGGTGTGTGCGTCAGACAACTTCATGTTGCGGGTCATTTTGGATACAGTGGACCGGCAGATCAGCTCCTGTAGTTATTTTCCGCAGCAGGAATGCACTGTATGGGGCATTACATTGTGCCGATTAGGTTTGGCCCCTGGACGAATCAAAGCGAGTTGTTCACTGGCTGCAGTTATGGTTGGTCTGCACAGGCACATGTGGGCAAATCCTCCCCTGCATGGGTGACGTCCTATCTAGTCTATGCTAGCCACAGTCAGCACTGGCTCTGCCCAAATCTGACCCTACAACGTGGGGCTCATCCCTGTGCCTAACAGGATCACTTGCATGGAATATGTTTTTATATAATGGTTTTTAGTAAGTAGGTTCTCAGAAATGTTTTAGTTGTTCTACCCATTTCAATTACCTGCTCACATTGTGTGTTCAACTGCTGAAACATTACAGACAAATTATGTGAAAATAAGTCACTACATGTATATTGATAGATGAACTACATGCATGCTTCATTAATAGGCAGAATTGTACAGATGTTTAACGAATGAAGTATGCCACTAATTTTCAGTCCAGGTCCTGGAAAGCCGCAGGGTCTGCTGGTTTATGTTTTCATCTTCTATCAGCAGCCTGGTGAGGTGAGTTAACCGTGTAATCGACTGCTATAAATGGTCAATTACATGTGGACTAAAAACAGAAACCAGCCGACCCTGAGGCTCTCTAGGATGAGGAATGAAGATCACTGAAATATGGCCTGAAAGTGTGACTTTTATTTTGTCATCTCCGGTATGACACAGGCTATTTATTTGTAATTCCAGAGTGCTGGCATGCCTTCAATTGGATTACTGCCCACACTGTAGGTGGAGAGCTATTCATCTGGCCCCTGACCAGATGTCACACATTTGTTGAGTTTTATGAGATTATATTAAATATCGATAAAGGCCTAACAGCACCAGAGAGCTGCGCGCAAGCATTTGTGTTTGCCTCTCCTGTGAATTTATTTACAGGTGGATAGTTTTGTGATTAAATTTTTTTTACAGGTCAGTGAGATTCTAAAATGGGAGAGGAGTGCAGGAGGCCTGTCTGGGAAGAACTGCCAGAACGGAGGCCTGGAATGTCCGTCATCACATCAATCGTTCCTCCATCCTCAAAGCCACTCCGGGAGATGAATTCCATACCAGGTGCTGAATGCTATTCCTAACCAATCATGTTACTCCTTGTTGATTTTTATTAGCAGGCTTCTTACATGCACAAGACCTTTCGAGATTTTACATGACCTACATTTTCATGTAACTAAATTTTATTTTAATGATCGGTACGAGGTTGCGTGCGGCTTACAGTATACCACTCCATCAAACAGCTACATTTTATTCAATATTAATATGTAAATGATGCTTTATGGAATAAATTGCTGTGTTCTGAGTCGAGGAAATGCCCCTGGGCTTTTCAGAACAGATTTCACAGATGATGTGTAATTTACAACAGGGTGAAAAATGTTGGGGAAAAAGCGTTTGCATTGCAGTAGCACAGTGGTAAGAAGGGATGCCTTGCTAGGAGGGCCAGATCCTCTCTCCGTGTTTCCTCCCACAGTCCGAAAGTGTAGCCTCTACAGCTGAAAATGAACCTCCCTGGCTAACTATAACACATTTAGAGAAATGCTATCAATGTGCATTGACCCTGTCAAACCAACAATGTTTAAAAGTAAAATCAAATCCGTTGACAGTAGAATAGTCTGTTTGATCTGAGACAGAAGTACTGCATTCTAATGTCGGATGGAAATGATGAAATGGGCTGACATTATTTAGGAAAGCAGAAACTTTTCTCAGTCCCTAATGGCGTAGAGCTAGGCTGCAGCAGATGTGCTGGCTTCCTGACACCAGCCATTAGCAGCTGAAACTGTAGAAAGCAGGCACACACTCCTGACCCTCTACCCTAATGAGTGTAAACAATCTGGATGAACAGTTTCATTACCTTTTCTTCTGTTGTCCTCCTGTCCTGTGGGTCAAGTAAGGGACACAGCAGTGTATACCTTTTTAATGTCCTGTGTGCTCATTTTAATAATCTGTTTCAAGACAATTAGAGTAACATTTTACAGTCTAATTTTACAGAGTCTAATGCAGAGAAGTGTGTGGTTCCATACAGATGTATTTTGGTTAATATTTGTTTAAAAAAAATTATATATTTATTTTTGCGTATCAAACACATCTGATGGCTCTGTAGGTACACCATGCAAAATACATTTTAAATAGTATTTACACAATGCTCTCTTGCTTTCTCCAGTGCAGCAGTCTGATAGAGCCTGGATATTATCTATTGAGATGGGTATGGCAAAACCATTAATAATCCTGTCCAGGCTGGGAAGCTGGGAAGCTTCACAGTTCTGCTTCCAAGTCCACTCCCCGAACCTCTATTCTACAAGCCCCTCCTCCATTACCTTAAAAAGCTGAGAAAGCTGCCTTGGAGACAGTTCTGTCCTCCGGGAAGCAAAATGTCATTCTTTGCAGTTTCTGTCACAGGCATTAGGACAATGGCTGCTAATTAGGACCCAATTTTTTCCCCTAAAGGCTGGACTGAGCAACTCCAGACTGGGGTCACAGACAGAGCAGTGGCTCCAGGGGTTTGTAGCTTTAGCATTTTGATTTTTAAATCCCTCACCAATGTATTTGTGCATTCAGTGTTGATAACACTGCAAACATACAGCTGTCATAAGCATGGCTTTCCCTTTGTAGCTAGTCATGATGGCATGTTCTGGCACTGTAACAATGGTTAAATTGTTGTTGACCATTGTTAAATCAAACTGGTGCCTTGTGTAAGCCTCATGGCTGACAGTTCAAGTCATGTTACTAAAAAACACAGCTGTTTCTGAGTATAATTATGGTACTGAAGATAATAAATCGGTGATAAGCCCTCAGTCAGTAATGGGAAGAGTGTTCTGTAATATAGGCTGTTTGTTGAAAAACATCTTGCATCAGAAAAGCATTTGAGAATGGACCTGATAAAGGTGATTTATTTAGCACTTACTGTAAGAGTGACTCAGGACTCTTGAGGGGTTCAATCAGCATGACATTGATGCTGGTATTTTTTTGGCACCAGGTCGGTTGAAGGAAGACGACGGATGTTGGAACTGGAACTGTGGGAGGGGTGATGCATTAAAGGGCCTGTTTTCATTTTTAGACCCAGGTCTGCTGAGTTTCTCACCACAAATTCAATGGATTCAACACACTCCTAGTTCACGTATACTAGGTCTCTCTGTTAGCCGCTAGCATTGTTAGCCAAATAAGACTGATTTATTGGGGGCTTAGAATCACAACCTGACAGCTGTTTAACAAATAATACTAATAAAGCAAACTTAAATTTGTTCATATTTATTCCTATGTTTATTTGCTTGCATAATACATATCTTATAATCATAATGTGACAATATAGCAAAACAAAACCTGTGTTTTAGTTAGTCTTGGGCCACTTGCCTTGTGATAGTAGCTGACTTCATGACTATTACTAGTCTTGTTGGAGCTCAGGGCCCTGTGCAGTTGTGAGTAAGTTCCTGTGCAGGTGTGAGTAGGCTCCTGCGCAGGTGTAAGTTCATGTGCAGGTGTGAGTAAGTTCCTGTGCAGGTGTAAGTTCCTGTGCAGGTGTGAGTAAGTTCCTGTGCAGGTGTGAGTACGTTCCTGTGCATGTGTGAGTAAGTTCCTGTGCAGGTGTGAGTAGGCTGCTGTGCAGGTGTGGGTAAGTTAATGTGCAGGTGTATATCTTGTATCAAGTGATCAATTGCATTCACCCATATCACCCTATATTGTGTGCTGGCCTTTTGCCTGTCACCAGAGGAACTGCTTTTAGGTGTCATATTATTTCTGTTGTGTTCAGGCTATGCTCGTCTTACATCAGATTATGGTACAGTAGTATATATTCATAATGTTTGTTTAAGCTTAATGGTAACTACTCTTTGAAAGATAATGGTTCTTTCAATGCATTGTGTAGATTACCTCGTCTAATCCGTATACAAGTAAATTGTGTCCACATCCACATTTTTGCTGCATGTGCGTCAACTCTCCCTACTCTCCCTATTGGTCAAAATTTAAGTGACCTTGCCAGATTAGATATTGTGCCCATTGTACAAGTAGCGATTTACAATGGGGTTAAGATCAGTTCTGAGGGCGATCAATGGATGTGTTTTTGGTGTTTGTGCTATTAAATAATATGAAACTGAGCATCACGTTGGCATGGAAAACACGTACACCGTACCTCATTAAGCAGGTACACTCACTGAGCACTTCATTAGGAACATTTTTACTTTATTACACCTACTTATTCATGTGATTATCTAATCAGCCAATTGTGTGGCAGCAGTGCAATGCATACAATCATGTAGATACGGGTCAGGAGCTTCAGTTAATGTTCGCTTCAACCATCAGAATGGGGGAAAAAATGTGACCGTGGAATGATAGTTGGTGACAGGTTGGTTTAAGTATCTCAGAAACTGCTGATCTCCTGGGATTTTCATGCACACTAGTCTCTAGAGTTTGCAAAGAATGGCACACAAAACAAAAAAATACAGTGAGCAGCAGTTCTGCAGACAAAAACGCCTTGTTAATGACAGATGTCGGAGGAGAATGGCTGGTCAAAGCTGAAGGTGATAGTAATACAAATAACCACACATTACACAACAGTGGTATGCAGTTGAGGATCTCTGGACACACAATGCATCATAACTCTAAGTGGATAGGCTACAGCAGAAGTCTAATAAATACCTAATAAAATGCTCACATGTTTCTGTGTGGTAATATCTAGCTTCTATTGAAGAGATGAGTCTTTTCCACAAACTGAGTGCCAATTTAATTCCTCTGGATTAATGACTTCAATTCAAAGATGTTTCCATTCAATTTTACTTTCATAATTTCATGGTAATTATTTTCAATTTCATGTAAACTAATTAACTTCTACCTATTCCAATCTAGCTATACTGCTTCCAAATATTTTCCTTAAGATATGAATGTGCTGAAATGATTATTGTGAATGATGTCTATGTAAATACACCAGGGCTTCTCAAACTCAGTCCTGCGGACACATGCTGCTTTTCATTCCAGCCATAATTGCAACCTCTTAATTGTAATGAAACGTCATTAGACTTCAATTAGACGTGTCTAATTTCTGTCAAAGGATCATTTACCTCCTTAAGGTCAAGTTGTCCCCTGAGATGTGAGGTCCATCCTTCCATTATCTAACAGGCTTATTCCTGGACAGGCTACACACTGCACCACCACTGCCACCCTCTGTGAGGTCCCAATTACTGAAAGTGTGACTACCTTTGAGAATCCTGCCTTGTACTGTTCAATGTAGCTCTCTGTCCTTGGAAAAGAATCAGTATATTTCTCATTCAGACATCGTATAAAGATTTGCCTATAATTAGGCCAGTTACATATTCATAGGAGGAAGTCTATAGAAAACTATTTCCTGTTTTAAAGGAAATTGACTACTGACTGACACTGAGGATGATGTTAGTGAGAGCCCAGCTGGTGAGCACTAACATTATGCAGATGAATGAGTATTCTGCTATGAATGGGAATGCCGTTGTGTTTCTGACTTTGCTCCCAAAGTAAGTGAGTCATATTTTTTGGAATGGCTGCTGAGTAATGACAAGGTGGTCAAGAAAATATTCAGATGGAAATAAGTACATTTTGTGAAAAAAATATTTTGTATCACACTAGCGTGGTCTACAATGTGCTGTATTTGGCATATTTAGGTAGTAGATATGACATTTGCTTGGGAAGTTATCTTGCCAAACAAAGTTATGTTCAATGTAATAACAATTTGTTCAGGAGGTCACTTTTTCTCTTGCTAGCTTAGCTATAGAATATATAGCTCTGAATATCATTGTTTTGCTTAATGCCGGCATTTTGCTTGTTCCAGTAAATATTAATGTATGTTACATATAAAGATTGTTCGGTGTCAACGCATGTCCTTTAAGGTCCCTGGCAGACTTAAACTTGTGAACATGGCTCTCTATTTCCTTCCATTTGGACGACAACTACTTCCATTGAATGAAACGATCGTCAGCTGAGCCAGTTCTGATTAGTGGCGTGATGTCACAGAGTCAAAGACACTGCCTTCCCTGGGTGGGGGGGGGGGCAGGGGGTCAGCTCCTAAAACATGGTCAGACCTTCAAGTCTCTTGTGACTCAGCTGAGCTAAGCCTCCCTCCTGTGTGCTGTGCCACATATTGGGTAAGGTGGCCCAGCTCTGGGGCTAAGCCTCCCTCTGTGTGCTGTGCCCCATGTTGGGTGAAGTGGCCCAGCTCTGGGGCTAAGCCTCCCTCCTGCGCTGCCTCCTGTTGAGGGCTCTGTTTCCACACAGCTGCCGAGAGCTCATCTGAACTTGAGAAGGCATAAGATGGACGCAGGTGCTGTTGCAGTTGGTGAGTTTCTGGGGGAGGAGCAGGGGGTTTTTGTGTTGGGGATCCCAGCTCCAGTTAAATATGCTTAGCTACAGTGTGTGCATATGTCTGTCTGTCTGTCTGGTGTATGCATGTGTGTGTGTGTGTGTGTGTTTCCATGAGTTTGCCTGAGGTCCTTCAGCATGGTAACTGTTCCGGGACTCTAAAACAACAGGATTACCACGCCCAGCTGATCTTACATTAAGCTCTTTCCTCTGTCAACAATGCAGTGCTCTTCCCAAGCTCCTGTCAGAACCCAGTCCTCCAAGGCCTGACAGCTGGCCGGGGTTTCTTTGAAGATGATTAACAGAGATCCTGTTTCCCTCTGTAAATAACATAATGGAGGCTTTCTGCTCCACAGAGAAGTTACCGTAACTGCCAATAATGCTGGCTCTTCCCGTGTGTTTGTGTGCTTTTTATTACAGTGTGTTCTTCAGTAGGCTGTTAGGTTCTTTAATATAATATATTATTTTAACATAATTCCGGCTTGGCTCCTTTGATTTTGGTTTGTTTAGAACCTGTCTGCTTTCCACAAATGGTTTAGTTTTAGTGACCAGGTGTCTGCTTCTTCAGCAATTTAGTTATCACCTCACAGATTCGGTCTATTACTTGAATCTGTTAATTGTTTGCCATATAATGGATCACCAAAATTAAAGCATGGCTAATCTTACTGATGAAAAATCCTGATTGTGGGATATCATTCTTCATGGCATTCACAGCTATTTGGAACTAGGTCATAATGGGGTAAATAGGCTTTCAATAACCATTGAAATCATCAATTTAAAAACAATTAATGGCTCATTACATTTCAGATTTTACATTTCACAGGATGTGAGGGTGGCCGGTTAGTTTGCACTCCTCTGAACTTGATGGGGAGTTTCAGTGATGGGAGGGGTCTTGTCAGGATCTGCCATTCAAAATTTGGACTTAAATATATTCGAAGGATTTCAATAACAATAAAGCAGAACAGAAATACCTTTATGCTGATCAGTTTAATGCCATAAAGGATTTTGAGAATAATTAAGTAAAACTGTGCAAAAGGAAGTAGAGGAAATTGAATTCTTGACATTTCAATAAACGTATTAATATTCTAAAAGAACAATAATCATGCAGTTGCATTCTTTGTGTGATATTTCAAATTACTGCAAGAAAAATTGTCAAGATACAGCCGAGGATAATGACGTTTGACACAATGTGATTTGACTGACGGAAGTCAACTCAGCCTCTTATACTGACGAAGTCCAGCAGGTGGAGATAGAGCATTCTTTCTATGAGTTACGGGTTATGTCAAAAAGGGTTTAGGCCTAGTTTGACATCTGAACTTAAATGTAAAGTTTTGGCGGATGTGTGGCATGACCGATATATGCAGTCACCCTAAATCTACATAAACTGCCAGTGTGAGTTTATTCCTGAACGTTCAAGAATAGAGCATAGACCCCTGTAATTTATTAATCTGGTGGAATTGACATATTTTTCGTATATTTTCAATGTCCAACACAACCACGTGAGTCCAAGATGAAGATGGTTAATATTGGATTTAACATTAAACCCTTTAAACTTCACATTGACATTAACTGTCATTCTGCAGCGAAAGCCTAGCCTATAGCCACTGTAGTCTCCTTAAGATCTTGCCTATCCTCTAAAAAATCTGTCTCTACGGCCTTTCCCCTGTATTTCAAACTTCCCTTTTCCACAAACTATATATATGGAATGTAAAATAGTAGTATACAGGGTAAATGACCTCAATGTTTAAAAATGATTTAATAAAAAAATGCCTCAATTCGTAGTGGATGTATAAATTCATAATAAGTGTGCAAATGCATATGCTTATGTAACGTAGTTTGATGATCCTTTATGTGATGGATATTTCTGGTGCTAACAGGTTTAATGTAATGTTTTGCCTTCTGTTTGTTGTCTAATTTCTGTTTTAGTTCTTACATTGGTCAATGAAGATCATTGGAGCAATACAGATCTTTAGACCAGATCAGTCCATGCTTAATTAATTAATTCGACTGGGACGCTACATACAGTATATTGTCTGCATAATCATGTCAATATATCGCAACGACGTCTCTTTACTTTTTAATGAACAGGTTACCTGATCTTTTACGTGGCATATTTAAACAACCTGCTGCATAAACACTGTATAATGGCATTGAATGCCCCTGTGACTGCACGTATTATCTTATGATGGACGTTATTTGATTTTATAATTATATATTAATAAAATGTCTAGACACACATACATTTGTTTTACAATGATAAAGTCTATTTCGGCTAGCTCGTAAGCGTAGCCTATTGCTCAGGCCACCGTTATACGTGATTAACTACATGTATTTTCAGGATATTTAAAATCCATTGTAGACTACCTCATTATTAAAGCACTGGTTCGATATGAAAAGAAAGAGAAAGTCCGCAGCTTTTAAATTACTCCTGGAGGACAACAGGTTACGCTTCATCTCTGCGCGTGGATGGTTGTAAATATGTTTTAAGCCAGGCAGATGAATAAACAAACAGAAGCGCGTATTAGGATACTGGAGACGGAAGCGCCATTATGCTTTTAAATAAATGGCAACGGCTAGACTGGTGGATAAATAAACGTATATTGAACAACGCTAATTCAATATATTAAAAAGGAATATAAGATGGAAACCGGTGGCCGAAAGTGGGGCGCATAGACACATCATTACACTTAGATGACAGATCTCTCAAAGACCCGCTGCAAGCTAGGTTGGTAAATATAGAACCGAGAATATACTTGACAAAAAACTGGCGTCGTATTCTGCGTCATTTCAGCAATACAATTATGCAAGAAAACGCTACGCAGGCACATCGGGTCTAGCTGGAATAAACGTCCATGTCGTAGGCTATCAGTGCTGTCTGCCTATCTTTATCATTGTGTAGCCTAGCTCCGCCTTCCTACCTGTAAATCTCCCTTGCCATCTTTCCAGCAGATCTGACAGCCGCTATCAGCTGGCCGCTGTGTGGAGGCAGAAGCAGAGTGAATGGGGACGTCGACATTGGCCAAATAGCTGACGCTGGTCGCGGAAAAACCTCGCAACCACAATTATAATTAAGATTTCTTCAGAGAATGGCGGTCGATTGATAACGCAAGATTTTTCTTCCATCCGAAAGCCCCTCAGATTATTGACAAAGTGGCATTTGTGATACGGGGAAATCGATGAACCACCGTGGTGGAGCGACTGGGTCTCTAACTCGAAGAAAGCTGGGTCACATTCACACTGATTGACTTCTATTTTATGTTCGTGTTAAATATCTAGCTATAAGCTTGAACAACCAAAGCGAAGACGATCGTTGTGAACTGAATATAGCCTATCTGCAAGATGGAATTGTCCAGGAAGGTTTGGGGAAATCCCTCAAAATGAGAACGCACCGCCGTCATTAACGTGGATTTAAATGTGTTTTGCAGAGGGACACAGACTCGCTGTTTGAGCTTCGAAGCCCAGCTCGCCTGTGAGGCTCATGATTGGAAATCGCCCCGCTTTGAAGGAAACTGGGGTAAAATAATATAATTGGGAGGAGAGGGATATTTGAAGCAATATGGCTGATGAGTGGGGCCGGGAACGCAGGCTGGAGCTCTCCAAAGCTTTTGGATGCTAGCTGTGGCAGATGGCAACGTTTCGTATGGCATCCGCAGCATTATAATGAGTGCTAATATCAATAGGCCTAATATAAATCCGGACTCTGTATACATTTCCAAGATGGATGTGATCATCCCGTTTTCACCAGACGTGCCATGTGATAGCAATGGCCAGCGCATGTGGTGGGCATTTCTTGCCTCATCCATGGTAACATTCTTTGGGGGTCTGTTCATCATTTTGCTCTGGAGGACCCTCAAATACCTGTGGACGGTGTGCTGCCACTGCAACGTCAAAACCAAGGTAATCCATCCTGCTCTTATAGGCTACCCGTGTTCTGTCGTGGCAATTATGGCGGAATTGTGCGGGACATATTTTTTAAAATTATTTCTAAACCCCTGGCGAAATGTAAATCCTTAAACAGTATTTTATGGAGAGAGGGAATCCATTTGTTGACATTTGCTTTAATGACCCCGCAGCTGAGTAATTATGTTGCAGTAGAGAAACACATGTTCTCAAAACACAGCATAAAAACACTCCGATTGGTTCAGATATAATGGCGGTTGCGCGTTATATGAATTACTTTCAGTCGAAAGTGCCTTACAATAAAATCTGTACAGATAGAAAATCCATAAAATGTATGTTTGCCCGGAGAACACAGTCTCACTCGTTCAAACAGCAAGCTCCGTACTTGGAAAAGAATAAAACAAGCAAAAAAAAAAATTGTTTTTCTACTGTTTTATATTGTACACCTACATCGAAGTTCTTTTTATCGATTCCATAACTAATGTATGCGTGCACACGGCTATCCTAATGGGAGGTGATTATTTGATTGAAGCCGACAATCTAGTATCCCCATGTCATATGCTGATTGCATTTCCCCGTTTATGTGTCAGAAGCCAGTGCCCTCTGCTCTTGTAGCATTCTCTGGAATCTTTATGGTCCTCTTAAAAATGATCTTTTAACAGTTATCCATTTTAACCGTTTTAAACCGACGCATAATTAGGAATAAAAAGCAGATTGTGTTGCATGTCTTAACTGTATTAAACTTGATCATATTTAATAACATATTCTGCCGCATCTTATGTGTGGAAGTGCCATGGAGCATGGATAAGACTAGAAGAAAACTATGAAAGTGATGATCGCGTTTTATTGACTTAATTTAGCCGGACTTTGGTTCAGTGCTTACAGCTCATCCCACGTTACTGCAGCCATGCAGATTCTGTTTCGTGCCACGCAGTTATGTTCATATGAAAGGATTTGGGGACCTCCCCTCCGTATTGGGAAAATCTAATAGGAAACTTCAGTTCTGCTCAGAAATTGTGTGCATCGAAACTAAAAATCTCCCTCTGCCCACAAGCTCCTGGGCCATTGATTTTGAATGTGAAAGATTTTATGTTTTGAATCATGTTTAGCTGTTGCTCATTGAGACACTGGGACCTGAAAACGGTTGAATTAATGTTCTTGTCTATTGTGTTTTGGGACTAGCTGCTGTCTAAATCTGCCTCGGTGGAGCTGTACCCCTGCAAGATATTTGAGCAATTTCTCTTTCTACCTTTCACTGGCATTAAATCAATTAAAGTGTCTCCACAGTACTCTTGGGGTGGGTTCTGTAAAAGTTTAGTGGCATTGGACAATCAATGAAAAATGTGTTAGTATTATAATTTCACGCCTACTGTGGATATACTCCTACATCCTACACTCCTATATCCCAGTCCTACATGGTAATTATTTGCATGACATCAGATCCAGGGCATGGACTGGCCAATCAGGCTCATGGAGGGCTACCTGCTTCCCAGAAGGCATCTGAGCTCCCTCTAATTGAGCCACAGACTCAGCCCAATTAAGCCAGTAATTAACTTCATGAATCATTTAAGTCATCTGATGGAAAGGAAAACTGCCCCTGCCCGAAGCTCTGATTTACAACGTAGAGAAGGTACCGGAGCTCTCCTTCTGATTTTCATTCAACCCGCCTTGCTTGCCTGACTTGATACAGTTCCAGGTCCTGGCATCAATTTCACGCTTGCAAAATATTTTGACTGAAATGAACTTACTGTGAATGTCAGCCGGTTGCCACAGTGACAATGATGGCAAGAAAAAATATCTCCCTGTTCTGCTACCTCCATCAGGGTGAAAAACAAGTGCACGGTGTAGTCAAGTGTGGTATAATGGTATACAATTCATGCCACAGCACTCCTACATCTTACAGTGAATGCATACAAAAGGAAAAAAACATAGCTATGAATATGGTTCCATTGTGGCATTTCTTTTAATTTTGGAATGGCTTGGTGGTGGAAAGGCATGCCTGTGGATTGCTTTGCTAGACATCAGGCAAATCCCGTTGTTATTGGTCGGTACTGGAGACGTGCAGGGTAGTTGTGTGTGTGCATATCTGTAGGCGACCATAGTTATGCGGAGCTGGTTTAGATTTGTTTAATCCTGCGCTGCTTTTCACATCCACTGTCTGGCTATTTTTTGCCTTTCTGTTTAGCGCTAGCCAGTTCCGCCCGGTTATTTATTTAAAGGGGTTTGTTCATCAGGCTTTTGAGGCCTCCTTTCTTCATTACCTTTTAATTACCCACGTGAACGAGGCGTACACTAAAGCTGCCCGTGCCACCGGAACCCGACTCCTCCGTGCCAACCGGGGGCCGAGAGAGAGGCCACGCCCGCAGCCCAAGCGTGAGGTCTGTCTGCGCTTGCGGTCGTTTTTATTTACCCAGAACTTGCTATTTTGGGGGTTCTGGTCTGGTGTTTCTCATCTGCTACTCTGTACTCTGTGACAGTCTCCCGGGATGGGCTCAGGAGGTAAGAGCAGTCGTCTGGCAGTCGGAGGGTTGCCGGTTCGATCCTGCCCTGGGTGTTTTCGAAGTGCCCCTGAGCAAGAAGCCTAACCCCAAATTGCTCCTGACGAATGTGCGTGTGTGTGTGTGTGTGTGTGTGTGTGTGTGTGTGAATGGGTGAATGAGAAGCATCAATTGTACAGTGCTTTGGATAAAGGTGCTATATAAATGTAGACATTTACCATTTAAAAATCCCAATACAAATAAAATTGAATTGAATTAAATGAACCCACGCCCCCTATTACCTGTACGCTAGACCTCACAGACTTGTCTGAGTGCACCACTGCCAAGGTTGGGCTGGCCCAGCGGACCGCGTGAAGGAACCTCTTTTCTGAGACGGTGCACCTGGGCCCGTAAGGGAGAGGGAGAAGTGAAATCTGGGTTGTGACGCTGAGGCCCGGCCCGTTTGAGGGCCTGAAACCCAACCTCCGGGCAGCTGGGCGATGAGGTGAGCCCCACAGGCATGGTGTGAGTAACAGGACCCTGACCGCAAAGCCCCGCAGCTGGGCCCAGAGCGGGTGCTTTGTGTTTCCGTGCCCCCACTTCTCTCTCTCTGTCTCTCACACTCGCTGTCACAAGGCTTCATGTACGTCAGAAAGGCCCTGTTGAAGTCTCAGGGACGATTGGCAAAAATACAGATACGTGCTCGCAAGACGTATTCCGCGAATGCATCTATACGCTATTGTTTTCCGTTGCTGGGATACGTAAACGTACGCAGCTGGTTCGATCGTAGAGGAGAATGAAACAGGACCTATTTCCCTTATTACCATTACATGCATAGTGGCAGTGAGTGCACTATAGTTTGAGTGTTTATTAGTTACGGTCTGTGCTGTCTTTTTCATTGTGGAGAGGGGTGTAGACTTTGGGTTTTTGCTGACTTGTGCTTTCCCTGTCCTTCCCCCTCTGAAGTGTTTGTTTTCTTTAATGACATTTTGATGGGCTGGAAACGTTCCCGTAGTTTCAGCCCTTCGACGAGGTGCACATCACAGATTACACCAATGCTAGCTTTAATCTCTGTTGGCTTTGTGTCAGCCTTCTACTTTGCTCATTCTGGACCTTTTATTCAAAGACTCATTCCCAACACTAGACTATTTTAGACCTTACTGGCCACACAGTACTAATGGAGTGCCAGTGACTATTTAACACTCTATAGGCCACACAGTACTACAGGTGTTCTGTTACCAGTTGAATGAGAGGCACTCTGGGATAAAAGCAGTAGTGTTGTGCTGCTGTGCACTCCTGGTCATAGTTGACTATTGACATAGTAGAGCCTCCAGCCTTTTTTAGGGCTCAGACTGTGTTTCTGAGGAGTGCAATTTTTGGCCGAGCCACTTGGGTTCTGGGCCTTTTTGACAATTTCTGTTGAAGAGCCAACAGCTGGGAAGGGATGACTATGACCGCGGGGCAGAATGAGAACAGAAACACACACAGTTGGGCACAGAGGAGCAGAATGAAAACAGAAACGCACGCAGATGGCTATAGAGCAGCAGATTGAGAACAGAAACACACACAGAAGAGCAGAATGAGAACTGAAACGCCCACAGATGGACACAGAGGAGCAGAATGAGAACAGAAACACACACAGCTGGACATAGAGGAGCACAATGAGAACAGAAACGCACAGAGATGGACACAGATGCAGATCAATACAACTATGAAAGCTTCTCTGTGAAATGACTTCAGATGGAAATTCTAAGTTCAAGGGTAGAACATACATGCAGGCTAAAGTTCTAAATGCAGGATGAAATAATTTTCTCCTTTCATTGAAGACTTGTATTGAGAGGAATGCAATTGAAACGCAACTGATGAGACATTCCGTGGGCGCTGAGCTATAATCATTTCAACAAACTTGTCAAAACTCACAATGCCATGTTTACCAAATACTGCTTACCGTCGGATTTTTTCAAGGAATCATTATTTCCCGTTTGTCTGGGGGAAAAAAAAAATACGGCAACAAGGAACAATGAAAATATGAACCTGGAGACTTCCCGCAAATAGACTTTGCCGTGTTTGTGGTGGGTGTTTAAACAGCCGTTGGCGGGTGATGGATGGGGCCGGGGCTTAATCAGTGCGGGGGGCCCCAGTGAAGTCCAGACAGCCGATGAGTTGTTCTTTAATGCAGGGAGAATGGCACAAATGCCCCCCGGGGGGGTTTGTTGTGCTCCTGTGTTTCCCCTCGTGCTTGGCAACGGGCCTGAAGGGTCTTCGGGCCGAGCCCACCCCCCGGTCAGCTGTCACCCCTGCTCAGGCAAACCCCCGAGCCGCGGAGCGTGATGAGTGTGGCGTTCATATGCGGCTGGTCACATTTCCAAATGGTTTTATAATATATATATCAAATATATATTTATTATTTTCTTTATTTCTGCAATGGTAAAAACACTACTGCATTCTACTGTTAAATATATGTTAGAATCAATAAAACCTTGTGACCTTATGAAATGACTGAACCGATGCACATAAGTTTATAGCCTCTTGTCGTGTCCAATGCATGCTGGGATAGGCTTTAGCAGCACACACACACCCCCCCCCCTACGACCCTGAACAGGAATCTAGTAGCATGTTAGATACAGGATGGATGGAATGACATATGTTTTTATTTCACAATTACTCTTTTGGGAAATAATATTTTTCTTCCTGTTTTGCATGTTTTGGGCAGCCTTCTGTGTAACTCTGCAAAGTACTGAGACTGGATGCCACAAGTGCATTCTACTTTAATTATTAATTATTCAGTGCCCACATTTTTAATGCTGTTATCCTTGTTTATGTGAACAATATAAAGACTATTTCATTCGTACCGCAGTATCTATCGTGGGGATGGTAGGAAATAATAAACAGCACAAAAGACTGCAATGCTGCTTTGTTCATCTCGTACTGTTGAGTAGACTACAGATTTGTTTGAGGAGGAGCCCTGTTTGGTGCGTGAAGTGCAGACACAATGGATCAGTGACATGTTTCTTAATTTTACCGTCCATTCGTATTCAAGACATCGTTTTGTTTATTTGTACGCACAATGGCCTAGATTCAATATTTATCCTGAACTTTAGCTCAGTATTACACAGAAACAGAAACAAAGAGGTTGGCAAATTCAGCAGTTGCCAAAATAAATTTGCCAAAGAAGTTTGTGAAATAAAAAAGAAATAAAGAAACCCTGCATTTAATTCTTAATCGGATAAGGACAAATGTTCGTTGAACCCCTGCCAAAATCTGTTGGTTCTTAGAAAAATCCTGCAGTGCATAACATTTTTTAAAAAGCTGTAATTTCATATTGAAAAAAGAAAGTGTTTTGACTTATGTCTGTGTTTAAAGTTGCTGAAATGAATGTCAGGGTGTTGTATCTTGGCACTAAAGGTGCAATGAGACAGTAGGAGGAACACTAGACTCTGTGTGGTGTTGTAGCACATGCACTGTCACCTGCTGTGGTCTGGAACTGTATGGTATTGATGCTGCCTGGAAGCCCAGGCTCAACACAATGCACGGGCCATCTGCGTCCTGGCTTCCCGTTCGTGCCCTGTTCACCTGCTCTTTCAGGTGCGCTGGGGTGCGCTGGGGTCCGCTCCGGCGAACCTGGCCCTGCGCTGCGCCCTTACGCTTCAGCCCTTTGTTTGCGCGCGGGTTCATTTCCTTTTAAGGGGACGGCGGTGTCCGGCAGCGCGGCCAATGGGCACGCGCCGGCCGTGTGTGACAGGAAATGAAAACGGAGAGTCTGACGACGCCGTTGCCGTGTCAACCCTTCGCTTGTCACGGCTCGATAAAATGTGCCACAACATCCCTGCGGAACCGTCTGTGTCAGAGTTCAGCTGGGGAAAGTGTATCCGCCGGAGGGGTGAGGGGGGGCCCAGAGTGGCCCGTCTCACAGCAAGGCCATAGCTCGCCCTGTGTGAGAACTGGGGCCCAACACCACTGCCTGTGTGCGGGGGACTGGGGCCCAGCACAGCACCACTGTCTGTGTGCGGTGACTCTCCCACACAGACAAAGGTGCTGGGCCTTGGTTCTCCCCCACACAGACAGTTTACATAATCTGTCATTTATTAATTCCATTATATAAACAGCAGCTGATAAACGTTCTTGCCATGTAGCATTTTATTGTGGTGTAATTAAAGACTGAATTGGTAATGGTGCATATGGCTAATTAGCTGATTGAGCCAGGGTAACTGGAATCCTGCATACCCTCCGGCCCTAGGACTGGAGTTGCCCATCCCTGCCATAGACAGTGACTGGGGTCTGGGACGAGGCTTCAGTGTAGCTGAAAACGTCCTTAACTGTTAGGTTCTTTAAAGTCTGGGTCATAGGGGTGGGGGATGGAGGATGGGGCTAGGATAAATGCAGACGCTCGTCTTTGAAGGGCATCTAGAGCTGTACACTGTAAGATTAAACCACAGTTGTACAGATGTCATGTTATTCTGTGTATTCTGTGCAAGTATGATTGTGTCATAGTTCTAATCTGGCTGTTACCTACATTGGTGCAGGGGCAGAGCTAAGGGGGTGTAACAAGGAGGACTTTACCGCGCACTAGTGGTCCTGGGGACCCTAGACTTGTTGGTATATGTGCAAAGGGGGACCATTCTTATACTTTTTTTTTTCCTGACCCAAATCATTTCTAGATCCATCTCAGATTGGTACTATACAGTCTTGGTACATGTACCTCTCCCCCCATCCAGTCTGTGAGTGTTAGGCAGGTCTGCATTGATCCTAACTGAGGTAGATGTTTCCTGAATGTTCTCTGGCATTTGTAAATCACTGTGGATAGAGAGTCCCTGCTGAATAAATACAGTCTGTAATACACATGTATATTTGCATGTTTTAGGTCGTAAGCTGCAGATGTTAATATAATTTTATTTGCACAGTGCTGCTTTCATATGGCTGTTTAATTGGGGCCCGATGCTCGTGTTAATATTTCTGGACTAAAACGAGTGGGTGTTTTGAAATGAACTGCAGGGGAGTCACTCAGATGGACATAATAAGCACAGTGGCAGGGTGGAAAGCTGGCTTGTGTTTACCAGGTAGTGTCCCCTGACTCCTGCTTATGTATTGGGACTAAGAAGTTATTCTTGGGATGGAAAGAAATTAATGAATAAAATGTATCTGACTGGTGACTATAGAATGTGGTTCAGCTTCTACCTTGTAAAAACATTTTTCGAAGGTGGAATTAGATTGATTTTGTTGGTCAGAAGCTCTAGACCTAGCAGTTATCATGACATTGACTTTCATGTACTAATGCATCGTCTACCATCATGCATACATGCGGATGTCTGCTCTGGTCTTATTGGCCTGACTGGCACGCACAGTTCTGCTGGAGCCTGATCTTCAGGGCAGGCCCCTCCAGGCCTCACGCCCCATTCCAGTGGAAGGCACGACTGTCTGCTGATCCACCCATGTCAGTTCCATTCGGCAGAACTGGCTGAGCCTTTCATGCTGGGAAAGTCTCCCTGCGGACGTGCCTCTGAGTGTTGCCAGGCTGGGGGGGGAGGGGTTCCTGAGCCGAGCTGAGCTGGGTGAACATCATCACCCAGAGGACCGCAGACTCACCCAGAGGACCACAGAGCCTCACCCAGAGGACCATAGACCCTCACCCAGAGGACCATGAGCCTCACCCAGAGGACCATAGACCCTCACCCAGAGGACCATAGACCCTCACCCAGAGGACCATGAGCCTCACCCAGAGGACCATAGACCCTCACCCAGAGGACCATAGACCCTCACCCAGAGGACCATGAGCCTCACCCAGAGGACCACCTCACCCAGAGGACCGCAGGACCGTGAGGCGTCACTCAGAGGCTGAAAGTGCAGATGCTCTCGGCCACAGAGCCGGTGAAATCGAAGGGGAAGATGGCGGCCGGCTGCATGATGGTGTTGGCGTGACCTTCAGCGTCCCCAGGCGACGGCGGTGCTGGCTCGGTGAAGCGACGTGGCCTCTCTGTCACATCCACTGCCCTGATGACCGTCATGGTCTGTAACGCCCCACTTAGCCTGTCCCGCTCGCCGTTAAGTACGCTCCCGCTGAGCGAACCAGTCGCTAAAATAAGAACAAAGATTCATCTTCATCTTCTACCTCCACAGATTCCATAAAAACTCACCGGATATGATGAGCGTGAAATAACCTTTATGAAATAACCTCTTAGACCCTTTAGTTAATCACAAAACCAGTACTCAAAGAATTGTCAAGACCACAAGTCATGGATGGGTGGTATTATGGTAATTACACTTGTGTTTTTCTGTGGGCTGAGCATGCTGTCAGGGTAGTTCAGTCATGTGTGTTCTCAGGCTGTTGAGCTCAAAATCTGCTCAAAACACATTGCTTCACCTCAGATGCAAGACGTTGTATTACAAATAAAGATGGTTGTGCTCCTCAGTGAATTTTCTAAGTATTTTCCACAATTTGTCACATTATGTCACATAATATAATTGCTGAAGAATGTGTGTGTGTGCGTGTGTGTGAGAGATGAGGGTGCTGATCAGGCTCTGTTCCAGAGTATATATGGGTCCTTTTGTCTGGTATCTGTTAAGCTCAGTCTCCACCAAACAGCCGAGTCGAGACGAGACAAGACTAAATCTCGAAACATCCGTGTTTAAATCTCAAAACATCCGTGAGTATGGACTTGGCAGTCCACAGCAAAGCGCAGAGTAAACAAATAAACAACTGTTCACCATTGGTTCTAAAACTCTGGGCTTGAGACTTGACATGCTCAGTCTTCAAAACGGCAGCCGTCGAGAGCCGTTCTAAAACTGGACAGTTCACACCGATAAAAACTTTCTTCTAAAGACGCTCTAAAACGGTCTCGTCTCATTTTGGCTGTTTGGTGGAGACTGGGCTTTTTGGTCGGATGTGGTCTATGCCAGTACATCCTTTAGTTTGATGTGGTCTATGCCAGAACATCCCTTGGTCTGATGTGGTCTATGCCAGTACATCCCTTTGTCTCATGTGGTCTATGCCAGAACATCCCTTGGTCTGATATGGTCTATACCCGTCCATGGCAGCCCCTCGGTGGGTGATAGCCTCGTTATGGAGGGTGGGATCGGTCGCCGCACTGCGGCCGGTCTGCCCGGTGCGGCCGAGGCGTTCTCCTCTGACGCAGCGACTGCGCGGGTCAGCTGGCGGACTGCAGGATGAACAGGAGAGGGCTGGCAGCCAGCCCTCTGGGTGGGGAGCGTACGCTTGTGTGCTTTCTCCCCAACTGATGATGGGACTGCCGCAGTGCCACCAGCCAAGAAAGAGCACTCAGCCATTCAGCCTTCAGAGAGAGTGAAAATTCAGCCCTGAAAACAGTCCACATTCAGCCTTCAGAGAGAGTGAATCAGCCCTGAAAACAGTCCACATGGAGTGCTGCATTAAGGAGAGAGGACCCAGATTAATCCTTTATGGTGTAGGATCACAGATATGTGATGAGAATATTCTTAACTGTCTATTGCTGTCACTACCGGTAGTTGAAAGCAAAGGAGTTAGAATTTTTAAATGAATTCTAAAAAACCTTCTCTTCTAAGGGTTAAAAAAGATTTGCCTATAACTTTTACATATTATAATGAATTATTTTTCAAGTCCTCAAGATCACAGCAAGGTGACTCAAATATGGCGATTGCTGAACTCGCAAGCTTTAGTGATGGGGAAAAAACTAACAGCTGTTAGTCAACATTGAAGTAAATTCACCGTTATTTTTGCATTCAGTAAATAACCCACTTAATATTTTTCCTTTTCTGCATTTCAATATAGACATAAGCCTACAGGAGCCCAAGCACTGTAATGTGGAGGCTGATGAATGAGACTTGGCAACCCGAAGAAATCTCGCACTCAAGCCTTTTTAATTTGTCACGGTGAATCGTGCGTTGGGCAAACGGAGAGGTTGGGCCCTGCCTGTTCCATTGAGGTGCGGTTTACGATTAAGTGCTGATCAGGCGCCGAGAAGCAACCAGAATAACTCGCCAGTGTCATTCGTGTGGGCCGCTTTAGAGCCCTTTTTTCCCTCTCTGTTTTTAATCTGCTGATGTATTCCAGAGGCTGGCCTTAGCTTGCACGGCTCTGCGGGTGAAGCTTATGTAAGGCCTGAGGATGCTCAGTCCTCTTGTGTTTTCCGCCCGGCAACCCCCAGTGCCGGCGTTACTCCGCTGAGCCTGCTGTTTGACCTTTGACATCCGGAACTCCTCCCCCTTAATGTTCACGTTTGGCACTAATCTCATTCTCCCGGGAAGAAAGCTCCGGCCCGCTCTCACTCCTACTGCGCTGCAGTTCGGCCTTTTGTTTACATAATGAATTGGTAGTTGCAACCACTTAATTAAGGTTTGTCGATAATTTCGGTTATAGCTCAAAGCCGCTGTTGGAATTAGAAGAAGGCTGCTTTTGGTGGAAGCCATTGTTCGCTGTGGAAAGACACAGTACATGCGTTCTGCATTGGGCTTGCTGTTTGGCTTATTTTGACACTGTATTTGGATGTGGATCTGAACCAAAGCTTGCCTAATGGAATGCTTCCCTGTTAGGATCGTTCATTCGTGTGCTCCATCTTACAGTGGAGGAAAGTGCAGGGAAAGGGCTTGTTACCGGCTCCAGCGATCGCGCTGCTTGTTTTCAGCACCACGGAGAGCTCAGTGGTAGGTGCACTACGTTCAGCAGCTATCGCTTGTGAACACGGGCCCAGCTAACACACCTCCCCTGATAACACTGATGCACTGGACTCGGCTGACGGAAAATCTGCCTTGTTGTTGAACTTGAGTCTCATGTGCCATTGTTTTTGCTGACATAACACCATGGTCGCTAAAAACAAGCGGAGGAAATGTAAAAATGTCACATTTGCCAAGCTCCGTAATTCAGTTACTTTCAGCTTATTGAAAGACTGAGATGTTTTGAGAGCACTCGGTCAGGAAGTGTTTGAGGTCGGTGTTTAAGTTGCAGTCCCACAGGGCTGAAGGCATTTCCCCTGATGTTGGTATATACGTTGTGATCCCTTGGGGTAGATGGGATATGCATTCTCTACTGTGAAAGAGAAATGTCAGTTTTTAGCATCTTGTGAGCAGTTTTTTGGCTCCCTGATCAGCAGCAATAGCATGAGGGGATGCTCCTCTCTCATTCTGTTCCCTTCCTGCGTGTAGTTTAGCTGCTAGCACTGCTGCTGTATTTCAGATCACATTGACAACCTCTTTCTGGCTTAGGGTTAGAGAGACATGGGCGCTAATACTTAACTTGTGGCTATCGATGGTCGTGTTGCCAGATGCATGTGGCTTTCTCCTAAACATTCCTCAAAATCTCCCACAGTCTTTAGTAAACTGCCATACATTTTCCCCGCTCATGTCAAGTTTTTAAAAACTCCATTGGGGTAAAATGTCTGGCAACCCTACCCAGCTCACTGAAATTAGTCCATCCAGTGTTTGAGCAGTGTTTATTGTGATATCATGGGCTATAATAATCGATGTTGACATGCCTGCGTGTTCCCTCATGTTTATTATAATCAAGGTAGAGCTCAGTTGTTGTGTGGGAACATTTTTCTTTTATTTCTAAATTCATAACAAACACATTTCTTCAAGTATAAGAAAGAAAAAATACTTACAGAAAGTGTAGCATCCAAACGTGGAATATGTAAACACACTATTTCACTTTGGTGAACATTTATGTGTTTATATTAACACATAAATGCCGGTTTTTGTGTAACATGTAACATAACTGCATGGTATTTTGATATGTTAAAGCAAATGCTTTACACAATTGTATTTGTGTGCTAATCAAGCTGAAAACAATTAAGCTAACCTTTAGCTTTATTGCTCACTGGCTTGCTAACGAGTGTACATTATTCATGGGAGTGACAGTTAAGGTCAGAGCTACATTCAAATTTGTCCAGGCTTGCAGTTGCATGAAGTCACGACTATTTGCAAGTGATTTAATTGGCAGTCCTAATTTCATACAGACAGCAGTTCTCCAGAATGAACAGCTCTCTACTGATTTAGATTTGCCCTGTGCGCACATTGTGTTTTTATTAGCAGCATGTAGAATAGGTTTTGTCTTTTTATTGAATGTCATTATCTGCCGTAGCCCTACTCCGTATGCTGTTCTCTGTCTAAGGGATTTCACTGCATAATATTGCTTTGTTCCCCAAATGAAAACAAGAGCAAAAAAATACCCATAATGTAATTTCATTTTAGATTTTCACACCAGGGGTTTGTTATTTCAGTGGCATTGTCATGGTAAGGCATTGTGGCTGTGCATTGTGGCTGTGCATTGTTGCGAGGATCCCTGACTGGCATAAGAGAACACGACAGAAAAGAAAGGAATTTTTTTATCCTTTGCTTTTTTTGTTGATTTGTTGCTGCAGGGAACGGCAACCCAACTGCCAGAGAGTTTTGGCAGGTCTATTGCCGAAGTAATATTGGTTGAATTGGCAGTGTAATTAAAGTGGTTGTAGTAATTTATGCAAGAGGATTTGTCATTATGACCTATATTAAAACATTTTCCTATGTTTTGGTTGTTTTATGTTTGTGTTTATTTTTATATATCTGTATGCATTCCAAGCAGCAGTGTACAGTATGAATTTAGTGGGTTTACGTAGAATATTTCTCTGGTTAGGGTGTTGTCATCTGTGTTGTAAATACCCAGACCCAGTCATCTGACAGGAATGCAGTCTGTTTTAATGCACTGGAAATACAGTTTTGCATGAATGATGAAATCATGATATTCCTCACTGAGTCACAATTCACAGAATGCACAATTTCCCATGTTTTTGTATAATGGAAACTGATTACTGTCAGGTCGCAGCTAGGTCAATGCATTTGTCTCTATTCCTGCCAGAGCCAATTACTTTATTGCGACCCACAGAATAACAGATTGACAGAGCATCTTTGCTGCTGCATATACTGTATATGTGAGCGTAAGCGGCCTTCTCCATCAGCAATAGCTAGATCTGTCATTTTTACTTATTGACCTTACAACCCCAACCTATTAACTTTCAGTCCCAAGCGCAATATGAAGTGACTCCACCCAAATTTCACGGGGTTTTGGCCTTGGTTGAGGAAATTGAGAAAGTTGTGGAAATTTGGTCAGATTTTAATAGGGGCTCAAAACAGTGGGATAGCAGCAATTTTGATTGGTTGAAAAGGTATGAGGTCAAGAGAGCCATATGGCACTCTTGGGACTAAAAGGATTCATTTATTTTATTTTAAGAAAAGAACTAAGCAGTTGCAAAACATTACATTTCATAATATATTCTTACTTGTAATGTGTGTGGTGTAAAGAATTATAATTTTGATAATGGCTAATGAAATTTGATTCTATAATTCTGGATAATTATATAGCTTCCCTCTAGAGCACTGATTCTCTGTGCAGTATCCGGGATACTGAACGACTTTTTTTTTATTTTAGCCTTTTAGACAGGGTATGTTTACGGAGCACGCATGCTCCTTTACAGCAATGCCCCATTATGCCACCACCCCTCTCCTCCCAAATAACCTAACCTGCATGTCTTTGCCTCGCGGGGGCAAACTCCACACAGAAAGGCTGTAGTCGTGATTCGAGCTCTAGTCATGATTTCAATTGGCAGGCTAATGCAAAACTCCTCCTCTTGTCAATCAAGGGTTTGTGCCAGACTGCTGGCACACAGGAAGTGACAGTGTGTGGCTCAGGCTTATGATGTCACAATGCCCCCTCTTCTGTTTCTGATTTGAGTGCACATGTAGCCTAATCGGAAAGACGAGGATTGAGTCACATGTTCGGGTTCAGTTGGGCTGGCCAGCTTTCAGGGCATTCTGAGTGGTTTTGAGATATTGAGCTTCAAAGATACCAAAATGGCCTCCAAGCAGACATAACATTTTTAATTGAGCATTTTGTCATGTTATCATTTGCGCCCTATGAACATATTCATGACACCAACTAATATTTGTCAAAAATGTATGAATAATCATAAGATCTCGTCTGTTCAAAGGATATTGCTGCTCCTGTTGCCAGGTTTAGGGTTTTAAATCTTTGTGAATGGAAGGTGGCAGTGAAAGTCTCTGTGTATGGAGGTTCCCCGGTTCATGTCTCGGTCCAGGAAGGATGTACACATTCCCGGGCCTCAGAAGGCATCCAAAAATAACCTCTCTCCTGCGGCACCTTCAAGCGCACACCTTCAAAACTCCTTCAAGACTTTGACCCAGAACACGCTGGAAACAACACAAGCAGCCGCGTATTTGGTTCCTGCCCCTGGGGGGTTGCCGGTTTCCCGTTTAGGAGCCGCCTGTCGGTGGGCCAGAAATGGAAATCACAGAAACGGACTGAAGGGCATCGGGTCCTCGCTCCGGTGTGGGACGGGGTCAGGGGTCAAAGCTGTTACAGGTCACAGGAGAAACTCAGTGGCAACGTTAGAACAGTGGTATTTTTTACACGTAACCCAAGCCTGGCAGAGGGAAGCCATTAACTCTGCTTTGGAAGGGATTGTAGAAATTGTAACGTGTCCTGCAGTTCTTTAATTACATCTCTGCATCTATTTTATATGTACCCTAATGTAAATGAACGAGTAACAGTGATTAAGTGTCACTTGGGGATTTTGAAGTGTAAGACATGAAGTTTCTGTGAAAGCCCTAATTTGTACATACCTTCATCTTGTGGATGGTTTTTGATGTACTTGGATGTGTGGGAGGTAGGTATTTAAGTGGAATGTTCTTTATAGTCCCTCAAAAGGCACTCATGTCCCCAGTGAGAAATACTCTCTGAAGATGTTTCTGCTGATTGGCAGAACGGCAGCTGTTCAGTCTGCAAAATGTGTTAGAGATGTTGGTGTGGGGTACAGCTAAGAGATTCTGTACAGTACGAAGCACTCTAGGGTATCCCGCAACCTGTAACTGTCATTGTAGAAAAAATTTGGAAATATTTACCCGCTGAACTTGTCCTAGGTCTCCAGAGCGTAGGGCTAATTCAGGGCCGCTGTGGTGAGCAGTGTCTAGGGGCTGCCTGAGGTGACCCATTGGAAACAGGCCGGTCTGCTATTGG
The DNA here is from genome assembly GCF_963514075.1 of Conger conger. NCBI lineage: Eukaryota > Metazoa > Chordata > Actinopteri > Anguilliformes > Congridae > Conger > Conger conger. The sequence continues at coordinate 19,761,657 of NC_083777.1, read as the reverse complement.
TTTCACGTCCGTCCGTACGCACGCAGCAGTGGTAACCCACACTGGTGGGAGCCGGACTGGTCCCCGTATCTGTCGGCTCTGCTGCCTGGCTGTGTAAGGCCGGTGTCAACGCTGTCAAGGCAAGGCCTCCGGGGGTGGTGTTTGGGGGGTAATGCTCCTCCTGTCCCTGGCCACCTGGGTCCCCTTCGGAAATACCAATCCCCCCCCCAAAAAAAAAGTGTTTCTTTTTTCTTTTGAGGTCAGATAACGTTCAATGGATGTTGTGGTAGCTGTGACATTTGGTTTATACTCTGGCTGACTGGAGGGCATCTATACTTTTTGCTAAGGACAAAGACCGCAACACATGTTCTGCATTCAGCAAGATTTCAGTTAAGCGACACCGTCGCTGGACTATAAACTGGCCTTTATGCTATTGACCTCCTGTCCACCGGGGGGCGAGGCTGCGTCCGAGCGGTGCTCCTCCTTCGCCCCGGCCTGGTCTCTGACACGGTAGCTTGACATCATTCTCCCCCTGTGTGCTCCCCCGGTGGCTGTTTTTATTGGAGCCAGGCATTGTGGGACCGGGGTTTATCTGTGAGTCACATTAAAGGAGCCCTGTCCTGCCAATCCGGGCTGTCAGGTGCTGTGAGTGTGACGCCTCGTTTGCTGTGGCAGATGGAGGGCTTTCTCCTGCCACAGAGCCAGCACTACGGCATCAAACGCTTACTACGTCTGTGAGCATTCCTACAGCTCCATGTCTTATATTATTATTATTATTAACCTTTATTTATACAGGGTAAGTTGACTGAGCACGCATGCTCTTTTGCAGCAACGCCCTGCTGATGCCCCCCCCCAAACGTGAATGTCTTTGTTTATATACGCAATGTACGCAATGAGGGACAAGAGCAAAATAAATTGTGACCGTTAAAATAACGACCATCGCTAAAAAAAGATTTGCCGGGTGATTTGACATGTCCCAGCATGCTCGATTGTTTTGGGAAAACTGTGATTAGATATTTGTGCTTGTTGGTAATTTCGCCAGCATGCAGTTTGTGTTGTCATGACGATTACCCCCGGCCATCTCTGATTGTCCCACGCGGAATGAAGCAAGTGCGTCAATTCAAGACGCAATTTTCCAGTCTGAAAATCAGTGCTGGGCTGTATGCTGAAAGGGTAGAGGTAGATATTATTTACATCAACTAGTGGCTCGGGGGCCAAATTTGTCCCAGAATATAATAACTGTGATAAATGTGGCCATTGCTTCTGCACAGTTTCAGAATGCCTCTGCTAGTAATAGAATCATTCGTTATAATCCAAAAATTATTTGTAGGTGGTGTCTAGTTTGTCCACACACATGGACAATAGACCATATGTTATATTATGAATTTTATCATGCACATATTTATCCTATTGTAGACCTCCAGGACAAATCGTATGCTCTCATTCCCAGTTTTTGCTTCTTTTTTATAATGTGTATATATTGTCCCCTCCCCCCAAATGTACAGCATCAGTTTGGGTCTGATACTATAGTAGTCCACCATTTCATGTTCTCAGGCATTGGAAGTTCCCAGCCTTCCCTGGCATCTCTGCATATTAAAGGTTTTAAATAGAAGAATAATGCTATTATTATAATAACTTAGTAAATATGAAGCAATATGGAGACAGGACATATATATTACTGTTATTTTTTTATTTTAATTTTTTTTACAATTGCATCCAAAATCCTCTTCATTGTCCTTCTCTTTTTAAAATGAATTTATTTCTATAAACTGTAAAATGACTAACATTCAACGCTATTACAGTCTACCTTCACCTTTTTACCCAATGCCTGGTCCTGAAGAGCTTCCAGGTCCACAAAGGTAAAGAGGGGCGGGGCATGGCACCTCACCTCGCCAATCAGCTGTCACCTCCGTCACCTATATCAGTGACATGATGACAGAACGGAGAGGAGGGTACTAGTTAAGGATGTGTTCAGAGGTGCCAGATCCAGGTCCAAAAAGTAAAAGTCCTCCCCAGTATTTTGTTCCAGTCACCATGATTTGCCAATTAGTTGAATTATTCAGGAGATAGATCTAATTGGTGAAAACAGCTGGCTGGGTGGAATATGCACATGGCAGGAGTTTTACTTTCTGACCCCTGGACTTTCCACCTCTGAACATATTCTTACTTTAAAACCAAGAGCCGAACTAAATGTGCAATCACCTCCTTTAATTTGCTAATTAAGCGTAAAGTAACCATGAGAACTACTGCAGGTCAATGGTTTTGAAGATCCCCACTGAAAACATTACTTGATGATTATTTCAGTCTACACTTGGCTAGTTGGTGGGATCCTAATTATGTTCAGTCTGCTTTTTTCTGTTTTTGAAATGAAGAATCCAGTCAAGTGCTACCCCTGAAATGGAGTGAACATTTTTCAGATGCAAATTTTTGTGAATGTGTATATGTTTCTTTTTTGATATATTTCCTATGAGGAAATATTTATGCTGTAATGGCATGATACTTCGTCCAGCTTTCTTAGCATAGTTGCACAGTGTATAGTTATTTTTCTCTTTGAGAACCACTTTCGGCTAACCTCTGTATGACCATAGTTATGTTATGTATGCCCTAGGTAGATTCAATTTATTTTCATAAGGAGTAATATTCAGTTGCTATTGCTATTGTAAAGCTTGTACTTCATTTATAACTTCAGCATAATGCAAAACAAATAGTACTGTCTACTTTAGGAGACTATTGCTGGATAATGTTGACCTGGACTGTGAGCTGCTCCCAGTGGGCCTCCTTGCCCAGGTTTCCGTGAATCCAGCCCAGGCTCGGGGTAAATTTGGCAGCAAGTGGAAATTTACCTCAATTTAAAATGGTATTTTCTCTCATGCTTGAATAGTTTCTTGTTTCTGCTGAGGGGAACTTTCCACAGGCGGAGTCGGCCTTAATTAAAGGCACGTTGTTCAGGTAAATAGCTGCTTGTTCCCTGGAGACAATTGGTTGTGGTCACAGATGATACACCCCTAAAAGGCAATTATGTACAGTTTATGACATATTTCAGTATGTGACGTATACTGTATGACGGTGAGCCTTTGAAGAGTAGGCTTTTTGGAGTGTTTTTTCTGTGTTAGTGTTCCTAAACTCTGTTGCTTTCAGTTTCCCAGTAGGGATTGCGACATCAGCATTTGAATGTTCAGTAGTTAAGAATATTGTAATCGTTGCGATCTCACACTTGAAAGGGTGAACTGAGTAAGCATTTGGAAAAGCCTGTGAAGGAATATCATTACTCGTTTACTGTGACTCCCGTTGCAGCTCGAGTTGCATTAACTGTATGCCAGCCCTGAAGGTGATATGTTGTGTCAAATGTGCTATGCCTGTTTGGTGAAACTCTGCCTTCTAGGACAAAATGGCTGCCAATGCGTCACCCAGGTGAATGCTACATTCACCAGTTGAGGTAGAGTTGGAGGGATTGTTAAGTTGAGTATTGCATGTAGATGATCAGAATGAGAGAGCCAGATTGGGAATTTGTGCAGGAAATCTTCTCTTGGGATCTGTAATGACCATTATAGATCACGACATTGGTTCAATGTTTTATCCAAAAGATGGTTTCTGTGTTCTGTGATCAGTGTTCTGGGGCAGGCTGTATATTTCAGGGGAAAACTGACCTACCTAAGTATGTTTTTGACGTGACATGGTCACTGTGAGGGAATACAACTGGATATTCAATGATTATGTGTCTGCTGTCGTAAAGATAATGTCTCATAGATATATGATTTAGAGAATTTGCATTGTTAGAAATAATACATTGTTGCAATACATTGTGTGTGTGTGGTTTGTGTGGTTTATGTGGTGTGTGGTGTGTGTGTGTGTGTGTGTGAGTGAGTGAGTGAGTGTGTGAGTGAATATGTGCCTGAATGTGTGTGTCAAAGAGAGACAAAGAATTGAATCCAGGAAATACAAGAACTGCTACAAGTGGAATCCCACATGAATAATTGAGAAGGAGGAGTGGTGATTTGTTGTGCCGATTGTGGATACAGATACCTCTGCCTGCATTATTGATCTTCTTATGTATGTGGTTGGTTAGATTGCACATTTTTTGCACGTGCGTTTGTAAATAAACCTGCGCATTTCACGGACGGTAGTAATTATCATGGCGGTTTCACAGAATCGCGTGTTTCCCAATTTCCGTGGCCATTGTATTAGAGGCTCTCGCTCGCTGTGGTGTGGTTTTCCAGTTGCTGCATCTTACAGGCTAGCCCCTTCCTGTACTTTTCCTCATAACAGCTGTACAAAGTTGGGCGCACCCTTTACCTCAAAACAAAAGTCTTATTTATATACAGGAACTGGGTGCAACCAAGATGTCCATTTTGTTAAGGCCAAAATGCTGCCTGTGTTAAGGATTATACATGTGGAACTTCAGTTGAACTTGAATTTGTTTATTTTAAGGTACAGAATTTCACCAGTAGGAACGCAAAAGGATGTGGTTGATTTATTGCGATGTCAGTTTCATTGGGTTATTAATATGTGAACAAGATGGAAAGATTATTACTTGCTAAAATACATAATTATTTTCTGGTGTTTTTCAGTTGTGTTTATGTTATAGATACGCCTAAGTTACATCTCATCTTATTTGTAACATTGCTTGTTTGTCACCATGGCTTGCTTTTGTTTTGTTAAAGTTTCTGATTGAAGGTTCCCAAGTGTACTGGCAAAATTTCCACCTCGCTCATTCAACCTGCCACCTAATCATCCCCAGATTCAATTGGTAAAAACATTGTTCTCTCCCTCTCCACCTGAGCTGGTGTGTGATGAGCATTCTTTCCCTCTCCACTTCAGCTGGTGTGTGGTGAGCATTCTGGCACAAAATGGCAGCCGTGCATCACTCAGCTGGGAGCTGCACAGTGGTGGTGGTTGAGGCGAGTTCCCCTCATCACTGTAACGCGCTTTGAGTGTCTAGAAAAGCGGAATATAAATGCAGTGACCTATCTTTCTATCTGATGGGCCTGGCTGTACAATGGCTGGGAGAGGGCCTTCAGGCGTTTGTGGTCTAAAGCAGGAAAACACACTGGCGGGTAACGCCAGAGCAGCTTGTAAGCAATGTTATGCCTCCTGGGGTTGTATGTACATCAATAGCAGTTATACTCAGAAACTTGTATTTAATCTAGTTTTCAACTGGAAATACTTGCCCTGCTGTGTTGGCACAATATTATAAAAGATATTTATACTTATAATTGTGTGCCCTACTGTATTCCAGCCATTGTACAGCTAGCAGCTCCATATTAAACATATACTTCAAACTATTTGGGCCCGTCAAAACCCACAGAAAGCGCGCTGTGTCCTTAGGACCATAGGAATGGGGATCATATTTGGTATAAAGATGAGAAAAATACTTGAAGATATTCCCCATTAATTATACTCCACTTTGTCCCAGATGCGTTCCCTTCACATTCCTTGTTTATGGGTTAATTTCAATGACAATAGACCATGGGCTGAATTCAGATCTGAGCTTTAGTGTATTTTCTGTGTAACTCATTGCTACACTGAGACTCGCGCACAAAATTCCTATGCCAATTCCTTTTGACACATATAGAGACGTATTGACTGTTGTGTCATCCTTGTGTGATGTACATTTGATGAGTATTAATGTCTGTTGCCACTGGTTGATGCCAGTTGAATTGAGATTTATAACTGCAGTAGGCTACGTGAGCTATAGTGTATAATGTCATTGGGTTATTTAACTGCTTAAACTACAGATGTGCGTAAACCTACATGGGCCCATCGCTGTACCACAGCATTCTGCGTAGGTTCTGCTGTGTGACTAATGTTGCATATGCGGCGGTACTTAACATCCGATTGTTTAACTGGCGAAAGTATATATTTGCATAATTAGTTGCATCTCGTGTCTGATTGTAAGCGGTAGGTGGTGTCACACCGTCGTGTGTAGGTTGTTTGTGTGAGCTATATAAAATATATATACTGTACATCTTACTGCCTTCACAGCCCGGTGGGGATATGCTGGGAATACATACATACAGGAAGGCTGAATTACCATCACACCTCTGTATCGCAGAACCCACGCCGTTTACACACCTGAGTTTCTCTCAGGCCACGTTGCCCACGTATATCGAGCTGCACCAGGCCTACTGTACGTGACAAACATCTCAGATTCCTCTAAAACTGGCCACAGTGCAGGTATTTGTCCTCCTGTAACTCCTACCAAATTAAAGCTAACACGCCAGCGTAAATGCGGCAGGCTGGTGGGATTATAGGTGCAAAAAGAAATCGAGGAAGCGTTTTAACGACAAGCTGAGACGGAAGTCAGAGCAGTGCTAGTGGCTTCTGTTACATGACACATTCGGGGGCGGGGGGGGGGATTTTGGAGGGCGAGGAGTCTTTGACTGATGTTAAATGAGGAGGGGAAAGCAGCCTATGGCTCTGGGGGGAAGAATGCGCGGCCCTGCGTGAGAGGATATGGATTAGAGGGGAACGGACAATTGACAGATATTTCATCATTATACATAACCCCTGGTACACGATGACATAAAATCTAAATTCAAATAATTTTCCAGGAAGTGGTTAAAAAAAAAAAAAAAAACATTGTTAAAACACAGGTATTACAATTGTATAATTTTTTTAGGAAAACATACTTTAAGACGTATTTGTATGGCTAAGAATACCACCCTCAGCGACCGCAGAGCTGTTTTTAAATGAGAAGCAGAAAGGAAAATATAATATCCAAGACCAAACAACATCCAATATCCAGAACAAAAATAAAATTTTAGCAAAATGTAATCGAGCGGGGCTGGGCATTTATCGTTTCTTTCGGCGAGACTGGTTTGATAACAATGAATAAATGAATGCTGTGAGAGGCCCTATTCTGATGAATTTTAGAAAGTGATTACTTTTCTGGGTTTTTTAATGTTGTTTCAGGTTAATTGTTCGGCTCTTATCGGCTTTTATATGATACAGAAGTTTCTGATGACTTGCTGGCTTTACCTTGGCTGGTACATTTCAGAGAAAATACCAGAATAGCCTATTCAAGTTAACACAGAACACCAGAGTAATATGTTCACATTAACAGAAAACACCAGAATAGCTTGTTCACATTAACACAGAACACCAGCATAACATGTTGACATTAAAATTAAATTTGAGAATAGCTTGTTGACGTTAAAATGAAATTTGAGAATAGCTTGTTGACGTTAACGCTGAGCAGGACGAGGGAGGCTACCGTTGACTGTGCCCCTTAGATCCCTGGGTGCCGTCACACAGAGAGAGAAACACTGCAGTCACAGGGAAGGAGGGTCATGTTACTCTAAATAGTAAACACTGATGAGGTGGGGACAGATTGCTCTTGCAACAGCACATTAACTATGGCGCTGTTTCAAGATCTGGCTGCTGACAAGCAGACAGGTACTTTCTGTATTGAAACCAGCCTTAGACCATTACAGAGACCAGTAAGGAGTACTGTAGACTACTGCAGGTGCGAGGCCCAGCCCAGCTGTCATAAATCCTGTCAGTATGAGAGTCTTCAGACACCGTTATCATCCCTCTCTGACATAAATGTGAATTTTAATGACTCTTTGCGGTATTTTTCATGCCTAAATTTGAAAGTCAGCCCTTCAGATTTTGCGAGCTTGTCGTAGTCTCTGTTCTTCTGACAGGAGTCATTTATCTGACTGCGATGTTGTGACTTCCTGACGTTCAGGATGTAATGAAACTGTGAAAATGAACCTTAAATCCTCCGCAAAAGCAAATGTGGATTTAGCGTGCGCGGGAGGAAAAACATTCTTGACCTTCGCGTGTGGAGATTGATGGTTCTGCACGACCGTGCGTGCCGCAGGCTTTATTACTTTTTAAATAAATGACACCTGCCGCATCTCGCTGAGAAAGCACTTTAATCTCACACGCTAACACCGCTATTTCACGCGCGGGGTGGATATTGGGTGGGTAGCATTTGCGAGAGTATTAGGTTGGAGGTTGCATGTCCATATTTTGAAAACAACGGCTCCATTTGATTATAGATTTATGTGCAGAGTGACGTGTCAGTGTTGATTTATGTGCACAGAATAACGGGTCATTGATAAATGTGCAGAGTGTAATGGAACTATGTTGATTTATACAGCAGATACCAAGACAATATTGGTTTATGTACAGAGTAACAGGACAGTATTGTTTTATGTACAGAGTAACAAGACAATATTGGTTTATGTACAGAGTAACAGGACATTATTGGTTTATGTACAGAGTAATACGACATTATTGGTTTATGTACAGAGTAACAGGACATTATTGGTTTATGTACAGAGTAACAGGACTGTTGGTTTATGTACAGAGTAACAGGACTGTTGGTTTATGTACAGAGTAACAGGACAGTATTCTATAGAAGGAAAGTCAGGAGTCATTCAATCTCCATCATTTCTCCAGATAAGTACTATATTTAATTGTATGTCTATATCTTCTATGGAGCTGAAATCACATTATGTGTTTCAAATGAATGGGAAAATCAAGTCAGGAAAGGCACAATGTCACTGAACGTTTGAACTGTTACTTTAAATATCTTCTAAACGGTGACATTGCTGATATTGAAAAGGACATTTTAAAATTGCCTTGCTCTAAAAGGAGGACTGTATGTAACTTTGAGAGAATGGCAGTCTTTGCCAGCGCACAATTTTAAATAGATTTACTGAAGACTCTTATTTCCTGCGTTATTCTATTGTCAGCCTGTTCTAGTTCATTCCAGCGGTTATATGTGTCAAAGCTGTGAATTTATTGCATCTCACAATTATACCAGAGGTCTGACTCACCGTTCCTTGGAAATACTTGACTTCTTATTTCATTTTATTTCAGTAGCTGTGGATGGATTGTGATTGTAATGAAACTTTGAATGCGGGGCCCTGTGTGGAGTTTCATTGGCTGTCACCAGAGATCTTACCGCATGTTATTGGGGGCTAATGCCTCTGTGTTGTGTGCCTTTGTGACTCTGTTGTTCTGCTGAGGGGAGCACATTTATTTTGGAAGTGATGGGATGTAGAATGGTGTTGATCGTTTTTAATAAAAACGAATGCCATTTTTTGAGCAAACGGCTACATTGAGCCCTGGTCTGACCTGGATCCCGGTTCCACGCTCCAGAACAGGGATGTTCTGGCCCAGGAGAGCTGCGGGCTCTGCTGGGTTCCGATATTGCTCTGCACTTAATTAATCAATTACAGCGGTTTATTACACAGTTAACTCACTTTGCCTGGCTAATTGGTTCTGAATTAGGTGCTGATTTTAAGGTGAAAAACTAAACCCAGCAGAGCTTGCGGCTGTGCAGGACCTGGGTTGGCCACCCCTGCTCTAGTGTGAGCTGGGCTGAGCAGGATGACTCTGTGGTTTTCATTTAGATTGGTTCTGTTTGTAGAGAATCAGAATAGTTCCTGTGATGTATTGAACACCCGAGGTGGTGATTCGCTGCCGTTAACCACCCCTGAAGACAAAGGCTGTTCGCATTGGCCTCCTGAGCATCACTTGTTGAAGAATTTCTTCAGCAGGGCTTTGATCTGACAAAATGTTCTCTTGGTTCTGCATGCAAGTCAGTGAGTTCTCTAGGTTCTGCATGCAAGTCAGTGGGTTCTCTAGGTTCTGCCTGCAAGTCAGTGGGTTCTCTAGGTTCTGCATGCAAGTCAGTGGGTTCTCTAGGTTCTGCATGCAAGTCAGTGGGTTCTCTAGGTTCTGCATGCAAGTCAGTGGGTTCTCTAGGTTCTACATGCAAGTCAGTGGGTTCTCTAGGTTCTGCATGCAAGTCAGTGGGAATCTCATTTATATGTTGTGGGCCATTCATCTCCCTAGAGAAGTGTCAGCTAAACACATGCACACACAGACACACGCACACACTCTGTCTCACAAACATGTGCACATCCATGTGTGCATGCACAGAAACACACAAACACAGGTCCCCCTTGTGAAAGATACATTTTGTTAAAACTCAAATAAACAAGTGTGCATCCATTTACACGCATAACAATGAACACGCACACACGCACACACACACACACACTCGACCATGTCACAGACAGCGGAAGCTGGCAGCCCTGCAGGGTGGTGTGTAATTGGCACCGCTCACAGAGGGAGGGTACCGGTTCTCAGGTATGAGGCCCTGAGCCGAAATGACAGAAATAGATGCTGCCATCGGAACACAAGCTGCACTCTGTTTTTTAGCGGGAGCGCGTCTTTGACATTTATGACTCAACCCGAAGGAAACATGGTTGCTGTCTATTTGATATTTGCTTCATTTCAGTCTTCCGAGGAGAATCGGTACGGTTAGATTTCAGTGCCAAATGTTACTCATGGTCTGCTGGTTTCATTGGGGGCTTGCAATTAATGTGTTTCTGCTTCCCTGTAGGATGAATACTCTTCTCTCTCTTTCCCAAAATCCCACACACTCACACTCTCACACACACTCACACACACACACACACACATGCACAAGCACGTGGACACACTCACACACATGCACACGCGCACACACACACACACACACACTAAAACACCTACTCACACACTCACATGCGCAAACACGTGGACACGCTCACACACATGCACACGCGCACACACACGCACACACACACACACACACACACTCAAACACCTACTCACACACATGCACAAACACATGGACGCGCTCACACATGCGCGGACACACACACAGGTACTCACATGGAGACACACACACACACACAGGTACTTGTGTGGAGACATGCATGCACACACACAGTCAGGTCTATGTTGCTAAGCAACAAAATACATCCCTCTTCTCAGTTAGGAATCCCATTTGGCAGAATGGCTGTGTTCTCTTAAGTGGATGAGTGGAGCTTTCATATGGGGGCTGCATTGGTTTCTCCCAACTTTTTCATCAAGCTGAGTGTCCTGGTATTCCGTTTTTAGCAGAAATGCACCATTTAGACCACTGCATTCAGTGTGTTGCATGCATGTTCATGTTATTTCCCTGCAAACAGGGCCTTCATTTGTATTTGATTGAGAGTGATATTCTGTTGTACAGACATATAAACTTGGTTTAGTTTAAAACATAAGCTATTACAGATTTTGAAAGGGGATAAAAAGATTATAAATTCAGTGAGGTATTGAATGAATTTAAAATGAGTACCACAGTGGTGCAGTGGATTTCTAAATATGAATGATAAGCTTTGCCTCATCTGTCTCAGAAGTGAGCCTTGAGTATAGGTTGGTGCTTCTGGTATGGATATTAAAAGACTAATTAATCACAATTTTCTGCTTTTAAACCATTGAAGAGTAAGATTTTTATTTAAGAACTTTTCTTTTTATTCTATGTCAGTGTTCTAGAACTTTCTTCTTTCAATAGGCAGTAGTGACATCAGCATTAGAATGTTCAGTCAAGAACATTCTAATCACATTTGTTACCACACATTGTACCTCATGAACAATTTTGTTGGTGCTGTGAAATTATTAAGTTATGAAACAGCAGTGAAACCTCTGTTGATATGGACAGATTCCCTGTGCATCGTAATCTTTTTAACTGTACTCGCACGGGAATTTAATTTACCTGAACCCAGCATTGAATTTAGTGGGGAAAGCTCATTTGAGGTCTTCGTTGTGCTATCATCAGTTTGCTCAGATCCTTTGGGCCACAATTGTGGCTGGGTTTATAAGCTCCACAGAGACACAGTGTGGATCATTTTGATAAGGTCAACGGCATGAAGAGAATGCTGATTCATATTCAGACAGGGACACGAGAGAGAGAGTTATGCACAAATGCACGCTTCCAACTCTGAATATAAATGGAGTTTCGCTCTCACGCAATAGAACTGAAAAACTTAGGGAAAAAAAATCATATTTCTTCACCAAATAAAGTGTTAGTGCTAGTAATGATTTCACTCATTTGCGACCGCCATGCCACAGCACAGCTTGCTTGAACTGAGTGACATGACATAATGTTAAATTGTACCAATTTATTTTGCAAAGTACATTTCTTGTTTTCCATTCGCATTATCTGACAAAGCTCTTCAGTTTTCCACGGGCATGTAGCATACAAAGCACAGCAATAGCTGCAGTCGTTTCAGCCTCTGCAGAGACACGATGAAAGTAAGATCATTCGTTCGTCACGTTTTCTACCTTACCGTTCGGCATTCAGTGCATTGCAGTGAAAGAGCCGCTCCGAAATCTGATTTTCTCTCTGAAGCCTTGGGTTTGCGCAGGTTATTTTTGTACTCAGCCATTTCTTATGGTTCAGTATATGCCTCTCAGAGCAGTTACCTAACAGCAACTGTGTGACTATTCAACTCTTTTTTATTATTTATTTATTTTTGATTTTAGATCACTTTTTGCCTGGAGTGTATGTACTGTGGCAGGTATGTTGTTGCTTGGCTCGAGAACAGCTGGTGGCCCTTGACAGGGGAGCTAGTTTGATAAGCTGGCTGAACTAAAAATCTGTAAAAAAATGCAGTTAATTTGCCTGGAGGATGTATTGGTATAGTTGTGTTTTGAACAGGTGCTTGCAAGAACAGGATTTTACTGGCCTTTTTGTGACAAAGAAGAAGCATCAACAATTGAGTACCTGTAGATTTGGCATTCATTATCTTGGTTTGTATTACGTCTTGGCCCATAAGAAACATTAATCCTGCACTTCCTCCTCCTTCTTCCTGTTCTCCATCCACACGCAGCGTGAAGCTGCAAATGGCATCCGGTTTGTCCCACTATGTGTCTATACTAATCCTAGCTTTTCCCCATGAATATAGGAAAAGCCACATTCTCCAAATGCCACATCATACTTTGTGAAATGCGTATAATTTTTGCAGAGAAGAGCATTTTATGAAAATGATAATGGGGAGTCCCACCCAGTTGCTACAACCGGTGCACATTGGGTTGTATTCTCTGTTTTGACGCCCTTCTGGTGAAAAAGTCCAGTTAGTGCTTTCCCTTGTGTCATAATGTTACCATGAGTCAAATTTCTTTTAATATGTGCAGCATTTCAGATTTGAATGCCTCCTGGAATAGCATGGCTATTTAAAATCCAAAATGGATGGGGAATCCCTCCAATTATCTGCCCATAACTTCACTGCTTTTCTTCGGACTTTGTTTGCATTTGTTTTTAATTATTTTGAAAGATGTTACTAAATACTAAATGTGTATTCAGGAATTCCAGAAATTCCTGTTACTTTCAGGAAGGTTTCCAGAATGTGGATGGAATGCCAATGAAGAATTGGCGGAACGGTTTGACTCGTATGTTCGTTCTGCTAAATGTCATTTTCACTCTGCAACCTTGTCCGGTCTGATTAGTTGGAAATACAGCCAGGCTCTTGAATAATTTCATTTTCAAATATGAGCTGAGCAGAATTCAATTATGATAGCTCAGAAATGGGACTGAATACAAGCCAGTTAGAAAAACGACGTGTGCAGAAATGGGGGCATTCATTTTTACTTGTTTAACATTCCTAGCTTAAGTGCATTGCTCATTTTAGGGGTTCAATCCAAGTATCAACTTTCCTGTAATCTGTTTTCCTGCACAGATTGTTTGTGGCAGTGTCTCTGTAAAAATGATATGCAAATAGTAGAATTGACTGAAAATACTGCTCTGAGCATGTGCGTTTTGTGGAATGAGAAACATGACAAACTTGCCTGTTACTGTCCTTGTTGTAATATGTAATTGTGGTTAAAGTGGTTAAAGTACAGTGCATGTCTGGGACCCGGAATGTTGGTCATTCGAGCCCCGGTGCAGTCATGATAAGATTGGCTGTTGGGCCCTTAACGCCACATTGCTTGCTTTGGATAAAGGCGTCAGATAAATAACAAAATCATTATTATTATTATTGATGTAATATGTAATTTTGCATGCAGTAGCTGATTTCAGGGAGAAACACGTGTGAAAACCGACAGGAGCTCAGGCTATCCTGGCTGAGGACGTTCACTGTGGTCAGAGGGTGAGCGATTAGAGAGTGAGCGATAAAAGGGGCAGGTGAAAGCAGAGTTGGGCGCGGTCGGACCTGTCGACGGTGCAGTGGCGTTATCCGCGGGGGGGAAATGCGGGTTGGGGGGCCCAGCGTCCTACGCCCAGCTCACTACAGCCCATCGGAGTGGAGCCCGCTTCCTGCCAAAGACTCATCCATCACGCCGGGCTTCAGCAGAGACTCTGCCTGGGATTGGAGAGAGGGGGAATGGAGAGTGGGGGAATGCAGGGAGGGGGGACAGAGAGAGGGGGGACGGAGAGGGGGGATGGAAAGAGGTGGGAGGGAGAGAGGGGGGACGGAGAGAGGGGATGGAAATAGGGGGGAGGGAGAGAGGGGGAACAGCGCTCTGCCTCATTAGAAGGGCCATCGGTTGGGTGCAGGGCGCGGTGTATGCGGTGCGGTGCGTCTGATTAAAACAGTCTTTCTCCTCAGGCCGCCGTCGCGTCCCACGCATGATTACAAATGTACGTTTTCTGGGACGAAATGGAACTGTCACCCCAGGCCAAAACTGCGCCCGTGTGTAATCGCCTTTTTAATACATTTTTGAAAGCAAAACATAAATGAAATGATTTTTCCCCGTCCGCTGGGTATGGCAGGCAGTTCATCATCGTGAAACGGCCAGCCCTGGTTCTTTAAACGCCTTGTAACTGAGCGGGATCGTTCTGACGCATACGGCCATGATGGCCACCTCAATAAGCTCAAAACTACATTAAGTAACTGAAGTTTAGATGGTTAGAAGTTTAGATCAAAGTCAAATCCATTTATGGGCTGTCTCTGCCTATTAATTTTAATTTTGCAAGTGTAACGCAGTCCTACAATATCTGAATATAAATCAGGTATTTTTCACCCTTTTGGTGTTAATAAATATGCAGTATAAAAAGAATCAGGCTTGAGTATCCCTTAATGAAAATGTCTGCTAAATGACACAGAGCTAATGACAGACGCTATCAACCCTGACTGGTGCACAGATTGTGTTTTACTCTGTCGTTATGAGGGGCACCAGTCTGTTAACGCGTCTCATAAACCTGCACGAGGACGTTCAGGAAGGAGCTAATTAAATCGCGGTCCGTCACAAAACTACTTCTCCCTTTTATATGCGAAGGGACGGTTAAAGTGAGCCGTTGTTGTGTGTGTGTGGTTTGCGTCCTGTCAGTTTCAAACCCAAATGGAATGTGGTTAATATGAATCCCAGCAGCGACATGTACACTGTGACTTTCATCAGACCCTCTCAGTACCAAGCCCAATATGAATTGGCTCCACCCAAACCCCAAGGGGTTTTGGCTTTGGTTGAGAAAATTGATAAAGATGATAATCTAGTAGGGCTTTAATAGGGTCTCAAATCAATAGTCAAGCAGTCATTTTGATTGGTTGGAAAGGTATAATGTCGAGATTGCCGTATTGGGATTTTACGGTGGTTACGCTTGAGTGCCATATGGCACTCTAGGGACTAAAAGAGTTAACAGATGCTTATATCGCAGGGCTTTCTGTTTGTACATACAGTGCAATCCATTGATACAGTTGGATATTTACCGATCAGTCAAGCAACATCATTGAAGATGCACCGGCAATGCCCCACATGGGAATGAAACCCGCAGCCTCCAGTTCCATAGCCACTGTACCATGTACTGTTCCACTGTACCTCCATTCAATCTGGCCAGGTTTCTCCAGAATATCCGGGCCTGTGGGTGTAGTGACTTTGCCCAGGGATGGTGCTGGGACTGTAGGAGTGGCTGGGGAATGCCCTGCGTCAGCAGGAAGTAAAAGGGGAACACGCTTTAGGAGCGCAGTCCCAGAGGTGTGCGGTAAGACTCCCTCCCTCTTCCCCCCCAGGCCCGGAGGAACATACCCACCACTGCTTTAAGGCAGGACTGCACAACAAGGGCCAATCCATTTCAGGACTTTCATGCCAAATTCTGCTCTTACTTCGCTCTATCATACTATATCCTGATCTTACGTTTATATAATCACCAGCTGCAAGCAGCTGCAGACTGCACATATATCATAAGCATGTTACTGGGTTTTTCAAAAATACTCACTTGTCTGTCAAACAAACATGTTAAGATGTCATCATTTTGTTTATTCTGCAGACTACACACACACACACACACACACACATTCATGCACACACATAGATAATGGCAGAGGTAGACAACACAGGACATGACTTCAAATTGTTCTATTACCTTTTTGCTTTGAAGATCAATTTCAATCAAATTCAAATTTTGAGTTATGGGGTCAATTTTCAAGAATTAATTGGACAAAGATTGCAGATCTAGCCTCAGGCTATTTATCTTTGAACTGTGGCATTTTAGAATTGATATGGAAGGGGTCTCAGACTGCATCTATAGACAGGGCCATTAATCAATGACGCTCTGACAGCAGTAGGGAGCCAATTAAATGTGTCCATCAATAGCGTCTCTGTCTTCGTCTTTCCCTTATCGGACTGTGGGCATCTCGCAATGTAGGCTTTCACTCTTTACATTACAGTGCCAGTATTTGCGGGTTTCCTGCTGTTTTTCAGTACATTTCGCCATACACTTTCCATGAGTGTGAACAGTAAACTTTTATGTTTTTATTTTGATGACAAACGCTCTAGGACCTGTACATTATTGTGCTATTATTTTGGGAACTGCATTTACCAGGCAGTAAGGCAAGCCCACCCAGGACAAATGCAGACAATCTGAGATTTATTAGAGAAGTATTCATTTAAGGCTTCCTTATTGTTCTCCCGTACATTTCCATGAGTACATTGAAGCGGTGTGTTTTCAGGGAAAGTAACTGTAGGCTGCAGCAGACACAAGAGCATTCCCACTCTCCATACACCCTGCAGCAGCCAGGTAGAGCTGGAGTTTCAGACCCATTACATTACATTACATTAAAAGCATCTTATCCAGAGCGACATACAGTTGATTAGACTGAGCAGGCTGTGCGGATCTTATTGTGGCTACACCGGTGATGGAACCACCGACCTTGCAGGTCCCGGTCATGTACCTTAACCACTACGCTACGTGCCGCACAACCCCTGTAGGAGATCAGAGGTCCCGGGGCTCAGTCCAGTCACTTATTTCTTTTCCCTGCTCCTGTTTCTACTCCCGGCTCCGCCCATCGGGAGAGGCTAGTGAAAGGAAGTGAAGTTGGGGAAGTTGAGAAGGCGGTAGTTAGGCTAATGGAACGTCCTCGGTCCTTCAGTTCGAGGCCCCGTCAGTTACAGACGTGGGAGATGTGTGGCAGATGCGGACCGGTGGATCCACAGGTCGATTATTTATACATCAGACTTTCTGAAAAAATAATTCTGCAAAGGATGCGCTCATGTATTCTTGCTCAAAGGCAAGATTGGGAGTTCCTTAAACATGGCGGTCCTCAATCGATTTCTGGGTCAGGAGTAAGGACAGGGAAAAGAGGAGAAGAATAAGCGCTCGGAGTGATCCCTGGAGAGAGGCAGAGTGTGCTGGTTCTTGTTGTCACTCTGCACTTAAACGATCGATTAAATCGCTTGATTACACAATTGACTTATCTGACCCGGTTTCTTGGGTCTAAAGTGGTTGTTGTACTTAAGGTGAAAGCAAAACCAGGACCAAGGTAGGCCACTCCTGTGTGCAGTCTCCTACTCTCAGCACAGTTGTGCTTATACAATCAAATTGAATGGTAAGAGAATGACATATTTCAATCGATTGATAAATAAATTATCAATAAATACATAATGTCATATATCAATTTTAATTTGCGGTTATGAGCATGAACACAGAAGCTTACATGAAGGAGAATAGGTGGACCCCATGCTGATATTGAAGAGGATACAGTATTTTGATTTATGTGTGCAATTGCAGCAGCTGTTACTGTAGGTCCCTTGCACAGTTTTAGTTAACAGGCCCTAATTGCTCATGGTGGGCTAAACAGTGTTTTTGTGTGAAGCTGTACTGTGTCAATGAATCATTTTCTCCATAGCCTGTCCCTACTTCTGCTAATTCTTCCAGGTACTTTCTGCCCCTATACCTTGTGCGAAATGTATTTCTTGTCAAAAGGGGTTTCTTGTCAAATATCCATTTTCACTGATGAAATAGGTAAATACAATGAGCATGGTTAAATGTGTGTTTTAAATCCTTTAAAACTACTTAAAAATCTGTTTAAATTGAATTAAACCGAAATGCAACCTACCTTTCATAAAAATGACCATTAATTATTTATCATTCTTTATTAATACAACAAATAATATTAGTCCATTTATTTGTTTACTTAATATATGTTCAGAATAGAGATTTGCTCAAGGGCACAATGGCAGGGTCCTACCTGGGAATCAAACCTGTAACCTTCAGGCTATAAGCCCAGTTCCCTACCCACTATACTGTACTGCCCCTCCCTGTGCAATCTTCCTTTAAGCTATTGGCTAAATGTAAACATTCTGCAATATACATTTATTCTGAAATGCATATCAAAACTCTTTACATATTTGTCATGTTTATTGATTTTCGGCCGACTGCTTTGCAACATAGCAGTGGTTTGTCTGCTTGTGTCTAATAGTGTTAATAGTGGTTATCTTTTTCTGCATATCCTTCAGATGAACAAGACGAGTAGCCTCTTCCAGTCAGATACTATTTTTCAAACGATATTAAATATCAGCCTGAAACTGAAAAACTCCCAGAATGTTTGCTTGGTAGTTCCCTGGCCTGTGGAGAATTACAGTTTGCTGGTCCAGGAAGAAATTACAGCGACTCCGGAAACTTCCAGTGTGTTCACCTGACAATTCTGAGGAAGTTATGAATACCGTAAGCATACATTTGAGGAGATTTTCATCTGACGGCAGATTTCATCTGAATGCATTTGTCGTCTCCAGCTGCACATTTAAAATTATGCTAAAAAGCACTAACCTCCAACGGGGGCTACCTCCTGGTAATATGCACATGATTGGTCCTCATTTGCATCACCCATGGGGGGGGGGGAATCAGACAGGTTTGTGGGTGAGTTTTGGGGGAGACTCAGTGCCATGTTTCTTAATGAGTTCGTGTCTGGATAAAATGGCACAAACACGCTGGGATGACGCGGAGACTGTTTGTGGAAGTACGGATGACTTTGTGAAGGTGAACCCCCCCCGCCCCCCGCGAATGTGTGCGCTCCTCTAGCGACTCAGGTATCCGACGGCTCTTAATCATAGCTTCTGCTTTTTTTCCTCCCTGGCATTTGGTCAATTGGATTTGTGAATGTGAGATATCCGGAGGGCAGCACAGTTACCGGGATGACGGGGGACATCTGGCTCGGCTTCTCACCAGGAATTTGCATTTAAATATTCCCAACGCTGAGAACCGTTTCCAGAGTCTGAATATTTGAGTCGTTCAAATCCACTTCCCGAGCCGTGTGTGAAATTACTCTTCTTACCATGAATCTCATCACCCGCTGCTGAGATTTGAGCCTTCTCGTACTCATGAGCCTGAACAAGGCTGATAATGACGTTATTGAGCCTCCGTTTTATGCAGAGATTGTTCCTCCTGTTTTTCCTCTGAACCTTTCCTCGTTTGGCTGTGACCTGCGGTCGGTTATTTCTTTAGACCGCTCGTGACCGTGGTGTGTGGGGTAACGATTCGAGCGGACCGAATCTCAGACCTGCAGCAAAAGGATGGCTAACGTTCTGACATGAGTCATGCTGCAGGAGTTTAAGCAGAAAGCCATCTCATACGCTGCCTTCCCCATTCCGTTCCAGACTACTTTTTTCTGCATCAGTATTTGATTTCTGACAAAGCGGTGGGTTCATGCAGTCTATCCCGGCATGCATTTGGCCAGAGGACAGGTTTCAAATCCATTGCAGGGCACACTCACCATTCACTCACACACACACACACACACACACACACACACAGATACCTAAGGGCAGTTAACCTAACCTGCATGTGTTTGGACTGTGGGAGGAAAGTGGTGGTCCTGGAGGCAACCAGGTAAACTCCACACAGAACGGAAAAGAAAGTACTACTCACTGCACCACCATGACTGCCCCCGCACCTCTTTACCCCCCCCCTCCCCTTGCAGTCGCACTGGAGAAATTACTTTTTTAATTCCCCTGAAATAAGCCTGTCGCATTCCTCCTGGTAATTGTCTTCTCCTTGTGGAAACCCGTTCTTGGTGACAGTAATGTACCGAGGAGTGGAGTGTTATTACCTGGCCCTCAGGCCACTGTTATTCCACACGACAGGTTTTCATAAAGAAACCCCCGTCAGGAGGCTTACCGTACCGTCTCATTCAGGCTGTTACTGTATGTGTATTTTCTCAAAAAAAAATACAAATAAATAAAAAACGACCCCACAGAACCGCAGAGCTATGGGTTAGTGAGCCACCTCTTTGTAGGGCTAACAATGCTGTCAGTACTGAGGTTTATATTTAGCAGAAACCACTGGGGCTTAAAATCGTATATCAATGGCCATATTGTGAATAAGACGTAACAGCCGACGGCAGAACACTCTGCTGTCACCTTGTACTGCACTAGTGCACTGATGCATCACTCATCTGGGAGGTCATTTGTCTGAGCAGACATTTAGAAAATGTTTTAGAGGGCATTTGGGTGGTGTCGCGGTTCTCCTTTCTCATTCTCTGCCACCATCCTGTGGGGATTTTGTGATTTGTGGTGGGCTGTCATTGACCAATCAGAATTGAGTATCTAACAAAACCATGGTGTACTGTAATAGGCAATAATGATGTGTATTGCACAACTTCTTTTAATTGCTTACAAAAACATATATAAGTGTAACTGACACATTAGCTATCCCAAGGGGGAAACTGGCTTGCTAGCGACCTGTGGTTACATCTGTGGAACATACAGCAGTTCCTGACTTTTGGTGGATTACTGCCTTGCTGCTTGGATAAGCTAAACCTTTAGCTTGTCTGTCTGGCCTGTGACGCTGGTGGTATCACCTATTCGGTTCCCAACTGCCTAATCCTCTTTAGACTAGCAGCACTCAAAATAGTCCCTCGCACAATGACGCGAGAGCTAATGTGATTTTGAAGGTAGATAACCTTTCCTCGACATTGATAGCCTTGAGTCCTTTTTCTTGAAGCCTGCAAAAGATATGAGCAGGATATGTCTTCAGTTGGTGAGGTGATGTCACCTACAGGCTGGTGTTAAACAGAGTATAAAAATGCTCTTACAGTATGTTCTATTCTGCTTCTTTCTCTTAATTATTGTTTTCCTGTCATCTGTCTGAGTCTGTCAGGAGTGGGTGTTTTGGTGTAGGTGGGTCTGATGT
The DNA here is from genome assembly GCF_963514075.1 of Conger conger. Classification (NCBI taxonomy): domain Eukaryota; kingdom Metazoa; phylum Chordata; class Actinopteri; order Anguilliformes; family Congridae; genus Conger; species Conger conger. Next base: position 19,740,506 of record NC_083777.1, on the reverse strand, counting down.
TGTTATCTTTGGCGTAATGTGTGTCTGGTCTCACACTGTGTGTTCCTCAACATCACTATTGACTGTGGCTCTTTGACATGATGCCCTTGCTAGAAACCGTATCTTCCTGTTGTGGAGTCAACATCAATACTGTGTAGTACAGGGATCCTCAACTCTGGCCCTCAAATCCAAATCCAGCCCGGTTTTTCCTTTTTCTTGGGTAATTGGAGCTACTGATTGGCCACACTGTCTTCACAACTCCAGTATCTCCCAGGTGAAGGGAGGGTGGAAAAGCAGCAGTTCTCAGCCCTTGAGGACTGTGGGCTGCTGATCCCTGGCATGGGATCTTATGTCCATTCGACCTTTACACTATGCCAGCCAGTGTAGGATGGACTCTCCCTCTATTGCCAGATTCCTCCAGAGATTTCCTCCCATGGGGGAGTTTTTTCTCACCGCCGTTTGAGTGTTTTTCTCTCCGTTGCGGGTTGTTTTTACCCTGTGCTTTTGGTGAGAGTGGGTCTGGAAAAGGAAACGGAGTAAGGGTTTATTTCTGTCACACTTCTATCCATGTTTAAAGGCTGTTGAATGACGCACATGTCCAACCATATTTGGACCCAGATGTAAGTGCCTAGATGAGTCTGTGTTTAGGAAGGACATGTATTGTTCACAAACAACACATGATGGAAATACAAAACTGAGAACCCATCGCCTTCAATGTTTATTCAAAAACAAAATTACTTTGACCCTGCAGTTGGCTTGTCCTTCATCAACTATGGTAGTTTAGAAATGCTTTTAGCTTCTTTGTTTTCTATAACTGCGCAAGAGTTAATGATGAATGTGTTCCTCCAAGCATTTGTCCCTGTCAAATTTCAGTGGGTTTAAAAACTTGAATCATTTGCTTGCCATTTAAAAAGAAGCTGCCAAATTCAAAATGTGGACCAATGTTTTTGCAGTTGCATTGTAACTAATCGTATTAAGGTTTCAGTTAAGAGTTTCACATAGACTTGCTAGTGCTTACGACTAATGTGTGCAACTAAAACATGTTGGGTTGCGATTATATAAATAGTGTAGCATTACAGACACAAGTGGGCACATTGTTAGTAGCTAAGCGCTCTACTGTTTTTAACGACACAAATGGGACGTGTGGCGTTTGTCAAAGGAAATATGATATTTCTGTTTATCCTACTAAAGGTTGTGGACTAGTGGCCTTTAATGTTGCTTTTCATTTAAAATTACTTCATATTCATATTCATATTGGGCTTGCTTTGATGTGAAAGTTAATGTGCGCAGCAAAATGCTTCTGGAAACAATATGGCTTGCAGTACATCTGAGTTTTTCCAATGTCTATCAAACCTTGAAAACACAGCACAATGAAGTCAAAGCAAACAAACTTCAGATATATTAGCTAGCCTTGAGCCATGGAAACAGTCAGTAGAATTCTCCAAGCTCTTAAATCATGGCAATACTTACTTTTTGTCTTGGTAACACTGGGCACTGTGTGTTGGTATGTACACAACAATAAGCACACTCAGACATGGCTAAAAAAGCACACATACACGCACACGAGTGGTACTTTTATATTAGGTCAGATAATATTTATTTTATGTCAGCAGAAGTTTTTGGCTTTGTTACTTTTGTTTATAGTCACGGTCCACAAGTTTTCTTTTTCATAGCATTTATAGCATTATGGTTGTCCAGGTATGCTTTCGGCAGTAAATGTTATTTATTTTCAACATTGCATCCTTGTACTTTTGATTTAGGTGCAATGCATTCCAATACCTGACGTGTTTTTCTCTATGTTTCTTTTTAAATTGCTCCCAGAAGTAAGGTACAAATAAACAGTGACTCAAAAACCAAGAAAAAAACCATACCATGGTGCTTATAAAAGTTATGCCCCTATGATAAGGTATTTTTAACTGCATACGAATGTCAGAGAAATACACTGAAACATGATTATAAGCTCACAATCAGTGTAATAAAATAGGAATAACACCTCAAATCAACCTACTAGTAGAAGCTAGAAGAGAGGAACTCCACCAATCACGGAGGACGTTGGTAACGACCAGTTGTAGAACAGTGATGACGATTGGAGAATCATTTCTGGCTGTACTTCCTGGATTGTGGTGAAGTCATATCCTCCAGCCCCCAATGCCATTGCTCTACTGGCTGTTAAGGAGGTGCCATCAGTAAAGTGACATCATAACTGCCTTATCCCTATTTTTCTATCATCCTCGCCCATCAGGAAGTTCAATTTCTCTACGTTTGACCAAAATGGTTCCGGCCTTTGACTTGACCCAGTGTCAGACTCCAGACATTAGGCCCCTGCTCTAACGCACCGGCCAGTGGAAAGCAGACCATGTTGTCCCATTGAAAGATTTCCTGTCCCCCTAGTTAAGTTTAAATATAAACGTCACCCCGGAATAGCGCATCCCCTAGTGATGCAAGTGAAAGTCAGTGCAGAGGAACAGCTGTGGTAAAGCCAGTCCTGTTTGATCAGATGAGGCACGTGGCCCCCCTGTCATTCAGCATAATCCCACTGTCCCACTGCCTTTTAAGAATGGGCACTCCCTGAAAAACAACTAATTATATTACTTTTTGGTAATATATGCAGTTTAATATTATTACACAATACGCTGCTTACTCAGTAGCAGCATCAATCTTTTTTTTTGGTGAGATCTTGCGGCAAGAGCCTTCTTCATCTTCTCAGTCTCAAAGAGAGGTGATTCATGGTTTCTGTTGCCATGGGGATGGTGGGAGTTGGAGCGGGGGGTGCGGGGGGGGGGGGGGGGGGTGCCAGGGACCTTCACTTGACTCTGAAGGTCTTGTCTCTGGGACTAATTTAACATACAAAACTGTCTCACAGACCGGCAAACCAAGCAATGCGAGGTGCAGTCTGGGTTTTCCTGATGTCTGGTTGAATGAAGAGTGACGCTGACTGACACCTGCCTCTCAGCCGTCGCCGGGGCAACAGACATGGCAGACGTGAATCAATGGCAAAAAGGCTGCTCTGTATCCAGGTCTCGCTTCCGTTTAAGTGTCACTTTACTCCCCTGCAGAATCCTTCACAGACCTCTTCATCTATTTACAAAGTAGCACTTTAAATAAAATAGTGTCTTGTAAAATGCAATGAAAAGGTCAAAAACTCGATTTCAGGGTTTGAAGTGATTTCTAAGTCATTACTTCAAACCTTAATTTTAGGTTTAGTCAGGTTTTATCTTTCATGTTTACAGAAAGAAAATGAGATACCTTGCTTAATGAAATTCTGTTGCAGGATAATTGAAATATTACCATATCCTAATGTAGTCCTGTTAGAAAATCCTAGCCTATTGGATTAGACGTACCAAGCAATCATAGACCAGGCTTGCCTGAGCTGTTGTCTCAGCATGTCTACAGTAAGTAAGCTGTTAGTAAGCTGGTGGGGTTCATTCCCAGAATTTTCCCTCGAAAGTGTCAAAGTGTCAAAGAGACATGTATATACTGTAAATGGGGTGTATGTGTGTGTGCGCGTGTGTGCGTGCGTGTGTGTGTGTGTGTGTGTGTGTGTGTTTGACCGTGAGTAACTAATACAGGAGCATTATATAGTCATGTATAGCCCAGTGTCCCACCATTATTCTCTTGTGTATTTTCTGGTGGTGATGACTTGGGGACTCACTTGGTTTGCTATCCCTGTGAGGACAGTCTGGCCAGTGAGCCCTCATTGGCAGGCTGAGGCTCAGCACATGCTCTGTGGGTGCACGCCAGTTCTTTGAAGTAGAACATCCAATCGGGACGAAACCTAATCCGCCTCCTTGCGCCACGAGCTGGAGAGCGCGCGCTTCCACACGTGACCCACGGCGGGTGGAAGAGCGCTCCTGGCGTGTAGCGGGAGGTGAGACGTTACCTGAAGCTCGGAGCGTGCCCCCGGGCGTGCCCCAGAGCCAATACAGAGGACTCTTAATCAAAGCAGAGGAGCCAACGCGCTGGCCTTTCGTCACGCCTGCCTGGCACGGACTGTCGCCCCGTGACCACAGCTGTAGGCTCCGTGACGGCAAAATTTGACTTTTAAAAAAGCAGATGAAGCCGAAGCGGCTCGCTGTCATTGTTATTTGAATTATCAAAACACCAGCTGTTTCCACGCCTAACAATTTCTGACCATAATCCAATTTGACGAGAAAATCCTCTCGCACCAGACGGACTACACCGCTTATTTATCGTTACCCTGTTTCGGGATGGTCGAGCATGCCCGTCTCGCTGCGGCATGCTGGGAGTTTTCTGGATATTTTATGATTATGTAAGTCATTGGTTACAGACACCAATAGTACTTGCTCTACACATTTGATGGTGCTCAACAGAAGGAACCTGGCAAAAACAATTCAGACTCAGGTGTAGGGCAGAGGGGTCGTCTCGTTGGCAGTGATCACGGCCCGGGAAACCGTCACAAGAACATCACATTACATTAATGGCATTTTGGCAGACATTTTTATCCAGAGCGATGTACAGTTGATTAGACTAAGCAGGAGACAATCCTCTCCTGGAGCAATGCAGGGTTAAGGGCCTCAAGGGCCCAACGGCTGTGCTGATCTTATTATGGCTACACCAGGGATCAAACCCCCGACCTTGCATGTCCCAGTCATGTACCTTAACCACTATACTACAGGCCTACATTGAAAAAGTTTTTCGAGCCCTGTGAATACTGCAAAATAAAAAAAATAAAAACATTTTGAAAATTCATTGTCTGGTCCTCAGGTGGCCCTGAACGAGCACGTCAAGCTTTATGCTAGCAGCCGGCTCTGTGAGACCAAGTTTCCCTGGACAATAAGCGCTGTTAAAGAGACCAGCGAGTGGGTATCCATCAAACTCACAGGGCGGCGGTAACGCATACAAATCATATGCACCCAACAGATGGCAGTGCCCCCACTACTGCTTGGCATTCCATAAATATATTTGCATAGGGAAATGCATATTTTACCTGTTTTATTCCTATGGTGGCTCACAGTGGCTCAGCTAGTACAAACAACCAGGAGGGCATTCAAAATTAGGGATTGTTCACTTGTGAGATTTTTTCATATTTTCGTTTCTGTGTATGTTTTTCCTTGCCACTGTTCCCTTGCCCCCTAGGCTTACTGTACACTTGTCGAGGTTTTAGCCAGGGATTTCTGTGAAACACGTTTGTGAAATGCAATTTGTTTGAGTGCAATTGTTTGGCCCAGAATGTTTTTTGTGTGTGATGTAAGCAAAGTTTCCGATGCCCATCCAGCTTCACAATGGCTGGCATGGGCATGGGCATCAGCTCGTGCTGGTGTTGTGTTTCCAGAAGTAGGCCTTTTGCATGTTACAGGCTTATAGCTGCTTGTTTATACAAGGAGCAGTTCAGGGGAAACGTATCGTTTTCCTATGGCTCAGTTGCTAGATGGAGCGTTGTGCTAACAATGCAAAGGTTGTGGGTTCTATCCCAGGGGACTATACTATACTGTCCTGAGAAATGTTTGCATTCATGTACTTTAAGTTGCTTTGGATAACAATGTCTGTGATGAAGCATGCTTGAATATGTACCTGCATACTGTACACGCACACACACATACACACACACACACACACACACACACACATATACCTAATGGAGAGTCCCAAACTCTTCCTCACCGCCTGACACTGATGCCGAAATGAAGAGGCACAGATGGGGGAAGGCTTCCAGGAGTGAGTGCTGACAGCAGTGCAAGGCGGCTCTTAAAATGTACAATATTCATCTGCCTGATGGCTCTGACAGACAGGCCAGCTCCCAAACGAGGCTTTAGCCTGGGGAGACACGTTTCACTGCGATAGAGGGGCCTGTAGCCTAGCCAGAGACAGGGCTTTAACCCTTTTACATATCTCTTGTGTACCTCTACAGGTGGTACAGAGGTGTAAGAAATGTTGAAATGGAAGGTGAAATGGAGTAGGTATCTGATGTATCTTTGTTGGATGCATTTTTTAATTTGGTTTGCTTTTGAATTTGATTTATAGCTGTATTTTATTGTGAGTTATTTTTGGATTCTAGTGTATTTTTTTTGCCCACCCCTGGAGAAGTGTGCTCTGACTCTGTGGGGGTTAAGCTTTGTGCCCTGGGGGGTAAATCTATGGGGGGTAAAGCTGTTCTGATGTGGCTGAGGCTTCCAAAGCAAATGGAACCGCATACCCCAGACAGGGCGGCACCTTTGGGCCGGGCTTGCGGCATCCTCGCGCCCCCTAGCAGTGTGGCCCACCAGGGACAGCCAAGGTCAGGAACCCCCCCCCCACTCCCAGCCTTCACAGCTGCTTCTGTGCGTCTGAAGAGCTCCCAGATCCATCCAAATCCTTGTGCCCCGTGACCTCACAGGCCAGGCAGAGCGGAGCTTCCTTCCCTCGGCATTCTGGGACGTAGGCAGGTGGGACAGAGAGCAGGTGAAAAGCCATCGAGACCCAGGAGGGGGAAACGGGATAGGGCAAGGTCTTATCTTTAAACCCATTGCTCTTCTCAACCACATTTTATGACCGTTTATATTTATTAATAGTTTTGCCAATTTAAAGTAGGCCTGGTATTGACCATCAGCTGCTGATATCTCTGTCGTTATCCTGTGTTGCAACATTACAGAAGTCATTACAGATGCCTCATTTGCCAAGAAGGGACTAGGTCTCTGTGCATTAAATGGCTTTGATTGTAATAAAAGTTGGACGTTTCAAAAATGAAAGAGAAGTCCTGTTGGTTTTTAGTTGCATCCAAAATTATATTGTGTGACTTACTGGGTTAACACTGCCAAATTGATTCAGTCAAGTGGAACATTTTTCGTAATTTCATATTGCCAAATAATTTAATCAAATTAAGTATCTGATCTTAGGGTTCCGGCCAGCACAGCTGTGGATTTGGAAATGAATTTAGAGTTTGTGCTTCTGTAGTACATTTACCGAGTAGGGTAACTGCTGTCTGTAATGAGGGTGGCTATCTTTTGAGCTTCAAGAATTCAACCACCTCAGACCCCAGAAAACTGGACTAATAATATCTACACCATTGGCTTGGTAATAACGGTTTCTTATGCAACAAAAAATGTTGTTGCAGTAAGTTCTGTTCTCGGACAAGTAGGCTTGATGTCTGGGTCACAAAAATGATGTAAACAATGAACCAATGAATTAATCAGGAGTCGGGGTTTTTATCATCAAAAATGCATGGCTATATTGGATTGTTTTTCTGCATACCCCTAGTAAAAATGTTCAATTAAGTCTTTATGCATTTTATTGAATTTTACAAAATGGACGAGTTGAGACCCAGCTGCTGTGAGTTTAAATCGTTGGTGGTGTAGTTGAATGAAGCTGAACATGATTTAAATGTCATTTTATTCCCTACTTTCAGCTGTTCTTCTTGAAATTGAAATTGACGAGGTAGAAAGTTTCTGAAGTAACTTTTTTTAATATGTATCGCTCGGTTTTGCATGGGTGACCATTGTATCTCTCAATGTGGTGAGCACTGGGTACACAGATGCCAAGATGAAGATGCAGTTGCCAAGCCTCCCTTAAAAATAAGACATTACAGTATGTACAGTACTGTATATCTTCAGGCACAGTCTGCTGGTTGACATGGCTTTATGGTCCTTATTATTGGGCTCTTATTTTAGAGTGCAGTGACAGAAAAACAGTCCTCGGCAAGCTCTGACAGGGTTTGAATTCTGAGTATGAACATTGATGGGGACTAATATAAAGAATGCTCATGGCACCAATGTGCAATGTCAGAGATGCATCTTTCCCTTCCTAATGCTGAAGAAGTCTGCACTCGGTGGAACCCACCCTTCACACTCTATAGAGATAGTCAGTTGTATCAAGTATTTTCCTCTTATATTTACACTTAAAATCTTATTCCTATTACATGCTAATAAGGTTGCTAATAAGACAAAAACATTACCAATGTGGGGAGGCAGGTTTACTCATTTGAAGATTTGCGAATGGGGTAAGAATATTATTTTATATGCTTATGTTTGAGATCATATTGCTGTGTGAACTGCCTCCCTCGCCTGAAGTCTGTGCCCAAATTTATTTCAATCCCCTTGTGGTCAGCTTAAAATACTGGTGAGTACAGTTATGACACAAAAGCAGTTACATCCACATATATACAGCAATCAGTATGCGATTTATGAAAAATGAAACCCCAGTGGACAAGCAAATTCTGTTAGCTTTATAAAAAATAAAAATAAATAAAAAACCTGAATTGTTTTATTATTATTCAGCGCAAGGACTTTTTGTCTCGGAGGGAAACGTTGTCCATTTGGTTCTGTGTGTCTCCTCCCACTCTTCTGTTGAGGACCATCTGGTCTGGTCTGTCCAAGGACAGGACGGGGTCGGCCTGTGGCATTGGAGAGATGGGCTGCCCATTCTGGCTCTGCTTACACCGACACACTCGTGCCAGGCTTACTCCACTACGAGCTTGACAACTGCGGGGCTTCTCAGAGCGGAGAACCTCTCCACTTTCTGGGACGTAACCAATATTTGATAGCCGATCGCGTCAACTGACGGGTCTAAGATAGACGCTGCATTTCAAACGAGGAAGTACTTTCGCGCACATTCGCTGTGAGACAAAGAACAGTGTGTAAGCTGGCAGAGCTTCCGTGACATGCCTAATGTTGCTACAGTATGTTCTGTTCCCTGAGCCAAGAGTGCCTGAAGGTCCGTTGATCTGATCATCTGGGTTCTGGGACTGGCCGCCCTATTATGTTCAGTCTCTCTGTGATTACTCCCGCTCTGTCCTGTCTGTAGGTCAAGGATGAACGTAGATGGATTGAGAGGCCTGTGCTTTTCATTATTTTATTTTTTGTGACCTTTTTTAAAATGTTTTACCCAGGAAGTGATGATTACAGGGTATTCCCCTCATCTCGTTATGGAAAAAACACAATTTGAAATCGTCTTAATTGTTTTAATCTTGTAGTGAGACTTAAAATCTTTTTTTTCAATATTAGCTAGATTATTTTAAGTTACGGTTAGCTTGACAAGTGAAATTATCTTACCCCATTGGCAAATCTTGAGATGAGTCAAATCGTCAAACCTCATTGGCTTATTTATCAAATACAGATTTCTTTTTTGCTTAGTTTTTGTATTTTTTATATTTGTCTTATTTTTGCTGTGCAAGCCTAATGTGACTGTTGATGATGTGTTCCAGGATGTGCATAAGGTGAACAACCCAGCCAACTGCCCGGCCGATGGGGCAGCCAAAACGGGGGAGAAGGAGGAGGTGCCCGTCAGCGAGGTGGGCTGGATGACCTCCGTCAAAGACTGGGCCGGAGTGATGATCTCCGCTCAGACGCTGACCGGCAGAGTGCTGGTGAGTACCTCCACGTCCTCTTCAGTGTCCTGCGGTTCCTCCGTCTCCTACAGAAATACCAACCGTCTGAGAGGCATCTGACTGAGGGTGGGGGTTCATGTTAAAAGCCAACCTTTCGATGTCCTACCTAGTCGTCCAATTTAGAGACTCCAAAGGCGGAATTATTTTTAACCAATTGCGGGTGTCAATGGGAGAGGTTGGGTGTCAAACTCCACCCTTCGGTATCTATTCCCTCCCCATCCCACATCCTGCAGTCAGATGTGCTTGAATAGTGTGAAAACAAGCAAAAGAGAAATACTAAAGGTGGTCACACTTATTTTATTTAGAAAGAACGAGCTGGGGGATCCCTCCCCTCACGGTAGCAGCCTGCTGGGACCTCCACATTTGTAGTGGCAGCTGGGGGATTTCACCAGCGTCAACCTTACCGCTGTTGCCCATGCTACAAATGTCAAGTTAACGGAAATGGTAAAAATACAGTCAATGCTTCATTAAATCTAATTCACAAATGAAGCTAAATCATAAAGAATCATAAAAATAAGTTATTAGATTCCTGAGATTTCTCTAGATGCAATATGTTAGCATGTCATAAAGGTATGAAATATTGTGCATATGAAAGCTGCAAGCTATTTAATGGAATGAACATTGATTAAACTGTCAGCTGGGACACTCAATCCACTTTATTGCACTTGAGATCCATGTAAAAGATATACTCGGTGTCCAGTGCCACGGTCAGAACAAAGATGGCTCCTGTCTAAACAGAAAATGTATCTCTGTGATTTTATAACTTATGGTCGTGCGACATACGATGACGCCGATTATGTTCCCGCTAATGCAATTACAAAAACTTGATCGAGCGCATCTCCCCTGTGCTGGGGGTATTGTGGCCCTTCGACTGAAGCCAAAACAGGTCGATAGCCACCAAGTGGCCTGGGTATCGGGTGGCGGTCAGAGGAAGAGATGCGGAATTGTCCTGGCGGGAGCCAGGTTGTTGAATGCTGAGGGGGCATCTGCAGTCTGCCGCAAAATGGCAAGGCCTCTTTCACTGGCTGCCTCACATGAAACACGATCCAGTTTTTTCCCCCTCAGTGTGATTGGATTAGATTATGTCATTATGTCAGTAATTAGCATTGCAGGCTACCTGTATCTCCTGAATCCATCTGGGGCAGGGTTTGGCAGTTCCAAGCCTGCAGGGCCCAGTGTGTATGCAGGTTTTTGCTTCTGTCTTTATTTTTTTGTAGCATAGATTACCATAAAACGATCAGCTGTGATGAAAAAACATTACATTTAGTAAAAAAAGACTGATTTGGCAAATCAAAATGGAGAAGTTTCCTGGAAACCCCAAAAAGGGGCACTCCTTGCCCACCCCTGATCTATGCAGTGCTGGATTTCACTGTTAAATAAAGGTCTATATAAAGCTGGCTTGCTCTTTAACCATGTTTGGTGCCTTTGAAGCTTTGTTCTAATTTTGTTCTGGGTCTAAATGGCAAAACAAACCTCAAGTGCTTGCAAACAGCATTTAGGTACTCTTGAAGCCTTTCTGTGACTCATAAGCTCTCCAAAGAAAAATAAATCTTTCAGTCAAATGAGGAAATGGGTGAACAGTGATTGCAGTAACGGAACACTGAAGAAAGTGAAGTGAGTCACTGCTTGTAGGCAGAGTTATGAGGTCCTAGGTATGCAGTCAAACTATGGATTTTAAAACTCTGAATTATGCTGGGTTTTGTCCAAACTGCTGTTCTTAATCTGATGTGTATAGGGCCAGTGTCAGAGACACGGATTTAGCCTCTAACTCTAATCTAAATTCTATTTTAGATGGAGATTCTCAATTTAGGGCGGCACGGATGGTGCAGTGGGTAGCACTGCTGCCTCACAGCAAGGAGGTCCTGGGTTTGAATCCCCGTCGGCCGGGGCCTCTCTGTGCGGAGTTTGCATGTTCTCCCCGTGTCTGCGTGGGTTTCCTCCGGGTACTTCGGTTTCCTCCCACAGTCCAAAGACATGCACGTTAGGCTGATTGGAGAGTCTAAATTGCCCGTAGGTATGAGTGTGTGAGTGAATGGTGTGTGTGCCCTGCGATGGATTGGCGACCTGTCCGGGGTGTGTTCCTGCCTTTCGCCCAATGTATGCTCCAGCCCCCCTGTGACCCTGATCAGGATAAGCGGGTTCAGATAATGGATGGATGGATGGATTCTCAATTTAGTCCAGGACTGAGCTTAATCTGTGTCTCGTGTCTCGTGCCGGCCCCTGATGTCTATTGAAGGGTTACGGCTTGATGACAAATATCTGAATGCCATGAAAATGAAGTACCACATTCAGTATTTTTAATCTGTGAGATCAACTAATGCTTTATTTTTTATTTAATACCCTGTATCAAAATTATTTCCTTTTACAGAGTCTAATGTTTAACAGTTGAATCAATTGTACACTTGCCCAGATCAGTGAGGCCCTAACACCTAACATATTGGCGTAGAGTTCCCCTATAAGACACTGTGGTGTGAGTCATGTTGTAGAGTTATGACCAGAGTTCCCCTTTAAGATGCTGTGGTGTGAGTCATGGTGTAGAGTTATGACCAGAGTTCCCCTTTAAGAGGCTGTGGTGTGAGTCATGGTGTAGAGTTATGACCAGAGTTCCCCTTTAAGATGCTGTGGTGTGAGTCGTGGTGTAGAGTTATGACCAGAGTTCCCCTTTAAGAGGCTGTGGGGTGAGTCCTGGCGTAGCATAATGACCAGAGTTCCCCTTTAAGAGGCTGTGGGGTGAGTCATGGTGTAGAGCTATGACCAGAGTTCCCCTTTAAGACGCCGTGGTGAAGTTTCAGGCTGTGGGGCGTGAGTCATGGCGGAGCGTGATGTAATTGCGTGAGTGGGAGTATTGCGCCAGGGCCATCGCGCGGCCCGGAGCGTCCCCCTGCTTCGCGTCCCCCTGCCTCCCCCCCCCCCCCCCCGCCTCCTGCCCCCCTCCCAGTGCGTCTCCCCGCCCGGGCTGCTGGCCCGGCTGCACAGGAACACTTTATCACACTCATAAATCAGTGCTGTGTGCTTTACCCACCGCCCCCCGACCACAACCCCCACCTCCACCTCCCCCTGGGCATGCCTTTCACAAAATTCATAATCATATTACAGCAGCGGAACATTAAAACTGTAAACCAGTAATGCAAGGAATCAGTCTTCTTCTCACAGTCCAGTGTATGGATTGGTTTCATTTCATGAAAATGATGCAACATTTCTTTCTTTTTTTTAAAGATTCAGCCACTGAGAAAAAGCTTGTATTATCTTGTTTTTGTTTTCACCATTTTATCAATAATGAATGTGAAAGTGTTGCATAATTAATGAAGGAAAGCTAATTTAGTTTCGTATCGTGCCTACCTGCCGTCGGTGTGTGTGAGGGCTCAGAGACGCCGTGTAAACTGGTTGGGTGAATTTTCTTCGCCGTTGGGTGTTTTTATGCGCATAGTGCACAGTACAGACTCGACACAGTGCATTGCACTACAAAGTGACGCTGTGCTGGGTTCCTTAAGATATCCAAGTCATCATTAACCAGTCTGTGCTTTGTAGCTGTCACCGTTAGTGTTTTGAAGTAAACTCGGGAGGAAACGACTTGTCATTTTGTGTAACTGAATTGCCGTTCTTTTCATGTTGCCTTCCTCTGCGATGTAAACCTGTTATCTCATTATAACATTTCTGTACACACCAGTGTTTGATTATTTTATGATAAAATACTGATAGGCTTTCATTATGAGGCGCGATTGTACCCTGGGCCCGATGATCTAGCTGTGATCTGACTACTTCTGAACGAGGTTTAGTTGTGTTGTGTGTTTGTGTTTACATGTATGCTGATGTGCGTGTGAGCGTGCATGTGTTTGTGTGAGCACCTGCTTTGTCTGTGTTTGTATGTATGTCCGTGTGAAAGTGCGGAGTGTGTGTGCATGTGTTTTATGTTTCTGTGAGTCGTGCTTGTATAGGTAGTGTGTTTGCAAATGTGTGCCTTTGGAGGGTGGCTGCTGTGTGCGTATGCATGCAATTGTGTGTGTGTGTGTGTGTGTGTGCGTGCGTGCATGCATAGTTGAATGAGTTATTTTTGTGTTTGTGCAATCGAGTTGATATAGTATAGTTGTGTTTGTGTGTGTGTGTGTGTGTGTGCATGTGTGTGTGTGTGTGTGTGGTGTGTTTGGGTGTATATTGTGTGTGAGCAAATATGTATGTATGGCATGTGCTTGGGTCTGTGTAGTGTGTGGAGATATACTGAGTGTGCTTACACGCATGTGGTGTTGTGTTTGGCTCTATATATTATGTGTGCAAACAAACTTGTTTTTGTGTGTGTGATGTAAGTGATGAGGTGTGTGCGTGTGTGCGTAAGTGTGTTTGTGGTGTGTATGTGCGTATTTGTGTGTGTGTGTAAGTGTGTAGATGGAGGATTCATGCCCTCTCTATTAGGGCTCTTCTGCAGCTTAAAAATGGCAGTGTGCCCCACTGTGTACTCAGCCTGGCCAGTCGCCATAGCAACAGCAGTTTACCTAAGCCCATTGGAAGAGGGAGTCCTCTCAGCTCCTGTAGGTCCTTGGGTTGAATTAGAAGCTGTTTTTGTCAGCGAGGTTAATGAAAAATGGCAAATGAGTTTCGCCTGCACACCTGAGGTGATATCGATGTTGTTCCGGGGAATCAGGCACCGAATCAGACACCTCTCAGAAGACCCCAGCCCTCATCTGCTTGTGTGGCATGACATCATTTGCATTGAAGTGTCTCACTGCAGAATAAGTCTGTCTTAAGTGGTTTAGGTAGAATTTCAGTTTTAAGTCTTATTTAGCAAAACATAATGTAATAAAAAAGATTGTATGCCTAAATATAGGACTAAAATTATTGTGCTTTACTTATCATTTGCAGTGCAGTGGGCCAGGTGGGTTACTTTGCTATGGTGAATAGCAGAAGTAAAGATGGTTATTTTCACTTGAGCTGTATAAGATGGTAAACTGCTTGAGAAATAGCAGGCACTTCATGCATTCTTTTTGAATCCTTTTTTAGAAGGTATTATGACATGAACTCGTACATTTTTCCACTCACATTAATATAATGTATTTGTATTAACATGTCATAAGGGTACATGTTCATACCACAAAGATGGATTTTCTGACCATACGCTGTGCACTATGATTAAAAGAAACCTGTAACTTAATCACTTGTTGTGACAGGATAAAGAAGTCATCTTGTATGCCGAAGCTGGCCCCAGTGACACACACATTGCTCACCCTCTGTAGAGGCAGTGCTGACTAACACAAGCCTCATGCCTTCCCATTCACAGGGTTTGAGCATTGCCTTATATTAAGGAGATTTTGCTTACTTTTTCTATATTATAATAATAATAATAATAATAATAATAATAATAATTATAATATAATTTACTGAAATCTCTATAATAATGATGATGATGGTGTGTAACAGTATTGTAACATTCATATCACCTGAATGTCTGAACTGTTTAAGATGGTGGCTAAAACCTTTGTGGTGGAAGACCGGTATTGGAAAATGAAATATTAATTGCTAGATTCATGAATTGATAAATGAAGAGAAAGAAGAATAAGGACATTGAGATTACCCCATGTTTCTGTGGAATATGGCGGTGCGATTGCTCCTGTGGAGAGCCCTCCCACACTCAGCGGTAGCGACAGTCCTATGTAAGGACGGTAACTGGCGAAAGGACGAGGCTCCCACCGTGTCTTACATTATTTATACGCTGATCCGCGGGAGGGGGGGGCGGGCGCTGGGCGCTAACACGCTGCGTTACCCGTGATCCATTTATAGCGCTGCGTTTACAGCGGTGGTGCAGTCTGAGCCCGCCGACGGGGGCCCAGGTGATTTTCCCCCGTTGCCTTCTGGGAACGGCCTTGTTTCCCGCACGAACGCTCCCGACCGCCGGCCGGAAATCTGGAGTAAGAGTCCGCCTCGGCTTAGCGCAGGAAAGACTGTCTGCGGAATGAGTGACAGCTGCAGGCGCTAACGCCGCGTATCTCAAAGTGGAACACGCCAGGGTTTTGGCCCGTTGACCTTTCTCGCTGGCTGCCAGGGAGTGATCGAATGTGCAGGAGGCCATCGGAAATGAGCCAGTTCCTGTTAGCCTGATTGCCTGGGTATTACAGAGTCGAGTTGGCCTGACTATCTGAGTACTATAGTGGTGTAGATCTCACTGTCTGAGTACTATAGTGGTATAGGTCTCACTGGCTGAGTACTATAGTGGTATACGTCTCACTGCCTGAGTACTATAGTGGTGTAGATCTCACTATCTGAGTGCTATAGTGGTATAGGTCTCACTGCCTAAGTACTATAGTGGTATAGGTCTCACTGCCTGAGTACTATAGTGGTGTAGATCTCACTATCTGAGTGCTATAGTGGTATAGGTCTCACTGCCTGAGTACTATAGTGGTATAGGTCTCACTGTCTGAGTACTATAGTGGTATAGGTCTCACTGCCTGAGTACTATAGTGGTATAGGTCTCACTGTCTGAGTACTATAGTGGTATAGGTCTCACTGTCTGAGTACTATAGTGGTGTAGATCTCACTGTCTGAGTACTGTAGTGGTATAGATCTCACTGCCTGAGTAATATAGTGGTATAGGTCTCACTATCTGAGTACTATAGTGGTATAGGTCTCACTGTCTGAGTACTATAGTGGGATAGGAGTTAATTTATACCTGAGGATCAGTAAGGCTGTGGTTATCCAGCAGATGGTGCTGGTTTGGATGATATTCCCATGGATTTTGGCTGCACCTTCTGCTGCCTAAAGCTAATGCTATTTAACTGATGATGATGATTTATATTCTGTGCCATTTGTATCACCTGTAATGCTGTCTAAAACTAATGATATTCACCTGCAGTTTCATCAGGAAAAGTGAACCTTCTTCATCTTGATAATCTACTGTAAAAAAGATAAATTATGAGTTTGTGAGACTTACACTTACTGGTTATGGTTTTGCACTTTATTGTCTGTCACTCATGATAAGAGCGTCTGCCAAATGCCTGTAATGTAATGGATCAGAATTAGGTGGGATGGTCTGATCCAGAAGGGCCTGTTGTGGGTGCAGGTTATTGTTTCAGAGCAGCACTAAGACACCTGACTCTACTTATCAAGGCCTTGAGTGACGACCATGGCTAGTTAATCAGTCAGGTGTCGTAGTGCTGGTCTAAAACCAAAATCTGCACCCGCACTGACCTAATCTTATCTCGCCCCTGCTGTACCGGAAAGCAATCTGTTAGAATGTGACATCACAGCCTTTGCCTTGTCTAATCTGTCGCTCATCAGTGTTAGTCCCTCTTTAATTTTAATATGCTGCTCAGTCCAGTCTAGGTGCAATCTGACAGTCTATCGCCATTACCAATTACATTTAATATCGCCTTTCCTTGAGTTTGAAGTGCTCACTTTTCAAAGAGGCTCGTTCCTGACTTCCTGTCTTCTTGCATGTCTGGACTGGCATGCCAGGCAGGATCTGTACAAGATGGATACCTTTACCTTCAAATACACAATGACCAGGATTAGCCAGCGAGCTAACTGCATTCAATCAGCAAGGTGATACAGGGCCTTTAGCACAGCTTCCAACCTAATTAGGAAGATGAAGTCAAGAGCAGTTGAAGGATCTTAAAAGAAAAATAGTCTGAAATATTTCTGTGAATGCTGCTATGTTGATGTAAAATCAAAAGTTGGAAAAATGTTGTCTGTGTTCTGGCTGCTATAGCTGACGTGTATGACAGAACTCTTGTCCTTTACCTGACCTGACCTTTGTCCTGATTGGACGCCTACCTTGCATGGGCTGGATGTCTCATTGGTGAGTCAGTGCTCCTATAGTACTGTTCCAGTTGCCATGGCAAGGCAGGGGCCAGGGGACTGTGGGGATGGGCCGTGGGCCACCTGGTCAGATTGTGACTCTCCCCTCTACTGCTTCCCTGTGGCCAGGGGGAGGTACTGCACTCCTTTGCCTGGCTGCTTTGGTATTGACCGGGAAAGATTCACTACATGAGCTTCAGTGAATGGGGAGAATCAGGAGTCCAGTCAGGCCCACAATCAATAATCTAGTGTCTGCCAAAGATCTGCAGGCTACTGCAGCCGCTGCAGCAGAGGATCTGACGCAGGAAGACTGCAGGAGTCACTCTTACGTGACAGGCTTCCTCAGCCCCGGGCCCCCTGACAATGTCACATCATCATCCACCAATAACATCAGGCCTCTTCAAAAGCTATACAATGATTTTATGCTGTTGTATGTTGACTAGCTGGTTTGGACTGGACTGGACTGGACTGGACTGGTGATTATACTGGACTGGACTAGTTATTAGGCTGGACTGGTTATAAGATTGGACTGGACTGGTGATTAGACTGGACTAGAGCCTGGTGCCTGTAATCTCTATGTAATATCCAAATTTCAAAATATTTGTGGTGGTCTGTCCTGTATTTCAAGCTTTGTGTATTCCGGCCCCCCCATTTCCAGTCTGTGATGGCCATCCCCTCCTCCCCCCACTGGCACTAAACTTGATTCGGCCCCAAAGCTGGCTTTGGCCTCTTCTCTTCGCTTTCACTTCTGTTTCTCCTCAGTGCAGAAACTGGCAGAAGGATCAGAGAACTCCAACATGGATAATTAGAAATGTGTTTGAGCATTCGCGCTCAGCCGTTTTTAAAGCTAATCTGCTGCTGCGGGTAAAGATATCGACACCGCCGCAGTCGCCAAATCGAGTCTGCAGGGGAAATAACTCCAGCGGCTGGAGTGAATTATTAACACGAGCAGAAAAGCCAGCTCCAAACAACAGATTCTAATCTAAATTGGCAGAGCTGCAAAGCCTGTTTATTCCTTATTAAACACTTCATTTTGTCGCTAAAATGGCATTTTCATCATATTAGTACAGTTGGTCTGGAGAGTAAAGAATATTTCCGAACCCCAATATTTGATTTATTTAATTTTTAAATTGCAGTATGCTGGTGTTTTGAGTGAAAATCTATGGAATGACACTTCAAAAAACATGTTGTTCTTTATATTGAAAAGTTGCAGTTTCTAAAGACTTTAAAGATATCTTTTTCAATGAACTCCAAGTCCCATGGTTCCACCCTGGGTGACGGCCGCTGTGTGACTCTGCTGGACCGAAGCCACAGCTCTAGATTAAAATGTAACTCTCTGCGGTGCCGTGGAAAGATAATTGAAGTTGGTACCGCGTCGTTTTATGAGAAAGTGCGGGCTTTGTGAGAGCTGTGGGTGTTTATCTGGCAATCCGGGCCCGGCCAATACTTGTGTAGTCTGTCCGTGGGGATAGTTTCTTTCTTCCATCCGAGACATTAAACGTGTGCCAATGTGTCCGAGCCGTTTCCCATTTCTGCAGTTTAACAGAGAGTGTTTGCGCCAGAGGAGAGTCAGTAATACAGTGCTTTGCTGTTGATTGCATTTTTACGCTACTCTTTGAATCACTGTGGCTTAAATCAAATGAGATGGCACTTTTCTCAATATCCATAAACTTCCAAGTTTCAGTTGAAACTAATATAGTTGTTATAGTGGATCCAATGCCCTTTAGCAGCTGTAGTTCAATATAATAATTTGATAAGAGGGGATTTGACGGTTATTTTTTTATTCATTATTAACAACCAGGGTTGATAAATAGAAATTATTCAGGAAACTTACACGCTCATCATCTCGATGTGTTTTCCACGCACAGTTGTAAACGCTTGGAGTAGCTTTGCCAGGTCATGTTGTAGAGACAGAGACCATCAACAAGTCAAAGGTCAGGCACGATGTAGTGCTGGACACTCTCTGGGAAATGATCTCAGATGGGCTGAATGGCCTAATCTCATCATTACGCATTGTGTTGTTCTTAGTTAGCATAATTTGTTTTGCCAATCAATTGTAATTCAGCTCTGCATTAGCTTTATCTGCGTCGTCTGTGGACCTGAGGACCGTTTCCATGGCATTGGAGTTGGGGGCAGGGCTCAGAAGAGGCGTTCAGTAGAAGGTGGTGAAGGAACAACTTCTGTCAGACTGCTCTGTCCTGGTCTGACTGACAGCCTGTCAGTCAGACTGTCAGTCAGGCCGTCTCCATCTGATGTGGGGGCCATTGTGGTCCAGTGGTTTTACCCCCTCCATGGGGGTAGGTTCCCAGGCAGAGATGCAGGGTGATGGGTACATTCCACACTCATGGAAATGGCATACACTGCAATATATTGTAAATGTTGAGAATATATTTCAGAATATATAGTTGGCTGTGCCTCAGAATTCTGGGTGGTTTCATACCTGCAGTCACTGTATCCTCCAGCATAAAACTGAAATTATACTGAATGGTTGTAATGGCAGGAGATCTTTGCATCTTTGAACAACTAAATTGTAAATATGTCTATTAAGCGTAGTGTTGCTTAGATACAGTGTATTACTGTAAAATAGATTGCGTGTCAAGCTGGGGATGCTTCTGTGCTGTTGTCAGGTTTAGGGGATTGTTTGCTCTTCAGGTGGTTATGGCTGTATCACCAATCACTGCTGTGCCTTGACCGCAGTGTGAACTGGGCATTTTGGGATGATTTCATTTGAGTCAAACATTTTTTTTTGAAGAGAGCTTTCTCCTTGACCTGTCGGTTGATGGGTAGTCATCGTTCCTGGGAATGATTTTCACGGGCAGATTGAAGTCTGAAATGAAAGACCTGCCCACATTTTTCTCTCCCTTTTACTCTGCGTGAGCAGTCGCTAATTACCCGGCCTCCCGACCTGTGACTCACTCTCTCGTTTGCCCTGGACACTCCATTAAGCACCTCATCACTTAAAACTTGATTAGAGCAGTGTCCCTGACTCAGAGCCGAGATGGCTGCCCCGTGCATGTTGCGTGGGTCCAGAAAGGTGATTACGTGAAACTGAGAAATGAGAAACCAGAAGTGCTCCCTCTGGTCCTGCACTCATTTTGCCAAGGGAATATTATTCAAGGTCATTTCTCTTGGAGCCTAAATATTTAATAAACCTCAAAAACTTTTGTAAAAACGTACTTCACCAGGGCGAAAAAAAAGCGAAGGTAAGAAGATATTGTCCCTTTCCTTAAATGGCCCCCGAGGTGAGCCGTCTCCTCATTCTGCTCAATGCTAATTGTGTAATTGTGTCTGAACTCAGCCCTATGGGTCACCTGGGCAATTTCCATCATAATATTAGTCTTTTACTACTTCTCAATGAGCCAGTCTCACTCCATAAAGCAATAACTATCAGCCCAGACCATCATGAATGTTGCTCGTTAAATAGACAATTTTTTACAGGCAAGCTGTGAAGGTTTATCACTGTGATAGGATCATAACTAAAAGTTGCTTTCTTGTCAGAAAGATATCCAAGTGAGAGTTTGCGTTGTGGAAACCGGTGAAAAGCAGAAGCTGAGAGAGATCTGCTGTACACATTGAGGACCAATGAGAGGCAGGGTCAGTAAAGCTGAGAGGACTAGCACCATGCTATCCCAGTAGATCTTCATTTCAGTGCAACCTCTCAGATGAGTCTCTTATGAATGAGTCTCCACACACATTAATGCACAAATCATGTCCATTACAGTCCTGCTGCATGATTAACAGTAAAATTATTTCTGGGAACTTCTATGTATAAGAGCTTGTCACTTCTTTTACACTTTTTATTTTATATACTTTTATTTTGGCATTGAACATTTAATGACTGCGATTAATTTTTTACATCTCCCTTGCGACGCCAGCATTGAATTTGATCATATGACCGTTTTTCAAGACACATGACCGCTAAAATGCACTGTGATCCCTCGGCCGTTCTATGCGTTTTCTAAAGGGCGCCTTAGTCCATAATGGGTTAACAAACAAATCTATGATGTTGTATTAGAATAAAGAATACACGCTATTTTATACTTTAGTTTATACTTTGGTTCATTTATCTTTTGTTTTTTGAATGCAAATATCTGAAAGCACCTTTTTCAGTCATGGTCTGCAAAAGAGCAATTGCACAAGTGCTTGTGTATCTTTTGTGGTCCCAGAGGGGTAAAATGTTGCACAGAAGATTACCTTCAGTCTGTCACCCCCTCATACTCTCGAACAAGAACAAAACGGCAAAATGAATTGGTTTCCGGAACTAAGAGAGTATGGATTTTTGCAGTTGATTCAAGCCCACTTTGTTAATTGCAGCCAAGTCTGCCTTCAACAAGCAGCAAGCTGTCCTACTTAGGTAATTAAAATATTTCCTTGAGTGTAGTTATAGAAAACTGAAATTATTATTTTGGTGTCTAAGTGTAATTTATACACTGCATAAACACAGACGGCAAAACTCCAAGGCTTTTCATAAATTAAATTGATTCCGACGCATAAATACATGCGGCCTTGATGGTCAGGCTTGGTGAAGCAGGTTATTTAAATATTTGAGTCATACATTACCAGTTTTACCTTAGGTGAAATAAATATTTACTGATATTTATGATTTAGCCGTTGTATGGATAATTAAGTTTGATTCTAGGCTGCCACAATGTCAGTATTGCTATAGTTTCCTTGCAGGAAGAGCCGGGTCTTTGGGAAAAGATTTTATTGGGTAGTTTATGTTGGTAGTATCCCACAGTTTGAAATTACTGGTAACAGTGGCAGTGGGGAACAGGAACTCCATTTAGAGTTCAGAAGCACCTGTTTGACACTCAGAAACAAAATGGCTGCCGCAGTGCAATGATTCACACACCCCTGCACTGATGCACAGCCAAGCAAGCGGCCACATCTTGGAACCAGTGATCCACAGCAATGGCAGGAAGTAATTAAAAAAGGCAATAACAAAACACAATGCCTAAAAATGTGTTGTAAAATAAAATAATAAAACAATATAAGAGCCTGAGAAAGGCCTTTATGAGCAGACAAATGCAACATATTCAACACTATATAAGAAATCCATAATATATTGCCATTATTAAAGGAAATAGCAGGAACATGTCACCCTATCTTATCTCTAATGCAGGAAATGGCATGAAAATGACACGTTATACGAGCGGCAATACAGGCAATGACAGGAAAAGTGGATTCAGAATCGCCTCTAATGGATGTTGTTTTACCTTCACTCAAGTTAGCTAAAGGCAATGGCTCACAGAAAGCCGAACACTTCACTGTAGAGAAGAGTTAACCTGACAGTATGTAATGCAGATGAAAGCTACTAACATATGGCCAGAGGCCGAAGAAACCATGACCAGTCTCTGTAAGTTACAGAAAGGCTGACAGTTAGCAGATATGAGCTGGGTAATGGACAAAACCCTATCCCTTACAAGGACCAGAGGCCTGTTTTATGGAGCAGTATTTCTGAGTTAGCTGGATAACTGCACTGAGTAAAAACCCGGAACAGCTCTTTTTACTTCAGTCCATGTTCCAGATTTGGGAGGATTCGTTATTATCCATCTAACTCAATAATCCTACTTTGTGATACAGGCCCCAGATGCTGTTGTCACTACAACTACACTTGTGGTGTAGCTACAGATGTATTTGTTAGCAATGCAATTTGCCATCAGAGATTGATGTCGCATGGCCAGCTGCTCATTTTTGAAAAGGAAAAGAAAAACAACCATAACTCTGAGAATAAAAAATTGGCAACCACACTCTTGGAACAACCTCATCAGTAATGGCATGCCTCTGACTGCCTATCCCTGCTCGGAAACGAGTCCGTCGTGCCATTTTACCTCAAAATGAGTTTTTTTAAACTTAACTCGGGATGAAGCTGTTATGCCTTGTGGGGACAGCCTCCGTGGATCATTAAATCAAGTGTCAGCCGTGCTCCTCGTCAGAAATGGCCATATTTCTGCTTCCTTGGCGATAACCTATTTGTATCAGTTGCTGTCGTCCCACCTCATTCTAAAATTCGGGCTGGGCCTCCATTTTGGCTCTGTGTCATGGATTGGGCTGCATCATGCCGTTTTTCTTCAGCAAATCTCAGTAAAAGGATGCAGCAGAATGTTCTTGTTTCATTGAAGGTTAGTGTGAAAACCAATATGTGTTGTAGTTTTTGCCCCCGTGTACACTTGAGTTTTGCTAAGTTTGTTTCGTATCCATTTACCTTGTCAAATTTATATGATATATTTATACTCAAAAATGATTTCGTAGCAGTGAGCTACGTGAGTAAGATCACGTGACTGAGACCATCCTAAGCATCATATCAGTTCTAAAGGCACCTGCTTGTCAAAAAAGAACATCAGAACAGGTTTGAAAGCTTGTTTACTGATTGTAGACTTTTGATTATCTGTTTTTACAATTAAACTATGTTTGTGTGCATATGTGCATGCGTGCATCAGTATGTGCATGTGTGTTTGCGTGCATGTGTGAGTGTGTGTGAGTGTGTGTGTTTGGGTGAATGCATGCGTGTGTGTGTGCGTGCATGCGTGAGTGTGTGCGTCTGTGTTTGTGTATGTGCATGTGCGTGTGCATGTATTGGACACATTCGTATCTGTATCTGGGCTTGTACCCAGAGTTTGCAGGTTCATTTCCCAGGTGGGACATTGCTGTACCCTTGAGCAATTTATTAATTCAGTTCATGTCCAGCGGTTCACAGGGATGCTATATAAAGAAGTGTACTTCTGTTAAATGCCTCAAATGTAGTGTTTGGGTTGGTCTCATATCCTTTACACAGTCTGAAATTGCGTTACTACCGACCTGAGAGCATTAAGCCTTCAGCGGCTGGATGCAGGCTGAGTGGGGGACTGCATCTCCGGCCTGCATTCAGACCGACCCTGGCCTTCCTGCCTGCATTCAGACCGACCCTGGCCTTCCTGCCTGCATTCAGGCCGACCCTGGCCTTCCTGCCTGCTGAAAGCAACAGACAGCCTTCACCTGGAGTGCACTTTACCTGCCTGTGTTAATGCACCTCAAAGGGGGTGCCCTTGAAGTACGAGTTGAGGAAGGAGCTCTTCAAGGGTTCGTCCCCGAAAGGCCCTTTTCAGTTCATCCATTCTATTCAGTTGAATTTGGTTTTATTTCTATAGACACTTTACAGAGGAAACAGGGTGATCCCCAGCAATTGAGGTAAAAAAAGCACACACAAACTCCTCCGTGGGGAGTCAATGATAGAGATGAGCATGGAGGTATGGATGGAGCGTGTACTGCCAGCCGCTGCTGAGTCTGCCAGTACACCAGCCGAGAGCAGGCATGCGGTCAGCCAGCGGAGCTGTGCGGTCAGGCCTCAGCCCTGTACTGCGGTCACGTTCACAACTCCTCTCAGGACCGCTGCTGACACCCGACGCCTGACGCCCTGTCACTTCTCTCCTTCACGCAGAGGTATCGTGAGGGAGTGCGATTCGCTCCCAGACGCTTTAGGAGCTCTGTGGGAACACAATGGCACCTCTGATCAGCGTGTCGGCGGCGATCTTCAGCCTGCGGGGAAAGAGTCCTTCTGCATACGAAGCGTAATGATAGGTGACGAATTTCAATCAGGCTCGAGACGACCGCCCACGGACCGCGCGCTGGAAATGACTAAGACCGGGTCTCTCAGGAAACGACACCGATATCCTGAAAAAAACATTCCGTGACTTTTCAAATAAGCATTTAAAAAAAACGACATGCACTCTTGCCTCCTGTCTTTTTACTGTTTCTTGTCATCTGGGGGGGGGGGGGGGGCATTAATGCACAGCGCAGGTGATGTAAAACGCACGTCATTCCAGTGAATCACCAGCAGTTTTAATCAGCCTGCTCTTCCCTCATTAGGACCCTAGTGACCTGGCTGGGATGGCTCTCAGAGGGTAGAACACACAAGTATGACACTGGTATAAGTCATACTGCTAGCAATATAAAAGTGATTACTTCCAAACTTTGTCTCAATATGAGAACATACATTTTTAGTGACAGTGTTCTGTTAAAGGTGTGTAGTTGCACACAGATAGACTAAACTGAGCAGTGAATCACATTTAATAAAAGTGTGGATCGTTTGCTTGGGGCTGCAGTTTAGTAGTAAAAGTGTGGATCGTTTGCTTGGGGCTGCAGTTTAGTATTAAAAGTGTGGGTCGTTTGCTTGGGGCTGCAGTTTAGTATTAAAAGTGTGGATTGGTTGCTTTGGGCTGCAGTTCGGTATTAAAAGTGTGGATTGTTTGCTTGGGGCTGCAGTGTGGCATTAAAAGTGTGGATTGTTTGCTTGGGGCTGCAGTTTAGTATTAAAAGTCAGGATTGTTTGGGGCTGCAGTGTGAATTGCCTGGGCGTATGGAGTTCAGGACCTCTTGGATTGGATGCAACAAAGCAAATTCCCCATCTGACACGGATGCCCTCGTTTGTTGTGATGGCATGTGAAGTGTCAGGGTTCAGCATTGCGCTTTTCTTCTCCTGAATCAGAAGTAGTGTTTTGTTATTGTGTTGTTCGGGTGTTGGAGGGAATAAATGTGTCCAAAATGATGTGTGAAAGTGACTACTAGGACTGGAAGTACCCAGTGTAGTTTTGGGATTCAAATTAATTGGGTGAAATTGTGGCACCAGACTGGAGGAGCAGGTAAATCAGTCCAATGTGCTGGATTTAAGAAGATAACAAAAATGTATTCTTCCTTTAAGCGTGTGTTTCCTTCCTGGGCTGTCTCCTAATCCACTGTATGCTAATCGCCAAACTTCATGTACGAACTCTGGCATGTCACTGTGGAAACGAGAGTAGAAATGTTGTTAACGGCAGTGCTGGCATTACGACACATCTCGTTACAACCCTTGGGGCAGGCCGATCGGACTTCATACCGACAAAAGATCATCGGTCCATAGATGCCAATCAGGTTCCTCCCCTTCTATGACCTTGGGATGTTAGCTTGGGACAACCTAGCTAGTTAGCTGGTGTAGTAACAGAACTGTAACAATGATTTATATAGCTAGCTAGCTCACACGCCAAAGGAATAGTAAACATAATGATTAAACATTCCATGTGCATTTGAGTGTAGTATACATTTTTTAAAATCTGTCTGGCAATATTTATTATGTTTGTTCCTTTGGCATCCTCTTCATTGTGTGTAAAACTTGTTAAAGATCTCGAAAACTGTATTAATTATGACTTTTGCAATGAATTATGGGCAACTTGTCTTTTCTCTTGAGAAAAGATGAGGTTGCAGAAGCAAGAGAACATTCTCCACACTGCTTACTAATGGATTACACTAACTGCTAATATGGTGACAAACTCGCATCTGAGTTTCATAAGCGATTCTGCCAAGTTTGAGGGTGACCAGATGGCCATTGTGTTTAATGAATAGATTTGGCTGCTTTGATTTGCCAGTGTTATGATAACCTGGTGTGCTTGTTTTATTTGTTTATTTATTTTTGGTCCCTGTTCATAACTGTTCAAATTATGTTAAGTTCTTTCAGTAAGCGTATAGGAAATACACCTCTTTAGTAAAGCGATTAATGTGTATTTAATAGGCAGCTAATGGTCACTGAAAGTATTCATTTTGATATTTTCATTTAAATATCAGCAATTTTGCACATGCAAATAAGCATGAGAAATAAAAAACCAAATTCAGTTTTCATACGGTGTTATAAATGAGTGAACAAATAAATTATTTGTTCAAAATGCATAATGAAGGTTTGGTGAGAAAATCAGTGTTGGCTTAAGATAATAGCTGCTTATCGCTAAAATATGGAACATACTACATGACTTTTGAAAATGTAATGACAGCAATGGAATCGGGGGAATATGGTGACACGCCACACAATTTTACTGGATGAAATTGTGCTCGATCACGTGTTAATTTGCATACCAATGTGATGTCGTTGTGCGCATTTGCATATCCATCCACTCGACACTTTCCCATTGCAAACGAGATGGAACTGGAGGATTTAGTCGGATTTAGACAAACTATTTATAGAAGAATGCAAAAAAGTCATTCAAAAAGGATAGACGGGGTGCCTGAAAACCACCAACCAGTGAGCAAATCATCTATGCCTGGCTGGTGTATGCTCCCTCTTTGTGTCCCTCTCCCTGGGGAGGGCAGGGGCATCGGGGCTAACACTAGCTGTGGCAGACAACTCTCACTCTCTTTTGCGTGGCACCAATAATCAATAATAAAGTATATTGATAATCTAAAGGGTTAAAGTGTCTCTGACAGTCTGGGAAAGATTTATTGCTAGTCACTTTTGAGAAATAAGGTCACTGTAGATGCCCACCCAAGGACTTGTACACAAAGTCAGATCCACCCATGGCTACCTACTTTATACCAGCTACCAACTGATTCTGCTTTACATGGTTATATATAGGTATTGCTGTTGAATGTGAACCTGAATACTCCTGTATACAGCAAATACATATGAGGTATGCAGTATATATTATTAGATATTTTATATACAATTGAATAACTTGATATAATTCGGAAAACAAATCCAGCCAAGCTTTGGTGAAGCGGCATTCGTGGCACTTAAAGCCACCTGCTGTTTCTGCTAAGCTTGGAATAAGCATATTATTGCGGGTTTGTTTACACATCCCTGGTGGGCTGTTTTCATTGAAATCTGGTCATTTCACTACCCACTTCCTCAGATGTGATACTCATTAGACTCTAGGGGCCTGACACACTGCATGAGCTAAGGGTTTAATGCGTGGTGTGATTTCTGCTTGCACACACAGTGTTGCAAATAGTCATGCCCGGGGATGGGCATTATTTCTAAAACATGTGTTTGAAATGAGTATTGGCATGTACTGTGTATTTCATATTCAATACTTTGAAGAGTAGGTTTTTTTTGAATATTTTTTTCCCCCAGCATTCTAAGTCAGTGTTTTAAAACTGTTTTAAGAACATTCTAATCACATATTTGTGATGTCACACCTTAAATGTCCAAACAGACAAAACACATTTTTGGGCCTGGAAAACTTGAGTAGCACTACATGTATGACTTTATGAAGCTTTCTCTGTAAAAAGCGCTGGTCACTCGGCAACCGCTCTCTGCAATCACTTTGCCAATGTTCTTAACAATATTAATGGAATTAGCGTACTGATTTCACTGGAAAGTTTGGTGAGTTATTAATTTTTAAATCAACAGATAAACAGAGGGTACTCACTTTTGCTATTTTGTAGAGTGAGAGACAAAACATTTTGAAATACAAAACAGCTTTTGTGAAATCGTATGTGGATGGGCAAAAACTGTCAATAACTGTCCTTCATCTTTGTTTACAATGGAACCTAAGCAAAGCGCGTTTGGTGTGATCCGCCCCTAAAGGGTTATTGCAGGTTTCTCACCTCTTTATTCTATGGATCACATGACTGTGATAGATGTTTGGGAGCTGATTTGAAAAAAGATACAGTCCAGTATGTAGGAAAATGAAAAGCGCTAAATTAGGGCTAAAATTGTGTAGCATGAACCAGTCATTGCATCTGTGTATTTTGATGTTGGATCTCATTGGTCTTTAGGGATCCGTTGAAATGACCTTCCCAGGGGCTTAAGGCTGGGTTTTAGGTATTAGCACTGCAACTGCTGCCCCTAGTCTTACAGATTAATCCACAAATGGACAGAATTTTGGTTTCTATCAGAGTTCATCGGTCTACTTGTGGCCCTCACATAAGGTTCAGACTGCTTGGACTTTTGCAGTTAGCCCTCTTTGTCCTTCTCTAGAAATGTACTTGTTATTGTTTTTATTGAGACCGCTTGTTCATTTCAGTGCTGTTCCTCAGATTCAGCTCAGTAGCTGAGTGTTACGAATCCTTCTTATCCTTTCATCCCTCTGATCAATCTCTTTTTGAAGATAATATTTTAATATTCTTTCACAATTAATTTCTGGCCTTGCTACGTCCAGAAAGACTATGCGGGCAGTGGATCTGGCGTTTTTTTCCCACAGAAATGTGACATTGTTACTGATGGCCTCATTTATATCTTTCTCTCACTGGGCATAGCCGTATGTTCTACAGTACGGTTATATGCAGACTAAGCGCTTATTAAGACGTTGCTGTGGTTTGCTGAGGTTGCTGTGAAATTCTGACGGATTACGCTTCATTGTTGCAGTTGACATGCTGATAAATGCTCATAATTGCGGGTGGCTGATAAATGCGTGGACGAATTGAGGATTATTAGGCTCTTTTCTGCTGGCAAATGCAGAATAGCAATTGGATTTTGTCCTAACTGGAGTCGTCCTACATTATGAGTTGATAACTTTTTCGCGACAATTATGATCGTATCACTGCAAGCTGGGGCGTGATCGTGAGTATGATATTGTTATTTTTGTTGCGGATAGCCATTGTATTGGTATTATATATGATTCATTATATATGATTCATTTTTTAATAATTGTGGTTCCCGTGAATCATCCTCAACAGTGTAGTAAATCAGGGGTGTATTATTTTATTTATGTATCCATTTTTATTCATTTTTATATTATATTTTGGTTAAAAGGTGCTTAAACAAACAATCAGTAAAAATAAAATATGAGAATTCAGACAAGATACGCACAATAAAAGCAGTTTTGATATACAGTACCAATATTGTATGGCTGTTTTATAAGTGTTATACTGTTTGGCAGGGTGTGATGTGTGCAGTGGCTCACATTGTTTGGGGAATTATGCAATTACTGCAGGCAGGCTGGTGTGATAAGGAACTTATGGGTTTGCATTTAGGTCTGTTCAGCTCCTTAACTGCTTGTTTACTGTGCAGCCTTTCATGAGATTTCCTGTTTATAATCCTGCTGTGTTGAGATGATGTGCCAGAGGTGGTGGAACCTGTTAATCCAAGATGTGTATCTTCTGGCCATCGGAGTCTTACCATTCATTTTCAGACCAGTTTAATTTTCCTGGCCACCATTCACCATTCACTACAGTGTTTGGCTTTAGTAGTATTGTGTGTCTTTGTTCACCTTGCTAGCTACAGTGTTTGGCTTTAGTAGTATTGTGTGTCTTTGTTCACCTTGCTAGCTACAGTGTTTGGCTTTAGTAGTATTGTGGGTCTTTGTTCACCTTGCTAGCTACAGTGTTTGGCTTCAGTATTCTTCTCAGTCATGGTTAACCACGCTAACTGCATTGTTTGGCTTTAGTAGTCACTTCGACGGGCGACATTAGCTCAGTGAATGAGGTAAGAGCAGTCATCTAGTAGTCAGAAAGTTTCCGATTCTGGGTGTTTCAAAGTGTCCCTAAGCAAGACGAGCTGGTCATTGTCACCACCACTTGTCACCACTGGTGTGTGAGTGTGTGTATAAATGGGTGAATGAGAGACATTCATTTTAAATCGCTTTGGATAAAAGTGCTATATAAATGCAGTCGTTGCCAATTGCCATTCTAGATCATGGTTCATCATGCCATCATAGTATTCTTGCTGGTCCTCTTTCATTGTGCTCGCTACAGTGTTTGGCAGAGATCATGTTCCCAAATAGATTTTTTTAAATGATGTAAAACGAATGAAATGCATGCATTTACTACATTTTACAACGGTATAGGGATGAGGCTTTGCCTGTTCCAACACATACATCCAATTACTGGACGTTATGGGTCTTTAACTTCTGTTTAATCACCGGGAAAGGACTGATAAAAGTGCGTAGATGCTTTGTGTTATTTTAAAGAGGCTGGAGCTTTTAGGAGATGATGAACTGAGGCATTGGTACAGTTAGTACAGTGCACATACACGGTGCTTGAAGTTCTCCCCATGTTTCTCCACATATATCCATGAGCATTGCTGAAAGCAAAGTTTAAGGAATGTCTGACCCCATCTGTGATCGAACCCATCGCTCCATGTTTCGCAGATGTCTTGCTGATGACACATAGCCTCACCAAAAAGTGTTAAATGCCATTTTAGGCCTGAAGGCATTTTAACAGAACCTGGTGTGTGTGTGTGTGTGTGTGTGTGTGTGTGATTCTGGTGTATGAATCACAATGAAGAAAGATGCCCTGCTCACTCCCTTTTTTGGGTGGTTTCCAAGGAAACGCACACAGGGGTTACACGCAAACACGGCGGATACGTGCTGAGTCGCATGCTCCAGTGCCTGTGCAGAATGTTCATCTTCGGAACTGAGACTTACCTGTTCTGTCTCATGTCATCCATACAGCCATGCTGTCACTGTACCAAACCAGAGTAAATCATGAGATTTCACTGTATCCATCTGTATGCTTCAGTATATACTGTTAGAGCCAATGACATAGTGCCAAAGCACAGCCCTGCTGGAGTGGATCTGAACTTAAGCCATTAAGCTATTTGGCCTATACTGCACTGTATATCTGGGTGAATATGTGTTACCTTGCAGAACAACAAAAATAGTGTGACTGTACCATCTGTACAGACCTCAGTGTGACTGTAGCCTCTCTATGGACCTCAGTGTGACTGTACCCTCTCTATAAACCTCAGTGTGACTGTACCATCTCTATAGGCTTCAGTGTGACTATACCCTCTCTACAGACGTCAGTGTGACTGTACCCTCTCTACAGTGTGACTGTACCATCTCTACAGACCTTAGTGTGACTGTACCATCTCTACAGACATCAGCATGACTGTGCCCTCTCTACAGTGTGACTGTACCATCTCTACAGACCTCAGTGTGACTGTACCCTCTCTACAGACCTCAGTGTGACTGTACCATCTCTACAGTGTGGCTGTACCCTCTCTACAGACCTCAGTGTAACTGTACCCTCTCTACAGACCTCAGTGTGACTGTACCATCTCTACAGACTTCAGTGTGAGTGTACCCTCTCTACAGTGTGGCTGTACCATCTCTATAGACACATCATAATTAATCATGTTTAAAATAGTCCAGCGAATGTAGGTTATGTGTTCCCTGTTTTGTTTTAATTGTGTCTTGTAATATGCTGGGTACAGGAGGGGTAATAATAGCAGAACACAGGCCGTGAATGAAATGTCCTCATTGTGAGAGAAAGTTGTATTACTAAAATGATAGTGCTTTATTCAGTTTGACAAAGCTTTTTTTCCTTTCTTGGTGCTGCACTGCTGTAACTGTTAACTGGGTAAAACACACACTGTCGTCATGTTCCTGATGCAATTTTCTTGGGGTTGTCGCTGCAGGATAAAATGTTAAACTGTTTCGATCTACATTAACATTAACGATTCCTACTCAGTCAAAGTGATTACGGGCAGGGTTTTGAGAGGGGGCGGATGAGAATGTATAGTAGCTAGCTGTTTTACCTACTGTAGTTCAGAGAAGACACATTATAACTGATAACGCATGCAGGCTGGAACATCGAGCTGTTAGCAGGGAGATACTATCCCTCGCGGACCACACTGAGATGTTTGTTCATTTAGGCCGGATCAGGGTGTTTCAGTGCAGAATGTGGTACATCTCAGCCTTCACTGGTGAATGGGATTAGACAGTGGCATTACATTAGATTACATTACATTTTATTTAGCATTTAGCAGACGCTATTATCCAAAGTCATGTACAAAAACAAATGAAATAACACAGCTACACTACCGAGGCATTAGTCTGTATTAGCTGTTCTTTAATGGTTTGCTTTTTAGTTAACTCATTTTAATCTCTCTTCTAAACAGGCACATGCCTGCAGGCTAGTTAAATATGTGGTCACATGCTTACAATTTAACCAGGGAGCTGAAAAAGCTTCTAGGCTTTTTTCTGTTCGCTAATCCACTGCTCTCTGGTTCTTTCTAGTATTCTAACGGCCCCATTTTGTACATTTTGCTGTCATTCACAAGCTTTCTTTGGAATACCACATAATATTTTATTGAATTTTTTTTTTTTTGGAACTTTTATACTGGTTTCTGTTAACGCAACTCATGAAATTCTCACACGCAGAATAAAAATGAGCTTGAAACCAGTTTCATGTTACATTACAATCTGTTTAGCTCAGTATTTGGAACCATTCAGAAATAGAAACACTTAGGCATTTTGACTCTTTCAGGTGATACACGAATAAGCATGTAAAATGTAATTGAAATGTTTCATTAAAACATGTTGCTTCATTGGTTTATTTGCTTGTATTTAATCTATTCTGGATGTAAGTGGCCTTAAAGATTACATCAGGACCTAGTGTTACCTTTATGAAAGTGTACCATAAAACCACATTGTTGCATAAATCATTGATGAGATCGGTAGACAGACTGGGACCAGCCCCACTAAGATTTAAAACACGGTTAAGAAGATATCTGTTCATGACTATTATTAGCATGCAAGGGTATGTAACAGAGCACATATAGGAAATGACAACAAGTGTAACAACATCGTGACAACATTTGTTCGCTGGGTTGAGTATACGTGGAATATTCCGGTATTAGTCTGTTTCTTATATTCCATCCAGGACAACCAGAACAGTACTCTCATCATCCTCAGATCTCAGGGCTGGTCGCCATGGAAACCGCTCCGAGCTCAGTTCAATCTAAACTTAAATCGTGGCAAAAAGATTTATGTATATGCAAAAATAATTTGTCCTAACTTACACTATTCCACTTTGAGATTTCATAATGAAGTCATGAAAGGGATTGGCGCAGAAGGGAAGATGAATGCTGCTATAAATGAATTTAATTTTTCAGGTGTCAGCATGCCGCAGGTTTTTTCAGTGATTAGATGGCTCAGACCTCAGGAAGTCAGACAGAGAGAAATGTGCAGGAAGTCAGTTGGGGTCTGGATATTTCTTCTTTCATAGAAGAGCACCTTATATGATTTATGAAGTGCTGATCCTTGAACATTTCAAACAGTATGAATATGCAAGTGATACAACGGCATATGAATTTTTAATAGTATCATAGTTATTTTATTTTCCTCCACAGAAAAATTAAACTGCTGGTCTGTAGCATTTTATAGTTGTTAGTATTGTATTGGTCTCCTCTAGGTCATTTATATTACCACAAATTGTTATTTATCCTTAATATTTGTTATTTTAATGTTTATTACAGCTCTCGCCTGTTCTTGGTTATTAAAGCAAATGAAGAGGGCTTTCAGACATGGATTTCCACTCTTTCAAAGCTAATGAAAAAACACTGTCAGTGACTTCCAGTGAAGAGCTCTATGAGAGCAGAGGCATTGGGTCCTGTGTGGGTGTGAAGGTGCTGTGTTCACCTGGTCTCGCCGTGGGCATTGAGCTGAGGGGAGTCGCATGGCTGTATCCCACCCTCATGGTTTTAAATAATGCCGGCTGTCCCAGAGAATAGTTTGTGAAGAGATTAGGAGCACTGGACCAACAGCAAGACTTGATGGAACTTGTCCTCTCTTCTGGCATGTTTATGGCTGTATATGTTTCACTCCAAATGAGCAATTGAATTTCCTGAACCTATGCTGAAGTCAGTTGACATGTGGAGCTTCATAAAATGAGACAATTGTGCATGTGACGTGATTGAGCCTCTGGCTGGGGCTTTGCTGTTGTACCCTTGCTGAACTGAAATTGCTTGTGGTGATTACTGGTGCAATGGTCCACACTCCTGGTCCTGGAGAGCCAGAGTGCGCTGGCTTTCCTTATTACTCAGCACTTAATCGATCAATACGAGCAGTTAATTACACAGTTAACTCACCTCATCTGGCTTCTTGGGTCTGAATGAAAACTTGGGTCTAAGTACCCTTAGTGACATTTGCCCAGGCAATGTTCCTGGTCCACTGTTTCGTAACCTGCCTACCTGTCGACTAAAACACAGCATCACGGTGTACATCCACGTTCTTGTGCTATAACAGAAGCAGTAGGTCTGTCTGGCACAGATGGTGCCTCATCTCTGTCTGTGGTATTATGGGATGAGGTGTTGTGAAGAATGGAAATAGGGATAGCGTCCTGAAATGCAGGCAGTAAACAGGTCTTGATGTGTTCACTGCTTCCATATGCTGCTTTCCTGTTAGCTTTGTTCAAGTTCATTATAAAGTTTTGCATCCGTCTTCACCAGCACACCGTGTAGTTTGAGCTGTTTTGTTTTATTACATTTCCTCACCATGTCCATACATTATTAAATGCAGCTCAGATCCGTGATCTCTTGACAAGCAGCTGGTTGTTGGAACAGGTTTATCCCCACAGGACGGTAATCGAGAGAATATCAAGACAAATGCTCTTTCTGACCTTGCTGACTTTCTATTTATTATTTATCTTTAAGTCTGAGTCGGAGAGATGTCTATCCCGGGAGTGTTGGGGAAAAAAAAAAACTGTTTTCAAAACTGCAAACACAAAAAAGACAATTCAAAAAGTAAAAGTGAACAATACTTTTAACAAGGGCGTTGTAGGTTACCTGGTATGTGTTTTTGAAACCTAGTCTCGACTGTAGTCTGTATACCAAAAATCCAAAAGTAGTGTGGAGATATTTCAACTGACAGCACGTCAAGATTTCTTCATGTAAGCATATGAGCATGCAGTGTGAGCATGGTCTGTGAGCTGCATTTGATAATAACAGTAACTGTATTCATTTATTTTGCTTCATTAAGTGTGTCAAAGTTGTCTCTGAATTGTCTCGCACTGTTGCATAATATTTCTTCTCCTGAAGTTAGAAAAGGTAAAACGGTTTAGTTCAGTCAAATAAATAAG
The DNA here is from genome assembly GCF_963514075.1 of Conger conger. Taxonomy (NCBI): domain Eukaryota; kingdom Metazoa; phylum Chordata; class Actinopteri; order Anguilliformes; family Congridae; genus Conger; species Conger conger. Next base: position 19,704,901 of record NC_083777.1, on the reverse strand, counting down.
ATCTTTTGAAAATAATCTGCATATCAAAACGCACTCAAACATAGCAAACACACTTCAGTGCTGAACAGGAGAATCGATCTTAATGAGCAAGCTGAACAAACAGTGCTATTACAAAATGGCAGGTGTTGTGGAAGCAAGGATTAAGTCAATTGTGCTTAAAATGTCTGAATTCATTCATTTCCATTTTACACGTATTTTACTTCCCCGACACTGGTGTCAGAAGCACATTGTCACTTATGGGACCAGAGGTCAGATTCCGTGGGACATTTCTCTTTCCCCTCACAAAGGAGAGAGAACACTCCATTCCTCTCACACACAACCTCCACTAAGTGGCACGGAAAGCTCAGATGTGCATTTAATGAGGGATGGTTCTCTTAAACCCCACATTTCAAGTCATATGCCACAAAAATCTTTCCCACAAAAAGATTTTTGTGGAATGCACCTTTCGCCGAATACTGGTTTCAGTGTGGTCCATTTCTATAGTGTAAAGAAGTGCTAGCATGTCTCAGACAGATTGGGCTTTTTCCCCCCCTCCTGTCTCGAAGGTAATTGGCAGTGCGTGTCCAGTAGGTGACATTTCCTGTTTCGCAGGAGGTGAATAATTCACCAGCCGTCGCAGTAAACACTCCGCTCCCAAAGTGAAGCTCGGCATACGGGTACCGGAGCAGGGGGTCACCAGGTGTGGGGAATAACAGCTTTCCCTCAGAGCTGGCTCAATTAGGGGAGCCAACAGCCTCCATTTTAAAGCGGAATCCCTCCTTTCCTCAGACCTTCTCCTACCAGGGGACCCTATGAGCTCTGTTTTGGAGGAAGATTTATGAACCCGTCTCCCCCTGACTGCACAAAGTAATGAGCCTTGAAGGATGGCTGTTGTTTTTTTCAAAAAACAAAATGCGATACCTGGTAATGATATCGGGTAAAGTCCTATTAAATGTTTAATGCATGGGCACTGCTCTGACGATGTGTAATTTTGATTACAAAAGGAATTTAATTAGCAGGACGTTGAAGAATAGAAAGGGTTTCTCAGAATCCAGCCTGTAGTGAATGACGCTGCTCCTGTACTGAGTTTGAACAGTGATTCTTCAAGGCAACTTTGAGAATCACAACGGATATTAAATGGCAAGGCTGGCAATTCTCCAGACCTCCTCCAGTTAATCGATGAGTCGTAAATGCCTCGCTCTTAATAAAGGTGGGAATAAGTGACAGCAGTGAGCAGTGCCTGGTAAAGGGATCTGAGAGTGGAGACAGTCTCTGGCACGCAATCCCAGCATGCAACACTTGCCTTCTCACTAATGGAACTTTGTCAATACAATGCTGAGAAGGTATTCTGAATTCTGATTGGCTGAAGAGCATGGTGTATGTTATTCTAGAAGCCTGGTTGGAGGGTGGGTTCTGAAAGCGCTCAGCACATTGAAGATTCCAGGACTGAATTCCATTCTTTGTGTCAGCATCCACAATTTCACTCCTACTGCTGTTTATAAACATACTCCTGTCTAAGAATACAATATTGTACATTCTATTTTTTATTTATAACTTTGAGAGTGAGTCAAAATTCTCAATTTTCTTGGGATTTATTGCTCGGAATCATGTTGAACATTACTGCTGCCTCATTTTTAAATATACCACTCTCATAAGGTTGCAAAAAGGATAGGAGATCAGCTGTCACAGTGTGACTTCCATCTCTGTATGGTGAGAGGAGATGTTTCTGTGTCCATTGGGTGAGATGCATCTCTCTAATATGTTGCACTATATGGCAAGTTAATCACGCTGAGAAGCAGCAACCCAGCTAACGCAAAGTGTTCTCACAATGTTACTGGAATATTTTGTCAGTGTTATAGCAACATAGTGAGAACATTTTGTGTTAACTGGCAGGCAGGCATGTCCGATGTGACTGCTGCTGTTGGCTATGGAACAGGCTGCAGGGAAATCGAAGGGCCCCATCTCAGTCTCCTGTCATGTGCACTATTATGCATATAACCACACACTTTTTATCTAACAGGCGAAAAACATTTCCGTTCAGGTTTCTGCAATGCAGTCATCTCTACATGGATTGCACACTCAACCAAAGACGGGACAAACGGTTAGATACTTGCTTGGCAGCAATTTCACTCCTGGAGTCAATGTACACATTTTGATTAGTTCCCATTGATAGCCGGTGATGTGGTGAGGTGTGGGTGAGGGGATTGCAGGTTTGAGTCCCTGCTCGATAGGAGTTTCTGCTGTGTTTCAGCATTCAGGCCTGCAGTCTCAGGGGGCCAAAGACTCAATTTACAGGGTGATAAGGGGTCTGAGAGAGGGGAAATGAGATGGATGGGTGCCAAATAAGAAGTTTCCTCAGAGAGAAGGGAGCTTGCACAGTGTAGTAACAATTCTTCAGTTTCCCTAACTGTTGTGTCAATAAATCAAAACTTTATTAAGATGATATTTCATTAAATATTTCATTTATTATCAGCATGCAACTCTCTCAGAGATCAGAATCAGCAATAAAGTATATAATACAATATAATAGGATACAATATATATTTTTTCTCGTATGCCCAAATGATGAATCAAATAAACTAAGGAAAAGTAAAATTGCGAAGCCTTGGCTGTTGGCTTTGGAAGTGACAGTTGTGGCAGCTCGATTTTGGCTGGGAGAATAAATCGAAGCACGCTGTTTTTTTGGGTAATTGGTTTTCATCTCATAACTGGTAAGGGGTGAAATTAATGCATGTGTCAAAATTGATGAAACAGTGAATTATTTATGATTTTGGTAGGTAAATAGAAAGATTAAGACCTTGCTGCCTTCCAACATTAATTTATTTAGTCGAACAATTATGCTTTTCCAGCATGTTATTATACTTCCCTAATTTATTTACTCGTTTAGGGAAATACACATTCACATTTTGGCAGATTCTGCTGCATCTGTTACTAGATTTAGGATATTTACAGATAATTCAGGACCGCAGAGGCGAGGCATCAGAAATGGCAGCACTTATCTTCGGAGTCTGAGGGCCAATTTCATCTTGTTAAAGGGCAACACTTAATGAGTTAACATTCATAATTTATTACTTCAGAGGGAACGATAAATGTCAGCAATTCCACTTTTTAAGCCATTCGTCTAATCTGAGGACACAAGGCATTTCACAAATAAATAAGCAGCTTGGCTATAGAATAAGCAGTATTTTATAATCTTCATGCGGAAGGAATACTGTTGTTGACATTACATTAGTGGGCACGTGGAACATTTTAAATGTAAATAGAACTGTTTTTATTATTCCTAAAATCCCGGATAAGAAGCTGAAGTACATGTACCATGGTTCATATGTGGCTTTATTCAGGTAAGTGTTCAAGGCTCGTGTTTTGGTTTCTCAAGTAGATGCTGTAAATTACACTTGGAGGACTGTTTTGTGTGATAAAACCGCTATTAACCGAAGAATATTGAGTAGCGACGGCTGCTTTATAGAGATAAAATGCACCCTGGATGGTTCTATCATAAAATTAATCCCTGAGGAATGTGCTTGGTTGGATTTGCTAACCATTTCCGCACATGCATATACACACACACAACAAATAACAGATATATGAAAAATATTTATGTGTGCGTGCAAATGGTTGTAGGTGCAATAGCATCAGGCAAAAGTTTTCAAACAAATACTGTCTCTTCTCAAAAAAATCATAAAAAAAAGATTTGAAGCTGCAGGCAATAGTGCAAAATAAAGTTAAAAGTTATTTTCTTTGAAAATAACTTTTTATTGAAGTTACTGAAGTCATTTTAAACTATTGTTGAACTGTTGTTGAAGTTTGCTAGTTCTGCTGAGTTAAATATATAATAATATACATTGATGTACAAATTGCTTGGATTATTTGGAAGTTGGATGGTGAGTTGATTTCAGAGGCTGTGAGGTCTCTTTAAATCAGATCGTGGTTCAGATGGAGGAGGTGTGGGGGGTCAGGTTTTGGGGTCTCTGAATCTCTGGTGCAGAAATTGTCTCTGAATCTCTGGTGCAGAAATTGAGCTTTGGTTCTTTTCGGGATGTCTGTTGTCATCAGGGCTTCTTCGAAATTCAACCTGACTGCGCTTCATCTTTAATTTCCATTGACAAACTCAAGCAGCTGTGGCTTTTCACTCACTTTCTATACCTCAGTCACTTCAGTGTCTGCTGGAAATATAAGTGTGTCCCCTGGAGGAAAGCCAGAGGAAACATATCATGGTCACAGCAGGGGTAAGAAGGGAGGGAGGGAGGGAGGGAAGAGAGGATGAAATTGCAGGTTTAATATTTCAGCTCTTAAGTGGTGACCAGTCGTATTGTTGATGATACGTACTGTACATATGTGTGTATACATGCATACGTACGTTCATAAGTGAGCCTCGGTGACCCTATCACCACAGTCAGGTTAGGCTCCATTGTAACTCAAGTTTGGCATTTCAGTTGAAAGAGCCATTCTTCTACCCTTCTCTCAAGCTGCAAAAGATGGCCATTTGACACATTTTCAAAGCCAGGCTTTTCTCATTTGCAGAACATCAAAAGCTACATGTCCTGGAAACGATAAACAATGGTGTCAAAAAAAAAGAAAGAAGCATGATATGAAAATAAGCATCATATTATATTATTTTGTAACAGGTCCTAAAATCAACGTAAAAACTGTAATTGGACTATACTGTTGACAGAGGTTTATTACCTCTAGGTCTTTGTAATCAATATTCTCTGCAATATGTAATGTTATTTCCTTGGCTCTGTGTGTGGAGTGCATCATAAATATTGAAGCATTAATCCAGAAAACAGATATCAAATCTGTTACTGTATTGGGTATCCTTGGGATACTATTTCAGTGTCTGTTTTATTAGCTGTCTGCCTATTATATTGGTGCAGTCAAACAGTAGTAACATTAAAGAGAGAAGAAAAATGGTTTTATAATTACGGAATATCAGCGTGACCTCTGCGGTCCCTTTGAAATATGTCTGGAGAATTATGGTTTTTAAACCTGAGCTGCTTGTGACCTTCAAGTGCCGTATTTTTCCTTCCATTTCATTATGAAATTGTATTGAATTGAAATGTGTGTAACCTTTATATTGAATATGCCCCGCATCTGTTTCCTCTCGTGTCTCTTTCTCATTTTGGAGATTGCGACTTGGCAATGGGAAAATGAATGGGATATTGTGCGTTTGTACCCCGGGGTGCTCGGTTCTTTGCTTATGAATCTGCCATGTTTCTGGCGGGTTCCCCAGTGTGGAGCTCTCGAAAACAGCTGGTTGCTACTCCCCCTTGTATGTCAGAGAGGATTCTGCATTACATGGGCTGTGCTTATTCCTTTCAGTACTGTAGTGAGTTTAACTTTACCATCCTGAGAGCTTTGCTTATGTGATGACAAGTTAGCCAGTTTGTACGATTGATAAGATACTAGCAGCAGCAGCAGCAGCATGTGTGTACATGTGCTTGCATAACCTGTGTGTGTTTGTGTGTGTGTGTGTGTGTGTGTGTGCATGTGTGTGCATGTGTGAACATCTCTCTTCGTGCATTTGTGTGTGTGTGTGTGTGTGTGTGTGTGTGACTTGATGAGACATTCTGTCCCCATCTGCAATGCAAGTAACCAATCCAAGCTTTGGCTTATTGAACTTGAGCACTGTATCATGTATGGTTCACAACAACAACGATAATAATAATAATAATAATAATAATAATAAGAAGAAGAAGAAGAAGAAGAATCGTTGTCGTAATAATGATGATGATGGTGGTGATGAAGAACATGAAATCTCAAAAGCACAAACGTGGTATAAATATATCTTTGAATTGCTATAACCTGAACTGCAGATTTGACATTTTTATTTCTCAGCGACTGTACAGGAAATCAGTATTTATGCTTAATATGAAGTGATGCCATGTCCTTTTCAATTTCCTGTTGGCTCAAAATGGGCAGTTTTGTTTCTCTTAGAAAGGGCACTAACTCACAATTATAGACCCAGTAAAAGCACCCATTCTGGTTTAGCCACAGAGTTCTGTTTGTCCTGAACGTGGCCTTTTCAATACGAGGAAGTGTTTTTCCTTTAGAAACAGAGTGCGGCAGTGCCCAGAATAATCTCATCAAAGCCTGTTTGCATTGGAAAAACCAAGTATAGGACATGTTGGTGGGACACCAAATATCCTTCAAGACATTTGCCACTCTATCAGGATGCACAGGTACGTTTTGGGTCAGAATGGCTGTTTGATCTGGGTTCCATGTTTTTGCCGAAATCCCATGTCACAATTTCCCCTAATCCCAATTCCCAACCCAATTCCCACCCCATCCTCATTCCAATCCAGTACCCAATTCCCACCCATCCACATTCTAATCCAATACCCAATTCTCCATCCAATCAGTCAGTCAAGGAGATGGCCATCACTGAAATTGAAGCCTGGTTGCCGTTTCTAATGAGAAACAATGTTCAGATACATTAATATGGGGCACCAGCACAGTGTTTTCAGTCTTGGGCCTGGGGACCCAGCTAAGCTGACTTAAGTTGGTCTTGATGAGTTGTTAATTGAATACCAATTTAGAATCCCTCAATAGTACTTTTTGGGCAGAAATAATGAAATGACTGTATTTTTCAGTTACTGAAAAAAATGAAAGTAAGGCCATTTTAGCAGGTACTTTTATTAAATCTGTCCATGATACAAATGTGGAGGATGTGTAAGTGTCAGGAGTCTTTCTAGAGCTTTAATAATTATTCTTAATTATCTTGAATGCGGCAAATTTGGCCGCCGCTCCGAGGGTGGGGGGAAGGATTCTGCGGGGTGGATCGGCTCAGGCAGTGACCCTGAGTGCTCCAGAGTCATGGTCTGGGGCTGGAGAAGGCGTGTCGCTCTCTTTCTGTCCACTGGGGGCAGGGCTGTAGTGGTGAAGCCTCAGCAGTACAGAGGGGATTGAAATACACAGAGTCCTGAGATGAGGCCAGACTTTGGTTTGTGTGTGTGTGTGTGCGCGTGTGTGTAAAACGCCTCCTTCGTTCCTCTCGTTATAATCCGTATTGTTCTCCATGTGGAAAATCCCCCGAAGGGCGTCCCGTTTCCGAAAACAAAGGTCCCTCCCACATTAAAAATGCACAAAGGTGTTTTTCTCATTAGCATGTCCGTTTATGCAGAGTTACAATACAAATAAGCATCGTAGGAAAATAGCCGTGCCGCGGTCATCCATTATGTATGGCGTTGCCTGCCTCCGTTCGGCCGTCTATTGTTTGATAGCCAAGCGCAGAGAGACAGCGGGGTCAACTGGATCTTCTGTAACAAACGGTGTCGAATGTGGGCGTGACATCTGGGCATAATTGGCTCCGGTGAAGGATCTTGGGGCCGTGGTGCCCAGGGGGACTGCCAGTCTGGTGCCCGTGTTATGTGGGGACACATGTGGTGTGATGTGCTGTGAGATAAATGTGTTCAAACATGAGAAAGTCATGGGGTTGGTGTCAATGCTTCTTGTAATAGGTAGTAATTTGTATGATGATTCTTATTGTAAATGAACTGTGCTGTTTATGTTTACCTGTTTCAACTTGAAACCTATGTTGCCTGTGCTGGAAAATTTAAATTTTATAAAATAGAAATTACAAATTATATTTAAATAACCCTCTGTATTTCCCCAGCTATTTTGGTTTAGAAGCTCCAATAAAATTTGGTAGCTATATCTATACATTTTTTTTGGTGCTTGGTTTACTTGACACTGGTGGTCTAATGCATCTAATTGAACTACTTAAAGTTGTTTCTTATCATTGCTTCTTATATTTTGTGGAACTACAGTAGTTGTAGAAGCTAAATATCACAATATTTCAAAATTGTCCTATGCAGCCAGAATCACCCTTTTTGCCTGTGGTGCCTCCCCAGTATGATCCTAACTGAACAGTCTAATGCTGATGTAACGATCATTACTGGTAATTGAATGCAATGGAGTTCTCAAACACTGAATAAAAAACATTAGGAAAAAATGACTCTTCAAAGGTTAATCTTTTTGTGATTTACTTTAAATTAAAAGTCATGGTCATTACGGGGTAATGTTTCATCATCAAGAGTTTCATTCATGCAGTTTTAATACAATCCAGGGTAGAAAGCTTCAAGGCTTTTAGTGAAACTCTGAGCAGGGAATGTGAGCTAAGTAGTAAATGATTTCTTGCCAAAAACCTACTTAATTTAATTGTTTGAATACAGAAGTTAAAATACTGAAATTTGTATGTTGTCAATGATGAATTGCTTGGGCAATAGTTCCACATCCCACATTTTAATTAGTGTTTCCACACCATACATTTATTTTAAAGTTATTTTTAGCTTCCTCTTTGGCTGTGTTTTGCCATTTCAGAATGGTTCTCTGCAATATCTGCAATATGGTTTGGAAACGGAATATTCTCTGAATATATTTTGTTTGCCTCTGTTGTGATGTTGACTTAAAACGAATACGAAAGAGAATGTGTTTTTAATTTGATAACTGCATAGCAAGTCTGCAGCATTGAAGGACACTAACTGTATGTGGACTTTTTACTTTACCTAGTAGCTTAAGACCTGAACTGTTACCATCTCAACCTATAGGCCAGGAGAGGATGGGCATCCCCTTATAGCCAGGTTCCAAGTTCTTTCGTGCCAGGGTTTTTTTCCTTCCCTTCTGTTACTTGCAACTTTGTGACAGTCTTCTGTGAAAAGTGTGATACAAATAAAATAAAATTGAATTGAAACTGAAGTTTGCAGCATCATGCCTGCCTTGGCAGTCTGGAGCAGCAGGGCAGTCCTCAGCCTTGCTCACTGAATAGCCTTTGTTGGGCTGTACAGCCTCCATTTTACATGTTTCCAAATCTGCCACTGGCCTCTCTTTGCTTCTTGTCACATGTCTACATTCACCTTTGTTCTGCCAGCCCTTTGTTCGTGTGGACAATGCATATTTCACTGTTGGTTACTGGAGCTCCTGACACTAGTACATTGAATTATAGGGAGAGCTGTGGTCCTGGCTCCTTGGATAGAAGCAACTGTCAACATCTTAAGCATAATTACAACACTTGCTGATTGTGGGAGTGAGATACCCAATTAACTCTACTGGTACAATACAGGTATATCACACACTTGATTCAGTACATTTATGTACAGTACATTTATATTCACACCAGTCACATTTAGTGCTGTACTTTTTGCAGGTATTTTTAGCATGTTCATTAGTCTTTGTTTTGACATGGCTTTGAGTACCATGCCTTAATTTCCATGACCGATGCAGTACAGTACATGCAATTGTTAGGACACACTGGGTGAATATTGATAAATGAGGCCCATTGTTTTTTTTCTTCATAGAAAACTATAGTCACGAAAAGCCATGACCTGCTTTGTAATGAGGTCTGGGATCAATGGAGACGACAGGTGTCATTCTCCAGTCCAGGAGGGCGGCAGTTGTTTTCATGGTGTTCTCAGCACCAGTGGTTTATTCAAGTCATTGATTGGCTAAAGAATCCCCACATCTTGTTCTGATGGCCTTAAATTGGCATCTGATTGAAAGGAAATCACAAAATCCCACACAGACTGCGGCCCCCTGGGAATTTAGTTTGACAGCCCTGATGTAGGCTGTCCTAGCTTTGCGCCAATCAATATGAGATGACGTGGTGGAATAGTATGCTTATGTTCGGTGATGCCACCAATTATGTTCACAAAACAAAAGGAGAAAGTGACTCTTGTCTGGAAGTGAGGGTGATGAGGTTTGGAATGACAATAATAACAGCTCACAGGCCACTCTTTGATGGCGTCCTCATTTTTGATAAATGATTCTCTCATTGGGACCTCTAGCACTGGTTGAAAACCAGGCCAGTAAGATAGTTGGCACACAATCTAGGCAATGTCTACACAAGTGATTGAAAGGAAAGCTATTACATTTGTTTATGGCTAGACTACAAACACCCACAGCATTTCATATTCTTCAGGCTGCAGTTTTGGAGTGCAGTTTTGTAGTTTTGACAAGCTGATAAAAGAGTAAATAATTGCTATCTAGATGAGTAAGCTGGGCCATGTGTTATTCTCTGCACTCACTGCTGTATACCTATATGTTTGTGTCTATATATTTGTCTATGTATGTTTGTTGATCTATGGATAACTGTTGTCTTCTCAGTGTTGTGTCCATGTATTGTTTTTTGATCTTCGGATAACTGGTGTGTACTCATTAACTGCTGTATACTCGGTTTAGCTTACTTATTGTGTGTTGGTCTATGAACAACTGTTGCATACTCAGTGTTGTGTCTATGTATTGTTTATGTATGCATTGTGCATGTATTATTGATGGATAATTGGTGTTTTTTATTTTTTGCCATGAGCTGAAGGGACATTTCTATTTCATATTTAATGCACAATAACAAGAACTTTTATGCTAGTCTATTCATAAAAGAATTCACAGATGTCACACATCATGATAAAAATATGCATTCTACCCACGATGCACTGCAGTGTCTCTAACCTGACTCTGCGTGTTTTGTTTTATACCGGTCTACTGTAATAACACTGTGCTCAATATGTTGTGTACTCTGAGAGTCAGTTGTAAATGTTTTATTCCTGACTCTTTAATTACAGCTGTCAACACCAGAACATATTGTCTTCCATTAGTCAGTGCAGTATGTGTACTGACTGTTGTTTTTTATCGATTTATTTATTTATTTGTTTTACACATGGCTTTAACACAGCTCAACCCATCAATTAACCAGTGCAGGAAATTGACGGGCTGCTAATAGCCAATTAGCTGGGACAGATTAGTCTGCCTCTGTATGACTGAGTGCTTGCCATTTTCTTAAACGGCTGTATTGAACCCACTTAAGCACAGTGATCGCAGAATGAAAAGCCCTTATAAAATATGAAAAATGTATAGGCCGGGGGTTATTTTACTTGGGATCGCTCATGAGGAACAACCTAGAATATTAATATTTTAAGGGATAGTTATCATCCCCATTGGCTGCCTCTGCTTATCTATTATTAGCTAGAAACTAGCTAGCTGTGTCTTGTAGGCAGATTGGTAAACTAATAACCCATTTAATGACTGTGATGATTTAATCTATTCTGAAATGTTATGTGTTAGTGTCAAAATGGCTTGATAGCATTGTAAATGATACGACTGTGATAATATTTAAATAATTCTGAAATTGGCTTAATATAAGACAATAAATTGAATGTACAAAACAAGGACATTCATTTTTTCCCCTCATAATTTACGTGGGCTTGGGGAGCTAGCCAAGCTTTTTAAAAGCAGATGTTACATCTGAAATTATTCAAATGTATTCAAGAAATGAACTCTGGGTTATTCCTTATATCACATGAACAGTATGGACAACATCCGTGCAGTTATTTCAGTTATTGGTGAGAAAAACATCCCTGACCCCCTAATTCTGTTTTTCTCTCGCTCTCCAGGTCGTGTTGGTCTTTGCGCTCAGCATTGGAGCTCTTGGGATATACTTCATAGACTCCTCTGAGTAAGTACTGCTCTGTTGCATAAAAAACCCTAAATATTACACTCAAATTAGCTCCAAAAGGCCATGGAATGCTCTTCTGTTTTCATGTTGCTGTTCTCAGACATGTTATTTGCAATATTGGCAGTCTTTACAAATATCGCTTCATTCATAATGATTGGCTTGTGTGACTGTGATATTTACTGTGTACTTTTTTTTAAGGTGACTGATTTATTTTTTATTTATTTGGAATTTGGATAGATGGAAGATGTTTTAGCTGTATACTGTAGATATCCTGTATATTACTGTTCCACATTCAGGCTGCATATAATCACATTGAGAGGCATTTACGCAGAATTCATAAGCTACTGTATCGAAAGTAATGCACTGTGATTGTGTATGACTCAGGTATGGGTAAAATAGAATTCTCTTCCCCCAGCCATGTACTGTACTTTACTCTCGTCCTCTCGTCTTGGCTGCATATATATATATACTGTATTTTATATCTTTCTTTTTTCATCATTGGGAAGAAGAACAACAGTTTCCCTGGTTACCTCAGGCAGATCATCTTTGAACTTGTCCACCTACCTCTCCATAATTTTTGGAGATAGGTAGTCAGTTTTCCCAGACATAGTTTTGGCATGCCTTCCTTTGCAATTTCACTTCATGAGAAGATGTGAAAAATAGAAGCTTGGCAATCTTCTTGCACCATTCAGCTCTCATTGTTACCGCAAGCGATATAAAATTCCTATTTTAACATCGAATAATGTCACTGGAAACGAGCTATTGAAACAAACACTTAAAACGCGACGTGGCATCCCACTGAACCTTTTGTAACATTTTGCTTGTAGTTCATTGTGTGACACGGTACAGTTCAGGAGCGTAATGTATAATTTACTTTAATAGTGAGGATTAGCCTCACCTGCTGTTTTGTCCTGGCCAGGTTTATTGTTACACTCTTAGCAGATGCTGGCTTACAGAGCTTACGTTTTCCATACAATCCTTTTATAAAGGGTATTTACTGAAGCAATTCAGGTCAAGCACCTTGTTAAAGGATATGGCAGCCGTGCCGTACCTGCGGATTAAACCTGCAGCCACTGACTTAGCCCATTTCCCTACCCATAATACCACACTCATGCCCAGTCTGGTGCCTGGTCTGTCCTGGGATTGGAAGGGAGATGGATCTCACCCTGCTCCTAATTCACAATTATTTGGAGAAAGAGAGAGTAACATACACACAGTTTACTCAGACACCATGATTGGTTGTGTAGTTCCTACAGGGGATGTTTAAAAAGGCCTTTACTCCACAGGGTTTAGGGGTTTCTACCATTAAAAATGTTATAACTATAAGGTTATAATAATGATATAATGACTGCAGTGTGGCTGGCTTAATAATGCAAAACTAAACTCATGCTGTTTGCCAAGGCTCGAGAGTTACCACTTGATCTTCCAAGTATTCACTTCTCAAAGAAAGGAAATTGACTTGGGTGTTTACATTGACCACCAACTGTCTTTTAAATCTCACATTGCAAATCTTGTCTTTAAGCTCAAGGTGAAGTTATTATTTTATTCAGAAATAGATACTGCTTCTCCTTTAGAACTAGGAAATACCTTTGGACATAGTGTTGGACACTTGTCAATTAAGAATAAATTAAGAATTAATTAAGAAAATTACCCTTCTTGCCTCTGCTAGATTATGGTGCTTTGGTATGTATATATGAATGGGTATGCCCAAAGTCTGCTAAAACTCTACAGATGCTAGACACTGTAACCTGTAGCATAGTGGTTAAGGTGAATGACTGGGATACGCAGGGTCGGTGGTTCTAATCCCGGTGTAGGGACAATAAGATCCGCACAGCCGTTGGGCCCTTGAGCAAGGCCCTTAACCCTGCATTGCTCCAGGAGAGGATTGTCTCCTGCTTAGTCTAATCAACTGTACGTCGCTCTGGATAAGAGCGTCTGCCAAATGCCAATAATGTATATCATTGAAACATGACGCAGTTGTATTAAAGACCATTTCTCAAACTTGCCAAGTTTTTGCGCAGTTTAATCTATGTATTCAAATCATTTGGAACATAACATGACCAGTAGGCAAACACCAAAGACAAGGTAATACAATGAGCACAATTCTACATTTTAATACTGCTTTTTGTTCCAGGGCAACTGATAGAAGTTATGCTAAATTTGTCTGTTTCAATACAATTAGCTTAGCTTGAAGCTAACGGTGCATTATATATGGCACCGTCTCTGGTGAGGAGCAATATAGGGAGAACTTTGATTTATATCCAAACTCCACCTGCTGCCACTGGTGCACAGATTTTCCACCCTGGCTTAAGTAAGTGAAATCCAGGGCCTGATGGAAACATACAGCAATGCCTTTGATGACAGGAGCCATCCATCTTATAATGTTAAGAACAAGCGCAAAGGTTAGCTGCTTATGTGAATGTATGCTGCTGCAAGTAAAAGTGTACTTATTGGTGATGGCAAATCACGTTTGTGGTTTAGTTTGGTCCGAAATTAATCTTTCAAATTCTTCAACTGATTTGTTGCTACCCGATATTTAAAAATGGCAGTTGGCTTGCTTGGATTCACAGGACGTTTGCAATGTACTATGCGGGACTTCTGGACCCATCCCATCCTGGTACCTTTGCTCTCTGGAGGAGCAGTGAAGTTTAGTTCAGAGAAGTAGTCACGTTACACTTCTGTTGGTGCTGGAAACGTATCCAGAAGATTCCGTGATCATGGTTTTATGGTACAGTATGGCATGGCGATGGAAAATGGACATTAGACTGTTGATCTTGCCTAAAAGAGCCCTGACACTCAAAAGCTGGTATCCCTCAAGCCCTGCTGATCGTTAACTTTGATTTCACTGTTTTCAGTGTCAATGGCCAAGTTAGGGCATTATTTGTTAAGCCGAATGTTGAAAAACCACACGCGATGAATCTATTTGGCTCCTTTGTAGGATGCAGTAAACAGGGTTTCTGGGAATGCTGAAAGAGTCAGTGTCAGGGCTGTTGTTCCTTCACCACAGAAAATTCATCAGCTTCATATTAACTTTCCTTCAGATTAACTTTTTCTAAATTGTCTCTAGTCTACTCCTCAGACTATTTGCGAATGAAAAGGAAGAGCAAGAGTGAGAGTTGGCCTAAAGTGAAATATTGATTGCATCCAAACCATTATATATTACATAAGTATTTCCCTCAGGGTCAGCAAGCAATAGGAGCCTATTTTGATTTGGTTGCATGGGTTATGTGGGGACCACCCTTGTTTGAGACCACAGGTATTTTTTTTTTATTGACTTAAGACTAGACTTGAGACTTTATCACTTCATATACTGAGCTTGGGTTTGTTTTCCAATCACTAGTACTAACTCCAAACTAAAACTAACTCCACTAAAAGTGGCAGGCAGTGATGCCTTTCGCCTATTGTGGGTTAGAGTGGGTGGGTAAGGAACTGTAGTGATGATGTATAGATCTGTGAATGCAGGGGAGCAGAAAGCTCTGAAGTTTTGTTTGCTTGGCTGCTTTGTGAATTTACTGACAGCTCCTGTCAACATAAGCAAGAAGCCCTCCAATGCACACACGATCACTGGCAGAAAACAGACAGGTCCAACAAACCCCCTTTGAAGAATCTGCCTTCTGTCTAATACCAGACAGGAATTGTTTTGATCGGTAGTTGAAATATTACAGGGCATTTTATTTTATTTTTTATTAAAAACCTGTGCGGTTATTTATTTGTGTAAGGTGGAATGTTCTTTTTCACGTGTATATTGCCAAACTCCTGGGAGAATAATTGTATAAATCCATAGATCATTTGTCTTATGGTGCACTGTGGTTATATTTCAATACAGGTTTTCATTTGTCCTATTTATGGCCCTTCTGCCAAGTATACAGCCTTCAAATATGAATCTATGACAAAACAAAAACGCTAGACGAGTTCGTGTTCGACTCGTAGCGCTCGACAATGCATTACAAATGTAATCTGGATGAACGGAAAAGTAGCGAACAGGCTCAGCCCTGTGAGGGTTAAAGGAGCACTCATGTATTGCTTTTCTTTTCACATGCCTTCCTCTTCCACTCCAGCGGGTTTTTCTGTGTTCACAGCCTTGCCGTCTGTGCTGCACAGCACTGCAGCTCGTTGGGAGAGTGAGTCTAAATAAAGCCCTATTGCTGGTGGCTCATTGTAGCTGCACAATGGTTTGAAGCAAAGATGATTATTCAGGCCGAAGACACACAGCTCAAGGCTCCTCTGGACATTTTTTTTTACATACATTATATTATAAAAGAGGTTTTCAAGTACTGTGTGTGTGATGTTCATGTACCGATGTGTCTGACTGATTGCTTTCACTGGCTTACAGTGCACTGCAATACACTGCACTGGGCTGGCAGGGAAAGTATTGGGATTGATTCTAGGGGGTGAGGAGCCTACATTATTGTTCGATAAAACTTGTGTTGGCGCTTTGCTGGCATTTGCTGTATTCAGACAGTCAGGAAAACCATAGAAGAAGAGTCTTGTTGGACATACTGAGGAGTTCTCATTATGGTCATTGACATGGTATGTTCCGTTTGTCATCTCACTAGCCTTAGGTTAAAACAAGGATGCAGATTGATGATTACATCAATACAAAGGTGAATCAGCATTAACTATTCAGTAGCACAAGCATGATTTTCAGTGACGTTGAGGCCATTGTAATATTGATCTGTTGACGGTCTGCAACAGAGGAGCTAGAATTGGTGGCGTCAGTACTGTAGGTGTGGAAAGCCTTGTGCGTATGTGAAAGAAGTGCATTTCTTGTCATTGCCTACAGCACTATCTGAGTTATTGCTGACAGTTACCACACAGGCAACAGTTTAACATTTCTTTTATTGGGTAAAATGTAAAAAGGCAGAGCTGCAAGGAGATCGGAGCTGGTGGCCTGACGGTAAAATAGATTTAGCTTGGCGGTGTATTAACCTAGGCCTGGAGCCTCAGACCTGTAGGGGAATTAGGCCTTCACGAACAGGGATTATAAAAAGCTATTGCCCTCTGAAAAGGTTTTCTCCCGCCTGCAATCTCCATCCCTTTTCAGGCTTTGGGTGAAGACCCCACACCAGTGTGGAGCAGCAGTCATAGATCCTCCATTTCAGGTGAATCACAAAATTATGACTTATCAGGAGCTTTTCACTGGGGCTGCGTGAAGAAAAACTGCCCTGAAAGAAAGCCATGCTAATGCTATTCCTTACTGCTTTGGTCCTAACCGGCAGAGTGTTAGCTGAAAATATTGTCATATATTGGAAAATATATTTACCTCATTGGTTATATATTCTTGTTATCTTGGAGACTTTCCTTATATTAATTACCATGATTAGAATGGTGGCACATCTTCCCAACACACCAAATCTTTTCTGTCAAACTGCTTAATCAGTCATAGGATATCAAATGATATCAAGTAAAACTGATAACAATTTTTGAAAGCACTTTGACCTCTCTGTATGAAAAGTTGTATGGTGGAGCAAGAGGCTTCTCTCTGTATGTCTGTCATTTACTCTCAGAGCTGTATGTAAATTATAGGGATTGCATATAGTATAGTTACATATGGGTGCAAAAATAGATGTTTGTTATTGATAGTCTCTTTGTCTTAACATGGTAAACATTAGAAATGTGTCTTCTGCTGTGCTTTTGAATGGATGTACCTCAGATACTATACCATCTGCTGCTCTTGTTTCTGTGGTAGTGGTGTTATACTGTACAGGTGTACTACTGTATGCTAAGGTTATGAATTAAAAGTGCTGATTCTTATTGCAGCAGGCTTAGCCGACTGTTTTCAGCGCAATGCAAGCGTAGCCGCAATTCTTAGTTTAATGCCGCCATCCACAGTGCTAAAATAGGAAACAACCTAAAAAGGTGTATCCTTTTTACCTCAGGGGATGCACAGGCCACGGCTGGGAGAAGTTATTTTTAGAGTCCCCAAAATGTTTTTTTTTTTTTCCTCTGGGCCCAGTGCAGGTGGTGGCGTTCTTATTTTAGCTGTAGTGCTTTGCCCTAAATCGATCATTGATGCATTAACCAGGCCGTGTTGCATAGCTCTGTCCCCGGGGATGTTCCCTGGTCTCATTGATGTAGGCCTTACCTCGCTGAATAACGCCGTTTTGCTGTATGCTCTGTTCCGCCTGTTTGCGGGTCTAACCTGCACGCTTGCACACTGCCAGTGAGTCAACAACAACCGCAAAAACCCCTCAAGTCTATTAATGGCTCACAAATGCAGTGCCTCCATACAAATGTAACGTTCTGCTCTCAATGCATTTCCTCAATTCAAATGCAACATTCTGCCTTCAAATTAAGTACATCAGTAAAAATGTAGTCATCTACCCGCAATTGCAGGATCGCTATACAAATGTAACCAATCTCTCCTCAAATGCAGTTCCTCCTTACAAGTGTAGCCTCATGCCCTCAAATGCAGGCGCTCCATACAAATGGAACCTTCTGCCGTCAAATGCAGTGCCTCAGTACAATGTAACCATCTACTAGTAAATACAATACTGCCATACAAATGTACTGTAACATCTACCCTCAAATGCAGTACTGCAGTTTGTGCGGTCACAGTACCAAGTGAAGTTTGCCATCAGATTGAATTGGAATTATACAATGGTCATGGCAGGACAAACACATTTGACAAGGAGGACACTCATTTTGCCTCACAGATGGATTGACAGTGACTTCCATTTAACGCAACACCACCTTCAAACGCGCCCAAACTATTCACTAAACTATCTTATGAACTCCTTCAAAATGCCGATGGCTTACATGCTGGCTAAGTGTACTGTACATCTGGCTTCCTGACGGGTGAAATGTTTTGTGAAACACCTTGTGCTGAAATTTTGCCTTGGTTTGCCCTAATTCACTCTGTTAGAAAATCGGCCTGGCATATCTCACTTCTGCCAAATGTTTTGGCCACAAATACAGACCAGCCCTGATTTTTAACACGTGCGGTTGTCCTGCTGGTGGTAGCCATCTTTTATCTTGTTTCAGGCTTACGGTAGGGCTTTCTTCACCAGTGCAGCGACGCAGTACGCATAGACCAGTATTGATATTCCATTCAGATAATACAGCACAAGATAGATTTGATAGGAGAACTGGTGGTAACTGGTAGCCTTATATGGTTGTTTTTGGGCATCGTTGTACTTTGGAAGAACCGGTTCGCTGTGCAACACTTAACTGCCGTACACAACCATCTGCCTACAAATGTATTTGGTTGACTGTGAGACCCATTGCATCTCTGCATCAGATCAATAAGCAACTGATCACTTTCTGAATGTGTCATCAGATATATTGGGTTTTTCATATGTTTTCAAAAATATTGTATGATGTTTTGAAACTGAATCCAAATGAAGCAGCAGTAAGGAAATGCACATATCAATTACTCTCACTCATTATTATTCACTTCATTTATATTTATGTGGTGTCTTGCTTTTATGTATAAATAGATGTTTTTTTCACCTTTGCTCTGCTGATAAAAGTGATTTATTCATTCCATGTGTCCTATGGGGCTTAACTGGGACATGCACTTTATAACGTGTGCTTAAAACTCTTTGAAAGTATAATTTAAAATATTGTCACGCCACTTTGTGACGATCAACTTGCTTCTTGAATGAGTGATGTTTACTTCATATCAAGTTTTATGTGGCTGGATATCCATCCTTGGCCATTTTTATTAAAAACATATTTTCCTGTAAAACATCAGCAAACCATGCAGGCATGTGCGTCAGCGGTAGCATTTCTGCTCTCTCTTTTCAGAATGATCTGAAGGCTGAGACTAATTTAGTATATTTTGTGATTTTCAGGGTCAGTTACAGTATGCTGACGCCCACTCTTCGCAATAATCTCTTTGGACGTAGAACTGTTTAATCAAACCAGCCAAATGCTGTTACACTAAAATAATAAGCAAATTGGTTGAGTGAATACACTAAAATAATAAGCAAATTGGTTGAGTGAATACACTAAAATAATAAGCAAATTGGTTGAATGGATACTACTGAGCTTCCGTAGCAACCTGCCATTACCTTGTGTGCATAGCCCTTCGCTTAGCAACTGATCTGAATTCAAATTGACCCAGAACAAAATATCTAGGCAGTGTAACTGTCCTAAAGGAAACCCTGCTCCATATTATTCCTCCTATGATTAATTATCATACCATTTGGAGTTTAAGCTTTTCCGTAGGACAACGCAGCTCCTGACAAAAGAGGGGTAAGAAGCTAGCTGAGATAACAATGCATGAATGAGGCTATTTTCTCCCGTGTGGTTGGAGGATGCAAAGTGACCTTGAACCAAAAGGTGAAGCAATTGTGTTTTTTTCTATACGCACATCAACCGATCAATTTTGCCATGGCATTTAAAGATTCTTCTTTCAGTCAACACAAAGATTCCTGATTTCTTTTCATCATATTTCAGTGCCTTTCTGGTATTGTATGTATCTGGATGAGCATGGTGATCCATTCACGCTGTGGAGAAGTGCACATATGTGACACCAGGTAAATGGTGTATCTTCACGTGGATCAAATCTTTCTTTTTTAAATTTGAAAGGAAACTAGAAGATCAGAGCTACAAAATAAGGTATCGCTTGTCGGGATTGGCCTGATCCGTTTTGGAGATATGGCTTGTTGAAGTATGTGTGTTTGACAGCTTATTTTTTGATAGCTACAATATCATAGTTTCACGCCACCTTTTGTGGCTTAGAATGGCTGCACTTTTATTAAGACCACCACTGGTGGTCGACACGTGCCTGGCGCTGGTGCTAGCAGCGTGACATCCGACCTATTTCACATC
The DNA here is from genome assembly GCF_963514075.1 of Conger conger. Taxonomy (NCBI): domain Eukaryota; kingdom Metazoa; phylum Chordata; class Actinopteri; order Anguilliformes; family Congridae; genus Conger; species Conger conger. The sequence goes on along the minus strand of NC_083777.1, from coordinate 19,684,701 downwards.
CGACAAAAAAAAATTACAAAAGTAATTTAAAAAATTACTTCCGGAGGAAAACAAGGGCATTTTTCTCCATTACTAGGTACAGAGCGTTACCAGTATTGTGGACAGCATTTTGTGACAGGATGCCCAAATGACCGGACCTCCTTATGTGTGGAGCTGTGTTATAGAGGGAGTCTCTAAAATTCATGTACCCCTCCTTTATGAATGTTTATTTTTGTCATTTATCTTCATGCAAAAGTACTTTACTGGGTTACTGGCTCTCCTATAGTACTATGAAGCCATTTTTCACAACAACTATTCTTATTAGCAATTCCCTGGTTCAGGCTTAAATCACAAGGAAAAATTGCAATTCATTGGGCATATGAAGGCCAAAGGAGGGAAGTGGGGTGGGGTGTCTTCAAACAACAACATTTTAATTTTAACTAGCAAAGCTCTTTTGTTTTTTGCTTACCTTTATTTTATTTTTTTTTACTAGCAAAGCTTTTTCAATGTTTCTCTTGTTTTTCTGCTGTGAGTAACTACATTTTGACACACTTTCATTCTTGTCAACCTCATGAATGTACTGTATTTCACTGTGCCCTAAAAGGCTAAAAATAACTGCCATCGGGGTTATCAGCAGGCTGTTCCTCTTCCAGCAATTTCCAGGGTCTTGGGGATGTCACATCATATCGTATCAAGGCAGGCTGTAGCCAACATATGTACACTGTGTGTCAACAACCCATGACAAAGCTATCGGAGCCAAACTAGTCTCCTGTGACTGTGTGGGGAGCCTATCTGATGAGCCAGTCTGATATTAATCTGATGGGGTTTGTTGCTTCTGAGCTGTAGTCAGTTTTAGTTCCTTAATATTAGTCTGAAATTTTGATTAAATAGCAGTCGCACTAAGCCGTTTTAAAATGTATACGGGAAAGTTGAAAGTGAAGTCTTACCGCAGACATTCTTTCAGAATAGATATGGCCAGATGGTTCATTACAGAACTGTCTCTGGTCTGGTATCAGGCTGATTCGATTACTTGGTATTTTTGTCAGGAAAGCGAAATAAAAAAGATCCAGTGCATTTGCTTTTTTCTTTTTTGGCTTTTAATGTGTTCACTAAGCCACAAAATAAAGCTAATTAAGCTTTTTATTTGTAAACTGGAAAATAAAGAAATAAAAAAGATGTTGTTGATTTCACAGGGTCTTATATATGCAGTAATTTGACCCATTATTTTGTTATCATATATTATGGAACTGCATATTTTCTGTGAAATCATTAGTTCAGAATGCTTTGTTGTTTAAATGACTTAACACAAATTGTCAACCCAATATTTGTAGCTATGGCATTTTAAATTATCTGTAGAATGACTTGGTGCATGAAATGGCCACGTTTGAAGTATTTCAGCCCTTTAAAGGGGGAAATGAACACCAGGCCTCCCACTAATTGCCCTTGCTTATATCACATGAACCATATTGGTGCTACTGTGCAAGCTGTGCAGCTTAATATTTCTCTTAAATAATGTGCTTAACATATCATTCCAGCTTTGCATCACAAGTACCTACTTCTGAATTCAGTCTGTAATATTTCAAGCAGAATATCGGGACTGCATTTTTTTTCGATATTATTTTTTTAAATAACTTTTTGTAGTCAATATGCTTCTCTCAGCTTTTTTAATTGATCAGTGTGAGTCTGAGAGAACCTTACTCTGTTACATTATTTAAGGATCTTTAGTCAAATTTCTACACTGTTTAAGTCCAGTATTTGTGTATGAACATGACATGGCTTAATGTTAGTATTAGTGTAATGTAGTGTGTATAGTTTGTTTGGCAATGTCAGACCACAAACGATCTCAATCTTTAAAATACAGCCTTTAAAAAAACATCATCATAATGAATGCAATATGCTATGTGTACAAACTAAATAAATAGTTTTTTTCTCTCTCCCATAGCCCCATAGAATCCTGTCAGCATTTCTACAAAGACTTCACGTTACAGATCGACATGGCGTTCAATGTCTTCTTCCTGCTTTACTTTGGCCTTCGCGTAAGTTATACTAAAATGCATTTGTGCTGTTGCCACCCTCACAGATATTGCAAATGTAATTTGTCTTTATTGTTTATTGAGCTATATTTGCGCGTCGCATAATGAATGTTGTGCTTTCATTAATACAGTGGTGTTCTTTGAAGAGTGCAGGTTCTGACTCAAGCCTTAGTTACTGAATCAGAGGCCCTGATTGGACCCTGTGGTTGCCAGGTCTCAATCAGCAGCCACTTGAAACATGTGTCTAAACCCCTCTAAACACTAGATATTCAGGGCCTAGAGTGGACACTCAAACATAATGTTCTCCACTGCTGTCCAATTATTTATTAGCTGAAAGATCACAGAACACAGGAGAGAATTTATAAAGAGATTCTCTCCTGTGACAGAACACCTTGTTATTTCAGTTCTTCCTGTTTCCTGCACCCCCATTAACTGTGCATGCATCCTCCATTTCTCCATACTCCCAAAATGAAATAACATTTAAACAGAACAATTTTAATTATTGAAATAATGATCATTTTATCATCTGTGATGTAATCAAGCAGGCTATGGGTCTTTTCTGCAGAACAGTGTGTAGCATTATCATATTTTAAATCATGCAATATTTTTATTTTACCATTTATGCTAAATACATAAAATGTATTCTAGAATAAAACAACAAGTCAACAAGTGTCAGCTTGGTGGTTCCTGTGTAAATATACTGTACAAACACCTGTGTTTTTTTCCCCCTGCAGTTTATTGCAGCGAACGATAAACTGTGGTTCTGGCTGGAGGTGAACTCAGTGGTGGACTTCTTCACGGTTCCTCCTGTGTTTGTGTCCGTGTATTTAAACAGAAGCTGGCTAGGTGAGTCCCGTCTGTCCGGCTGTCACCCCTTTTCCCTGTGTGAGAGTTTGAGTCCCCTTTGGAACCGCTAATCCTGGCAGACCGTCACTCGAACACCGTAAACAATGTCTATAGCCTACATTCGGACAGAAGGCTCAACGTTGAAAAGTAACTCGAGCACCACCTGCCCGGTGCTGTGAGTTGTAATAATCTCTCTATGTCACTTTAAAGCTCTATATTACCACCTAGTGGTCTAAACACTGCATCTCGGTAATCTTTAATAAATGGCAGAGTTGCCCAATTTCAGGTGGGAGAAATACTCATGCTCATCGTTCAGTTTGTTTCATAGTAATTTTATGTTCATGCAAGCCAAATAGGCCTATTTATCTTGGTCTTGGTGCATAGCTTTTCAGTGCAGTAATAAATTGATATGTAAAGGTCAATATCTGGAAGCGTATCAGATGAGTTGAGCACACCACCGAAATAAAATTTGGTTCCAGTGGCTGGTTCGGTTGCCAGATAATTTGCCTGTGCTGTCATTTCCCATGGTGCTGCTTGGGGGACGGTCCAGTAGATGTGCAGGGGTTTGGCTGGGTGAACATTGGTTTGCGTTTTGCTGAGCAGACTCCCCTGATCCTGTGTGGGGATTGTGGGAGATGTTGTGCAGGGTTTCATTCACGGTGCGCGCACTGGATTGTGGGAGACGTCGGCCGAGGTTTTGGTCACGGCGCAGGTAGTGGATTGTGGGAAACGCAAAGACTCTGTGGAAGTCTCAGTCACGGCTCGGGGGCTGGCCTGTAGAGAGACGCAGCAGCGCTATTTGTGCTGACACGATTAACGGATCTGCGTCGGGCCCCCCGGGCTGCTGAACCCTGCGGAGCCTCTGTCCGAGGGCCGGTCCCGTCACCAAGGAGGGAGATTTGTTTGCCCGCAGCAGAGGCAGGGGGGGGGGGGAAGTGTGTCGTCATGCGACAAACTACTCCGTAAGGCTTGTGTGGCACTCCACTGACGCATTGGCACGTCGGTCCGTGTCACTGCTCAACTGCGGCCTTCTGGAACGTTCTGCCACGGTTCCAGCGTCCGGGTGTCACTCTAAACGGTTGCTCTTCCTCGGTAGTAAACCTTACTTTCATGAACGTGTTTCCTTTGCTGGTTGAGGCCGCCACAGACAGGAGACTGCTCAAACACTGCTTTTGAATGACAAGAACTGATAACTCCTTGAAAGTGCCAGTAAATTTACAAAGTCAGCTTTGGTGCTATGTACAATATGTACTGTAGTGTAACACAATTTGAAAATATGAAAACATTGAACTCCTGCACACAGTGTATCCTGCAAAACTGTCTTTTTTTTACACTGATAAAGGTTTGTCTCTGAAACATTTGTTATTCATTTTTTTTGGCAGGATAGTGTGTGGGAGTTTCATCTCTTTAAAAATTCTATTCATCTCCTTCAAGCACCTCTTTTTTTTTTTTACCTGTCACATGTACAAACCTTACTCTCTTGTTAGTTAAACCATTACAATTGTACAGTGTGAGAAATATGCAATATCATAATAATAATAAACTTTATTTGTATCGCACTTTTCAAAACAAAGTTTACAAAGTGTTTTACACAGAATAAAATAAAACTGTAATGTCATTAAAATACAAAACAAGCACATGGAAAAAAAAAAACAAGTACAAAGGAATTGGTAATAACAGAATTAATGCCAGCTAACAGCAGCATAAAAGAGGCAGCATAAAAGAAGAATCAAATAAAAGAAAAAATCTAATAAATATAAATAAACTCGTCCAAGACTAAAGGAATGCCGCCCTATAAAGCGTGTTTTAAGAAGTGATTTAAAAGAAGACCTTATATCAGCCTTATATCCTCAGGCAGGCTGTTCCAGAGCACTGGAGCACCCTTTGGCTGCGATCGGGACTGCCAGCTCTCTGTCAGCCAGAGGGGGTGCTGTTGCAGTCATGTAGGGAATAGCCTGCTGGCTGAAGACACTCCCACCCTGATTCCACGGCCAATAATTTGCTGCTCTGTGGGACTCCAATGCACAGTCATCCCCGGAATGTTCCGGACCGTGAGCCTATCACGGCTTCGGGTCCTGTTCCTCACGCTGTTGAAGAGATGCAGTGTAATGACTGCACTCACATGTTTACACCACTGTCACACTTAGCTGGTGATTTCTTAAGCTTCTATCTGCATGGTTGGGTTTTGCTTTCCAGTTTAAGCACTGGCGATCAGTAATGGTGGTACTCAAATGTGTCATTTTTTTTAAATCGTTTTATTTTTGGTTGCAGTTAGGATTACACGCGCGTTTATCATTAAATCCATAAATCGTTAAAACACTGAAAGGACGTGAAAAATAAAACAAACAACAAGAAAAGGTACTCCCAATTTTTAATCATGATTTGTGTGTTTTCCCTGCTTCCCGGTTTGGAATGTCTCGTCAGCCATAATTAAATTTTCCCCAGTTTGGAGAGAATTAATTGATTCGTTCAAGTTCAGCTGGGTTGTTGTCTCTGCTGCGGCCTCCTCTGCCAGGGTTTTGACACAGTCTCTGCTGTAAACAGCATTGTGCCAGCAGTGCCTTCGTTTCACGCTGCAGTCCCCCGGCCAAGCTGCGCAGACTGCAGTGGAGAGGCACTCCTGACGCCACCAAGCTTCTGGAAGTCACTGCAGGCCTGTGCGTGTCACTCAAAATGGCCGCTCTTCCTCGGCAGTAAACCTTACTTTCATGCACGTGTTTTCTGTGCTGGTCGAGGCGGCCACAGCCAGGAGACTGCTTAAACACTACATTTGAATGACAAAAACTGATAACTGAGGCACTCTGATGCAAAGCTGTGAATTTTCCTATGGTGCTTTCACATGCTCAGGGTTTGATGCTAGACTGTGGGGAGGCCCAGCCGCACATGATTACTGTTTGTCCAGTAAGGGTGCCGGACACATAAATACCCTGCCATTGGCTGCGTTAATGCAGCTGTAAATGAGGTAATAACCTTAATGACTGAATGCAAGCTTTCACATTTATCAGAATGCAAAGTAGATTAAGTACACATTTCAGTTCCGTATGCTTATTTCCATGTATACTTTAGAAGTCTGGATGCACAATTAGGCAATTAAAAGATAAACCAACATTTTAAATACATTGGAATGTATTTCCACCATTGGAAATGAGGAATTTTTCTTACTGGGGCGTACTTAGAGATACATGTTTACATCCAAATTGTTCTTGATTATGGAGGGAAGTGGAGGATGAAATGTGGATTTTAAAATAAACTCGAGTTTATATACGGTACTCAATATCTTTCTGCCATCTGGTGGCTTGTTTCATGTAGTGGTTGATAAAATGAGTTAATTAAATAACATTTTAAACTTTTGCGAGGAGCATAAAGCCATCATTGACCATTCTCCTCTATACCTCAGAATGACATTTTATTTTACAAGTCGCACCATGTGCTCTGGAACAGTGCCATTATTAGAATTTATTCCATACAATCCCTTTTTATAGCCTGATATTAACGCAGCGGTTCAGGTTGAGTTTGCTGATGGCTGAAGCAGTGCCCTGGCTGCAGACCGTGACCTCTCGTTGTGGACCCGGTTCCCTGAGGAATCCCTCCAAGTTCTCAGAAACAGGACCGTCATTAAACCAGCCCCTTCCTGCTCTCTCCAGCGCGGCTACATCATCAACAGTGATTTCATTAGCAGCAGGTTCTGCAGTCTCTCCCTTATGGGTATTGCTATATTCCAAAAATAGGTATGACTGAAAACTATTTATGAATAGATTAAATCTGTTGTTTTGTAAAATCTTTTGCGAGACATGGTTCCTAACAGTGAAACCCCAAGTATAGATTTTTGGGCATTTTATTTTTACTTTTGACAAGATGTTTTTGTGCAGTGTTTGAGTGAACAAAGAACAAATTCTTGTCTTTCTTTCTGCAGTTGCTTCTGGTGATAACATTCACATGCACATAATTTTTTTTTATTTAGTATTTTGTGTTATACTCCTTAATCAGGTATCAGTGAATTCTTGGCCTTCCGCATAACAATAAAAGAAGAATGAAATTACTGCTTTTTTCAGAAACAATGCAGAGGTCATTTCTCGGACTTTTCCACAAGAGGGCACTGTAATTTTAAATTACATAATGAGTTTTACACGCTGGTTACACCGCACAAAACAACATTAATGTGAAAACCAGATGGGATAAATTAAATTAGGATGAAAATCTGTTTATTCCAGTTTGCTCTTAAAAATTATTATTATTATTTATAAGCTTCCTTCTCTTGGTAACAGAATTGTAGGACAATATTGAGAGTGCTGTATTATATTAATCACTTTATTCATGACTCAACCGATTGATAAGGTCTGTGCTTTATTTGACATCATTTGTTTACCAATATACATTTTCCATTCAGAACTATAGCTAGAGTGTTGTGGGGATTTAAATATAAAAAAATTAATAAACATATTCACGTATATGAAGTCCCTTGGCATTGCCCTAAGGCACATTGTTCAGGCCCCGGAAATCTGTCAGTCGTGCCCTATTCCCACCCCCGAGTGTGCACGTTTAAAAACAGGGATGAATTCATTTGTTTCATACGCCCTCGAAATTGTGTCCAAAGCATCAGAGTAATTTTGGTCGCAAAGCCCTTTTTTTTTACTTAATATTTTTCATAAATGAATCTTATAACAGCACTGGTCGTGTCCTTGTCCTTACTAATGGCTTTTAGCTGTGGGTGTCTGTGGGGATTAAACCAGGATGGAGCTCCACAGACAATCATCGGCTTGCTGATTAAGAAAAGAGGACCAGTCAAAAGCCCTTTTCGAACAGAACTAGTTTCTCCAGCGGAGGTTTGGTAGGCTTGTGTATGTCCCAGTGATATTAGTCCCATCCTAATTGATCATGTCTGTATTTTTCACACACCACCTTGGTGAAGTTTAGCCATTACCGACTATTTTTCAGTCAACTCAGAGGTACTCTGATAAATGTATTCCTCTCTGAATTTAAACCTTGATTTGAAACCGGTGAGTTGCGCACACTTGTTTTTGTGCATATGCTTTGACTGCTATCGGGTACTATAGGATTGTTTCCTTCATTTATTTATCCTAAAGCGCAGTGATACAAACTGGTGTGACAGTCTGATGGATATCATTGAGGTTTTACACACTATCTTTCCCCGACTTCACTGGCATGGGTAACATAAAAACAGCTACTGCCGATCATCTCTCTATATGCAGAGGACGAAAAAAAATGTATATGTATATATATATATATGCAGAGGACGACAGGGCCTATGCTTCCGTCATAATGGTTACTGTTACATTGAGTATTGTGACACAGAGAATTGTCTTGTATATTTCAGTTTGGAGGTAGCAGTAGTTTCTGTGAACTTTTTCCCCCAGTTTGGAGGTACTGTAGGTGCAGTTATTGTGAGCTCTGAGTCTGTAACATATTTCAAGGTGTTTTTGCAGTAATTAGTGTTTCCACAGTTCATTTTGGAGTGAATGCGTCTTTCTCTGAGCACAGAGGCTTCTCAGTTCAGAGGAGGCAGTACTTGGTAAACAGCACTTGAGAAATAATAATTTGTGATGATTATTTTCCCCTCTCTTTTCCAATTCTGTCTCTTCTGGGTAAATCTCCCAAAGTGTTCTGTGATTACAAAAAGCATTTTGCCAATAAAACCTTAAACAGAGCATTACTGGTGCTTAAAATACCCCGTGAGCTGTTTTTCTGGCAGGGGAACAGATTTGGGAAAGGAAGCGTAATGCATTTGGATTTGTCTGGTCAGAAATTGGCCGGAAATGACAGCAGCTCCAATGCGACGCGCTGGATGTTCGCTCTTTTGGGCGATTCCCAAAGGAGCTTACTCTGTAATATCCTGATGGACGAGGGCTTTGGAGCGGCTGTGCCTGACCCATCGCCACTGGGGAGGCAGGAGCTTCTGTTAAAGGCAGCAGGTTCGGTTCCTTCTCGTAGCGCGCTTATGAGGTAGACACGCCTGTGCGTGTGTTGACAGCGGCGAAAGCGTGTTATTGTCCCAATAAAGCCATCGCCGCACCGAGAAACCGCACCGTACTGCCGCGGAAAGCGTAGCGGCGCGCTACGTTCCCGACGTCCATCCGAAACTGGAGCGCGCTCTGAAGGGCGGCCATGATCCCCAGCAAGATCCTGGTGTACAGAAGGCAGAGCGGCGGCACACGGACCCAGACCCTGCAGAGCGCCAGGAGGCGAAAAAAGTCCTGCGCCGATTTGTTCCAGAACGGGTACCGGGTCAAGTTCGGCCACGGACTACCCACCGAGAAGGAAGACCTGGACAATCTGCACTTCTCCCTCTCTTCCTGTCTCCAATTCCTCTGTAACTGGGGTAAGGCTGGGGGCGATATCAGCACAGTGAGGCGTCCAGATGGAAGGCTAAGGAAGAACAAAAAGTATTCTGTCGTTAAGTCCATACTTTACAGTGGCATTGGTGCACGCGTTCGATTTGGCTCTCAGGATAGACTAAAGGTGTAATGGCTCTTCAACCAACTCACCATTGCCAAACTTTGCAACCAGTACTGTGTTTAATTAAACTGATTGAGGGTTGAGCATTTCAATTTTGTCATGACCGATTCTAATCTAACCTACCATAACTAATGGTGTTTCAGCACTGGAAAAACAGCTAATAAATTATCAGTGTAAAACATAAGTCTGATGTTTATGCCATCTTAAATGTAAGAGGCCTTACTGTACATGTATGCTAGCATGCTGAAGAACTTAAGTAATATTAATAATCAGTCATAATAATAATACTGTACATGTATAGTTGTTTGTGCCACCCGGGGTGAATGTGAATTGGGGTGGGGTGGGGACATCTGTGTATACAGGCTTTGTCTGTGCAGCAGGTGCTGCAGTGAGCTATAATCTCTTCCTGGATTCATTTGGAGCCAATCAGAGACCAGACACTCACAACTACTGCAGCGAGTTTTGTATTAAGCATAAAAATGGTCTCTCTTTTCCTACATTTGCGTTTAGCAGTGGGATAACTTATTTGGTTTGGGTTTGACATAATTACACACACATGGCCTTCATGGGAAAAGCATTGCACATATTTGTCTAGCATTTTAAGATTAGCGTAAAATGTCACATAGTCTAGCATTATATAACCATTCAGGTAATCAGATAACCAGGTTGTCAAATAAACTAAATTTAATGTAAGAAGTTCTAACTATTATTATGCTCAGTAGATTAGTTGCTCTAAGTTGTCCTACTCAAATATTTCAAAGATCCATTTCCTCGTAAAACATCTGTTGTTTGCGTATCCAGTCATTTAGATCACATAAAAAACGATTGGCTATCGTTTTGAATGCATTCTGTTTGCCCTTGATAAATTGAGAAATAGTTCAATTATAATTTGAACAAAAGATACATCTTCCAAGGCTAGTGTTGCTACAGAAAGATTTAGCTCAGTTTAGGTGGCAGGTGTTGAAAAAGGCGAGCCGTGTGCAGGAATGTCTCCCATAGGCCTTGTAGAGGTTTTGTTTGCGCTTGAACAACTTGAACACACAGATGGAGGTGGTGCTACTCTGTAGACCCTGCTTGACTGGGAGTGAGCAGCCAGAACAGGCTGATCAAATATGACCCATTTACAAGTCTAACTTTTACTTCCATTTCTTTGCTTGATTGTACAGGTGTAGTTTTGCAACCGCAAACTGAGTTTGCAGCTCTGTCCTGTCCAAAATCCGACACCCTCTCAAATTTTTTATTTAATCCCCGCCTCTACCATTTCCAAAATGGCAGTTGGTCCCTGTGTAATATCTATCTGGAGATGGGATTTTGCTTTAATCTTTATGACAGTGATGTTGATTTGGTTTTGAGTGTTTTTTTTTTTTTTTTGGATGGTTTTGTTCCCCAGATTAAAAAATGTAATTGAATGTTATTTTGATTTTTCTCTTGCAGGTCTGAGGTTCCTACGAGCCTTAAGATTGATACAGTTCTCAGAAATTTTACAATTTTTGAATATCTTAAAAACAAGGTAAGTTTGCTATTATCTTTCTTGCAGGGGTATGCATGAAAATGTCCTTATGAATGAAAGTTTTCAGAAAAAAAAAAGGTTTTATATAAGCGCATTGATTTTACTTTCGCAATTGATTTGTAATTTGATTGTCCAAAATGGTAGACTATGTACTGAGTCTGTCTTCTCAAAGTTATTTCTGTCGGAAACATTTGGTAAGAGAAAATGTGACCCATTCTATCATTATCAGTCATATGAATTTCATATGAATCAATGTTTATGTAAAAATGTTTCTTTTGGCCTGTTTTAGGCTTTCATCTTCATTTTGTAGAAAAATATCTGGCTTTCATAATCTGCATGTCTTAATGCCAAATTCAAAATAAATATATAGTTTTTCAGCTTTTAAATGCAAGATGGTAAAGTGAAAGTAAGATAGTTGTGCATTGTTTGGAGGCTAGCCAGCTTGTCACCGTTCACAAACAACCAGCTGTGTTCGTGCCTACATGTTAATGTATTTGCTTTCATGGTTTGTATGTCTTAATGTCGAAAGTAAATGTTCAGTTTAAAAATACTGTCTTAAAGGGTTTATACATAAGAAGGCACCTACTAAATTCAGACCGAATTAGTAAACAGCTTGTGTCCTCGTGTGATAGGATACTAGGTGCTTACTCTTTTTCAGTCCATATCAGCTGTGTAGTATTTGGTAATGGTTAAGAAACTGCTTATAACCTATATGGCCAGTTTCACAAGCACAGACTAAATGGACTGGTCCTGGACTAAACTGAGTTTTGTATGGAGAATCTACATTGAAAATTGAATTTATTTGCACAGTAGGCTTTATGGGCCAGTGTTTGTGAAACTGGCCCATAAAGATATAATTTCAATCCCCAGATAGGACCCTGCCCCTTCAGTAAGGTACTTCACCTGAGTTGCTTCAGTGTAGTATATGCAGCTCTGTGAATGGGAACTATGTAAGTGTTGTTTAGGATTAAGATCAAGTGTTTTTCAGACCCCAAAATGAGGGGCAAACTTTTAAAAAAAGCACTTCAAAACATCTCTCTGTTCATTAAAATTATCTTCACTTTGCCCTATAAAAATAGCATGCATGTGCATAAAGATAACCCATACTTAGTTTAAATGGAATAACCGATGTTCTGTTGTTATTCATGTTGGGATGTATTTTTTAGCCGTGTTTCTATTGGCAGCTACAACTTTGGCTCCTTCCACCAAAATGAGCTTTTCATGTCTGCATCGGCATTCATAAAGCAACTTTGAGTGCATCCAAAATCCCCTCTGGCATTAATCACTCAACGCTCTCCAAATATACTGCTTCATTTTGTGGTGTATTGAAACATTTAACAGGACACTAAATACAATATAGCTAATTAATAATACCCCTTGTCATACTTTTCTTGAGCTGTGTAAACAGTTTATTTTTTTCGTTCATAATGAATCTCAATGAATCATCTATTATGTAATCATGAATTTGTGTTGAAATATGGCTAATTACCCCATAATTGGCCTGTTCTTTCATCGATAATTAATCTTTATACAACTTGTCACTGCAATACACATTCATGCATTCCTGGATATTAGGATTCTGTATATACTTCAGAATTAGCATGGAAGTGCAATCTTTCATTTTGGAGACTTTCTGAAAATGAAGTGCTGTGTGCTGAAGCTCCAAAAAGATGGAAAAACACTGCAGGTCACGTGTGGCATGTTGCATTTATTAGACTAAAAGTTCTTTTTTTTCTCCCAACAGTAACTCCATCAAGCTGGTGAACCTGTGTTCCATCTTTATTAGCACATGGCTAACGGCCGCTGGGTTCATTCATCTGGTGAGCGACGCATCGGAGCTAAAGGCTAACACAACGCAAACACTCCAAATGTGTGCCAAGCTCCAGGCCAGGACTGCATAAACAGTCCAGATGTGTACCTTGAGCTCCTTTAATTACGACTATGGAGTGGCTGTAGTTTTCCATCAAATTAAAAAACTTACTGTACACGTGCACATTTAATTGCATTGTACAGTCACTGATATAGCACTAGATGGCAGCATAACCATTGAAGCAGAAGCCTTCTGTGGTCATCTTTGCAATGTAGACCGCCACTGGTAAAGAAGGAGTTATTTTTGCATGACCTATTAATAATAATTATTTCTATCTTTAGTACAGATTTGCATGCTCTGGCCTCAGGAAACAGCTGCTGTGTATTTCTGTTTATGAAGCACTAAAGACAGATTGATAATGTGTTGAAAACCATTTCGATTCCATGTGGCATTATGGTTGTTAAATGTGCTGCCTCTGTCTGCATTTCAGGTGGAAAACTCAGGGGACCCTTGGGAAAACTTCCAGAATTCCCAATCACTTTCCTATTGGGAATGTGTCTACTTACTAATGGTTACTATGTCCACCGTGGGATACGGAGATGTCTATGCAAGAACTACCCTCGGGCGCCTGTTCATGGTGTTCTTCATCCTCGGTGGTTTGGTAAAAATCCATTTTCTGTCCAGTCCCCCCCCTGCCCCCCACCCTGCCTACTAGTGCTGCTTGCCTCTATTTTCATTCTACCCACCCACCCCAGTCCCACTAACCCCAGTAAGTATGGCCACTGAGTCATCCCCTCTCCACCTCAATAGTCTGTATCTAGCAGTAGCCTACATGTATTGTTTCTTGATGTCTCTTTACCATTTTTACCATATTTAACTGTTATCTCTTTTTTTCATGTAGTTACATGATTTATTGATGTTGGAATTGGAATATATTTTCAAACATAAAAGTAAATCTCATAAGACAAAAAGTTCAGCATTTTATATGTCATTGAATTGATTAATGTGAGACTTAGACACTTATGAAATTTAATAATGTTGTTGCTGTTTTGTTTTTTGAAGCAGTTTGCGGTTTCAGGATCTCCCAAACTCCCGTGTTCCTTTCCCAAATTCCAACAAACACAGTGGCAGGCTGACAGACCATAGGTCCGCCAGAGGGTCGCCATAGCAACCCCCAAGCATGCCACGCTCATTGAAATAGCTGTCAGTATATCAGAAAAAGAAATATTGTTAACTGTGAAATTGGAAACAGCTTAGGGCTAACAGATAAATTCCGTTGAAACCATTTTCTCAGAAGTCCCAGAAGTTGGTCTGGCATTTCTTATATTCTTTTTTTGTCTGGAGCTTAATTATTCATTTTAGGGATAATGTTGTGAACTGTCAACAGAAATCAACCTAGTCTTACCTGGTTACAGTTTTACGGAACAAAGTACAATCTAGACTGATAGTAATGGCTCTCCTCTCTACAGAGGATTCTGTCGTGAGTAAGAAGGCTTTGGCTTTGGCTTTGGCCATTTGACCCCTCTGGAGTTCACATGTACTTTTGGACAGCAGGGCTGTGAAGTTTGGCTTTTATAGCGCTCCTAATGAGTCTGAATGGGTCCAGCAGCTGTGGGCCATCAGGCTGTCCTATCTCAATCAGCCTGCCACATCATTAGTGTTTGTTGGACGAAACATGGCACGTAGGTTATTTTTTTCTCCACTTCATCAGTTTTTTTCTGTCACAGAGTGACAGTGGCAGTCAGCTGTGCTAAATTTAGTGATATTTCTCCCCGCTTCCCAAACCCGCAACCAAACTGGGGCATTTTTCTGGACCAAAAATATTTTGCTTTGTTTTATTTCTTTTTTTCAAAACGGTTTGACGAAAACCTTATTGGCTGCATCTTTTTTAAGCTGCTCGCTCATTTTTCATTGAGACTTCTGCAGCCCGCTGTCTGCTGCCTTCATCCGCCCCAGTTTCCTTGCCTTAAACGCACGTTTTAAAAACGTTTTTTTTTCCTCTGGACGGATCTAACAGCTTTACTTTCTCAGATGGAGACGCGCGGCCCCGCCCGTCCAAGTCTCCGGCCTCTTCTTTAGCCTGTTCTTCTGTCTCCCATTTCCTTAGGCCATGTTTGCCAGCTACGTCCCTGAAATCATAGAGTTAATAGGAAACCGCAAGAAATACGGTGGTTCCTATAGTGCGGTAAATGGAAGAAAGTAAGTACTCCCTGCCCGCGGCCTGACCGCGGTAGACCTCTCTCTGCATGCCCTTCTCTTCTTCTTGTCTTCGTGCATGTAGGCCATGTTTGCTCGCTACGTCCCAGAAATCGCCGCTCTCATCCTTAATCGGAAGAAATACGGCGGGGGTTATAACTCCACCCGAGGCAGAAAGTAAGTCAAAAACGGACGAGGTGTGGTTGTGTCGCTCCGCCCTTTTTAAACGGGGAGGGGGAAGGGGGGGGGGGGGGTTCGGTGGGTGGGTGGGGGGGCCATCGTGGGTGTGGCGGTCACTAAAGCGCCGTAGTGACCGGACACCTCGGCACTGAAAGTCGCTAACTCTGCGCTGCGTTGTGCTGTCTCTGTGCTTCGCTTTCCACTCTCAGCCAGAGCCTTCATGACTACTCCCCACTCTGTATGCAGTCTCACATTATCCCTGTGTTTATTTATGTTTACACTGGCTCCTGTAGAGCCACAGCCATGTCTGCCCTACTCTGAGTATATCATTACTGCGTATATCCATCACCGACAAGGTAGTCATGAAAACTCAAACTAAATCCACACAAGAAGCAGGTTTGTGTTTTTACAGCCCAAAAGAGAGAAAATAAGTACAAATTCCAGAAATTCCATACTGGCCTGCTGCGGGTGTGCTGGTCTGACTGACTCTGTGGGGCTGTCTTCCCCTGCATGGTCATTATGGCCTTCGTCAGCTGCACCAGGACTGTATGTTCTTTTAATGTCCGTGTAATTTATGGCCTGTTTTCTCTCTGTCTTGATGTGTGGTGGCTTTTTCCTGGTCATGTATTTTCCCCGAGGAAGGCCAACGCAATGTCTGCCTGTCCCATCTCCTGTCAGCTCTGCTCCCTGACTGGCCGGATGCCTGTCTCTCTTATTGTAGGCTTTAGATGGCAGTTGGCTCGCTTACCCGCTGGCCTGTTGTTTGTTTGTCCTCTCTGTGTTGCCGTAGTTGGTTTTGTTGGCTGTGTTGTGGGCTCCCAGCTCGTGACCTGGCTCAAACTCAGTTTTCTCATCAGCGTAGTGATTTCCCTCACCACATTAGCATCCAATTTTATTTATTTATTTTTAATTAAAAAAAGAAAGTCTCTCACAAGCAGCCTGGAAGCAGGCCTTTGATCACGTACAGTTTTCAGCAGGGCAGAAAAGTTGCAGAACTCCCTCCCTCCTCCAAAAAAAAAACATTAGCGCCTTTGGTTTGATGCTGTTCTTCCTGTCAGTGAAAGAAGATTGATGGAATGTTATGCTTGGCATTGATTCTGAATCTGGATTTACTGTGTAGTGTTGACAGAATGGACTTTCAGAACTGCTGAGTCTCTCTCTCTCTCTCTCTCTCTCTCTCTCTCTCTCTCACTGTCGCTCTCTCTCGATCTCTTTTGCTCACTCTCACTCTCTTGTTCTCTCACTCTCTCTCTCACACCCACTCTCTCTCACTGTCGCTCTCTCTCTTTCTCACTCTCTTGATCTCTTTCGCTCTCGCTCACTCTCTTTCACTCTCTTTCTCTCACTCTCTCACTCTCGCTCTCTTTCTCACTCTTGCTCTCTCTCTCTTTCACTCTCGCTCTCTCTTTCTCTCTCACTCACTCTCTTTCTCTCCCTCTCTCCTGCTGAGGAATGCACATGGTTACAGTTAGTGGTAAACAGCCCTACGTTCACTAGTCAAATTTTCTTTTTAAATACTGACAGCAGGCTTTGTGATAACATATACATTACAGTGTGTATGTA
This sequence comes from Conger conger, assembly GCF_963514075.1. Taxonomy (NCBI): domain Eukaryota; kingdom Metazoa; phylum Chordata; class Actinopteri; order Anguilliformes; family Congridae; genus Conger; species Conger conger. Next base: position 19,668,110 of record NC_083777.1, on the reverse strand, counting down.
CTGTATACATATCATATACACAGACACACATGCACTGAGAGAGAAACTGTTTAGTCGGAGTTGGTCAAACCCTGATCTCAGAATATTTCCTGCTTAAGTAATAAATTACATCCATTTTCAAACTTGATAATTACAATGTTATTTCAGCTGCCAGAGCTTTAAGAGGCCTATCCTATTTCTTTCTTAAAATTATTGAGTTCATTTCAAGTCCTTTTTTCTTGAAAAGCCTTTTGCATTATCAGAATGAGCAAATTATGATCTTAAAAGATCAGCAAATTATGGGCCAGCAAAGTGAAATCATTCGATATAATGTTAAATATGCATAGATTTCTAATTCTAGCTTTGCAGAGTAACAATAACAATACAAACGAAAAGGTCTTGTTCAGTAATGAACATAAAAACTTGTGATTTGACTGTCTGGTTTTTGTCATGTCTTGATGAGGTGGGCTGATGAGGATTTTGCAGACTCCATTGCTGTAAAAACATAGAGTATCTTGTGGACTCCATTGATGTAATAACATAGAGCATCTTGTGGACTCCATTGCTGTAATAAAATAGAGCATCTTGTGGACTCCATTGATGTAATAACATAGAGCATCTTGTGGACTCCATTGCTGTAATAATGTGGAGCATCTTGCTGGCACATGCTGCTGACCTCACAGTTTACGTTACCCCTCACAGACCAGCAGGATTGTCACGGTGATTGATTTATACACTGGCTGAACCCATACACAGTATGGCAGTTTGTTCTTTCTGTTGAACAAACCCAGGCATCTGGCTAGAAATGTGTCAGCTTGTCAGTGCTCTGTACAACACTCTTGATTGGGGTTCTGGAAGTCACCAATTCTGGAAATCGTATGAAAAGACAAATCAAGCAGAAGTGTAGGAGGGCCTTGTAGGCTAGTTTCCCCCCTATTTGAAAGTGTACCTTTGAGAACCTAGAAAACTGGAACAATACTAGTAGAACTGCATTATTCCAAGACAGACTTTCATATGTAAAGCATGTTCAGACACAAATAAATACATTTCACATTTGGTTAAAAATGCTTTGATGATATTTTGTTATTTAGAACATAAATACCACCTCCTAATCACAGGGCACACTGGGTGCTGTTTTTACATTGTATGTGTGTGCAATACCCTTAACTCAGTGAGCACTTTATTAGGTATTTATTATACTTATTTTTTAAGTCTTATGCTGCTGTAGCCTATCCACTTTGTTAGTTATTTGCGTTACTGTCACCTTCCTGTCAGCTTCGATCAGTCTGGTATGGTGTACAGGTCTACCTAATAAAGTAATCACTGAGTGTATAAATCTTTAAATTAAGCTCAAGCTTAATTTAAGCAAAAATTTTAATTAATTTAATTTAAGCTTTAAATTGTTCATAAATCTTTTTTATTTTTAAATATTTTAATATTTCACTGCAAGAAAAGCAGCATCAAAATCCATGTACTGCTGTCTGAAAAGAATAATTTATTGATGGCAGTTTTTCAGTTTGGAGACATGCTGACATATGTTGGTAAGGAGATAAGAGATAAAAACACTTCACTTCAATTTAGTGACCCTTCAGCTGATAAAGTAACATACTGGCATGGGTAATGCCAGAACCACAGTAATTTTAAATATATTATTTACTTTACATACTAATATAGTGTAAATTTAGTAAAGAGAAATAGGAAAAAATGGTAAACATCACTGGGACTGTTGAGAAATCTTTGACTAAATTTAGAGATTCAAAAAGCTTTGCACAGCTGTTACACCCTTGAGCAAAGGCCCTTAACCCCACAATTGTTGCTGCCTGTGTTATAAAGGTCTCATAATTTAATATATCCATGGATAGTTATAGGTACAGTGCCTTATGATGTAATAGGGGTTTGAGCAACAAGAATCAGCCAAAGGTGGACAATCCAGGTTCATAAAGTAGGAGTCCTGCCCAATACTTTGTTCCAATCACCTTGATTTGCTAATTGGTTGATTTCTTCAGCCTGGAGGCAGAACCTACAAGTGAAAACAGCTGGCTGGTGGAACAAATGCATGGCAGGACTTTTACTTTCTGACCTCTGGACTTTCCACCGCTGGCTCTAGCCGTTGCAGACGTTGGAGCACGGTGTTTTGCAGCTTTTTAGATCGCGGGGCGTGCATGCTTCGTAGCGCTTGCTCACTGCTTTGCGGTCTTGTGTGCCATATTCCTAGATGCTGCGATTGCTTATGTCATTTGAGCATACTGTATTCTTCACAGTATGATTTTTTAAAGCAGTAAATGTCGTAGTCTGAAAAGGGGCATTGGGCATGTGATTATTTCTCGATTACTTTTTTCAGATGGCATGAACGGGGGAGCACACCACGCAACGTCAGCTTTTGACGGAATTTGTATGTTGAATATGGCTAATTTCATATACGTTACATATACATATATACAATATATTGCTTATCATCTCAAAAATATATTTGAATAGATAGGCTACGAGGTTGCTCATTCTTATTAAGGCACTGTTCTAGTCAGATTTGTGGGTGACAACAATGTTCCGACTCAGTATCTTCATTGACATCTGCATGATGTAGAGGTACCCCTGAAAAAGGTTATGCTGACGTCACGATTGGGGCGGGGTCAGAGTGGACTGCAGAAAGCATTTTTCAAACTTGATAGGGAAATATTATTTTTCTAACTTCATATGGTAACAGCACAGGCTTTTCTACCAGATTTTTGGCCAAAATGATATTCCATACGTGTTGAAATGGTTCAATGTAAAGTTTACAGCTAAAAGAAAAAGTGAGCTAGAGTACTGACCCTAATAAATCGGGCTAATCCTTATCCTTAAAGTTCCTCGTGATTAGTTTAGATGATGTGTGACGTCTGTTGTTGGGCTGGTCCCTTTTTAATGTGCAGGTGGTACTGATATTTGTACTTATTTTTGGCCCAGTTGCCTCTGAGAGAAGGCCCTGGAGCAGAACAGTCTGTTCTCCTTTCAGTGTAAAAACCATAATGACACTGGATCAATGCCGCTTTCAAGGTTATGACCTCGTGTCAGTTTATACTTTTCTGAAAGAAAACGTTTTTTTGGAAATGTTTGAAAACGGTTTGGATGATCGGATATTTCCTAAATGAAACAATCCTTCAATCCTTCCAGGAAAAATAAAAAGATTAACTGGTAATATGTGTCCAGCCAGAGATTAAAAACAGACTGCATCGTTTAAGTACTTCTCTCGAATCCGAGCTTGTTCTGAAATCAGATTATGGATGTATTCTATACAATACGTACGGTATGTGATCATGACAAAATGTACACAGTTGGAGACAGCTTCACTTGAAATTATACAAAAACTACGCACAAATGGGGATAAGTTCCATTGGTCTATCTTTGCGCAGATCAGAGCTGTATGTTGGCTTGAGATGTCACTTGTTACCTCCTAGCAGTGACTGTGTAAGTAATCGCTGGTTTGAAAATGGCCGCTGGAACATTATACCGGCATGAAAGCAGAATGAGGTGATAGTTGCTGACCCAAACGCTTTTCATGGGCGAGCAATGCGACACTGGAGTGTTGTGACTTATGGGTAAGCATATTTTCGTTGTCTCGTTATGTTACTCTCTGAAGAGTAGGTTTCTCTCTTTGCAGGCATATTGTGGTCTGTGGTCATATAACGCTTGAAAGTGTGTCCAACTTCCTGAAAGACTTCCTTCACAAGGACAGGGATGATGTCAATGTAGAAATTGTTTTTCTCCATAAGTAAGTAACATATTCACTTTGTACAACTTTAAATGGTGAAAAAATGGATGCAAGTATTACTCATCAAAAAATGAACTGGTATAATTTGAATTGACTACATGTCATAACACAGTAGTAAGCCCCATTTTGAGTTATACTGTACCAGCTGGTATCACACTATCCATGTCTTGCATAATTTGTTATATTTTGTGATTCATAATGACACGGCATACCTTATGACAATCTATCACTGTTGCCATAATTCTATATGCATAATTATGAAATGTTTATGAATGTATTATGTAGTGCTTACTAGTTACTAGATTCATTGAGAGTATCAAGACTCATTCAGTTTCCCTAATATGTCTTTGTTCTTGAAATGTAGTTGCCATAGCTGTTATTGTGTCGATAAATACAAATCAGAAGCAGCCTAAAAATATGGTATGGTGTAAGGGTACTTGAATTGGCAATGACTATTGTAGTCAACTTGAATTAATTCATGTACAAATACATTTATCCTGAAATTAAGTTAATTAGTTAATGTATTTAGCTATTAACTACTGTATTAGTTACATGTTGTTAACACTAATTAATGATGTACAAATACATAAACAACACTGTACAGACTAATTCTCAGTTGTTAGCTAACATTAGTTAATGGCAGTTCATGTAACCTTATTGTAAAGTGCTGCCAATTCTGGTAAGTAACTTTTAAGTCATACAAACCTGTAATAACTCTGTTTTTTCTCTGACAGTATTTCCCCTAATCTTGAGTTGGAAGCCTTATTCAAACGACACTTTACTCAGGTGGAATTCTACCAAGGATCTGTTCTCAATCCACATGATCTGGCCAGAGTGAAGGTACCAATGTCCTCTTTATGTACGGCAGCAGATATTGCACAACTACCATGCTAGGAAGACAGATGCAGTTAAAGTGTCTCATAAAGGAGCCACAGAATGCCTCATAAGGCCTTATAAGGCCACATAAGGCCACATAAGGACTCCTTTATAATCACACCATAAATATTCAGGCATTTACGCCAGCCAACACATCGTCAAACACGTGCTCATTTCTCCATTAGTATTAACATTTTCATAACATACCTGAGGCGGCACGGATGGTGCAGTGGGTAGCACTGCCGCCTCACAGCAAGGAGGTCCTGGGTTCGAATCCCCGTCGGCCAGGGCCTCTCTGTGCGGAGTTTGCATGTTCTCCCCGTGTCTGCGTGGGTTTCCTCCCACAGTCCAAAGACATGCACGTTAGGCTGATTGGAGAGTCTAAATTGCCCGTAGGTATGAGTGTGTGAGTGAATGGTGTGTGTGCCCTGTGATAGACTGGCGACCTGTCCAGGGTGTATTCCTGCCTTTCGCCCAATGTATGCTGGGATAGGCTCCAGCCCCCCTGCGACCCTGATCAGGATAAGCGGGTTCAGATAATGGATGGATGGATGGATAACATACCTGGTCAAAATGTCATGATCATTTTACTTATGATAAATGTCACATAGCATGTATGACACCTACAGAATACCAGCATCTGCTTGTGTGTGAACTGAACTGAGTTATGTTCCCTTTGATGCAACTCATATGTAATTCACTGCCAAATTATGTATTTTTATCCAGTTAACCAATATTTTACCATATCAATATTCCACTGTCATGTCATTTCTCCTTACAGCAGCTGACCTTCCATAAACTATGAATACTATTCCCAACAGTAACAGCATTTTTATGTTAATCTGTTTTGTGTGTGTGGTGCATACATAATGCTGACTGTTGGATCCCCTGTGTAGATCGAGTCTGCTGACGCCTGCCTGATCCTTGCTAACAAATACTGTCCAGATCCTGATGCTGAAGATGCCTCTAATATCATGAGGTAAGATGGCTGCACTGTGTTAATAGTAGGACATTGTAGTAGGACATTGCCCCCATGAAATACCTTTTTATGAAGTATTTATAACTAAGCTGGGCTTATGTAATAAGAAAGTACATTGTACTTATTACTGTATTTATAACTACAGTGTGCTTATGAAGTAAGAAAAGAAAAGAAAAACACTATGTTAGAATGTATGTAGTAATCACATGATGAAGATTGATGAAGTAAGTAAATGTACAAACAACTGCACTGTGTGCTTGAGGTATTAAAACTAGAGTGGCCTGAAGAGGTATAACTACACTGGACATTTTTAGCTACTGGGGGTTTTTAGCTACTGGGGGACTCCAATGAACTTCCCTCAAGAAAAACCCACGATGCATTGTTGCTTATCTGATTTCATAGGGTAATCTCCATCAAGAATTATCATCCAAAGATACGAATCATCACTCAGATGTTACAGTACCACAATAAGGTATGTGGAAACAGGGACCCCTTAACACTTCTCTGTAGTGTAGCTATAAAATGCAATGTGTCATTTTTTTATTTGGTGGCTTCAATATACTGTAATATAAGATTACAGATACTGTAAAATAATCTCTGAAGTGATTTCAGGTAAACACTTCTGACATGCTTCACAAGTAGGAAGCCTTGGGAAAATCCATGGTCCATGGTTTTATCCATTTCATTTGTATTACCAATAATGGTCATTTCCCAGGCTTAAGATTTTACCATTTATACTTGTTTAGATTTGCTTCCATTTTTCTTTGTCAAAATCTGATGGGAAGTTGGCATAGGACGTTGGCACATCTCTCTTCCCTAACCGACACACTTGAAGTGGGAATTGTTGACAGTAGGCTTTTGGAAACGTGGTTGGGTAAGAGACGGGCGTAACGTGTTGTCCGCTGTGCCGCTAGGCCCATCTGTTAAACATTCCGAGCTGGAACTGGAAGGAGGGAGACGACGCGATCTGCCTGGCCGAGCTGAAGGCCGGCTTCATCGCGCAGAGCTGCCTGGCGCAGGGCCTGTCCACCATGCTGGCCAACCTCTTCTCCATGAGGTCCTACATCAAGGTGACACGCTCCTCCCTGCGCACCGGGGCCAGGGTCCCCCCCGGCCGCGGTTCCTCGCTCGGATGGTTCCGTCACACATTAATCAGATGCCTTAATGTGTCGTTATGGCATCAGAGGCCTGTTTGGCATGGTGATCTTCAGTAAATCATCTGGGCTCACGATCATATTTTGATCACATTCCCTGTTGTACAATAACTATTTTGTCATCATGAACATGTAATATATATACTATATATTAGGAGTTTGATTTATCTTTCAGTGCACTAATATAGCATTTTGAACCATGTGTCCCAATATAAATCAAGCCATATCTGTAATGGAGACTATTTTGGTGTTGTGCTTTTTCTTTTGAGTAGCAATGATGGCTCTGCAGAATGATGTGTTTGATTGGTGCAAAAGTAATGTACTCACGGTGATGTACACACTGGGGAAGGTTAACTGCAGTGGAAGTTTGCAGTCTGACCACCTCGTCCCCACATTACTCCTTTTAAAGTTTAAAGGGACTAAGCCACAAGACAATAACATGCATGATTAGACCTAAACATACAACTTTGCACCATTGTGCTTGTATCACTAGGTCAGATATTTAGCACAAAGCCATCTGTTAAGGCAGCATCCTTGGTTCATTACACATGAGTTTGCTGTGCTGTGAATCACTCAGTCACAAAGATCAATCTGTAATTTAAAACAAACACACAAAACCAAAATGTTATATTTGAAGTGTACCAATTTGGGTTTTCACGGCATAATGGCCACATATGGAATCTTTTATTTCACTTTTGGTCTGCAGTCAGACAGATTGACTCAAGCCAAGAGCAATTATACCATGTAATTAATATGGGGAGAACGTTATGTCATGAGACAGGTTAAGGGCTACCTCTGTATGCACTGATGAGTTAAACTGTCCTGTAATCATGTCTTCTCTTCCCAATGTCTTGGCAAAGTCTCGTACGCTTCCTCGAATATGGAGAGACACAAACGCTCACAGTAGATGTTACTGCTTGTGCAAAGTAAAGTTCTGCTTACTTTGCAGAGCTTTGGTAATTGAGATACTATTTTGGATCGAGTAAATGCTGTCTCTCGTTGCATGGCTCAATTTAGCGCTGTCAAAACTGTGACCAGTCTGTCCTGGCATACAGTGGTGATTAAAAGTAATGGCCTGGTCAAACGCGCAACAAGAAGCGGTTTTATTTTTACATCGAGCTAAAAACAGGATCGTCCACTTACACGATGCAAGAAGGAATGATGAAACGAAAACCTCTTGGAGTAAAGGTTCTTGTCGTACAGTAATAACATCTTTGCTTTCTTTCCACAAACTTACTGTATATACATGGGCTATATAAAAACAAACGGATGCACAAAAACATGTATTAAGGACTAACTTATAATTCTCACTAAGACCTATCTTTATATGTTGAAATGTATTTTATATGTTGAAATTGCAAAAGTATATGTGTTGTGTGCTTTTGGAATAATATGATGCCAGTTTTGTCTATGCCCTGATTTCCATGTGTTAGTAATGTAAAAATATGCATAAACCATGTCTTTCCTAGATCGAAGAAGACACGTGGCAGAAATACTATCTGGAAGGAGTCGCCAATGAAATGTACACAGAGTACCTGTCTAGTGCCTTTGTAGGCCTGTCGTTTCCTATGGTTTGTGAGTAAGTGCACTACGTATTATTCATAATTTTATCCATATGAATGACTGTACATGATCAGATTCTATTTAATGCAGTTACTATGTTTTAAGTGGCCCTGAATTTATACTACTATGACTATGATTACAGCTACAATGAATATGACCAGTTAACAGTTTTGTGATGAAAAGTTGGTGAAACCCACATCTAGGCTTTTGGTGGAGACATTTGGTTGCTTTCTCAGCAACTAGGATGAAGCCACAATACAGCCAGGTAAAACCTGAGCTATATTGGGGCTAACATAGGCTGTTTATGTCAATAAATAAACATCTCAAACTAGATTTCCACCCCTCTGAATGTATATACCATAATTAAAACGACATAAATGTAATAATTTTGTTTTCAGTGGTGAATTGCATCACCCTAATAATGATAAAGTGCACATTCAAAAAAAATAAAAATAAAATGGTTTAAATTATCGAATTTTCCATAACTGTTTATAACCATTTTTTGTGTCTTAGATTGTGCTACGTGAAGCTGAAACTTTTGTTGATAGCCATCGAATACAAGTCTGAGCAAAGAGAAAGCAGGTAAGATCTGTCCCTCATCTTCCTTTTTCAACCTGGTTTGAAATGTTTGTGACTAAGGAAAAAAACGGTTGATAAAAGGTGTTTAGCAATAAACTATTTGAATTTGGCAACTTTTGGATTTCTCCAGAATCCGTCTAATTCATTCAATAATTCTATATTTGGGGAGTTTGGTCTTTTTTGTAAATTTTAGAAAGTTGATAGATCAGTTTAAATTCAAGGTAACCAGTAAACTGTTCTCAGACTAAATCTAAAAATAAGAACAACAAAAAAATCCCAAAACACCAAAATTTGAATTTTGAAGTTCACAGTCGATCTAGTTTCACAGAGCAGCTAAGGACCAGCGTATATTAACAGGGACATCCTGAGCGGCCTCCAGTCCTCCAATGGGTAGTGATATTTCCCAGAGTTCACTGCAAGCCTTTTTGTGGGCACCCTACTCTTTGTGCTCTGCTTAAAGGACATGCAGACAGTGAAAGCAAACACAAGCTATGGAGCAGGTCGGAAAAATACACGTCCAATTAGTTTATCGGCACAAACGTACAGAGCGCAGCATAAGGGTGGGTAGTGTGGGTGTGGGGAAGAGGAAGATGTTTTCTTGGAAAGTTTTTTCAACATTATGTGCCCTATTTTCCCGATTCAATGTCACGGTATGGACACCGTCAGTGGAACGCAATCATCTTAACTGCCGTCACAAAATGAAAATGAAAAAATAATGTGTTCTTCTCATTATGGACAGTGTATGAAAAGGATGAAAAACAGAAATACTGTCATTTAAATTACATTTAAAAGACAATGAACAATAAATGCTAAGTATTCATTTTTCCTGTTTGCGGTATTTATATCAAAGTCAAATTGGACAGCTTATGATCCATGAAAACCTGATTGGCTTTTGAATCAGTTATGATTATCTGTGCATTGCATGGGAACACCCTGCGGTGAGCAATCTGCCGTACGTTGGACAGGGTCTTATGCTGTAGCAGGGAAACTGCGTTGAGCTGCTCCAAAATGGCCACGCTGCTTCATCCTATCTCCTCCCACTTCGACACACACTCAAAATGGCCGAACGGTGCAGGCCCGTATCCACGCACGGCAGTTACGTCAGAAAAGGCCGCATCAGTACGAGGGACAAATGAAAGAGGAGATGAACTCCCCAAACGAGCGCTCTGTATCAGAACAGTTGGCAAAAATTCTGGTCTCTACTCATCCCCACAATGCATTGCTCTGACCTGCTCTGTGTTGGATTTGAACTACCCTACGTTGTCCTCATTAGTTGTCCTCCTGTGACATTTTGTTGACTACATATTGAACCATGACAACTATTAACATGAAGTACTATGTCTCAGCAACCTCCAATTGCTAAACACTCCCACTCTCATCAAACGTCTGAGATTTTTCTGTATGTAGTTCCTATTTGAATGCCGCTGTTCTTTACCGTGGTATCTGTGAGGGGTTCTGCGTGTGTTTGTTTTGAGAAGATTGGGAATGTCAGTCACTGTCTTTATTCCTTCAGTGGTGTCATCCCCTATTTGCTAATGTTTCGTAAAGAAACCTTCATTAAAGAAACATGTTGCCTTCATTATTCAAAATTTTATTTGTCAATGTACTATTTGACATTATAGTTTAAACTGTCTTTTTTGGGGGTTTACCATAAAGAATAACATTCTTTTTGCAATTCAGGCATTTTTTAATTCCAAATTTACAAACACTATGCATGCTAAAATCATCCCATTTTCCATTTGATTACATATATTTTGCATATGCATATGCGTGATCATTTTAGTTGTCAGCAGAAGCATGCATATGTATATCCCAAACACCACCTTTTATTTTCACTATTTATTTTATCTGGTCCACCTTTATTTTAACCCTTTCATTACCGGTTTGCTTCTTGAAATTATATTTTCTGGAAAACAAATCCTTTTTTGTAGGGGAGGGTGGGGAGTGCACATTTAAACATTTCATAATGTGTCACTAATTGAAGTGCCTTTTTCTAAAATTGATGGAATAAAGCTTTAAATAATACTGAGATGTAGTTGGTGCTGTAGCTATATGCTTCTTCCTTGCTGAAATTAAGTAAGAATTAATTCTACACCATAACACATAACATATTGGAAAAAAGGTGAAATGGTTGATGCTTTTGCTTGTGTGGTTTCCTGTTAAGTACCAGCCATTTTAAAGATGGAGGCATTTCTTGTTAGCCGCCTTACTGTCTTATTTGGAAAGGACAGTGCTCCACTTCTGCTACCTCTTTTTATCTACATTTGTTCCCAAATGTAGATCAGGGTTGGTTAAAAAACTGTGGCTTATATTTCATATTTTTATTTTACGTCATCCACAGCCAGGGCCTTTCTGTGTGGAGTTTGCATGTTCTCTCCATGTCCAAATGGGTTCCCTCCAGGTACTCAAAGACATGCAGGTGTAGTGTCTTATGGTATGACGTGGGGCAGAAGAGGGGCAGAGCTCAAAGTTGGCAGAGCCATTAAGATCTGTCATGTTACACAGCAAGAATTAAGAATCACTTTCTTTTGAACCATTTTCAAGCTTGCTGGTATCCCCAATGGTAGCAAATAACTGCCTTGTAAGGCTTCTAAATTGTCAGTTGCAAACATAATGGCAAAGTGACATAAACTTCAGCTTCATGGGGAAATGATCAGCAATGTTGGCAATGAATAACATAGTTCAGCCAGAATCTACCACTAGGCACTTCTCTGACACTTATAAAATGTCTCCTCTTACTTTATGTTCATAATCTCATGCAAGTGTTTGATTTTGGATTTTTTTGTTTCTTGTTGTTTACAGAAGCCGAAAGCGGTATGCCTCCTTCATTGTCTTACCTTCAAAGCTCAGATCCATCTTCACTACTTTAGATCCTCCAACCACAGGACTAAATCAGAGGATATTGACCCTACCCCCATCCTACCCCTTGACCCCTCTCAAATCTATCTGGGCTTAATGCACTAACTTCTTTGCAGGCAGAGAGAGTAGTATATTTTTTACTCGTGTCTTTGGTGCTTGCTGTTGGTATACCCAGGCTAACAGGCCTTCCATGTTGACTTCCTGTTTGGTTCCTCACCCTTTCGTCTGCTTCGTTTACTTATTTCTTTCTCTCTTGTTTTTTTCTCCAGTGTCCGTCAGCTGTTAATGTGCGCATTTCTTTGTCCAGACTAATTTTATTTCCTTCCTGGTGTTGCTGTTTGTCTTCTTTTTGCAATCAAAAAAACTTCAAAGTACTTCATGGTCTTATAGTTTCATTTCACATATCGAAGCCAAGAAAATAAAATAATCTTTCCCATTGTTTTCTTTCTTTTGTTTTTTCGTAAACATGGACTCAGCAAGGATTACTTATTATTATGCTATTGGCAATTTCTATCCATGTTCAGTGCCTCTGCTTTTACTAATCAAGTACTCATAATACAGAACTCCATCATTATTAATATTGCATAGTTTTGTAATAGCATGTTTCCTTTCATTGCTTCATACTTTTTACATTACTTTGTCATGCTTTTTCATGTGAAACATTTCTGTACTAAATGATGTTAAGCATTTGAATGTTATATTCTCCAAATGTGCTTAGTAGTTAAACTTGAACTATAGAATTTATTAAATAGATTCATTCCTGCTGTTCATAATTTGTTTTCACACCGTGTGTGTGTCCAACGCTCTCTCTCACTCTGTACCCTAATGCTTGTGTGTCTCTGAGTAGATGTTTCTTAAAGTGAGGTCACTTCCTGTCAGTTTGGTGTTTAACGATCCAACTGCAGAGAAGTTACTGCAACAGTTAGCATCTACGTAATCTGCTGTGGTTGCTACCTGTTTATTTATTGTTTTCACACACTTGGTAACAGCATGTTTCAATGTACTGTCGTTTGAAATCTGTGACGTATCTTGTTTCCCACATTTTGAGATTCTGATGTGACTAACTACTGTAAATTTGCATTAGTTTTATGTATAAAAACAAAAAAAAACAACAACTTTATCAAGCAACAATGTTCTTTATGACTGTATCTGGACTGGTACTGTAATCTGTAAAACAGTTAAAATCTCAGATGTGGGAAGCAAATATTGGTGTCTGGTATTTGCAGTGTTTTTGGGGGTTTTCTATTTTATGTTACAGCATGCAAATTGTGTGACTCCTGTTTCTCCACTTGGGGCCATTCGGTCTACTCCAAAGCTTTGAACTCGAATGATAACCAAATGAAATCAATAACGGATTTAAGACACAAGCGTTTTTTTTATTTATTATTTGAATCACGGTGAGATGTAAAAAAAATATTTTGGATTAAATTCATCATTGATTTCTTTCGTTCTTCTTTTTGCCTATCTTTTGTGGCTTAGACCTTTCTGGTGGATTGAATTGCCCTTAGATTTTAATTTGGTGGTAATGTCCATGTTGTGAATCTGTGTAGAGCCCAGAGGAAAGATTAAGATTGTGATCAGCTAGTGGAAATGTAAGCTAGCTCATCTTGGCTAACAGAGTTTTTGCAGGAGCCTATATAGAGTACAGTATTAGAAATGATAGGATTGTTGAGATCATCTTGGCGATCATCAACACGTTTTTGTCCCATTTTTCATGAGCTTGCACAGGGGTGCCACAAGGGATTTTGGGCCCCATGAAAAGATATCCCATTTGGCCCCCGCACCCCTGGAAATCCCAATGTTCTAATATTTCTTATGGGCCCCCGTCAGTTAGGGCTCTTGGAGTCGTACAGCACCCCTGATCCTGTAGTGTATTTGAAATGGTAGTACAAACATACTCTACAATGCTGTAACAGGCCTGTTGCTTTCATCTGGGCTCAGCCAATCCGTCTCAGTCTCTGTGGTTTACAATCATTGATGATTCCTTATACTAGGCAACCATTAATGAGAGTTTATGTGTTGTCCCGTCTCAGTCTAATTAATGGGGAATGATACAGTTTCAGTATGGGCTGTTATTACATTTTATAGTTAATTAATAATCTCATGATATGACCTGCAGATGCTTCCGAACGGTTTACATTGTACTATAATGGGAGTATCTGATAAATATTTATCACAAGATATAATACTATCAATAATATTTACTGTGACAGCTAGCTACTGTTGATAACGAAGGGAATGCTATCTGGCTTAAATCAGAATTATAGTAAGCGTTCACATGCAAATAAACAAATCACTATTTGTCATCTGAAAATTAATTCTTGTTTCCTGCGTTTCTAAACATCTAAAGCTATCATTTGTAAATTTGAGCATTCCTCATCTGCCTTTATTCAAAGGCTTATGGATGGTGCTCAAATTTCACTAGTCATTAGGAAATAGTTAAATAGTCCTTAGAGGACTGTTCATTCCTTTGCATTTTCATATTTAAAATGTAAGTAGAGCATCAGCATTCTATAACTGTTTGATCCGACTGTGTATTCAAGTGCAGCGACTGAAAGTACTTTGTCACCGCAATTTTAATTCTCTCCTCAGATAATTAAAATTACCAGCCCTGCACCTGTGTATTTCGTTTCTGTGTCCAGCCTGCAAACCAATTTTGAATGGTTTTGTGGTGGTCCTAACCGTTTCATACCAACAACACCTCACAGCCTTAACGTGCTACCGCATCTTAGTCAACAGTCTCATTTCTCCAAACAAAACGACGATATTTCTTTCACAAGCAGTTACCTCCGGATAAAGGTTTTATATTTCTGTTTGTACCATTCCTCTTGATTAGCACGTTTGGATGTTAGTGATTAATTGCCAAAGCTAATGACTAATCTCTTTTATGTTACATCAGCATTCTTATCAACCCTGGCAACCACGTGAAGATGCAAGAAGGGACGTTGGGATTCTTCATCGCCAGTGATGCCAAAGAAGTAAAGAGGTAAATCTTTGTCCATCCAAACTTTTATATAAATATCCAACTACTGAAATATTAACTTCTTCTCTTTATCTGCTATATTGGACTTCTGAATCTGAAGTGTAAGAATTATGAATACATTGTGAGTCATAGCACTATTCTGATGCATATGCTGGCCATGATAGTGCATGTATTCTATGTTTTTTTTTAAACAAATATAAGTGACTGGGGTGTCACAGATTGATGGGTGATGGGAGTTGTAGTTTAAATGAACAATTTAAACTACACAGTAGAACAATTTAGACACAGTATACCAGGGAGGAAATCCAAATGGGCAACATAATTAATATTTTACCTGCACAGCGGTATAATATTTGTGTCTAATTTTGGTATGGTGTGTGGGTATTAGCAAAATTGTCAATTTTTTCCTGTCATGGTTCTCCTCAGGGCTTTTTTCTACTGCAAAGCGTGTCATGATGATATCACAGATCCCAAAAGGATCAAAAAGTGTGGCTGCAAGCGGCGTAAGTTTACCTCCTCCTCATGCCTTCAGTGTTGGCAGTCTTCTGTGATTACAGTGTTTGTAGTATGCTTCATTTCTGCTGCAGCTTGTGTCAAGTAATTCAATAATCCCTCGTCAAAGCTGTCATTTAAGAGTAAATGAATAATGGAACTAAAATTCTGAATGTTTATTTTAAATGTACGGGTTTCATTTAGCCGCATTCCAATATGAAATCTTTTCATCGATGTTAGTAGGAACATAATACATCGTACGCTTGATGATTTTTTTTTATTTTATTGAATTGCAAAATGTAAATACATGGACAGGATAGGTCACAGCAGTGCATTTTAGCAAAAAGTATTTTCTAATATCAGAAATGGCAATAATCTGTGTACTTGCCTATATACTGTATTGTCAAGTGATATTACAGCAAATTTAATTTCTGTAAGAATGTCCTTAAATAGCATACTCTAGGTGAAGGAACCATTTCGCAATGAAAATAAGTTGCCATTTCAAAAAAATATTATCCAATATGTTCTCCATGGAATATGGAGGCACTTCAAATTTCAGTACATACTAATACGGGAATATTTTGTTGCGTAATAATACATTCTGTTGGGTATATTCAGATTCCAGTGATGGCAAAGTACAGTGTAGCTTTAATTTGAATGATTTGCAATACATTTCAAATGATTATTCATTACATTTCTGAATACAAATTACAGTATGTTCCACTTCAAATAACATTTTTATTTCACATTTCTTATTTCACAAATCATTGGTATGGGTAGATAAAAATATGATAACAGTTCTTACATTTAAAAAAAGACAGCTCAAGTTTACCAATGTATTGAATCTGCATACATAGGAGAAAATATATATTTGTTGTTGAAAGGTTGTAGTGAAGGGTAAAGAAATGTGAAATGTTTCTAATGTATGCTTTTTATTGCCCTGACAGTTTTTCTGTGTGATGAAGGTTATTTCTGATACTGAAGCTTCTTGCAGCATGCTGGCTTTACAATGGCCGGTATAGGGGCATTTGGGGGTTTGTGGTCCAAAACCAGAAAATACACATCTGATAACTTCAAAGCAGCAACATTATACCTCCAGAGATTGTACATGTGAATATTATCCAATTATTCTTCAAAAATTACGTTTAATCTTATTATTTCGGCTGGTGCTCCTTCCTATGGAACATGCAACCTGAGACCACTGCCCTCACAGCAAGAAGTACCGACACAATATTAAAACTATATTCATGATTATAATTATGAATAAATGCTTGTTTTTACAGTATGTGCAGCCTCCCGAAACATAATGTCGCTGTATAAGCTATTTCAAAATCCCAAGTGCTCCTATACCAGCCATTTTAAATCTGGTAAAGGAAACTTCTGCAAATGTCTAAAATGTCCTCCATTGCACATACCAACTGTATTGGCCAATCGAAAACATAACAAAACACTGGGGAAAAAAAGCTTTAAATGTTGTGTTATAGGGCCTATTTCATGGACACAGATTAAGCCTAGTCCTGGACTAAATTCAATTAATTTTTAATAGAGATTCCAAAACCCAGTTTAGTTCTGGACAAAATCTTAATCTGTGTCTCTGAAACTGGCCCATTGACATTTTGATAATTTTTGATGGGGAAAATAGCTACAGTACCAATGGAGGTGCTCTAATTTTAGCTGGAGCATAATTATTCCTTAATAACTGCTAGCATAAGCCAGTTTCATAAGACAGTTTTATATTGCTTTAATTTGAGCTCAGATATAAACTTGAGAGATTAGTAATCACAATTTGTAATCTAATAATGCTTAATAGAATCATCAGTTCCGCAATTACAAAAAGACCACATCAAGAGCCAATGCGATATTGTTGTTGCCTAACTTAAATAAACAGTAGTCTAAACCAGTTAGCTATAAAATTAATGATTTAAAAAATGTATCAGGAAAGGTCACAGAGAATTACTTTACCAGTGATATGTTTATACAGACAGTTTCAATATACAGAGCTATGGAATTTTAAGCAATATACACATTAAATGTTTCCTTGAAAACTGAGTCACATGAATTTTACATTCAATGAAAGAAAATTTGCCTAATGCCGTGTTACATAGATTTTTTTTGCTGTGATTTGTTTCCCTTGGTTTTAAATTGTTAATGTCATCAGTGATGTCTGCACAAATGTCAGAAGAGGATTGCCTTACAGAGAGATGCCAGTTCCGTTACTGCTCTGGAAAAAAAAAAGAAATCTGTTTTCCCTCCTTTTCTTATGACCTGTGACGTATTTTTGATGTTTTGATTTGTTGTTGTTTTTTCCTTGCTGCCTTGGAATACAACACTATGTTTTAACTGCTCACTGGTAGTGATATATTGTGAGTAAAAACGGGTTCTCTTTTGAGCAGAGTGCTACTGTCTTCCTCTGCAGATAGTTTCTGTAAATGTTGCATGTACAAGTGTACGTAGCCGCTGCATCTTCCTCACACCTCATTCCTACACTGTCTTCAGATCAGAAAGATTTAACCTTAATCTTTCACTTTTAGAAGGGTTCTCTAACAAGTACATTTTATTTATTAGAAAGAACATTAGTTGCATATAAGTCAGTTATATTTTGAATTAGTTCACAGACGGGCCCTGAGCTATACTTCTTTAAAAGCAAAGACGAAAAATGTGATTACAGAAGCTCCCTGCTCCCTATTATACCCACCCCATCCCCGAAGCACCATGGGATAAATATGAGAACCCAAGGTGGTGGTGGTCTTTAGACGTTAAGAACACAGCTCAACTTTGGGAGCATTGGTGTCGGATCCGGCTTGGGACTTCAGCCCCTGAAATTCACCCGCCTGCCATCAGGCTCAGTTTTACCAGCTGCTGTACTTTGGCGTAGTGGGGGGATAAAAACATTCTGTGGGAAGTTTTCACCCTTTAATGAGCAGTATCGCCACCACACAATCAAAACAATCTGGGTTTCCCTGTCCGCCTCTTGCCTTTCCCTCCCTCTCTTTATATCGCTGTGCCTCTCTTCTTAACCTAGGGATCGTGGGTAATGACGCTGTCCCTATTTCAATTCTCGATGGTAGCTGAGCCCTTTTTTACTCACTGCCTAAGTGAAACTTATAACATTCTAATGTTATAACATTTATTCTTATAAGATCTACAGTGCCTTGTTACGGTTGAACACACAGCTGTATAGCCATGTGCCACTAGATGTCCTCATAACTCTGTTGTTTTCTTGTGTCAAATCTGAAATGAGCACTGATCTCCTGGTGTACCCGTATGCAGGAATGCAATCAGCAGAACATGTTATTTAATGAATTAATATAGGTAATAATAGTATTTGCACTTCAGGAAATGTGTCCATTACACAGTACACCAGATTGATGTTTCGATGTCTATGACGTCGCCCTCAGACTGAAGAGTGTAAGAGGCACTCGCGGACGTTGTAACGTCAGTCTGGTGTACTGTGTAACGAACGAATTTCCTGAAGTGCAGATGCTCCATTGCATTAAACAGTGTTTTACTCTGAGCTTCCCGTGTTCCAGAATTCTTTATTATGGGCTTGGTGAAGTTGTCTGCGTAAGGAGTGCTTATTACTTATTATTGTCCTGGCTGTTGATTATACTATAGTCCTAGTTTAGCTAACCACGTTGGGGCGATTGTCTGTTTGAGTGTTTGTTAAAAAGTAAGTGTAACTGTATTTTGAAGTGTGAAACTATTACAAAACACATAATATGGATGTAGACCTTTTTCAAAAGTATACCTTTACTTAATGTTTGGTTTATTTGTGGTGCTATTTTGAACTTTATACTGTAATGGGAGGAGTGTAACAATTCATAAATAGTACAGTACATTTTTGTTTTCTGAAAGAACAAATCATTTAATATTGTATACATTATGTGACATTTTAATTTGTGGGACATGTGAATTGGCAAAGGCATAGTAAAACTCGATTGTCATATTTTACATTATATGTATTGTGCCTTCGTTTTGGAAATGGAGCATCGTTTAAATGTTTTCGCCATGTTTCCCTATGGTGCACTTTTAGAGGGATCTTATTTAACATGTTGATCATCTGGAAACGCGGCGTGGTCGATCAATGTTGCTGCTGATGGCACTCTTGCTAGATAAGGTTACGCTTTACCCTTGGGGATTCAGTGCAGAATTTGGTGTATGACATCATTTAAATCACATCCAGTCATTCAGTCTTGTGTTTCATCCCTGTGTGTGTTTCTGACTAACCTCGCAAACATACTGCACTCTTAATGAATGCAAATCGATCACTGCAGTAATCGGTTGCAGCATGATCTCGCAATCGCAGTCCTGACACTCGTGTCTGATTGCTTACTCTGAGCACCCAAAACAGCTTGGTTTGTTTCTTTGATCATTAAGAATTGATCTGCCATTCTGCATGCCAGTAGCTACCAATTCCAGCGATTATGCATGGTTTTATATAAACAACAGTCCCTGTTCTGCAGCCATTTTCTCATAGCCCTTTCTCTCCAGAGCGGGGCGCTTAAATTGTCCTCTTAATCTGGGTTCATTTTTACAAATGCCATTGAGAGAGGCCAGTGGTCTCCTCAGATTCTTTGAAAGTGCCACACCCGCTCGGAGAGAGCCAGAGGGCCTGGGACTGTTCCTCTCATCCCCCCCACCCCCCCCAAACCACATGCCCCCCACGGCTGCGCTGTTTCACTGCAGCCCTCTGCTATAGGAAGCACCGCTCACACCTCTCAGCTCCTGCACCAGTACACCCCCTGTGCAAATAATATTCACATAATATTTAAATAATAGTTTATATTTTGACCTGAAATACCTACCAAAATTTTGGTCAGTAAGTTCACCCTGGTGAAGGCATAAAGGCATAAAGAGCAGAAAAAAGTGCTATGTACGGCCAACCAAAATATCTTCACTGGGTTTTTTTTCACATGACCCTTGAAAAACATGATTGGTTTAAAAATGTTAATTAGGCCAGTTTTGCAGACACAGATGAAGCTTAGTGCTGGGCTAAATTGAGTGCTGTATGGAGAAGTCTCTGTGGAGAATGGTCTACGGCGAGGCTTAATCTGTGTCTGTGAAACTGGCCCTTGATGTGTGGTACAGTATGAAGATTGACAGACACACGTTTCTCATGCAATCACAAACATAGAGGCGGCTCTGCATAACGTACATAAGGGCTAACATGGGAGCATTGCGTACAGTATCTCAGCTAGGTAAAGTTTTAAAATGGTGGCAAAGTGGGTCTAGACTGTGAACCCCAGTATCGGAGCTTTGATAGGTCAAAGAGGGGCTGCTGTGAAACACCCGAGATGTAGCGTAGAACGGAATGCGCCATGCCGCCATGCTACGCGCGGCTGCCGCTGCATGACGGATACAGGTACGTGATCCAGAGTGAACTTTCCGGAATGTTCCGGAAAAGGGAAAAAAGTCGAATACACTGGGTTTGCTGCTGAAGACATCACTCATCCATCCCCGAATGCTCCCCCCCTCACCCACAGCCATATTTGACCTTTTCACCGAGAATAACAGGAGCAGCTTTGGAACACACAGCTTGACCTTGGAGATTTGGAGATTTGGAGATTTTCCTGTTTTTCTCACCAGTCTTGAGAATTAAGTGTCACCTGATGAAGTTCCATATTAAGTTTAATTCCAATCTGAAATTATTTGATTAACTCCTGATACATGCATCATAACTGGCATATCAATCAAATAGTGGCCTACATGGCACGCTAACATTCATAAGGTACCAGCTGTCCACTGCGCAATAAAATTGTTATCAGGTATGTGATTATAAGCAGTGGGAAGCTGTCAGATTGTGATTGACTCAATTATGCCAATTGCTTAAGTCGGCCACAATCTTTCAGTGTACAAAATATGCCAAGAAGGCATCAAAGAAGCTGCTTGCTATTCAGCTGATGGCACGCGGAGGGCATTTACCCTGCCGCGGTTCGAGAAGTGCCGCGCGTCTCCTGAAGGGGGTCAAGCCTGTGAAAGCTCTCCGTGCCTAAATCTCGGCTCTGTCCTTCTGTCCTTGTGAAGTAACCTTTCCGACTTCCCCGGGTTTGGATTTTGCCTTGCCATTAACCTGCTTTTCCTCTCCTCTCACCCAAAACACGATTATAGCAAAGATGTCCATCTACAAAAGAATGAGGCTGGCATGTTGTTTTGATTGCGGACGCTCTGAGCGAGACTGCTCGTGCATGTCAGGCAGTGCGCGTAATAACACGGACACACTCCGGCGAGCCTACCCGCTTTCCTCTGTCTCTGTAAATGATTGCTCTACCAGTTTACGTGCCTGTAAGTTTGACCACCAGAACATGCCGTTCCATGTCTGTGCTGTGCGTGTGCGTGTGTGTGTGTAAGTGCGGTACGTGTGTGTGGAGTTATCCGTGTGCTCCATGTCGTCCGTTTTTCGTGAATCCATAATTTATGGCTGTTTTAAATGGTTTGTCTTCGTCATCTCTGTCCACTCCCTCACCCGCTCCTTCTCCTATGGTGATTATTATTATTATTATTATTATTATTATTATTATTAGTGTGGTTGTTGTTTGGTATGGTTTTTTTGGTAATGGTGCTGTGGCTTTGGACTGCTTCTATGAGGTGGTAGAGATGTGCTGAGCATGCTGTATGATATTAGAAAATGTGTCGTGCTAGTGGCTTTTGAAGTTGGTGTTCGATGTATATACTGTTCAATTGAAGTGTATGATGAAAGTCAATGAATATTTTGCTGAAGGTAATGACTGTGTGGGTATTGTATCACTAAATGGTTTTTGAAGGCTTTCCAGGTCTGGGAGAATGAACACTGCACACTAACTGTTTTTCTGTTCTGTTTTATTTTTTTTGTGCTAAAAAACCACTTCAAGCTCACTGGATTTACTAGCAAGGTTTTATGGCAACATGAGTTCCATAGTGATTTTTGAAGTCAATTAAAAAAGTTTTTTTTTAAATTTGTCATGTTAAGAGAAAAAAAAGTGACCTCCTGGCAAAATCAGGTTGAAGTGGTGCTGGTAGGCCAGTAGGGGGCAGTCTTGCCTCTGGACCAAGCAGAAAACCAATGCTCCAGTGCTCCAGTGCTGTGGCAGGGACACAGGGCTGTAGGAGACGCTGTTTTTGAAATGAGATGTTAAACTGAGAAAAATTGTAAGGAAGAGAAAGTGATTTCCTGGTGCTCTTACCAAATTCCCAATCTGGCCTTCTCAATCGCTCCATCTGATCACACGCACAACACGGTGTTCTACTGTAAAATGGCCGCCCTGTTTCAAGCAGGTGGCTATTAGGGGATTGTCTCCCAACACACACATGTTCTTTAAGGACTTTAAGGCTCTGTGGAGGGGGTGTTGCCTCAATGCATAGGGACCAACAAGCCTTTAGAGATGGGTATTTGTCAGCCTTGAAATTGACATTAGATTAAACCAATAAACAGTATTGGCCATGTACCAAGGCTCCAAAACTATTATTTTTTTATTAAGAAATATTCCCTTTTTCACCTTCGTCTCTCAAGGTGTTTCTCGGTTACCCAGCGAGCAATGATGTCAATACGATTCATCCAGTGCCTTGTACACCTATGCAGAACTGTCTCAGCCAGTTAGTAACTTAAAGAGGAGTACCACAGAGTCCCAGTTAAGATCACTCTGCAATTTTAGCGGTTTGACGGGTCAAATTACTTAACTAGTCAGCTGCTCCCCGGAAGACTGCCGCGAGACGGGAGCTTTTTGTTAAGAGTAAGCGCATGTGAAATTCAAAGTGTTCGTTGATTCAACGTGGCACTGTTAAGGCACACAATCAAAGCAAGGTCAAACCGGCCAATCGTATTCTCGAACATTGTCTACGGCCGTTCTTGAAAGTCATCCCACATTAGCTTCAAACGTGGGATTATATGTTTGGCCACTGCAGTTTGTGTTTCAGGCCCCGGTGGTATCCATGGATACCTATTACTGGCTTGTTTCTTAATCGCATAAGAACGTCAGGGAGTGATAACAGCAATAGGCCATTCTGCCAAACTTGGCTCATCATTTCATATTCGTTTACCATACTTGTACCATTGTGTGCTTTTAAAGCTGTGTTATAATTATTGAAAATACCCTGTCATTCATACCTTAACTTGTTTCTTTTCCAGGCTTTTTGATAAGTGCACTTATTTTTCTTTGAAATATGATTTGTCAGAGTCATTGAAAATGTGCTGGTTTGCTGTGGGTGGTTAAAATAGCGCTTACAATGTTGGGAATGCTTATTCGTTGATACCTGATCTTGTTCCCCTCTTCAGTTTGTTTGATTTTTAGAATTTTTTAAATCTTTACATCTGCCATTTTGCCCCTGGTATTTCAGACTCAAAATGGGCCAGACACAAAGGCTGCATATCTGCTTAGTCTTTGAAGCGAGGTTTGTGAAAACTAAACACCTCTTATTCGAGCTTGCCAAACATCGCGTGTCATTGAGGGATGGCAGAGGTTTTCTGGTAAGCTGAGATGTAGAATGAGATGGAAGATTTTTTAGAAGCGAAAGAAAAAGAATTAGTCCACTGTTCAGACAGCACCTGTCATCTTGTAGAATCATTTACAAGTATTTGTGCTGACAACAAAGTGTTTTTCTGCTGTACGACAGAAAGACAGATTTAGCTGTGGCTACTTCCTACATTCCTTTGTGTACAGTAATGCTTTGGCATTTGAGTTATTCTTATCCAGTGCACTAATGGATTGGATGATGAAGTTCCTGTTGTGTTTCACTCCATCACACCATGCAAGGTCAAAGTTATTATGGAAATCAAATTCATAGGAAGCTGAGACAGGTCGTCTTGTGGCATGCATTGTTCCTGAAAAGGAACGTTTGACAGGAGACAGGAAAGAGCAAGGTGGCTCTTTGGTTTTTTTTGCTGTGTTGGTTTTTGATTGCACTGACTGCATTATCATCTGAATAACAAAAGGAATGCTGAACCATTGTTTGTACTGTACACATTCCAAGGACAATAGCAGCTCTTGTCAAACACATGTACTCACCCTTCAGTTTTACATTTTTACTGTCAGATGCCTGTCCCTTAGATGTGTCACAAAAGCATAACAGGAAATCTAATTTCTCCCAGCCATTGCAAATGTGGTGTGTGTCTGATTTTCTTATCACATGTGGTTTCCTGGACAATGAGCATGTTCTGTGAGAATAATTGTTTTGAAATGATTTCATGTCTCTGAGCATGGCATTCTGCCCCCCGTGAGGAGGGTCTGTGAGGTCAGGGCTGCTTGGTCAGCTGGAGCTTATAGCTGGAGCCTATGACGGGAGCTAGTGGGTAAAAACATTAACGGGCACATTTTGCCGGTCGTGTCTAGCATTTTTAGTTATGGCATTATGGTGTATATTCCACTGCCGTTCATATCCCTGCTGAAAATGACAGTTTAGACCAGCTGGGATTCTAAACTGGTTTAATCTGAATTTTTAACTCTTCTGGCTGCCCACAGGGGTCTGTGGCTGGTCACAACTGGTCACAGCTGGCCTCTAGATGGACCAAGGTGGTCAAAGCAGGTTGAGCTGGTACAGCAAGATTGTGGACTAGCTGGCTATCTACTGTAGGCTGTTCAGATGGTGAACAGCTTGTTGATCAGATGTAAGTGTTGAAAACACATCTTAAACCAGTTTAACCAGTTTAGGCTGGATTAAGCTGGAATTTTCAGCAGAGGTGTGCTCTTGGAAAGTCACCTGCCTTGACACTTGGAATAGAAGAGCAATATCTGCAACAAAAAAAAACCTTTCCTTAACTGCCCTCTCTGTGTGTCCATTTAAGCATTGGTTAATGAACTCATTGTTTTTCCCAACTCCATCCCTTTATTTTCTTCATTGTTCAGGAACTTTTCAAAGGTGACATCATACAACCCAGTTCTTCCTCCTGACCTAACCATTTTTTTCATTTCGGTCCAAAACATTACAACAGTTTCTCCACTTCATAACCTGTCATTTGTCTTTCCATTTTTCTCAGCTAAAAATATCTTTAATGGATTTATCAGAACAAGTAAGTTTGTTTCTTTGTTCTCCACCTCTATGCACTTCCTGCTTTTGCTCTCAGCAGCACCTCATTGGTCAAGTTGCCCTATCATGTGATCCTCCCCCTCTTTTTTTTTCTTCTGTTTTTAAGCTCTGCAGCAAAAAGCTTTCACCCTGAATCATTGCTGGCTGATGTGCATTAATAGTTGTCCCGAATGACAGATTGTGTAGTGACTGAGTAATGTTGTCTAATGTCTGACAGTTTCTCCACTAACCATGAAAATGTACTGTATATGTACTGTACATGGACATATGCTGGCATGAGCATATCCACAGTGCTGAGTCAAACGCAGATGTAATTCGAAGTGCATAATGTCAGTGTTGGTCTATGAGAAAATTAGAAGAGTTCATGGTACATGTTTTCAATTTTCTATAGATGTGTTTTGTAGTGTTGCTCACAGTAGATGGCGCTACTGCTCTAGGTAAGGAAGAAGCCAAAAGATATATACTGTATTTACAGTCTGAAGTGGACTTACACTTGGGTAAACCCTTTATCATTCCTCCATTTTGTAATAGATTCTACATTGAGTATTGACATTGAGACGGAAGATATGCCATCAGTTTGACATTACTGTACATTTGAGACATGTATTTTGCGCATGGATTTATTACAAAATACAATGGCAGTTTGGCAGCATATAGATGGATGTCACCTTAAAATGATTAATTTCCTTGTTTAAGTTTTTTTTGTTTTTGTGTTTTACAATCATGTGATTTCCTGAGAAGTGTAACAAAATAGGAATGCAAAAAGTAAAAGACAACAAAATCTTCACCTAGTCCTTTGAAAATACCCATAAAAGAATAGTCATTATTGAACTTGATGTAGGCAATCATTGTATAATTCTTGTAAAAAATAATTTCAAAGCAAAAAATTCCGAAGCAATGAATTCCTCTTGGGCGAAACTCGGTGCAGTTTTAAGTGGAAGGGAAAGCTGTGTCTCTCAGTTTTCCCGGGCTTGATAAGAAATGGATTACAGCCTCGTCATTCCGTTTGTGCACTTGGAAGAGACAGTTGCCGTCTGGATTATTCCGGATCCACGGTTGGACCTGCCACGCTGCATGTTCTCAAAATAATACTGCGTGTGTTTGACAAGGGCCAGATGAATCCAGGAGCTCTCAGTGCTGAGGTCTGAGTCTATCCAGTAGCTGCCGGGAGAAGTAATCATCTATATATCGCTCAGAGCTAGTTTTAGCACTACTGTCAAACCTCAGCTAAGTCCATTTAGCTGTTTAACCTCGTTTTATGCAGAGATGATCGGATTTGAGTGACAGAACTGGCACAGCACTGTGCATGCATCAAATTATACAGTTATGGTGGGGGCAAACCAACTGGTTGTACTGTACTGTATCGTACTATACGTTGGCCCTATTGTAGCTACTTTTCTGCAGTGTTCACAGGAACTTATTTAACTGCTAACAGTGATTTTGTTGTCATTCCCGGCTTTGCTTTCATGGAGAGATGCAGAAGAGAATAGTTGAGTGCACACACACTCTGCGATCACCCACTGGTTAATAGAGTCGTCTGTGTGAGAACTAATGAATGCACATCACACACACTTTCCACTGTGGAGAAAGCAAAGGGAGTCTCTTACGTTCTCAGGGTGTCCTCTATCTTAAACACTTTCTGTAGCACAGCTCTTAATTTCTTTTCTGGCTGCTGTGCGAACCACCGCACTGGTTTATTTATATATACGTTTATAGTTCTCTCTCTAATGTGGGCTATTCTGTGTTGTCATGACTTTGTTCTCAGCAGGAACAGAATGGGAGAAAGAACTACAGCCAGCCTTTAATTAATTCATGTTTATTATGAATAGCAATGCAAATGTCATATTGAACATTTCAGTTTATGCCAAGTGGTTAAGTGGTGTTTAATAACACTGGTGTCATCTTTGATTATGAAAAGTGACAGTTGCTTTTATGGCACTAATGATTGACTCATTTACTTAGTAATGAAAAGGGGACCACATTAAATACATGAAATGACAGTCATTTATTTTCATAATTATAAATCTGAAGATGTGTTTTGCTCAGTATTTTAATTGACAGTTTCCTTGATTTTTTGGTTTATTTTATGTTTGCTTAAAGGTGCTGTATTCCCTTAATGTTTTACTTACCATCGTCAATTCTTCAGGATGACGTTAGACCATCTTATCAGAATCGCTCGATTAAAGTGAGTGGCAGTGCAGGTTACACGGTTCACAGAGCCAGCCCAAATGACGATGTGTTTGAACCTGGTCCTCTCCTTAATAACTGTAACGGGAACCACCCCCCCACCCCCACCCCCCAACGGACCCACAGAGGCCAGTTGGCTACAGCGGGCTTTCAGTCTGCTCGTCAAATACGGCTACCATCCCAAAAACTGTGCCCCCTAGGTTGCCATAGCTGTCAGTCCACGCTGCTGTGCATGTATGCATGTGCATAGTCCCCTACACTAACGACCCCATAACAAGCAGCGTGCAGGTTTGTGGTTAAGGCCATTTCACCTCCCTGGTTCACGAGCATGACGGCCATTTTTCAGTTCCTGAGATGAGTCTCAGTTCATTTCTGGACTTGGCTGAATTGAGATCGCATTGACCCCAACCCTGGTAATCTGTCAACCTGACTGTGGAACATAATATGCAACTCAGACCTCAAAATGTATTAAATGTACTGTATTTAAAGAGTGTTAGTGGAAGGTGTTAAAAGTTGTTTATTTAAAATCCGGACTCCATGCCCCTCTCCAAAAACAACGTTTGCCATATTGGAGAAGGTGTCGAATGCATATGAGTATTACAATGTACTGCCAATAACGGAGATAGCTATAGCTATTTTTTTCCTAAATGTAACTCAGTGAATTCTGTCTAGTATGAGTGTCTGAAAAGATTAGGCTGTTACAGGACAATTTTACTGGACAAAACTTGAGAACGAAAACCTACTTGAGAACGAAAAAGAATAGAAATAGGGAAATGGCCTACTTATGCTGACTCTTATAATCATTGCAATGCGTAATTCATAATACACAATTATCTCAACATGTTATGTGATCTAAGTCAGAGATGCTCTGTTGATTCATTCTGGTTTGGAAACTAACGGCCTGCCCCACACCAGTGGTGCTGGTTTGTGTTGTTACTCAGCGCTTAATTAATCAATCGGAGCAGTTGATTACACAGTTAGCTCACTTCACCTGAGCGTGCGGCTCTCCAGGACCAGGGTTACAGAGGCCTGGCCCAGAACAACTAGGATTAGAGATTGAAGGATGCCAGTTAAGAGGTACAGAAGGTATAGTGATAGGAGGTCAAAACAGATCATAAGATTCTGGAAAAAATATTATTTTCTGAACTTTGCATGTCTATTGCCAGAAAATATATGTGCACAATATAAAATGTGAAATGCTACTGTAGTTTATCCCTAGTTTTGAAGTGGAATGTCAAGGATTCAGTTTTATTGTCCTCTATAAAATGGCTGACCGTGTGAACTGGGAATATGAAGGATATTCAAATTCCACATGCACTGGCCTGGGTGCATTTGATTCTTCGCTCACATTACACATTGGCTTGAGCTAACAAGTGCTGTGATTTTCAATTCTAACTGAAGAACTAATACCAGCTTGAAGTGACAGCGACTTTGGCATGCCCCAGCCTAGAATACACACAGCATTTGCTGGGATGTTTTTTTCAAAGGTCTGTGACATACACAGGTCCTTAGATGTGATCAGACTATTGTAACTAAGGCTGAGCTTTTCTGAATAGGCTTATTTTAGACACGTCTTTCTTCAAGGTTCAAAGTCTGCATTTATTCTATTCTGTGTCTGGCTTTGTAGTTACTGTTTAATGGTGGTAAATCAAACTGACGGATTGGATTCCGCCAGTAACATGAAAGTGTATGATGCTGGAGTCAGACAGGGAGTAGTTTCATAACCCGGCACAGTAACGCATAAATAATGAGAAAGAAAGAGCTATCAGATTAAATAAAAACCACTCTGCAGAGGATCGCATCAAGTGGCCGCAAAAAGAATAGTACGGAAAGTTGTGAGGTTCCTGAAAACCCCTGCATTGAACAGGTTGGTGTTTCGGTATAAAGTTATTTTTATGGTTTTGGAAAGCCTGTCATTTTGGAGCTGGTTTGTTTTGTGGGAGCGTGCCCTCACCGGGTTTGTATGAATAACTACCGTCGAGTCTCCCTTGACTTTTAACATTTGGTGCGCTTGCTACTAAACGGTGCTAACAATTTTGTGGTCAGATTGGCGCTTTTTTTTTGTGTGTGGAGTGCTGCTTCAGCATGAAATGGGGCGTCTCAAGATGGCCGTCGGGGAAGTGAAGTGTGCTTGTGGCCTGCGGAGGCGCCACGGTATGAGAGCTCAAGCACGCTGCTTCCCGACGGCACGTCGAGCGTTTTTGGTGATGAGGTTCTTCGCAAAAATAGAAGCGTCTTCCTTCCACAGACACAAACCGCAAATTTCGGCCTGTCCTTGGGTCAGGCCCAGCACTGACAGCCCGCTGCACGTAGAGGACCTGCGGCCACTGGAATGCATGGTTGTACTGATGCAGACTGCTATGGGTCCAGCCACTTCTAGACATATTCATAAGCATATCAATACCTGAATACATAAACTCTCTCAATCTGACGGAACAGCACCTAGGCTTTTGAGATAATCATTGGTTAAATATGTCAGGTCTAAATGGTTTTCTGCGTACCCTCCTAGCCTTCCACAAATTGATCTTTCTCCCTACTAACATGTTATTTATCTGTTTTTTTAGTTGTATTTTTTGTGTTGGGTGGGTGGGTGTAGGGGTGGTCTTTAGACTTTGCAATGATTGATTGAGTGTTGGCTTTTTGGTGTTCTTTTTAGTGTGTCACACCCAGCACACATTTCCGATTTGGCCGTCCGTAATCTGACACTTTTGCATATGTTTGCAGTCGAAGATGAGCACCCGTCAACGCTGTCACCCAAAAAAAAGCAGAGAAACGGCGGCATGCGAAATTCGCCCAACTGTTCGCCCAAAATGACGAGGTAAGACGACAGCTCGGGGCTGGGGGGGAATGTTCTAGCCTTCAAAATGAGAAAGAGAGAAGGGGGTGGGTTGTTGAGAGTGTGGGAGGGCGATGGTGGGGGGGTTGGGGGGGGTATTTGGTGAGAAAGTGAAACCCCTTTAAGGCTGAAGCGTTTATTCTGTCAGCCTGTCAGTGGTTAATGACAGAGCTGAAATATTCCTGTCACGAAAAAGGCGTTTGAAAAAAACACTTGCTTCAAAGTCTCAGCCGTCACCCTGGTCCCGTCCGCATGTACTCCTTAAACAACGCTGGCACTAATGCCGTCGCCAACCAATCACAGACGCTTCTGTGTTTCCCTTGCCCTGAGCCATTCCTCTTTTGTTGGAGCACCTCTGAGTACAGTTACCAGTAACCACATGCGAGATGTATCATAACAATCAAAAATGAATTCGTATTTTACCTTCCTTTTATCTTGTCCTTTGGTGTTAAATTGCTGTTAATTGATTTTGACTGATGAAAGGGTTTTCATTCCACAAGTATGGCGTGTTACGGAGAATCGTGCACATTGTTTAAAAGATGTAGAGGGGAAGGAATCCATATTGAAATTGGAACGTGAAGCGTGGATGCTAGGGAGTTTCTGTCATCTCCTGTTTTTAACGCAGTTCATTGTTGTTGTTTTTTTATTATTCACATTTTTAAAAATGTATTGCGCAATGACAGTTAAGTGATCCTCTGTTTAATAAAAAATGGGCCTTAAATATAATATCAGCCATTGGAATGACAAAAGAAAATAGTTTGGATGCTGTTTCCCTGGAAATCAGATTTTCAGATTGGTTCATGATGCACATGCCTGAAAAGTGCTGTTCTTTAGAAGAGATGCAGTTCCCCAGTGCTCAGGGCATTGAGGCTGATTTAGTCACACTCTGATTGCACACATGGTGGGAGTTCTTCACATGGCTGATCGAGAGGCATGTTGACTTATGACCAGGGCTGTGGGGCACTGTAAAAACACTGAAGGGAAACCGGGAATAAAAGATATTTATTGACGGAGCATCACAGGAATCATTTGTATTCCCATTTATCGTGCTGAACTTTGGATGTGGATTTAATTTTTGGTTTTAAGAAGTTTGGGGTCTCTGGAATGTTTTTTTTTTTCTTCCACAAAATTAAGTCTGTGTTCTTGAACTGTGTGCTTTCAGTTACCAGTAATGGTTGTTACATCAG
Source organism: Conger conger (assembly GCF_963514075.1). Taxonomy (NCBI): domain Eukaryota; kingdom Metazoa; phylum Chordata; class Actinopteri; order Anguilliformes; family Congridae; genus Conger; species Conger conger. The sequence goes on along the minus strand of NC_083777.1, from coordinate 19,636,692 downwards.
CATTCGAAGATTCAGTTCAGGACATCCTAGTTGCATTCGTAATCTTACACCTTAACGGGTTAATTAGGTAATAACTGCTGAGATGGTGTTCTGTGGACGGAGCTCCAGAACGATTAGGCCCTTGGGTTGGGGTTGGGGTTGGGGTCTAGGCTGAAGCTCACTCCCACCCTTCCTTTTGATGTCCACCTCAGAATTCCACAGGCCACTCTAGATCAGTCACGGGACCCTCAATACAACAGAGAAAGCTGTGACTGAGTTTGAACGGTCATCTGAACATTTCCAGTCCTCCGAAATACATTGAAGAGATGAAATATCCCCCTGTGTGTTATAACCTTATAACGCTGATCATTTAACTTGGACACACAGGTGTTTTCTGTTAGCATTTTCAAAGGAAATGGTTTATTAAACCATTACTTAAACTTACACGATTTTATGGTTGCATTTTATGTACGTTTTGGGAATAGCAACCTGGTTAGCACCACACCAGCAAAGTCATAAATATTATTCAGGGCTCTGGGGAACTTATGGAGGACTTTTCTAAGAAATGAATCTCTTTTCTAAGAAATATTGTTTGGTTGGCCCTCATGGATACCAAACATTTGACCGTGTGGAGTTTGGTAGCCTCTTGAATTTCTTTGCAGGGGCTAATGTTTGAAATACCCGTGGTATTCTTTGGAGTAAACTAGATGATTTTTTTTCCTCCTGAAAGACAGAAAAAAAAAAAAATCCAAACTGGCCCATTTCCAACTGACTGTTGTTTACAGAGCTGTTAGTTTCATTCTTTAACTTTAAGGAGAAAACCTTTTCTTTTTCGTGTGCAGAGTTGAAGGTCCCTGTCTGCCATGTAATGTATGCATCTTTGCTTTGATCTTGGAATGATAATAATTCTGGGGAGTTATTTGCACTGTTTTGATATGCTTCAAAGCGATGTCAAAGTTTTTGCGCTTTAGGGTACTTCTGTATCCTGCAAACTCTTGGGTACTGGAGTGACAGGTCCTTAGTTGTAGGTGCAGTCTTAGCCCTTAGCGAAACATCAAATGACCCAACACAGACCGGTGCAGCCCCCTTCTCCACAAATGCCCTTCCTGTCAATATATTATAGCATATATATTAAATGCTTTAGTCTTACAAGGAGCATTTTATGCACAATAGAAAATGATTGTTTGAGGTAGCCTAAGGGATGCTTTATTTTACAAGCTGAAAAAAAGCTTTCCTATACTGTATCAAGCATAGTTTTACAGACCTCTGTGCCTCCAGGCCTTTGTAAATAAATAATGATCAACAGATTGGCTGTGGGTTTTTGAAAAGCATGCCTTTGTCAGTTTGCATGATGGGAAAGATTTTCAAAGCGAAGTCTGCTCTGGTTGCGGGCTGAAGGGGGTTTGTGGGAGTGAGCTCATCCCAGTACGGTGACTGTTGAGTGATAAGCTGGAATATAATAGCCCAAACTGTTTGAAAAATAAAACGAAAAACCCCGCCGTGCTGTTAGGGCTTCTCTTTCTCCAGGTCGAGATGCCTCCTGGAAGTTCAGCTCTGGGTTTGAACTTACAGGCGAGCTTGTCAATGTAGTTTTTAGCCTCGAAATGTATCTTTTAACTATTGTACTTTGGTGATACCTAATGAGAAGGAAAACTTACCGTAGTGAGTAACGTCGGGACATACAGTAGCCTACGTTAGACTAGCAAACAATCAAAACTGAATGATGATTAAAAGTGCCGCATTACGAATGAGCTTCTGTGGTCCGCAATATGTCGGCGAAGCAACGCAGCGTGGTTGCCTTTCGCGGGAGACATTCCCGATGAAATTAACACCGTTCCCGTAGACTTTCTGAAGGGTCACGGGACGTGTCTAATTGTGGAAAGTCAGTACGCGTTTGGCGAGATCCCTGCGCGCTGTTGAGCGGGTGTCACGCCTGCTCCTCGTCAGTCGCTGGGACCGGCGGGCTTGGCGTGTGACAGGCAGTCTTCGCTGACAGTCTGTGAAAGATAGCTATCCTGGCAGAGCTTCGCCGAGCCAGTCATCTCGGCGGGGGAAGATGGAAGTGACAGGGGTCCGTAGAGTGAGCGCGGCAACACACGCCTCGCAATGAAATATTCAGCCCGGGTGTAAAAACACTAAATGTTTTCGCTGTTATTAACACCTGGAGCTGACTGATTTCCCCTCCGTACCATGAATGTTAATTGACACGATGCTTCTGTTACCAAGAGAAGCTAAAATCAGGATGAAGGGGAGGGAGGGGGGGGGGGGGTGGATTATCTCAGTATATAATATTAGGATTCTAGTGCAGTTCATAAAGTAGCCTATACAGTGCAAAGTTTATTTGTTTATCTGTTATGTGAAATATTTAAATCTGTAGACTATATGAACTATGTGCACATTATGACTGAAATGTATAGGTGTAAAATAAATCCAGCAAATACCCATATAGACAAATATACAGCTGGCCTCTTCGCATGCAGTGTACAGTATTACAGTGCAAACACAATATAACTCAATAGTTTCTCACATTACACATTATGATGTAAAGTAACAGTCCATATGTGTACATACTGTAAATATTGTATACAAAGCACTTATTTATGACTTGTGATTCCACTGAATGACTGTTCCACAGTGAAATAAAATCTATTCCACGTTGAATTACGCAATAACCAAGCTGCTTTTGCGGAATTAAGTCTTCCATTTTATTTATCACGCAGGTAATTTAATGGCATGTCGGTTCTTTGCATTATCTGTCATTTTTCATAGTTTATGCGTTGTCAAGGGGAGCAGTGCATTCACTGTAAATCTATGTAAAATTGTAAAGATGGAATATTACAGTTGTTTATGAATTAATATATTGAGCGCTTAACAGGGGACTCCCCTCATATGCGGTACAGTGATGGATGAGAGTGATAAATCGGGTGGTGACGCACAATATTCAGTGACTGATAGGATGAATATAATGGCGATAAATGCAGTTGTCATCTAAACAATCTTTTTTCATTGAAACTCATAGGGCCGTCAAAGCACAATAAATCAGTGTACATTATACTAGCTGCAAGAATAATCCTTTAATAACCCTTATGGTAAGGCCTAATCCAAATTATTATAATAATCCTATTCTATTCGCGAATAGGTAGCACAATGAGTGCTATCAGTCAGTAACAGAATAGAAATAGAACGAGAAGCTGGGCAGTGAAATCTAGCCTTTTTTCTTTTCTCCTGGGTAATTAACTGAACAATTAACTGATTGGCCAGGCTGATTCCCAGGTAAAGGGAGGGTGGGAAAACCAGCAGTTCTCAGACCTCGGACCATGGTTTGAGGAACTGGGATGGACATACAGTATGGCTGCCACCTCTTAACAGTCAACAGTACCTAAGAACAACAGGAGAAATGGATTGTCCACAATTGTAGTCCAGAACAGTTGAACTGGGTGATTTGGGGAGGTATTTGAGATAGGGGGTGTTTGAGAGTTTTGGTGTGTTAAAGCACTGAATTGCTTAATTTAGGTCTTCGATTGGTGAAAGAGTTCACTAACCTTGTTCCCATGGTCTAAATTGGCTGCCGATTGAAGGAAGAACACAAAACCTGCTGAAACTGGACAGCTGTCAAGGACTTTTTTTTGCACCCCTAGTTGACATCATATACTTACCTGCAAGCAGTCATCTGTCATGTCCTGTCAATGTTTGATTTGAGATTTCTTATAGAAGCATGATTGAAACTGAAATAAATCATCTCTTCAGGCAAAGATGAGACAAAAGAACAGATTGACATATAGCCCTGAACATGTGGTTAACATCACAGCAAGCCTCCAAGACACCTAATTAAGAGCAGTGAGCTTCTGGCCAAAACAAACCTTTGGGCCTTTTATGTTCGGTAAGCTGTGATAAAGAAAAGAGAGATTTTCCTCTAGCAATTTTAGTCAGACTTTTAGATCTTAGGTGTGGTTCCTTCCCCTGATTATCATACATACTTAAATGTCTCCAAAAGTTCAAGTGGATCAAACATGTACATTTTTGACAAGCGTAATTTTTGAGAGTACATCTAGAGTAATAATAGAAATTACGGTACATCCAGCCACTTACTGCACAAATACATGCTTGAAGCATGAAGTCAAATTCTAATAGTAATTTTACATTTCTTTTTTGACATTGAGTTAACATTATTAATTGTTAGGAATTGTTACGAGTTCCAGTAAACAACTTGAGTTTGCAAATTATGGACAGAAATTGATGCTGAAAAGGAATTCATATAAATGTAGAATTTCTGTGGTTCTCAAGGAGTCACTTTATTCATACGCTTTTAAATATGTAGCCTCAGAGCATGGAGAACAACACAGGCTCACCACCCCTACCCTATCTGCGGGACCTCCCATTTTGGCCAGTGCTCTACAAAATCAAACTCAGCTGTTGGGGCCTCTGACACTCTACTGAAACTTTAATGGACCCTCAGTTTGGGAAAGCAAAATACGGTTGGGCCAGTCTCTGAAATATTTAAAGTGTGAGCTGTAGAGCTTTTACCGCGAGGAGTATTGCATCAGCAGCTCTGCTTGGCGAAAGTGTGTGTAGCTTTCCGTCATCGAGTGGGTCAGCTAACCGAGAGGCTCATTTCCCTCAGTACCACCTTGCTCCTGACTGATGCCACCGAAAGGTCATTTGTACAGATAGGTGCTTGGTGTATGGGTGCAATGTGTTATGTTTCAGTGCTACTTTACTTGTCTGTTTGACTCTGTTATTCCTTTCATTTCTTGTGCAGGCCTCGGTATTTCTATTACATTTAGATCGTAAATTAAGAACTTGTAATTCCACAGGCCACAAGGGCCATAAATAAATTGTCATTTTTATTGTTTGGTCACGGGACAGCATTCCAAAAGGACTTGAGTAGCAACACAACAAGGATGCCATAGTAACAGTCGCTGCTATGGGAATCCATGTTGTACCTTTCAATTCTCCATTACTTTGGAGATTATTTTTAGTTTTAGGTTGAGGTAAGCTTGAGTGAAATGCCTTTGACATTTTGATTGAATTCAAAATCAATTCCAAGTTAGTCAAGGGTATTAATAATGTATACTTTCTTTGGTCTCTGCATTCTGTCTCTCTTGGTTTTTGTTTTTTTCTGAACAGACACGACCCCTTACTGATTCCGGGCAATGAGCAAATTGAGAACATGGACGTTAACGTGAAGAAATATGACTCCACAGGGATGTTTCACTGGTGTCCCAGTAAAGACATTGAGAAGGTCATCCTGGTGAGTCCTCCATCTGGCTGCTGTGGATCCTCAGAGCAGATACAAGACTCCATCACTGCCACGCGTTCATATCTGTCAGGACAATGTAACACACATGTGGCTGTTACACATCTTTGACATAACACAAATTCACATAATTTTGTTCTTTCCTTACTGCTATTTTTTAAATGCGGGACATTTATATACTTATTTATGGTTTCTGTTCCTAATGAAAAAAAAACTTGTTGCTGGTCAAAGGATGTCCTGTCTTTTGTTTATGAGCTATTTCAGTTACTATCCCAAGTAATGGGTGAGTTTTAATAGTCACATATATTGTCCTTGGTGCTGCCAGAAAATATATGTGCATGTCGATAAAATCACTTTAATGGCTGAGGAAAAACATAATGAAGAGAAAGGTGGCTTCCCTTGCTCAGGATATCCTGTGCTAATGATATATTTAATCTTTCTTACTGCTTCTCTGTTGTTCTAAGGTGAGTGCCCTGTTTCTTAATGAATGATAAAGCTTAATGGCCTCATTTGCTACAGTGTGGCAGAACTGTAAAATACGTTGACTTGGATGTCCTCCTCAGCTTGTCGTGTTTCAGCGCGTCCAGGACAACTGCCCACAGATGAGCTCCATCCATCAGGGCTTCCTGGTCCCCCTACACATTTTTATTGGTTTTTTTCTTCTCTTTTATTATTTTCTTTTTCCCCAACCGCGCTCTTCCTCCAGACCCGGAGTGAGGCCTCCATGACGGTTCTGAGCGGGCATGTGGTGGTCTGCATATTTGGAGATGTCACGTCCGCTTTGGTGGGGCTGCGAAACTTGGTGATGCCTTTAAGAGCAAGCAACTTCCACTATCACGAGCTAAAGCCTATCGTGTTTGTGGGCTCTTTGGAGTACCTGAGGAGAGAATGGGAAACCCTTCATAACTTCCCCAAGGTTTCCATCTTACCTGTGAGTGCACACACATGAACATATTGACCACATCTGCATGCTTGTATGCATTTAGTTGCTGCCACACGATTGGCTGATTAAATATTTGCATTAACAAGCTGGTGTACAGGTCTCACAGAGTGTATATCACACAGTTCAATGCATCCTATGTTATCCTATGCATATTTCTGTAGTCTCCCCACTGAAAAAAAGACTAGTGGGGGTGACAACATGAGAAGGCTTGGACAGGGGTTTTCCGGACAATGTGTCAAATTAAAATATTGCGTTGGAACATTAATGATCTCACATCATGCAGCTGCTATCAGTAAAAATATCGGCTCTGTACCATTTCTAGTGATGCGAATTGCAGCAACAGGAATACTTGTCTTTGCCGGGAAAAAGAAAATAAATGTCCAGCATGGCTAAGCAGTGAAATGCTGGCACAATGTCTGTGTTTGTGCTCGTTAGCGGTAGCTTGACTGAGTATCGAAACGGAACCCAAAACGCTGCCATCAGCAGCCACTACCCTTTGGATTAGCTCACACGACACCTCTGATTCCCCAGCACGTAGTTAGATCAGCCGAATGTCACGGGGAAAAAGAAAAAGGCTACTTGTTAACTAATTTCCCAGAGCTCCCCTCTCAATCTTTAATTTGTTTTTCTGTGCTCTCTCTCTCTCTCTCCCCCCCTCTCTCTCCCTCTCTCTCCCCTGCCGAAGGGTACGCCTTTAAGCCGGGCTGATTTAAGGGCTGTCAACATCAACCTCTGCGACATGTGCGTTATCCTGTCAGCCAATCAGAACAATATCGACGACGCCTCGCTGCAGGACAAGGAGTGCATCTTGGCTTCGCTCAACATCAAATCTATGCAGTTTGATGACAGCATTGGGGTCTTGCAGGCTAACTCCCAAGGTAAGGACTGCCCTGTGATAGGCGAGCGCCTTGCCTACAGGGGACAGGCCCTGGCAGGAGGAATATCCTTCACTCTGTGAGCGGAAGGGCCTCTCGTCTCGTCAGTCTGCTGGGCGGTAGAGGCCCTGATGGCTACAGTGCTTTAAAGAGGCAGCCATGAGTGTGTCTGAGGCACCCTGACTCACAAACGGGTGTGATATAGAGGTTGTAGCAAGGTTCTGGGGTGAAGTCGGAGTTCCGATTAGAACCTAAATGGAGATTGGTAGAGAACATTTGTACAGTTCTATTCCTCGCACCCAATGAAGATACATTATGCGGCAGACACTGGAATGCTTATAGAGAAGTACACACATACAAAAAGGACCATCTATATACAGTATAGACACCCCCAAGCATACAGACATAATGTTTACTGTATGTACACAGGCACACACACACACACACACACACACACACACACACGATGGTATTTGAAATGTATTAGTTCTAATTCACAGTACTATCAGTGGTGTGTTTCTCAGAAATGTGAACTTTTCATTCTTAGCCATTAACAGCTGCATATTTGGGCCCCCTGGCTGGGATGTTGAGTTGAGCAGATTGTTTACACATCCTGATAAACATGCGTAACCTGGTACAGTGAACTGCTCATGGGAATCCAGCGCCACTATGGGCAGGGAGAATTCACATTGTCTCTTGTCTTCCGTCACTTCATTAAGCTCATTTGTCATCCCACTGGATCTTATTCCACGATGATTAAGACTTCAATTATGGAGGCCTTTAAAGAAAACTCATACTGCATGCAGTCACAAACCCTTTACTGTGTAGGATCACAAATATGTGCTTGGAATATTCTCAGCTGAACATTCTAATGCTGATTTCACAATCACTACTGATAACTGAAAACAATAGAGTCCTACACTGACTTTACAATTTGGGGGAAATAACATGCTCAAAGCTCAATGTAGCTTAAAGATTTTTTCCCCCTTGGTTACCCGCCTGCGCAATGAAATGTTCCAATAACACAATAACCAGGGTTGTGCCAGTGTGAAAGTTCCAGAGGAAGACTCTGGAACTCTCTGTTTACAGGCCCAACCGTATTTTGTCCTACTGGACTTAGAATGTGAGAATTTATACTCTGTTTATGCATATTTCAGCTCAGGTTCATACCATATGAGAAATAGTATAACGTTTCAGGTCATGTTTGTACCACATGAGAGATGGTATATGAGAGTTTCAGTTTATGTACCCTCCCTTGGATTTCACTTCTCTGTCAGCGTTGGTTACAGAATTTTAACTAGAAGGTGCATATCAATAAATAAATAACCACCGTTGCCACGGGTAGCTAGGCTACAACAAACCAGAGAATTGCCTGGAGGCTGTGGGGTGTTGGGTTGGGGGGTGTTGGGGGATGTGGGGGGTTGGGTTGGGGGTGCTGAGGGATGTGGGGGGTAGGGCCACAGGAGAGGGGCGCCATATCTGCCGTGTAGTCCTCCAACAAGTCCATATGGGCGTGAACCAAACATTTCATGAAAACAGTTTTTTTGTTGGATCGGATCCCTGAGAATTTGGTTCTTTTATAAGGGTGCTATTAAATTTGGAGCCCATTGCATGTGAGTAAATAGGATAGTTATCTTCCCACGCTTTTTCTCTGAAATACAAAATCCACAAGGCTCAGAAATATATAAACAGCTTGTCTTTTCCCATTTCCCGTTTGCTAATAGTCTGGCGAAAGTATAGCATCTTTTGTACAGCATTGCTTAAAAATAAAATTAACAAGCGTGCAGCAATTTGGTTCATGCCCATTTGGCTCATGCGCATTTCTGCTTTGCTGAAACATTTACTAGCATTCTCTTTTTCTCCACCCCAAGCTCACACTTGGTTTAATGACTCGGGCCTGCACTCACTCACTCAGTCATGATTTGTCCTTAACTTCAGGTCACAGTCAAACACGAGTGGGCTCTTTTCACACACACTTTGGCAAGTTCAGTGATTGGCAAAATGAATGTGTCAAGCTGTGTGTGTGTGAAAAAGCATTAATCCTCACATGCATTTGTGTGACAGATGTTGATTAACTCCAGGTGTTGGGAGTGGAAGGGAGACCTTAATTCTCCCTCGTAAACTAAGACAAGCTCATTAAAAACCATACACACTAAAAGCTGGTTTAAAATGTAATGCTTACATGTTTGTGAAACGGTTTAATAGTAGCATGTTAGTGGTGCATAAAAAGGCGTATTGTATTAGTTATTGGTATAAATGAGTACATCTAGATACGTATACATGATAGAAATTTACAATATGAAATATATAACATTTACATTGCATTACACTACGTTACATTTTGCAATTGCTCAGATATTCAGGAAAGCAATTTCACAGCTGTTTGCATGGGGTTGTCTTTTCAGATATGTATTTCTTCAACGATATCCAGGCATCTGAAGTTGTGGGGCCATTACGACTGGGAAAGGGGTTAGGACTTCCCTACCAGCTGTTGTGGAGATATTGTGTGTGAGATGTGGCGTGGAGATATTGTGTGTGAGATGTGGTGTGGAGATATTGTGTGTGAGATGCGGTGTGGAGATATTGTGTGAGATGTGGTGTGGAGATATTGTGTGTGAGATGTGGTGTGGAGATATTGTGTGAGATGTGGTGTGGAGATATTGTGTGTGAGATGTGGTGTGGAGATATTGTGTGTGAGATGTGGTGTGAGATTTATGACCACTCACAGTTATCTGCGAGCTCATGCCAAAATTCAGGAAACCTGAGATGCCTGGATATCCCTTACCTGGTATTGGTACTGTGGGTGAAAATCAACACGATGTGTCACATGTATTGTGAATTTCACACATAATTTGTTCATGTCTCGGTTTAGTGATTCATATAGGACAAATCCTGCAATATATTCTCTGATACACATTATCTTAGATTGACTGTTTGTAATGTTGAAAGTGACAAAGCATTATTCTGGACTGATTAGCCTTCCAGGTCGTCCTTTAAGAAATCAGTTACCATATCAATCTTTTCTCGTTCTCATGTGTCTATTCATACACTCGGTTGAGGTGCATTAGGAAAAGGAGAAGCCTGCATCTTGAATTTGCTCTTTCTATAAAATCGTGTGGCCTGAATATATTAGCCTCATGTTGCATTTGTCACTATAAAAACTATAGGCAGGCATTTTCTGAAGTCAGCACTAAATGATGGATGTCAAACCACAGGCTATGTATTATGCATGTAGCATTACTGATTTAAGGGGTTCACTCATCAGCTTGGAAGAATGCAGAAATGTCAATCCACAGAAATTGATAGTCATGTCATTTCAGGAATATTTCATAGTTTCTGCTGATAGCCTCCCATGTTCCTCTTCTCTAGTATGGGAACAAAATAAATGAATAACATATAAAATGTCTAGTTGCTGGATGGAAGGCTAAATTTGTCTCCGGTGACCCCTAAAAGCCAAATATCCATGTCGCAATATCTAGGCAAGCATGTGAAAATTGCCTCTCATCCTTTTCTTCTGCAATATATGGTAACATGTGCAAACCACCAGGTAAATTATTTGTTTTTTGTTGGTAATCTATACCAAGTACTGTGTACCTTCATTCACTTTCATGAGTTGCAAAATAAAATGCCATATTCTGCAAAGCCTGTCTCATCATTTGTCACTGAAATACAACTCCCATGAAGCATTTACCCAATATCTCATAGGTATCAGGGTGCATTACAGAAAACGCTGTATGCATTCTTGTTCTTAGGGTTAAAAAATATTAACGTCACATTGACATGCTAAATCTCAATTGTCAAAGGACAAATATCTACACAAGTACAGACTATATAAAATCATATTTATGAAATCATGCATATATAGTCAAGCAACTGAGGCTGGTGCACCTGTACACTTCTGGTATAACACAGGAGTGCAGATCCAGCTTTCTTGTCAAGCATGGTGTTACATGGACTATGCTCTGGGTGTTTAGATTATTGTCTTTCGATGGTAAAGGTACTATATAATCTTGCACTATTTATACTACACAATTCCTATTAAAGTGATACTTTTTTCTCAGGTAATTAGCTGAGAAATTAGTGCTACCCTTTACCTGGAGACTGCCTTCACTCTTGTCTCCAGGTAAAGGGAGGGTGGAAAACCAGCAGTTCTGTGTTTTGATTATCCCTGCTGTAAATATTGTATATAAATGTGAGTGAATTCAGATTTGTCTTTGTCCCATGAAGGTTTCACACCTCCAGGAATGGACAGGTCATCTCCAGACAGCAGTCCAGTACATGGCCTTGTCCGACAAGCTTCCGTCACAACGGGATCCAACATCCCCATCATTACTGAACTAGGTAAGGGCCCGTCTCACAAACACTTTTCTGCTGAGAAGCGACTAATGCATCCCAGACAAATGACTTCATTCATAATAACGTTTATTTATTTAAAATGAAGTGAAAGTGTATTTATTGGAAGTAAGGCGACTAAGTCATGGCCAATAGCTGCCATGTTAATGCACAACAGAATTGCTTCCCCATCCGAAATACAGAAAGACAAAGTGGCTCCATTTATGTTAAGGTCCTGCAGTCCCCACGGTCCAGGAGACGATGAAAGTTTCAGATTTCAGTAGGCCGTAATGTTCTGGACACTGGGTACTCAAACTCCCTCCTGGCCCAATTAAGAGCCTCTCTAGCACAAGGGACAGAAATTTGGATTTTATTGCCTGGTATGTTCTCAAACAAGGACACCCACAGCTCATTTTCTGATACGCCTCTATTCAGGGACTGTAACCAAAGAGTGTCCTACTAGACTTAGAATGTGAGAATTAATATCCATTTTATGATCCTAAAATGTCCCCATTTCTAACATTCTTACATACTGTATGTAGAAGTGTCAGCTATCAGGCCCTTACTCATGGAGGCGTGGAGCTCTGCGTATGCGGAATGGGGCTCTGCAGCTGAGTGTGCTGGGATATGTAGTTCTTACCATTTTCCTTGCTCACGACTCTTTTGCCTCTGCTTTTCTCTCCGTCCCTCATTAAATATGCTTCAATAACTGTCTCCCTAATGCTGTTTTGCATCATTAGCCAAACCAGGCAAACTACTGCCTTTGGTTTCACTGAATCAGGAAAAAAACAGTGGAACCAACATTCAAATGATAACTGAACTGGGTAAGCTCCGCCTCCATTCGCCGCTACAGCACCGCTGCTTCTGCATCAGCTCCTCTCCGGAAGAGGGCCGCTCCCATGACATCATTCTTATCCTCACTTCTCTGGCTGAAGTAGATTGTCTTGGTTTGGCCTCTCTCTTTTTTTTTGGGTGATGTTTCTTCAGAGCATTGCTCGGCCTGATCATACCAAGCCTGTCCTTGTGGCTGTTTCCATGGCGCCTGCTTGCAGTTACTTTCTTTGGTCTCAGCGTTGTCCGCATGTCAATATATTTATTTTTCCTCTAGGGAAATTTGGACAGACACCTATGGTGATATCTTCCTTTAAGCTGCGTATTTTATTATTTTGAAGTCTTTTGTGGTGAACATTTTACATAAAAGTTGATTTCATCTGTTTTGAAATTTTCATTTATTATCCTATCAAAATTATAGCCAAATAGCAGATTTTGTGTTTGAAAGATAAGAGCAGGCTAGTACTTGTGAAATAATTAATCCTTAATGAATATAATATGGATATAAGATGCCATAAGATGCAGTAAACAGGAGCCAAGTGCTATGAGGTCATTGATTGCATATTTTCTGGTTCCCAATGATATTTTCAACAGCTCTCGTATTTTTTAGGGATTGGTGATTTTATTTTGTGCTGCAAAATGTTTCTTAATTTGATAATTATAAGGAGTATTCAAAGTAGAAATAATCAGCTTCATTTCAGGTAAGATTTTATTGTTTGGGACAAATTCAGTCCAAAATACCAGCCAGCTGGACCTTGTTTGTGTCAACTGCAGAAGTGACACAGTGAGACAAACATGGGTACCACATTTCAGACGTTGTGAAAAAAGTTAAATAAAAATACTTAACAGCTACTGTTGTCAATTATGGCGAAATCAATACTGTACTGGGTGGCTGGACTACTACAGCAAAGGTCTGCTAACATTTTATGAAATTTCATTTTCTTTTTTCCATGTTTTCAGAAAGAGAAAAAGCTTAAAGGGGGCTGACACACCTGTGGAGTTGGACCTCCAAACCCTTAAAATAATAATCACACAATCAGCTGTTTGTCTAATGCAGAATAACTTTTGTTTCCCTTGAACATACCAACAGATGCAAGATGGTACCATGTTATGATGATTTATTCAATCTTATTTTCAATATTTTACAGTGAAGGTATTTCATCTTTATTTGAGATGCCTACTTGATAAACCATCTCAAAGGCATTTCTTGGCTTTGAAATTAAGTTTATATAAGTTAATATAATATATTAAGTTGATATAATACACACACAAACACAAGCCCATTCACACCGACTTTAAGAAACTATTTCAAATGTTTATTTTTCAGTTTCACCATACGATACAGCATACACTGCATGACAGCTGATTGGCCGGTGCGTCCGGTTGCCACAGTAGCAGCAGGTCACATGACCACCATCGCTGCCTCTCCTGTGTGATCCTTATTAATCACACCTTCTTACATATCCAGTGAATGACTCCAACGTTCAGTTCCTGGACCAAGATGACGATGACGATCCGGACACGGAGCTGTACCTCACCCAGCCCTTCGCCTGTGGGACGGCGTTCGCTGTGAGCGTGCTCGACTCGTTAATGAGCGCGGTAGGTCGAATGCTCGTTTTTAGCCTCAGAACCTGCCAGTGAGCAGCGCACAATGTACCCACCGCATCCCTGCCAGGGATGTCTCAGCGTAAACAGTGTACAGATCTCAGTTGGTTGACAAGTGGTCTCCATTTTGAATCAGAAATGTCTTGACCTCTGACTTACATTTATACAGTTGTGATCGGTTAGAAAATCATAGTTGCATGTGAAAAGTGAGTGGGTGAGCTCTCAACTACCGTTGGGAGGCCTTTAGTGTTATCAGACTGTTTTACACCCCTAGAGGCCATGCACAGTATTACAGGCAAACCAATTACTATTTTGCACCTTGCAAACCACACATACAGCATAACTGCAGGAGAGCTAGTGACAGTATTTTCTGAGAATTTTATACCCTGAACCAGTACTCCGTAATCAGTGAAAAGTGTTCTATATTCAGCAGTGAAATTAAATTCTGCTTTGAACATCCACTCTCGGTGCACAAAGACATCATATTGTCTCTTAACATTGACAATATTGACGATTGTTATTGAATAATAATTTCACGTACCCCTAATCTAAACATATGATGATAATGGGTGGCCAGCAACAGAAAAGGTATTTGTTCTTGTTTGTGACACTAGTGAGACTTTTCTTGCTTGGCTGTGGTTTTAATATATACAGTACTTGCTCAGTACTGGGGTGAAAAAATGTCGGACAATCTGCTCATGGAAGCACAACTGTTGAACGGCAGCCTACTTTGGTATGCCAATAGCCAACCAAGCCTGTCAATTTCGTCAAATAATTACAAGAAGTTCCCCCATAACACATTCATGGGCAACAACTTTAACAGTAAATTTAGCATACATTTCTACACCGTAAAAAAATCACATTTTTACATTCACTCAGTATTAGGACACATGGCAGTGTTTGATTTAGAGTGGTAAGGCGCATGCTAAGCAGACAGGAACAGCTACAGGTAACTTTATTTTCAAAAAGAGGAATATATTTCATCATGCCTTCATTTTGCTTGATGCACGCTACAATAACTTTCACACTCAGACCAGCTGTGAGCAGGCACAGCTGGGTGTGACTGATATTATTCTCTAATCTCTCTCATAATTTAATTTGCACCAGAGGGGGTGAGTTTTGACAAAAGATTAATATTTAGCCTTTAGGGAAGTAAACACAAATCCAGATGTTTTTTTTAGTCAACGTTTTTCTTCAATCTGTCCTCAAATAAGTCTTATACCACAGTGTAAGTACCAGTGTAAGTACCATTAAAGCCCAGTGTAACCCCCTGGATCAGCAGAAGAGTATGTGACTTGGCAGTTACTGTACTGAAGACACTTTTTTATCCAGGACTGTAAACAGAACTAATGCAAATGGAGTTGGGATTTGTTTGAAGTGAGAAGGGTGAAATTCATCACACTCAGCCACTTGTTTAGGAAAGAGACTTTTGGGCTCCATCCTTACAGATACAGAATGTAATTTCACAAGTTGACAGAAGTTAGTGGATGAAATGTCGCATTGATCAGACAGGACCGTGAGCCGTTACCCACTGAAGGGAAGTTCTGGTCTTTTCAAATAATGTCTCCCAGAATGGATTTTCAGCGTGCATAACGGTTCTTTATAAAGGTTAGTATTGACGTTACATTTACGGACACTCTTAAATACAGGACGGGCCTGACCCGCTCCCGGCTTGAACGTACCTTTCACCCTATCCTGGGACAGAAAAGAAGGGATGACTTCCTTCCTCCCCCCAAAATGACGGCTTCATTTGTCCGCGATTCGGTTTGTGTGTAGATTTAGAACAAAGCGACCGTCGAGTGCGGTTGAGGCCGAACAGAGCGAATGCAGCCTAACAGACAGCTCCCATTCTGAGCATGCTCAGTAACACTGTCAGCCTCCCAAAGAGCTGTCACTGCATGGAGTGACGCCGGGTCTTACACCGCTATCAAAGGGCTGGTGAAAAGAGCTGGATCTGTAGTGTTCCACGATGAAAAGGACTGGCACTCAAACAAAATGAGATCAGCTTCAGTAAGGCACAGAATTACAGTATACCTTATAAGAAGTAATGAAGTATGCATAACTAATGCTTAGACATGTCTACCACTAACACACTTAACTGTTGGACATAGAGACAACCCTGGATATGTTTTATTGTTGGGTGAAAGGATTTCACAATTACAGCATTAAATTGCTGATCATTCGGTGTTGTTTCGTGTACGGTAACATACTACAGCATGGATACACCACCCGTTATTCATAAAAATGTGATAATTGTAACAAAGGAAGATGAATATTTATATTGCTTACAGAGGATTAGAATTATGTTTATTTCTTATTGTCACTGTAAACGTTGTATTGGTTATGTGCTTACTCTTATTACTACTGCTACTACTAGTAGTACTTATGATAATAATCAAATTATTTTAAAGTTTGGATCCAAGTTTTTCTAAGTTATTTTATAAGTATTTATTTGTAGAAAAGCAGTGGCCTACATGAAGATAAGAATGGCTAATACTTTGACTTGTTATCTTGTGCGGTAATGGACACTGGCTGAAGTCACAGTTGAGGTCTAAAGCTGCAGCGTTCGACAGAGCTTGAGACGTGGATGTGTCAGGCTGTACATTAATGGCGGTTGCTCCGTTCTCCGTGTCCGCAGACGTACTTCAACGACAACATCCTGACGCTGATCCGGACGCTGGTGACGGGGGGTGCCACGCCGGAGCTGGAGGCACTGTTGGCGGAGGAGAACGCTCTGAGAGGCGGGTACAGCACCCCGCAGACGCTGGCCAATCGGGACCGCTGCCGCGTGGCCCAGCTGGCACTGTATGACGGGCCTTTCGCAGACCTGGGGGTACGCACGTTTCATCAGTTATTTTATTATTCTTTATTATTTATAATTTATTTTACTTTTCAAATATTTCGCGTTTTTTTGTTGTTTGTAATGGATTTTGTAATCTCAGCACCCATTCCCTCAATGTGTCTTCTTTTTTGGGGAATAGTTAGGAATTCTTGGCCCCTGAAATAATATTGTTCTGGGCCTTCCATCCTACTGGAATTTTTGTGGGCCCTCTCCAGCTGAGGGCCACAGATTAACGTGACAGGATGCTCCGATGGGCAATATGATGGCACAGTCTGTATAAATGTTAATGGAAGTGGTGTTTTGCCAGTTATGTAATACATATATGAGCGATGATTGTGGAATGACCCGAACTTCTGAACATTTTCTTTGCAGGATGGTGGTTGCTACGGTGATCTGTTTTGTAAAGCATTAAAAACTTACAACATGCTTTGCTTCGGGATTTACCGATTAAGAGATGCACATCTCAATGCTCCGAGCCAGTGCACCAAGAGGTGAGTCAGAACTTTTCTCTGTCCGAACACACCACAAATCATCTGCGCAACAACACAATATCTAACTGTACAGCAGAACATAATCCGACGATACAACAGCACATAATCCAACTAGACAGCACGTATTCCAACTGTACAACGTCATATAATCCCACTGAACAACACATAATCCAACTGTACAACAACACATAATCCAACTGGACAGCACATAATCCAACTGTACAACTGCACATTATCCAAATGGATAACAGAACTCTGAGGATTTTCTGTGTAAAACTGCACGTAGTCCAACTCAGAGCAGTTAGCAAAAGGGTAACGGGAGCATGGGGAATTTTAATAGGAGCATGGTTTCTATTTTCATGCTTTTTTGAGGTCGACATTCTTTCTTTATGTTGGATTAGCATTTATTTAGTTAGATTATTACATATGCTTAGCATGTTTCTTGTGAATGGCGCATAGTAAATTTGTTTAAAACAAGTGGATAAACAGGGATCATGTACTCAATATACTTGCATTTGTGTACTGTCCTGGAGCAGAAATGTATCTCAGGATTGATGTGTAGCTTCTGTTGCTGCCGGTGTCCATTGCTTTGACATGTGATACATTTTCCTCTTCTTCTGTGGCAGATATGTCATCACCAATCCGCCGTACGAGTTTGAGCTGGTCCCCACCGACCTCATCTTCTGCCTGATGCAGTTCGACCACAACGCCGGCCAGTCCCGGACCAGCCTGTCCCACTCCTCCCATTCCTCACACTCCTCCAGCAAAAAGAGCTCCTCTGTCCACTCCATCCCCACCGCCAACCGGCAGAACCGCAGCAAGGCCCGCGAGTCCCGGGACAAACAGAAGTACGTGCTCCCCTCCGTCTGCGTGTGTGTGTGCGTGCGTGTGTGTTTGTGTGTGCGCGTGTGATGTGTGTGGGGGGGGGACTGCTGTGTGTGTGTGTGTGTGTGTGTGTGTGTGTGTGTGTGTGTGTGTGTTCGTGTGTGCGTGAGCACGGGAACTGCTGTGTGTGTGTGTGTGTGTTTATGGAAAGACTTGTGCAGGGTGCATGTGTGCTGGTGTGTTTGTGAGTTCTGTTTACAGACAGACGTGTGTGTGTGTATGTGTGCTGGTGCGTTTGTGAGTTGTGTTTACAGACAGACGTGTGTATGTGTGCTGGTGTGTTTGTGAGTTGTGTTTACACACAGACCTGTGTATGTGTGCTGGTGTATTTGTGAGTTGTGTTTACAGACAGACGTGTGTATGTGTGCTGGTGTGTTTGTGAGTTGTGTTTACAGACAGACGTGTGTATGTGTGCTGGTGTGTTTGTGAGTTGTGTTTACAGACAGACGTGTGTATGTGTGCTGGTGTGTTTGTGAGTTGTGTTTACAGACAGACGTGTGTATGTGTGCTGGTGCGTTTGTGAGTTGTGTTAACAGACAGACGTGTGTAGGTGTGCTGGTGTGTTTGTGAGTTGTGTTTACAGACAGACGTGTGTATGTGTGCTGGTGTGTTTGTGAGTTGTGTTTACAGACAGACGTGTGTATGTGTGCTGGTGCGTTTGTGAGTTGTGTTTACAGACAGACGTGTGTGTGTGCTGGTGCGTTTGTGAGTTGTGTTAACAGACAGACGTGTGTAGGTGTGCTGGTGTGTTTGTGAGGTGTGTTTACAGACAGACGTGTGTATGTGTGCAGGTGTGTTTGTGAGTTGTGTTTACAGACAGACGTGTGTATGTGTGCTGGTGCATTTGTGACAGACGTGTGTAGGGTGTGTAATGTGTTTCTGGGCCATGACCATTAAACACACATTCCTCATGCTCATGTAGACATCACATTAGCCATGCTCATCACAACAGTCACATTACTCATCCACCACGTGCCTAAACCATCCCAGATGCATGTGTCTACATACAGTATGCACAAAATAACTACTCATTTACATGACTAGCTAGTTTTTTGAATTCATTATAGTTCCATTTCAATTTGTTTAAGAAACAAAATGTAAATTCTGTTGAATGCATCAATTCAGCATGATTATGTCTCAGTCAAATGTATTGCTTATGTAACAATTATGAAACTACATTTATAGCGTATAGCACTTATTTTAAAAAGAAAGTGCATAGCATGGATGAATAAGGGTGCCAATGTATTGAGTATACAACACCAAACATTTAGTCATATTCTAAATGTATGTTCAAGTTCTATTACATTTTCGTTGATAGTTTCCCCGTGCTGTGAACTTGTTTGGATCTAAACAAGCAGTACACTTAGTCATCGTTCTGTCTTTTAAAATGATATAAGTAAACCTTAATATCTGTCAGGGAAATCTATTGTTTTAAATGCAAATGGGAGGTTGTTATTTGTGATACATGCCTCTCAATTTAGCTTGGTAGCTAGACTATTTGTGGATTGTCAAGTCTGCATAAATGGTCTGGCTGTCAAAATAATGACTTCATACGTAACCATCATTTAAATAAAGAACATATGTTTCTAAATGCATGTACAGTATATGCAATTATATACTAAGTGCTTTAGCATGAGGTAATTGTTATTTATTTCTAAGATTTCCTGACTTGACCAAATACACTTACCAGTTATCTGTTCATAAATAGATATGAAGTTACACAATAATTTCTGTCTAGATAAAACAGAAATATTCATTTTTTTTATAATTGTGTACACATGCCCATTTCTCATTGTATATATGGCACATATCCATGCTTATAATGTGTTGTGAATCGTTAAATTTGCCTTTCTCAATTTATATTTTAACACTTTTTTCCCTTTATTATACATAAGTACACATAGCTACACACAGTGAATCATTAAGTGGTTATTGGTATGATTTATTCAATGTACTAACTGAACTGAGCTGCTGTATTTGCTATACCAGCCATGGGCAACACAAAATTAAATTTAAAAAAGAAATGATGGAATAAAGGTGGAATTCAGTCTCCTTTATAACCAGTGCCTATGCCTTTAAAACCTTACAACAGAACAATTGGGAATAGATCACACCATCTCTATTTAGTGAACTTACGAACTCAAGGCAGCATTTTTTGTATTACACTGTACTTGTCATTTTCAGGAAGATGCTGACAGGTCAGGGATGTCAGATGTGCCATGTCAGGCTTCAGGCCTTGATGCCTTCACTGGCTTTTTGCTGTTTAGTGGTAATGGTGGCAGAGAAGACCAGGGCTCATTTCTGTAGCTGGCTGTGCTAGGCACCTTAGTATGCAGTGTGACAGCCCCCTCCAGTCCTCCAGTGACCAGTACTTTTTAGCTAAATTGTTACTGTATTTATCTAATTCTATTATTCTGTCATTTAATTTGAGTCAGTTTACTTAAGTCTAAGTGCAAATACCTTTAGTTTATACACATAGAAACACATTTTAGTCCAGTCTGTAAATGCCTATTGAGCTGAAGTAGTGTGGCATTTCTTCTCAGCTATCTGCCCGTATTTTTAAGTAATAAACCATATGGAAAGGATATGATGGAATAATTTGTATGTGCATGTATTTTATGACTTAAACCTAAATACCACCACGGTGGTTATGAAAGGTTTTATTCCAGTCCGGTGAGGTATATGGTGATGTCAGTATGTCTGAGACATGTGGTTTGCCTTAAATACTGTAAAACTTAACTTAGATTACCTCTCTTTCTGAAGTGCCACAAGGACCAATAGAGTGAGCCAAGGTATGAAAGCTAATGACTTTGCATGACGTAGCGACTGTCGTGGATTTTAAATCATAACTGTCCTTGTGGAGACCTGTTATGAGAGAGGAGGCATTTCTGTTTGTTTTATCAGTCATTCCTTGGTTTCTATTTTATTTTCTCTTTGCTTTCAAGCAACGAAAGCAAAATGGCTGCCACTGTCATTCTAATACCTGCCCTGTCAGAGATCATGACATTGCATGTAGTTCATCATGTTGATTTGCCTTTAACTTGTGTGTCTGACTCCACCAACTTTGAAGCTTATTTTTTGTTTTTGTTCATCTGTATTCAGATTTTCTTCTGTGCATTTTTTATTTGTCATTAAGCGTAATTTTGTCCCCAATTTCTGTGTATATTAAGTTTCAGCTGTGTGTGAGAGCAGTTGTGTGACTGTTTTTAATTTATGTGAAGCAAATGTAGTTGGACATTGAAACAATGTATGTCTGGCTCAATGTATGAGTAATGCCGTTATTAGCTTTTTTTACACTACACGAGGGTTGGAATATAAACAAGATAAACTGTATTGACGGTCTTAGCCTGGTACATATTAGATTTTTACTTTATGTTTACAAAAAATAAACCATTCATGACTACAAACAAAGTTTATGACTACGTAACTACATTGCTATATCAATGTAGTGTACTTGAGTGTATATAAACTCATACGAGCAAATGCACACAGGTATGTATACATATTTCTTGTATACATGTGTGTATGTATGTGGGATAATGACAATTATTTGTTTATATATGAAATACGTTTTTCTATCGTTTCCTTCAAATCACAGAGCTTGTATGTTCTACACTAATCTGCCCCCTCCAAAAAGTATGATAATCTCATAATCTGGTTCTGTAAGGTTATGGCTCCATATTGAAGACTAGCATTATTGTGCGAATCCTATAGCTCGGGAACTTGTACCATGTCAGATCTGCAGTGATCCGTGACCTTATGAGCCCCAGTAAACCCTCGGGATTGGAACAGCACTTAACATGATTGTAGACACAGCCACAATTACATCAAACCCCATCGTGACACCGAGCCCCATAGCTTGGAGCTGTCAGTGGCTCCGAGGTGTTTGCCTGGAATAAGAGAAAAAATGAGGTCACTGAACAAAAAGACTTCACATGAAATCCGACTTTAATCAAGCGGGTTGTCCTTCCAGTGAAATGTTTCAATCTTTGTGAAGCTGAATCTTAACCTGACAATTTCATTTCTGATTACCCCGTATCCACCTGCTTATCAATGTGGCAAACGTGAGCATTGAACAGACCTCGGGCTGGCAATAAAAAAATAATAATAATACAATGTCGGAAATTGAACAATGGTACAAGGGCCAAAATCAAACATTTACCTAAAAAGCCAAACATGAGGTCTCTGACAAGGATATGCATTATGTAGTATGGCAATATACAAACAATAACTGATTTAGTACACTGTTGCTCCCAAAAGCCTTGGATTTTTCAAATTAATTTGTTTTTTTTCTTCTCTCCAGGGAAACTACTCTATAAAAGTATCAGCGCTTTAAAGGAAAACACAAAACAGGGTATACCTTTACTGTATAGCTGGTTTCACCATGCCTCCATTTAACTCCCTTAGATTTATTAGATTGTAGTATAGTGACTTTTAAAATTATTAAACGAAACTAGTGTTGTTTTCACAATTCCAGTAGAAATTGCAAAATATTCATTAGTCGTGTTGTGACTCACTGTAGCATGTAGACCACCGAAAGCCACACTATCAAAATAAACCTAAATGTCAATAGTTACGTGTTTGTGAATCCCATTTAAACTCTTGACCGTCATCTACTGATAGGAAATAAACAGAGCAGAGGAAGTGGCAGAGAAATGTATCATGGAAACTATGCGTACAGTATACAGTAGTGTGTAAACCAAGGATGTACTGTCATCAGTTGTTTGGTATACATTTTTGTGAAATAGTTTCCAAGAGACATAAGCCATGTAATGTGAATGGGGCACTGTGTTTAAAGTTTGCAACTGATGAATGTTTTCCCTCCCTCCCTCCCTCCCTCTTCCTTTCTGAACGTGGGACAGAAAAGAAATGGTTTACAGATGAAGGGGAAAACGCCTACCCGAGGAACATTCAGATAAAGCCCATGAGCACTCACATGGCCAATCAAATCAACCAATACAAATCCACGAGCAGCCTGATTCCACCAATCAGAGAAGTTGAAGATGAATGCTGATAGGCTCATGTGGGAGAGGCATGGACATTCTCCTGGAGAAGACGATCATAATGCTGTCGCTGATTCTGTGCTCCTCACGTGTACCACGGATTATGGTTTTACATGGTCAAGGGAGATAGACGGGACCCTCTTATGTGTATACTTTCAATGTTACTTCCATGCTCTTTGAAGATATTTTATTTATAAATGTATACAGCATACATGTATATAATGACAATCAGTTATGGATTGTACAGCCCTTAGCACTTTTTGAAATTATTTTAAGAGATATCTCCTGTAATTATTTGCAATAGTACACTATTTATGTGACCAGACTCCTTATTTATCCATTTTGGAGGATGAGGGCCATTATAGTGGGTGTATAAAAGGACATTTCCCAAAGAATCATGCTGGGTATTTCATATCAGCCAGACATTCATGTATTTTGTTATGCATATCAAACATTTGCTTCTTTTAATGATTTGCACTAAATGAGACTATTTTTTTGAAAGGAACTATAAGTATAACAAAGTTTATCGAAATATAAAAGTTATGGAAAGAGTCAACCATTTTTATATTTTCACTTGGCTGGAGGAAATGGTTGTGGCTTAATACGGAAGGCGGTGAACCAGAGGTTTGCAAGAACAGAAGTTAACAGATGCTACAGTGAACAGTAGAATCATTTGAATGATTGCATTCCCAGTTGTGTGATGTACCATTGTCCCAGACATTAGAAATCAACACTTTGGGTTGGCCAGGATTGGAACCTGCACATTTAGTGATTCTTAAAACCAGCACCATCCTCACTATGTGCGATCGTATATGATCTCCATAGTGTACAGTATCCCTGAATTTGACCTATTATAGGGAATATTGCATATGGGCCCAGTACATACCGTGCTACAAGTCCCCACGGAGTTTTCAATTCTAGTTATTTACAGGTTTTTGGAGCAATTTCTCATGTCGCAGTAAAACTGCTCTAATCTACACATACACCCTCCCAACTCTTTACTATGATTGAGCTGTTCAAATGTCTATATTATGATGCGCTAAAATGGTTGCAGCACAAAATATGAAATCCATGTGATGTAATTCAGGAAGGGATGTTAAGTGCAACACATTGGAACATAATTTAAAAGTATCTAAAATGACGAATGCCACGTATTGCGTAAAGCGGGCCTGCTCTGGATCCTCTTTTGACTGTGAGCACTGCCTGACACAGGATTGTGACATGGAGGCAGAAGAAACTGCTTGGATGTTCTCCATGACCAATCTCCACGACACGATATCAAACAACAGACATTTGAACTACAGGTGCTCAATCGTAGTTACACTTACTGTATGACGTTGGGGAGGATCATGCACTGGAGAATGCAATCGTTCAGGTATTCTGGTGGAGACGTGTGTCACAGGCATTCCGATTACCCAGGTGCCCTTGTATGTCCCTCATCATAGAACCACACCCTTTCTTTCAGTTTTCACCTTGTGATTTTGTGGAGTGTTTGAAGTGGAAAATAATTATTGGTACTCTGAACTAAACATAGAAGTCCCAGGATGTTGTACTGGTCTGTTCCATCCCACTTCAAACCCTGGTACTACCACTGACTATACCAGCCTTTTACTGGGGAGAGAATATGGTGGGGCAGGGGCAGAAAAGAGTACTGGGAGGTTAAAGTGCCAGTACGCAAGACAAGTCCCCGTACTCCAAAGAGTAACCGGTGAGTACCAGTCCACTTCACTTATTTGGTGGCAAAACCTTCATATGTTATTCTGAAATTCTGAATCATTTGCTAAAAATGATCAGGGTAATTTAAACTTCAGCCTTACAGGAATTCCATTTCATCCTTTTTTTCCTTTCTTTCTTTTCACACTTCATTTCCACAGTATTAGAGTTCATCACATCCAAACTAAAAATACAAACTGGATTACTTGACAAACCAGACATCTTAACATAGGTAACATTTTTACTTTGTTTTGCTTTTTGTGAGTTATATAAAAAAAATCCTTAATTTTTTAAAAGGAATATTGTTATACATTTTCGCCCCAACGCGACTAAGCAGTCCTGTATAAATATAAACTATTTTTTGAGTGCTAAAAGCATGGGTGGTATTTCTGCAGCTGTGTTAATTGACAGTCCTAATATTGATAAAGTCTCCCATTCTGTATTTCGCATTCTACTGAAAAAAAAATGTGAATAACACAAAAATGAAGTTACCAGTCCAATTGTGTGCAAGTAAGTTTAGCAGAGCATAACTACCTAATAATGACTTAATGTGCATGAAGCCAGCTCATATAATAACTGGCCTGCAGCCAGTCTTTTTTGCGAAATGGGTAGAATTAAATCATTTTCATTATTGGCATTTGACCTAAATTAGGTCTCATTAAAAGGATACATTTCCATTTGCCTGGACAAATACAATTCACTCCAACTTGTGTTGGGTAAAAATACCACAAGTTGACCATATCCTGCTTGTAAGCAGTTAAGGCAGTAGCCATAGGAATAGAAAAATGTTTTCATCATTGGAAAAAAAAGTGTCCTGTAAATTCTGGCCATTCCAGTGCACATCTGAAGCGAAACTTGTTTCTTCACTGTCCATCCGTCCTGGCTGTGGTGTGATCTTCAGCTTATGTCCGCATAAGCCTCATTCAGAATTTTTTAATTGTGACTGCATTGATGTTACACTTCGTAGCAGGTAGACTCTTAAGAAAACGTGAGTATAATGTATATATAATTGGATTGTCGATAAAATTCTTGCTAGCCTGAAAAAATGAAAAGGGCGTAGATTAATTTTACTTCAAAAGAGAAAGATGATTTTGTCATAGAAATATTCACTCTCTTTCTATGACTATTACTTCTGATCCCTTTCCTGTGACAAAATTCAACATTTCTGTTGCAATGAAAATCTTCTCAAGTAAAGTTTCTTGATGTCAAGTGTCATTTGATGTCATAAAATAGCTATTACATGCAAATATTTAGGGGAGCACCTATTTAAGCTAAGGCATAGAGAATTAAAGATCTCCTTTAGTATGTTTCTTGTGAAATTTATATTTAAGGGTTTACATTCCATATTGTCAGCTGTTTTACTTTAAATAGCAATACTATTGGTTTGTTCGCCTCTTCTGTACACTACATTTAAAAAGTACTGCAATATCAGGGCAGTCAAAAACAATATGAACATAATAATGAACAATTACCTAGACACTATCTCACAGTAAATATCATTAGACTTTTTTATTTTATTTATTTTATTCATAATGTTTTTGCTGCATATTGAAACAAGATTTCCTATGTCAGTAGTGGTAAAGATTGTGCAAGCTTATTGGCCCTCCCACCCCCACCCCGTAAATATGACCCACAAATGTACATTTTAGTTTTATTTCTCTCCGGTTATTTGCATTTGTAATGGGAGGGTTGTAGTGATAGGTGACTCTGGCCTCAGGAACGTCTGCGGAAGTGTGCTGTGAAATGGGAAGGCTATGAGCCCCTGCTGCTCTGGGTTGTCTTAGTGCGGCACCATGTACTGGCATAGAGAACATCCAAGCCTCAACTGCCTCTATGCCAGTACTGTGTCAGGCAGTGTGTAAGCCAAAAGAGGATTCCTTAAGACCCGCTGTTCGCGAAAAGTGGCATTACGGAGAGGTGTAGGGGCACACGTGCAAATACACCTTTCCAAACCCGTCTTCGAAACCAAAACAACGCATGTGATACGTTGTATGTAAATATATTTTAAAATATATATATATAATAGCTGTTTCTCATTCATGTGAGACATTTGCAAGGAGAGGTTTCACAGCAAGAGTACAGTCATGATAGCAGAAACTAAAACTGTTTTAGAGAGTACAGAGAAAGCCCAAAACGAGCCCTCAGGCTTTTTTTTAATTTTTTATTTTTTAAAAGCTGTTGGTTTACACTCATGTGTCTGGTGTTTGCGGTCAGTTTCACATCGAGTGATTGAGCGATCACCTGCCCATTGGCATGTGTTGCACATCATTGTAGATTTATTTTCTTGCTCTAAGGGATGTGACAACTTTATTGATAATATCTGGAAATTATTATAGATAGGTGTAAAACATATAATTTGGGGTAAGGGTGTAAGTCTTAAGTAAATGTAAAAAATTACATTTGGCTATTTTTTTATGTTAAAACTGACATTTATTTGGTAGTGTAATGGCTGCCTCTCATTTCAGGATAAATTCAGGACATATTCATATGATTCTGTGACATATGCTCATTACAGGAAAAAGGTGGTATGGAAATTGAATATATTGATTTGTTTTAGCTAAAGAAATTGTTGGAGAAACTGATGGTGCTGAGTTGATCTACCTGACTCTGTCATATCTGCTGATAAATATACTGTCCTGTAAAAACAAAAAAACAAAAAAACGTTTGTACATAAATTGTACATGGTTTCATTTTGTATTTTCTCAAATTAAAATGGATGTATTTGTGGTCAAAATGTGACTTGTGTTTTTTTATTTGACTGTAGATCCATGAAAATCCTTTTGGTGCCCAATCAAAATCAACAAAATGCCCAATTGTACTTCTGCTGTCAATTTGAGAGAACACAGGCAATTTAGGCTTGCACCGGCTGAGCTGTGCTGTCACAGGACAGTAGGGCTGTGTTACTGGTGTTCACAGATACCAGGTGTACAATCACCAAAAAACACAACTTGCAACTGATACCCTGTCTGCCTAGGCCACGCAAAGATTCATTATACAAGTGATAATAATTTTTTCTGTTAGCTTAGCTGTATCCTCTCCACAGTCCTGGGTAATGATGATTGATGCCTGGACCAACAGATGCCAGTTTTAATTTTAAGACCTGACTTGCAACGTTGACCTGAAAAATGTGTATTAAAAGCTCCAGTTCACTGTTGAGAATACCTGGTCTCATCTCAAATTCCATCAAAGGATGTCTTGCTCACTTTTTGCGCTGACCCTCAAACCGTAAGATACGGTGGTTGGCTGTGACCCCCTCCTCACACTGCCTGCAGTGCCGTTGTTGAACATATGCCCTTTTATCGCCGTATACAATAATCCCTTTAACAAAGACAAGAAAACGCGTCTGGCATCTACAGCTGATCTTTGTACTTTATTACATCCTCAGCTGGCTGGTGTCTGTAAGATTAACACCAGGAAGTAACAACCTGGAGCTATAGTGGGATCAATACAAGGCCTGTCTGAGGTAGGCAATCAATCCGCAGATCACTGCTGTTTTATCATCACAGACACATTAGTCCAGTCCTGTAGCGTGTTATTTCTCATTATTACTTAGGCTTGTCATGTCAGTCAGAGCAAACCTACTTGAAAGTCAAACCTTGAGGCCTAAATGGACACTCAACCTTGAAATATGTTTTATTTATTTTTGTACTTATTTTTTGCATAGGTCCTATTTTGCATGTGGCCTAGACCTACATTAGCTCATCAGCGAGTTGGTGAGATGTCACATTCATGCCACAATTAATATTTTCTCAATTCAAGGTTTTTCACGGTCAAGTTGTGCTTGCCGAACGGACTAGTTCTTCATAGGTTATGACACAAGATTTCACTGTTTCTGTATCAATCAGTTTAATGTCTTCTCCCTAATGTCGGATTGCACTTTTCCTTTTGTGTTCCTTCATATTTCTCAATGAAAATGTATTTAATATAGAAATCAACGATTGTGTTTATTTGCGCTGAATTTGATTGTGTGACCTGCTGGTTCTCCCAACCCCAGCAAAGTGTGCTGATTTGCTTGCGGTCAGACAGCCTGACTGCCTGACGTAATTTGTATGTCGTGGAAAGAAACACGGTTTCTTTTTGGTTGCAACTGCTCTAAATGTTTTGATACATTGCCCGTTTATTGTTTTGACTGCCAGCATTTGGTATTCATTTTTTTTTGCTGTTCAATCCTATTGTACATTTCATGTATTCTGATTCTGTTGTTATCATTTCATCAAGGTTTTCCCATGTTCATGATTCATGCGAGCTGTGTCCCTTTATCCTTGTCTCAGCTCACTGAGCCGGGACAGTGCAGAAACTGTCATTTGAGAGATGTCCTTCTCCACTCCTCTGGTATAGACCTGACTGCCCCAACTGGTTTTGAATGGCTCAAGTGGGAGGTTATTGGTAGGGCAGAACATTGTCCTGTTTATACAGTTCCCAGAAGCAATATGTAGTTCAACTTTCAGCTTCAACGATGTTTTCAATCAAACAACTCCCGTGAGTTTGTCAACTTTGGGGGTATGGCTTGTCTGTGTCACCTACTGACCCAACTGTGTTCGCTGACTTTACCAGTTCTGTAATGTTGTATTTATGTGCAACATCCACCCATGACTCATATAGAGGTATTTCCCCTACACAATTAAATGCATGCAATTTTGGAGTAACAGTGGTCATGCTGACCTTGAACATGAGGTCTAGGACACATGCAAATGATATGGTTGTGCGTGAAATGTAGTATGTGGTCTTACACTGGGTTAACTGCTGATGGCCTGGAGTGCATCCTCATTGGGCAGTTACTGCTGAAGGGCAGGGATGATAGCAGGGTTGGATAGCGTGATAACTAGCTTATCAGTCTATTTGTTTGGTGTTGGAGGAATGTGTGAACAAATTCATTAAGTTAAGCAATTGAACAAATGGAATACCTATGTCATACATGCATCATAAAGCACCTTGTAGAAAGTCAATGATTTATTCACAAAATTTACTTGTTGCCACATTTGCATTTTCAGAATATCAGAATATTTTCTTGACCCCTAGACTTTGCTAATAAATAATTACAACAAAATAAAGAAATTGTTCACTGTAAAAGAGATAACTTTCAACAATGCTGAAAAATGTGTCTGCACTGAAAAAAAAGTGAATCTTTATTTGTACGTTTTTATATCTTTCATTTGTAAACCCAGGCCTGTAAGAACAGTGAAGCCATTAGTTATCTGGAGGGGTGCTGGTGAGGATTCTCCCCGTAACTATGGCAATCCAGATTACACGGGGAGAGAAAGAGACTAAGGAAATTGAACAGATGTTGGTTGCGCTGTTGATTCGTAGACTGATGATGGTGGCACACAGACGGTTCGAATTAATGGCTTGTTACTCTGAACCAGACTCCTTTGTGAGATGTTTTCAAAATGGTTGATTTACTACAAAGTGGCTCCTGGTGTGTGCATGCAGGCAGAACAGATTCAGATCGATTCGGGTGAAATTGATTGATCAGCCATTTAACTTGGCAGCATGTTTACCGAAACAAACCATGCAAAGCCTATCCTTTCTGGGTCTCTCAATACAAATCAGACCGTTCTGTTACATCTGTCAGATTTATTCCACAGCTCTTATTTTACTTTGATACTCCACTACTGAAGGATGCCTATGACATTAAAAAATGACCTACACTTGTACATGTGGTTCACTGTAAGATTTGTTAGCAAAACTGCTATCTGTCTTGTGGTTTCAAATATGACAACACTTTAAACTGTGAGTCATCAAAGAGAAAGAGATGTTGGTTGGTTTTCGAGAAAACGATAGCTGTACGTCAAAGGTAGCGCTGTAAAGTGTTGTTTTTATTGTACATGACTGGGTGCCATTGTCTTGATTTAATTATGCCGATCTCTTGGCAATCCATTCCGCTAAAATAGTCACACTTTTTCATTCCACAAGGTGTTGTAAAACTCAATTTAAGAAATAATGGTAAACCTAACACTGAGCTAGAGGGTTTTCTATTGGAGAGTAACTCCCCTGATCTCTGAGAGTAACTGCAAGAGATCTGTACAATTAGACTGTTGTCCCTTTCGACGAGTCCACAACAAAACAAATCTCTGATACAAGCAGATTTCTAAGGAGCTGTTATTGGCCATTAAATATCCGGTGAGGAAAGCACTTCCGAAATAACGGGGATTAAAATGACTCTTAATTGAGAGTATATCAGAGCATAATAGGAAATGGTAGACAAACTACTTCAAACACATGCAAAATCAGCATTAATATTAATGAATAGTCTTGTGTGCATCACTGGATTCTGAACCCATGGGAAGCATTGTGATAATCATTAAAAAGTATAGTTTCTTCTGTATTTGTGGGCCAGTCTGAGCTATATATCGTGTTCAGCAGAGGCTCTGTCCTCAGTTTCTCTTGGGAGAAAAAAAGCCCTACAAATCATTTGCCAAGGGGACACACATCCCATCCTTTGGATAATTGTGGATGAAAACAGCCTCTGTGTTCTCACCTTGGGATGCGGTGGTCCATCATGTAGCTTATTAACGCTTTTACAAACCAGGTCACGGCTAGAGACTGCCAGCACACCGCTGATATTTACCGCCTGACGGTACGGGGAGAACCGGACAGGTTCTGCGGATTCTACTCCCCGGCCCTGACACCTGCAACAGTCCCGGCTCAGGGAAAATAAACACGTAGAGCCCCGTCGTGTTGGAACACACTCCGGCGGCGATGGGGCAAGTTAAGCGTATGCTCGTTCCGGCTTACGGTCTGACACGCAATAAGCAAGGTGATAATAAGAAACAGCAGCTCAGACTGTGGCACAGAATGGTGATGCTGCTCAGATCAGTTTTGAGCCCTCTAAGAGCAACGGACAGCAATCGTTTGCTTACTGAGACTGGTGGTATTGTTCTGTGTACTAAGTGTTCCTCAGACTTATAAAATGACAGATGAGCAGTCATTGTGGGCCACTTGCTTTAAATCAGTAAACTGAGAAATCTGCTATCACTTTAATCACTTTTTATCACTTCAGGGAGATATATTGTGCTGTGAATTAATAAAATACAAGAAACAGAATCCAAAAATGTTACTAAAGCAGCACATTTATTGGATATTAGATGAAGGAAATTGCACATGTAATGCTATTGTATACTCAGTGAGCACTTTATGAGGTATTTATTAGACTTATTTTTTGGTCTTCTGCTGCTGTAACCTATCCACTTAGAGGTTTGATGCATTGTGTGTTCAGAGATGCTCTTCTGCATACCACTGTTGTAATGTGTGGTTATTTGCACTACTGTCATCTTCCTGTCAGCTTTGACCAGTCTGGCCCTTCTCCTCTGACCGCCTTAACAAGGCGTTTCTACCCGCAAAACTGCTGTTCACTAGATATTGTGTTTAGCACTATTCTCTGCAAGTTCTAGAGACTGTTGTGTGTGAAAATCTCAGGAGATCAGCCGTTTCTGAGATATTCAAACCACTCTGTCTGGCACCAACAATCACTCAACGGTCAAAGTCACTTAGATAACATTTATTCCCCATTCTGATATTTGGTCTGAAAAACAGCTGAACCTCTTGACCATGTCTGCATGCTTTTATGCATTTAGTTGCTGCCACATGATTGGCTGATAAAATATTTGCATTAGCATGCTCAAGTACTACCTAATAAAGTGTTCAGTGAGTGCATATAATGAATGTGGCTACTGTTTCTTATCAAACACACAGAACAGGAGGCATACAGGTATCTTAAATACAGGTGAACTGTTCCATGTGCACACACCTTCCCCCAGCCAAATCGGCAGCAGGAGCAGCTTTGTATGCTGAGCTCGTCCGGTCGTGGATGTAGATCATAAAAGGCTAGCTGTTGTCACCGTTATGGCCTTGGTTCCCCCGTCTCCCCGCCCGGTGTCACTTGCACATCACTCTGAAGAGGGAGCGAGAGCGCCCGGATCCGCGGTGATAATAGTTTCCATGACAATGCGACGCTCCCGAGTGCATCAACGCCAGCGCGGATAAACAGCGGCCCTTTACAAAAACAAGAAGGTCATTACGGCAGCTTGTCAAATCAATGTTGAGAGTGTCTGGACTGATTAAGCCGTCTTCTCCCCCGCGCTGACACGGGTGTCGATAGCGATGTGCCACTCGAGCGCGGTCCGATGATTGGCCCGAAACGTCCATCAGTCAGGGAGACGGGGAAGACTAATGATTCTCCGTGCTGCCTATTAGAGCGACATGACAACTCAATCTCGCTTGCTGAGAGGGAAAAAGTGACCTTGCAGCATCATTTGAGGCTGAATTAAATTGGCAAGACCAGCTAATCTTTACCTGAGGCGATTAACAGAATTAAAGGACAACAACAAAGGCATAGTGATTTCACTTTTTTTTGTGTTTATTTTCTTTTTTTGGACAGGGACGCTTATGACTTTCAGAGGCTTTCTGTGGTGAATTACATTTCTGCCATATTTCTACATATATCTGGTGGGGGTCACAAAATGACGCTTCCATCAACCATTGAGATCGCAGTAAACAACATCTCAACAATTAATCAAATGTCCATCTTTTTGAGCGAAAACACCAATTCAAAAAATTATTTTCCCTTTATAGCAGAAAAGTATAAAATAAGATCAATTAATTCAGTGTCTTCGGAACAACAGAAAATGATTAATCAATTTTGTGCCTGGTGTGACATCATTCCTGCTCCCCCCAGGGGGCAATAGAAACAACGCAAGTCAAACAATTTAGCTAATGGCGGCAATCATCTCAGTTAATCATTCAACTGTACTTAATCAGGTATATGTGTATAAGAATTCTGGTGCATTGTATTTCACAGGTATTTCTTTGTTTTCTGATTCACAACTGTAGATTGTTTTTATCTTCCATCCTTTCTGTGACTAACCTGATGTTTATGATATTGCTCTTGTAAGATTCACTTGGCTCCCGTTCTCCTCACAGTGATTTTCCAGTGAGCGATTAGGGGCAAGCTCAAGGAATTATTCTTCATGATTACTTCAGCTGGGAGTCAAGATAAACAATCTCATTTCAGCGTAAACCTATATTGGCAATGGTCAATCAAGTACTGTCTGAGTATCTATTAGTCTCCAGCCTTGATGTTTAAAAATCTACAGGCGATTGTGTCATCTTCATGTTGATTAGGATGAATTGCAACAGATTTACAGCCAAAACGTGTCTGTTGTGGGTGAGCTCCCAATTATCTGCCTAACTGCACTGAATACTTATGTTTGGGTGTGAAAGTACAATTTCTAGACACAATTTGGCATAGGAGGATCCTTAATATTATTTCAATGGACTGTACTTTAATCTCGGATGTTTAAAACAACCTAAACATTAACATCCTGCTAAGGAAGAAAAGAAAGTGGGCCACATATAATAAACATCCATCCATTATCCTAACCTGCTTATCCTGAACAGGGTCGCAGGGGGGCTGGAGCCTATCCCAGCATACATTGGGCAAAAGGCAGGAATACACCCTGGACAGGTTGCCAGTCCATCGCAGGGCAAACGCACCATTCACTCACACACTCATACCTATGGGCAATTTAGACTCTCCAATCAGCCTAACCTGCATGTCTTTGGACTGTGGGAGGAAACCGGAGTACCTGGAGGAAACCCACGCAAACACAGGGAGAACATGCAAACTCCGCACAGAGAGGCCCCGGCTGACAGGACCTCCTTGCTGTGAGGCGGCAGTGCTACCCACTGTACCATCCAACTATATACCTATTTCAATACATTTACTCTCATGTTTCAATGTTTTTTATATGTCATTCTGAAAACCACAGTGATTGTAAATACAATCAAATTGAAATTGCCATTAAATTGGTTAATCTCAGTCGAATGGGACTATATTGGGTCATTACATCATTTCCTGTTTCACGAGACTAACTCGATAAAATTATGTAACAATGCAAAAACAGTTTTTCAACCATTAGCATGAGGAAAGCCAAAGAACTGGCAATTCAGAAGACTCAGATGGTAATCGACCATCACAAGTTAAACATACCTCTTAACACTGTATGGGCAATAATAATAAGGTGTTAAACATATGGAATGGTCGCAAACTTTCCAGGAAAGGGACGCAAATTATGCATATTATCTCCTCGGACGGTAAGGAAGATGGTGAAGGAGGCAATTTGGGAAGTAATCCAAAATAGTGCAAATTTATCAAGGGTGCAATCATTCTGGAGCCCACTGTATATGTTTATTCTGCTGCCACAATGAAAAATAAAAAAACACCAAAAAGGGTGGTTTTGTTGAAGGTGAAGTAGTTTTCCTTGTACAATCACTCCACATCTGGTTTCATCTTGGTACATAAAATGGAAGCAACTGACCTATGTTACACCTACAGTACAATGTGAAACATACTACACAGCCCTCCCTAGCTCAACACCTTTGGCTGCAGCATCAGTCTTCATCTGACACATGGTCTCAAAATTACATATTTAGAATTATTGCATCTTTTCACCTTATAGACATTAGAAAATATTCTTGTGTATTTTGCTGTCTTCACCAAAACAAAGATTTCATTATACATGTCTTCAAACACATTACTGTTGATTTATTTATCTGTGGTAAAAAGAGGTTTATTTCGCTCTTGAATAAACATAATTTCCGATCTGACTGAATGGAGAAAACAAATGCACAAAGATGCACATTTCATTCATTAATCGTGTGAATGTGTTCCTGTTAGTAGTTTTACTTGTAACCAAAATGTCTAGTTTCCTGTTGAGATGTTGTTTATTGCCATCTAGAATCTTTAATTCCTTTTTTGGACAACAATTATATATATTTTACTATTTTTCCATCTAAAATTTCTCAATTGAAATGTTTTTGCACTGTGATTTTTCTGAATGAAAATGATTTCCTAACAATTTTCATCATTTGGACATTCCAGTACCCACTGAGGATGTGACATTCAGTGCATTGCACACGAGCAGATTGTCAAAAAGGATTCATCATTCTTGTCTCTCCTGTTAACTGCCAGCAGATGCCCACATTAGACGATGTATCCCCCAATCTTGACCGAGATCATGGCTGAGCTTAAAAATATTCAATGATGTTTTCTAAATGGCAATTAAAAGGCGTCATAACATTTTATTCTGGTTACTTGGAGCACAAAGGACAGACAAGGCAATATTCCATGGACATCAAATGAATGCAATTTGCTTGGTGGGTATGATGATGTATTTTGAGGTTTTTCCCTTCATAATAAAAAATAAAAATAAAGACAGATTGACAATGTTAGCTTGTTGTTCAGTGCTTGGAAATAACGTATTTTGATGATTTCCAGAGAGATACCTTTTTTAACAATTATAACATTTGGCACATTTCCATTTATGTACGGTATATTACTGCTTGCGTCAAGCATGACAACAAAAAAATATTTTTCAACATGAATTTTGTAAAATACATATTTCTATACATTTTAATACATCATACTCAAACACATTTTTCAACATACATGCATATCAATGCATTCATTCCACCATTTTATTTCATCTGTGTCAAGTAAATAATTGCATTTCTAATTGTTTGCCATTTTTTCATTTATTGTACATAAGTCAGTAGTCATTTGTATTTTGCAGATTTTCCAATAATAAATATTTAATCATGATTTTCTTCAAAAGTGTGTTTATTTCACCAGGGACTGAAGCATGATTTCCATATCCATCTCTGTAAAAAAAAGAAAAGAAAAAAGAATTCCATAATTTTTTTCACTTTTTGAAGATAAGACTTTTGAAGATAGTCTTATGTATTTTTTATGGATTTTAACTCAAACTAGTTTTTCAACATAAAATATATATATGAATTGATTTCACCATAATTAATTAATAAATATTTTATATCCCTCTAATTAATTTTTTATTTTTATTTTTTATTATAAATTAAAATTTTATTTTAAATTTTTGGACATAAGACCATAGTCTTATGTATTTTAATAGATTTTAACTCAAACTAGTTGCTCAACATGAATGAATTGAAACACATTTCTATGCATTTCTTTCACCATAGTTTATTAATAAACATGATTTTCAATCCCAATGATTAAAATAAGATATTTAAATAATCTTTTCTATTTTTGAAACTTTTTGGACATAAGACTATAGTCATGTATTTCTATGGATTTTAAGTCAAACAAGTTTTTCAATATTAATGAATAAAAAATAAATATGAATTTATTTAAGCATCATTTATTAATAAATATTTTCTATCCCCCTGATAAAAAAAATAAAAATGAATCTTTTCTATTTTTTCACTTTTTGGACGTAAGACTATACTTATGTATTTCTATGGATTTTAACAATTTAAACAATTTATTTTCTGATTTTTCCCTTTTTCTCCCAATTTGGTAGCCAATTGTACCCCGTCTGATTCAATTAGAGCTAGTATTAGATACACCGCTCACACCCCGTCCCTTGGCGACCCGAAGGAGAGCGACACGCCTTCTTCAAGCCGTCTCGTCTCATGCTTGTGACCGTGATTCCGAGGCGCCCGAGATACTTTATTGTGCAGCGATCTAGTCCCTCCCTCTGGAGCAGCGAGCCAGTTATGCTGCTCCAAGTGAGCTGACCAAACTTGGCTTTTGGCAGGACCAGGAAATGAAGCCCGGTCCCCGGTGTGCAACTGCAGTAAACTGCAAGTCTGCTGCATCTTAGCCGGTTGCGCCACCGCATATAATCTTATGTATTTATATGGATTTTATGGATTTCAAGCCCCCTGATTAAAATAAGAGAAAAAAATATTTTGTGATTTTTTTCCATTTTTGGACATAAGACTATAATCTCATGTATTTCTATGGATTTTAACTCAAGTTTTTAAATATTAATGAATACAATTTTTTAAAATTTTTGTAACCATAATTAATTAATACATATTTTCTGTCCCCCTGATAAAAAAATCTATCAATTCAATCTTTTTTTTTTCGCTTTTTGGACATAAGACTATAATCTTATGTATTTCTATGGATTTTAACTCAAACTAGTTTTTCAATATTAGTGGATAAAAAATAAATGTGAATATATTTAACCATAATTTTTTTATAAATATTTTCTATCCCACAAATGAAAAAAATAAGAACTTTAATTTTTGCCTTTTTTTCCACTTTTTGGACATAAGACAATAGTCTTATGTATTTTAATAGATTTTAACTCACGCTAGTTGCTCAACATGAATGAATTAAAAAAAAAATCTATGAATTCCTCTAATGAAAAACAGAAGAATTTTTCAATCTTTGCCTTTTTTTCACTTTTTGGACATAAGACAATAGTCTTATGTATTTCTATGGATTTTAACTCAAACACATTTTTTTATATTAATGAATGAAAAATAAATATTAATTTATTCAACCATAATTTATTAATAAACATGATTTTCCATCCCCCTGATTTTAATAAGATAAAAAAATGTGTGGTGTTTTCCATTTTTGGACATAAGACAATAGTCCTATGTATTTCTATGGATTTTATGGATTTTAACTCAAACAAGTTTTTAAATATTAATGAATAAAAAATAAATATGAATTTATTTAACCATAATTAATTAATAAACATTTTCTATCCCCCTGATAAAAAAAAAAAATTCTATCTTTGCTATTTTTTCACTTTTTGGACATAAGGCAATAGTCTTATGTATTTTTATGGATTCTTACTGAAACAAGTTTTTCAATACAAGTTAATAATAAAAAAATTATATGCATTCATTTCACCATAATTTATTAATAAACATGATTTTCTATCCCCCAGATTAAAATAAGATAAAAACAATATTTTGGAATTTTTTAAATTTGTGGACATAAGACTATAGTCTTATGTATTTTTATGTATTTTAACTGAAATGAGTTTTTCAACATGAATTGATAAAAAAACATTTCTATGAATTTATTTCACCATAATTTATTGATAAACATGATTTTCTATCCCCATGATGACTGTGTACATACATCTACTGATGCCTCTGGACACATCTTCAGTGATGTTCCTGGAATCATCGGGTGTTTCGGGTCTTTCAACATCATACACCCTCCTCCAGGTGACCCAACCGGGGCTGATCAGACCCCGGCTTGTGTCCAGATGGCTAGCTACCATGACTCCATGGCTCTCCTCTTTTGAGCCACAGCCATCTTGAGGCTCTCTCTGCCGCATCGGTGGTACTGCAGATGGCTCTCCTCTTCCTCTCTCCCACGATGCCTAAGCTACTGAAGGCTCTGGCTAAAGAACGGGCTGCGAAACCCCTGCATCCGACCTCCACCGGAAGACACCTTGCTCTCCACCCAGCCTGCTGACAATCACTGACCAGTCCCGCGTACTTGGAGAGTTTCCTCTCAAAGGCTTCTTCCAAGCGATCTTCCCATGGGACCGTCAGCTCCAGCATCACCGCTTGCTTGGTGGACTCAGACACGAGGACAATGTCTGGCCGCAGGGTGGTAGCAGCAATGTGACTGGGGAACTTCAGCTGTCGTTCGAGGTCCACCAGCAGCTGCCAGTCTCTTGCAGAGGTCAGGATGCCAGCAGATGTTCTTCTGGCAGGGGTTGCCTGCTCCCCAGCTCTGACAAAGGCGATGGTTCTCTTGGAGGGTCGGAACTGCTTTGCCCACAGAAGTCCAGCGCTGATGGCTTCAGCAATGGTCTTAAGGACTTGGTCATGTCTCCAACGGTACCTTCCATCTCCAAGTGCCCTGGTACAGCAGCTGAGGATGTGTTCTAGGGTTCCTCGCTTGGAACACAAGGGGCACGCTGATGTCTCTGCTAAGCCCCATGTG
Organism: Conger conger; assembly: GCF_963514075.1. Taxonomy (NCBI): domain Eukaryota; kingdom Metazoa; phylum Chordata; class Actinopteri; order Anguilliformes; family Congridae; genus Conger; species Conger conger. The sequence continues at coordinate 19,597,193 of NC_083777.1, read as the reverse complement.
TGCAGGTTTGACGGGCTTGGAAGCACGTCGTAGACTGCCTGGATGAGGAATTTGATGCGTTGAGGCTCGGCTCTCCAGAGCTTAGTCCAGGTCACTTTCCTCTCCATCGCATTCTCCCATCTTGTCCAAGCTCCCTGTTGTTTCATCCCCACTGCCCTGCAGGATCTTGTCTCCTCCTCTGCTGCTCTCACCTCCTCCTGGACAAGGCACCACCTCTCCTTTCCCCTGGTGTTCAATTGAGGAGTTGGGAAGGACACTAGCCCAGCTCGGCCCCGTGTGACCACTCCCACAAGGTTCCTGTGACGTAGCCTGGCCTCTGCCTCTTGGACAGCATCCTCTGCTCTCCACTTCCTGCCAGTCCTCACTTGGATCCCAGCGTTGGCCACCTTTGGGTCACTTATGAAAATAAGATGAAAATAAATGTGATTTTTTTTTTTTACTTTTTGGAGATAAGACTTTATTCTTATGTTTTTTATTGGATTTAAACTCAAACTATTTTTTCAGCATAAATTAATTATAAGACATTTCTATGAATTTATTTCACCATAATTTATTAATAAGCCTGATTTCTTTTTGCCCTGATTCAAATATGTTTGGTTTTTTAGCAATTTTTTTTAACTTTTTGGACATAAGACTATCATTTTTTTTATTTTAATAGAAAAATGTGATTTTTTTTTTTCTTTTTCTTTTTCGAGATAAGACTTTATTCTTATGTTTTTTATTGGATTTTAACTCAAACTATTTTTTCAGCATAAATTAATTGTAAGACATTTCTATGAATTAATTTCACCATAATTTATTAATAAGCCTGATTTCCTTTTGCCCTGATTCAAATATGTTTGGTTTTTTAGCAATTTTTTAACTTTTTGGACATAAGACTATCATTTTTTTTATTTTAATAGACAAATGTGATTTTTTTTTTTTTTTTTACTTTTTGGAGATAAGACTTTATTCTTATGTTTTTTATTGGATTTTAACTCAAACTATTTTTTCAGCATAAATTAATTATAAGACATTTCTATGAATTCATTTCACCATAATTTATTAATAAGCCTGATTTCCTTTTGCCCTGATTCAAATATGTTTGGTTTTTAGCAATTTTTTTACTTTTTGGACATAAGACTATCATTTTTTTTTATTTTAAAAGACAAATGTGATTTTTTTTTTTTTACTTTTTGGAGATACGACTTTATTCTTATGTTTTTATTGGATTTTAACTCAAACTATTTTTTCTGCATAAATTAATTATAAGACATTTCTATTAATTTATTTCACCATAATTTATTAATAAGCCTGATTTCCTTTTGCCCTGATTAAAATATGTTTGGTTTTTTAGCAATTTTTTTACTTTTTGGACATAAGACTATCATTTTTTTTATTTTAAAAGACAAATGTGATTTTTTTTTTTTACTTTTTGGAGATACGACTTTATTCTTATGTTTTTTATTGGATTTTAACTCAAACTATTTTTTCTGCATAAATTAATTATAAGACATTTCTATTAATTTATTTCACCATAATTTATTAATAAGCCTGATTTCCTTTTGCCCTGATTAAAATATGTTTGGTTTTTTAGCAATTTTTTAACTTTTTGGACATATATATATTTTTTTATAGACTAGTTATTTTAATAACTAGTTTTTCAACATAAATAAATTGTAAAACATTATCTTACCACAATTTAAAAATAAACATAATTTCCTATCCCCTGATTTAAAAAATTAATTTAAATTGTTTTTGCCACTTTTTCACTTTTTGGACATAAGACTATAGTCTTATGTATTTTTATATATTTTAACTGAAACGAGTTTTTCAACATAAATGAATTTAAAAAATATATAGGAATTTAATTTCACCATAATTTATTAATAAACATGATTTCCTATCCCTGTGATTAAAACAAGAAAATGTTCCCATTTTAGTCATTTTTTCACTTTTTGGACATAAGATTATAGTCTTATGGTTATAAAACAATTCTATGCATTTAATTTCACCATAATTTATTCATAAACATATTTTCTAGTAAATATAATACAAATAATACAATAATACAGTTATACAGGAATAAAATTCCAACAGTGTGGGAGCAGTCACAGTGGAGGCAAAGACTTGGTGTACTGCCCTAGTTTAGCACTGCAGGGAAAGTAAATGTGTTATCTTAGGCCTCCACTATTTTATGATTCTGGTGCACTGGGAGTGCTTGCCCTCGCTGCCATAATTTAGCCAGCCATGAGGTAGCAAATCGATACCCTCAGCACTACTGAAGATACAGCAGCCTTTCACAACATGAAGGCAAATCCATCTATTTAACGAATGCCTTCATCTCCAAATAACATTGTTTAATTTGATCTTATGTCTTTGTCCTTGACACTTCAGATATTGTTTCCCCCAGTCATTTTGTCTTCACATAGGAGCAAAGTCAAAAGATAATATTATGGGATACCTTGGTTTCCTTTATTGTGCCTCTCGCCTGCCCTGCTCTTCCTCATTGTAAGAAATGAGCCCTATTGTGTTACCATGTGTCTTTCTGCTCTTAGGGGAAATGATCGGGAACATTTCTTTTTTAAGGCTCGGTGTCCACTTTTATATAATTGGTGCTTGAATTATTTATGACATTAATTGCTACATTATCGACTGCCTGTCAACCTTCCCTTCAGTAAGTCCATCTTTCTTAGCAGGCAGCGCTTGCTCAGCCTAAAGTAGACTGACAAGCTAATTATACCATCGTCTCCCTCAGTGACAAATGTTGCTCATCTGACCATCCTGGAAATAGGGCTCTTTCTCCCTCCTGTCTACAGGAGGCAGAGAGCTGGTTGAGGGTGTGACCAGCAGAGGATGAAACCTTCCTCGCTCACTCAGTAACGGCGCCCCCTGTGGTCAGTGTGGATCTGAATTTTCAATCTACAGCCCGTTTTGCATTTACTACAAAGAGATCTAGGGTGTGATGAAAAGGAATATAAACCAGTTTTCTTACAACCATGAGAGAAGTGAGCACCCTTTGCATTTCCAGGGAAATATGGAAACATACACAGAATGTAGGGTATGGAGGTCCAATAGAAGGGTGAAATGGCCCTGAATGGTGTTTGCATTGTTTGAAGACAATACAGCATGAAATGGAAATGAATAGCAATTAAGAAGTCACTATATGATTTGACCAGTCACGCAATGTCAGCTGACACAAATGAATGGCAGAAATGGAGAAAACTTTAACAGGGGTTTTTGACCTTTTGTAATCCAAAGACCCCAACCTAGGCTCAAGGGCATCCAGAGGACCCCAGTCATAAGTTCAACATTTTTAAATGTTCTCTCAATCTATATGTATTCATCGCATATCAAGCAGTACTTCCAACACCCCATTGGAGTCAGAAGAGCCCCTGATGAGAATCTAGAAGGCCAACCAGAGTAGGCATAGTGCTGTGGGACAATCCCTGCACTGGTCTATATAATGTCCATCAGCAGGGTTAAAACAACAGGAGATAGAGCCCTCAATGTACATGCTCCTGAACTATGGACTGCCTTGCCAAAGGTCATAACAAAAAGTTGCTTTTCATACATATTTGAACTGTTTGGTACACTTTTTAGCATCTTACTTTTCCCTTTAGATTATTTTATTTGCATTGCTTTTCCTTTTTTGGTCATATTTTGGAATGCATGTTGAGTGCACCATATAAAAATTGCTGCATAAATCGAGTTATTGCTGTTATTCTTGCTGAACCCATAAGAGGCAGGTGTGATGGAGTGTTCCATCTCTTTTAAGCTGCAGGGTCAGGGATGGAGATCAACTGCTCAGCTGCTAAAGGCGTCAGCCTCTTTCAAAACATAAAACTCTCACTACCAAGTCCACAGCCACTGCCAGCCTGACAGGTCTATGGTGAATTACGAGCCATGACATCTGACCACCTGTGTAGAACGTGGTTTAATGAATGTTGTTTATAAGACTAGGATGAAAAGGGATAGTTCTGTTTCACGTTACACAAGTTGACATTTTCCCTACGATTATGCATCTATGTTCTTTACAATGAACTTTGGCTGTTCCTCTGAGAAACCTGCAATTTATTTCCAAACAAACTACATTAAAAATGTAAGTTCCAAGACCGGGAAAGGGTTTAACTGCACTGGAACTAGAAAAAAACGCAACAAAAATAATAGTAATCTTAAATCTACAAAAGAAGGCTTATATTGTGGATGATATAAACAATTCATTGAATAGCCATAAAGATAAATCAGCGGAAAAATAAATGGGTAGAAAAACGTCAGTAGAATTCAGTCACATTCAGCCCAGGGGGATCCGAACAGCAATGCAAGCTGAATAGCAGTATAGGCAGTAATAAGGCTGATCCACTCTGAAGAGAAGACCCTCTGTTCTTCACCTCTCCCGATTACGAAGAAGAGGTTCACAGGTCAGTAGCTACTAGTTGCTCTGTGGCTCGCATCTGAGTTAGCCTATGCGACGAGACGTGACACGACGCGGGATGATGCAACTTGACGTTACGCCCTGGCGCGACTGTGCTTCACCTTCGTCTTTTCACTGCGCCTCCGCTTGAAAATCGTCCGGAGACGGGCCGTGACAGGCATCAGGACTGACACACACCAGACACGCGACGCCCCCCCCCCCCACCACCCATCCGACTCCAGCAGCTCAGATGCTGTCAATTCGGCCTACGTCAGGAGCAGTGGCACGACGGCGATGTCTGAGATGCATGTCACAATCTCTTCACTGTCTGCTCCTCTCACTGTAGTGCTTCCAGCCCCCAGCAGGGGGGAAAGTGACATTTATATCAGTGGTGGGGGGGGGGGGGGGTTTGAGGTTTCTTCTTCCAGCCTGCTCCAAATGTCAGTCCTGGTTACCCGTAAAAACAAGCCCAAATAAGCCATGTCATTGAGAAACTCTGGCACTAGCTTCCACAGTAGTACAAATAACCCACTGAGAACATAAGCACATTTTCTCATCGGAAGATAAGTGGGTTATTGGGCAACCGCTAACTTTTCCTGAATTACATCTGTGCAAGTGTGATGAGATCCACACACATTGAACATCTTTTCCTTTTCACTCAATTTTGGTACCATTTACATGGTGCCCTCAGATAACTAAAGATGGAGTAATTAAGTCACAGCGAAACAAAAAAGTGCTGCTTTGATGAAAATACCCTGAGAGACAAAACAAACAACAAAGTCTTATTTCTTTGTTTGTGGCAGTGTGTGAATCTTAAATTCCGGATCTCATCCACACATTTTTATTGGTGCCATTGGTAAGGACACTTCTATGTCTTGGATTTAAACCACTATGTTGCCGTGATCAAATTCTCACTGCATTAAGTGGTTTTTTTAAAAAGAATAATCGATACCACAAGCTTACAATTTTGAGGCAGGAAGAAAGATATATTATACATAATATTATGTAGTACTACACTTAAATTTTGAAAAACTTTTCAGAATTACTTTATAAAGGTTAACTGAACACAATTTGATAGTGCTTGATTAATAATTATTTTTAATTCAATAAAATGATGAAGTCATAGTGTAAGCATATCATTGCCACAAATCACCCATGATAGCATTTTAAAGGATTTGAAAACAGTACTCAGTTACAATTATGACAAGCAGACAGAGTGACATTAAAACCTCCATTTGTGATTTACCTCTCCACATAGTTCTGTTCGAAATGAAGCTATTAAAACACTTTTTATCTTTCTAAAATCAATACGGAGTGATATATACATTTAATGTGAGATTACAGAGTGGCAGGGATATCACCTGATCCCGTTAAAAGGCACTTAATGGAACAGTTGCAGCTGGTGCCTCTAGAAACCAATGACGCTACGTGTTCATGTGCCCATGATTGTGAGAGAGGGATAGAGAAATAGATGGAGAGAAAGTGAGATAGAGAGAGAGAGCGAGAGAGAGATAAAGATATTTCTCGCAAGTGAAACAAATGGGGATGAGACAGTACACGTTAGTGAGCTTCCTTAACTTTATCATCAGGAATATAACAAAACATAAAAAACAAATAGTATATTTTAACAATACATTTGTTTAATTAAAATGAATAAATGTTTCATTTAACTCCTCAAGCGCATGTTGTACAATTATTGCATCACACATTCATTATAATTCAGATTGAAGTGCCTGTGTATTTACTGTAAATGACTTTGGGGCAGAACAGAGAGGCATCCCACACTGCACTCCACTCAGGGCCCATGGGAACGCATCACTGTAGGCACATCTGCTTGACAACAAGAGGTCAGGTGACTCTTTAGCGCTGGAAGCGCTGGCTCCCTTGACAGCTGGCATGTGTGGGCTGTATGTAATACACAAACCTGGGAGATCAACACAGTTCAGCTCAGACAACAGTGCTTGTAATGACCTTTCTAAGAGACCCCTCTTTTTCTTGGTATGCCTTGTTCTACAAACAACAACTTGTTAGCCCCTTCTACACAAAACATATCCAGTAGACAATTTGAAACAAAACTGTACATGCGGTTATTTTCTAAGAGTATAGAGCATACAGTTGTGTTTTCAATCCTTTAATCACATTTCTGTTTAGTAGTAATGTAGTATATGAATATGAAATCACCTTCTGTTATGCTGGCATTTATTTACTCTCTCATTATACTTTGCAATTATCTCCATCCAAATGGAGTAGATATAAATGCATTCAGTCAAACAGGCTGTATCTTTCTGCTTGTCGGTACGTTTATGACTGTCCAGATCAGATGTACCAGCTTAGTGTATTTTCGTTTCACATGCAACGAGAGAGAAATTGCCTGAGTCTGAGGTCGGAATTCGAACACCGGCCTCTCACTCGTCCAAATATTAATTGGCTGAATGCGTTACCAGTCAGCTAAAGACGAAATTGCCTCCAGCGAAGGGCAACAACGGTTACGCCATCAGGCAGCATTGTCGCGGTAAGCTGCTACGAGCCTTCGTTTTCACTGCAGTTCACCGTGCTTACTAACAAACTAGCTAAGCTAATCCTGCTACAGACAGAAGGTCTGAACTAAATCAGATGATTGTTTGGTACTACTTTACAGAGAATCAAGAGCTTGCGGACCAAGTATGGAGTGCAGAGCTAATAAATGACCAGGAAGGAATGACCAGAAATATATTTTCACATCTGTAGGTAATCAAGGAAGATGGACTTGAATGCGGACTATGTACAAAGGATGTTATGATTGTTGAGTAGCTACATTGCATCTTCCATATTTCTTACAGTATTATAACCAACTAGCAAGCAACAGCTTCAGCTAGCTATAAAAGCAGTTGTCTCAAAAGTTTTCCTTAACCCTCAACTACACCAGACACACACGCAAACACGGATTCAAATCTGCCAAGGTTAACGCATTGGAAGCCAAGTACATTTTATTAATTCAATTAAACAGTTCAATCGTTACAATAATATACAGTATGAAAGATAACCTAGAACCTGACCAGATCCTGATTAACAATGTGAAAACTGTGTATTTTCACTCGATGTCTCTTTGCTAAAAGGCAGGGCCTTCGACTCAGGTTACTCTGAATCCCAGAACACATATCAGACACAGAACTAAAGACCAGATCGTTTTATGCAATAATACATCTGTAAAAAAGCAATTATCTGGGTAAATAACACGGTAATTAAAATATACAATAATTAAAGAAATTAAACAAATGCATAGTTTTACACAATCAAATTATACAAGCAGTCATTGTGTTAAACCAGTTTCAACCATTGCAAACAATGCAAACATTTGGTATTTTTAAAACAGCAAAGATGTACAGATAAAGTAAAGGCAAACATCTTTAAGATATAGAACTTGAGGTACCACCATTACCATTAAACAATTTGTTACTTTTCTGTTGAGAAACCAAACAATAATATTTCAGTCTTCATGAAAACAGTTTGGACAGTTTTATAGTTATCATTCAATTAACAAAATTACCAGAATATCAAAAGCAGGATCATTCTTTATTTCTTCTCGATCCATTGTATTTCTCAAGTGGAGTCACATTCTGTTTATCAAAGTCACCATTGTCATTTTTATACACATACTATTTTAATAGATATCCTAACCTGAGAAACAGACTTCATATGGAATGTATATCTTGTGCATTTATTTTATATGTACATCATCTCAAAGAGAAGCACAGAATTCACAGAGTTGTAGTTTTTTTTGTCTTTCTTCGCTCCGACCTTGAAAGAAGCCCAATGCTGGGAGAGTCCACAGGCCTGCTACAGCCTCAGCTGTGACCTTTGCCCTTTCTGAGTAGCAGTTGGGGGCGGGCAATCAATCACGGTGCTTGTCCTGTGTGCTGGGCTGCAGCTGTCTGTCACTCTGGAGAGGTGGGGGGGGGGGGGCAGCTTTAAGGCAATCATGTCAATCTTTGCGTGACTGCACAGGCTCAGATAGAAGGACAGACCTGACAGCGACGCTAAAGTCAGCACGAGGCACTAGAGGGCTGTATTTGGCCGGGTTGGAATTCCAATGGCGTTCGCGTACAGAAACGCCCGTGCGCGGTTGTTATCTGGTCAGGTGTCAGAGCTGGTCGTTGCGAATGAATCGGTTTCCCTCCGAGTGTTTCCCGTAGTACACGTAGCGGCTCCTGGCAAAAACCCCTAGAAAACAAGTAAATGAACAGCAAGAGAGAGAGAAATAAGAGAGAGAGCAAATAAGACAAGAAGATGAAACACGTTTTTACAGAAGAACAGTGTTCAGTGTCAGGATCGCATTAAATAACTGCATTTAGAGATTATGTATAATATAGAATGGTATAACACTCCACTGTGAATTTATTGATGTTTTATGACATGATAAATGACTGCAGTATACAACACACTGGTGATAGCTAGCTGGCATTAATACACATCTACACCTGCCAGCACAGCCAGATTGATAAAACCCAAGGTTAGAACAGCTAGATCAGTTATAGATAGCTCATCTAGTGCAGGCAATAGCAACAGCTGGGAAAAAATATATTGCGGGGAAAAAAATAACAAATATTTAGGAAAGGGTAGTTGAGAAGTTTATTTTTTCATACTCCCTGAACTCATACCCATCCATCCATGTGGACTTTCTAGTTTACCTAAAAATATGATACCTGACCAGTGACTATCTCAACCTCTAGGTCAGTGGAGGATAGGCATCTTCCTATAGCCGGGTTCCTCCCGAGATTTTGTTGTTTGCCTCTTATGCTTTGGGCTGGTGGGAAAAATGTCCTATTTTGTCTTACCTTCTGTTACTCTGTAAAGCATCTTTGGGGCACTCTTCTGTGAAAAGTGCTATACAAATAAAATTGAATTGAATTAAATAATTGGACAACGTATTTTAAGGAAGTAAAATGCTGTTATTATTGCGTTAAGAAATAATAAGCATTACATCATTAATTAACTGTTACCCATATTATTCACCCAATTCAAGATCACCATTTACAATTAGAGCAAAAAAAAGTTTCTGAGTTTGTCCTGAATTTTTGTGGTATCTTTGCAGTCATTCCGAAAAACAAAAGTAACTATTTGTCAAAAAAATACACTAAAACCGATCAATTGGCTCTTTTCTTTATCAGCTCAGGAAGCAATTTAAATTGAGATTGATAGTCACAAACTGTTCCCCACTAATGTGTCTTTTCTGACACAGAAAGAACCCTCCCCAACGAGATATAAATTCACATTCAGCCTGTGCGTCTACCCAAAGCTTTCAACTGCTCTGAAACTAGCACACGCATTCTTTATTTCTGACATCTGAGCTCACAGTTTGTAATGCTTTGTTATGCTAAGACATGTCAAATATGGCGCAGGTAATTCTTACAGTGTGGACATATGTATGTAAGTTGCATCAAGTTTACTCTTCAATACTAAAGCAGCAGTGTAAATTGGGTGCATGCTTCTCAAGCCCAATTCTTTTTATTTTTATCCTTAAGTTATCGGGTTTATAGTTATTGAGGTATAGGTGTACTTTCCACTGATATTTGACTATTCATATGTTGTTTTATTTATTTGAACCTCTGATCCAGTACACAGAATGAATATTCCATCAGAATCTTCATTCAGAATTCATTCAGGCATTGCAGTGTGCCACTGAATGCGTTAGGCATTGAATCTGGCAGTGCTCCGAGACACCAGAAACCACAGCCTCCCTCCATCCCTATGAGTTTTTAATAAGTAATCAAGTTAATATTAATGCTCACGAGATACCACATCTATTTAACTAAAAAAATAAAGCTCAGTGTTTATTTTATGTAAAATACTATTTTTTTCTGATTTCATATTATGTAAACCGTTATTATGCAAACTGTCAGGAAAAATGTGAAATGGTAAATGTATCATCACTATGCCAATACAACTATTAGTATTGGTGATTATTGTCTGCATATACAGTATAATGCATAGATAATGTAGCTATATTTGAAGTTTCCACACACACACACACACGCACCCAAAAGCACAAACACATGCGCACGCAGGCGCGCACAAACATGCGAACACACGCACACACTAATTATGATGTGCAATACTGAAATTTGTCTCCTATAGAAAATAAACGAGGCTGAAGACATTTCCGCAGAATGAAAACAGCATATCCCATGCAGGGAACGCGGGTCAAACTAAACAAGCAAACTATTACACAATTACACAACTATTACACAACACTATTACACAAGCAATATGAACATACAGTATGTTCCCAACAGATAAATATTTGCCAATTGTAGAAATGGTAGAAACTTCCGGAAGGTGCTGAATTTATCCAATGGGATGTCATCAGGCCTCCTGTATGAACAGAAGTGAGAGGATGTCCCAGCTTACCTCAATATTGTGTAAAGCACACATACTGCACATACAGTACAGACAGACACACATGCAAAGACACACACAGGCGCACACAGACTCAAACACACACACACCCGGTCTGTGAGTATAGCTGTAGGCTCTTACTTTTCCAATGACCTCGTTTAGTACTTTACTTTGACAATCCTGCTTGAGCGATCCCATTTCATGACAGTTTTACCAGGCAAATGTATACTGTTTACATTGCTGCAAAATGATGAGCTACATTTATTCTGTCCATTTGAATGCTCTGCCAGCAACCGTGATAAATTAAAAATATAGGGACACTTAACCTTGAGGCAAATGCCAAACACACACATTTGATACTGCAGTACATGAGAGAAAATCCGGCAGCCTCCACTGTAATAGATGGTAGATGTGTATATTTGGCCTGAGGCCACCAGTATGTACTAAGATCTGCAGCACTCATAAATACATAATCACTTCCTTTGAAATAAACTACAGAGGAATATTATTCTGAGAGTAGTTTCAAATCTCCTCAGGTTTTTATCTTGCTGTATTTGGTGTTGATAACCAACATACTATAAGTGACAAACATAAGTGGGACCTTTCCACAAATCCCTACACAAATATTTAACTGTAGCTTTCAAATGACTCAGGGTAATCAAAATGTCAAAAACAAGCAAGCATACAATTCAATAAACATAAATATACTAAATAAACAAATGAGATGAGTGAACACAAACAAGAGCAAATGAATGACTGCAAAAGCCAGAAAATAAACAAAAAGAGAGCAGAGCCTGATACTGAACACGTCCTCAGCACTTGTATTCTGATGGCAGGACGTGGGACTGTTGAAAAGCGCACCGAAGAGTGGCACTTGAGGAATGCTGAGGATGGCGGCTGGGAGACATTTTGTGCCAAATGAGCCAAGGACAAGAGACGTTAATGTTGTCGATGAGCCCTTGACAGGAAAACAAATACAGCGCGCGGCCGAGGTTTTAAAGAGACATCAAGTACATTAATGACAGACAAGGGCAGACTTCAGACAAAGAGCCTGACTGATACGCCACTAAGAGCCACTCAGCTTGTGTGGCGACCTAATCCAAAACGACATTGTCAGATAGAGAGAGAGGGAGAGAGAAAGAGAGAGAGAATGAGGGAGAGAGAGTGTGTGCGTGTGAGAGAGAGAGAGAGATTGGCTAGGAATGGTACACAGTGACAGGAACCAGAGATGAGGCGAGGGATACTGGTGCCATATTAGTGCATATTCTAACACTGCCTTCAATTCTAACCCAACTTGACACCGCCTCGTACCGCTTCAAAGCAGTCACTCTGTGCCTGCGCGGCATGCCCTGCCTCCGCACTGCCACTCCAAACCCGGGCCTCCTTACAGAGCCGGTTACAGGCAGGTCTGTTCTGTCAGCCGCGAGAGGGGCACCGCAGCCCAGGGACAACCTCCGTCAATCTAAATTTGGACTTTTGTAGAAGAAGTGTATTCATTTTCCCACATATCTAAGCTCCGGGAGGTGATCCAAACGGCGGGGTGTGAGGAGCTGTCGCCTCGCGTGAAGCTCTCCGGCCGGGGGACGAAGACGCGGCCGGGGGCGGGAGGAAGCGGGTCCCAGCTGCGGCCGGTCCCCCCGGGGGGAGGCAGGTGAGGCCGGCTGAGCGCCGCGGGACCGCCGCGCTGCGGAGCCCGCCCCTCTGAGGGCCGGCCGGGCCCTTCAAAGATCGCCCGCTGAGATACGCGGCTGAGATTCAATTTGAGCGTCTCTGTCAGAACTGGGCCCCGCGTGAAAAACCAGCCGCGTAAAGAATTGGTTTCCGACGCCAACCTTCCCTTTGTTTTGGCCACCCCGCGTGAGAAAATCTGTTGGATTCCATCAGATTTAGCAACTTCGACATAGCATGACTGATTGGATCTTCCTCGTCTCTCTTGAAAAATAGATACCAAATCGATTAGCATCTTCAAAAGCTATTAGCTTTGCTAATCCATGTCAGTGTCTCTGTAAGGTTGTACTGTTTGACTCTATACCAAGTTTCTGGTAGTATGCTAGATGAAAAGGCTGCATTATAAGTACAGTGGGCTGAATGGGTTATTTAGAATGATTATATTTGCTCTGCATGCTCATCGTGATGGCCAATTTGTTTATGCAGATATTATTCGTCATGTGCAATATTACATTGGGAGAGCTTGAGGTTTCTGGAACCCTGTCCAAGAATGACAGCAGTGTGTCTCCCTGGCCTACTCCGAGAATCAAATCGTATTCCCTAATGCAAACTATGAGTCATCCCAAACCATCAAGTTTAATTTATCACTGGCCTTCTCTAAACATTTTTTCCATAGTGTTTATCTTTGGTCTGATTCATAAGATGAGAGGTTAATGACCAATGGTCCCACTGGGAACAACTTCAAAAGGCACAAGCTTTTCACAAAAAATACATAAGTTTCGCTTGAGATAACAAGCTTCTGCAAAAGCTTAAGAGCTTGAGCTAGCTTGTGGGGTGCAAGCCAGTAGCTAGCATACCTCAGGCTACAGGACACAAGCCTTACAGTAAAATGACTTATTTTCTTATTTTATTTTATGTATCACCAAATATATTGGAATTGGCATTATTTATATTAATCACCAAAAAATATTTAAAGTGAAGTGCCTGCATTTGCCAAAAGCCTCAAAAGACTAATTAAATTGATCAGCACTAAAACTAACATCAGCCTGCTTTCCTCAAGGTGTATCAGCACCTGCTACAGCCCTGTATAAGAAATTCATACTCTTAGGGTAGTGCCCTAAAGTGTATTAGCAATTTTGTGAATGTGTGCTATTTGGCCCATGCCCATGTCTAGGGACCACATATCTTGTAGCTCTAATACTCAAGGGAAAACTGTTCCAGAATCTCGGGACGTTTGATCACATTTAGTTCTTACCATAGGCTCTGGAAAAGCTATCTTATCTGTAGACCGACTGAACGAGGTCTTTGAGTTTCATATGGAGCTAGCAACTCTACAATATAGCTTGATGCCAGACCATGCAAGGTCTTGTACTTGATAGAAAAATATTTTAAATTGATCCTAAAATGAGCAACCAGCTAATACAGGGGTAATTCGTTTTTTAGTCCCAGAAGAGTCTATGGGTCTAAACTTTGGAAATGTTTCTTAATTGATAAAAATATGTCTGCTCCAGTTTTTTTTAATCAAAGCTTAGATGCGGGGCAAAGAATTTGGGAGGTGGGGCAATATTTTCTTGTCCTCTTTGTATTATTTAGATTGTATGCATTTGCTTTCTCTCGCACAATAAGGACTAACAGTAACATTCTGTGCTGTGTATTCTAATTGCAGTGTTTCACTAGCATGGATACTATTGTGAAGGGAGCTATACCCAAAGTTTTCTGACAGTGTCAGCCGTTTTTGATGAAGAAATGGTCATAGAAACACTATGAATTAGCTATTTCATATGCATTCGGGGTCTTGGGAAGAGTGTGTCACAAAACCAAACACATCTGAGTCTCATTCTGAACAGACCTTTTTTTGATGAATGACCCGATTAGATCTTGATTCCCGAATCTGCATCTGGAACTAAGTGTTCCGAGTTTGTTTTCCATATGGTGCATGTTTGAATAGACGGTCCATTCGGCATGGTTTTAGTTTAACCGACCATCTTTCCCGGTGGCATGAAATTGCCGGGTTAGCCCGGTACGGTAGTATTGGGCCTGAACAGAACCGAGTTGATTAAACCTGATTGATGGCACTTGCACATACAGTGCATCGGGTTTTCATGCGAGACCAGGGCGTTCCCAAAAGTGCAATCCGACTTCAAAGTCTGAGATGACGCCACGATTCTGCAGTTTTGGGAAAGGATCGTCTGGGAAAGGAGCCTGGAAAACTCTACGGAGTGATTGCCGTGGTGATAGGGGAAAAGACCCAGTCTGGTCTCCTGGCAGGAGGAGAGAAGAGCACGTTCACCGCGAGCTGGCAACCGCTCAACAGGGCGAAAGACCGCCATTAACACAGCACAGGGCCCTCGACTCCGCCGAAGACGAATGCCGTAATTTCAAAAAAGATGAATAAAACGGAAAAGAGAGAAGCAGGAAAGTGCAACGCTAGCTCTTTCCTACGCGACGCGGGCTGGGAAATTGAGAAGCTTTGTCCGAGTCTGTCTGAACAAAGCCCACGCGTAACAATAAACTATATTGTGTCAGGGCTTGGCTTCATACGCAATGTTTCGGGCCAACAAGAATATTCGGTCATGCCAGCCCTGTCAAACATTTATTTAAAATCGTGTCCATTAAGCAGGCATATGAAGCTGTCTGGGTGCTATTCCATCCATCATACTATCAAAGTTTTTTGCACAGTTCTAACACTAAGTTTTTTCTGACTTGGCGTCTAGCAGTATATAAGCTTCCTGTTCTTCTTCAGACATGAGTTACTCATCAACGTGTCCAAAGACCACTCACTGAGCAAATACACTTACTGTCATAGCGTCACCCTTCGGAAAATGTGGCCTAACACCAATGGGTCGCCATGACTACCCTAGCAGTGCCCATAGTGACTTGGGCTACCAGATATTGAATTTGACAAAACCAGACAACATACACAACTGAAAGCTTAATCACAAATGAGAAGGAGATCTGTTGGAACTGATGGTAGATGGGTTGGGATCACGTTACATTTTTAAAAATATGCACTCATCTGACAACCCTAGTAGTGACCTAGAATTCCCCATTCTGACATTTGGTCTGAAAAACAACTGAACCTCTTGACCACATCTGTATGCTTTTGTACATTTACTGTAGTTGCTGCCACATGATTGGCTGATTCAATATTTGCATTAACAAGCTGGTGTACAGGTCAACCTAATAAAGTGATCACAGAGCGTATGTGGCACTGTAGTATAATCGTTAGGAAACTGGCCTTGCAAAGTAAAACTATAGTAAAATCATGTTAAATGCAATAATTTCCAATACAAAAATATGTCTGACACCAGGTTCAGGCTTGTACAATGATATAATACACAAAAACGGAAATCCCAAAAGCACACCATTAATATTAATATTCATAGACAAGAGGCAGAAAGAATTTATTAACAAGGTACAAAAACATCAATAAATGGTAAGATGATTATATACATTAAGAATAAATGCACAGAGTATAAAAGGACAGAGACAAATCATTCTCCATACACTGGTCAGGTTCGGTCTGCTTCTGCTTTACGACAGCGTCGGGTGACAGGATTTACGAGATGTCTATTTTCCAGCTCAAATACAGTAAGGCATACAGGGATTATCTCTCTCTGCACGCCCGCCTGTGTTCTCTATCCGTCACAGTGAGCATTTCTGTATGAAGGCTGCTAGGACAGGGTTAAGGCCCAGTTAGGAAATTGAAAAATGTCTACAGCCAGAGCCAGAGAGGCCTTCTGTTTAACTGGAGCCTCCAGGAAAAAACAAATTAATCACCAGCCGGCTGAAGTGGCTTTAATGATCGCACTCTGCATACAATCAGCCTTTCCCTTTTCAAGGGCCATCAATATGTCAAGGGAAGACATATCCAAAGGATGTAGCTCTCGGCACCAAGGTTATCTATTCTCCGCAAGGCTCCCGGGCCCGCAGCGCCCTCTATTTTACACTGACTGCGTCTAACGTTTTCATCAACTCCGTAATCAATCAGGGTAATAATGTTGTGCGAAAAATCAATTAACGGCGCAATTAAACTTTGCTTATCATCTCGCGGGGGCCGAGAGATACCTGAGGGGGGGATAGACTCCGCGTGGCGCGGGCATCCATAACCCCCGCGCGGGGAGTGAGTTATGAGCGCAGACAGATGCGGGCGGGCGTCCGCCGCCATTGTTCCGGAACAATCTCTCAGCCTGTTTGTTTGCCTGTCACTGCCGGCGCCACGCGATACACTTTACTGTCTAGCACTGGGCTCGGCGGTGGGCTAGCTCTCCACACGTGTGCTGCACTGCACCGGGGGACGAAAACAAGAGATACTAAGTTTTTGTTGCAAGAAAAAAATAATAATATTGAAATGAATAATCAAGTCCAGGGCCTAACCACGGAGTGCTCATCTAGGATTGGCTTTCCTTTGTCCATATCTTAACCTTAGCCATCAGGAATAGTTTGTTTCTTGTTTATTCTAGGTTAGCAATCCTGCTCTGAGGTGTTTAAAGGCTATGGGCCCAAGTTTACGATTTTTTTGTGTGAAATTGTGGTTAGGATATATGTACAGGCTAATCAAAAACATACCGTAAAACTGAAATAATATGGAAATATGGAAAACGGTCACTTAAATAATGTGGGTCAGACATCAATACTACAGTAAATCCAAAATCATGACCAATGAGTGGACATGGTATTTGATTTGCACAAATAATTGTTTGTGTCTTTATTTGTGCATGTGGCAAAGGTTTTATCTTATATTAAGTATATCAGGCCCACTGTGTACAGTCCCATTTTATGTCCACTTCAAATTCCTCTGAAACTGCAGTAAACATTGAAAGAGCAGTCTCCCACTGATCCAGGTACAGCACTGAGTTTACTGCACTGCAAAGGCATTATAATTCAACAACCCTACTACGTCTTGTTCTCTGAGCTGAGACAAGGCTGCTTGTGTCAAAATCACAAATCGGATTTTCATTGACATGTTTCACTCTTGCGTGTCAGTGGATTAAACATTTGACAGATCTATATATTGTTGCAGACAATAAACGGTGAGTTATCGCTGTTTTAATAGAAGGTATGAAATGTTCTATGGTCCATTAAAAATAACTGTAGAGATTTTCAAACAACTTCATGCTGATGATTATCTGTCATCAACTTTAAAACAACAGAATCCAGCACAGCATATTCATTCCTTTCCGGCACATCGACCGCGGCTGATTTTAATGACATACTGAGAGTTACATTCTCCATTCAGTAAGAAATGCCTGCATTGAGCAGAAAATGGGGACTATACATATACCTCAGTGTTGGCAACAAACATTTAAACACCTGATATGTTTTATTGAGAGTGAGATAAATGTCACATATAGTAAATATTCATCTAGCGCTCAAAAAATCAAAAGAATCCTTGATCATATCACGGTGTGTGAGTGTCTGATTCCAGATCAATGAGGCAGATATATTCTTTTTGTGTAAAATTTGTAGGCCAGAGTTATTGATGAACTGTCATTTTTAAATTGTTTTGTCACTGACACATCATCCGTCAGTGGCGTCCTAGACAAATTCAGTGCCATGCCAAGCAAGTTTTATGGAGTATTACTGATGCGATGCACTCAGAAAAAAATATCTGCCAAAGGATGCTTTAGCATGGAGTATTTTATATTAATGAATCAAATCACAAGTCACAAAGCAAAAACTGATAGTAATGTTTTTATCTGTATTTTTAGATTTGCAGTTTTTCATTTTCATGGAAAAAAAAGAGAACAGAACCTAATTTTCTCCTGTGTGTCACATAACCACCCCTGCCATGTTTATACTTGGTCAGAGCCAAGGAATGATAAATACAGTCAGACAGACATGTATTCACATACATGTACTCACACTACTAAGTCCCGCCTGAGATAACAACATGCAACACTCAAAGAAGAAAATGTCCTCCATATGGCTTTGTTTGTGGTAAATGTCATTGTTATTCTTTGAACACACTTGAATGAATTGTATACTGTGTTATCCCAAGATTATCAAAAGTGATTCATTGAAAAAAGAAAGGATATGTTTTTGCCTCCCAGTGGGAAGACGATGCCTCATTTAAGGTAAACCGAAGTTACTCTGAATGCAACAATCTTTAAGGCCTCATCCGTGTGAAGCACAACTGTAAAATTGTACATTGATATTATTCCTGTTTTTATTGACTCTGCTATTCTTAGCCCTCTTGGCTGTACTAATGTGCTCGCTATCCTCCACTAACCTCCAATTAACATTCAATAGACAGCTTGCAGATGTCAATCGCTGCAATAAAAAATGAGTCCAAAAAGTAGAAATAATTGACATTACAAAACATATGTTGGGCCTGTGCACATTGTAATTAACAACAGCACTGGGCTACATCTTTCCAACCATAGTGTATTAATGACACAATGGGCCATAAACTGTAACCCATAATATGTGAGAACTGGAAAGATGAATTCACACCAACTTTCATCTGTAATTCATTAGCCACTTACGCTGCATGGGCTGTCAATGCAGGCCATTTTAAAATCAAAGCCGAAATCGGCAGCCTGCAGATGATAGTTAGCACATTTAAAAACACTAATTAACTAGGAAGTGTGATCACAATTCATTTATTTCATTCCTCCGTGTTTGGATGGTGGTGGCTGTGCCTCGATGGGTCGTGGATCACGCTGCTTGGTGAAAGCTGACACTCCTGGCAGGCTGCACTGACAGGCTTGTCAGTAGTCACATGTCAACTCCAACCCCCCAGTCGAAAACATTTCTAATTTCGACTCGTTTGTTAATTTAACAAGGACGAACCAAAGGGTCTTGATGGTGAACATGAAAGGCACAGAAATGTTCTGTTACAAAAAAAAAATAATGAGATCGTTCCCCGCTGCATCTTTGCTACGGGGACATAGCCCCTGTCAGTTTTGTGACAGGCCAATATCTACATCCATGAATGATGTGACACGCTTCAAAATGTGTCAGCTGCTTTCTAGTGTTTACTAAATGTCTGCTTTGCTCTACTTCTTGCTAAACTCACAGCAAGCAGGGAATCAGTGAAAATTGACATTATCTAAAGAAAGCTAAAAAAAAATCACACATTGTATTCTTAAACAGATGCATTACACAGTAACAAATTATACAGTGTAGAGGTAAACCTGTGCTTCATTCAATCAATACAACCTTTCAGAGACATTGTGCAATCTAACATAGTGTAGCAGAGCTTCAGGAAACATCTACTATTGATAGTGGTGGAAGTTAACTTGAGATAAATATTGTCTTGTAAGAAAACTACCCATTCAAATAGAACTATTACAACCACTATTATTCCCATTACAATACACAAAAAAAAAAACATGTGCACTGTAGCCATACTATATGCAATCATTTCAACATTATTTTGTCAAAAACAAATATTTAATAAAGCACGTAACATACTGTAACAAGTCAGTTGGATATGCGCAACTGACAAAAATGAATAGTGGAACTAGTTGAATACAAATTTAGCTGTAGAACAGTTTTAACCAAATCAAATTAGTGATGGTCAATCGCTGCCAAATTGCTCAACAATTGGACTAAACCCTTCCACCTGTATGGAAAAAATACCAGAATTGAAATCCTGATGCATTTAATGAATTTATTTTACATTACATACATATTAGCCAGCAACATTGCTACAGTATATAGTCACATCAGTAAAGTACACATCAAAAAATGCCAATTTATCGATCAAGCCATATACTATAATGCATTTTGCGTCATTCTTAGGTATCATTCTCATCCATGTCACCCAGCAATCCAGCAGGACATTGGCTGACTCATCAAATTACTCTGAGCGTTGTCCTGGGCACCCTAAAAAGCTTCACACGGCACATTCATACCACTGGATATGTCAGTGCCTCAGGGTACAGCAGCAGGGCTCCAGCTACCCTCCGGTAACGAGAAGACTTGTGCACTGTGACGGCAAGCCGCCACCAACATAAATAACTGAGCCCTCCTACGGCTGCCATGATAAAACATGTCCTCCCCTCGACTACAAGCTACGTGGTTGAAAGGGAAATTCAATTCTGGCTGACATATATTTTGACCAAAGTGAGAGATCATTGAGGGAACCTAATTTAAAGATGAGGAATTGAATTTAAGTGACATTTATTCTATTTAGGGGAACTCGGTACAAGACGTACAGTCGCTCTGGTATAGGAGATAAGAGGATAGTAATTTCTGCCTGGGCACTGGAGAGGCGTAATCCTATTGGTACACTTCCTTACAGCGTTAGCATGGGAGATTTAAAGTGCTGTTGACAACCGTTATTTAATAAATTGATTCTGAAAACCTTTCTTTTTACCGTGATAATTTTTATTTAATTGACTGTTAGCTCCAATCAAGGTTTAGTCGGTTTAACATGGTTTCAAAAACTAAAAAAAAGCTAACAAATCCAAAACCTATGGTATTACATGAATTAAGCAGGCGTGAACAGTTGTACTGGCATTTTTTCAAATTCTCATCAGTTGGAAGTAAATTATTGTAACTGAAATCCTGAAAGCTGGAGAGCTCTAATGAGAGCCCATGGGGTGTGGCCTGGCCTCTCCTCAACAGCCTGTAGGTATTTCAGAGCACTGGGGCCTACATAACAAGCAACATATTGGTTTATACACAGTAGCAATTCCTATAATAGTCGCTTTAAAAACATTAATAAAATGTGAAGTTGTGAATTTCAATATTTTATACGATTTTATGAACAGCGTACTAATTACTACCCTAACATATGGGGTGCAGGTTTTCATTTTAAGTACACTAAAATATGTATGTTTTTATAAATTATTTTGGGTACCACTGGGCCACAAGGCCACAATTATAGTAATATGAATCCTTTCAAACAAAAATAGTGTGTTGAGGACCTGTGATCTAAGATCAGAGAAAACATTTCGTTCAGAAAAGGTACAGTATGAAGACCATAGATGTTCATGCTGGATCTTCTCTACAGACACAGGTCCTTGAAGCTTCAATGAGTAGCTTTATAAGAAAACTATATCTATAGAGGAAGAACCCATAAAATGTTCCATTGTCACATTGACAATTTACAATGTCATTGCTTTTGACAAAGGTATCATAAACAGAATTGATTGCAGTGTTACTAATTTCAAATTTAATATTTAGGACAGGCTTCAATAGCACAGGCAATGACATTAATCATCTGCAACAACATCTTAACACTAATTATCATGACACTGGAGACAAGACTTAATGATGCAATTAATCCATATATGTATTAAAAGTGACAGTTTTCTACAGGAACAAAAATAAACATTAAAATAATTAAACCTGTGCCTCGGTGTGTGCTCATATGCAATACCCTACAAAATGATATGCACTCTTGATCATGATAAACAAAAAAAAGGTTTGTATAAGCAATGTGTAATGAAAACTGACACTCCTGTTTTCAGTACTTTATGTACCGCCCTTTGAAAGATAACCAGATGAACTTTTATGAGAATTTCTGGGCCTAATGTAACATAATGATCTTTGGTCATTCCTGCACACAGTCTTTCAAAATTCTTCAGATTCTTCAATCTGTGTGGACTGTCCTTTTTTTCAATTTTAATCACACATTTCAGATAAAGTTTAAGTCTGGAGCATTTCTGTGGTCAGTTAACAATTCTTGGGATGCTTAGAATCCACACTTGGGACAACTGTCTTATCTTAACGGTCCTTTTGTGATTCCCGGATGGGGGATACTAGTGTTTGTCTTGGTACTTGGTCTGGATTGGCCTCAATAAGAGACCCAGGGCCAGTAGATGTGAAAAAAACCCCATAACATCAAGGATCAATCACCATATTCCACTGCAGGTATGAGGTCCTTTTCAACGTAAGCGTCTTTCTTATCAAAGCCAAAGCAACACCCAGTTATGGTCTCATCTGACCATAACCACTGGCTCCAATTAAAGTTCTAATACTAAAGAGCATCCAAGGACAAATTAGTGAGATAACAATGATGATATCAAGCCGGATACAATATGTTATTTAGACATTTTTTTAAGAAACCCAAAATAGTGGAGGCTCCAATTCAATCCCAACAGTAACACAGGAGATACAGATGTGCACAGTATATAAAAGTATCTGAAGCATACTTGCTACCAAAAATGAAATACGTCATTTTTGAAATTGCTTGCAACCATAAATATTTATATAAGCTTGCATAGTTTACATTTTACACCCAGTTTGACAATTATGTAATTCAAATTCAGTTACAATAGTGGTTCCCAGATTTTGCAAGACACCAGATGCAAACACTAAGCAGTTACAGGGAATGAACAGCATCCTTTCAAGCCAAGTGTCAACTACAATATACATTTTTTTTTCAATATTATTATTTTATTTCATTTCATTTCAGGCATTTAGCAAACACTTACTTTAGCATACAATATAGAAATAGAATAACTATTTACACAGACAGTTACTGAAGCAGTTTAGTTGAGTAAGTACCTTACTCAAGGGTACAATGGTAGCCACCCACCATGAATTACACGGCAGTTATGCTGCAGTGGCCCTATGCAGCATTGGGGCTAGCGTACGCCTGCTGCCCTAAGCGCTTTCTCGAGTAAGCCGCTTGATGTCCTCAAAGTGACAGACATCAATAGTGGCCGACAGCCGTGCCTGTAGGTACAGCCGGAGTCCGTGCTACGTGCACCTGCCTGACCGCAGGAGGACCAGCTCCCTCCCCACAGAGATAACCGCCCACGGTTATTACCACAATCCCGGCCCGATAAGTGGACTGTGCCGCTTCCTACTCCCCGTTATTACATCCCTTTTTTCACGGCTCATGAAGCCCGGCGCTCCGGCCCCTGAGGGCCACGCGCGCGTCCCGTGACGCTGATCCGATGTGGCGCGGCGACAGAAAGCAGGACGCGGGGACGGAAATAAAAGAACCAGGGATCAAAACATCAGCGGTGGACCGGCCCACCCATCCGCACCCTTCCCGGTTAGCCAGGAGCCCGTCGGCGACACAGCAGATCTTCGGCATATCAATATCGGCGTTATTACAGAAGGATAGGCTTATTTCCTAATGTTAAGTTTTGCTCTCAAATCTTAAATTGAGACATGGGCTGAATAGCCTTGTATTTGGTTTCCATGGCTTGTGGATCTGATCTGAAGGACTTAAAACTCAATTTCATAGTCCTGTTGGAAAAACTGCACATATTAATCGTGTCATATTGAGTCCCAGCCAAAACCGTAACACTAAATTTTAATAAGGAAAACACATGTAACTAATGGGATTACTAGGATGTCTTTACCAAATTGCATAGTATCCATGTAATCTCTACAGTGCATATTCTTTTGACAATCATAAATTCATAACAGCAATGTAATAACTACCTCAGAGATTACATTACCGATTTTCCCTGACAGTTAGATCTCAACCTGTGACCCTTACACTGGGCTCTGTCCTGACCTCAGAGCATATTTTTGTATTCTCCATAATTACATTTATGTGAAGAGGAATGGATGCAACGCAGCTGAAGTACACAATGAGTTTTAAATGGATTTACTATGAACTGTGGCACCTTGATCCCAGGCAAATCAATTGAGTCAATAGAGGCATAGATACAGAGCACAAGAAGACTTAATTAAGAGGTACGATTAGTACATATACATGTGGACTGGTAAAGGAATTAAAACTAAGTTGGTTTCATTTGATGCGTTTGACACTGTCAAACATCCGTCGTTTCTAACAATTATGTACATGTACGTGACTGAAGTCAACAAGGCCCATAAGTATACATATGGATATATGGACTGATTGCATAGATTTAGCACTCAGGCTACAGGGATCTATGAGAACAGATCTGTACACATCCATACTGGTTCAGTCCTATAACAGACGGCAGTGAAACATGCAACCTGCAGCTATAGCTCATGGCTTTGTCAAAAATGAATAATGACTAATGACTAATATAATACAACTAATTAATCAATCAAGAGCAGATGTTGAACTGGAGCACCTGAACTGGAGCACCCCACACAGTGGGATATTCTTGGTGTGAAACAATCCAAATAGTGGTGAACATCCTGCCTCTGTTTACCAGCAAAATTGATTATCATCCAAATGTAGTCCTTAATTAAGGGGGAGGGAGGTGAGGGAGATGCCCATCACAAAATGGCTGCCATCACAGTGACGCAGCCAGGATTCTTTTAAGTGGGGGCAGGGGGAGCTCAATTAGAGCCCCAACCCCCAGCCACTTTCCCAGCAGGCTTAGTCTCGCCTTTCATACAGAAGCCGTCCAGAACCAGCTCAGCTGTCGGCCCTGTCCCTGTGCTCCAATAGAATTGCCAATCCACCAAGTCTGGCCTCTGTCATCCGGCAGAACCACTTTCACTTAATGCTGTTCAGCCCTGAAATTTTCAGTCGGCTGTAGTGACACAAAGCATTGAAAGAAGCAAGGAAGTTTTAGGACACCTGGGAAGAATCTTAATGCATTTAATGCAGTGAAACTGAAGTTTCAGTTTTTTTTGGGGTGGGTGGGACAAACCCACAAAGCTACGTCACTCTCTCGTGTCCATCCTCCGCTGGTCACGCGTCTCATGACAGCCAGAATAATAACAATCATATATCACTGCCCTCTAAAGTCCAGCCACCCAAAGCTTTACTTGCCACAGAGCCCGAGACTCAATTACTTTATTGACATGTAATCTTCATAAAGGGAGAAATAGTGCGCATGTAAGGTCACTCGGTTATGAAGACATATTATCATATTATCTGCATGAGGGTTGCAGGGCTGGGGCCTGACAGAGCTCATTATCCCAGCGTGTGCTACAGAGCTCGGAGCTTGTCATGTGCGTGCCCACACTACTGCGTTTGTGGCTGAGGTATGAAGGCAGACTTCTGCATTTGCGGCAGAGGTATGAAGGACACAAAAGCAGAACATAACATGAGAAATAAGTATGAGGTGTCACTGCAGGCCATGGAGTTCAGTCACGTCCAAAACGATTGGCTGCGTGTAACTGCGCATTTGCTTCTCTCTCATATACGTCTCGTCTCAGGTCCTCGACTGCCCAAAGGAAGACATAACAGACTACAACTGTACGCATAGAAAGAAAGCTTTGCTCCAAACAATAGCTTTAGTACCAAGGGCGGCCTGTAGCATAGTGGTTAAAGTACATGACTGGGACCTGCAAGGTCGGTGGTTCGATCACCGGTGTAGCCACTATAAGATCTGTACAGCCATTGGGCCCTTGAGCAAGGCCCTTAACCCTGCATTGCTCCAGGGAGGATTGTCTCCTGCTTAGTCTAATCAACTGTACGCTCTGGATAAGAGAGTCTGCCAAATGCCAATAATGTAATGTAATGGAATTTAAAACTTATTGCTGTGCATCCACTTGGACATCTCTGTGACGACTTATGGGATAGCAGCTGTGTAGAAAGTCCTAGTCCAAAGGCGATCTTACGACCTTCACTCATCACTTCAGCAGAATTTAGTGCATTATTCTCTTCAGCTTTGTCTGCTTTTACATCAGTCCAAATGAGCTAAAATACCTGGAATAATTCCATTTCATTCAGCCTATAACTCACATACATGAAACAACAGTGAATGCGCTATGGATCTTAGTGGAAAGTGAATGCACTATGGATGTTAGCAGACAGTGGAGAGTCATTTCCTTCTGGACAAAATGACAAAATCATATGGCGAGACATCTGTGTTTGGTTCACTGTAATTTAGCTTTATTTTCTTATTAAATCTCCTGCCCACCCTCTGAGTCCACCAATCCTGGGAGAACACAAAGGGATGATGGGAAATACCAAGCGCTGAAGGGAGTATGATTTTCACCAAGTCCCATGAACCAGCGGTTAGCATAATTTGAACAGTCTGTTATCCTGCGAGGTGCTAACACATTCACACATCCCAGCTAACACAAAACATTCACGCAGTGTTGCTGGTTGCTGCGTTGTAGTGGCAATGTTATAACACTGACATGTCATTAACATTGTGAGAACATTCTGTGTTAGCTGGGTTGTAGTGATGACTCCTTGTGATGCTTTTGGTCTCCAGAAATACACCCTCAAAGCTTATTCTCACTGAAAAAAGCATATTTCTCAAGAAAAAGGAAGTTTCTTGGCACTTTGCATTGGTAGTAATGTTTGGAATTTTAACAGCCAGATTAAAGCTGTTTATTTACTTCAAGCGATTTAAATGCTTCTTTTAAACGCTTCGGATTCACTTCTGAAAGAATACTGGTTCCACACACTGCTGTGATCCGCTGACACCATTTTAGAGCAATTTTACCACTTCTGACATAAACTGAAAATTATATTTGTGTGGCACAAGTGAAAAGGCAGCATGAAGGGTGACATGATTAGCAAATAACTAAGTGTGCGTATATTTTTTCTCCTTTTCTCTGAGAGTTGGCCCTTAGTTTTCACTTCATTCAGACAAGAGGAAAGCATTACAGACAGTGAAGGTTTCACACGACCGGAAGTGACATGATAGGGAATGTAGCCCCGGGTGTCAAAGGGGGAAACATATACAGTCACCATCAGTCAGATTTCTGTTGTAGCTCTGCAATTAATTGATCAATTAAAGCAGTCGGTTACATAGTTAACTCACTTCACCTGGATTCTTGGTTCTGAACTGGTTACTGATATTATGATATTATGCTGTTAAAACAAAAACAGCAGACGCTATGGCCCGCAGGACCAGGATTACTGGAGATCACTGATATACGGTATGAGTCACTCTAGGGACAACACAGCACTGCCTTCTGAAGTAAGTACCAAATTGGAAAAATACACATATTTTGTAACAGAAAAAATATGTATTTCAGGCATGTACACTAAACAATTCATGTTAAAACAATTATTTGCACGAGGCCACTACTGACAAATTATTTTCCTGAAAAAGGAAATGGTATACTGTATGTACAGTCTTTACTTGAACTTTCCTAACTAGTGAAACAGTAAGGATAAGATGAGATTTCAAAAGCGATCAGCTCTCTCATCATTCATAACCGCCTCCGTTGACTTGACAGGGCACATGTTTATGATGTCATTTTTCATTTTGTAATGACAGAGAAAAGAAGAAAGGCTCAGTAACACAAAAACCATTCATGCAGTAAAAACAAGCCTGACCCAAAAACCTGCTTTTTAAAAAACTATATATTTTTCCCTTGGTTTCCGATATTTTATTGAAATAGTAAGGACATAATCATATGGTGGCACATTGAATCCATCATTTCATAAATACTCTAAGTCCCCCGCTATCCCCCTTTAAGTGCATACATGAACAACAAATCAATGCAAGGCCACCTCCTGGAAACCCATTTTCTCAAGTGGCTTAAGTGATCTTAAAACTCACAGATGAACTGTCTGGTTAAATTTTACTCATGAGCCATTTCCAGTGAAAATAGGAAAAATTTGTATATAAATTATTGCAACCTGGAAACAGTCGAATGGGCCTGACCCCGACAATTCAGTCAACTGAATCACCGTTCAGTGACACAACATGTCAAATATGATCAGCCAATGAAATTCTGACAGTGAAATTAACTTGTCCGCTTGCGTTAAAATGATGGCAGCCCTGTTCTCTCTACTTAACATAACTATAGAAACAAATCCTCGCCTGGCTGACAGATTAAAAGGGAGGTTCAGGTTGTGGCGTTTTAAGTGCCTTTATTTTCCATGTTGTAGTGTCAGTGAAAGATGTTAAATGCCTTGTTATTGCTTTGAATTTCAATAGCTTTCATTACAGCTGTGCCATTTGGTGTATTGGACTGTGTAGTCCGTGGAGATTGTTCTGACTGTTCTGATTATTCATAAAACCGTTTGTGGACCTACTATTAGGACATTACTGCTAGGACAAGTACTGTCCTTATCTGGAAGAATTATTTTACAGTTTTGTTACAGTAGTAGTGGTAATAATGATATTCTGATAATTGAACTTTGCCATGGTAGTGAGTATAGTTTTAGTTTTTATACAGTTAGTTTTATGTCACCTTGTTTTGTGACAGCATAATTTTGGCAAAATTATGGCCATGAAATTCTATAATGCAGGTTAATACTATATTTTTATTCCAAAAAGTCAGAGAAATTGTACAGTAATTGTACAGCACTCACTTATTAGCGGTATAGAGTTTCCCTTTAAAACAGCAGGATACTGAGCATCTGCCAGGCCATTAATATTTCTGCATTTCTAAGGGCTTAAGACAGAGACTCCTTACAAAAGCTCGACCATTTGTTACAAACTAAGTGGACAGAGGAACCTCCCAGGACCCCGCATCGATCCCACTGTAAAAATACCCAAACCATCTGGTCTCCTGTCCGGCCATAAATCTCCATGATGAATGCCCGAGTTTCGAAACTCTGAAAGAAATGCAGACCGGCGTGGAGTCCTGGAACAACTAGAAACACACTCAAAATTCAGGCCCACATCTCAGATGTCCTGATCCGAGGTATAAATCATATTTTTTTAGATGAATTATGGTTTGACTCCATTACCGATAACTTTAAAGGGGATTATCGCATGAACGCTGGGGCATATTTGTAAAAGCCATTCCCGTTGAGCTTCCAGAGATGAGCTTATCGGAGATAATTGGGCCAAAACCCATAGCACTGTAAATACACTCACGCTTATTTGGGGAAGTGGGTTGGACCAGCATGCAAGATTCCTGTCCAATTCCATCAACACTGCTGTAGTTTCCCTCGATGAGGCCCAGTGCATAATTTAAAACACACAGCTGCTGTTTTTACAAATTGATCTTTCTCAAAATTTATTTTCAGCTATAGACTATTGTAATTTTCCTGTGTAAAAAGTAGCACATTAAGCCAAAAATATAGACCTACCTGTATGTACGTACATTTAGACATTTAGTTTTTTCTAGAAAATGTTTGTCTGAACTGCAGTATTCATACTGTACAGTATATAGTGTATACAACCTATGGATGTTAGTGATATTTGGTGAAATGGCTCCCACAGAACAGAAAGTACTTTGATCATTCAGGATTTACTTTAGGGCTGCTATGATGAAACCTATGCTTCCATTGATAAAAGACAGCAAATATACATGCTAGTACTAACTAGCTAACTAAAGAGTATAGTGCTAAATAGGCTAACTTCATTATTATCCTCCCCTTGTTGGACATATGTGCACACAATTAGTACGTTTACATGAATATATTCCATATTTTTATATGCATACAGTACATACATGCATGCATGGCATCTAGTATTTTGTTTCACCCCACTATAATAGTAGGGTTAATAATCTGTTATCAGTTAGCTATCTGATGTATGATTCATAAAAAGTCTTAGGGCATGCATGGATAATTGTTATTAAATAATATATTGATTTATAGGCCTGCTCCATAAAAGGAACATTCTTCAGAATTTTGATAAAAAACAATATTATAATGTGCGTTACAATGTGCATATCAAAAAACGATGCTCAACAGATTTTGTGATTGCACCAAATTAGAACAAACAATTCTAGTGAGATGCAAACGCAACACGGAACTGACAACGGCATTTTCTTTTGTAGTAAGGTTTTCATACTCTTAACACACGTTTCATTCCCAGTCCTCCAGAGACTCATTCAGCTACTGTACATCAAACAGGAAAGGAATGCAAGGGCGCCAGTGACATTCCTGTAAATCCAGTTCAAATAGAATTATTCAGTGGAGGAACTGCCAGTGCAGTCAGATATAATGATACTGCTCAGCGGAAACCATCTCAAAGCAGTCTAGAAACGGTAAGCCAAGAGTTCACCAGTTAAAACTGTCAGGAGAAGTGAAGTATTCCCTGTCAGTTTAATCCAACCGGTGCTAAAATGCATAAGCAGGCTACTCCATCGCCGTGACAATAACATTTCGAAAATAAATTCATTGCATCGGTTCATCTCATGCATTGTGACCAATCACAAAGACGCTTGATCCAAAACACTCATTCATCAAGTGAATTTTCCAACTTCTTGGGAGAATGGTCTCAGTGAAGTGAAACATGCCTTTTCTATCCACAAAGGAAAAAGTTTTTCCCCTTCCTTCCCTGATATATATAGATTTTAATTATAGCCCCACAACATTTAACAAATAGCAATAGATAAGAAAAGATTTACCTTTTATTTTGAGCTTATTATCATTGTGACAACTTCCAAAAGTATGGTTGTGTGAAAGGAGTAATGGTGTTAGTAGTTATATATACTTTGTAAAAAAAATAAAAATAAAAATAAAAAAATCTTTGGCTTTACAATATGGGAATTAAAACACTTCTCATACATGCTATAATTCACGGCACTATAATGGGGACATACTTTTGGACATATTCATGTTAAATGTAGTAGTACCTTTGAATGCAATAACTCCTTTGTTGCTTTAGCAGTTTGTTCGGGATCATTGTCATGCTGTAGGATTGAATGTGTTGAATGTGAACTGGAGCAGATAACATACTTCTGTACAAGTCAGAATTCATTCTGCTGCTGGACAGCAGCTGCAGTCACAGCATCAATGAATACAAGTGAGCCAGTATCTGTGGCAGCCATACCCAAACCATAACACCGGCACCACCATGTTTTGGGGTGGTGGGGTGGTGTAATTCATTGCTAAATTCATTAATTGATGTGTCTAGACACAACCAAAACTCGGCTTTGGTAGCAGCCACTTAATATTAGAAAGGGAGGGACTCGTATTCATTGAAAGTGCCATTGTTCAATCAACTGTAAGTGCTGGCATGACTGTTATTTTAGGAAACTATGATTGGGGAAAAGTGCTTCCTCCTCTCATGTGACTTTCCATAATTAAAACCAAGGAGCATAGCAGCTTGTAGAACTAGAAAATATTCGCCATGGGTTTAGCAAACAAGCTAGCTCAGTAACATAGATACAGATAGATTTAATAAAAATGCATTAAAGAAAAGCTGCTTGCAAAGTAGTATGTACACATTATCTGTGGTTGACTGAGCTGAATCTGCTGTCTTCTAGGCATCACTAAGGGAAGGAAAGTACCATGGGCACTGAATCCCCACAATGCACTGCAGTTCTGGCACAGGTCCTGTGTGTTCATGGCGCCATTTTACTGTGTTCTTCAGCATCATGGCCATTTACATTTAACGAGAACCTGTTATTACTCTGGGGTCTAAATCATGGCTGCATTTTTTATACTGGTCTGTTTTAATGATCTTGACAAAATAGTTTCTAACCAAATGAGCCTTAACACCTCATCAATCTACAAGCTGGCAAACACCTCCAAATTATTTCTTGGTCCCATGACATACGATAATGTTTTTACTCAAGACTTAGGATTGAAACCACATGTTTTTCTTTTTAAAACAAAACTAGGAATATGCACGGCCATGGATCATGGACAGCTCAGACAGGGATTTCTCCTTGAAAGAATTAAAGATTTATTGACTTTTTGAACGATTAATCATTTTCTAAAACACAGATAACTTCTGAGAAAATCTGTGAAAGATGGGATGTGGAAAAATCTTTTGTAACCTGCAGGCTTGCTTTTGGAGTGTATTCCTTCAGATGTTAATCATAAATACGTCGACTTGTGCAAATGCAAACATAACCATAAAATACACATACACTGTACTGACTGAGCATGAAACCACTGTAAAAGTTCTTACATTGACAATGATGTGATTACAGCATAAGCAATAAAGCTTTCTAAAAAGATTTTTTCCTTGGGTGTCAGAGGTGGAAAATGACAAAAAGAGCTGAGTTCTATCAGCATGGCATTTGAATGACATGCAAACAGCAGACATGACTGGACAAAGTGAGTTACAGAAGAAGACCAAGCACCGAGCCATGGGGGACAACAGAAAAGAGTGGATAGGGAGAAGGCAGGAGACAGTGCCCTCCCCATGAGACAAATATGTGATGGAAGAATCTGAGAATCCAGTGGTTGATGGTGGTGAATGCAGAAGACAAGTCAAGAAGAATGAGGATGGAGCTGACTGACTTGGTTCCCCCCAAGTGAAGAGCCACAGCAAGGACAGTAAACTCAGAGGAGTGGTCAGACTTTAAACTGATGACTTTAAAGTGGCTCAGGTCAAGGAAGTTATTCCTTTGGAGGTTGAGACAAGGTTGATTGCCAACAAGTTTTCGAGTAGTTGACAAAGTTCACAAAGTGTATTTTTTTGGGCACCCTCACGCAGGCATTCTGAAAGTTCGTTTTTGCAGATTTATTTTCCCGATTGGTGGGAGTGGACGTGCCAGTGCCAGTGTCTTCAGGCGTATTACTTATTGATACACAAATCACACTGCACATTGGCATGCCTCAAAGTGTGCAAAGGTTTGAAATGAAATGGCTGTCCTTTTCCCTCAAACATTTGGGTTTTGGTCTAGTGCCACTTAACCATTGACCTTATCTGTAATGTACATGCATTTGGCTCTTTTCTATTAAGCTCCCCATTCTCAGAACCAGTGGAAGCGTATTGTCTGCATCAAGGGATTTTATTTCAACATTGCTGATGGAACTTTCCCATCTCATTAGTTCAATATTAATGTAGTAAAACTGTCGATCAGAGCTGAAGTTTTGGCTCTCTGGTTTCATTCTTCAAAATGAAAGGATAGGGGCCTTCAATTCTAGAGTTTGTGAAAACAGTCAGAACGAGGGACATAGACAGAATGAAAGTTTGAGGGACCCGGCTCTGTGCTTCTCACTCAGGATCAATTTTGGCAATGCTTTAGTTTGTTTATCCAGGAAAACTATTCCAATGAATGTTTTTTTTTTTTAAGTAAACAACTCACACTAACTGACAGCACTGTCTAAACAAAGCCAAGCAAATACCCACAAATGTAATGTCACCACAGCCGTCTAGGGGCTAGATTTGCCCCAAAAATGTTTCCATTTGGCACTGTACATACCACGGATCTGGTTGGAGTCTAATCCCTGCAACAAAATATAGCGAAAAATTCAGCTTTTGATAATCTTTAACGGAACAAATTGTCAAGCTCTCACCAGCAGCTTACCCACAAGAAATGAGCTAATGTTGGATGGCTCTCCTGTAAAACTGTTACAGCGCAGACATCTTGGTTTTCTTTCAAGCTCAGCATCAAAACGTCGATTTCAAACAATCTGCGCTACAGCTGCGCCGCGACGAACAACAGAAAACAACAGCAGGCGCGAACACGTACGCGGCTCCTCCAGATACAGCCGAGGTGAGCTTCCACCGTTTCATCACCTGCTTTCTCACAGCCCAAACCGAGGGGCCATTTCTCATCATTTACATTTCTCTGGCCAAACAAAAACACTTTAATTAAACGCTCCGAACGGATCCAGATGTTTGTTTCCCACCCACAGCCTGTGCAGCCGCCGAGCGCGGCGTTTAGAAGCGTTGCGTTTGGTGAAAATGCGCAGCGGTAATAAAAGCAAGCTGTGAGTCGGGAGTGCGAGGTCCCGCGAGGGCACCCCCGTCAAGGTTTCACTTCGAAGGTTGTGTTTCTCCGGGGGTTTCCAAAGCGCTTTAAAATACATAAAATAAATAGCGCCATTTAAAATACATACACTGAACACAGATGGGATCTGTCCAAGAATGACTTTTTATTTTTTATTATTAAGGCAGTGCAGCTTATGAAAAAGAAACAGTTTATTTGTCAAGTAGAACAACACGTATTTGGCCATCACTTACAATGAATGACTATAAGTACTGCTGCTACTATTCATGAGGTTTGAGTATAAAAAACTAACCCTAATTTAATGTGGAAAAATTGAAATCACTGCTGGGAGGGTTATTTTGCTTTTTTTTTTATTTTTAGGGGGTTCAATCCGTGCATCAAGCTATGTTGTCTCCTGTCATTTGAGCAACCTAACATTACTGCACTTAAGATCAATATACTGTAACAATGCAATAATCCTGACTTTATGAGGAAAGCCCCCTCTAATCCAACTTAATGTATGACATTGTACTCTTGCATCAACAATGCTTAATTTAGTTGATGATTTAATTAGCATTTAATTGAATCATCAACTAGCAACAGCTAGCCACCATTCTCATTGTCATAATTGACCAGTTTGAACTAGTTTTGTGCCAGATAACTTTTTCTCCCAGCCAAGGAAGATTAAGTACAGCGCTGTATCACACACACTCATAATGTGCTGTTTTGAATAAGGTGCATGAAAACTTGTTCAGGACCAGAACAACTCTGGCACTTCATGAATCTGTTGTGTTTTGTATTTTATGTCCTAAGTATCTTTCGTCTTTGTCACTGAGATGTTCTCTATATGCAGCAATGAAGTCATGTCTAAGCCTAATTTTTTAGGCAGACACAGCTTATTTAATGCAATAAGTACAGTTTATTAAGTCATCTACAGCTTGTAATCTCATAGTACATCAAGCAAGAAATATCAAGCAAGAATAGTGAAATATAAACCTGTTGACGACCAGCTACCAATGCTTTCCATGCAATGAGATAGCCTGTTTGTGAATGGCGCAATAGTCAAGTAAATGCTGATGGATTGTTGATATTTATATATCTTTTTAATAACAAGCTGGAAATAACAGAAACCATGTCATTCACTTGCATCAGCATTTTTCAAAACCTTCCAAAAATCATAAAACGAGATGTTTACTGCCAAACTGTAGTCTGCTATCCAAATGTCACAAGTGCAAATGTGAGATCAGGGTTCCCTGGCTCCCGCAGTCCTAACTCTCACCTAACCCCCCCCCCCCCCCCCCCACACCATGCAGGACAAGCCTACTCCAACCCCCCCCCCCCCCCAATACCACAGGGTAAATGACATACCTATTTCAGACATGCAAGATAAACATACTTTTAACAAATATTATACTGTATTGTAATGGGATCAATGTGGACAACGGCACGTTTTATTCTCTGCCTCATTTGCCTTCATGTCCATGATGTGCCCTAAGCAGCAGGCTGATTGCACAAAATTGGTCACAGTCAGCCATGTAAGTAGTAAACCATTTTGATTATCAATGTGTCTAATAGAAAACATTAGGACCAGAGGATGACATTTTGTTGAATCTGGAACCACTCAAGTAGAGTATCTGGTGTGAGATCTCCGATATTTTCTACCTTTTTCAGAAAAATAAAAATCGGGAGCTTCCTGCTCGCCTAAACATTGCTATCAGTATCCAGCCTGGGGAAATCCATATCATTCAAGCTCGTTAACACACAGTATAAATAAAAGAAACATACAGTACCTTTATGGTTTTTTGGATCTTTGGATCCTCGCGGCAATGGGGTGTATGGCAAGGTAGCAGAATCGTTTCTGGGGTCACCGGAATCCTTAAAAGAAAGCATATGAAGCATTTATTTAAACTTGCACACACTGTAAATACATGCAATCATGCAGTTTATGAGGGAACTAAAGCTACTTACAGTCATTTTCACTTAGTATTATGATTATTATGTATTATTTCTCATTATAATTATTATTATCAATAATAATAATTATAATAATAATAAGTAATATAATACTGCTACAACTACTAGTAATAAGGACAGAATGAATCAGACTACAGAGCCCCAGACTTGGTGTTCCCCTGTACTGCTGCTGAAGATCCAGTGGTGTCTGCCCTCTCCATATTCAGGAGAAAGCAGACCTGGAAAACATTCAGCTCCTGAGTGATTGGGTGCTCTGATGATCCCACAGTACACGCATACATAATGAACACAATCACAATGAAACAAGGCTTTCTGCCACTGAATATTCACAGGCATTTGCATTCACCTGAACTGCAACAGTGCAGGAACATACTTTTTCATGTACTGTTCATTTCTGCGGACAATATAGCGATTATTCATGTAGTGCAGGACTGGAAATGGAACTTATATTCAAAATAATAATTGAATTTTATTTCAGTCACATATTATTAAAAATGTTTACTTTTAAAACCCTTCTTCCTCAAAACTATACAATCCATTTGCGAGTTAAATACCTGATTATACCCTTAACTAAATCAGGGGAGTGATTAGTAAAATGTAACAGGTTTTCAAACCTGAATGTTGAGCGTATAAATGATTGTATACAAAACTGCAGAGCACCAGGACACATTATGTGCTGTCACATTACAGTAATGCAAGCCAAAGCCTGTTTTTAATTATGTACTTTCATCATATTGCACAAATTACAGGAGAAGGGGCTCAGCACCAAGACAGGTCTAATTTAGATTCCAAATAAGTTTGGTTTTGTGAAAACAGATGGATAAGGGGAATGAGATCAGTGTATTAAAGCTGGCTACATCGATTTATTACACTAAGTGCCACGACCCATCAACTACTCTGCAATGTCTAACCACTTTAGTCAGGATCATTAGATGCGCAGTATTTCAATGCAAACTGTTCATTTTCTGAGGCAAAAATAAGAACCAAATACAGTATACAGTACATACAATCACAGTACAAATGGTTTAATACTACTGGGATACTGGAAGAAAACAGTCCTTGTATGTCCTAGAACAGAAATGCACATACTGACAGATCAGTGGGAATATACTAAATACACACAGTCACATTTACTGCACACACACACAAACACATTCTACACAGACAAATAGCTATACACACACACACACACACACACACACACACGCACACACACATAAGTAATTCCACACACATGCACACAGACCACCATGTGTGTACACACAGATACTCCTGTGTAACATTATGCACACACGACAGATAGACAGCAAAGGGCAGAGAGGGAGTAAAAGTAAGAGTGAGAGACAGAGAGTGAGATGGAGTGAGAGATAGAGAATGAAAGACAGAAAGCGAGAGACACACAGAGAGAAATTCCAATGCCACGACTGCCTGGGCTTGTGCCAAAAATATGTCAAAAATACGTCTGCAGGGCCGGACGTTGTGAGCGGTTGCAGTTTGATGGCTCAGAGGGTCAGGGCAGGTTTAGCATCACCTTGCTGTTCGCCCAGGTTTTAGGACCTGTTGTATTTAGGCCTTTGGTCATCCTTATACCCCACCCCGGGCCAGCCTTCAACTGCATTAGAGGTCAATGGAAGACCAGCCTAAAGAGCAGCTCAATGCCACAGGAGAGCTGCTCAATGCCACAGGAGAGCTGCTATGCACTTCACCTCCTACAGGGGGCATGAAAACCCTGCTCTGAAACACCCTCCTACAACAACCTCCTCACCAGAGTCTATGAAAATAAATTCATCAGCATAATTAGCTGTGAGATTACAGAAAGAACCAGCACTTTGAACAGAAAAGACCTCTCTGACAGGCTCCAACCGCTCAAAGTTTTATGCGGTTCTTTCCCGAGACCTCATTTTACACCGCGAATGCTGTGAGTCAGCAGTTGATTGTGGAGCGTTGATATCTGATGCCTTTGCAAAGTCCTTTTCCACTTCAGCTGGGGAGAATTCTCGAGTTTTTCATTTCCGTCGGTGACTAAAGTGAAAAATATGTACCACTGAGGGGTTCGCGTTGCATTTTTATTCTATGGTTATGATGAATGAAGTGGTGAATGCAGATGGAGATGCAGGAAGTTAAAAAATACTCTTCATCGGTGAACATAACATCAAAGAACAAGCCGGAGGATGGCATCCCCTTCAGTCTGGGCCCTCCACGGTTTCTGCCTTCAGGGAGTTGCCCTTGTGGGGGCTTAGGCCAGGGTTTAAGCATTGTTGAAGTGTGTTGTAACACCTGTTTGCACTATACAAATACATTTTGATTTGAATTGAACAATGTCCAAGGAAATTAATTTTAGAAGGCAACAAATAATGTCAGATGAATTGACTGAAATTTCACAGACCTCAAACCATATCCTGATTTTGCAAGCTGCAACAAAGTGAACCACATTAGAACAGTGCATGACAGTGCTGGGAGTTTCATTCAAAGCCAGTTTTTCCCAGGTGTTTTATCACCACTGTTGTCTTTCAAATGTATGACACATAAAAGTCAAACGAAAAACTCTTGTTTGCTATTTTAAAAACATTTGTGGAGTGAGGTATCAGCTGGGGCTTTACTTAGCACAAGTAATGTTGAGACTACATAAATGAAAGATTACAAACTCCCAACTGGTAGCACAGGTGGTCGTGTCACAGAAATGTTGCCTTCTGATGATGTCAGCACGTTTCCTTGTCACTCATTCCAATATCCACTGCGCATTTTGGCTTTAATGTCCTAAACACCATATCAGCTGCCCTCTGTCCTGCCTAATTTCCTCCGGGCCTGACAGATCACAGGCCTCCCTCCTGAAGCCCCTCACGGGCCCACAAAGCCCTCGGTAATCCCACTGCTTGTCCACAATTAATCTTTCCAGTTGCCACGTTATTAACGCTGCCACCCACGGCCAGGGGGGGGCCCCGGGCCCTAGCGACCCCCCCGCCACCGCTGGGCGCAGGGAAGTCAATCACACGATCACACAGCGTTCAGAAAGCGGCCCGCTGTCAGCCTGAGAGACCCACTCCTGTCTGCTGATCAAACAATTTCTCCCGCGGAAGATTAATCTACGGCCGCTCCCATTTCCTCCCTCTCTTTCACTCGAACCAATGACCCGTCCCGCCTCCGAGACAGCGGCCCGTCGATTAAGGGGGACAGGGGAGAAACAAAGTCCGAGAAAGAGAAAGAGAGGGAAGAGAGTGAGAGAGAGAGAGGGAAGGAGAGAGAAAGAAACAAAGCACTGGGAGCAGGGCGGGGGGGGGGGTGGAAACACAATTTAAATCCCAGCTGTTATGGGCTCTGTTTCTCTGAGGCCCGGCGGACAAAGCTGGGCTTTGATCAGCACCCTTAAGATTTTCCGCAAACATAATCAAAAGGAGAGGGTCGCTGCAGGGTTTGAATTGATTCATTTCAGAGCCACGGTGTGGAGCTAAGAGCCCCCCCTCTCCCCGGGACTCACCCACACGCCTCCTTTAAACTCCGACAAGTACAACTCCTCTTTATGTTCTCTCAACGCTTTCTCCGCTCTTAGTTTTCAAATGCTTGTTTTCATAAGACGTTTAAAGGTATTAGGACGACAGAAAAAAAAAAAAGGCCCAGGAATAAATGGCAGGTTGGCAATCAAAGCAAGTGTGAGTCACATCAAAGTAGGCTAGTTTAAAGACCAAGCTTTGTTTCAGACGTGAGAATCATCTTTTCTGAAGGAAAATGATTAATGTTATACTTGTGTAATCAGCACTGTTCTGGAGCCAGTGACTCCAGATGAGGACTCAGATAGAACTGGCTGTTCCTCCATGGTGGATTCACCACTCTGACACACCAAAATTTTAATTCCCTTCCCCTGATTTTTCACTTGGCCGCCCAGCACTTACAGATCCTTCCACAGATTAGGAGCTCCGATGTGAAGGAATTCATCATGTAGGGCAAATAGGGCCTTAGTCATAAACAGTGTGGTGTGTGTGCGTCAACCCAAACTGCGTCAGCCTGGTTCTGATGGGTCCAAGTAATCATTGCCAAATTGGCTAAAATTTCCAGCTACCCTGCATGTTGGTTTGGTGGATAGTTCCATATGTAGGGTTGTAAAATCCAAAAATCAATAATATAAATTGTTCACATACAAGAAAATCCCAAAGAAAGCACTAATCGTTTAGCGAGGGCTTACCTGATCTATAACATCTTCCAACATAAACGTCCCCGCCCTTTATTGAGTTGAACATACAATATAAGTAAAAATAGCCAAATAAATGAGTAAACGGGTACATTTAATAAAAAAGACAAAAGATTGACATACAAATCATACAATTCTGCCATGCAGAATACTTTCTGTGACAGAGTAAACTGTTCTCCTCTTTGTGTGTGCTTTGTTTTAATCAATTTTAAATGAGATGAAATATCGATCGCTTAACCTAAATTATTCACAGATGAGAGACGGCAAACTGTGTACAAGCACAGTGCTGATTCCTACAGACGTTTAGCATGTACGTGCAGAGCTGAGTCTAGATGCTCGGTCATTGGTTTATAGTCCTCCGTCTCCCGCCCCGACAATATTACCTTCATAACACATAACACACAGAAGCTCCAAGGGTTAATGGGGAGACTGATTAACAGGACTAAGGGGCATCTAACAGGCTTGACGTTGTCAGCGGGTGGGGGTGAGTGTATATGTGTGTGCGCGTGTGTGGGGGGTGTTGATTACCGCTATCGCTGCCAGTCCCCACTCCGGGCAGGTGGGGGTGAGTGTA
The DNA here is from genome assembly GCF_963514075.1 of Conger conger. Classification (NCBI taxonomy): domain Eukaryota; kingdom Metazoa; phylum Chordata; class Actinopteri; order Anguilliformes; family Congridae; genus Conger; species Conger conger. The sequence continues at coordinate 19,556,681 of NC_083777.1, read as the reverse complement.
TGTGTGTGTGTGTGTGTGTGTGTGTGTGTGTGTGTTGCCGCTAGTTCCCACTCCGGGCAGGTGGGGGTGCTACAGTGTTGCCTATGTAAGTGTCCTGGGGAGACCGCTCATTATACACAGAATTATTTAAATTTCCCGCCCAGCATACGCTGGGTGTGGAGATTATTATTGTCTTTACACATGGTGAGTTATGGCTGCAGGTTATGATAATGCCGGAAGCAGAATTTACAGGATCAGGGAGGAGAGATCTACAGCACTGGGTCTGGAGCACAGGGGAGAGGCTCCCCACGGGACCAGAACTGTGGCAGAATCATTTCTCTGTGAAACACCACCATGAACCATGAGCCCACATCCTGGAGCATCAATCTCACCAGGACCTTATCAACTGCTCTCTCTCTCACACTCTCGCTCTCTCTCGCTCTATCTTGCTCTCTCTTGCGCTCTCTCACTCTGTCTTTCTCTCTCTGTCCCTCTCAATCTCCACCTCTCTCTCTCTGTCTCTCCCTCTGTCTCTGTCTGAGTCTTTCTCTCTCTCTTGTTAGCAAAAGATGCTAACACGCCTGTGTGAGAAACGGTGACAGTGGCTCATCAGCTAAAGTCCTGACCGATGTCACTTCCTGTTTCCTGTGACATCACACGCCCTGGCTGACAAGTGGCCGATCCAGCCCCTACCCCCCTCCCCCACCCACCCATGTCTCCCTCATCAAAAGTACAATTTAATTACAGCCGGACAAAAGTGTAAACACTAGCGCTTTTCCATCCCGCTCTACATCTGGACAAGTAGACAAAGTGCTAAAATGAACTAAATCTGCCCTGACAGCCACATCAAAGAGTTCAGCCAGGGGCTTAGTGCTACTTAGGGCACAGGAATGTTGTTGCTAAGCGTCAGTCTAGGACCTATCAGACCCTGAAGACGGCCTTTTTTTCCCCTGTAAGAGGGAGACAGGGAAAGTAAGAGGCCCGGAGCCTGACAGTAATGGGAGGTTTGGGATTCAGGGCGATTTCGTAGCTCAAAGCCATTGTTGGAAGAAACAAGCTCTCGCTTTTGTTTTCTCATGACACCATTTCTAGTTTTTGTTTCTATTTTATTTCTCGGTCTTGCAAAAGACATGTAGAAAAATCTCTTTTGATATGTTTTCACTTCGGGTCTGTATCAAAAACATCTTTGCGCACAAAACTTTTTCCTCGCCCCCCCCTTCTCTCCCCCTTTGGAGGCTCAGAGGAAAACACAGCATACAGAAGCTGTACGTTTGGATCAGCGTTTAATTGCACAAAACACACAGGCTTGACACTTTTTTTCTTCGGCTGTTTTTACTGTGCTTCTCGTCACAGTGATAACTTGCCCCAGGAGCTGGAGGAGCAGTATGCAGAAGCGGAAATCAGAGAGAAGCTATGCCACAGTGCAAGTACATCACACGAAGAGACGGCTTGTTTGTTTAGTAAAACTCTCTTTTACAAAAGACATTTTAAACTTAACATTTGGAAAGTGAAAATCTGGAAAAGCTAGTATTTTCCTGAAATCTGCTTTACTGTGTAGAGGTATGGTATGTTTTTCATGAACTGGAACTGATTCAAATTTTTCATATTTTTTAGGGCCTGCTTTTTTACTGCTAAGCAATTGTGCTTAACTTAAAAAATTGTCAGAAGTGGCACTTGATTAGTTTAGTCTCACTTACAACTCCCAAAAAAGAAAAATCATACAAAGACAGTTATTCATACTGACCCTAGATGGAAAATATATCATATTGTAAAATCTGAAGTACACACTATGTTCATAAATTCAATTCAAATGATTTTCATTTCTATGGCAAACAGACTTGAGATATTTAACAGTGCTGTAGTCCCCTCTTCTAGCTTTCAGTAAGTTCAACATCCACTTCAAGATTTAAAAAGCAGTAATGCAACCGCAAATATGGTGCAAACCGGGTGAATGTGTATAATTTAATCTGTCCAAATAAATTTGAATCTGAAGTCAGCAGAAAAGGAGCCCACCCAGGAAGGACTGGACTCAAGGAGAGAGCTTTATGGTTTTGACCTACATAATTGTACTTCTTATGGGTAGCGCTAATGTATTTTAAATAGCTGTTGTGCGCATAAAAATATACGGATTCTGTTTTCTTAGGTAATGACTGTGAAAAGAACATTTGAAGTAATGGTTTCCCCCGAGTTAAAGGATACTTCGGTGTGCTATTTGCTCAGCAGGAATAACACTCAGCTCGCGGTTAATGATTTACCGACTCGACTTCGGCGAGCTGGTGCGGTAAAGGCATCACGCGAGCGCCGGTCGTCTCATGCGTGAAGCGAGCTGAAGGCTCTTCGGCGGCCCGCGCCAGGCACGGCGTCAGACGAGAAACAGCCGCGCAAAGCGGGCACCTAATGGCTCATGTCGGCGACCCGTCCGACTTAAAGCCGGGCACGAGACCGCGCTGTAAAAAGCGGCGTGGCCCCGTTTGGCCGAACCGGATTTCACGGCCGCCTCCCGTTTAGGCCATTTTGCGCAAGCACGCGTTTCTAATTTTAGCAAGGGAGGTACGTCTCGGCCGGGAGCCGTTTAGCATAGTGCAGTCGTATAGTGCTGTCGTCTACCTGCGTGTCTGGTTCCCATTCCTGCGTGCCTCAGCGTCCCGCACAAACCTCACGCCTCAATTTGTCATTTCGGCTTTTTAACAAACGCACGTCGAAGGTTCTTATCCGGCTACTGTCACCGTTTTATTACTCAACCCAAAAAAGTTGCTTGACAACTTGAATGCTAAAACTGACTTCCAATGGGCCCGGGAAATTGTGCTGTATTCGTGCAGGGATGGGGTGGCTCTATTTTCTACCAGGCCTGGCCAGTCCAGCTGTTTTATGAGTGATACTATGCTGGGAGGTTATTTGCTTTCTAAATAGATGTGTCTCACATCTGTAATAGCCTATTTGTTACCCTTTTGTGCTCATTATCTGCTGAGATAAATACAGTACTGCCATGCATTCAAAATAACGCTTTGTGATTATATGAGTATGTCCTTCAATATATCTGTATCCAAAATGCAGGAAGGTGCTGGAAGGCCTGATATAATCCCCTTTTCTCCACACATCTCTGTAGTCTACACACCACCCATGCAAGCAGGCTTGCACACACAAGCACATGTATACATGCACACGCACACGCACACGCTCAGACATATTGAAATGTGTGACATTTTGTGTGCCCGCTGATCAAATTGAAAGCTGCGTCTACCGTCAGAAACGTATTCATGTGAGTGGATGTGTTTAATAATTGAAGATTCTCCGAGCAGGGCTGTCACACCACACCGTCTTCTGTGTTTCCTCCACAATTAGAAGCATTTGAAGAAGACCCACAGGACAAAAAAGAGAAACAGGTTCTGAAGCGATGTGTTAACTTAAAGGAAATGAGTTCCTCACAGGAATGAAATGTGAAGGTTACTTAGCCGGGCTGAGCTCAGAGTCTCGCCCCCTGACGTGCACATTTGACTGCGCCCCCTTGTGAGAGCTGGTTCGTTCTCCGTCAGCTTCCGTCAGGACAGATCACAGCAGTGTCCAAAACTAATTGTGACTCAGTGCATGAAAAAAGGAGACGTGTCTAAATAATGAGATTTCTGAGTGCAGTCAGAGCATGTGTGGGCTGACATAAACATACACAAGCAAATACAGTGCACACGTGCACGCGCACACACACATACACACACACACAAACACACAAATATGATTCAAATAAGCATATATTTCATAGTTATTCAGTAGCGTTATATATAATAATGAAATATAATAATATTTCAGACTATGTTAAATGACTGAAACATTCTTCAGAAATAATTTGTATTTTTTTGTTTCAAAGATACTCCCATGAAGTGAAACTGTATCACGATACTTCAAAAGGCACCATGGTCACGTCTTCCTAGCTTACCATGCAATAATAAACCATCAACCACATCTAGGAAAATTGTGTAATTAATGGTACACTTTCTGGAAAACGTGTACAATGTTTGGAAAAAGAACAGCAGGGTGACAAATCAGGCACTCGGTGTGTGGTTTATTTAGTCGCATAACAAAGCCTGGTACTCTTTAAACAGCACGCAGCGGAGAGCTGATAATGTGCAAGACTTAAACAACCGACGGTCCTGTTCCACAGAGTCAGGATTTTGGCAGAAATGAAACGCTTGCATTTGCCAACAAAATAAGGACGAGCAGAAGAGCACCAGTAAGAAATATTCCTGCCTTGTTTGCACATCCAGTTCACACTCTTCAGCCACACACACAAAAAATAAAAACTGGAAAATGGAAAGCTATTGAAATGCAGTGTTCACACCTCACAATAAGGTTAATGATTTGACATTAACTAATTAACTAATGCTGTTATTAACAAAAATTAATGACGTACATTAATTCATTAATTAAATACATTAATTATTCATGAAATTACATTTCTGTTAAGTAATGTATTCCATAACTACTAATGTATTAGTCACATTAATATTTATACATGGGGCCAACCACAGGATAAACTTATAATTAGTTAACCAATCAACCACATTAATGCAGTTGTTAACATTAATTAATGATTTATAAATTCATAAACAAGGCTGTACATATTAACCTTCTAGTAGTTGGTTAACAACATTAGTTAATGCCAATTCATGTAACCGTACTGTATAGTGTTAACAATACCATTCCTGGTATGGTGCACCTGTTTACAGGCTACTACGATTTTCCAAGGTAGGCCTACATAGTTATCATCAATGCTTTTTTATGTTTAAGACTGGAAACTACACCAGAGGTCATACTAGCTTCCAGAAATCTGCATTTTCAAAATACAAGCCATATACAAGCCACCTAAATTATGAACAAACTGACAATATAAATACGGGATAGCAGCGGCCAAGAATGAAAGCTATGCAACCTAACGGTCTGTACCTTTTGGATCATTCAAATTCTAGTTTGCATTATTCACATAGTTATTGTAATATGCATTCACAGTATTATTTAGCCATATTATATTATAGCTTGCACAAGGGATTAAGGGTGCTGGCAGAGATGTAGGACCATCATTTTGGATCGTTAGTGAAGGTATAAGGTATAGTTGCCAGGTATCCTTGATAAGATACTGTAGGTATAGCTTACTGTTGTACAGGCATCGAATGCATTACATTATAATAATAAGTACCCCCTGGCAGGCCCTGAATGTCCAGCTTTCATCTCATAGGGTGTACTTGTTTTGTTTGTGTGCTCACCGTGAAAGCCAAAAAGCTTGCAATTTGAAATGTCACTCACTGGACATTGTTGCTGCTGTTTGTTGTTCTGTAGATATACCGTATTTTGTGTGTTTTTTTTGTATTTTCGCCCTCAACCCATCCATTATTCCCCAGCTGATTGTATACAGAACAGTACAAATCCACTGCAAGACTTAAAAATGAGTGCAGACTCTTCTATTTTCCAACTCCGCACTGAATTTAATGTTCCTATTAATTCACCTGCATTTTAAGAATGCAGCACACATATGCTATTTGTTTTCTGCGTGAAAACTCAAAGAACATCATTAACGTGACCTCTGTGCATAACACACCGACTACACCACGCACGGTGAAATGGCAGAAATGGGATAAACAGGCCCACTGACATGACGCTAACAGCGTGGAGGTGCTCCAGCCTAGGTCCAGCTAGCGTTCAGCGCTGCTGGCATCCTCTCATTGGGCTGCGGAGAAAAGATAGCGGGGAATCTCGCGCCGCCCGGCTTTGTGTCTTTTTGATGGGAAAGGACTTATGAAGGTGAGCGCCTGGACAACAGCCACGCAGAGTGAGATACGAACCCCCGGATAAAAATTAAATAAAGAGTAACTGTCTTAAAGTGTAATTGCGGCTCTTTGCTGAGCATGCTTTCAGATATATAAACATGATTTACTGTCGTCTCCCGACCACAAATCAGGGGCCCAGAAACACTTGTGCTATGAAATTGTTTAATCTCATCAAGTTCTGCTTTCACAGCAAGCTATAAATCACCAAGTCTTTGTTATCATAGACCTCCATGAACGGCTCCTGGGCAGGCAATGCACCATGGGTATATATAATCCTGACTGCTCAAACAGCAGGCTCGTCACAGGCTGAAATACCTCGGTGTTAGCCGCAGCTCTGCTGGCGGGGCACAAAGCTCTGATGGATATCTCATTTCCAACGCTCGGCCGCTATTCCGCGCAAATTATTGCCGCATAAATTTCTTGTCAACAGAAACGGCCAATTAATTAAGTTAAAAATTTACCCCGTGATCACATCTACAAACCAAATAGAAGCAAGAGGCAATTTTTCAGTTAGCGAGTACACTGCAGGCCGGTTTAATGAATGACTTTAAACTTGGCCATAAACTCGCAGACAGGCCAATATCTACACAGACGTCCCAGGGTACACTGCCTGATGACAGCGTTGCATAAAGAATATTTATGTGAAAAAGGCCTATTGGCAGCTGGGGCAGAAATGAGGTTTTATTAATGTAAAAAAAAAAAAACGGGTCTTTACTCTACTTCCTGAATCAGTATCGTCTGAGGCACGGAGAGCTCCTTTACCATTTGGAACAAAAGCGAGGACGTTTAAAGGAGATATTGGGATGAATTATTCATGTGTGTCCAAACATAATCTATCTAACCGGAGTCATTCATCACAGAGCAAATCCGCCGGCCATGACGAGCCAAAAGATTTATTTTTATTTTTTCCTTTTCAACATAAACATAATTATACCTGGAAGAAGCCAACGATGAACCCGCAGTGAACTTATGATACAAGGGCATTGGCCACTTCTGCGTTTCCTGATGTCACCCGCTGTCCACTCCCACCTCTTCCTAAACACAGGAAGCTCAAAAAACAGATTCGTTTTTCTTGACCTCACCAGGAAGAGTGACCAGAGAGGACATCTGTGGCTGATTATTCACGTCACAGCAGTTATTTTATTCCAGAGACCAGGAACGGTCCGCTCCTTACGGACTTCACAAGTGCTTTATCATTGGGATGCTAACCATCGTCCACATGAGTGACACTGTAGTCAGTGTGTGCAGTAATTTGCATTCCCGTGCTGGGATAAGAACTGCCATACCTTCATACAACCTGGATAGATTTTAGGTTGAAGAATTGATTGTTGTTTAGGCCCCCTTTAGCACTCCCTATAGTTAGCATTTGCTAGTGGCAGAGGGGCCTTTTCACAGCCAGAACAAGGTTCACGGTAGCAGTTTGGCCAGTGGTGCCACCAGGAATTTCCCATAGATTTGCTAAGGGGGAGGTGCTAATACATTTTGTTTTATTTTAAAATGTTAAATTCTTTGTGGGTGGTGATGGTCGTGTGAATTGGGTTCCTGAAATGGCTGGTTCTGGTTTTTGAAAGGCCTTTTGCAGATAGTCAATGTCTGAAAGCTGAAGCTGCAGATATAGCTTGGCAACTAACTATGCTGCTGCTATGAAAAAAAACAAAAAAAAAAAACAATAAATACATGAATATATTTCAGGGTTCCTCGGAACACAGTTTTGTGTTTCTTGAAATAATAACACCCAGCTTCATCTGAGCAGCCCAACTAAAATTCACAGTTTGCTGTGTGCTCCTTTACAAAGCCTCTCATATCAAGTCACCAGCCGAAGCATTTGCTTGAGTCAGGCCTGGAAAAAAAACAACAAGAAGGAAAACAAAATGGTGAAAAAAAACGAGGAGATATTTCTTCGACCTAAAGCATGGCAGTGAATGAAAGTGCGTTTACTGGCCTCCTCAGTCTCACGATAAACACTGCTTCAGACACACTCGGCGCGCGCTAACTTTAAATGAATATGTTTTCTTTCAAAACAAAGCATTCTCCGTAGTCAGCCATGATTTATTATTTATAACGCTCGCAGCCCCCCGTCCCCTGGATAAGCCGGCAGAACTTTGCTTTACTTCGCGTATTCTTTAATCTGTCTCTCAGTGTGATAAATTAGCGTGCTGTGGCTTGCCAGTTCTCTCTTCTCTCTTTGGGTTTTTGTTTATCTCAGCCTGTGACAAGCCAAGAGCTGATGTGTCTCTTTCTGTGTGTAAAATACATCTTTGGTCAAACTCTGCCTTTTTTCCCTCCGTGACAATATTGTGTCAAACAAACCCGTCAAGGCGCGGTTGAGGCGCTTTGTTGTTAGCTAATAAATTATCGAGTATTTATTGTCTGTGATCCTTCTTCTCCAGCTTTTAATGGTGACACATTCGTGGTGAATTAAGGCTGGTTTTATAAACTAGGCTGAGGGCCAGTGTCGGCCCCTGACTGTGAATGTTTTCTGTTCCTCCTCGCCCCCCCCCCGGTTCCCCGGCCCGGTGCTAAATCACAGTACCTGTCAAGCAGCGCTAAGCTAGTGTGCGTCACAGGGAAAGGCAGGAAACACAGGGTATAATTCCGTCCATCAAACTAATATATTATATCAGTAGCTTTGTAATCTTGCACTATAAGTTAAGGGGCCTGCCACGCAGGAATTCGGTGTGGAGGCAGAGTGTTCATCAAACTTTGGGCCCTGCCAAAGCTGACTTCCACACAGAGAGGCCCTTACATTATTTACACCGAGAAGCACAAACTCGGAAAAAGGCCTTATTTTCCTATTTGGACACAGTGTTTTTGCAAGTCACGTTATTTGCACTACAAAGCAATCTTGCGGAGTGCTCTGGCAGGAAAGCGGGAACCTTTCACCCAGCCGTGCCTCGTCTTCTAGGCAGGAGTCGAGGGCACCTCCCGGGTTCGGTCTGTAAACATAATACTTGGCGTCTCTTCCGTTCCACAGTGCATAAATCAGGCCAGGAACCTCAACCCTGCTCCTGGCAGACCCTCGGAGTAGAACTAATCTTTGGCAGAAACTGTACGGAGAGCTTTACCAAATAGGATGCATTGTGCAGAGGTACATGCAGGGGCTTTAGCTATGCAAGAAAAAAAAAAGGCTGTCCAATTACAATGGATTCAATATACCCTTCTAACTCACGGATATACCTCATGTGACTGGATCTAGGAATCATCAAATCTGCCCCTCAAATCCAAATCCAGCCCTGATTTTCTTTTCTCCCAGGTAATTAACTGAATAGTAAGTACTACTGATTGGCCAGACTCACACCTGACTCCCAGCTAAAGGGAGGGTGGAAAAACCAGCGGAAACCTCAAGGATCGTGATTTGATGATCCCAGGTCTAGGACCCTCAGAGTGATCATTACATGCCCTGCGTGTGCCATCTCACTTGCTCTTCTACCAACAGACCATTTCATTTTCAAACTTAGCCTCAGATTTACTGTAATTACTAAAATAAGTGAGCTACGATCCACTCACAGACTGGTATTATCATACAATTTACAACTTTATTTAAATCAGGCGAATAATCTAGAGACCTGAGGAGAATCTGGGGTGATGGTTATGAAACCCACAATGCCCTGCTGCAGAAAACAGTGTCTGTGGTACTGTACTGATTCAGTGTAGCCCAGTCACCCTTACCAAATGGTAATTTTATTCAGAGCAATAGGTGTAAAATTTATGCATGAAATATGAATATTAAAAACTCATACATACACACACACACACACACACACACACACATATGTGTCATTTCATCTTGTCTGCTTGAGTCTTTTGACAATCAAGTACTTAAATTGTTTGAGAGAACATACCACAAACTAGCAGACTAACTACCATGGCTCTCAAAGATTTGAGCATTTAGATACCCCTTTCAGTGCATATTTACAATTTGTACCAAGTGCACAATGTGTGCAAGAGGGCCTACCTGTGCTCACATGCAAAATATAATGTGCAAAATAGAACCCCAAGCTCACAGCCCTTGTCATAAGCAGTGTCTACCTTTTTTTATTCACATCATGCAACTAGTTTTGCATCAGTGCTCCCATTGATAAGAACTACGTCTCTTCCTATAGCTTATCAATTTAGAGCAAAACAATAGAGTGGGTATTCAGAGAAATAAATGCTACCTAGCTACAAGAGAGATAGCATAATCCGTATCTCTGATTTGATAACACAGATACAATGACTTGCTGTACTGTAAATCTTTGGAGGAAAACCAGTCTTTCTATGGTTTTCATGTGAATAGTTAAACAGTTTTTTTATTTTTTATCTGGGCGCTTCAATGTACGAATCTAGCTGGGAGGCAGCTCCCATGATAGATTAATTGCAGGGTACTTAAGTACTAAGCGATTAACATAAAAATCCTTTGGACACAAGCTAATAGTTTATGATAATTCTTGCATGGCATTTGTCTGTCTATCACCACATTGCCTCTAGCTGTAATTTTATCAAAGGGCAGTAAAATACAATTTCAACAAGCTAATTTGCACATAATTAACACCAGAAATCACATTCAATTGAACCCCACACCACCCTATTAACAGTCTGAGAACTAGAATATAATTAAACTGTTTGCTTTTACGAACCTATTCATTAAATTGTACCAGCAGTGCATCTTGGGACTGTACCCAGGAAGGCACTGTCACGGAGCAGTCAGGGCAGAGCCTTCTTCTTCGGTGGTATTCCGTATTTTAGCTCAGCGCTCCTGATGGCAGGAAGTAGCAGATCTGGTCCACCACAGTAATGTCACTCATAGCATGCTCACAGTTACCTGGCACATGCTGAAAATGATGAGCCTTTCAATGCAAGATTTTTGTGTTTTCCGGTGTGAAATACGTTAACGGCAGACATCCAAACTAACCATCTTTGCAAGTCTATATACCTAGGTAATGAGCCAAGTGCTGAAGAGAATGGTGTGTGTGCATGTGTTTGTGTGTGTGTGTTTGAGTGTGTGTGTATGGTTTGGGGGGGGGGGGGGGGGTTGTAGGAGCAGGAATCTGTCTAAGCTGCCAGGAAGACATAAAATCTTATCACTACAAAGTAAGAAGAACAATTCCTGGTGTCTCCTCAAATTCATCACTCCTGACAGCTTTGTTTGAGCCACTCAGGGTAAATGAGGTCAGAACCACACACAGAACCACCAGCAGAGCCTTGTGAATCTCCCTTCCCTTCCCTGGCTAAAGGGTGAAAAGTACTGTCACATGAGGGAGAGGGAGTGGCCAGGGATTGAACTCTCTGGTGTCCACAGGGCTCATGGGATATTACTAGGAGAAATAGCTATAGCATGTTTAAGAGACTTCCCTGCAAAAACAGTCTTATATTGAGACTTACTGTAATGCATGATTTATATTATATTAACAAAAAAATATTGCCAAAGGGGGAAGACAGTTTGTCGCATTACAAGATTTGCCAATGGGGTAAGATAATTTCACTTGTCAAGCAAACCTTAACATAATGCTAATATTTTCTATTTGAGACAAAAAATTAGATCTTAAGTTTTATTACAAGACTAAAACACTTGATAAGATGGCCATTTTATTGCTGTGTTGCCTACTGTAATGGGTCATAGCACTCCTGTAGGATTGTAGTACATGTAGTGTTGTACCTACAGTGTGCTGTAAGAGTGACTTCTCCATGGCTGAGTGCATTGTAAGTGTGTATTCACTCCACCTGCACAATAGAGAAACACATTGGGCTATTCCAATGTCGTGGTACAATCTGTGAAATTGCTGCCCTCCCAAACTTCAATCGCAATCATCACTCATAAGGATGTCACACAGCATCAGTCAGAAGCTAGAAATAACAGATGCCTGTTGCATTTTTGTGTGACAATACAATTTATTTTTAAACATTACCACACAGGCTGGGAGTAGACATATTTGTAACATGTGCGGGAACATTAGGTAAAATGGACATAGCACCTAAATACCAATAGTATATCAAGAGGAACTGACTTACAGGATCAAGGAAATGTGCCCCTGCCTACCAAAAAGCAAACTTAAGCCAAAAGCGCATCCCTTCTTTGAAGAAAGGCCCATGGAATATTCCAGAATCTCATTGCCAGTCAGAACGAGGGGTGACCCTGGTGTGTAAAAATGCCCCCCTGTCACTGGCCAGCAGGTGTGTCTGGTACTGCCCATTCATCTACCAAATGCGTTAAAATTCATGCTTCGCAAGCATTCTGCAAAGGCCCTCTCTTGAGACGGTGTCACAAAAAATAAGTTCCCCCTCAGACATAATAATTTAAAGGGAATGTCTTTTTCAACGAGAGTTTGAGTCACAGCTGCTGTCTCTGAGTGACAGCTGGAGTGAAAGTCACTATTTGCTTCTAGCAATTCGTTTAGTTCATCTATGTGATATCCAAGAATAAATATTGAAACAAATTTCACCAAAAAGGAATTCACAATAAGATACAACTAAATGAAGTAGTTAATGCACAATGCACATTTTAATGCACAATTTATTGAACTTCAAACAACAGCTCAAAAATGGCAACTTCCTTCATCCAGCCTACTTGGAGTGCAGCAAAATGACAAGACTGCTCTGAAATGTTCGGAAACAATTTACTTCAAACTCAGACGGGAGTTATTCTGTTCCTTTGGCAGCGATGACAGCCCATGTGCATAATGATGTTACCCTAATGGTGCGACGGGAAGGAGACGGAACCGGGACATTTGCATGATAAATGCACTGCTGAACTCAATCCCAGAGGAACCCTGGAACAACAAAGGAAAGGGTGCTTATAACTGCAAAATGGAGGACATCGTAAACACACGCGCCTCACAAATACGCAGCTCACTGTCATCAGCAATCTCATTCAAGGGAATAGCAGATCAGTGAAGACATGAGAAAGTGCTCTATTAATTACAGAAACAGATAAATGTGACCCATATTTTCTTCCGATTTGGAATGGCCAGCTTGTGTGTTTGTGGACATCGCTGCAAATCAGGCAAACCACTTATACAAGATTGTTAGAAGAGTCACATCTAGCACAATGAAGTGAGGGACACTTGCAATGAAAACCATTTTGCAGCTCCAGTATATACACTGGCAGAAAAAAAATGTTCTTTGGCATGTCTCCATAGAGGAACCCTTCTTAGTTCTTTATGGAACCCTTGATCATACTGTAGGAGTGAAGTCATAAAGCTCCGAGACAAAAAATCATTTTGCCTGACAAAGAACCCTTGAACTAGATAGGATTCTTCTATGGAATTAAGGTTGACAGAATGATTCTATTTTTTCGGAGAGAATAGCATAATGGCTATGGCACTGGCCTTGTAACTGAAAGGTTCGATTCCCATGGGGGGAATCAGCCATTGTACTGGGCCTTTAAGTAAGGTACTTAACCTGAATTGACTCAGTAAACCTCCAGCTGTACAAATGAAATGTGATCTTTGTGAGTCACTCTGGTTAAGAGTTGCTGCTAATTGCCACATGTGCCAAATGTAACCCTAGCAACCTGGACAATGTTTTAGCCAATCACATACACATGCTGTTCTCCCAGCCTCAGTGGTTCTGAGGTACCAGGCCCATATCATGCCTGTCCCAGCACCCGTGGCTAGTTCTTTAGCTGAGCCTAACACCACAGAGGCACTGTATGTTATCTTTACAAGTGAAATGCCTAGAGCAGCATTAGGGCGGTTATTCTGCGTTTCCTCAAAATAACTCACTTTCAAGGCTAGGAAAATAGGAGAAATGGCAGCCTGTCATTGAAATATCCTCAGCTTTTCAACAAATGGCAGTTATATCGTAAATTCAGAACCCAGAGAAGCCATAGCTCAGACGTTCTGAGCCCATGATTAAAGAGATACTAAAGAGGAACTAACTGGTAGGTCTGGACCACCCAACAATGGGCACAGCCAAACTTAAGCGCCAAATCTTAAGCACAGACCCAACTGATTGGGTCGAACATGCTGATAACATCATGCAGGTAGATTGTTGCAGTCTCACCAGCAGAATGAATCCACACAGCAGAAAATATCAAATAACTGCTAGAATGCACAACCGGCTATTAATAACCGACATTTGTCCTGCCGAATTGGCATGACAAATGTCACTACACTGTAACCCATGTATTTCTCTGGGGTTGGTGGTCTTTTTGGGTAAAGAACAGGACAGCTCAAATTACAATCTTATTACAAGACTAAAAACAGCAGTGCATATATGGAAATTCAGAAATATTTCAGGTTATCATTATCTCACAGACAAAGGCCCAATACAACGGTGATGGCGCACGGAGCGTCCAAACGAAATACAAAATTAAAACATACCGTTCCTCATGGACATTTATCTTTTTGACGAGTAAGCTTACACCTGCCGAGTTTCTTGGCCAGGTTTTAGCTGTTGCTTGGCGTGACGATTCGTAATACAAAAATATCTGGGGTTTTACATCAAGCTCAGGCTTATCTTAACCAAATATTTACCCAATCCAGCCTCCTCTCACCACTGCAAAAGCCTGAAGGATAAGGCTAAAATAAATGGAACAGCACAGTACCCGAGTTTTTGAACTCTGGACGAGCTTTTGAAAAAAACAATGTACTGCGTATTCTTTTAAAAATCCCAAATATAAAATGCATTAGGCTGGTAATGTCAATATCTGCAACATGTGTTTTAACTGTGGAAGAGCTTTTGAAAAACAGTGTATTAAAAATAAATCACTAATAATGAAATTAATTTGGCTTATAATGTCAATCTGTTAAATATTCGAAAGAATTATGGCACTATTACTGCAGCTATTACTACTGTAACTATGACGACCTCTAGTAATAACAGTAGCCTCAGTAAATAGTGCTGAAAAATTCCTCCTAAACAACCACTGGAAATACTAGACACCATGTTGTCTGTTTGACAGAAACTGCAGCTTTGACTATCCCTATTACCGCTAACAAATGAGCCAGCCATATGACGCCTACTACCACTACCATTAATACAGCAACTATAACTACATCCGTTTCCCACGGTGATGATATACTGCCTTACATAACAAATGAACACCTGGTACGTTCTCGTCGGCATGCTTAAAACCTGGCAGGCTGCTTATACTTCAGGCCACGAGACGTCTCCATTCAGAGGCATCCATTTTCCCTGCGAACCGCAGGCTGACTGGTGATGAGGAAAGAATGAGCAGGGCTGCCTTTCTCCTGGTAGGATGGGACGAGCGTCTTTGAACGGGAGGCTGTAATTACCCTCGCAGGGGTATCTGTGAGCACAGTCAGTGCTCCACTTCAAAGGGCCAGACAGCGCTGCCAAGATAACCCCCCGCCCGGCAAAGACCCGCAGCTCGTACGGGCGGCCCTCTGTCTGTCTCCGTCTCTCTCCTCCCTGACTGTGAGAATAGAAGAGCCGTGAAAAGAGGCCTGTGGAGCGAAACACGCACACAGGAACGAGAGAGAGAGAGAGAGAGAGAGAGAGAGAAAGAAGACAGAGGGAGAGAGGGAGGAAGGGAGGGAGAGAGAGGGAAGGGGGGAGGGAGAGAGAGGGAGGGAGAGGGAGAGAGAGAGAGGGAGGGAAGAAGGGAGGGAGAGAGAAGGAAGGAAGGGAGGGAGAAGAGAGATGGAGGGAGAGAGAAGAGAAGAGAAAGACGTGCGGAGCAGACTGGTCAAACTACTGCATTTAAATTGGACTTGGACCCATTCTGGATTTAATCAAAATAATGCTGCCCTTTGCAAGTCATACAGTACAGAGCATAGAGTTTAGAGCATGGAAAAGTATTGATCAAAAAGGAGAGAAGCAACTGGAGTGGAACTAAATTAGACACGACACGAACACGATTGAATTACCTTCCTGCAAGCGATACACTCCATACACTTTTTTCATAATTTCCCTCCGAATTATTTACAGGTATGTATGTTCAATAAAAATTAAACCTGACAACAACTCGGGATCATTAGTATTTGTCATAATATGCATAACAACAAAAAGCAAGCAAAAAGGAGCAAAAATCACTACAATCATGTAATTTAAAACACCAGAACCTGACGTTTCAAATATTCAAATGATTCCTAGGTTGTAAAAATCAATATTAATAAAAATGACTATATTTTAATAACACCAAATAAGATTTTATATTCTCACTGGCAATTCTGTTCTCGCCTTTTGTGTATACTGGCAGTTGAATATTAAATTATAACTCAATTGCACGGAATCCCATTCCTTCTGTGACAACAGAAACAAATACGGCAAACGCGCTCCAAGCCATTCCTTTCACTCAATCCCCCACTCAGGAACATGAAGCTGGCAGCCGACCTGCGCAGTCTGTAACCCCGCCAGCCCAAATACCCCACCCTCCCAAAGAACTAAAAATCACAACCGCCATCTCTAAGTTATTTAGAGTGGGGCCTATGCCGTTCAGGGTGGCCTGTCCTTCAAAAAAATCTCCCTTTTTTGATCTTTTCATCCTGACGAAAGAGGACAGAGCCGGCTGGATTACGCTGAACAATTAGGCTTTCTGGAGGAAAAAAACCTTCATGGAATCAGCTTTAAGAGACTCCTAATCATTGGTAATTAAGCACGTTTTCTGACAGCCTACAATAGCCGAGCTGGTGATCTTGAACACGCCGGTCTCCCGCCAGACATTCAAGCCTTTATTCAAAGGGTCACATTTTCTGAAAAGCCAGCAAGTGTTTGCTGACAATTCAAAATTGTGGGGGTGCAGTGTGATGTTTTGGCAAAAAAAAGGAGCCCAATCGTCTTGGAGGCTTGACAAGAACGTTATTTATGTGCAATTCTGTCCTCTTTGACATCACCGACTTCAAATGATTATTATTTTCCTTTTTCCTGAATGTCAACAGTTGGAGAGTACTCCTTTCAGCATGTCTGCTCGTCAACAAGATTGATTTTAGTTGTAGCTCAGAAAGTGACACAGACAGCTTGTCATTTGAATGCAAGTTGATTGTGTTAAATTTCAGCTGCGGTTTTAGTAATCATCTTCTTCTCATTCACAGCCTATGTTGTTTTTAAGCAGACTAATATCTCTTCAAAAAATTACTTCAATAATGACACCTGGCCAAATTCATAAAATACATAAAGGTTCAAGAAAATTAGCATGAAACTCCTTCATAAACATATTTCCGAGTAATATGAAGCACACTTTGTTTTATGGAAATTATTTGAGATTCATTATATTGTTTTTAGCATAATTTATACATTCATACACTTTTAGCACAAGCAAAACTAATAACACAAACAATGATTTGCACAAGAGAAATACTATGACCAAAAAGGCTTTGCATGCTTTTGCACATGCTAAAGGTCCTAGCACTCTTATTAAGGCCTATAATACTTCATACTGAAAGTGATTAATTGCATTTTAAAAATATTTTAAACACATCAGTTTCAACAGCTTCATTACCAGTGGTATTGGATTACTGCCCTAGATCTGCAACTGGTTACTTGCCATAAGTCTGAAACAGCCTGGTTGAACCAGACATATGAAAGTAAACTTCCCAGGAAACCAAAAAGGTGTGCCAATGTGTGTACTTTGTGTACCTGCATATGGATTACTGAAACATCAGCTGCCAACAGGTGTGGATACTGCAAGAAAGCCTGGTACATGTGGAAAAGGCCACCGTTCAGGCCCAAAATGCACCATAAGAATTGAATAATCTACAAAATAACATGATCCTGAAGTTATATACAGACAATTAAAGCTAGTATGGGGTATTATTGTACCTCTTTGCACCACAGAAACAGGATAGACTAATCATATCTCATTATGAACTAACTCCATCAGAAATCATCAGACTGCAAGATGAAATAAGCTGACCATATTTTGAAAACTCCTGAAATTTGGGAAATGTGTTTAATTGGTTTGTTTTCTGTTGAAGGGCCAGGGAACGGCTTGTGTTGAAAGGCAAGAGCAGAATTACTGGCCCTCACACGGCTTGGAGATGTCTACACGCCAGTATCTTGGAACGCCTGAGAATGTCACTGCTGTCTACAGCAGGCGTTAACATTTTTTGGCACTTGTTGGCGACCGCGCTTGATGTTTTCTGGTGGTTCGACACGCTGAGCCCTGGCTGGTAATTATCTCTGCAAGTCTCTGCGGCCCGCGGCTCACACACAATACATGGCAGGATGACAATCCAAAGAATGGGGGATTATGAAGTGGTCACGGAACAAAGTCCTAGCAGGAATTACCCGATATGTTATTAACGACGGGGGACAGCGTGCGGTGAGATGCCAGAGCTGAAGGTTACAGCGAGCGCACAGACGAACACAAACACTACGCGTGTGTGTGTTTTGTTCACTCCTCGTACGGTAAGTTTCTGTGTGATAATAATGCGGATGCACTTGTCAACTGATGAATATCAATTGTTGTGTTCAGCCAAATATTACTGTGCCTATTTAGATAATGCATTTTTGACAGCCCAATGACTATTGATATTATACAGAGGTGAAAACAACTTATTTTATTTGCAGGTGTGGCTGTTGCATCAAAATCAATCAAAGGCCTCCAAAACATATTGTACATACATGCTATTGTTGAATAAAACATATTGGGATATGGTATGTACATGTAGTACAGCATACGGTACTGCTTGATTTGACATAGAATCACTTCGATTTGTCCATAAAGCTCCTTCCTCCATCTCGTCCCATCAATGTCCCAAGAACTTTCCGAAAGCTAAAATCATTTTTCAAACTTCCTTCAAACGTTATCTGGAATAGTATTTAATAATTTATTTATTTTGGCCAGGACAGCACGCACACACAGATACACAGTAAATCTATCGATTTGTCATTTTTCTCTGACCAGCATGGGGTTCAAATCTTTCCTGGTAAAACTGATGGAATTCGCAGAGTGGAGGCAGGCCCTTTTATTGTAATCACTTTTCATTAGAAGCCTTTGATCCTTTCTTCTCTTTGTCATCAACTTCATCGCCCTTATCTCCCGCCGTAATTGAACGTGAAAGATTCCCGCTTTGATACCACCTGGATGTCGGATCGCTGTTAGGAAGGGTGTCGGAAAAACGTCACACGTGCCGTATCCTCGGAAGGGGAGGCCCCGTCCGCCTGCTGAAGACACAAGCTTTCCGGAGATATGAAACGTCCATCATCCCTTCACAGCGTATGAGCGCTTCTGTCAGCTGTAATACTGAAGGGGAGGGCCACCTTTGTGCGGCGGGATTGTAAGTGCTGAAAGAAATTTGCCGCGCGCTTCGCGAGAGCGTCTGGCAGCTCTCTCTCTCTCTCTCTCATCTCCTGTCGCTGTGATGCTTCACAGACAGGGCTCAAGGGGGGGGGGGGGGGGATTCGGGCGGGAGCTGGAGGCCTGCGCAGGCCCCCTCTCCTCCCCAGCTCCCCGCCACGCTGTCAAACGCGTCTGTCTGTCCACGGCCCGCTGACAACACACTCCCCAACCCCGTGACTCCGCTCCCCCTCCGCTCCTGTTGCGTCCCAGCTGCTGATGAAGACGCCGTAACCTACTTACCGAAGCGAGTTCGGCATTCATAATAGTAAACACTGTTAGAGGGATACATAGTAGTCCTCTCCCAGTGCCACATTTGGGGTGTGCAAGGCCGGGTTGTGTCGTGTTCTGCCTGCCTCGAGCGAGTATTTAAGCTTTTTAAAGTGAAAGCTGCACTGTAGTGCTCTCTCTGGTGTCTGAGGGTTAATGTGGATATATTATGGTGCTCCATGTCTAGCTCCCTAAATGGTTGGTAAAGTCTTCATAAAAATATAATCAGTATTTTTAGGCAGGTGAATACTTGGCAATTCTGTTTCAGTAGTGTTGTTTTCAATGTTCCAAATGCATAGAAATGCACTGTCACTTCTGCAGATTTGTGCACAGAGTTTGAAAAAATACATTATTTATCAGAATTGTGGGTAACTTTCACTGAATGGGAAACCTAGTTTAACATTCATCTGCGGTCACAGGCACCTGAATCACACAGAGGTGTCTTTAAGAGCCTTTTGGCCAAGTCAACGCATCAACGTGGAGATAAAGACTGAACAAAACAGGTCGCTATTGAGGCCCTGGGAACCCACCGAGCGCGGGAGCGAAAGAGAAGGGCGCCGTCGGCGACTTCCGGCTCCGATTTCATCGAAAGCGACGGAACCGCGGACAGATAAACGAGAGTCGGAGGACTGAGAGGAAACGGATCTATCCGGCGCGGCGACGTTACTCGGGTTAAGAGCGATAACATCCGTCAGCGAGCCGTCGGGGGCTCTGAGCAGCCTGCACCGGGGCCCCCTCCCCTTCCGACGCGGTCAGGAGGAGACGCTGATGTACCCGCCGTTCACCGCCGCTGCCGCCATGTCCTCTGTCGCGGCTTTCAGGCCTGACAGGCTGATGAGAGGGGCCCGTCTTCGGCCCCCCGAAACGTGGAGAGTCAGCGGTGCCGAAGTGGCGGCAGTCATGGCCGCAAAATGTCCATATGAGAGCCCTCCTTCTCCGATTCGCGAACACAGCGGTGAGGTACAGCTTCACATCAGCAGCTGCCTGTTTTCAATGGCTTGTGCAGTTGTCTTTCATTGCTAATAACTGTAATGTAGGGCGACCTGTAGCGTAGTGGTTAAGGTACATGACTGGTTCGATCCCCGGTGTAGCCACAATAAGATCCACACAGGCGTTGGACCCTTGAGCAAGGCCCTTAACCCTGCATTGCTCCATCTAATGTAATGTAATGTAATGGACTTCAGGCTTCTCAAGAGCCGTTGCACCCGTTTGTGGAAGGCCCAAAGGCCTCCCCTAAACCTAGATGGAATTTGTATGAACACTTCTTTCTTATTCCCTCACAAAATAAGTAGGAAAACATGTTTCCACCTTATGACTTCAACAGTGACTTAGCACAATGAGTCACAAAAGAACAAGAAATTCAACCGCCAAACCTGCAGAAAAACACCGAACAAAGGCGCAGACAGATACACAACACCAGTGGATACAACATGCCAATCAAGTTATGTTTCCTTTCATATGCTTTTTTTCATCTGAATTAAAACTGGTTTTAGACAGGACGTGCACGGATCCACTTGGCCATTGTTCAAGCAAGGAGGGACGGTGGCCAAAATGTGACAGACTAGCAAATATCTGCCCTACCCCACCACCGCCAAAATAATGGGCGCCATCAACTTCAGCAGTAGACACACCTGTCTCCACTTGAAAACAATGCAGTGCGGTTATTTATTGGGTGGCAGGCAGGCAGTTTACGTTTGTTCGGTGACAGCGACTTGATCCGTTTCATTATTTGGGATCTCAAGCTCATAAAAAAATAAAATAAATAAATAAAAGACACGGGCTCTGGATATTTTTATGAGCTTACAGTGAGCTCTCTTTCTTCCTGAAGCCTGACTGCCATCGTGTCAGAGGCCTGTCTCTCCTTGGCTGGGACTCAGTCCCTCTCCTGCACACATCCTGGAGAATGCCAGGAACAGGAGCCTCTGCACAGTCTCTAACGGATCTCTACACCTGCACCATACACACTGCAGACTGTGTACTGAACATGTATTGAAGAGCAAGCTTAAATATACCACCCAAAAAAACCAAGATTGTGATGTTTATAGAAATAGCACAAATACAGACGTGTGCTGTTCCAGTAAATATTTGAGGAAACACGTAGGCTGAATCCTGGCATCACTACAAGGAAAGTGTGACCTACAGGAGAAGCAGGGTGATTAAATATTTCCCATTTTTAATTCTAACACTAATATCATACTTGCATATGAAAATGGGAGCAAGCACACACTCAGGGACTATTTTATTCGGTAGACCTGTACACTCATTATTGCAAATATCTAATCTACCAATCATGTGGCAATGCATGAAAGCATGCAGTCATGGTAAAGATGTTCAGTTGTTGTTCAGACCAAACATCAGATTGGGGGAGAAAATTAAGTGACCATGGTGCCAGGTGGGGTGTTTGAGTATCTCACAAACTGCTGATTTACAAGATTTTCAAGTAACAAAAAACATCCAGTGGGCTGCAGTTATGTGGGTGAAAACACGTTGTTAAAGAGAGAGGTCAGAAGAGAAGGGCCAGACTGGTTCAACCTGATAGGAAGGGGATAGTAACTCAAATAACCACACATTACAACAGTGGTATGCAGAAGAGCATCGCTGAACACTTGGTGGATGGGCTACAGCACCAGAAAACAAAAAAATTATAAATACCTAATAGAGTGGTCACAGAGAGTATTTTCTGTAGAAATACTTATTTTACATGCTGTCTCCAAGTTATCACTTCCACGACATAAAAAACAAATTCCAGATACTAAAAACCTGCGCCAGTTTTCTGTTACTTTCCCATACTTTTGTCAGCTGAAAGGGCGAGCCTGGCGGTAGAAGAAAACAGAGCAGAAGTTTGTTGTGTGAAAATGGGTCGGGCGGCACACTGCTGCCGGGTCCCCGCGCTCTCCGTCTGACTGTCTGAGCGCTTGTTTACGGCACGGCGCCGTCTGTCACGGTAACGGTTAATAATTAGGCTCCCTCCCGCTCGCGGACGGGGAGGCTGGGTGAGAACAGCCAGCCCGGTGCGGCTCGCGTCGGTACGCCGCGCTGAAAGGATGATTAATGAGGCCGCGGAACCGAGCCGGAGTCGGAGCGGAGACAATGGCCGACCGCACAGCTGCCCGCCGACACGACACCGGCTCTGTCCGCAGACGTAATGGAGGAGAGCGGCCCACAAAGGCGAAATAAATAAATAAACAAAGGTGTTTAACGGACGACCGGTCGAGAGGACTCTATTTGACTCCGGCCCGTTTCTGTTCTTTTTCTGAAAGCCCCGGCCACCGGGACGCTGGGCGGAAAGGAGCACGGGTGGCACCTCGCATGTCGTCACGTGACCTTGGGAGAGGAGCCGCGATTGGTGGCGCTTTCGCAAGTGCAAGGAGGGGGGGGGGGAAGTGAACCAAATATCTCAGGCTAATGTAAGCTGGAATGTAAAATAGTCCTTTAAGTAGCTAAGTGGGCCAATGTGTTTTAGTGGGCCAAGCACCACAGGTGCATAGGAATCCTATTATAGTTATTCACATTTTTAGAGGGGGTCCAAGAAATGAAGGTGCCAGAACCGCTTTTCATTAATATTACATTACCAAAGGAATACAGTCAGTGAACACTTTAAGTAGGCCTGTACACAAGCTTGTTGATTCAAATATTTAATCAGCCAAACATGTGGCAGCAACTAAATACATAAAAACATGCAGACATGGTCAAGAGGTTCAGCTGTTTTTCAGACCAAATGTCAGAATGGGAAAGAAATATGATCTAAATGAATGTGTTGGTGCCAGACAGCTTTGAATATCTCAGAAACTGCTGATCTCCTGGGATTTTCACACGCAGTCTCCAGAGATGGCCTTTTTTCCAAACTGCTCGGGAATGCTGCGGCCAGGAGGACTTTGGTTGCTGCCATCTCGTAATGTTGCATTTCCAAAATAATCAAAAACATGTCAAATTAATTAATGTCACTTTTAAAAACTTGCTGCCGCATTCAGCACCCCCCCTGCCCCCAATTATCTAACATCTTTTGAGGCACAGCTGCTCTGAAGCACATCTTCATGAGAATGGCCTCCATTTTCTCTTCTACCCACCCTTCCAAACATGGCGGCTGCCTGCACTTTATATCTCTGACAGGGGTTTATTTGCTCTAGCATACGCTTTGATGCCAATTACAACATGGCTGCTGCTTGCTGCCAGACCTCTTGGTGCCGTGGATGGTCACGGCTTTGAGTATCCTTTCCTCGTCTGCGGTTCGGTGTCCCTCTTCGAGACTTTCAGAGAAAAGACATGGTCATTTCGCTGTCCTCAGCCCAAAACCGTTATTTAACGCATGATAACAGTGGCCGACCCCATCTGAGTGGACACTGGGTCTGAAAGCTTTTTGTGTCATAGAAGGCACCAGAATATATACCACAGAAGTACGGGGTGAGCAACAATACTTTTCAAAAACATAAGTAACAAGAAAAATAAATAACAACACATTGAAGGAAAGACAAAAAATTCTTATCCCAAAAAAAGTATTGCACTTTTTAATGACAGAAACTAACAATCTCTTAGCCAGATAAGAAAGTCCAAGTGAGACATTGAGACCTGAATTGGCAGATGAATGACAGGAAACACGCCCTTCCCCCAAGGCTACAGTGCTGTTGTCGGACATGGTATGAGGCCCATTGCAGCACTGTTGTATCTCTAAATCCCCCCAGTGCCTCTAAGTGATTTCACTATCACTACGCTCATGTGTTCAGCCAGGCAGAACAGACACGATTAGATCTGAGCTGAGGAGGTGAGTCACATAGGTCAGGAAGTGAAGGGAGACGGTAAAAGAATATCTCTCTCTCTCTCCTGAAACGTGAAATTTCCATCTCAATTATGAGCACTTCATGAATACTGAAGGCTTAACTTGCCCTTTTTAAGCTGTCGTGAACGTTGTAGCTATCATATCCACGTGTAACAAAGGTTGTCTTACAGCTTGTTAGATAGTCAGCTCACTCAGGTCTGTCAGCCATTTTAGAATTTTTTTTTTTTAGGCCTCTCATTGCTATGGTTGCGATGTACAGTAACTCCATTAATTTATGGGAGTGCACAAAAGAATGCGCTGCCTCTATTAGCATGCAGTCCTCTACCAGCTGCAGTCCTCCAGCTGAGCAGGCATTACACTGGACAACCACAACAGAGCTAGTGCAGGCAGTGTGTAGATGCCCGATTACTGGAGGGGTCCTCCGTAACTGAGGACAGAATAAGTCGTGCTGACCAAGCACCTTCTGCCCTGAGTGATGCCGTGTGCTATGTCCAGGGGACCAGGGATTGTCATTACCCCAGAAGCTTGCAGACTCCACTGGAGGTATTGTAGTTTATTAAGCCTCTGGTGCCAAAATAGCTAATTTCCCCATTGAAGTCAAAACTATGAATTTACCCTGGTGAAACAACACTATTTTGGACAGTAGATTAAGATTCTAACATTTCTTCATGCTGAACAAATGAATTTCCAGGGACCGATTATTTTCAAAGCCACACAAAAGAAGATTTGTTGTTCATTCCCATTGTTCATTCCCATTCCTTCCTTCATGGTTCATCCCCAAAAAAGCCCCATAGTCAAACATGGCAGCCTCCATGAACTGCTTTTATGTGCCATTGAGCAGCTCCTATACAGTAGGAATCTGTGGAACCGGTAAGCGGTTATATATATCTCAATAACTCGAGTCCAAATAGACAAAAATAACAAGCTTAGCAACAAGAACTGGAAAATGCTTGTAAGTTAAGCTTAAGAAAGGGCAGAGGTTTAATTAATTAAATACTGCTGTGATTGGTGAGAAGAAAACAGCTTTGCAGTCATACTGTGATTTGTGTGGACATTAAAGGCTTTACCGACATGCCCGGACTAAAATGAGCAAATCAATGAAAAAAGATCTATTAATACATTTTCAACTGACAAATGCTTCATGGTTAGTTACTTGAAAATATATTAATATTCCACAATAATATTTGTGATGGCATGAATCAATGTTTTGATCATTTGCTCACAGCTTGGTGAACCCCTACTCCTTAATAAAACTGAGAGCTTTTTGATGTAATTGCACTCGTGTTTGCTTTCCCTGCCAATATAGATGTGCTTATCAGCATGTGAAATATCAATATTTCATTTTTTAGTCTTGATCTATCTTGCAGTAAGTTAAAGTTAATGATCATGTGAACTGACACCCCCATACAACACTCTGACTTAAAGACAAGATCCAGTGAAATTCAGTGAGATAATTCGAGATAGTCTTTTACATTACCTGCTGGCATTCAGAATGAAGCTTCAACAGTAAGTGAAACCCGCCATTCTCTATGTGCATGTAAAACGAGAGTAAAATTGAGTGTTGGCACAAGGTAGCACCACACTTTACTGGGTACTTACTGCACAGGCTAATGTGCAGGTCTGACTTTTTCAGGGCAATGAAACAGAGGGAAAATCATCGAGGTCAATAGAGGGAGAAAGATATCCACAAGAGTTGAAAATATTGTCAGATAGAAATAATTACTTTAATTAATCTTTGCATCCAGTCAGTATAGTGCAGGTGCACTCCTGCCTATGATCTATCTTAGAAGCATGCTTACTTGCCTGGTATGTTTTAACCACATCACAAGGAAACGACAAATGGTTAGCCGAATGCTTGTTATAGTACAATTCATCTCACAATCGCAATTTCTAACAAAATGATTGTAATGTGATATTTTGTCCATATCATGCAGTCCTGGTTCCCAGCTAGCTAGAAGTAGACTAAATTCAAAAGTTTACCTAAACAGGAGAGCATAAACCTAAGAAAAGGCAGTAAGGTGTGCAGTGTGGGAGACACATTAAACTGCTACAGATAATGAACCTAAATGGAAGTTGCAAATTCCACAATAAGATTTTGGGCCCAATGAAAAAATCTCACTCATCCAGGGAAATTCTATCTTCTGATGTTTTTTGTGGGCCTCAGAAATTTTCCTGTTTCTCGGGACACACAGTGCAGGCATGCAACCACAGGCTAATCCATTAACAGGCTTTTTGTCTTACGCCAACACTTGTATTTCTTTTTTTTGTTATTCTTTGCCGACAATTTTCTCAGCTTCTTACAGAAAACATTTCCTCTTTCATCTCCACATGGAGAGGGACATAAAGCTGAAGAGAAGCTGCCTGATGTTTTGAGAGAAAACTGCTGCCTAATTAGTGCATGCAATATCAAACCTCATATGTTTCCTTTCTCAAAGCAGAGTGCCAGAAACTCTCAGATAATAGCCATAAGACGTGGACATGGGAAACCTTTCAAAAGTTACCTTTCTAGCGGCAATCAGTACAGATTAAATAGAAAATGTACAGTGAAGATGATGTCAAGTGTTTCCTATCAAATAATGGAAGTTAAATGACAGGGATAATTGTCATTCATTACAAAAACAAAGTTACCAAACCAAATTAGTAAATCTTCAAGCCCTGAGACCAGTCTAGTATTTTAACAAGAGATTAAAAGACTAACCTAATGTAATGCTGTAACACTTTATCAATGTCTCCAGTGATCGTTTTTTTTACTATATTAAAATGTTTATGCTTTTTCCAAATGTTGAGACAAAGTAAAAAAGTATCCTCAGAGTTTTTACTGAAGCACAGAGAGCTCTGTGAATAATATTCTTATCATTTCCTGAAAAGGGGGCTGAATAAAGAACTGAAATAGCAGATGTGTGACCTCTCCCTTTCCTGGTTTTTCACTGCCTTCAGGTTCTGTGTTTCTTCTTACATTTGCTTTGGATTAATTCAATAAAATCATTGTCACAGGGTTTATTTAGTTGCATTCCTTCAGCTTGAAGAAAACTATTCTACACATAGTGAACCATGACAACTGCAAAAAAAACTTTTTTGTCTGCTAAATTAATGCTAATGCATTCTGTACATCAATTCATTAGCTAAACAAAATGGTTTGCAATTTCACGTGAAATAAATTATATATCGGACTTTGATAGTGATATTCACTTGGTAGGTAATCATATACTGCAGTGGCAGAGTTGTTCTGCGTGCGCCACAGCAGTGAAAGAACAGCACGCAGTTAAAAAACGTCTCTGAGTAACTTTATGCACACCAAGCTTTTTCCCTGAAGTCATTCACTATAAATCTTCTTCCCACAGTAATGACTGCTCCCTCCAGGAGTTTAATCTCATTCTGGGCGCTTTCTCTTTGAGATGTGGTAATACTCCAGATGCCCGGCCCTCCCTCAAATCAGCGTTTAAATGATGGATTTTGGTCTCAGCATAGGCCTCCGGTACAGGGGGGGGAAATGCAGTCTGTGGCCTTTTTCCCTTCAACTTTCATGGCGACATACTTTTCACAATTCTTTCGGATGAAAAAAAAAAAACCCAGTATGTGTTGAACCAACAATGACAGTAACCAGAACCCAGATCAACAGCTATGCAGCTTCTAGAAGGCTGGACTCACAACTTAAATCACGCAGAAAAAAAATAAATGTGAGAACCGCTCAAAAAAAAACAGCTCAGAAATACAACAACAACGACAAAAAAATCCCAAAAGTTGCCATATAGTCTGCTGGCATCTGCATAGCACGCCGATAGGTCGTTCCTTCCCCGGTGTCTTTGGAATAGCAGAAACTCATTGACACTAGCTGTATGAGACGGAGCTCGCAGTGAGGCCGGGGTACAGCGGAATAAGGCTGGGATTGATCTCCGCGTGACGCCCGGATTCTCCGGCAGTGTCTGCCAGTCAAAGGGCCGCCCCGGTTGGAGAGAACAGAGTCGGGAGCGGGTCCCGCTGATTGATGATGATGATGAACCTGATGTGTGTTTGCGCTGTGCACTTCAACAGAGGAGTGAGTGCTGACACCTGCTAGCTGACCTTTGATGAGATGTGCAAAAGCCTCGAAGTACAAACAAGATCCTACAGAGCCGGCTGAACAAGCCTGGTCAAGAACTTCACAAATTCCCAGACAAGTCCCAAATCCGTTATCAAAGCCTTCGCCAAATTTAGGGCCTCATTTATGAAGACCTTAGTACGTGCAACATATTTAAAGATCTGCAAAACTAATTAAACAACCAATGGATTGGAGCAAAACAAATACTAATGATTGGTCATGTTATTGGTTTTGCGTGTGCTAAAATGATGTGCACGTATTAAAGGTCTTCGTAAATCAGGCCATTTGTGTCATATACTAAAAATATTTTATGAGGAGAACCCAATGCAAACCAACCAGGATTTAACAGGGCAATACCGCAAACACCAACCAACCAGGATTTAACAGGGCAATACTGCTAACGCAAACCAACCAGGATTTAACAGGTCAATACTGCTAACACAAACCAACCAGGATTAAACAGGGCAATACTGCTAACACAAACCAACCAGGATTTAACAGGTCAATACTGCTAAAGCAAACCAACCAGGATTTAACAGGTCAATACTGCTAAAGCAAACCAACCAGGATTTAACAGGGCAATACTGCTAACACAAACCAACCAGGATTTAACAGGGTAATACTGCTAACACAAACCAACCAGGATTAAACAGGGCAATACTGCTAACACAAACCAACCAGGATTTAACAGGACAACACTGCTAACACAAACCAACCAGGATTTAACAGGGCAATACCGCTAACACAAACCAACTTACAGTATGGAAATGGTTGGGACAGTTTGCAGGAAGTATCAAAACCTACATTCACACATTAATGTGATGCACCATAGACTTTCTGCCGGTGCGTGTTTATTTAGCCTAATTTGGGTGATTTTTCACAGTTGTTTATGCTGTTCGTTTTGATCAAAGGAAAACTAAAGTGATGCCAGGGGACTGTTGTCTCCAGTACACAAGCTACAGAAGCAGCACAATCAACAGAGTAAAACAGACAGCATTGGTAATTATAGCTTTAAGCACAACATGTAAAACACACACTTCAACTGAACAAGCACAGTTTCTCTTTGGTGCTTTTATCTACAGTATGAGCAAGATCAATATTGACAACAAGGGCTATACATTTAACTTATTTTTATTAACATACATTATTGTAAAACTGGAGTACAATTCAATACAATACAATTCAGTACAATACAAATTCAGCTGCATCCATTTGGGAGCTCATGAAACCTTATCGCTACAAATGTTTATACTGTCCAGTATTCCATGCCATTATATTGGCTAGCATATACTGTATGACATTAAACTGTATCAATCCTTCTACACTTTCAAAACCAAAATGAAAGGGTTTCGGTGCGACCTAGCCATTCATAGAGCAGTGTGGTTTCTAGGGCAGTTCTCCGTCTAGTGTGGCTCAAGGTTTGCTGATTGATTTAAAGCATGAAAAACATAAGCTACTGCCCGAACAACCTTTCAGCATGATCTGTACTACAGTAAACACAATCTTCCTGTACATTGTATTCTAGGCATTTACTTTTTATGGTTTTGAATAACCACCATCCTTACCACATGTAATAGTAGGATTTGCTAATAGAGTTCAATGAGGGTGGTCTGTAGCGTAATGGTGAAGGTACATGACTGCTTCAATCCCTGGTGTAGCCACAATAAGATCTGCACAGCCTTAACCCTGCATTGCTCCAGGGGAGGATTGTCTCCTGCTTAGTCTAATCAACTGTACATCGCTCTGGATAAGAGCATCTGCCAAATGCCCATTATGTAATGAGATGTCAATGCTGTTCATATCTTGCAATAACAGAAGTGGGTATTGTAGTTACGAAGCTGTTGCTAGTAGGAATCTACTATCACTGCGATTGTATGCCTACATTATCGCTGTGATTCTTTTTATTATAATCATTGATGAGCTACTTATTACATAGATGATATGCAACTCTTACTCACGCAGCCATGGTTAAACAACAGAATACACAGATATTGTGTAATATTGAATCTGAATCAATTAATAGCACAGCTTTTATCACGCATAAGCAGCACAACATAATTTGCCAATATAATTTCAGTTAATCTGGGGGAAGGAGGCAGAAATGTTTGGATTGGACTTCTGCTTCACAAAAACTGTGTTGCTATAAAGGGAGGAGGAATAGGGGAATCACACCAAGCACTAAAATGGAGGCAAGGATAGATTCTAAGCTTCTGCTGACTATATACAGTACAGACAAGATACTGTATTTATACTTTTTGTCTGGGACAATAGCGGCAACAATAATTAAAAGAGAAAAAGAACAAGTCTCCTAGAATCTCCTAGACTGTCTCCAAGAATCTCTATTGGTTTTAAAATAACTGGGAATCCATTTGAAGGCACTGGGAGTTATAATTATGTTGTAACTCAACACCCGCTTGTCTTGGCCATTGTCCTCTGTTTCAGAACAAGCCAAGTGCTTTGAACATACGATCTGCCCTACCCACCTCAAGAATATATCAGTGGGTACTGTGTGCATATAATATTTATACATAATACTCATATTATGTACAAGTGTACGTATGTGTGCATGTCTGCGCCTGTGGGTACGCGTGCACTTGTGTGTCCGTGCATATACATGCGTATGCGTGTGCTTGTGTGTATGTGTATGTGCTGGGCGGTGGTACTGGGTATGTGTGCGGGTGTGCGCATGCGTGTGTGTGTGTGTGTGTGTTTACATGTGTGTGTATGTGTCGAGGGGGTGGTACCGGGTGTGTGTGTGCGCGTGCGCACGTGTGTGCGTGCACGTGTCTGCATGTCGGGGGGTGGTAGCGGGGTCAGCACACTCACAGCCCGGTGAAGGATCTGACAGGTAGACAGATCAGAGTTATCACTTCACTCTCCGGCGCAGAGCCTAAACAAGCGGCTGTTTTCATTTCCATAAGCCGGCCTGTCTCTCCCTCTGACACAGATAAGATGTATAAATTATGAGCGGCTGACAGAGTGTACTCCCGTGCCTGAGGCGGCTCATCAATCACGCTCCCGCGTATCAGCAGGTAACTGAAGTGGCCCAACGAGCAGCATCCTGTTTTAAGAGTGGAGGAGGGGGGAGGGGGGACTGGCTGTCAAACGCCGCCACACTACAACTCATCTGTATTCCACAACAACAACAAAAACACCAGTCCAAATACTACAATGGCTAAAAAACGGGATTGAGGGGTGTCGTTTTTGAGGGGCGTGGGTTGGGAATGACAAGGCCCGAGCATCAACTGACCACCCAGAGCTTGCTCATGGACAGTGCTCCAGACACAGTTTTCTCTACATTCTCACACAAATACATGGCTTTCTGTACTTCTTCGTTGTACTTTTTTTCCCTTTGTGTGGTAATTAAATTACTTGAAGAGGATAAATAATCACATGCACATCCTAAGACAAGGTGCTGGGCTGAGATAATGTGTAAATGAAAAAGACCGGAGAAAGATCCAGACAGGATCGAAACATCGTCCTTTTTCTAGAGTGCATGTCACAAATTAAAGTTTGGAATTAAATTACTTTTTCCGCCAAGCTGGATCCAAAGCTCGCACTTTCAGTGTTCCACATAGACAAAAGCCCGCTACGTCCGTGCAGCACACACCCACGACCACGAAGACAACAGCAATCATTCTCAGGATACGGACGTTCCGGGGGGACGTTCCGGAAGCGTCTGGACTCTGCTCCCCAGTCACTTCACAGGCCTGTAGCCGCTGGAGTCCGGATCCCCCACGGAGGACACCCCCGCGGACGCACATGCCAGACACACCATGATGACCGCGCCGTCTTCACGACTCCGCGCGACAACCCGAAAATTGAAACCCCGTATCTGGAGACGGCCGCGCCTACAGTGGATCCTACAGCGTCACAGCTGTAAGGTGCTGTGTGGTAATTGAGTCCGCTGCGGAAAAAAGGTCAGGGCCTGGAGATTGATGTGGAGAGACACCCTGCTGCCCGGTAGAGGACACATAATGACACGTCCAAGGACACACATTCTTATTACATAGACTGTGGGGTTTATGGTAGGAGTCATCAGGACTGTTTTCTATCTCTGAACAAGTTGCTATAATCATGTGCCCCATGCTAAAAAGACTCACCTAAAACCACCTAGTGGTTAAGATACATGACTGGGACCCAGAATGTTGGTGGTTCAAGTCCCAGTGTAGCCACAATAAGATCCAGTCAGTTCATGGTCCCTTGAGCAAGGCTGTTAACCCCATATTGCTCCTGGGGGGATTGTCCCCTTCTTAGTCTAATCAACTGTAAGTCACTTTGGATGAAAGCATTGGCAAAATAACTGTAAACTCCGGTCAGCGAGGGTTCAAGGCTGCTAGTTTAAAAACAGCGCACAGCTGATCGCAAATATCGCCAACAGATGACAACAAGGCCTGGGTCAAATACCGAATTGTTCTGGATTCAATTACTTTTCTATTCTTTACTGAGCTTGTCTAATGTATTGGAACCGATTAAATACTCCATACATTAGAAATGGCAAAACCTGTCTTCTGGTTAGCTCAAATGCACCAGCCAAGATCAATCCAGCAACGAAAAGTATTTGAATTCAAAACAATTACGTATTTGACCCAGGTCTGATGACAACGGCTGTAGCTCATCAGCTTATCAGTGCTGATGGTGGTCTTTTGTGAAAAAAATGTCTGGAATTAAAAGGCTACTGAACAGTGAAAGAAAACTGAGTAGTTCTTTTAGGCCTTATGCTGGAGAAAATATTGGAGGGACGTAAAATGAGGTTATTTTTATGAACTTTACTCTCATAAATTTTCACTTTTAGTCTTAGAACAGTGTCTATTTAATATGCATTTCACAATAACAAAGAGAGATCAGGGAAACAAATCTTCATTGCACATTGATGCTCAGCACAATAATAAATCAGTCAGCTTGCTCTCGAGCATTCTTGTTCAAAGTGCCATTAACTGTCATCCCTGTTCCATTTCCATTTAAAACCATGAATAGTCAGGTGCTAAACTTGATTAAAATAAATTATCACTGGAATGTCTTCAGTCAACTCCCAGCTGTAATGCGCTTGCATCAATCACTCAAAAAGGTGTCTGCGCTGTGTATAGCCGAGATTAATCTCATGACACTCACGCATTTCAGTTTCATATATGCCATACCAAAAATAACATTCACAACCTATGAACTCTGATAGTATATTTAGGGAGACCATTTTGTTTCATTTTTTTCAATGTTCTTTATTCCTCAGCCAACAAGACAGCAATAGACTTTTTGTCAAGTTACGCCAATTAACAAGATTGCACCACCCCAATGATCTATATTAATACATATATTGCCACTAATTAAGCAGAGATAATGACTGGCCATGATGTTTACAAACGATATTCGTGTCAAAATCTGTCCGGTTATTTAAAACCACAGATATGCAGCAGCATAATTGTACAGTGTTATATTCAACAGTTATTATTGTTGTTGTTTTTGCAACAGTTGTATAGTGAAACCAACCAAATCATTTGTGATGGATTTTCCTTAAAGAAAATACCAAAATATATAAAATTCAAATTTCGATCCCATTGAAGCAGTGTTCTGGGTTACCTCTGTCAAAGCAGTTTGGCATTTACAATATTTTATTGAAAATATTTTATTTAAATGTCTTGGTAGCATTATATTAAAAAAGGGCTTATGTAACACAAGTAACAAAAGAATATACAAATACCTAAGTGTGCTGCAAGCATTTACTTTTCACAAATTTTTTTCTTTTACTAATTTTTCCGTAAACAAGGTCGTCGTGCATACCAAAGTGTCAAAACATAATTGCTTGCCTTCTGTACGAAGAGATATGCTTTGAGCGACCGGGTACAAACCCACTGCCATGACCTTTCAGGCACAAGCTGTCTGTCCATGGATGCAATAAATAAACAATTATGAGGATTACATATTCAGCAGGATTGTACCAGCAGAGAACAGATACTTACAATAGACTGGCAATGACTGCAGTGCTTTGGCAATCCCCTAGTTTATGTGTAACAGGCCTGGGGTGAGTTAAACTATTTAGTCAGCCATCTTGGCTCAAAATAAGTAGCCTACCACTTCACGAATGCAATGGTCGGGAACAATGGGCATGTGCAACTGCGACCCAACACAAGGTGAATGCTGATTCATACACATGAAAAGGAATACAGAACACGTTGTACTTTCACAGGCACAGGCAGGACATGTGCAGGTATGGAACGCTGACATTTTGTGGACCAGAGAAACTAGAAATTAGAAAGCTTCTAATGGGACGCTCATTAATCTCAGTTAATGACAAGAAAGAAATGTCATGCCTTGAAATCAAATGTCTCTCTCTAATGTCACATTGTGCAAAAAAGGAGGCACAGAAAGGTTGCTTTGTTGCTCGCCGAACAACTTAATTTATGACATTTATATTGTAGGTTACCAAAGGTTGAATAACCAGCAAACATTCTAAAAAAGAAACATGCATCTCCTCACATTTTACAGTGATTTGTAATGATATTTAACTGTGTGTACATAATACATGTAATAGTTTTTGATTTGGTATCTCTGTAACATGTGAAACTGACCAGGTTGAAGCACATCAACCTGTCTGTCAGAGATAAACAACTGCCACTACCCGTTGCTGGGCAACACCAGAAAGTTGCCTAACATAGAGTCAGCTATGTAGCCAACGATATGACACTGCGTTAGTTATGTTCTAGTGTTTTTTTCATTTTTGTATCTGTTCAATTTTATTATTTATTATTTTCTTGTTGGTAAATTAGGGTCAGGTTTCAGACAGAAATGATGCTTAGTCCTAGACTAAATGGATTTCTGCATCAAAACAGAATTTAGTCTAGGACTAGCCATACGTCTGTAAAACTGGCCCTCGCCTGTGAAGTTTGAGCTCTGTTTGTATGTGCACATAAGGCACAGGGCAGTCATAAGCAGGCTACATTCATTTTCTGACCTGAAAGGATCACCTGGATTACCTACAAAAGACAGTTTGTTCAGCTCTCCACTCTATCCTGTGGAAACACAATATAATGTGCCAATGCCAGATTGGAGATATGATACCAGCGAAGAGTCATTGGGTAATGGAACGGGCTCATCTGCACAGCAGTAACTCTTACTCCCCGAGATACACAGCTAGCCGCAGGAACGCGATATTCTTATGTGGTCAATGTCATCATTTTATATACCGCTGTTTTCCAGCAGCAGAGTTTAGAAGGTGACCCCTCATCTAGCCAGGTTGCATTATGGGTCATAAATTAATCAGCTATGCAAAAAATAAAAAGGCATTCAACTTCACCGGCTACAGACCAATGTCTTTGTCAAAAATGTAGACTCATAGCAGATATATGGCTGTTCATCTTTTTAAGCCTGCTTTAAACCTTGACCAAACACATTAAACAGTACATCAGAAAGGACCTTGAAGAAAGATAATCGTGCAAAACAAACAAATTACATTTGCCAGCGCTATAGTTCAAGGAACAGAGGTCTCATATTTCGACAGGATTCTTCTCAGAAAGAAATGCAGCAGACAATAAAATGGTGGATTGTTGCCATCGGTGGCAGCTGTATTGGTGGTATAAATAAAGTGATGGTACAAAGCTAAAGCTATGTGAGCCCTCGCGTACAGAAGAGTATGTGTGAGTTTGTATAAAAAGGCTGTGGTTTATGACCTGTTGGAGCAGTTTCAATCACCACAGGCTTGAGGCTGCTAATGCAACCCGGGCAATGTCAGAGGTCATAATGACCTTCGCAAACATATTCAAGCATTCTAACAGTTAAATAACAAGATGTGGGACATTTCCACAGTTTAAATCAAGATTTGATATTCTACACCCCACATTCTAGACAGGATATGAGGCTAGCAGAACAAGAAAGGCAACAACCCTTGACACAAAAAACACAGGTCAAAGGGCACATCATTAAAAGTAGTTGTACGTGTATAATGTGGTAATCTCGCCACAATCGATAGTGGAAATGTTTTTAGCCAGCCCATCTGAACAGATGAATCATAATTACGTTCCAAAAGAAAAAACTTTACATTTAAAAGCAGATAAACTTTTGAGTATAATGTTCCTGTAGAAGTTCTATAATGTTATATGTCTGACACTCTGCTATACAGCTGTCAGATTGAAATGAAAGCAAAGAGCTGGCCCTCGACCTTTGACCCAGGAGCACAGACAGATCATCACAAAGTCAGTCCTTTCACACAATCTCACACACATATACACACGCACTAAAGACAACAACACACTTACACCAACTCACTCCTACTGTGCACTCAGGAGCAGACTGAGCGAGAGAGAGAGAGACAGACTGAGAGAGAAAAAATGTTAATTTACCCAATGCTTTTATCTAAACCAACTTAACACAGTCCATTTCATATGTCAATAGAGGGATATAGAGACAGAAATGGATAGAAACTCTTGCGTATTTACTACTATGTCCTTACAACATGCATGTCCAAAAATACTGTTTGATATCTGCCCTGAATGACGGACGGTGAAAAAGTAATACCAGTCCTTCGCTGGGTCCTAGACTCACGCTGTCTGTGGACGTCAGGCCTCTAACGCGGCGGATTGACCATTGAAATCCTCCGCACGTCCGGCTGCTTTGTTTGGCGGCGGAAAGGTCAAACAGTCCATCTGGTGTCCTTCCCGTGACGGCCCCTCGCTGGCTCAGCCAGCCTCGACCTCCTGTTCCAACAGGTTTCACACACCTGCCCCAGCAGCAGCCCCTGGGCCCTTAATTATACAACAGTCGGAGTCGCAGAGGAAAAAAAACGCAAGAAGAAAACAACACAAAACTGAAATGGCTAGATGTTGTTCCAGTCCCTGTCACCTACTAATCGTGCCCCAGCAACCGGACGGAGCCTCAGATCGGGGTTCCTATTAATCCTACTGACTGAACGCCTCGATCCTCTTTATTTTAATGGAGATTCAAGCCGAAACCTCAACTCGGCGAGCCATCAACATCCCCGGCTCCCCCACCTCCTCAATTTAGGGCCAGGGCAAGCCTCCCTAATCACTGTATGTCTTGGTAATAGCCAATAAACCAGTCCGGAAGTTCCACTCCTGTAACTTCAGAGTTGTGGTTTTTTGTGTCGCGCGAATCTGCTGTACGTGTTAAAGTGCAGAAGCGTCTGCTCATTTGGTCATCAAAGCGCAATATTCAACTGCCCATCAATACCCCCCCCCCCCTCCTCCCCCCCATGTAGATTTTCTGCGCCTAGTGTTGAAGAAAATAGTGCAGAGACACCTTGATGGAAAAGGTCCATTTCCTGTCACTTACCCGATAGACTGATGAGAAAAATGTCCTCTTACTGGAAGGTGTATCTTTTGTGCATTACAATGCAAGATTAAAGGTAATTTGGGGACCTGTTCAAAGGGTGGCTATTCTCACATCTTAGAAGGACACATTTAAATAAAGGGGGAACAATGCGACCGTGGATCATGCGATTTGAAGGTTATTACAGATTCGAATCAAAATAAATACCCTCGGATGTGTTCCTCGCCATTGTACCGCACTTTAATGATGCAAAGTTAACGTACGTTAAATAACAGTGTCTCCCGGTGTTGACAGCTTCAAAAATAATTGAGCAATATGTTCCGAGCTGAGATACAGGGGAAGGAGAATTCAATCCAACACATGACAGATTCCAATGAATATGTCACTAAATTGTACATTACTTACAAAGCAATGTCAGGCCAGGGATAAGGCTGTTGCCAGTAATTTGAGATAGCATCTCTGAGGTGCTTTACTTGGCTCTGTAAAATGTGCTGTAGTTAACTAATTCCCTGTCAGCATATCGCTTCTTTAGAAAGGACCAGAGTTTACCAGCTATCAAATGGATGGCACGCTATTATTCAATGTCTTTGAGTGAAATTGTAGTCCCTGAACTGTGATAAAAATGAAAAAGTTAACATTCAATACCTCCAGCCTCTGAGAGTAGTGTAGAGGGAGGGAGAAACCACAGTAGATAGTTCTCTGTTTACGGGAATTCATCACTGATACCCTAACTGGTCAGTATTTGTAGGGCATGTAAGCAGTACGTTTGTGCTATTTTCAGCCTGGATCTCAAGAGCCTGTGGGAAATCATAATTAAAATCTATAAAATTCATATTATCACTGGCCAAGAATAAACATATTTGACAAAATAAATAAATAAATATTTGGTTGTGCAGCAGAAATGCTCTAGTTTGTGGACTGAACTCCACTAATCAACTGAAAGTAAATGAACATATATACTTCATCTTCAAAAATACATATAAAACACATTCAACAGAAAAAACAAGCTCAGGCTTTAATGTTCATATTAGCTATGAATACATTTCTGCCTTCTAACCTCCCTACTGCTCAGCCAGTCAGAGAGTCAATCAGGGCTACATCTTTAGTCAAGTTTAAATCTGCTGGTGTCCTACATTTTAACATAGGTTTAGACACTACAGAAAGTTTTAAAGAAATGTTTTTCATGAATTTTGTAAAGATCACATCAATTAACCACATGAAACAAAATAATTCTGGGAACAGGAAGCTGAACTGAGGCAGTCAGAACTTCACCCATAAAAAGCAGCACCTCTTCAAGCTGCACCTCTCCCTGTCCCTCCCTACCTCCCTGTGAACCTTAATTGTTGTCGTTCTGTGATTTACTTGTGTATCAGGATGTTTAGTTTGGTGAGTTAAGCAGTGTTTGGCTAGTTAAGGGGTTTGTTCATACATTTGCATGTTGCGGTATTATTAAAAATAAAAATACTAAATAAAAAAATGATCAAAAAAGCCCTGGTCCATATCTTTGTTGTGTAGGTAGCAGTTTAAATTGTACTTCCCTCTAGGGTCTTTCAGTGCACTTATCCCTGGTTATGGGTATGCACTTTGTTGCACGTCGCTCTGGATAAGAGCGTCAAGCACCATTAATGTAAAGTAATGTAAAAAAACACACTTCACCTCACACAGAAACTGAGGCAAGCAACAAACGTGACGGTCAAATGTTTACGGGCTTATCACTGCACACAATGCAGCTCTGTCAACGTGTAATCTGTCCCTATCGAATCAAAGCTGCATAAACTTCCTCGAAGTGAAGAATGTGGCTGAAGCTGCATCATGTGACCAGACGGAAACATAAAGGTGGAATGCCGTCTGCAGACGGCTCGCCCGGGCGAATCAAAGCCTGTCCCTCTCCTCTTTATTGTTGATACTCAGCGGTGGCTGACCGCCCACTCAGGAACGACAGTAGGTGGAAATGCTATCTTTCATTATACAAAGCATAAATAGTGTAATCTATCCGAGCCGTCAATCAGGATGAGCGATTACAGGCTGTCGGGGGGGAGGGGGGGGGAGAGTGACATGTTTGAAAAGTTTTGTTAACAATGCCTATTGGAGGCCTGCCTGCAACAGAGACTGGTGATTAATGTGTTGTCAGCTTGTAATCCCACACCCCTGCTTAATGAGACAGGAATTCATCATCTTTACAGACTGGCAGATGTCAGAGACCAAAGAACCTAAGTGCTGGGAACAATATACTTTTTCTTTGCATGCTTGACTGACAGGCTTTAAAAAGACAACAAGGAGGTACTTAAAGGAAGAAGTATTCTGTAAATGAAAGCTCCTTACATTCGCTGAATAAATGTGGGTAACTTTGAGCACACGCTAAAAGGCTCCAATCTCTGCCTTTCGTTCACGGAATGTATGTGTTATAAATGCAAAATCACTTCATTTCCGCACATTTTCTAAAATGGGGGTCGAAAATAGTTTGTATGAGTGTCATACTGAACTTAACACAAGTAATTGTGTTCTGGAAAAATGTTGCTTCAATGTAATAATCTGAAAATGATGAAATAATGGCCTTGCATAACGAATATAAAATACCAAATGCACACATATAGAGTTGCATTATGTACAAATCTATACAGAATGTGTGACGCTAAAGAAACTTACAAAGAAGAATGTAGACGTATGTATGCTGACTCCAATATGAGGTGCCATTTAAATGCCCTTTTCTTTCTCTGTGCAAGAGCCAAACACATCACCACTGCCCCCCCCACATTTAGGGTTACTGCTAAGCCCACTTTAATGTTTCGATTTGAATTAAGAAGGAAAATAGATATCGTTTTATGCTATACAGAATGTCTTAACCAATTCATCGACTTGTTATATCCATGCCAGTTTTAATTGTAATGTAAACAGGTTGTGTGGTTATTATGGATTGTGTTGAATTATGGACGGACATGTGTACATACCTGAAAGTTGAAGTGTGCATTTTGAATTTGAATTTGATTCTCGGTTTTCTTTGGTAAGTGCTGGCTATTGCTGTGATATTAAGAGATTAATATTTTGATATTTGTATGTGACATCAGATTGAGCTCAGATTGATAATGACATGTGTTCAGAGTTACCTGCCACACCTCATATCACTATAAAAACTGGAAAAACTTAGTGTGATGCAACAACAGAATGGTTTGGCTTTTAAAGACCTAAGATGTCTAGCATATGTTTCATGTATTTTAACACACCGGTTGCAGAAGCTAGTGCTGCTCTAACTTCATTATCAGCTTGTCTCTAAATGGAATCTATTCCAGAGGGCCCGGACTGTACTAGTGTCCTGTACTACGTGCACTTCAATATGACTCGCTACTTAG
Source organism: Conger conger (assembly GCF_963514075.1). NCBI lineage: Eukaryota > Metazoa > Chordata > Actinopteri > Anguilliformes > Congridae > Conger > Conger conger. The sequence goes on along the minus strand of NC_083777.1, from coordinate 19,515,925 downwards.
TACATGCAGCTCATCTGTATCCTAAAAAGTAGCTTGCTCTGTGGACCGATCATGGACTGGAGCTAACTGGGAGAGGGGAACTGGACCAACGGAGGGGAGTTTGTGACCGAAGACCCCCTACAGTAACTTTGAGAGTGCAGACCCCCGGACCCCCTGCCCTGAGCCCCTGCTCAAAGCCCAGGCACAGGATGCCCAGCAGACCGCATATGGTCAGATGATACTAGTTGCTTTCAATTTGACAATCCTTTATTTAGTACTCCTTTTTAAGCGTGGTGATGTGGGAAACACCACATGAAAAGAATATGAAAATATAAATAAGTAGAGCGGCTTTAAAGATGATAAAATGGTGCACTTAAATAGGAAACTCTCCATACAGTCTTGACTAATACAGAATTTAATTTTTTTTTTCTAAATATTTAAATAGCATCAAAGGCATAGGAAAATACAAGAGCGAGAGAAATATAAAATGTTTTTGGTATCATTTTCAAATATTCCACATCACTACTGCACTTCAAAGCTGTGGAAGATTTAATAGGGAGTACAGAACACGGTCCTCACTTAAAAAGTTTGGTATCTATCTCCTAGCATGAGCAGCAGCTGGTAGACACCAGAAAAATAAAAAAAAATAAAAAATCGACAAATATGAAAACAAACAGAACAGCTGCCAACCATGCTCAGGTAAAATGATCATCTTTCAAACCTATTTTTTTATCCTTAATAGACGAATTTCACCCCATTTTCACAGAATTTGTGTGACTATTAGTCTCCGGTAAAGGTAGTGTTGCCTTGATAATGCCACAGGCATCCTGATTTGAAAATGTAAGGGTCTCACTCCTCGTTACTGGGTTCAATGACACTTTTGTGCTAAAGAACCAGCGTTGAGGAGACAGCAAAACTGGATAAAGGTATCTTTCATCTTTTTAATTTTCCTGAACTGTGGGGAAGACAATGCCATCATACCCCTAAGCTCTCCACTCCCCTACTATAACAACACCAGCCTGTGGCCTTGGCATTCTGCTTAATTAAATCCAACTTTGTGTAAGATTCACTTACAGTAAAGAAGTGTCTTTGATGTCGCCATGGCTACCCTGTGCAGTGTCATATGTTTGTATTATCTAACTGAAAGTGAATGGTTCAGAGGTTGTGGTGGAGGGGGGCGGTAAGTCTAAAGCAAAAACAATAGGCATCGTAAGTCTGTCTTAAATGGCATCCAAATGTGGTTTGTTAGGAATGCTGGCTGTGTTTGGTACTGTATATCCATCAGTGAGTAAGAAATAACTGAAAACAAACAAAGACAAGGAAAGGCAAACAGCCTTTCACAGAAATCACAGTTTATTTCATTTCATTCAGTATAAAATCATTTAAAATAATTGAATATATGGAGTTGGATGTGAAATGACAGAATGAATACGAGGTTAAAGTACAGACTATACTGGATGTTCAAAGCACGGCTTCTTCCATGCCAGTCATGCCATAATTAATGTTCAACTTTTCAATCGATCTTGCTTAATTAAGCTTGCTATCAGCAGCACTGTAATACAGAGTGACTGACAGGAAAATAAACTAACTTGCCAAACAGATGGAGCACTTCAGAGCTGTGTCATTAATATGGTATACCTCAGGAAGCGTTTGGTTTTGGGCCTATTGTCCCAGAGCCTGATGAACTACAACACAAACAGGGTTAGATCCTGAGGGCATTCACCATTAGGCCACAGCAGGACACCGTACAGTTCACACAGCTTTGTAGCAGAAGTGACTCGACTGTTTTCTGTTTTCGCTGACAGATAGCATACCTTCTCCATGTTATGATACTAGCGGTCAGCTTAGCCACAGATATGTAGCGACATCGAGACTGGCGTTTCGGTTCGGGAGGTCAAAACGTTCGCAGATGTCCCACATTTATTTTTCTGAAGCGATCCGACGACTCACCCCGAGTGGTTTTGCACCATCCCGTCCCACGACCCCTAAGGCTTCAAAGCAAATGATTGCGTTATGGCATTCCACCATGCCCAATTTCCCACAAAAAAACCCTAGAGGGATTACTGCAGTCTTCTCCTTCTTTACTGTGGCTTGAGTGATACCTTAATCCCATTTAGATTCCACCCTGCTTGTTTACCTCAGGCAATTGTGTATCCTCCGCCCTGACAAAAACGCATGTTCCCTTGCCACACCTCATACACACTTAAAATCACACTTTAAAGACACTAAGAGAAAACTGTCTTCTGTCATAGCTACATGTATATGCCTAAAAAGGACCATTGCAGCAAACCGCCACACAGTGTGGTAACATAAGTAAAAGCCATGCTATCCAATTACACTGTCGTTTAAGAGAACCATTTTAATGCTACCCTCTTAGTGCGGCAGTATTAAAAACGCTGTTCACTAGTAACAGTTCTAAAAAGAAACTGTTCTTCCAATACCACTGGGAAGCCATATTAGAGTTTGCAATTACAGATAAGCCAATTAAATCCCCATTAATTATATTTATTATCTGGTAGGCGCGTCAAACAACAGAGTTCAATTAACTGGAATTACAGTATTGAGTCACTTTAAAAATAAAAAAAACCTCTAATGGGAAATATTCAGTAATTTGGTGATATTTACTTGTCGAAGTGATGAGCATTATGTTAACAGCACCATGTACAGGACCGAACCCAACATGACAGCATGTATGTTATAGGGTTATGTTATAGGCCAATTAGATTCAATTAGATAAATAAGGACAGCTGTTCTGGGATTTGATTGCTTGCTCTATTGTTGGACCAAATAGTCCGGTAGAGCATTTTAATTCTTTCACTTCATATTGAAATCCCTTGATTTCCCCCCCTGCAAAATGATACATAAATACACACAAACATAAATAAGCACTGAGTTAATTAAAGGAAACTTTTCTGGGAAAGCTCTGGCCATCACAAGCGAACATTGTGACTAACCTTCATTTTAATTTAAATTAAGCCTGAGGCGCAGCAAACCTAAGTACTTTAGTTATTTGTACACGGATTCTGCAGAATGCTCAAATTACTTTTCTTCAATTCCCCACGCTGTCATCTAATGGGGAATTTAGAGGAATAAACAAGGGGGGAAGTGCTAATTACAGTGTGCTATAACATTGTTAATGACACCCTGTCTTTTAATGTAAGACACCCCGCCGAACGCAACATAAAAGCAAACACGGATATCTAATCGCGGCATGGGCAGCCGAGACCACATCCCGCGTGAGCCTGTCTGTAGTCCCCGCTAATTGGTGGCCTGCTCTATTGGTCAGCAAAGCGCCCGGACGATGATGAAGCCAATTACGGACAGAGCGTACACACTTCCCACAGAGAGCATTGTGCCCGACACGTCAGGCCCGATCAAACTCAAACGGGACGCTATGCTAATGCCGTGGTGACAAAACCGCCAGGCTACGTCTGAGCCACGCGCTCCTTCTCATTTCCTGTTCTTCAAAGGGCTGGTTCGGCGCCAGAGAAAACCCATAAATGTTATAAAAGTTATTAACCCTATGAAGGTAGGTCTAATACAAATAGATAATCTTAGTTTATTTTTTTACATTATATTATATTTGATTATCGATGTGACATATGTTATATCCTATTTTCAGCAGTAATGGTGGTTCTTGCCATCCCGACTTGCATGTCACTATCAGAATTCCACAGAATCATGCCCCGGTTCTTCAACGCAGTGAATATTTTACAACCCTTGAAGACATCTTTGTTCTTCCCAACATGAAGAAGTCATTTTCATCTGGGATATGTACACAGGACAGGAGGTCAAAAACTGGTCATTAAGAAGAAACGTCCTTATGTGGCAACAAAGCAATGCTGGAGAATCTCTGCCAAGAGGGATTCATGGAGGGTTTTGACAATAAGCTGTATGTAAACAATGGGGGGTAATGTAAAGTAGGGTTACAATTATGGTATATGCCTTTCTGAGTGGCTCTTGTGCTTCTAAGAGACTGGAACAGGGACAGACTAATTAGCTAGGTTACAAAGAAAAAAGTGAAAAAAACATTTAAAATTAATGACCTGCTTTGCTTCTTCTAACAAACTACTCTTTTATTTTAATTGCAAAGGTTGACTCGTAAAAAATGAGCAAACTCGGAATACAAAATCGGAGCAATAATTTTATGGCTAGACTATTTTATGTACTGTAACATTCTCTGTAAACAACCTGACATTGTGTTTGGTATTTAAGAGGGGGGAAAAACTATAGTGCCTGTTAAAACTGTCTCGCCCTTTTAACATATTATTTCACGTTTGACAGAAATTTCTGTTTCCATCACGAAACGCGAAATGTCCAGTCGCCACTTTTCTGAATGTCACAGTAATGGATGAATAAAATCCACAAAACAACACAAGACCCAGGACACTGGTGCAGAAGTCTCAGTGCTCAGTCGTGGGCCCAGACCCAATCTAACCACAGCAGGCTTCGAGCTGAACCTTCAGGAAGGAAGCTCGGGCCAATCTTACACTTCTGTCCCAAATCGCCACAAACCCTGCAAGGTCATTACACACTGAGAGTGTGAGAGACAGTGGTGAGAGCGAATCACACGCAGACAGGCCGCTGGGTCAGGGGTTTCCCCTCAGGGGCTTACCGTGTCAGATTTGGGCTTCACCACCTTCATAAAGGAGCCGCGCGTCTCCGCCTCCGCCCGCTCCCTCCGCGTCACCTTCCGCGTGTCCAGAAACTTCAGACCCGTCAGCTTGTGCAGGACAAAGTACCTTTGGAATTGCAAGAGATGCGTCGATACATGGCAGACATTTTCTGGGGACTGTTATGGACATCGCAGATTGCTTAAGTGCTTTTAAATGGATGGATAAATTAGGCCGACAAACCTGGCTGAACAAACTAAAACAAACTAAAGCACATGGCCTTACCGTTTTCTACAGTCTGCGAAATATCTGCTACCTCTACTATAAATGGCACATACATGTATATAAACAAAAAAGAAGGCAACTTGGGGTCAAATTTCAAACTCCAATTCCAAAACTTCTCTGTCACTAAAATGTAGTGCTAATGAAAGTGCAGATATTTGTGAAGGTTAGCAGAGGTATTTCCAAAAATTTAATAATAATAAACACATGCTGTCATTCCGAAATCTCCACATACACCTTTTACAGCTTACAGGTGCGAGGCATCTTTCATTGGTAAAGGAAACGGTGTGGACGGATAACAGCAGGACAGCTCTGATAACAGCAGATGGTCTCACAGGTAGCAGGAATGGGGGGATTAAGCATGTTTGGACCAGGACTCAGGGAAACAGACAGCACTTAAGGGGAGAGTGAGAACAGACATATATAAGGGAGCAGGCAGCACTCCAAGCATAACATCAACACACACATCTTGCGGCAGGAATAAAAATTGATGAAGATTATTGAGAAACAGAGCAAGCCAATGTGGTTGTAAAAATACTGGGTAACAAACTGTGAACAGTGTGGATTCAGTCGAAATCTGTCAATAACTTTGTGAATCACTGAAAATTTTACTTGATAATTTTCCCCAACCAAAACAGGTCAGTGGGTACTGCACCACACCACAACTAGCCAAAATTGTTTTTGGGTGGCAGGTCTAACAGGCAGCTAATGAAGCTACTGTAAAAATATCAACTGACTATAATGTGAAAAAGTGATCGCTGATACTGTATGTGAAATACTTGCAGTTTACCGGAAATACAAACAAAAAGTTATTAGGGACAGGATTTTTCTTTTATTTCTACTATATTTATAAAATATTTCATGTTTGTACTCCCTCAATGTTTAACCTAAAAAGGAATTAAAACAGGGGCAAACCTAAGCCTAATAGCTTGCATTTCCAAAGATGACATTACTTGCAGCTGTTTTTATTGCCAATAACGTGCTCCATTAGAGGTTGTTCTTGGCTCGGAATGGCTGTTCTCATTATATTTAAACCCAGGAGTAATTCAGGGCAACTGGAAGTCAAAACTGCAATACTTACAAGTATTTAGAAATCTTGAAAAAAAAAAGGAAAAAAAAAGAAGACAATAGTTTGAAAAACAAAGTAAGTCAGGGCAGGACAGTGGAATGCTGAGGTCATCGTATATACAGAAAACCCCGACCTGCCCCTGTCAGATTTCCGAGGGAGTTAGTGCTTCCATGGCAACGGAGAAGAGTACGGGAGAGTAGAGGGTGGAGAATGCATGGAAACTGTCAACATGTAAAACTAAGAATGTTGCTTGCAGGCGGGTAACAATAACAGGCAGGTGAAACCTGTTGAACACGTAATCAGGAACTTCATGCCTGACCACAGAATCCACCATCTTGGCCTAGTGTCCAGTGTAAAATATGGATCTACCAAATTATGTCTTGATCAATTCATACACTACAAGAAAACAAGTCCAACCTTTTAAAACCATCATATATTTGTTATCGACCCATAAAAAGTTGAAGCAGCCATACCACCAGTTGTCAGTCTTATTTTGACATGACTGAAAATGAATTCAAATTGAGCAGCTGCAGGGATGGATTTGTGCATTAGAGAATCACACTGCAGTTTGTTGAGCCTTTGGACACTGATTTTCATTCATTCGTTTTTTGATCAAATTACCTCTTTACGTTACGAATCCAAAAGTAAATCTGAAAAACATATACAGCACTACACATAAAAATATATAAAAGCTGGTGTTCCTGAGTATGTGCGCACTGGGGGAAGAGGGGAAAAAAAAAAACCCTACGGTGGCTCAATAGAAACCAGATCCCAGGGAAAGTGCCCGGTTGTACTTACAAACTGCCTGCCAATCAACCATCCACGGACCACAAACCAATGAAGCCCAACCCCCTCCAATCCCCCAGCATTCATTTCCAAACCCACGGGCTTTATCCAGAGAACTGATAACCGTGAGGTAAATTACCATCGCTTTTCTGAGTGGCCCTAAGTGCTCTAAGACACGCTGCTTCTGCGGAGATTTCCCAGAGTACGCGGATATACGAGCGAGATTGGAACATGAGTCACCCTTAATACACAACGTTAACTACGCTTTCTGCCTTACGGGAAGATTTCCCTGCGGCACAGAAGCTATCGGTGTAGTTTCTTCGCAAACATGTCGAAGTCCATCAAATTCCATCAGAGAAACTAATGCTGTGACCGGCAACTAACAGCTGCCGGATGGAAAACACAGGATATGTCGGATTAAGTGTATTTGTTCATATTGATTTGATTTTAGGAACTGGAAACACTCTCGGAAGATGAAATGATTTAACTTGTCGAGAAACATATGCAATACCGTGCTCTCCCTCCCTTGGGAGGATGGCAATGACCTACAAACAGACTAACCTTGTCAGATACAAAGCCTGCATTGAACTAAAACAACAGTTCTGCTCATATTGATGTATTACCATCTGACATATAATGAATATTACATCACAAACCCGCAGATGCTGTCAGTCAAAGGGGAATTCTCTCTTCATCAGCACTGAATGGACTTTTAGAGGTTACGAGGTTAGAAGGCCTTAGAATAGCACAGAGGGTCAGTGAAAGATGATCAGTCATCGTTTATCATTACATATCCAAGTGTGGAGCCTTATGTTCAGTCTCAGTGTGAACACACACAAAGGTAAGAGCTGTAGCAAACACTCACCAAAGAATTGGGGAGATAAAAAAATAAAATAAAAAATACTGGCTCAAAATGCATCATTATCACTGCTTTTTCAGTAATACTGACCAAATTCAGCGACATATGGTACTGAAAATATACACAATCAAAATATTAGGCATTTGATGCATTGGGCAAAATATGACGAAGCATTTGCATACGACATTGTTTTTTGGGACTTTTAATGTTATGATATTTTAATATGCTGGAAATTTTAGTATAATTGTTAAGTAACCGGCCACATCTGCTAAATGCCGGTAATATAATGTCATATTTGTACAATATTTTCATATTTGACAAGATCAGATAGATGAAGTCAGAATGGAAATGATGAGGGCTGAATTGGGCAGACCCAGCCCTGGGGTGTGGTGTGATAGTGTGGCTAGGCTAACCTGTAGCGCTGATAGTCATCCTCGTCCTTGTCCAGGCTGACGAGCTGGTTGGGGCAGGCCTCGTTGCCCAGCAGACTGAGGTACTCCAGGGAGGGTGTCACGTCAGCCAAGTGCTCCAACAGAGCCTCGATATCAGTCAGGTGTCAGAGGGCAAGGGTTAAGGATACGGCGTCGTTCATTAAACCGTCCGCGGGGAGCGGGTGACAATTTTCACAACGTTCCCAGCCCTTGTTCTTACCACAGCCTTCAGAGGCCCAGGGCTAATTTTCGGGCCGGGGTTTTTGGCACGTGATGAAAGAATTTGGCGGTTTGTCCCCCGCGTCTTTCCGGGTTTCCTCGCTGGCTCGGTGCGGAACATTACAATGTTGACAAAATGATGGATGCCTCCTGGTAAAGCAGTTAGCGTTTCTTGGTGCCGCGAAACTTTTCCGACGTGGAAACAAACGACCACACCGCACAGCATTCTTCTCTAACATATTCACTTTCTGCCTAATATTTGGCTTAAAGTGTTGAAATTGAATGCCGCTAATGTTGCACTAGAATGTAAATGTCAATGTGCCACAGAGTGCAATAATCATCCTGTTAGCAGCCGAATGCTACTGAATCCAGTTCTGAGTGGCTGATATTCACTTCACAGAATATGTTTTTATTTTTTAGCACTTATCTAAACCATGAATACACTGAAAATATTTTTTGATAATTCCCAAATCTGGAAAATGCATCATTCAAATGCTGCCTGCCATATTAATGCTGATAAATAGGTTTTCAAGCATAACCGAAATATCTAATTTCTGAAAATATATAAAAGTTTCTCAAAAACAAAAAATAACTGTATAGTCATTAAATATTTGCACATACTGTGGTCATCTGATCATCCCCAGATGTAAAGCAAAAAGGTATTTTTCACTTTTACGGCTGTTGTTTCATACCATCATCTTTCATATGGCTATTAATTTTTTTTTACATTTCAATAAGAACTAAAATGTCTTGGGTTAAGTGCAAGAAAACTTTTACACATTCTGTTTCTAGCAATCAAAACATCCTGTATCACACTCTTCTCACCCCACTAGAGGTCGCCCTGGTGCAAAATCCCGTGTGCACACCAAGAAGAGAGAAAAAAAAGCTTGAGAGCAATCTGGTGAAGTGAAGTAGTTCACTATCCTCACTGCCACATTTTTCTATGTGTAATGTTCAGAGCAGCACATGCAGAGGCCCACTGACTGAAAGCAGAGTAATGTAAATCATTACACCAGCCTGCATGCCAGCTCTCCTACAGCCTTTCATGAGCTGTGCCTCCCAGTGCACACAGCCAAATAAAAGCCACTGAACCCCCCCTCCCCTCCGCCCCCCTCCTCTTTCAAAGGATATTTGGTTCTTATTGAGTGTCAGGGTATGGAGGTGTGGTAACCTGGGCAACCGGAGGTCATTTCCGAGGAGATTGTTGTCCACAATCAGCTCTTCCAGCTCGCCGAAGGCTTTCAGTCCCGCCAGTGACCTGCAATGACAAGGCAAAGAGGGGAAAAGTGATACGGCGGCCATTATGTGCCGAAATAAATATTTCAGCCGGCCCCTTTCAGCGGCGGGGACGGATCGGGCCCCGGAGCCGCCGGGAGGACGGGGCCGAGCCTCGCTGGCACGCCGCGGCATCCGTCACACTCCGGGGCCCGATGAGCGATGGGGGTCAGTCCCCAACAGCCGGGACCCCCGAAACAAAAGGGGGCTCAGAAACGCCGTCCGTGCGATGAATTTGTCAAAGTCCCGCCGCTTTTGGGCTCGGCCTGACCCTAACCCCCCCGTCCCTCTCTCTGCCCACTCCCCCACACCCCCCATTCCCAAGATAAATAAGTCTGTCAGGGGTTCACCTTCACTCCCAGGACACAAATCTAACTTGTCGTCCATCATTTTCCGCTCCGGAACTGCGATGCTCTCGGAAAGGCTGAGTGGAGCCTGCGTTCGGGACGGGCCCCTCAGGGTCTGCAAACGGGCCGTTTTTTGCTTTTTAAACAGCCTTCCTGGGAATAGCTGAGCTGGCTGCTGTGTCGCGCGGGCTGGCTCTGAATGACAATAACGGAGCCTGGCTTCCAGTGCGATGCAGGGGCCACTGCTGCACAAAGCCACGGCGTTTCCTAATCCTTCTGACCTGCGGCCAGGGCGCGTCTATATTCAGTTAACTGTCATTCAGGTACATACACCCTGTTTAAAGAGAACAACATACTACGGAAGAGGCATTTCAAAAGGAGCAGAATTCCTCTCACTGCAGTCTGTAATATTGAACTTAACTTAAATCTTGCAGAAATCTAGCATATGTAAATACACTCCTAAATTTGTAACAGTCAATAAGGCATGTGCGTTCTAAGCACAATATGCTCAAAATACATTTATAGGAGAAAGGTACATAGGGAGACATTCTAAAACAACTGCAACTGCAGGCAGTGTTAATCCGAGGCCACGCAACTTGCTGAAGCACACTTTGCTGAAGTCCCGAACTGTAGGCTTTCAGGACGCTATGCAAAGCGCAATCCCCCAAGTATGCAAATCCGGCCTGGTTGGACACTAATAGATCGTGTTTGAATAAATGCGGTCCGTGCTCTGTTCAGTGTCAAAGCCGTCGTACGCATTGTTCCAGAGTTATGTTATGTAAATATAATACTCTTATCATGAGAATCTGCAAATAGCTGGCAACTAGTGCTGGGAAGAAAACCCAAACCACCAGCGCTTTCGGGGGAAGGCATAAAACAAAGTGACAAGCCATGAAGAGGGACAAAGAAGCCCGCAACACAAGAGGGAGTTTTCCTATTGAAAACCGTTCCCTCTTTCTCTCTCCCTCTGTCCCCTTCCCTCCCTGCCCAACCGAGCCACGGCAGAATAATACTCCTTTCCCAAGCAGGCAACAAAAAAAAAAACCCTGTGCAAATCCCCGTACACCTGTCCGCCCGTGCTATTTTTGCCCTGTAATGTTATTAGCTGCCGGGCTGAGGGAACCATGCTGCACGGGGACTTTGCGTATTATTAATTGTTGTTTTCGTGTCATCGCTGCTGTGTGCACTCGGTGATTTAATCAGTTAAATTCACAGCCAAGGGAGAGAGGGGCACAACATCGCATCAGCTACAAAGTGCAGAGACTGAATATTAATCCTCTACCGCCTCTGAACGCACTACAAAGGAGCCGCCGGCGACACAGCGTCCATCCATTTTACCTGGGAAGCGCCAGCTTCGCTTTAACAATTTGAAATCTCTCATGATGTGCTCAAACTGTTTCTGGAGTCCGTACGCACTCTTCCCCTTTCTAAGCAGCCTGAAATGACCCGAAAACGGCCCCTTAACTTCCCTCAGAAGTAGCACTGCGATGACCTCACTCCGGGCCGCACACCGTTGCATCACTGGAGACCTGCAGAGGCCTGTACAGTGTGTTTTCACCACACCGCACTCACAGGGTATCAAACTGAGCTTTGTCTGATCAGGCCAAAGAGCACGTGAGCTAGCCTAGCTGCTATATTTAACCGTTTACTGCTTAATGAAGCTTCATGTCAGAGTCAATACACGTACGGAATGGATTTTCCTGCCGAAGGGAGGCCCATCAGATATTTCAAAACAGAAAGCATTCTGGATAGTAATAATTTCAGAGGAGAAGATCTCTCATATTTACACATTGCTGCAAATGACTGCACACAATTTTATGAGTAATTTGGAGGAGAAATAGGAAATAAACCAAGAACATGCAGCACTAATAATCTAATCAGTGACAGGCAGAGGGATAAGTCAATAGTCCTGGCAGGGGCTTATCTAGAAAGGTCACTTAGTACGCCATGAAATGATCATTTTCAATAGAACAAACATCAAGGACTGCGATGGAAAGAAGTCTTGTGACTTTAATGCAATATCCTCATAGATTACATATCATATGCATATCTGTGTATTGTATTTTAATTTAATACCAAATAAACCAAATCACTCAACTAGAGACAATGTGTAATCACACAGGATAATGGATTAATAGTAAATTAGAAGCACTTAAATGGGAACAATTACTCCAGCTAATATCTATGCCAGTCCGATTGATTTTTGAAAAGGCAACATACAGTACAAGGTCAATTTATAATTTTTAGTTTATATTTTATGTAAGTCAGGAATTAATAGCCCAACTACTCCTTTGCATATATGCAGTACAGATGAATGATTAATCTCTCAACAACCTAATTTTTAAATTATGCTGCACAGTTTTGGAAAAATTCTACAAACTGTACTGTCTTTATTAAAAAGCAATAAGTAAATTAAATTAGTTATTAAAAACAAAAAAAAACTGAATGTGTGACTTGTTGACATGGTGTGAGAGTTTTGAAAGGGCACTTTGCTGCCATGGAAACAAAGCACACAACATTGGAGACATCAGTCTGATAATATACACAAAATGCAACACTTCTAATGAATAAACTTTTACAGTTGAAACTAATATTTTTCATGTTTCTTTGCCGATCTCAGCTATACAGCACATAAACAGAAAGACGCCTGCTATCTCTGAAATCACAGAGCAGAATGGCAGGCACACAGCCACTGACGAAGAGAAAGATGGACAGAGACGGACGGATCGATAGACGAATGCTAATGCAGACGTGCTGATTGATATACTCCCCGCGACACGGAGAGAGAGGAGAAGCACACACTCTGTCACTCGGGCCATTACGGCTCTTTCATTTCAGGTCAGGCGTCTTCAACTCGTGACCAAGAGGCAAATAACCCAGGTTTCAGGATGTCTGGGAGATGGACAGAAACCTATGCTATCTGGAATGCTCGCAATGCCGGCTTCCCACAATTCAATTTGCCCTTGTTTGGATGGTCGTTCCAGCACTTAACGGCTTAGCTGCGGTAGCCACTTGGCAGCTGGGGGACCTCATTGCAGCAAAGCATAAGACAGGGTTGTGGAGCTTCAGTCCTGGAGGGCACAGTTTCTTCTGCAATGTGTGGCTTCTTATCAATCAGCAGCCATAGCCAATCAATCAAATCAATCAATCTTTAGCCAATAAATGAAAATCAATTATTTGTGCTAAAAAAAACCAGCAGGCACTCCAGGCCTCCAGGATTGGACACCCCTGGCAAAAGACGTATGAGACAAGCTGAAACTTGAGTGTGGATGGACCTCTTTCTGCATACTGTCATTTCTAGCAGTCAGCAGCCTGCAGTCACGCGAGCCAGATCGAGAAAGCTTGTGCTAAAGCCTCAGGCCAAAGTCTCTGACTGCAGGCCCATTGGCTTTGTCTACCATCAGCCCTCAGAGGAATACAAAACTTACAAAGATACAAAGCCCCTACGGACCCTGCTAAAACGGTCTCGTCATTGTCCCAACCAAAGATGTGAACAGTATTCTTTTGATAAGAACTGCTATAACCTCACCCTTGACTTTGACCATATCCCCTACAGCCAATGACGACCAGGGGGAACTGAAGGGGCAAGGACAGGTCTGATGCACCGCAAAGGTGTGACAAAAGCATCGTTGTACAAGAGGAGGAACAAAAAGTAGGGTAGACAAAAAAGCCTTGGTATGCATTCGTGCTCCTGGCAACACACATCAGAATTCTTTCGTACAGCACCCTTCTCCATTTTCTTTTTCATTGATTTGGTCCTGTCACTTGTCATCCTTAATTCATCTGTACTTTGGATGTGTATTTTTTTTCTTTGAGAGCAAAGCTGAAAAGGCCCTCTGCTTTCTGGAATATTCTGCCAGGTCTTTGAATCTTCATCTGTGCGGTGACGGCCGTGTTCAAAGCAAACTCTGATATGCATCTATCTCATATCCTCCTCTCCGCTCCTGCAGCAGGCAGTGGAAAACCGTGCTCCCAGAACAGATGTGTCAGAGTGCGGGATGTACAGTAGCGTCAGAACAAAGCAAATGACTCCGTCCTTTCCCGTCAGCATGAGTCAACATTTGACGGTGGATTAACTGGGCAAAGGTGACAAAAAAGTCAAGGAACTGGGTCTGCATGTAGAAGAATGAAAATAATGTACACAAATATGTAAATTGACCACAAAGAAAGTTTATGCTGGGTATATCACACAAGGGTGCCCCCTCTGGTCAATCAAGAACCAGCAGCCCACCTGCAGTGCTATTTCAAAGTAAGAAATTCTGATGTGGAAAAGCAATGTTTTTATTCCAATAAAGCAATAGAGGCTGGGGGGTGACAGGCAAATCGGCACGCTGCTCAAAGGGTAAAAGATAAACATTTGATGAATTGGCCAATACCGGTGGAGTGATGGGCTTCATATGTGCATAATGGTCTGGCCGCCATTCGGTTCAGATTGCCTGCCAAGATAAGGAACCGTAATGAATGGGCAAGCGTGGGTGGCCAGTAAAAACTAGCATTCGGCTGCTTTTAATAAACTTAATGAAAAAAACTCTACGGTCAGCAATGCTTATAGTGAACAGAGGGGAGGCCCAGTGTGATGGAAGCTTGATTAACTCTTTGTCAGTGAGTCTGTTATAACCGGATGCTCTGTGACAAGGCAGATGAAATCAGGGGAAATAGTGGTTGACAACTATTTTCTCGTGGGTGATAATGAGAAGTTTGTGTCATGACTGACTGACTGACTTGACTTGCTGCTGATTCTGTCCAATTGGCTGATGTTTATGTAATTCACTTTAGATAACAAGAAACAGCATGTGATTGAATTATCCCATTCAAGGATTCAAATCACATACCTGACTTTCATTTGATTCCATGTATCATTAAATCCACTGTGTTCATCTTCCAGTTCTAAGACTGCTACTGTACTGTATATTAACACACCTAATAACCATTTAATACAAGTTACGCCATAAAAGCCTTCGGTCGATTCCAGACTGGGCCAACAAAGACTGAAGACGGCCGATACACTACTGGTTCTAGGAATGCCCAGGGAACATACAGTTTTAGCTGGCCTGGATGACTGTGCCTATCTCTCACCAGCACCCCCTGCTGGTCGGCCATAAATTTGCAAGTCTGTTTGTTAAGCGGCACACAAAGTATCATCCTGCAACTCATGCCTGTGTGAGCAAGACTTGTGAGCTGCAGAGTCATGGGGAGTCAAAGGAGATCGGGTTGAAATGACATCAGCGTACATCACTTAAACATACTCTACATGTGTCGCGTGTACAAAACTACCATCTGCAAGGCCCCATTTCTGCTCTGCATGTTCTACCAGCTGTATTGCAGGGTTCATCACATTGGGCTCGAAACACGACCTTTGCAGGGATTTTGTTTCTGTCTGTTTACAAAGGCAGTGAAGAACTAGTCCGATGGGACTAGTTTCAAAGGCAAAATAATATGCAAAAGATAAAAATCCCTTTTGGGGCGGGGGGGGGGGTTTGGGGTGAAGCCAGGGCCAGTCGGCAGTCGACCGAGAGCCCCATGAAGAAGCAGGGTGAATTACACTGGGCCTCTGAAGATTCACGGGCCTCGGTGGCGGGAGGTTAATATTCTCACATGTCATTAGGGCCGTTGCCTGCGCTGACGGCTCGGAGAGTCAGGCAGAGAGCGATTTCCTCACCAGGGACAGGAGGGCACTCTTCAAAGGGAGGGAGCCGGGAGGTCAGAGCGCCTCTCAGCTTTGATTAATGACCGGGGATCAGCAGAGGCAGCCCGTAGGTAAGAATGCCACTGAAGCTTTTGACAGGGCCTGACTTTATAAGCCGGGGTTTGACCCCGGGCCCGAGCAAACTTTTGTTTTCAGCGTTCGCCTCCGCCATGACCCGGCGGGCCCTGGCGGGATATCCGCGGACCTAGCGCCGGAGTGTCGTGGCCCTCATTACCAAACGCACAGGCTGCTACCACTAACCGGCTCCATGTCTGTCCTTCCAATCACGTTAATCAGGACGCGGCATTGCCTGTTTTTCCCATGTTACATTGCTTGTGATTGGACAATTCGTTGCTAGAAACCGCTTGATGACATAATGATGTAGAATGCAATGATGTGTTGGCGTAATGATATCATTGCTTGCTAACGACATGCGCATTCGCATTTTCAAATTTAAGTAGAGCACACAGAAATGTAAAAAATTAATACAGTCTTAATACATTTTTATAAGGACATACCACATACTGTTTGGGAAAGTATATATTCACCCAAGTATATATCACCCAAAGTGGAAGTAGCCAAGTAGCCAAGTTAAACATTAAGAGTAGCTACATTTAGCGATTTTTACATTGAGGAAAAATTTGCAGTCTAAAAATTTGCAGTCTAAAAAGTTGCGAGGCATGACAGCAAACTCACAACGCCGGCTACCCCGTCTCTGAGCTAAGCGATTGTGAGGTATCTTAAAAAACAACAGACTAATTAAAAATGAAGGAAAAGAATGATGTGTTAATAACAAAATTAAAAGTGTCACTTCTCTTTGTATGACCACATAAAATCGAGCTAAAATTGGCAAAACAGTGAAGTATGCATCCCAGCTACAGTGGAGAGGAATGAAAACGTGTTGGCAAGCTCATCTTTCATCCAATTAAAAGAATGTGTAATATTGTCGGCCTGGCAAAAAGACAAGTGTATGCATGCAGAATGTGTCACCCAGCAGAAACTTCACAGGCTAATAATACTGATGCTAGATATACTATAGAGGACAGCCTGCCAGATTCCCAAGCCCATCCATACACATGCACCATATGTTGCGCACAATAAACAACCCCCAAGGGGGACCACAAATCTGGCAACCATTACTTTTGGGCACAGACTAAATTACAATCATTACAATGTGTCTTTGTAGCTGTTATACCCACTCATAATTCAATAAAAGGCCTGCCTCCCTTAATGATGCCGTCCATTTTAAAATTAATCTGAGAACTATGCCTCCGTTTTCAGCCAAAACACAATGAGTTGCTTTAGACGGGACTTGTGTCCTGACATTTATTTATTTCTTTTTCCTCCCATGATAGCCTTGGGCCTAACCTTTAGCATCACGCAGGCAGTTATGTGTTCTGCAGTGTGGAAAACAACCGGCTTTTGTGGTCAACTGAGCCGAGATGCAGTTATACTCATCACTGTCCTCTTCATTGTAAACACATGTGGAAGCTCCTGCTTTCTATAACAGGACAAAACGCCCAAACACAACTGACAGTGAATTACTGCAGCGAACTGCCCCAAGTATCTGTACATCGGTGGGGGTAATGGCAGCTGGTATTATTGATAGAATAGTATGGACTAATTTTGATTTTTTTAATGCTGTCACACACTGTATGATTTGCGAGGTTTTTGCTGTCTGCCACGTATTGCTCCATTAATTTCCAAAAGATTTATTTTGAATGTATTTACAATAATTTCAATTTGCAATGAATTATGGGAGCGTGAGACAAGGTAAACATATACTGGATGGTACTGAAACACCAACCGGCTTGACTGATGTGGATGTACTGTATGTATAATAGTGAAATAGCAAAGATAATCTTGCCGGGAGGAAATATCAAAAGTTCATATATTAATAAAATGTATCATATCTCTCATTAAATATGAATTCTTATCACCATTACATGCATCATGCTCTGGCCGTTGTCATCTGCAAAGAGTGAAAATGCTTTTATGACATTTTTGGCTTTAAAAGATGAGGCCATTATCTTTGCTTGTATTGCTTTTACATACTGGATGAATAATACTGGGTTCAATAAAAACACATTGTATTCTAACGCCTCTGAATGTCTATTTTACTGGAAATCAAAAGCGGAGAATGTGTCCGCACTAAACTGCTTGTTGAAGAGTCCTGGGTGCTCCATATGAGTTGGCTTCAGCATTTTCTGCATGGCCACATCGATATAATGACCAGGTTATTTTATGAAAGTCAGCCTATAACAGCTCCATCACTTGCTCCAAAACACCTGAATCGCCTCCAAAATTGTCTGAGTAAAGTTTGAGCACTCTATTCTACGTCACCTCTGCGGCAATTCACGCATTTCACCATAAAATGTCAGTTATGCACAGGAAAATTTCTTCACAACCAATCGGTTTCCCTTACACACTTCGGCAGTCGAGTTGTCGGTTGTTGCTGGTCGCCATAGCGGTTAACGGCCTCCCCTGTCACGGTTGCTAAGCGTTGTGAACTTATACCGGGCTTCTCCGGCAGAAACAGCGGCGTCTCACAGGAGCCGAGCCGGCGTGGCCGTATGCGTTCCAACGCCGGCCGAATATTAAATAATCACTAAGCAACTGTCACTCCGTGGCAACTGATCAATGGCACTTGATGAATGACCCTGACGCACCTTCTCCAGCGGGTGCTCCTGAGCCCTGCCCATCTCAAAGCCACATGAAAGCCATTCCTCAGCTCTCCGAACGAACGCGCCTTTCCTAAAAGCCTCAAATTGAGCCATTAAAGCCGTAATTGAAAGCTTGCGACAACTCCACTTAGGGGGATCGGCCTAAAAAAAAAAAGCTCATCTTATCCCCACCGAAGGAGCAGAATTCGTACTTTTAATATTAAGGGAAAATTAAAATTAAAGCGTGCGATTATTTAATTGGACTTAGGCCCGGGGCTGGGGCAGAAGAGAGAGGATTAGGGCTGGTGCCACCTGCGTTGTCGTTCTCCTGGGCCCCATTACCACCCTTATTAGTTTTTACTCAGCAGATTAAAATGTGAGCGCCGCAATCTTTGATCTTTTTACTCGCTGACACAAATCCTTTCAGGCCCGGGCGTTTTGTGCTAAGATAATTAGCGCTAATTAAAGGGTCTCCAGCAGCCTCTGTGCCTCTCCTCGCCCTCGCCGGCGGCTCACATGTTCCAAATGTGCGTGTCGACTCCCCCCTCCCGCCCCCCGCCCCCCCGCCAGGCCCCCCCCCCCCCTCCCCGGTTACAGCGGCGCTGGATCACTAAGTCAATCAGCCTGCTTGAGCGGAGTATGGATCTGAAAATTCATTAAGCAGAGACATTTGTAAAAAATCTCCCTGTGTCGCATAAGCTCTAGCTGCTGAAATGTCAATGCTAAACGTTCGTGTGTCAATACCAGCCGCGGTCGCATATAGCAGGTGGTCACGGAATGCTTAACTTGTTAAGTAGAGAAATGTTGGGCGTCTGAAATGAATGAGTCACGGAAGGTTAAACGAGGACAGAGTGAAGGCTGACGAGTCCGCTCGAGAAGTCGCAGCTTTCATCAAAAACGGGTTTTTTGATCCTCGGAGGTAAAGGGTCACAGACCTCCAAGCTTCAAGATAGCGGTAGGATAAGAAAATATAAAGTGAGGGAACAAGGCAGATTATAATGATCAAGAGCACAAGAACATAATGACTCAAGAAGAAGGAATTTAAGATGTAATCATACTCACATTTTTCAGAATTTTTACTTCACAACATAATAAATACAGAAAGCAACATCTGCTACAGCAGAGAAGACTTAATACATAAAATAAGTCGAATGAATATCTAATCAAGTGCTCACTGAGTGTATGGCAATCTGTGGAAACATTATCAAAATATTTTAAAATCTGTACCTTAAGTGAAACCTTTGCATTTTGCAGTTATGGACATTTGAAAAAAGAAAATCTGTTGAATGTGGTTACAGAAAATTAATGCAGACTAAATATGCTACTTCTGGCCGGAAGAATATGAACACATTTCCATAGTTCATTAGAGCCCTAGTGAAGAGAAAGCGAGTTTCCCCAGTGCTTTACTGTAACCATAGGAAAGGCTGAACAAGCCTCAATTGGTCCTGTTCCTACAGTGATGAAAGCAATGTCCCCTATTTTCAAAAGGGGTAGATAAAACAGCCAAGTTATACCTAGAGGTAAAGTAACTATGACAAAAGAGCAAGCCCCACTAAGGTATTGTGTATCTGAGTTTGTGACAATGCAATCGTCCTCACCAGATAAAGCCAGATAAAGCTGAAATGTAGTGTCGCCCTAGCAATGTACACAGTATAAGCATTACTTTTTCACTTTTTCCTCTTAGGCCAAAACTTAATAAGGAGGCATACCTGTGCTGCCCATCTCACCCTTCAGAAGATGGCTTCAACTGTGGATTGACATGACAGTTTGGATGAGCAATATGACAGCTAATCTAAGAAGCTTTGACGGCATACAGACGTCTCCATGGGGCAAGGTTTGCTTTAAGAGCCGCTGTTCCATTACCTTAAAAAAGGCAGGCTCATTAGACAAGGCAAGTCTCGTCACATCCTTTAGCGATTCTGTAGCTCCGAACGGCTGTCAACGCCATTAGCCATCGCTTCCTCAACTGGGCTCAGTGCTCATGAAGTGTTCTTTGGAGTGTAATGATCTTAATCTCTCCAAAGATCATCTGTTCAAAGGCTTTCTGGGACCTACCTCCCATGTAGCTGGCTGGCATGTCAAGCAAGCATTAAACAGGTGCCTGTCAATCTTTTTTTTAGGTTCATTATTCTTAAAAAAGCAAGCTATTTAGGTGGCAGTGGGCAGACCTCT
This sequence comes from Conger conger, assembly GCF_963514075.1. Taxonomy (NCBI): domain Eukaryota; kingdom Metazoa; phylum Chordata; class Actinopteri; order Anguilliformes; family Congridae; genus Conger; species Conger conger. The sequence goes on along the minus strand of NC_083777.1, from coordinate 19,495,544 downwards.
TGCAAATACGATATGTTGAACAAACCCCTAGGGACACGAGCCACTAAATACGAATTATGTCCAACAAGCGCATGCTAGCCTCTGCCCTTACATTTAAAACACTGAGAAAAGTAAAGGCAGGCTAATAGGTTAGCATGAAAGACTCTCAAAGGAGAAATCTGTTCGAAGTTTGTTGATTCGGCAGATCTGTCAGGGAGTGATCTTCTTTTTTTTTGAAACAACATCAGTCAAGCAAAAAAAAACCCCCAAAAAACACATACATTTACGTTGCAAAAGTGTTTATTTCGTGCCCTGTTACAGTGCAGCTCACTATGAATATAATTGAGTTCACTCAATTATTCTCATGTCATTAAAAGGTTAAGTGTAAAATACTGAAGGGGTGAATGTATTTTGGTGAATGTGCTTTCTTGTCAAGAGACCAAGCAGAGTGTGATCTTTGAAAGATGAAAGCAAACTTCAGATTGACAGTGGACAGTGTTTTGGCAGGCAGCTGGGGTGCTAACCCAGGGAACAGAGTGCTGAGCCCTGCAGTTGAATATTCAGAACGGTAGACTCCGTGGGAGAGAAGGTGTTTGCACAGGGCAGTTGTAGAGACTGGGAGTTAGGTCTGAAAACAGTGTTTGTTTTCGGAGAAGTCTGTGCCCCGCTGTGTGGTGGGATCTCCACAAAAGAGGGCAGAGGAACAGCTTCACCGCGCCTGTCAACGTTTGGAAACCAGCACAACCTGCGTTCATTCGCTGCTGGAAAACAACTGTCTTCATGAAACAAACAAATAAAAAATGTCAAAAATGTTTGTTTGCATTTTAGGATTTTATTTGGTTGCTTGTATGAACTGGAGAACCAAAAATGTGGGTCTGTACCTAAATGAGAAGAACACAAACAACAAAAAAACTCACAAAACTGGGAGGTTGACGGTTGGGATTGCAATCACAGACCTCAAAAACAGAGCCAATGGTCAGTCTCTATAACATTCATGAAATAATCTCAATTTGCCACAGGCAGAAAAAAATGGCCTTTGCCCTGCGAGCTGATATTTAATGACCCATACTTGCTAAAGCCTGCCTTTAGAGTAGAAGTGCCGATCTGGGATCAGCTTTGCCTTTGAGAGCATAATGGGGAAGGTTAGTGTCTGGACCATGGAATACTGATGCCAGATCGCCCCATCTGCTTAATCAGGGAACAGCTTTGTTTTTAGTTGCCCTCATTTTATTTGGCACGAGACGTGATTGGTAGTGAGAGACAGAGCCTGAAAGTGTGTATGTCGCACCAAAACACAAGAGTTGGCAAGTCTGTGGAAAGCAGACCGCTTTCTGCTCACTGTGGCTTTTGTCTGTACAACACAGCAGGGGCAATATACTGTATTTATGCTTGTCTACACTTGTTGGTACAGCTGTCATTTTGACATTAAGCTAAATCGTTGGTAAACAAAAAAATTATTTGGACACAGATCTATACAAAACCACAAATTCAGTTCTAAACAGGTCTGAAATGGTTAGCTGTAATTGGTTGCAGGTAATGGCAGCCATGTGAATTTACTTTTGGTTTATATTGCAAAATATCGGTTTGCTGAAATTAACATAAGGAATGGATTAAGAGCCACAAAATGCTTCATGAAACAGTATTTCCAACGAAAACATGAATCCCATCTGATCACACTACGAAATGTCTGACCAGCGAACATTAGTACCAGTCCAACCCTACACACAAAACGCACCCAGTTCCCACAACAGCAAACACGAGTTACTGAAGAACAAAGTGCCGTAGACAGACACAATAAATGCTTCTCGTTTCCTTCCTAGTGCTTTTCACCCTTTCTCAGAATGTGGAATGCCAAACTGTATTTATCAGCGCTTATTTCTGCAACCGCGATTCCTTGGGGCGAAGGTTTTCCCGCTGGACCGCACGTATCCAGAGGCAGCAGACATCCAGATAACCTTGAAACAAACTGAACCTGCAACAAGTACAGCCCGTATCACTCATAAAAACGTCTCCCTGAACCAAGAGTAGACATAAACATATAGTCGGTCACTCTTTACAGCCGTGCCTCTGGCTGACTGGCGTTGAGAGGGAATGGCCATCTAATGACCTCTAATTTGGAAACATGCTGTTAGATTAACGCAGTGCTACAAACGTGCCCTTGCCACGAACACAGAGTTAAATGCCGTCGGGGAAAATACCGGCCATTTTCTAAACGAGGCCTCAGTGGAGAAACTGCTTAATGTGAGTCAAGACTAAAGTGGCCATTACGAATACACCCTTTGGCATATGGCTTAGCAGTTAAACATATCAGCAATCAATACTGATTATGTCGCTGCATTATTGCTATTTGGTTTTCAGTAAAAAGTTTCAGTGTACTTAATTTCCATTTCTTCATCTTTTTTTATTACAAATATACTGATGTCAGCCACTGGAAAGTCTGACAAAATTAAATGCTTTATTGTAAACTGAACTGGATGTTATTGAAATAGGATTCGGCAGATATTATGCAGTCTTGAGATGATGTAAATAGAAAAAGAAAAAAGAAAAACACATGCGTATAGCTACATATGCATTAAACATGTTAAAATTCTGTTATAAAACACAAGGACATCTTTTTCCTCTTTAGAAACATTTTGGTTCTAATTACAAGTCTGTACACTAATAAGGAACATGAGCAATGACTCCAAACTGATTTCAGTGTAAATTAATTACCCACATACATATGAGACCTAGCAGAATAAAAGTTAAAGAATGTAGTGTTTTTGACACAACTTGGATAACAAAAACATGCTGTAGTGAAAGATTATTTATTTTATTTTTATCGAATGTCCCTTGTAGTGTAGTATTGAGCAAAGAATATATGGGTTCTTGATATGAAGACTACTATGCCCCTACCGAGGACAGAAATGAATTTTCACATCTCAAAAACATATGACAAGAATGAAGATGCCATTTCATAAGTAAACAATTCCAGAAATCTATAATTGTTACATTTATATCCCCCTCCCCAGCATCTTCCCTTGGGAAGTAATCCTATTGGCTGAGGGACATGGCATGTCATCTGTCCCACGGCAAACCCCGCCCCCACCCCCCCCGCCGGGAGTGGCACCACCATCGGTGTGTGGTTTGAGCGGACTTTGCCAGACCCTTAGAACTACAGTAACTCTGAAAACAGTTTACCCAAACAGAGGCGGCAGGGGAAGAGGAGAGACACAGGGAAACAGATGAATAAGCAACATCAATTACCACCGCGGGCCTGACCCCAGAGCCTCTCGTACCGGTGCATTTTTCACACCGAACGGCACAGATTGAAGCTGACGCAGCCGTGTGCCGAGGCCCGGACTCGCAGGGCTCCTCGCGCCGTATTCGGGGAGCCGCGAACAGCGGGGCCGGGGCGACGGCGGAGGGGGAGGACGACCCAGGAATGAAAAATCACGCATAATAGGTCTCGCTTTATTTTAAAGTGAAACAAAATGGCTCAATTTGGGCACTTAGTCTGTGGGAATTGGCTGCTGAGAGGTACAAGAAGAGCATGCGAGAGGACAGCCGAATCAGGCCTCTGATGAACGGGCTGTTTGGAGAACAGAGCCAGACGTCCAACGCGCTTACCGTCGCGTGGGCGTCGCGTGGGCCCCCCTCCCCCTTGCGCTAAAAGTTTGGCTTTGGTTTTCCTTCCGGAAACTTCACTTCCCTTCCACTTCTGCTCAGAAACCCACCCCCGGCTTCGCTGCGCGTACCGGGCATACAATAGCAAGGCACAATGCACCCCAAATCCATACGCCAATTACCCTTAGCAGATAATGTTTCATTACGTTTCGTCATTTAGCGGATGCTATTATCCGGACTGACTTACATGGATTAGGTTCTTCACCTACAATCCATTTACGCAGAAGGATATTTCACTGAAGCAATTCAGAGTTAAGCACCTTGCTCAAGTGTACACTGACACCACCCAAGCTGGGAATCGAGTCCACATCCATTGTGTTACAACGCCTTAACACAAATTACCTTTACAAATAGCAGGGATCATCTCTCACTTGCTTACGCCACCATTGAAACACGGTAACACACACTTGATACTCACACCAGAGGTATTAGGTGCTTTAAGAGGGTTTTAATTATTGCTTTGCCTGCAGAAACACAATAAAAATACCTCTGGAGGGAGGGGAGCTCACAGCAGCTCATCACAGTGAGCTGACTGTGTGCTAATCAATCCAATAACAGTCCGCTTCAAATGCACTTTTCTCCAGTGACAGGTGAACAGCCAGCCATGTGACAGATAAGCCTTCACACTCTTCTCAATCGTTGAGCTCTTATGATTACAGTCACACTCATTCCCAAATATTCCCGGGAATAAAAGACAAGCCATTACTTCCAGGAAGTACACAGATCCTTACACACATGGATGCAGCATCCAGGACATACCACAAATTATTACACAAATCTTACATTAACTTAAACATTGCCAGCATGTTTTTCCCAACTGCAAAAATCCCAATCCTCTTGTCATTCCAGTACAGTTTTGTATTTTACCAAAAGTGGTTACTCTTTGTTTCCATGGCAACTGTGATGACACTACAGGAGCGTAATGGCGGTGTGACAGATTTTGCCACCGGGGCCAAAAACGACCAACCGAGACCAGCACACTGAGACAAGGGTCTCACAGTCTAAACAAAGAGAAGAAAACACACACAAACACAAACCAAACAAATAACGGGGATGCATTCTGAACTCAAGCTAGTTTTGAAGACGGAAAGTTGAGCCAGATGGGAAAATCCCTCAATTTCGGCCTAGACATTCTCCAAATTGCATTCCACACAAAATCTGTGACTAAAACAAAGAAAGAGGATCAGTAATTATATGTTGGGAACTTCGGACATAGTTTTATGAACTTAGCAAAAGCAGCGGGGCACCCGCTCATGTGCAAAACACTCAAAACACTTTTCATTCACTGCCTTCACATGATATTAACTGTGCAAGGAGTAGCTTAAAATGTGTTGGTCAGAAGATAACTGCCTGTTGGTTGACTGCTGTACCTTTCTCAAATGTGCCCTCAGTCGCCTGCTGATTTTCCTCATATCTCTTTGTTTAGCTGCCATGGACACATACGCATTTTTCCTTTCAGTCAGATTTGTATCATAGTCTCATAGATATTTCCAAATTCATCATCTGAACAAGGCATAAACATTTCTTTCAAATAAACCCTCATGTTTAAGATGATTAACAATGTCATTTTCCATAATGTCATGTTTAACACAACCGGTAATTTCTGATGAAAAGCTCATTCAATTTTTATAGTGTCTTCCATACACCAAGTTTATTAATATGCATTTTAATAGTATCACGAGTGACACTAATAATAGTATGAGACCGGCTCTGCTTGTAAAAGACAAACTGTCGAACGGAATCGAGCGTGTCATTAGGAAAAAGCTTTCTCTGCAACAGGCATTGTTCCATGTGGCATTTAACCCTGCCACCCAGCACCGCCAGTGTCACTGATTTGTTTTATTCAAATGTACGCGCACAAAGGGAAAAGCAATATGAAAGCATGTCCGTTTATACCCGGAGTAGTGAACTTTCCTTATATGCATAAAGATATGAGCACAAGTCAAACACGACAGTGACAGGCCCTCACCCTCCCCCTCATCTCATCCGCAGGGAGATGGGGAAAACGTTACCCAGCTGACACGCATTAAAAAGAGCGACTTCAAGAGGAGATGAAAGTTTTTTTACAGCAATTACAGTGTCAGCACTGTCAGTTTCCTGTGAAGCGCGCACATTTATTTCGTGGAATGAGAGGGAAACATTACAGGAGACGCACAACAGGAGTAGTGAGTCTCCATACGGACAAATGGGTGTTACACCAGTGCCCAAACAAACATTGGTTTGAGGTACACATTTAACTTATCACTGAATTTAATGTGTTTTATATTTTCTCGTCAGTGATTAACATGGTGGAAGAAAGCACACGAGATTACAATTCATCCATTCTCATAACAACTGAAAAAAAGCAACATGAGAACATTGTAAAAACACAGCAAGAACACAGCCAAAAGTGGATCTCTTGCTATTTCCTTACAAACTACAGAATATACCACTTGCCAACAAACTAGAGTGCATCCAGCTCAGTATCACACAAAGGGACTCTCTCTCTCTCCCCTC